>NC_087109.1:5020000-6270000 GCF_963855985.1 Ostrinia nubilalis | reverse complement strand
ATCAGCAAAGTTAATATTGTCGATATCAATTTTGTAACACAAATAGGTATCAGATTTTAAAAAAAACTAAAGTATAACTTAATTCAAATTACCACTTACCTACTTACTGACTAAAATTTAAATTACAAATAATTCTAATTAACTACCAAGAGATGACAAGCAGTTAGCACATGTAGCAAGATCGACGCTTCAGTTTCGGGATCACGAGCAATGTGGCGCAACTGTGGCGCAACGCGACAGTGTAGCATGATACACATTAGAAATCATCAATGTGGGTATTACTATTACCACAAACAAAAATATGTACTTCCCCAATTTTACACCCTCCATTGAGGTTGAAGGGGAAACAAATATTTTTGACATTAATGAGTATTCGTGCGAGACTGCAAAAAAAATGCAATTCTTGGGACCATTGGTTGGTCTAAAATCTTTACTAAGGAAACTTTATTTACGTTTCCTATTATCTAAATAGTAAGTAGATAGTATATTTAGCTATCCTCTATTTGACTCTGGAAAATTAGAGAGGGTCTCGCTTCTGAAAAATACTAAATGACTTGATGGGCTCAAAAACTGAACCGACAAACGTTACTTCGACATTACGTTACTCCGACACTAATCGACGTGACTTTACTTCGACACTATACTACTCAGACAAAAGCGAATAAAGTTTACTTAGATAAGACTTGATGTGACTAAATACACTGAGAAAGATGCTGGGTTTTTGTAGTCCAAACACTCTAGACGGGTACACTCTAGCAATCTAGCTTAATTAAGTACTCGACATAAAGCTCCAAACTAAATAAGATCTAAACTAGCGCACTCGTTACAAAAATCTAAGCTAACCTTTAAATTGCCTGTCAGATAGTAAAAATTACAAAATAATCTAATTAAGGTTCAAAAATGACAAATAGCTGGCGCATGTGGCCCAAGGTCTTCAGTTTCGGGATCCGCGTGGCGCAACCGTGGCGCAACGGTGGCTATTAATTGCTGCTAGATACAGGCTGATGCTTTGTTGGTGGCTAATGATGCGCTGAAAGGATTGATAGCCTTTTTCTTTGGCTATTTTATTGGCTAGCCTTTGCCCGCGGTTTCGCTTGTGGTTTCGCCCGCGTGTATTTATACTATCGTCAAAAGTTACAGATTATCATTTTATTATTATGGATAGTACCATAGTAGTTTCATCAGAATCTGTTCATTCGTTTTTACATGAAAGAGTAATAAAAAATGCCATCCATACTCTTATTAGTAGGATAGAATAGGGTGCATAACAAAAGTTCATAAAATAATATAAAGGAAAATCCCTACATAATGTTTATTCTTCGCCAACTATTTAGCCCCAAATTAGGCAAGGTCCGTTTCCCAAACCTTGCCTAATTTGGGGTTAAATTCCTTTATTTATCGACTAGCTTGTGCCTAATTTTGAGAAAAACTATCACGATTTAAAATCCATCACGATTACTTATAGTTCGAAGGGAAAATCTTATTTCATAACGTAACACCAACCGGTTGGCGGATGAATCGAGACTATAATTTCCCCTTTTACGACTAAACATAAAATAGATATTTCCTTATTATAACAATAACAAACAAACATGAAAGTTTAAAGAAAAACGGCGTCGAATGGTACATCTATTTTACCGCTATAAAATTCAACCGCCTGTACACAGTTAGTGGGACCGTGCGAAAATCTGATACTGTTTTATGTATGTATTAAGTATATTTTTTCCAAGACAATAGCCGTTAGCGGGTACGTACCCATATGTACCGGTTTTTTTAATTGTCAGAATAATACGCCTTTCTAAAGTAGAGGTCACCCGTAATCCGTATATGTAGCAAATTTAATTAGGCGTAACGAAATTAATTTGGAAGTTTTTGCTAAAATCGCTTATGGTACGGTTTAATTGTTTAGTTTTTTAAGACGCTCGAGTTTAAATATAATATGCCTTGCATGCTTAAAAGTCATTAAATCATAAAATTCATTTTATTTTTGAAAGTAGGCTTTTAAAAAGCGCTTTTACACGTCTCAGTATTATTAACCCTCTCACTGCTTAGGGATAATAAATAATAAACCTAAAACAGTCATAAGTAGTTTTTACCCCTGTCGCGAAAATACATCTGAAAACCCTTTTGGGATACTTTCGGGCACAGTTGCAGCTTTTCCTTAGAATTAAAGTTACTGACACTTAAGTTTACGAATTGTAACTCCGAAGAAAATACAAACTTGTGACGACGCTTTTATTTTCAGAAGAATCCGTGCGCTGTTCGAGTTTTATTACTTCCAATGTCATGTGATAAACATATCAAAGTAGTTACTCAATAAAACAAGAATTTTAGGCTGGGTTGCACCATCTTACTTTTACTATAACAAACGTCAAAATCTGTCAAACTCCATACAAAAAACACCAGTTATCGTTAAAGTTACGTGGTGCAACATAGTCTTAGTATATTTTTGCTTTTCATGGATTTCATGGAGAGTTTTTCTCAAGTTTTGCCGCGTTTCATAAAACTACGAGAGAAAAATCCTTCGCATGGCGCCCTTTTTGACTCAGCACCAAAAACTAACAACAATAAACAAATTAGCTATTTCGCAACTCAATTATCAGTCCAATCTCGAATGGCCAGCTGACAATGAAACAAGAAGTTTTCGCACGAGTTGCATTTATGCACTTGCGAAAATGTTGCACCAGGCCGAAGGGCGGCAGCCATTGTATGCAGTTTTATAAGGTTTTGTTCCGACCATTATGTGTAATGCTGGACTTTTTGTTGCCTAATTCGATGGTGGTTTTGATGGTAATTGCATAGGTTTTGCTATGATATGTGTTCTATGTGCTTAAGGGCGTGTATTGGCTTCAACGCTAACTATTGCTTAGGACATTGCAGGCTTGAATCAACATGGTTTCATGTATTCAAGGTGGATTCTGGTACCAGAATTTTGAAGTGATACTCTAATCTGGAAGAAGGAAGGAAGGCGCTGGATGCAGGCCGCTACCAACCGTGCGTGTGGAAGTCATTGGGGGAGGCCTATGTTCAGCAGTGGACGTACTGAGGCTGAAATGATGATGATGACACTAATCTAATATTAAAATTAAAATTCAAGCAATGAAAAGCTAACCTTTGTTTGTCACCTGTCATCCGCTTTGCAATGGAGGGAAGACGAACCTTAACTTCGAACTCCTCCTATGTTCTTCTGATTATTTTGTTGCGGATCCAATGACAGTTTACTTTCCCCCGGGACAAACTTGACCTTCACTGGTTGGGTTTTTATTGGCGGTCAAGCCAATCCTGGCTACATAGGAGTTGCAGTGGTGGGAACGAGAAGTGGGAATAGTCCCGAAGTTTTGCCTACTTAATGGACAATTTATTAATTTTATAGCTTACTAAATACAGTGTTACAATAAAATTCATTGTTTGAATAATTCGCGGCCAGAATTACCTCTTCTTCTTCTTTTCGTGTCGACAACAAACCTACACAGTGTCAGCCCAAAACTCCGCCACAAGTTAGGTGTTTAGAATAAGAGTTCGTTGTCAGGACTAGGTACGGAACTCTAAAAATTGTGCATTTATAATGGTTTTAACTGCTCATTTTTAACAACTTTGTAAGCTACTTCGAATTCATTCCAAAAAAAAACTTAAAAAATCAGAACCAACTGTATAATAAAGTGTCAAAAGTCAAAACAAAACGAAATTAACGTTATTCATTAAGTATTTAATTCTGAATCGCGGTCGGGTTACGACCTATGCTAAACACTTGCCCAATTGTGAAGGAATGGCCTATATTTGAGAGGTAGACTGAACCTTGAGGAATTTGTATTGTAAAATCGTTCCTTGACATCATTGACGTCAGACGATATAGATCGTTTCATCCACGAAGACGCGCCCCACCATTCTGGGTTGCATCAGCCTCCTAACTTATGATAATCGTAAAAAATCTTAGGCCCAGAACAGACGGTGAAACGCAACTGCAACGAAACTGCAACTTTCTGATGATTCTGATGAATGAAACTGAAACTGAAAATTTCAAACTGGTCGTGTCATGTGTGGTCTCTCAACGGACGCTATAGCAGAAACTTAGATGCAACTCAAAAGTAACTAGCAGTTGCAGTTTCGTTGCAGTTGCGTTTCACTGTCTGTTCTGGGCCTTACTCCCTACAAAAATACCGGTTACAGCAAGGGCGCGTTCCTACGGTAATTCAAAACTGAACTGTCGTGAACATAGTTGTGAAATTGGAATTCTAAATTCGAACTTTTCAGTTTTTTGCAAGACACTGCAAACGGGATGTTCGTGTGAATGTTAATATTAAAACACGTAATATACTACTCGTAGGCCAGAAAACGGTATCCTGCAAAAAACAGTTCCTGCAACATTGGGAACAAGCAATTACTCCTCCAGCTGAACGGGTTCAAAAAACCTTATTTATGTGTAGGTACTCGTAACATAACTAACTCTCTTCGTTTTATCACTGTTTTTAATTAACATTTATACTGTGGTAAAATTCCCTTCATTCCATTACGTTGTTTTAAAGACCATAATAGAGTGTCTATCATCCATAAATCAAGATGTATGCTCCAAATACAGCTCTCCACCCAAGTTTCTCCGACTGCAGTCTCAATGTTCTTTCACCTTTGATCCACTTGCACGCTCAGCCACCCGTGACCGTACGCACCATCGCCTGTGTGTCGAAACCACTTATTGCACTTTAACCTCAACAAGTAAGGTTCAAATTCGCCTGGCTCAATCTTCTTGGGGTGAGTTGGTACTAAATTGCTGAGATATACGTGAATTAGCGTTTCCGCTTGAATTTTAATGCTGGCCAGTACTTTGGCGTATATTAACGGTTAAGTTTCGAAATTCGAATCTGCTATGGATCTGTTCGGAGCAATTTGGCGCGTAACCACTTTATCAGCTACTTAGTGAGGTCGTTGAATTTAACGGCGCCATCTTGGAAAATGGCTTGTAATGATTCGTTCCGATTTTCTTGACACTTTTATTTTAAGCACATTAAACTGTCATCTAGATTTGACTCTGGAAAATAAAGATTGAAGATTTTCATCCAAAAAAGATTAAGGACTGATTTTTCAATCATCGGAATAAGTTTGGTACATTGACAGTTCCAGTATGGGAAATATGTCAAAATGACAAGTTTATTCCTCAGTTAAAAGATAACTGACGATTGAAAAATAAGCCCTAAGAGAATTTAAATTTAATGAGACAAACAAACATTAAGGCGATTAGAGTCCTCAATGACCTTGGGCGTTTGACCTTCACGCCGCGAGCAACACCCGCGTACCCCGCACCAAAAACTCCGATTTGACACCGATCAAAAATACACGGGCATAGGTAGATACAGAATAGAAGCTCTTTCTTCATACATTACTGCCTATTATTTTAAACTTAAATTGATGAACCTTGATGTCGGTGTCATTTAACTCAGGCGTAAAGGTGTTTAATAAAAATAACAAAATCCATGAACATTTGTACGGGATAAAATTTTATTTTATTTTTCGTAAATTTTCTAATGCTTTTGTCGGTTCAGTCGTTCTCGAAATTTGAACAAACCCGACTTTATTACAAGCTTTTATTTAGCTTGCAATTTATGATGTATGTAGGTAGGTAATTACATAAATGTTTGTTCGGGTGGAATCTTGCAAGCTGAATTAGTTAGACCAACTTCCTGACGACAACTAGGCTAGATGACAAAATTTCAATTATTTGTCCGTCAGACAGATAATTAGAAAATATTAGACTCATATTTTTTATTTTCTTTCATAATTAAATAATAACAGTGCTACATCGAGTTGAAATGGCGCGATACGCCACGCTTGAGTAGAAGTTTTACTCAAATGTGACGTCACGCGAGATTTCAACTCAATATAATACTGTAATTATTCGATTATGGAAAAAATTAAAAAATATGAGTCTAATATTTTCTAATTATCTGTCTGACGGACAAATAATTGAAATTTTGTCATCTAGCCTAGTTGTCGTCAGGAAGTTGGAGATGTTTATTTATATTTATAATTATCTGTCTGACGGACTAAATAGAATTTCGATTTCATTACCCAGTCATCATCCCTATTGGAACGCATTAGTACCTAGTATTGTCTATGGCCTAAAAAAGCAAATGTTTCTGTTTTTGTCTATTGTCATTCTCTCTGTGTCACTTATGAAGAATAAACTGAAAATGTATTTGTCTTTTTATTAGAAATCTTTCATCAATTGATTGAGTTAAAATTTCGGATATACATGTAATTCGGGTGACAATGCAATATTGTGATGACATGGAGCTGATCTGATGGTAGAGCTAGCTGGAATGCCAGTGGCCCCATAGCAACTCCGGGATTAAACGATTCCATCGAGTTTAGGGTCGTTTGATTTGTATTTATTTATTATTATACCTAAATAATTTCATTACAATTTTCTAAAAATGCACAAAAACTTAAAAATCTTGAAAACGGTGATATTTTTACTGGGGTCAAAATTGGACGTTAGGGAGACCATGGCGAGGCCTATCGATGGTTGAAGGGTTATCCATTGATTTTGGGACACCCTGTATAAGCAAGTACCTAATGTTATGTAAGTACGCTACTTTGAAAATCATGAGTCTTCAATTCTCTAAGGTAAACTGCAGTGTCTGATGATGGAGCTGGAATGTGGCCATAAGAATAGGCTAGTTTCTTAAAAAAATACTTTTGGTCCGTCAATTTTACATTATCAAAAAATATTGGACACAGGATATTTTTATTTGTCAATTAAACAAGTAATTACGAAGATATGATGCGATGAAATTCCGCGTGACGACACAAATCGCCACATTTTTAAGCATGCCTTGACGTCATGTGCCTCATCTTCTGAACTTTGGTGCGCTTCATCTCTTTAAATTTTCATAAGTTTAAAAATGTGAAAAATACATGTAGAGTTTGTTTTTGGTAAGTTCACCGACGGACTAATTCAAACTCTTGCTACTTTCTTGCTTTATCCACGAAACATCCCTATTCTTCGAAATTATTACGATCTACAAACGGAAAATCTCTGCTACTACGCCGCAGTAAATTCCCCATCATAAATAAAAATATTTTTTTTAAAACAAGCTCTTGTATGCTAATAATTTTGGTTTCATGACATGCTCTTAAAATTCATCACCTTATAAGAAGATTTCAGTTATTATCTGCGAAACTTTTTAATAATATAGGTACGTTTCATGGTTTGGTAATTTAGGGAAGTTTATTTGCACTTAACATGAAAAATATGGTATCAATGTACTGTGTACCTATGCACCTTCAGTGGCAACAACAAGGTCTACTGAGTACCTATAGTCTACTAAAGGCATGAAATAGATTAATTTCACTAAAAATTAAAACCAACTCCAAAACGACTCACCAAAAGGTAGGCTGCCACCGACTCCGAAAATGGCTAATTTTGTAATCAGTATCCAAATTTTTTAATAAGCTCTATAGAACAATTCAATACCACTTTATCTTAATTTTTTTTAATGTGACAGGAGGCAAACCAACAAACGGATCACCTGTTGGTAAATGATTACCGTCGCCCATAGACACCCGCAGACCCAGGGGCGTTACAGGTGTTATTTTTAATTATGGTATTTTCGCGAAGAAACATATTGAAAATATAAATTGTTTTCTTCACGTAAATCGATTAAGTTACAGATTCTGACTAGCTCCTAATTTGGATACTGATTGCAAAGGCCTAGTAAATAAATAACGTAATAATTTTTCTACTTGTATTTATCTAGTGTAGTTGTTTTGGAGTCAATTATAGTTTTTTTACACTAATAGATTCTATTCAGGTAGAAAATAGCGTCTGAGCGCGTCATAATTCAATTGTATCATCTGACTGCACGTACTCTATGAACAATTCTGACATAAAATCTATTGTCGAACAAAAGCTGGGTTGCACCATCTTACTTCAATTTTGACAAGCGTCAAAAGTCTGTCTAACTCCATACAAAAAACACCGGTTATCGCCAAAGCTACGGTCAAAGTAAGGTCACGTCAGGTGGTGCAACTCAGCCAAAGAAAAAATTCATTTTGATCGCTAATGTCAGTTTGCAGCGAGTGACACAACCTCCCCGTCTGAAGGCCAGCGGCCGACTGCCGCCCGCACCCCGCGAAGGCCCCCTCAACAGCAAAACGTTCGGAATTTATCAAAAGTAAAATTTATGAATGAAAGTAATGTTCGATTGAAAAACGCAACGTGTCATTTAAAGATTAAAGAATTCCTAATCTATTCGTGTAAAAATCTTTTAAATTAACATAGCCGTTTTGGAGGAGTAGGGAATTTAAGTAAAAAATCGATGTCCCGTATTTATTTTTTTAATCCAAAACAAAGAGACGTAGCGAAAATTCAAACGTCACAAATGTAGTCCTTGAACTGTTGTATAACATATATTTTTTTCAACTATTTCTATCCAGCAGTAAAAGAGGAGTAGGCTTTACAAAATGCCCATTTGGCGCGGATTGAGGACTCTAATCGCCTTAATTTAGACTAATAAGTATTTATCTGCATTTTAAATTTAAATTGAAAAATCAAATTCTTTAACAGCATGTACTTAGGCCCGTTTCAGGCCACATACACGTTCCATATAAAATGTGTAAATGATCGAAAATATCTCTAAAGGTTCTACTTATGGGACTATTCCCACCTCTCATTCCCACCGCTGCAACTCCTGTATAGCCAGGATCTACAGCTTGACCGCCAATAATAACCCAACCAGTCAGTGAAGGTCAAGTTTGTCCCGGGGGAAAGTTAAACTGTCATTGGACCCGCAACGAAATTCTTCAGAAGAACATAGGAGTTCGAAGTTAAGGTTCTACTTCCGCAACAAAACCCCACTGCTCAATTACTCAACATTATACATCTCAAATCTCTCATTTCCGCAATACAGCGATAAGATACCCATCTAGCCGCATTAATAAATTAATTAATCCAAATTAAATTGGCGACACACATAATTAAGAGATTCGAAAGCGCCACAATGGTGGGACGCTCCCACGGACGTGTACTACTTACGGTTACTGGATCAGGGTCTCTGTTTCATTTGATAAAAAAATTAAGGTAATAGAGGTTAAGATAAAGAGGTGCAAAACTGTAGAACTACATTATCACCATACTTTCTTTCCGCCCGCGGCTTCGCCCGCGTGAAATTTTGCCTGTCACAGAAAAACTATATCGCGCGCGTCCCTGTTTCAAAAACCGGGTTAAAACTATCCTATGTTCTTTCCCGGGACTCAAACTATCTCTATGCCAAATTTCATGTTTAGGCGTGAAAGCAAGACAGACAGACAGACAGAGTTACTTTCGCATTTATAATATTTGTATAGATTAAAGTCGATGAAGCACATGTCGTTTCCTGCGTGCAAAAACAACTGCACGCAGGAAGATTTAATGAAGGCTACTGACAATGCCACTCTTGTAGCAGAGTTTTGGGCTGACACTGTATAGGTTTGTTGTCGACGCGACAAGAAGAATAATTAAAGTAAAGGAACTGTTCTGTTTAGCCCAAAGGTTCGGTAGAGAACGTCAAGTCTTATGGCTTAAGCGCCTTTTTATGTAGAGTTTGAGTAAAATAAATATCGCTACCAACATGGCGATGTGGAAATCATTGGGGGAGGCCTTTATTCAGCAGTGGACGTCTTGTGGCTGAAATGATGATGATGATGATGATGAAATCCACCCCATACCCATGTGTGTCAAATAAAAATGCTGGTACACATTTTTACAAAAGCCAAACATGGGTAAAGATGAAAATAGTGTATTGGTGAGATTATTTCAATAAGACATTGAACGACGTGGGGATAGGTCAACGGTGAGCCCCAAACAATATATTTTCAATAGATTATCGGCAGTTATCAATCTAGATATTTTCAAAGACAATAAAGCAATGGCAGAACTCACTTGAGCCAAATAAAGTAGAATTATTCACTTATAATGCCTCTAATTCGTTGTATTCTACAAAATGATAGCAATTATAAAAGTAACCCTTTCATTAAATTACAAACGAGATTTTTACTATCGTGCACATAAAAGACCGTAACATACACAAGAAATATGTTTTCCCATAGTCAATTACCCATAAAACATTCATTTGACTTTCATGCTTCACTCTTTAATGAACACACCACATCTTGCGTAACACCATCCACTAATAGGGTTGCCAGGATGTAAAATAAGCCGGACTTTTCCGGACAATAGTATGTTTAGGCAGTTTCTACATGTTAGACGATGTTGTATTGTCGGCATTAAGTTTTTTGATATTTCCTATGCGCTAACTCTCTTCTTATGGGGATTGGTAAGGTCTAGGACTCACGCTCTGACGATGTCTTTCCTATCAATAATAACTCGATTCTTCCCAAACAAAAGTGTATAGAGACTTAGGTGCTAGGCAGCTATGTGTATCCTAAACTGTATCTATGTATTCTATACCTGTAGTCCAATAAAAAACGAAATTACTAATTCCCAATTCGAAGTAAACCAATGTTGCATGACAATAACAGATTCCTCGCTCTTAGGACTTTAGTTAGCAACACGTTAGTAATAATCCCCGGATAATAATTCAACAAGCACAACCTTGTCCGGTTAGACCCGGACGCATGACAACCCTATCCACAATCAAACAACTAATTTAATTTTCCGCCTATCATTTAAAATATGCCTACTTGATTATTAACCTTTATCGCCATTAAAATAAAGACTACACTTCCGTGCGATATGACTGCGCTCTATGGTCATCTAGGAGTGGCCTTTTCATTACCACAGCACATTCAAATTGGGATCTTATTTTCAACTAATAAGATCTATTCTCATGTGTTTGTAAGTGTAATGGGTGGACATGGTCAGTTAATTAATAAGTGTAACTATAAAAACGCATTAAACGCCGCGATAAAATCATAAAATCATAGCGCACCAATTAGAAGTGTTTTGTTTGATGTTTGTTTAGTGCTAATCTCTGTATCATAACATTTGTTTGTTATGTAAACTGCATCATCTAGTCGAGTGTAAATAGGTGATGAAATATGAGGGGATTTGGTATTCAGTTTGACGTTGTAAGCGTGATTTACACTGGTTTTATGCTTGCTAATAATATAATGCTATTTTTATATGCAGAATTGCAGGAAGTTAAGTATTTATGTAAAATACAAAGTACTAGACCTACTTATTCTGTGGTATAATCAAAATATTATATTTGCAAGGTTCTTTACTTCCACGATTCCTACTTTGTAGAACATTAATCAATAGTTCGTATTTTTGCACTGTCCACGCATCTACAGTTCTATATTCCAGAAGGAATCACTTGACAAAACTTAAAACAATATTATCTCTTTTCTTTTCTTTATGTTGGCATTTGTCCTAATATCTGGTGTCCGGATATGAACTTCATTTAAACATAACTCTATAAGCTTGGCTAGCCTTGGCCCAAATTGGTTATTTCCGCTGCATCAAATTCAGCAAAAAATTTTCAGTGTCTCTTACGTTCTTGATATCTTGATAAATCAAAGCCGCTCCACGCCATTAGTTTTTCAACATCATACCTTGATATAGCAAAAAGTGTGAAACTTACACGCATCGTCAGGGCTCGTAATGATTGCTATAAGCCAACATTTATGCTAGTGCAATATGTATGAGAGCCGTTTCCCATGACGGTATAACCCAAGTAACTGTAGAACGTGATTGAGTTTCATATTTTTTCGCATTAATTGGCCAGGTCACCGCTCTTTGAACTGGAGAATGTTTTTAATCTGTGCTTTTTATGGCATGAGCTATTTTAGTCTGTGACTGGGATGGAGAGTGTTTTTAATCTGTGCTTTTTTATCTCAATCTGCGCTGTTTAGTCTGTGCTTGTAATTATGATAGAACACATGGGCCGTATTAAGAAACGAAACTCAAAACTCAAACTCAGTAGATTCAATGGGTCCAGATTTTGAAATTTGGATTCAATAAACTTGAGTTTGAATTAAGTTTTGAGCTTCATTTCACAATGTTTCTAGCGTACATCACCGATGGATTAAACCCTTTCTAATCATTTTAAAGGCCTAGCTTTTAGTGTGTTTAGTGATAGATCTTATTAATCTTCATCGAAAAACTAATTTTGAACATTAAAAACTGATGAAAACATGACTTTCCTTATTACTTTCATTCTTAATGACACGATCACAATCCTCATTTGCAAAGAAAAATGCGTTTCTAATGATACACTCATTCATGACATTAGCTTATTGTGCATAGACAATCAGTCTAATCAGTGACCACGCCTGGGTCTATGGTTTGCTAATTACCATCGACAAAAGGAGAGGTCGACAGGACCCGTGGGTAACGTGCGTGACCTTCCGGGTTCTCACGAGAATGTCAAATTGTCTATGACTATTTCGATCAGCTGTGTTTGACCTCACAAGGAGTTTGTGTTATTGAATTTTGGTAAATGTTGGTTGGTTTTTGACACCTTTTCAAAGTATACTTAGGTAAAAAATAACTAACTTGGAATTTATTTTGTATCCAAATTATCTGAAAGGTGTCATTTACAAAAGATCCCAAAACGCTAAAAGCTATGTCGATCATTACATTATTAGGTGTACTTTCGTTGTACGTTTCTTAAAAATGTTAACAAAAAAGCGAACAACAACCTAACATTAACTCCTAACAAAGCTACGCCTCCACTAAAGCACAGTTACGTCTCAATCGATATACAACAGTACTTTTAACAAACAAGTAAATACTTAGTAATTATTTAAGAGACATGCAATAAAAAGTGCATGTTAAGGGAGTTAATGTTACGATGCGTGAACTTCCTTGTCCCGTTCACACGACCGCCATTAGAGTAGGACACGCAAGTCTTGTCTATGATCTGGTAATACCACGCTTTGGTCACTAATTTTGATGGAAGTGTCTTTGGTTTCAACTCTCCTTTTTTGAAGTTTTGTGAATAATATTATTACTACAATTCATCAATACACAATTTATAAGATACGTTCTGTATGAGCATCTTTGCATTAGTAGTTATTAGGTACTTACTAAACATTTAAAATTATTTGGGTGTAAAGTTCTCTATAACTACATTCAGAGATTAGATTAGTTAGGAAACAATACTTCAAACCTGGTTCTCACTTAAGTCTACGAAGATTTAAGACCATGAGTTCAATATTGAGATCAATCCAAACTTGACAAATAACTTGGATCAAAGTATAGGTTCAAGCTTGGGTATCGTTTAATAATAAGGGGCTCCAAAGTTTAAAGAAGATTTAAATTTAATTTTGGAACACTGGCTATGAAGTTTGAATTTGAATAATCAAATCCTTTACTTTTTTTCAGCATTTTTGAACTCCAATTTCATTCCTTCGAGTATTTTCGGTCAGTACCACTAAAAAACTCCTATTTTATTCTAAAACGCGATTATTTTCGGCCAGTACTAAAAGCAATATACGGTTGAGTTCCTTAGAACTTCCGTGTGCTGGGCGTTCACACGCGTGCGTCTACGCATGCGCGTTCAGCCGTACGAAATGATTTGCTTGCTAAGTTGCCTTCTACGGATGAATAGGTTATGTATACCGCGAGAAAGAAAAGTATTCGATTATTCGATTAAAAAGCGGTGAGAAAGAGCCTGTGATACGCCATTGAAGTGCATGTTTTATCTTAAAAAATAGATTGATGTACCTATCGTAATTTGATTTATTTGAACAAACAACAACATACATATTTCAGATGTAGTTCGTTTCAAAACCGGGATAAAAACTATCCTACGTTCTTTCCTTGTGAAACCAAGAGAAAATTCAATTCGGTTCTGTAATTTAAGAGTGAAAGTTAACAAAGTTATATTTTTGCATATATGGTCAAAAATATCTTTAATTAGAGCAAACGACAATTTTATTTTATTTATTTACATCACTTAAAGTGAGAAAAAATCTTCTCCATTAAAGTACAAACCCAAGGCTTAAACTTTTCGCTAATTGGCTGTTAGACTCGAGTTCACAGTTCTATTACCATGAGAGCCACGCAATTAAGACGTTGTATTAGCTGCTAACGCCGGGGTGTGAACGAAATGACCCCTTCACTTTTGTCTGTGGTAAGAACATAGACTAATAAAATTTGTACACGTGAAAAACTAGCCGGGTGTGGCCAATTTGCCACTATCTTGTTAGATTTAATAGGTAGATAGCTTTATCTTCTCGCTAATAAAGATAGATCTGTATTTACTCTTTACTCTGTTTGAACAACACATAAAACTTACAAGAGAAATACAAACAAAATTGAGTTTGAGGTAGGCAAGAAGCGTGATATAATTTGGCGATTCGAAAGATTTTTCTTTTGCGTATTGGAGCAAAGTAAAGTTAAAGTAGATTGTGACCACTTAATGCTAGAGTAATCACATTTTGATGATTTGAATTAAGTAATTACCTACATGTATTTTTTTCTCTGAAATAACTAAGAAATACACCTATCTACGGGCTGGAAGACGTAGCGTGGGCAGGCCTCCTACTAGGTGGACCGACGATCTGGTAAAGGTCGCGGGAAGAGCCTGGATGCGGGCAGCGCAGGACCGTTCATTGTGGAAAACCTTGGGGGAGGCCTTTGTCCAGCAGTGGACGTCATTTGGCTGAAACGAACACCTATCTAATTGGTAATTAGATAACGGATTTGCATTATTAGAACTTTTGAATTAATTGTGTAAAAAAATTTTTTTCTGACGTTTTTAATTTTTCAAGATTTTGGCCGAATTAAATAGAGTCATCTCCACTTATTTAGTCTCACAATAGTAATTTCAGTAAGTAACTTTTTCATAGGTACTTCAATATCTCCAAAAGCGTACAATTTCAATTTGTATGGGGGAAGTCGTAAACCGCGCGTGCGCAAAGAATTGCATACAGACTAGTGACAGATGGCTTCCTTGGCCAATGGAGCGAGAGAGGGTCTGTTCTTAAAGTTACAGAAAGTTCAATGCAATTTGAAAAAAAGCTACTTTATTTTAAGTACCTAACTCTTTAACTAAATACTTTAAATAAATACATAGAAAAATAATATACACAATTGAAAATAGTTTTTTTTTTTTATCTCCAGCCGAAATTACCGGAGTTTGGTTTTTGCAAGGTAATGGTATTTTAAATATGCAGACAAATGAATGTACATATTTAGAGAGTGCTGGTAGCTTCTCGCCAATGTATACGAGCAAACTTGTAGGCTCCATACTTTACACACATTTATGTACAAGGTTTAAAATTAACAAAATAAGTAAGATATAGTACATCTTCCTTATTCGAGGTCGGTTAAAAAACTAACCTTGAGTTGCACCACCTTACTTTAACAAAACAAACGTCAAAAACAATGGTTAAAGTTATAGTTACGGTTAAAGTTAAGATGATACAACTCACTCAGCCTTATTAATTTGTGAAATTAATGAAACTTTCAATTATTTTTAACGATGATTTAATATAGCGAAATTGAGATTGAAAAACTTCTTAGTTATTGTTTATTTCAGATATTATGAAGCGTGCAGTTACTGTAAAATATTAAATTACTAGCTTTTGCCACATATCGTCATAAATTGTAGCCTAATGTTATTCTGGGTTATAATCAATAATACTGTAAAGTTTCATCAAAATCCGTTCAGTAGCTTTTGCGTGAAAGAGTAACAAACATCCAGACATCCAAACTTTCGCATTTATAATATTAGTAGGATTAAGGTAGTATTCATAAGTACCATTTGTGATCTAAACTGAATTTTTTTTTTAATTAGAAAACGCCCAAAAACATCTTTATTTTTTATTTTGCGTCTTTACGCAATTTTATTTAAAACATTCGTCTTCTTCAGTTAATTTCTGTGTAGGACTTTAGAGTTTAGATCAACTTGACATCAGATAAATTCTCGCAAAAGCACCATGCCCAGACCGATTTAGCGTTTTAAAAAATATTTCACGGCACCGCCGACGCAGATCTCGATCCATTCACGAAGCATTACGCATTCACGACAAACTCGAAACGTTGTTACACGACTCACTGGCTATGTGTTATACGTAGAAAAGTATAATTTTTCGTAGGAGCGGGCGCGCGCGGCGACCCGTGACCACGCTTCCTGTTGGGTGCTATGACCCCGAAGAAATGTAGTGCCCGGCGAACTCTGGTGTTCTTTTTTTGAAATTTTTCTTTTTAATTGTAGACGACACAGGAAATTGGCTGGATTTTCGACAATTGGTCATTTAACGGTCTACCGGGTGTTCCATTTTTGAATTCGAAATTTCTTTTTTATTAGTTTCGCAAGAGTTCCACCACAGAATAAAATAAGTTTAAGGATCACAATAGTTGAATAATTTCGGACTTCGGTAAATAGCTTAATTGTTAAGTGCATAAACTAATACATTATTATAAAAATAAATAAAACAATGATCTTGGAACTTCTTTAGAAAATTATATTGTCTCAATGATATTATTCATATTCAGTGAGAAATTTCCGATTAAAATCCATAAGAAGTGGTAAACATTCTAATACAAAATTCTTTGTTTCTCACCACAGCGACGCCAAGCATCTCATTTATTCCAATTCAAACAATATTTCTAATTAATTATCTCAGTTACGTTTATACCAAACAAAAAGTGTTGAATTCGCTCTGCATGCAGGAATTTTCTTTGCAAGAAAGAAGAAAGTTGACCTAACACATTTTCCCATACGAGTACAACGAAGCACGAGGATCCACCGTAATCGACCGATCGATTTTTTCTCGACAATTACTCGGCTTCCGTGAGTTTTTATCGATTGATAATCGATTCTAATTGAGACTTCGATGAATCGATTAACATCAGGTCAATCCTGATGACGTTTTATGTAAACTGTATTATTTGCATTGATATAATTGCTAGATGGCAGTGAAGTGAGTAATCACAAGACAAGGACGTTGCTTTGATTTGAATGCGTCTATTTGTTAATTGAGGAAAGTGGTTTATTGCTATCTTTTGAAATCACTGTTTAATGCTAGTCAAGAGGTAAAGAAGTTACTAAAAAATATTAAATATTATTGTTTTCTTTTATTTACTATCATACAGAAACAATACAAACCCAAAATTGATTAATAATTAATAACTATTAATTATTACAGATATTATGACGTCTTATTTACCTTTAATTAAATACACATGATCAAGAATGTTGTGTTTTTCAACTAAGTACTCAACTCTAAATGTTGCGTTGGAACCCGCGTTCTCAATTTTGATTAAAATGGAAAGCAAAAGTTTTTAAACCCTTAAAAAACATAGAAATTCAAACCTTTCCAAAATTTCATAGCTGCCAGTGTTTTCAGAACTCTACAAACTTTAAAAAAAGAATATTCTTGAATTCAACCTCCTTGCATAAAAATGAAGCAAAAATCCATCATATTCGATCCGCAATAACGTTTTTATGCGCAAAGGAATTTATTTATACATCATAAATCGTCTCCACAGAATATATCGTCGCCTTTTCCAGCCAGTGTAAACAGGCTCATTATAAAGCGATAAATAAAATTAGCCGCTTTTCATGACACGGTTGAATGTGTGACATCGGCTGCGTTCCACTTATTTTGAACGATAAATATTGTCCGGTTATCGTAAGTATATCTTTTTTATAAAAAAAGATTTTGAACTTTTTGGTTGTAATCTGAGGCAATTCAATGTAGATCACTTTTCGCGGGTATTTATAACTAGCTTTCCGCCCGCGGCTTCGCCCGCGTGGAATTTTGTCTGTCACAGAAAAACTTTATCGCGCGCGTCCCTGTTTCAAAAACCGGGATAAAAACTATCCTATGTTCTTTCCCGGGACTCAAACTATCTCTATGCCAAATTTCATCAAAATCGGTTGCGAGGTTTAAGCGGGAAAGCGTAACAGACAGACAGACAGACAGACAGACAGACAGACAGACAGACAGACAGAGTTACTTTCGCATTTATAATATTAGTTGGGATAAGACATGAATTCGGTACTTTTAATAACTTTATCATTTTTATGTGGGTTAATAATTGCTAACTTCTTGCAATCGATATGATATATTTCTATACAAATAGCAAATATTTGACTTGTTGCAAGTCATTTCTTCAGTATTTTCAAAATAAATGACCTTTTAAATAATAGGAACTGTTTTACAATTCACGTCACTCATAGAGAATCGGTTACAGAGAGCGCGCAGCTTAATAACCGCAATCAATGCCTTGATTATACGTTATTGAAAAAAAAACTGTCACACGTTCGCGCCTTCTCGTAATTTCAAGTTTCGAACACCCACAACGCGCCAAAAGTCCGCCCGTACGTATAATTAGGAGAAATGATCACCGATTTTATGCGCGACAGGCGTCGAAAGGGCTGGTCGCGACCCGCAAATATACGACCGACCTCTTGTACAACCGCCCTAATAAATGTACCCATAAAAACCACCTTAATAATCCACCACGTCATAATAAATAAAATTGTGAATGAAACCAAATTCATTCAAGTTCACAGATAGCAATCATTGTAATAGTACAGTAGATTTTTGTATTGATATTCAATTATTCTTAGAAATTCGACCACACGCAATCGGACCGCAAAGCTATCGATTTAAAATACAAACGGTTCCAAATTTGAAACCGGCGCGTTCTCCTCTCTAATTCCGAATCCCGGTCTGTATTTTTGTAATTGACGCCGACGCGTTATCGCCTGTCTTTCTCCATCTTGTTGCGTATTCGTATATCTGTCTCTGTCTGATCGGGATGTCACGTGCGATTGTCGCAGTCACTATTTTGACAATTATGTCATTTGGTGTGACGGGCGTGTCATTTGACGACGAACGATTGCAAGCCTGTAATTTTGTTGGAATCGTGGAATTCTCGGGGTCGATGACATTTGTTTTTTCGTATGGGAACAGCTGGGATGGATGAAGTCAGCGATACCATTAACATGTGACTCAGTGTTGTTGTCCATCCATCTTTTAGTGAAGATGATGTTGTGGTTTTTTAAGATACTTATTTATCTTGATAATTGCGAAAGGAATCACATCCTGTTTGACCGCAATGAAATGGTAAACAAGCAAACACACTACACTTTTGGGAAATAATTTCCCGAAATAAACTATTAATAATATTTTCGGCCTGAATTTCACAAAATCTGCTAGCACAACTTAACGAATCAATCATAATAATTATTGACCTATAAAAATATAAAACATTTCGTTCGTTCGTTCGTTTCAGCCAAATGATGTCCACTGCTGGACAAAGGCCTCCTCCAAGGTTTTCCACAATGCACGGTCCTGCGCTGCCCGATTTTGTTTTATATAAATAAAAATCAGTCATTCTGACCTGATAAGGAAGGCATAACCGGTGTCACAATGGGAACAAAAATTTAGAACTTAATTTCCATAACCTTCTTTGTATTTTTACCTCTAAGAGTCGCGGTCTAGTCGCTGATTAAAAAACAATTTATCTTTTTTTATTTACTTGTTTCAGTCGCGGATCGCTTATTAAAAAAAACAATTTGTCCTTGTTACTTCAAAAAATGCCCTATAATCAATGATCGCATATCGGATGCATGCTAAGCGCTCGTGACTATGAATCTGGACTCAGTCACATTGAGACGTAGAGCCTCTATGAATTATATATGAGCTTGAACTTAGCCCTTTGATAGCTTATCGGGCGATTAACGTGTTAACATACTGTTGTAGTGAAAAAAAAATTGTATTATTTTAAAAATTGTATTTTTTTAAAAGTTAAAAAAAAATGTTTTAACCAGAGGATAATATTGTAAATCTATTTATAATTTTCCTAGAGGAAATTCACTAGAGTGAATTAAGAATTGCTCCATTTTCTTCTAGTAGATTAGAAAGAATTGTACTCACTCTTTACTACTTGGAAAAGCCCTTTGGGTCTCTATTTCACTCTTTAGTGCAAAGGCTATCTAATTTTAAGAAAACGCAAGCTTACTCAGAAACCTATTCGTTCATATTTTGAAGACATTGGGTATAATCATTTGGAAATACTGACATAGGTACTGACTGAAACATAAAAAAATGTTTTGTTAATTTTTTTGGGTCCCGTTAACCCCTCGTGCTAAGCTAAATATGCTTGTGTTACAAGTTGGTTCACCAACTAGTCCAGCTGTTACAGGGTTGGAACCCGCGTTTCTCAAGTAGCGATTCGTTCAATCCGACACCGACACCATTAGTCCATTATAATGGTATATTAGAACCATCCAAAACTAATTAATTACATTCCCACCACATCCAGCACATAATTAAAAAACCTCCATAAACTTATCAATAATGCCACAAAAGTAAAAAATGTCGCCAACGGTTATTAAAGCATAGATTAAAGACCAATATAGCGTGAACAAACGCGCTACCGTTAGTGGCGCGCGCGCGGAATGCAAATGCGCCTTGTGATGTCGCCGACCGGGAGTATTGTCTATGGCTGATATTTTTGAATTTGAAAATAGAATTTATTAGAAAAAAAACTGTCTATTCAAAAATATTGTCAGCGGCCGGGACTATGATTGTCTATTGCCTATATTTTTGAATTTGAAAATAGAAATAGAAAAAAATTGTTTATACATTGCCTGATGTTAGTGGTAAACGTACTAAGGTTTATCGAAAAAAAAGTACTTTTGTACAGAGGTTTTAAAACTCTTCTTTTTGGGTGTTTCAAAATTTAATTCTGTTAGATGCCATGATCAGCTATAGGAAATTGTTTATAAAATACGTCCATGTACTGTGATTCTTTCTTATACATATTTGCAAAGAAATTAACTACTTATTCAATAAATATTTTACAAGATATAAGTACCTAATATCTTCCACAATCCGAATCATTTGAGAATTTCGTTCAAGAAATTACTCTAGAAGATTTCATTTCTAAACACACAAAACTTTAGGCTTAACTTATAATGGGATTGAATTTGGTTTGAAAAAATCCAACCACAAATTTTTTACAGTTTTTAACCTAATGCACTAGACTAGTAACTAACTAATTTTAAGATTATTTTCAGCAATCTTGATAGTTATTAGTAAAAATCACTATTTGAAATATCGGAAACTCAAAATTAAGGCAATTAATTAACAATCCCGTCTGTAATAATAATTATGATAGTGACCATGAAAGTTTAAAACAATGAAATCACTATTTGCTCGTATAAGTCTTAAAAAATATTACAAGTGACCACACAAAATAAATATTTTTGATACAAAATTTCGTGTGTCATTAAGCGCTATCAAAAGACATCAACGCGCTACCACGTGCGCGTGCGCACAAGCGCACATGTACAAGTAAACCACGAAATGTCGACCTTTCCTGTTCGATTTTCAACTTTATGTCATTAGGGTAACGTTTAAAATCAATTGAGGAAGTTTCATATTTTGTTTGAGGACTTGACCACAGAATAAGTGACTTGACGTCCCAATTTTGTATGAAAAAGTTCAATTACTAATAATGAACACCAAACATTTTATAATTTGACAAAAAACTGCTCTAAACATTTATTGTATCAATGATTTTTAACCAGGAGTTTAAGCACAATCCAAGAACTAGTAAGAACATGTCGCATAAAAATGTATATGTATGTTTCAGAAAAAAAACATAAGCTGTGCTGTGTGTAATGAAATACGAAAAAAACTAAATGTTATTGACAACAATAAGACATGTTATGTAGACCTAATTAAAATACATATTACATTACCTATATTTCATTTGCGTTTCACAAAATCAAATCAAAATCAAGTTTCTGAAACAAATGGCAGCACAAATGGCAGCCGTTGATATTTTCTGCAATCAGTTTTTTTACTAATGTCATGCAACTGGCCCTGAAAATACACAACTATAAAATCTATAGACTCCAAATGTCAAACAGATTCTAGGTACAAAAAAATCGCCTTTTCTAAGACCATTGACCCGCAAAACGAAATTCATACCAACGAAATAGTGTTTAATAAGCTTTGTGCGTGGGCGCATCCTGCCCGCAGTGGAAAGGCTCAGGCGGCACGTCGTAGTAATAATAACGTTAACGTACGCGAACTATGCGGATCGGACGCGTTTCCATTGTCTAATAGGGAATATAGAGCAAAAAAAGCTGGGACGACTTAAAATCGTGCATGGTGAAGTGTCATCGCATGGCAAAGTGTCGTTGCATATGCATGTGTAGCAATAGTAACGTGGCTGTACGCAAAGCATGCGAATCGGACGCGTTTCCATTGCTCGACGACGAAAATAAAGCAACGGGAGACTTTTTACTTTAGCAGCAAATACCCTAGTACATAAAATGAAATTCATACCAACGAAATAGTGTTTAATAAGCTTTGTGCGTGGGCGCATCCTGCCCGCTTCAGTGGAAAGGCTCAGGCGGCACGTCGTAGTAATAATAACGTTAACGTACGCGAACTATGCGGATCGGACACGTTTCCATTGTTGAATAGAGAATGTAGAGCAAAAAAGTTGAGAATGTTAAGATTTTAAAACCGTGCATGGCAGACTGTCATTGCATACGAATGTGTAACAGAAACTTAAGTTGAAGTACAAGTACTATGCGGATCGGACTCATTCCCATTGTCTAATAAGGAATGTAGAGCAAAAAAGCGGGGACGACTTAAAATCGTGCATGGCAAAGTATCATCGCATGGCAAAGCGCATGGCGAAGTGTCGTTGCATATGCATGTGTAGCAATAGTAACGTGACTGTACGCAAAGCATGTGAATCGGGCGTGTTTCCATTGCTTGACGACGAAAATAAAGCAATGGGGGACTTTTTCATCTAAGCTACAAGCAAATGCCCTAGTACATAAAATGAAAATCACACTAACGACAAAGTGTTTAATAGTGGAGTCCGGGCCTTAATCACAGCTCATCTCCAGCTTCTCCTCTCCGCTTCGGTGGAGTCCGGACTTAACAAAGGACATTTGTCGGCACACACTGGAGCCGGTGCGCGGGCGCGTGCGGCAAACGTGACTGGCGCTCACGCGGCGGGAATAAACGTGCGCGTAATGAGCAACTTTACCTTACTGCGCTTGAAACTGCCAAAATGTTGGGCTTAGAAAAAATGAGTTGCTACCTGACTTTAAAACTAGAAATGTATGATTTAAGATCATGTACGAAAAACGTGTTCAGAAGCACTTAAACTCTGGTTACAAAAAGTATGGTTTTACTCTATGAGATTCGTGCCCGTTTTCACCATCAATCCTTAATTTTTAAATGACCCCTATGGTAACATATAACAGGGATTTTGTTTTCATATGGGTCACTTAAAAAATAGGGATTGATGGTGAAAACGGGCATCAGTCTCATATTTAAGTCTGACAAACAATCTTTATCAATTAAAATTGACTCGTAAAGGCTTGCCGTGACTTCGTGTACTTCTTTATAGAACCTAATTATGGTTCAACCCTACAATAACTTAAACAAACTCATAAGAAAGATACAACCTAATTTCTAAATATTTGTGCTATTCCCAGAAATTGAACCCAAGATCGTCATAATTATGCTGAGATTCAAACTCCCTCTCCTCTAATCCAAAGATCGACTTCACTCCCTAGTTGTCAGAAAAAACGGCCACAACTTTTTTTTACAGAAAAGGAGAGTCTGCGTACTTATGACTTTCTACTGTTCTAGTGATTTTAAACCTTACATGGACTACCTATCTGAGCCACAGGATGTTTAATTTAAGGTAAAAATTTAATAACAAATTAATCAACTAGAACCAACCATAGAGTCCTCACAAAAACTCCAGTATCGTAATAGCCACAGATGACCCCACCTAATCACCATTTCAATGATCAACAAAAATGTCCGAATGATAGTTTTTTGCTACTCCTCGAATCCCAAACTAATCCTAACTACCGTTGACAATCTCTTTATTTTATGGTTTTTCTTGTAATCGAGAAAAAAAAGAACGTCATGGCACGCGCGGGCTCGCTGCTTGCGTACGCGCAGCGCATCCAAACGCGACAAATGGAGACAGAAGGATTGGACCCGTGAGAGTGCGAGCGGGACAGCTATATGATTGATGGGCACGACTTGTAACCGAGAAATGCAGTCAAATTAGGAGAAATAAATATCAACGGTGATGCGCAACGGAATAAATGATTTTGAGGCAAGAGTGTCAAGATTTTTTATTAAATTTGAATCGGAATTAGCGAATACTATTTTAGGGTTATTGTTACAGGTTAATTATGTGTGCCTTACTAAGAAAATATCTCCACGTGTAAGCAAAAATGCTTATTATTTTTTGTCCAAAAATAACATTCGTGTAAAACCATGAACATAACCTCTAAACTTTTTACCTAAACTTTACACGTGCAAAATTGTTTAGCAGTTTTTCTCCCATGCCATTTAACTTGCAAATACTTTACTGTCATGCCACTAAAAGGCATTTTGTGATGTGAAAGACTTTTTATACTGTCAGTTGGCAAAATAGATGATAAAACGACCGGCACAGTGTGTGGGCGTTACCGATAGTAACGTTTAGGCACCGAAGTATTGGCTAGGTTTGTTCGGACAATGCATCGCCTGTGGCACTGGTTTACAGCGCGCAACAAAAGTTTATTACTCGTTGAGAATATGCATTGAGCTTGTACCTTGGTGTAAGGGAGAAGGGTTAAGCGGTTTGGTTCGAAATTCGAAATTGAAATTAATGAGATTCGGATTTTGAAATTTTGATTGTTCTTCTTTTGTTTTTAAGAGATGTATTCAGGCTGATTTTAGGTTTGTGGCTAGTGTTTATTAACTGTACTCGAAATAACGTGAAATTATTTTTCTGTCGTCAATGAAATGAGTGATGAATGGAACATGGATCCCCCTTTTCCCGTGAATTTCAGTAAAGATGTGGCACTTTATTAAAACCTGACGCGGTCTTGAGGCTTGAGAGAACTTGAAAACTATTTGCATTGTTTTATTTTATTAGTCTACACTCATGTCTGCACTTTCACGATCACTTAATGGTCAATAAATCCACCATTACACATTAATAGTCTGATAGACAGAAATTTTAGAAAATTAAAAAAACTGCCGAACATGTCGCTTCACTTTCCCGCGAAAAAGTCTAGGATAAAATTAGTTCGCCACAGACAATAAAACATAAAAACAAATAAAAAAAAACAAAAGCCAAACGCTAACTCTTACACCTCAAACTGAAATAAAACCTCCTTTTCCGCCAATATTGTAGCGGGCAGCCGAATCGGCCGCTTTATGCTTTTCGGCAGCTTTGTCGTTTTATTCTCTTCCACAGAACTGGAAAAAAGGACGAGCAATGGAAACCGAGGGAATGCAGCCACCGTCTCAACGTCGGCGTAACATGGAAATTCGTTTTGTAAATTTTATTTGTTGCTAGAAATTATAATGCTTTGTGAGCCGCCGCGGGTTTCTTTAAGCATCGATTATGTACATGTTGGCCAATTGATAAAGAGTCTTTGTCGGTTAAACTCTTGAGCCTTTTGCAAATCACTTACGGAAAGTTTAGAGGAGATTTGCATAACCCATTTACATTCTACTTTAACACTTTTTGTAGTTCGAAGACAGCTTTAGCAATTGGTCTCTTAAAGCTATATCTACTATTCTATAATTAGTATTATTTTCAAGCTGTTAATTCTAGCAACTGTCGCCTAGCTAGAAGATACTCCCTACACTCTTAGACTAGGCGCATTGTTTGTTAGTTGTTAGTTGGCCGATAGTTTGGCCCGATTTTAAATTGTATGAAGAATCGGCAAAATCAAATCGGTGTAATGTGCGCACTTCCATACATGCCCATACTGATCAACTGCCCGACCAAACTATCGGCCGACGAAAAATCTATGGTCTGCGCCTAGTCTTAGCTTATAGAGAGGAAGAGACTCCCAATTTTGCAGCCCAAAATTTATCCAAAAGATCAGTCCGGTAGATATTGAATTATGTATATTCATCATTAGATGTAATCTTCATTAGTGACATTATGGCAAAGAGATTTCTCGGTTTATTTGAATCAATAGTTAGTCTCTTGTATTATTAACGCAGCAATTTGAAGAATTTTGACATGTAAATTGTAAAATCTTTTTAAACTTCCGGAGATTACCAACTAAGTATTAGGTATGCCTTCTTAATAAAGTCAAATTGTGCCGTATCCATGGCATTACAGGTCACGTTTATTAAAGACCGAGAAACGGGTCATAAATAACTAGGACATTTCAAACCGGCCACCGGTCGCCAGCGCTATGTGACGCGGGCGCATAAAAAAACGACAAAAACAACGGGCTCAGAATCGAAATGCAAAAAAACTGTTTCGTTAAAGCGAGACGGAACATACGCGGTTTTCCTGATAGAAAGGAATAGCAGAAATTCGATTTTAGAATGCGACGCGTGCGCTTCGACATCCGTCGGCGCAAAAAATCGAGGCTGCCATCTTCTGGCTGTAAGTGCTACGCCTTTGCCTTAGAAAGGTGATTATACGTTTGACATTTTATTTTTTTCGGACCACAATGGAACACGTCACCTCACAGTTAATTAAAAGAAATGGTTACGGTTCTACTTCTGATGGTAGGTATAATCTGTGTCACAAGAGTTTACGAGTCAATATAAAGAGAAGACCAGAGATATTACGTATTTTTTCCACTTTCATTAATTTACTATCAAGTTATTACTTTCAAGGACTTTTGCCACACATAAACAATGTATAACACACAGCCTACTATGTTTAATTCCAAAAACTCAATCATTTTTCTGTTAAATTCAAATTAATTAAAAAGTACTTAAATGTCAAATGGAATTAAGAATACCTTCTTTCTTGTGTAAATAAAACAAATGACCTCCAATTAAACTCCAAATTCGAATCGATGCTTATTAATTTCTCCAAATTAATCATTAAACATCATTACCGTCATTAATGATCTGATCTAATTAATGATTGAGCGGGACCACCGCCATGTTAAACAAAGATGATAGATTGCCTCGTTAGTTCGTTCTTTTTAATTTTTTCCAACAGCTTCTGGTTATGAAATAAAAAATAAACAGTGTCGCTACTTGTTTTTAAGTAGGTGGTGACAGGTATTTGAAAGATTAGGTTTATTTTTAATTAATATGGACTGCATACAGAGTTACTAGAACCGTTTTTGGCTTTAATTTTTACGTACTAAATGAACGACAAAAACGTAAAGAACTGCTTAGTTATTATGATTTGCTTGGAATGACGGTGGCAAGCATTTTATTTCAGTCATAAGCATAAGGCTTTACATGTTTTGTTGCAAAATTGCTCCTATTAAACTGCTTATGATACAGTGTCTAGCTTGATGAGATATCGTCTGCGTTTGAGCTAGAGAAAAGTTCAAACCACTGTATTGACTATTAATGAACATAGAACCTCCTCCTGTTTGAATTCGGGTAAAAATGCCTTTTTCAGGTCAATTATTTTATCCATCTGAAACTACATGCTGGTATTACGAATTACATGACAACTGTGTTCCATATGAAGCACAATAAATTAGTTCTCAAAAGATGTATCCTATCAGGAGTCGAACTTTACCCCAAGGGCTTTTATTAGCAAAAATTATTTCCAAAACCTTTAGTGATGCAACAATGTACCCAAAGCAATATTTCTCCCCTTATCGATAATCGCTTTGCTCCCAAAAAAGTATTAGGATGATTTTGATAGATGCGCGTCATCCCACGAATGTTGAGCATCCTTTTCATCCCAAAATTACTCTAATCACTTGTCATTTGTTATCCCCAAGGATTTCTGGGTTTTGGGTGGTTTCTGTGAATATCTAAAGCAATAGACTTGCAATGTGTCTCAGTCAGATTGACAGGTCGATAACATTTTGCTGTTTTAATAATAATAAATAAACGTTTATTTCAGATATAGATCTATAGGTGTTAGTAACACGATAATCTTAATCTAGTGTTAGTAATAAGCGAATAACAAGTAGGTAGACATTTATGTAATATGGCTTCCAGTGTGACTCCTGCGCTACAGGTATTCATAGCGAGTGTTTTGAAAGCTTCCTACGATTTTATAATAGAAACTTTGATTCCTGTTTGGTTTTTAATCTCCAAGTACCTCAAACGAACAATAAAATAATGATCTACAGTAAAATAATAATCTCTTCATTCATCAAAATCGTATAATTATGTTAATAGACTCTTGCAAACCAATAAGACCGCCTAATATCAACTCAATCAAAAATCTTGAGTGAGATCACTGAGACATTTCAGGCAGCTTTGTATCATAATTGGTTGTTGCTACATATTGTATCATTATGTCGCAAGGAACTGTAAAGAAAAACGATCATTTTTAATGAATGCTTGTAATCGTCTTAAAACGTTAAGCTACATCGCAAAACCTAACATTGAAAAATACACTTAAAAAACTTCTGTATCATCATAAGAAACCCACATTACCTTAAAAACTTAATTACATTAAAACAATAACTCCCGCTGACAACACTAATCGCATATCGTAATAAATCATTAATTATTCAGCCGTATCGATAGCGACAGACATCGATAATCCAGCACTATGCATGCCTAAATACAGTCGGAAGAAAAAACTTATGTAACTTTTATGATTCTTTTTCAATTTTTTACTCTGAATCTTGAATTAGTTCTAAATCCATACCAACAACATCTTTAACAATCGAAACGACGATGTAAAGTGGCATAACTACCATCCAAAACGCAGAAGCTTTATTATATTTTCAGACTTCAAAGTTAATATACCTATTACCTATAGAACTTTGCAAGTCTGAAGTTGCCAGTTGGTGACAATAAAATAAAGTATTTTTTCAATAATTTATGTCTAGTTTTTCAATTTATTCGAATCGAAGAGATCGCTTTTTAGTTATAAGACTGCCTAAATCGTGCCATTTTCAAGACTATTTATCTATCTTCTAAATCAAGAGTCCTTTCATACCGCTAGATAACGTGGTTTTATTGTCAAAACTATGTCACTATTATGTCGCCGACTGTACCCTGCAGGAAGCGGGCACCCGTCATTTGTTAAGTTGACATTTGACATCACTCAAACAAGTTCCACTTGATACCTGACTCGCGTTTTTTGTCACAATCATACGTTTCGTCTTATAATCTTTTTGTATAAGTTTTTGTACGATTACTTGTATTTTGTGGGTGAATATAAACGTAATAATAACAGCGATGCTTTGATTCTAATGGATTGCTGCTATTTTTAAAAATGCATATAACTCTATTATGTAAATAAAATCAATAAAGTGAAAATAATATTCAGATGAATATTTCGATATTATCTTAAGTCTAAATAAAACACAAAAGCTAAATTGATTCTCAAGGCATTTGCGAATGGTTAAAACATTATCGCATTAAAATGTCCAATAAATATTTCCCCGAAGATAATAATTTAACATTAAGCTTATCGATAGATCGGTTTATAGACGCTGTACCTCACTAAAAGTGAAGTTGTTTTGCCAGTAGCAAGTAGTGTCGCTTTGATAAATATCCTTAAAGATTGTGCGCTCCTCTAGATAATTTCTCTCGGAGCCTCACACCAGCTGACACAACAAAATTTCAACTTTATCACCAACAACTAAATATTAAAATTCTCCAGCAAAACCACGGCCCTCGGTCAAACTCGGTATGAAGATTTATTAGCCTCCCGTAGTACGTGTTTTATAGTTATTTGATAAAACACTATCGTGATTATTTAGCTTGACTTTGTGACAGACGATGTCCATTTTATTTCTTTACCATACCACTAATAAACCAGAAACGCCATCAAGATATTTGTAGGAAAATATTTGTAACTATCACGGTTTTATATTACCCGTTCTAGCTACCACCGTTGTTTGAAAAATGACCTGTCAATTCTATAAAAAGCGTAATGCCTAGCCGCGCCGCGGTACGGTTTCTCTGGTAGTAAAAACGTGTAAATGCTGCATCGTTTAACATAACAATCGATTCATTTTCTGTTTTTCCATTTTCCAGGTAAAAAATGGCGTTCGCTGACACCGCAAGACAGGCGACCGTTCGTGGAGGAGGCCGAGAGGTTGAGGGTTATCCATATGACGGAGCACCCCAACTACAAGTACCGGCCTCGGCGACGGAAACAGAACAAGACGAGGCCGAACCAGCCTTCGACGCCAGCTAATGCGCCCGCCGCCTCCGCTGCCCTTGGGTCCCCATACGCAGCCGCCTCCGATTCCCCAGACACTAGATTCTCTCACAACCCTGGCGCTGGCTTCTCTCCTTATCGCACCTCGCCGCTAGCCTCCGACTCTTTCCAATCCAACCAGTTCAACGGCCACGTCCAAACCCCGGAATCGTCTCCAGCGAGGTCCCCTGAGCCTCAAGGACGGAGGTCCGCGCCCGCCGAAGCTCCCCTGCCCACCCCAGACGCCTCACCCGTCGAAAACGAAAAGGAAAACTTTCAGTACGAGGAAAGGCGAAGAGCCATCAACGCTTCCTCCCTCTCAGACTCATACTCCCCGTACAAACCGTACCGGACACCGGGTTCCTTCTCGCCCGCACCCGTCGCAGCCATGGGAATGGCCAATGGAATGTACGTCATGTGCACGCAGAGGACCCTCGCAGAACAATCGCCTCTCGTCACTGGAACCTTCTTTCCTCCAGTAGCCACTTCTCAAGACCAGCAGACGCTTGGCACGACTACACCAAGAGTATCATCAGCTCCCAGTGGCCCCATGCAATCTGAATACAGCATCCAGTATCACCCATATGAGCAGTATGAGCAAATGTATAAAACTGAGGACTCGTACGTGTCGCACTACTCTGAGCAGCCTAAAACCGAGTACGATACGGGTGGCTCTTACTTCTCTGAGGAGCCGCCTTCAAATCAGGCTCAAGAACCGGAGCAGTACATGAGTTCCCGTCCGGAGATAAGGACAGGGTCGCCGGAGTCTGACGTGGACGCCCGGGAGTTTGATAAATATTTGGATTATGGAGCTGAAGGTGGGCCGATGGAACAGCATCAGCATCAGCAGCAGTATAGATACGAGCAGCAGCAGCAGCAACAGCAGGGCTACAGGCCCCCGTACTGCCCTGAACAAGGCCCTGGGCCTGAGTACTGCTCTGAACGGATGTACCCGTCCCCTTACGCTTCTGTGATCTCCGGGGCCCCGCCGGCAGGGCCCTACCCCCCCGCGCCGCCGGGGGCCGACGTCAGGCCCGAAGACGAGTTCAGCGTGATCCTCGCGGGCGTCCGACAGACCTGCTACAGCAATTGACTAAGGACTGATGAACTAGGATCTTAGGACACTTCCTAGATATGGCCCAAAGAATTTGACATGACTATTGAAAATTGTATTTTAATCCATTGAGTCCTATAGTAACACCAGTGCTTGTATTAATATTCATAGGTGAATACTTGTTTATTAAATTGAAATTAAGGTATTTTTATGGAATAATATTGTTGAATTGACGAACAATTGATTGTATGTACGAATTGTGATGAAATGTTAGTTAAAATTTAATCATGATCAATTGTAAGACTTGATATGATATTATGTAAAGGCTGTTATCGCTTGTATATCTAAAACTGAATGTATTGGTGCTATGTACGAAGGTCCTATTAAAAACTGGTAAATAAAACGTTTTTTCCAAAACGGTATACCATAGAGATAGCAGATTAGCGATTCCTATTAAAACAATTATTTATTTGTAACTATTTTTGTATATTACGTAGATAAAATTAACAAACAAAAAAATCAAAATAAATGAATATTAGCTCTTCCATTAAGCCTGTAGATATAGTGTAGGTTTTATTTTTATAACAATTTTAGATATAAAGTTATTTGTATAAATTGTAATTGTTGATTAAAATATCTCATAGCAATATTGTACTAAATGTTTAGTTATTGTGTTTAGTGTACTTTGCAATTTTAGTTATTTAGCATAAAACACTCGCACTGCGAAACTTTAGTTCTTCCTAATTTGTAAGAAAATTTATAAGAAGCAATAAAATTTATATTCCGACTTTTTATTTTCTTTGAAACCCCTTTAGTTAGATACCATTATAATATCATTCCAAAAACTAGAACTAACCTAATCAAGTAGGTATGTTAATAAATATTCACTGATGGTTAAGCATACAATTACAACAATGCATGGTTTGATCGTATTACAAAAACCCTTGGAGCATCTAGCTAGTCAAATATGAGGATATTGAATTTATTTTAAAAAAAATATTACGACGTGGGTTCAATTCCCACCTGTATCAGTAGCTTTTTTCAAGTTTTAAAATAGATGAACTAATGCCTCCGTACTTTTCTAATTAATTATCATAATTTATATCTTTTAAAATTAGTACAAATATAAATGCTTACTCGAAGGTAAGTAACTGTAACCTGTGTAGTTGATACCATAATAGCTAAAATTAGTAGGTACTTACACCTAATCAAACTTGTATACGGTCACTCTGGAAAAGTTCTTGGGGAAGGCCTTTGTCTAGCAGTGGACGTCATATTTTAGCTGAAACTAACGAAACGGAGTCTCAAAAACTGAAACAATAATGGAATGATTTTAAAATCAATGTGAACAAAATGACAGGAGCAGTTCATAAAAAGTATGTTAATTGATTAATAGCGTTAATTTAGTAATAAATTACATCTGTCACAAAATGCAATCCGAGTGCTAAAACCACACAAAGCTCTAACATTAATAAAATGAAAGTTGTAATTATTTATATTGTTTTATTACGGTCCATACCTCACACGCACTTGTCCAAACCTAACTTGCAAAAAGAGGACACATTGCGAACGCCCACTGGCAAAAGCGTATAAGTCCAAATAAAAGGAAAATTACTAAATAATCCGCTAGGGCAGGGGCGCGTATTGAGGCCCGAAGGCTCTGGTGCCTGTAATTACGGGCCGCCTGGGCCCGCCTCTGCCGCGTTCGATGCTCGTATTGATGTATTGACGGTTTTAACTAAAACCCAATACGTAAGAACACGCAGTTTTGAGAAATCAAGAATTTAATGCGATTGCATTTCGTGTGTGAAAATCAAAATTGATTTATCCACGAGCCCTGAAGCGATGGAATTCGAGTAAGTCACACGATATGTATTTTCTTGTGAATTATTTACACTTAGTGAGAAAAAGAAAACACGCTTCAATAATAATTTAAAATTACAGGTCAAAAATACATAAATCGTGTTATTTCATCTTGATGATGTTATATATAAGATAAGGTTTTAAATAAGATAATGATGAAGGACGAGCACTACAAACATGCTGATTTTGATGATTCGTAAAATCATAGATTTTATTATCAAATCTAATTCATTTTTCTTTGATTACCCTAGAAACCAACTATCAAAGGAATCCCAAAAAAATATTTTCAAAACCTTAAAATTTAGAGTTACGCCCTTCCACGCTGCGCACGCGGCGGGCGCGAGGCTGTTATAATACGTGATAATTAAGTTTTTGTTGTTCGCGGGGACATCTGCGGGACCGCGACGGTGATTTGTGAGTTCTTTATTGATTTGCACTTTTTATCATTCAGTTTTGTTGTGTTTTCGGTGTTACACATTTTGTCGTTTGAGACGTATCAGGTGACGTTGCAGTGTTTTGTTTTTGTTAAGCGATGGCTAGAGACGATGATGACGAATAGGTATAAAAAATAATGAATAATTACAATATTGGTTTTGATTTTTATAAGTTTTATAAATAGATAACTTGTAATAATAAGACAATTATGAAGTGAGTGTTTTAAAAACACAATTAAACGGGATACAGTTTGGTGATTTCAGCCCAAAACTATCCACTGCTGGAAAAAGTCCTCCGCAACGACCGGCTCTAGCAGCATCCAGATTCCAGGTGCTTCCCGCAGAAAATCAAGTAATATAGTACACTGCGCCATCTAAGTCTAAGAATAGCTTGCAAAAAAGATAAAATGTTTCATCTGCCTAATAACTTTTCTTAGTTACCGGACCGACGACATCATTTGAAAGGTAGCAGGAAGGCGCTGGACGCAGGCCGCTACCAATCGATCAACATGGATATCATTGGGGGAGGCCTATGTTTAGCAATGGATGTCCTATGGCTGAAATGATGATGTTGATGATGAATAACTATTCTTAATTAAATTACAAACAAATACCTACCTAAGAATGAATTAATTTCGTTGCGGGTCCAATGTCAGTTTAACTTTCCCCCGGGACAAACTTGACCTTCACTGGTTGGGTTTTAATTGGCGGTCAAGCTGTAGATCCTGGCTACACAGGAGTTGCAGCGGTGGGAATAGTCCCGTATCTACGAATGAAATTTTATTTTAAAAAGTATGCCAGAACCTAATTCTTATTAAAAGTAATTATATCACAAACCTAAAGGAAGTCATGCCGATAAGGCTCGTTATCAGAGCTATCGGCTTATCTTTTTTTATTGGATGTTTGCAAACAAGTTACGTTCACAATGGCCCATAAAGCCGTGTTTTGGTAGCGAATCTGGGTAAAAAGGTACCATTGCACACGTGGGCTACCGTGTGGTTTAGGTATGGCCTAGTTTTACGATTGGAGATTGGAGATGTGTTGAGGTTCTGGTCACAATAAAAGTACATGACACAAGGAATTCAACTACCAAGTAAAATTGTTTCCTTGTAAGGTCTTTAAATAGACTTCGGACGTTTTTTTTATCCACAACGAGGAAGCTCTTGGCCTGTATCTTACCTGATGGTAAGTGACGATCAGGCCGAAGGTGGAAGCGAGCTTCACCCGGAATCCTCAACCACGGAGGACGTCGGCCATAGTAAGGACAATATGTTCAGGTGGGTATTCTCAGACGGTTCAAACTTGGAGTGCACGTGTGGTTGTGTTCCCCAGTCGATGAAGCATATGATGTGCCCTATGTGCCCAAAAAACTGAAGATTTAATTAATGCTCTTGTAGCAAAATTTGGGCTGACACTGTATTTACATAGGTTTGACAAGAAGAAGAATATCCTTGAACATAATAATATAGGTATACTGCGCTAGCATCTAATAACAAGCTGAGTAAAGCTTATACTATGGGTATCTATCAGACAACAGATACAATATACATAGCTGAATACTTTTTTGTAAATACTCGTACACAATATCGAAAAGAGCAGATGTTTATACACACCAATAATATGTATGTATTAAGCGAAGATTAAACGATCTAAAGTCGCTGACATAGCCCGACGGATTAGCAAGCTGAAGTGCAGGGCACATAGTACGCAGAACTGACGGCCGATGGGGCAGCAAGATTCTGGAGTGGAGGCCGCGTACCGGAAAACGCAACGTGGGACGTCCACCCACAAGGTGGACCGACGACATCGTAAAGGTAGCGGGAAAGCGCTGGACCAACCGGGTAACATGGAAAGCATTGGGGGAGGCCTATGTTCAGCAGTGGACGTCCTATGGCTGAGATGATGATGATGATTAAGCGAAGATTGGACCCGCGACCGCTGGCATTGTCTAAGGACCGAACTCATCGAAGTATTTTAACACGCTCACTGCGAAACCGTTTTTCGTAGACTTTCAGCCAGTGCGTATGAGGTCTTTTCGAGTCAATATTGAACTTCTTTACAGTGCGTATGAGACCTTTTCTGCCTCACAAAATATTGTTTCTAAAAATACTTTAAATATAGCTCAGAAAAGACAATATTGGCTTGAAACTTTTCTATTATAAACTTAAATAGATGTTTAACCTTAAACTAGCTTCGCCCGCAGTTATGACATTTTGGTATTGAATAAATTAAAAAAATATATATGACATCTTTTCTGCCTCATTTCGCACTGAAAGAAAGTCCAATTTGTGTCTCGACTAGGGATGGGAATAAAACAAAATTTCAGTTACCATAAAATTATAATATTTGTTTTTAATTAAAGTGTTTTTCATTAAAACAGGGCAAACAGTAGGATTTGTCACACAGAACACAAAAAGTTACAATTTTTTTAGTTTTTTTTTGCAGTCTGAGTGCTATTTAGTGTTAGTCTTAATCTGTCGTAGCAACCTACGCAGCGCTTTCGTTGACCACCTTTTTTAAGCGAATGTTCAGCACATCATTGTCGGCCGTTTGGTGTAGTGGTTCGAAACGGACTACTATTCCGGAGGTTGCGAGTTCGATTCCCGCACAGTATTTGTGTGCATGAACATATTTGTTTGTATTGGAGTGGGTGTTTTCTATGTATAATAATTATGTATGTATTTACAAAAAAAAACGTATTTAAGTATGTTTATATCCGTTGTCTAGTACCCATAGTACAAGCTTTGCTTAGTTTGGGACTATGTAAAATGACTTAGTGTAAAATGTCCAAAAATATTTATTATTATTATTATTATTATCTGCCACTAGGAATACCTGAAATAAATACGTGCGTTAAGTGTATACAAATGCCATTTTTAGTTAAAAAGTCAGTGTTAATGTGTCACCGGCTAACAGCGTGCGTCCGTATCGAAACTTATCACATCACTACTCTAAATGCGCGGCGCCCGCGCCTCACCCTGTGCGGTTATGAGGCCTGCAATTTTTGAGGCAGTTCAGACCTCACGGCGCACTGAACGTGATTAATTTCTATCCAGTGCGTATGGGACCTAATCGACCTCATACAATATTGTCTACGTCATTATGCTAGGCTTCGTAAGAGAAGCAATTTGATATATTTGTCTCTGTTGTACTCATAGAAATGTTAAAATAGTCGCCCCCCGCACAGAGTGAGAGAACGCGATTATGACTGCCGCACCTGCGATAAGTTCTGCATGTGGCTTTTTAGACCTCATAACGCAGTGAGCGTGTTAATTAAATCAGTGGTTTAAAATGCAAGTCCTCCCTACTTCGTAATAAACCTATCAGCAGCCACTAACGTATCACAAGTCTAATTCTAAAGACACGACTGACAATGCGCACGTCGCGAAATTAATTTGTGCCCATATTTGGTCATAGACTTCAGCTCTTAAATATTGCTTTTAGTCACTGAAAAACGCTCCATGGCGTCTCGTAATGGGTACTTTGTGGGGATCTAATAAATATACATAGTGACTGTTGTAAGGTGTGGAAACCATTGAAAGATATATTGAAGCTATACCTATCTTAGATTCAGAATCATGACTGATAGATGCGCATTTTCTTTCAAGCTTTTGCTAATATTTATCTACAGCAGTTCTGATTATCAGCATAAAAAGGCGATAATTACGTAGGTACTCATCATCATCATCATTTCAATCCCTTCGGCCGTGTATGATACCAGAGATTGGGAACCAGTATCATACGAAAAAAAAAAGATCGTCGTAGGATACTGGTATCCAATCCAAGTGATCGGATTTATTACTTTTCTTATAATAAATCCGATCACTTGGATACCCTTCATCATGTTTGGTAACCAGTATCCAGTAAGGACGCCCACTGCTGAATTCCAATGATTTCCATTGGTAGCGGTCTGCGTCCAGCTACTTTTATGCCGGTGGACGTCTCACGCTGCGTTTTCCGGTGCATAGCCCCCACTCCACAACCTTGCTACGGCTGATGGCCGTACTATGTGCCCTACCCATGGTCACTTCAGCTTGCTAATCTATCGGGCTATGTCAGCGATTTTAGTTCGTTTACGGATCTCCTCACTGTTTTAATGTACCAAAGTTATTATTTTCCGTTTTGGCTAATCACAAACAAGAAAAATAATAATTATTCTTCAATGTTATTAAAAGTTATCCATCTTTTGAAAAATCTGTCATTATTTAACTAATATTAAGCCAGAGTATATCTCTCTGTGTACCCAGCCCTCCCGTATGTGGCGGACGGCAGCGCTCTCAAAGGGAGATGCCCCTTTGAAGATAGCGGCGATACATTTATTACGCTGCTCTACTCTGCATGCCGCTATCGGCCCGACTTCGCAATTGCAGACTTCTTTCGTTTGTCTCTGGTCTTATTGAGGAGGTGACAGTTTTTAAGGATAGGTTATTGGGGCTGAAAAGTGTTTAATGCGAACTTTTTGGCGGGAAATTTAAGCGTCAGTTTGACAGTTCTATTCGTTTTTTTTGTTTAGATTATGGCTTCGTGCGGTTTGCATATTCAGCCAGTATCAAGTAATTTTATATTTCAAGTAATCAGAAACATTTAGTTATTGATAAGTGTGATGATTGACTAATGATATTAATTGAGAGAACTTAATTGAAAACTTTTTTCGTTTGTCTCTGATCGTATTGAGGAGGTGACAGTTTTTAAGGATAAACTAAAAATTTTATTGAAAGAATACGAATAATGGCGGCAAATGAAGCGTTATTTTTGACAAAGGATGGGAGTTTTGGATATTTTAGAGATTCTCAAATATTGCACTGTAAGCGCGTTTTAAGCAAAAAGGATCATTATTATATTCTTTTCTTCAATTTTATTGTTGGCGACATTGGGGATTAACGTTTCTCAAATATTCGAAGCAACGTCCAGCGTTGAAGCCATATTATCCGTCATTTGTTTTTATTATTAGGTACTACAGACATAAACTGACAACAACACTCATCAAACAACCGCTAGGTAATCACAAAACATTCCACTCTAAAAACGTCTACACCAATCACAAACCAGAATCAAAACATAAATCCTCATCTTTCGAATTTGTCTTTGGAACCCGACCACAAACGCAGCGTCATCGTCACATCCTGCCCCACCCCGGCTTACTCTGTCACAACATGCTCGCTCATTTACATACACAAAACCTGACAAAAACACGTCATTCATTTCTTTTTTTTTGGACGAGTAAATTAAAAGGCATAATGTATTTTACGCCTTTGCATCGAAAGATTTTTGAAAATCGAATTTTGAATTCCCTGCTATGTTAATTTAATTTAGCCTTTTCATACACAATGAAGACGATAAGATTCCTTTAGTTTGATTTTTCTTTTTATTTCGGCAAACTATTTTTTCTTCTGTGGCTCCAGTAATTAGACCGCATTGGTTTCATAGATCTAAGAGTAGTGACGAGTATTTATAATGCCTATGTATAAAAATAAAGACAACTGAAGCGTTCCCTTTAATACCTAGCCTAGTAAACGTCTAGGAAATTCAGCTAGTCATAGTAGTTACTTACTATATTTCTTCTTTCCTTTAACAACACGCCTTTGTAACTAAATACCTAAAGTTTCAAGTTATAATTTGTGTTTCTAATTGTAGAGTGTAGAGTTTAATTTCATGTTTCTAATTTGGTTATTCCAACTGAGTAACAAATACAATTTTCTCCCATCATTTCTAAAAGTGTACATTTCTTGTTCGGAACTCCAGCTATGTCTAAAAAAACCGACGACATTGACGTCCGTCCGTCACTGCGCCTGTTAATATTCATAAATCGACATGTCGCGTCATACTCATAAATAAATTAGAAATTCATAAAAAACCTGCCGGAGGACCACCCCTAGCTCTCGGCTTCTACTCATATCACGGATAAGTTTACATAAAAACTCTATGGTTTTAAAAATGAAATTGTCAACCTTTTTACTCTGTGGAAGGAATATAATCTGTAGCTCTCTCTACCTACAAGTTTTTTTCCTTTGCTTGCATTGTTATAAGAAAAATCAGGGACATTTTTGAGTTTGCTAATGTAATGTAATTAAAAATCTTATTCATTTTGCTCTTGGCAGAGCGGTCGTGGTCACGTTGAGGCGTTGTCATCATCATCATTTCAGCCACAGGACGTCCACTGCTGAACATACGCCCCAGTGATTTCCACATCGCCCGGTTGGTAGCGGCCTGCATTCAGCGCCTTCCTGCTACCTTTATGAGGTTCATGTCACCTTGTGGGTGTAGATAATTCAATCAAACCACAAACACATATATTGCAAAAGTAACATCCTTCTATGTGCTACATTTTCACGCCTTGGAAAAGAAAATGAAAAATAGAAAATGAAACTTAAAGGGGTAGCAGATAAGTTTGTATGGAATCAATCATCTCTCAAGTAAAAATATATTGGGGATGTCTAATATCTTGTTTGCATTTTGATATTTTTCGGAAATGAAGAGTGATTCTAAGGAATTTATGTGGTCGTTACTTTAAACTGTTATTGGTCATTGATTTTTTATTTTGATTAATATTTGATTGTATACTTGAAAAAAATTTTGATTTGATTGTGTATGGAATTTTAATTACGATCACAAGGATGGATGGATTCTAATTTTGGGTTAAAAAAGTAACTTCTACTATTAGACCGATTTGAAAAATCAGAATCCTACATTGAAAAAAAAGCTCATAAACTGATTTATTTTTGCAAGTAGGCTTTTACAAAGCACTTTTACACGTCCTAGTTCTAACCCTACCACTGCTTAGGGACAATAAATGGGCCAAGGGTGAGAAGAAGCAGCCAAGAATTTCAGTCACTATTATTCTCATGAACATAGGTGGTACGAAGTTCGCCTGATCAGCTAGTATCAGATAAACGTTGAGATTAAAGGCCCTCTATTTCAACGCTTTCTCCCTAACAGCCTTTGCGTATCGTTTAAAAGTCTGAAATACTTAACATAATTCTAGGCAACGGCCATAAATCTCTGGATTCCTAATAGCCTTGATCTAGGCTGAGAAATTAAAGTTCTAACTACGAAACTGAATTAGCTGGGAATTTTTCTGGCATACCGCGCCAATTAGGGAGTATAATGCCGGTGCAGGGTGCCAGAGATATCTGTTAGCACAGACAGCACAATTTCGCATTTAATATAGTTTAATTAAGTTCTATTTTTCAACAAAAAATTGTTGTCGACTGTACGTAGAAAATATAAACGATTCTCTCCATTTCTTTCTAATGCAGTGATAAGTAAGAGAGTGAATAGAGTTAAAGTATCGAATTCGCTTTGCAGGTTAGATAGGATAGACCCCTTCAGTGAAATTAGACACTGGTAGAGCTCTAAGGCTGAGTTGCACCACCTAACTTTGACCGTAACTTTAACGATAACGTGGTGTTGTTTAACAAGTCAATTAAGCAGTTAAGTTTAAGTTTTGTCAGAAAATACATAAATAACATATTATCTGAAAATCTTTGAAAACTTTTGGAATATCGGGTGTTTCGGATAAGCTCTTTCTTGACGCTATTAGGCCAGGGTTTCCCAAACTATGGGTCGCGACCCATTGGTGGGGTTGAAATTTCCTATAGGTGGGTCCAGAGTTTGGGAACTTGTATTAGATAAGGCGTAGCCCAGACAACTTTGGGAACCACTGTATTAGGCAATTGTCACGCCCTATAAGCCAAAAGAGTTTCGAGTTTTCGCGAAATCTATTACCGTGCTATTACGAATGTTACTTTATCCAGGAGAGGCTAAACTATTACTAAACTAATAAAGCTATTCTATAAAATCGCTACCAGGAGCTAGAAGCGTGGAGGAGACCAGGTACCAGGAGCATCGGCATCCCTCGTATTAATGGGCAGAGGACACCACACTGCGCTAATTTAAGCTGGAGACTACACTGTATACCCGCAAGGCATCTTCGCTTAAGGCAAGTTCTATTTTAAAACAATTAAGTACTCAGAAATTGATATAATTCCTCTTTGCGTAACTTAACAACAATTCTTAGTTCTGATCTAGTTTGACTTTTACAATTTTACATACCTACTACTTACTTTTGAATTTTTGCCTTTACCTATTTCATTTAAGTCTACCTACGTAATATTACCACAGATAACATAATATTACTTACTTTTAGCTTTGAGAAAAAGTGGTTGGTCGTAGTGGAAGCAGAGGAAAATCGTCAACATAAATTGTGATGTCACTAAAGTACTCGATCAATCAACATCAATTAAAATTTATCTTCTAGTTAGTATTTATAGGTCTTCAGTACCAGTTTTCCACCACAACGCCGTTCTTATTGCCAAAGTTCCAGTATGTCGTTTGGGTGTACTTGTCAATATTTTATATCTCACATCTTGATGCCGCGATACCGCGGGGCGGCAAACGAGCCCGGGGGACAGACGCCCCACACCCCACGCTGATTTATAACACATTTTAGCGCGAAACTGCGCAAGCGCGGCTTTGACGTGAAGGCAATTTGATTACAATTATGTATTTAAGAAATAAACTAAGCAAAGATTTAAATAAAGGCTTAAGTTAAGGTTAGCAGGGCAATCAAACCGCTCTTACAATTTAGCCTCTGGATTGAACGTGATATGTGGTTTATCTTCCTACTTCAACCAACCTAGATCACCCGAAAAACCTATGCCTAGGCCGCTGCATGCTTCTGGTAATTAATTCTCGATTAGGCTTTGCTTAAGGTAGATCTCACCAGCTGGTGATTGGAGAATTTGAACTATTTATCTACTTAGAGCTACTAGATCTACCTGAAGAAATGCCTACTCGGGAATTGCGTGCACAGACCATATACCTAGACTCTACGACCATACGTATCATTAGACTAAACCCGCCACAAGTGACAAAACAAAATAGTGTCGAAACTAGAAAGGTGCTATTTCATCTATTTTATTTCCAAATATTTTAATGCACTAGTACTTGTAATTTAATTTCTATGCATCCAAAACACTTTCTATGTAAATAAGATTAATAAGCGCTTTAAACCTCAATCTATTGACTCGCAGCGAATGTAAATGCGCACAGATCTATGCGCCGGAGTCGCGGCCTCCGATTTATTGCATAATTGACTTCCGGCGGACGCCATCTTGGATCGTGGGTGACATTCGTTTGCGAACGACGGATTTTGAATAAAGAACTGCCGTACGAAACTTTTTTTTAGACTTTTTGGCGGCTGTCAAACTGCCAGGAAATCATTGGCCAGTTAAATATTGTCGTGAAGGAAACAGGTTAGTTACACTTATTTTTATTTTGATGCATAATTCTGCAAGTCAACGTCTTATTATTGCATGTGTATAAACATAATGCTAATGTAACAATACCTAACGATGGATTTTCTAGCCACTTTAATAGAAAATTAGAGGCTCTTTATAGTAATTTTAAATTCAGTGTATTTATGTACTATCGCACCTATGAAGGGTATACCTATTCCAAAGATATTTGGAAGACCAAATTTCACACAATTACATCTCCAGCCACATTTTTCACGATTTTCAAAACTGGCCACATATAAATTCGTAAACCTTTAAGCCTTATTTTCTTTGCCTTGCCCTCGCATACATTATGGGATATACAATATACAAGTAGACATAGTGGCATAGCGGCTCGCACAGTAGCTTGTTCAGTGTCGTGCGGCCGACAGCCTTTGTGGCGCGCGCCGCTGCGCTTGCGCATACGAGTGTATGCGCTGATTCTGAAATGCTGGCTGGTTGTTGTCACTGTTTCTAAAAAAAGTTGTGATGGGTACTTTTTACTGAAAAAAGCTTACTTGTGGTACATTTTTTGAAAACTATCTAGGTTTTTAGAGTTGAAACGGAAAGAGAAAATGTGCTCTGAAACTATTGATTAATTTCAATTTGATAATGGTAATTTTTCAGGGTAACTTTGAACATGAAATTCGAAAATTGTATTATTGCTTTAATTTTGTGCCGTTCAAAGTTACCCTGTAGGTATATTGTTATTCGAAGTACCTATACGAGGCCGATTCTGAAATACGTTGGCTGGATATTGTCACTTGGTAAACTAAAAAAACTGACAAAGTGCGAGTCGGAGTCGCGCTGTAATTCTACTTGCGTTATACCTAACGTAAAAGCTGATTTTTATATATATATAATATTTGGGCAGTATCTAATTAGATGATGTTTCCTCATCAGCTTGACAGTTTTGACTATTCCAACCTCTTGCCTGGCAAACATTTTAGGCTCTGCCAAAGCCACGATAAACCAAACTTCATGACGGTCGATCATTCTTCCCTGTGTTGGGATCATGTGCTGACAAATTTTCAGCTTTTATAAAATAACGAAGGTTGCTCTATCAGAATAGAATACTGACTACTTTCCTTTAATTGTACTATATTTAATAGCGAGTGATTTAACATTATTAACCATCAGGCAATTATCAACCTTTCAAGGCACATTAACTTTTAAATCTAATTTTGACGTCGAACTTGTGAACTTAATATTGTCTTGCACAAAAAGTTTTGTAGGGACTTTGCATCAAACCCTTTCAAATCAGACGATTATACATTCTGTAGCCGAACTATCGTCACAATGATACCTGCCGATAATCACGTACAAATTTACGTACGTAGGTACGTGTAACTTAAATGTAGAGACACATACGAGTATTACGCACGTAATTTTAGAGACACACCTACCGAACTTTGGTCGACTAATACGTCATTGATTATGTTGCTATGCTAATAATAAGCTAAGCAAATAAATACAAATGCAAGCACATTGAACGTGCAAATCCAGCATTTTATATTTTGAAACTTCTATTTTTTTATAATTAATTTTCACTGATTATCCTCGTATCAATTTTCTCGCCAATAAGTCCTACATTACATAAACTATCAGCTATTTAACTGATCTTTCGGCGCTACGTTCAGAAAACGTCGCGATCGCTACATAAACGCTATAACGCTATAGCATCTGCGCTCGCAGTCGCTATCAGATGCCTTCGATCCATTGTGGGTCGATAATAATTAATTGATTGTCGTCAGATCATTTTCTCGCCAAGAATTCCTAGATTACATAAACTACCTGCGTATTCAGCTGATCTTTCAGCGCTACATTCAGTCAAATCGCTACACAAGTGCTATAAGGCTATAGCATCGGCACTCGCAGTCGCTATCAGATGCCTTCGATCCATTGTGTGTAACTAATTAATTGTCCCTTATTGTAGTCGGATCAATTTTCTCGCCAATAAGTCCTAGATTACATAAACTACCTGCGTATTTAGCTGATCTTTCGGCGCTACATTCAGTCATATCGCTACACAAACGCTATAAGGCTATAGCGTCTGCACTCGCAGTCGCTATCAGATGCCTTCAATCCATTGTGGGTCAATAATAATTAATTGATTGTGGTCGGATCATTTTCTCGCCAAGAAGTCCTAGATTACATAAACTACGAGCATATTAAGCTGATCTTTCGGCGCTACATTCAGTCAAATCGCTACACAAACGCTATAACGCTATAGCATCTGCACTCGCAGTCGCTATCAGATGCCTTCGATCCATTGTGTGTCGCTAATTAATTGTCCCTGATTGTCGTCGTATCAATTTTCTCGCCAAGAAGTCCTAGATTACATAAACTACGAGCATATTAAGCTGATCTTTCGGCGCTACGTTCAGAAGACGTCGCGATCGCTACACAAACTCTATAACGCTATAGCATCTGCAGTTCTGCACTTGCAGTCGCTATCAGATGCCTTCGATCCATTGTGTGTCGCTAATTAATTGTCCCTTATTGTAGTCGGATCAATTTTCTCACCAATAAATCCTAGATTACATAAACTACCAGCTTATTTAACTGATCTTTCGGCGCTACATTCAGTCAAATCACTACACAAACGCTATAAGGCTATAGCATCTGCACTCGCAGTCGCTATCAGATGCCTTCGATCCATTGTGTGTCGCTAATTAATTGTCCCTGATTGTCGTCGTATGAATTTTCTCGCCAAGAAGTCCTAGATTACATAAACTACGAGCATATTAAGCTGACCTATCGGCGCTACATTCAGTTAAATCGCTACACAAATGCTATAAGGCTATAGCATCTGCACTCGCAGTTGCTATCAGATGCCTTCGATCCATTGTGTGTCGCTAATTAATTGTCCCTGATTGTCGTCGGATCAATTTTCTCGCCAAGAAGTCCTAGATTACATAAACTCTTGTATCATATCAGAGTATTTAGCTGATCTTTCGGCGCTATGTTCAGAAGACATCACGATCGCTACACAAACGCTATAACGTTATAGCATCTGCATTCGTAGTCCCTTAATTGTCCCTGATTGTCGTCGGATTAATTTCTCACCAATAAATCCTAGATTACATAAACTACGAGCATATTAAGCTGATCATTTGGCGCTACGTTCAGAAGACGAACGTACGTAACGTACGTAATAGCATCTGCAGTTCTGCACTCGCAGTCGCTATCAGATGCCTTCGATCCATTGTGTGTCGCTAATTAATTGTCCCTGATTGTCGTCGGATCAATCCATCGACCCGTCGATCGAGGTATCAACTCGATCGATAAGCTTCGATCGGATGTTATCGTGATTTACAGTTCGGATGTAATGAGCTTATGTGATGGGACCTATGGAATAGGAGTTTGTTGAACCTTTTGTTACAATGTTGCATTTAATTTCTTAAATATAGGTACGGTCGTAGTACTACGACTAATAGCACAGAATAAAAATAAGTACTTACAGAAGATTAATATTATGTATTATCGCAAAACATTCTACTTTCTTAGCTAGTCTGTTACCGCAATTACTCCTTTTAGGTTGAGTTGCACCATCTTACTTTAACTTTGACAAACGTCAAAAATCTGTCAAACTCCATACAAAAAGCACCGGCTATTGTTATTGTTACGGTTAAAGTAAGGTTATTTAATTCCTAAAGAAAGTTTTTAGTTGGCTAATCTCACTTCATCAATTATAGCCAATAGAACATAACACTATACTTTTCTATTAAAAAATCGTTTAGTTTTTCAAATCATTAGACACCAATCTGGGATAACTACTACATATTTTAATCTCAGTGTATCATTGCTAATTTCCATACAATTTGGCTTTACGATCTCGCGTCGCTAGGGGGCGGTAGCTAATGCTTCACCGCTTGCTAATAAAGTCTCAGATAGCCTATTAGGAACTTATCTGACAGATAAACTAAAGCTTTTTTCGGATAGCTCACATGTAGTAGTACTGAATCTTGTAATATTGTGGTTCCTGTAATAAACAAAAGACTGACAACAAAGGCCTGGGTGCGTTTGCAGCCTAAAATTTTGAAGGGTATCACTAATTTGTATTAAAATATGTTACAATATATGGCTAGGGGTAGAAAATTGCCTTATCTATTATTTTGTAACTTTTTTGATTTTTCAATTTAATGTACGAATTTTGGGGATGGAGTCATGTCTCCTATGACACAACCGACGGACTGCGCCTTAACAAAGGTGACTAATGCCCGTTTTCACAATCAATCCCTAATTTTTAAGTGACCCTATGAAAACAAAATACCTGTTATGTGTTACCATAGGGGTCACTTAAAAATTAGGGATTGATGGTAAAAACGGGCATGAATATCTTTCACTACTTCAATAGCGCTAAAAAGTATGTCTATAAAACTGTCAGTCAGGCTTCAATTATCAACTGGCCTATTCATAAATTTAAATCCTCCGAAGCATAAGAAGAAGCATTATTAAGGCTAAATGTCGCCTATTTACAGAACAGCAGCGACATAGTTCTTCAACTTTATCAGGCTCTACCAGGCTAGCATGCTCTTATTATTCTACTTCTTATGATTTCTGTTTGTTCGTTCGTTTCAGCCAAATAACGTCCACTGCTGGACAAAGGCCTCCGCCATGGATTTCCACAACTGCCGGTTCCTTCGATGATTTCTGTAATAAAAAAAGACTGCCAAACGTGAGATCTCTTTGGCCACTTCTTCTTACTCAGCACCATTTTTTCTATGATCAATTCATAAAACTCAGGACTGTCGTTTATCCAAAGCCCGGTAGCCCATGGTGGCATTATTAAGGCTAATGTCGCCTATTTACAGAGCAGCGACATATCGGCGCGACAGCCGCGCGACGTCGCACTAAATAACAGCGTCACAGCCTTTGCTGTACCGCCGGGACGGTCTATACAGAATGAAGCACACTCTTTAAAACGGGGCAAAGAATACACTTATGTCTGTCTTCGCGAAAAACTCAACAACTTCTGAAAGGATTTTCATGTGGTTTTCACCAAGTTAAGGATACAATTTGTCAAAGAGAAAACATAAGATAGGGCTTGATAGGCAAACACACGCGATGAAGACCGATATTCACGCGGGTGAAGCCGCGAGCAAAAGCTAGCTACTAATAAAAGTTACAAATGGCAGTTATGTCAGAAACGCGGTAGCTGTCAGCTTGGATTTTGACAGCTTATAAAAATGTTATGTCAATCGACAGGCGTTTTCACTGGACTGTCGTATATCCTCCATTTAATACAAAGTCCGGTAGCCCATGGTGGCATTATTAAGGCTAATGTCGCCTATTTACAGAGCAGCGACATATCGGCGCGACAGCCGCGCGACGTCGCACTAAATAACAGCGTCACAGCCTTTGCTGTACCGCCGGGACGATCTATACAGGATGAAGCACACTCTTTAAAGTCTTAAAAATCACTAAGAAACCTACACGCGAGTCCGGATGCGTTATGACGTAAAATGGCAGTTCAGTAAAGTAAAGTATCAGGCGTTACTTTGCGGAAATCCATAATTAGATATTAAAAAGACAAAATATATTTTTTAAAGGTGCTTTTTGCATTCGCTTGTACTGTACACAGTCGGTGCGCGCGGGTAGTGTGGTTGGGTACTTGTGCCAGCGTCACTAAGCGGAAAATTTAATATCCAAACACTCAATCCCTTGCTCATTTCATCTCGCACACCGCCATCCTCCGCCTTTTTGTTCGCGGGCCGTATTTCGGCGGCGCGCGCGCACTTATCTCCGTATCATCTGAGATACGGCCGCTATCCGCGCATCTTTATGCGATCGCGATACACGCGCCCCTGATTAACCGATAGGTATCATATCTTACAGGCTAAATAACTAGGTGCCCGTAATGGGTTTGATGGTGTTTTGCTATAAATAAAGATCTTTGTTTCGATTTAGTCTTCCGTGCTTAACATGGTCTATTAAATGAAAAAAGTCTGCTCGAGAGAGAATCAGTGATCAACTTTGATCGGCCAATAAAAAGACAATAATACTGTCTACAAGCAAAAAAAGGGTTATCAAGCCCAACGCTGGATAGTGGTCAAATTCTGAAAACAAAGCCTTGGTGACACTAACAAAGGGTCACTCATTAGATACAAAATTAAATGTCCGATGGGTAATATGACTTGTTTGCAGAATTTCGTTTTTAATTTCGTAAACCGAGGGATAATGTATGTCGCAGTGGGTGCATATTGCTAGTGGGACAACGTTGCTGGCAGTCCCAAGGATCTTAGAAAACTCTCGCGTCAACTCTTTAAAGTTTTAAACTATAGCGAAGTCCCTGTTTAGCTGCATCAGCAAGAGATTGACGGAATTTCGAGTTAATTCTATTGATTTAACTCGTTGGGTACAACCCAACGAAATGACAAAGTTACAAATCGATACAACGCGGCAAAATTCAGAAAAAATAAAAAAGAACAACAAAAAGAACAAATTATCTGACCTATAGCACTAAAGAGGTTCCATATTCTACCAGTTTTCTTTGATAGAAAATTACAGAAGTGACAAATGTTAGGTACTTCGTTACCGAAAAACAAAAACAAAAAACAATCGAATAAAGATCTAATCAAAGCCCGCGGGTACACAAAACATTCAAATCAATACTTACAAAACAAAGTAAACACTTAGTAATGAACGCCAAAGATTGCGACTTTGCCTTTTTATTTTTTGTACAGATAATGAATCTAGGTCCGAAACAATTCGAACCGTATTACGATAGCTTAAAGTTGCTTTTGGATTTGAAAGAGAACATTTACGGTCCTACACAGCGTAGAGCGTACAAATTAAGGGTTTCTAATTGGGTATTTAAAAAATCATTAATTGTACGACTAAAGAATATTGAAGATACACTTATAGATTAATTCTTCACCCTTTTATATTATGGAACTGTGTTAATTATTATTGATAGGTGTTGAAATGTTACAGCCATGTAGTCCGTCAGAGAAGAATAGGATCCCCCCACTCTTCCCGTGGATGTCGTAAGAGGCGACTAAGGGACAAATATGCGAACATCAAGGTTCTCTGACCCGTCTGGCCAGCATGGTCAGTGTATAGACCAAATCCTCCATTTGCCTCTAGTAAGTTAGAGAAAGTCGTCTCTTGCAGTGGAGACTGCAATGACCTAAAGAAGATGAAACACTTCTAAGAAACTGTTATTAAAACAGTAAATATTTAATCACACCAAAACATTTTCATGTAAGTAAAATATTGCCAAGGAGGGACCATAATACAGCTCGCATTGTCAAAAGCTATCAGATATACATAAAGCCTACATGCCGTATGGTGACGGCAGAGTAGAATACATTTGTCAACCAACCCCTACTCTTCCCGCGGGTGTCGTAAGACGCGACTTAGGGACTACACATCAAACAGAGAACGGCAGCAGCGCTCTCTAAAAAACATCATCTGAAAGATTGATATCTTTTAAACTGCGATCTCCAACCCGCCTGCCAAGCGTGGGGATTATGGCAAAACCCTCCACTATAGTGGAGGAGGCTCATAGTCTAGCAGTAGACTGTAAAGGGCTGTTGATGATACATAGAGCTTCTGGCTCTACACGTCCTAACTCTACAAATAAAACCTTAACTTAACAAACTCTAACCTTAGTCAAAATAGGTGGCTAGCTGTTTCGTTGCGACAAGACGACTCACTTAACATCAGGTGTGATTACAGTCAAAGCCTGCTTTGTTCTGCATAATAAAATTACTAGAGATGAGACGTATTTACTAGAACAGATCCACACACTAGGTATTTTACAGTACTAGGCGGCACCTATTCCAATTTTTAAAATACATACTTGATCCACCTAGTATTTTATAAATTACACGATTTCCGACCCTACCATCAAAGTAATAGAGGTTATTATTGCGTAATCCGTAGTCGTGTATTACGCGCACCTAGCATTTCTCGCTAAGCTTATGTGCGAACGTAGAGATTCACTCCGTCTCTGTCTGACCAAACAAATTTGAGCGCGACGAAGCAAACGCACACAAACGTAGTCAAACCATATTCATGTAAATAAGAAAAAATATGTAAATATTTTTATGAAATTGATATCTTTTAAATACGCCAACTTTTAAGTTGACAGTCCTAAGCCTGTTGAAGTATGAAGGGAGGAATTATTATTCAATTTCAAATTGCATTATTCATACTACGGTTGTATCTTTTCAAAAAAAAAATATTTTAAAGTCATATTACGTGGATTAGTCCGCACTAGTCGCGTCAAGTATGCTAAATTACTACGTACTAGGTGGAATAGGTATTTGGATCAAGTATTAATAAATACTAGGAATAGGTGCACCTAGTATCAAATTTACCTAGTAGGGCAGGTGACCCGGTTTTGGCCATTTTAAGAATTTTTTAGACTTTGAGGCTATATAATTTTACAGTTTTTGTTATCACGGACTTATTTCTTGTAAAAAGTGATTAAATATATTTAGATCTAGCCTAAGGATACATTTTTTTTCATAATGATTCAATGGAAAAATAATCCTGTAGAAAAGAAAAAGAAATGGGAATTTGTGCCACTTTTGGCCAGCTTTACCCCATTTCTGGCCACAGTCATGTGCCAGTTGTGGCCATCAAAATTCATCAAAAAAAAACAAAAACTACTCGACGGATTTTAACGAAACTTGGTACAATTATTTTTCATACTCCTGGGCAGGTTATAGTATACTTAGGAATTCCCACGGGAACAGGAATTAGCGGGAAAATCCTTTTATATGAAAAATCTAAACCGCTTAAGTTAGTCGCTTGAAATTTGGCATGTAGGTACCTTAGTAAACTTAAAGCTTAGTCACAACAAGTAATTCCCGAAATTCCCATGGGAACGGGAATTAGCGGGAAAATATTTTTGTATGAAAATCTAAACTGCTTAAGTTAGACGCTTGAAATATGGTATGCAGGTACCTTAGTAAACTTAAAGCTTAGTTACAAGGAATTCCCGAAATTCCCACGGGAACGGGAATTCGCGGGAAAATCCTTTTGTATGAAAAATCTAAACCGCTTAAGTTAGACGCTTGAAATTTTGCATGCAGGTACCTTAGTAAACTTAAAGCTTAGTTACAACAGGATATTGCAAAATTCCCACGGGAACGGGAGTTAGCGGGAAAAAACATTTGTACGAAAAAATCTAAACCGCGTAAGATAGATGAAGGGGGTAAAACGGGATCCACGCGTACGAAGTCGTGGGCGGCCGCTAGTATGAAATATAATATCTCAGCTTGAATTGAAATTACAATTAAGGATCAACATTAACCTATAGTATAAGTTTATGCGGTTAGTACTGGAACAATTTTCTTTTCACAACACCGATTTTTTTAGTATTTGGTTTCGATGGAGGCATTATAATCGTAACTCTGAAAATGAATCGATTACTTATATCAAAATAGCTAAGTAATTAAATTGAAAAATCACGATAAAAACTAAATGGCCAAAAGTGGGGTTCTTCGCGCACCACTTTTGGCCAGTCATGTGGCCAAAGATGGGAAAATTCATTCATTCTGGCTCCATTAGTGGCCACCTCTCATAAACCCACTTAATAAACAAATAGCGATAAAATATCATTAGAACTACTTAGACAGTGTATTCTTTATTAAGGATTAACATAAACATTTAAAAAAATAAGAAGGGTTTAGAAAATAATGATTGTTTACTCACCCGCTCGCCTTAGCCTTTTTGCTAAGACTTAAAACAATTAACGCTTCTCAAAAAATAATGACTTGTTGGATTGAAGTAAAGCTTGACACATCAAAGCTGTTAACGCTATCAGTGTTGCTAATATTAGATATTTTTATTCCCGTAAACCATACAGTAATATATTAGTCTTTGCCTTAGTTATAACGATTTGAAGTTCTAAATGGCCACAAAGGGGTCGGTGGCCACAACCGGGTCACTTGCCCTATAACCCATCTCTAAAAATTACTAAGTATTGTATAACATAAAAGTAATGAACAGCGAATAAAATTTTTACCTTACGCCCATACGAATGTAGCGAAATTATCAAGTCACTTTACTTAAAACTACATTAACAAAATCACATCCACGTTTGTCCCAGCGTGCCTTAGTCCCGTCCCGATGGCATCGGTGATCTTTCAGGAAGGCCGGGACGCGATCCGATCGCTTATTTGTACTCGGACTGAACCAGGGACTTTTTCTTGGCGTTTAGACTTAGATCTGTTCGCGATAGGCTAATGTTTATGCTCTAAGGTATACTTTGGTACCTCTTTGACAATTTCCGCTTAAAAACTATTTAACACAGAGTCAAAGTGTGGTTAAGTGTATTTTTTATGCTCTAGGTATATTCGGAATCTGAAGGTGAAAATCATTTCATCGTTTGTTTTTAACTACATTTATGCTGTTGACTGTACTTAAATTGCTTCGGTATTATCTATTACATATTAAAAAGTTTATACGACGACATGACGACATCATAAAGGTAGCAGAAAGGCGCTGGAGGCAGGCCGCTACCAACCGGTCAACATGGAAATCATTGTCTATGTTCAGCAGTGGACGTCCTATGGCTGAAATGATGATGATGATGACGGTGATATAAAAAGTGTGTCTGAAATCGGGTACAATTTCCTTTTCTTTTATTCTAAGTTTAGTAATATTTCAAACGCAAAAACCCTTTCTGGAGTATTTATCTACACAAAACAAATCGGCGAATACTTGAAATAGTTGGTGAAAGGTCGCGGGCGTCGTGAGCCACGTAAATAATTAGCGATCGGGCTAATGAAACCTACGATAGATGCCGGGGCCGGCTGCACAATTAAATTGCAGTTAACTTACCTATGCTATAACTGTGGTTAGCAGTTAGCTAACCTAGGATTAAACATGGTTAGCTAGCCCACTCCTTGTAGGTACACCGAAATGTAAGTCAGTTGCTCTATTATTAAACTGTTATTAAACAATCCTCTCGCTCAACTTTAACATGGTTAACAGCTTACACCTTTGGACACTCAAAAAATTTACGCCCCCTAAAACACCCTTCATATAATATCTAAAACAGAGGTTGACAATGTGCACAAATACTGACAAACTAAGTAAGTTCTTCGCGCATAAAACCAAAGGCAAATACTTAACGCTCTTTAGATGCTCTCAGTTAAAGACCGGTAAATGGTTAGTGGTTGCCCAAATCAAACTAGAGTCAGCAGATATTCCATTTGTCTTAAAAATTTAGACCTAAGAATATAACGATGCTCTATAACAGACTTCTTCAGTCTGTCACTTTCAGAAAAATCGGTTTTTTTTTAACAAATTAATCTAATTTCTGATAACTTAGTTTCAAACAATTAACCTTAGTGAAGTCCAAATCAAGTTTCTGTTAACTTCTTTCGGTACAACTCGGCCTACCAAATGCGGCGGTAATGTCCGAAGCGCGGGCGCAGCGCTGGCTATACTAATGCGCGATGCTTGTATCTACATAGCTTCCGATCCTCGCTTTATGCCTTTCCGCCATGGAACCTACTCGTAGTCCTTATAAATCTTTCTTTCTTTACTTAATAACCTCGATTTGAACCTGTTATTTCTGGGCTTGTATTTGAAATATTCAACGCGACTGGACGACGAACGAAAATCAGCTGTTTTGACAAATTCATATCACGGTGTCGTTTTTAACAGCTAGCGAAGCTGTATTAACGTAAACGGAGCGCAACTGTGCCTTTGAGTAAAAGCAAAGCTGACAGAAAGCTAGTTTTTCTCAAACTCAAGTCAAACGCTTCACGAACACTTACTGTGTTTTAAAACTTGCTGTTTTAATTTTAGTTTCAAAAATAAGGTGTTCGGACTTTTAATGGAGAGTGCATCAATCTGTTGTTTCGTCTTTGTTAGCGTATGATACCGAAATGCACATCAGCTGGAATGAAAATGCAGCGCCCCAGTCGCGCGCGACTGGAGATGAAATTGGAGACATTACAAATTGGCGCAATCGGGGCCCTGTTGTAGTAGTTTAACCTATCTTATTTATTCTGTAATGCTACGACTTGTGTTCAATCCGTTGTTTCAGAATCAGGTCTACTTATACTCAATTTATTCCATTGTTATTCTTAATATTTTTATACCAAGCTTTAATTTGTTTACCTTTTCATATTAAAATTAGCCTTACCAGGACTGTACAGTACGCAAAACAAATGTCCCATTCGGTCAGCAGTTGATACGAAACTTAGAAAACATCAAAACGACTCTATTACTAATGCTCTACATCTCAAAGTAGCTTGGCAGAAATTTTCTTGCCATATCATTGAACGACTAATGTAAATTCGGCTTAATACTTTAGATATTAAAGTTCAAATTTGAAGTGGAGCATATAAATCAGACTTATGGAATTAGATGAGATAAAGTCCAGATAGTCCATATCGGGACATGCGAATGGTCAGCCTAATGTCGACATAAACTGTACGCAGTTAGTTTTTAATGGTATTGCACTGTTTTGGACATGCTTAAAAATACGTTGTTTTGAAAATAGAACGATTTATTTTTTTGTTCTTTTGACTTTGGTCTACATGGGCACAGATAAACTAAAACGAAGGACACTACCGCGTTTAAATTTGAACCTTAAAACAAATGAACAAAATACAAATTCCTACGTCATTAAGTCTACCTTCATGTCAGTTAGCAAGGCAACGATCACTTTTTCAGTAAAATAAAATAATTAATTAATTACCTAATTTAACTGAACTTCGATCAATTTTGAAAGCTTTTAACATTATTTTTATTTGTGCGACATTCACATCACAGCCTAAACCTACATTATTAGAGGTAGATAAGTACTTCTTACAATTACAGCTGTAATTTTCTTAATCTACGGCTGTAATATTATCCAATCCATAGTAAGACGTAAGCAAAAGCTTAAATAAAATACAAACTAAAGTATTTGTCTTGAAATTTGTGATTGACCCGAAAGATGTTAACAAAAGTGGTTTAGCAATTTGATTACTGGAAGTAATGTACGGAACGTAAACAATAGCATAATTTGTTTGTTCAAACTAATTAAACCCATATTCACATGTACAAAACGTTCAAATTAATTGAATTATTCAATTCACACTCCACCGAGGCCATGTTTTTACTCTCCGTGCCATACCCAAGTGTAAATCACATACTATGAACAAATTGCCGATATGATCTTTTCCAAAAGGAATCCGCGTTTTTCTAAAAGATATCCGCTAATTAAACGATTGAGTAGGCTCACTGAATTGATTTACATGATAAGGAAAGATATATCTCAGAACATACAACCTATTTTCCACCCAAAGAAGAAGTAAATAGAGGTTAATCTTGCTTGGAGTTGACCATGTTGAAATTTCAAATGTTTTCAAAAACACGTCCACAGATTCGACATCGAAAATTCCCGCCAAAAGCGTAAAAAGCATGCTTAATTCAGGACATGCCGATTTAATTCACCCATTATGGGTATCACGTTTATTCCGCTGGCAACACTGTCCGTGGTTACAAATCAATTTTAGTCTGGCAACATTGCTTTTGCGGCGATAATTACCTGTTTTGGGCGTTCCTCGCATAATGTATGGAACAAAACCGTGGACGTGCTGTGAAAAACGATGGGATTTTTGGAAAAATGAATATTCAGGTGAAATTAGCGCTTTGCATCGCCTCCTTACAAAGTCGTTCCAAAATTAAATCTTATTTTTATTGTTAAACATAATGTAGTTCAAGTTTTTATAAAAAAAAAGTTGTAAAATATCGAGAGTGCCTGCAAAACTCCATAAAAGAAAAATGCAAACATAGGTAATAAATCAGCAAAGAATACGAGATACCTATCAGGCGATTTGTTTATAATTAAATACAAACAAACTTTTTTATGCAGATTATGAAACAAACATCATGAAAAAATAACCATAAAGTACGGCTACCTTTTTAATAACGCTCATTTCCTCTCTAACTCGAATCCATCAAATGGCCACTGAGAAACATTAAAAAAAGTAAAACCCATTTACGAATAAAGCGTTCCATTTTCAAATCGTGGTCGACGATTAGCATCCACGGAGGCCGTGCGTCGAGCGCCCGATTTTAGTTCAGTGATACAGTATTTCAATTTCCTGCTCCTCGTATCTACACTGTGATCTAAGTTTGACAAATAAGTTCATTTTGACGAGTCAGTCAGATGAAGCGGGCAATTTATCATTCCGAAGATTATATCCAGTAGCAGCGTTATTGGAAATCCGATATTTAAACACCTACTTGCGCTTATTTGCCACGGTGAAAAAGTTATCGGAGTTACTTATCTATCGCTGTTGGGTTGGGATTGTTCAGATCAATCTCGAACGTGGTTTACTGTACTGACCACCGTTAACATGAGAGAAACTTTTAGTTAAGTAGAGCTATTTGTAATTCGATTTTAATTGTAATTTAAATTCTAAAAACTAAATTATACCATTTTAACAAAAGTCATGTTGAGTTTTTTTTCAGTGCTTCACTCATTTCGTGACTGTAACCTACGTTACTTGTGTCTATTAGGTATGCCGTATGCCCCGTGGAAGATGCGACTCTACATTTATGTAAAAATGCAAACGAATAAAATATTTTGTCAAAAGTATCTTCCCAACTATTATATCCCACAAATCTCCAAGCTTGCGTCTTGCCCTCGCTATAAATGCCAGCGGTCGCTATAAACAAAAATCTGTATTTATTACAGGATGCCAAACTTATCGGGCGCTCGTTACAAAATTTATATTCGCAAGCATTGGCTGGACCAGGAGCGCATAGCAGCGCGGCGGTTGCAACTTGCAAAGAATGTCGCTGCCGTATTTATGTGTGCGCGGGCCTCCGATGACAAGCGGCCGCGCCACCACTCTACGCGTTGTGCGCGCCTGGTACCTTTCGGTATCGGGATTCCGGGTTTGCGTGGTTACTCTCATGTTTTATGCTCGCCTAGTAGATTCGGGTTTTGACGTTTGGGATGTTTATTTGTTTATGTTAGAACCATGCCGTGATTTTAATATTAACTTTTATACAGTCTACATTTTAAACGCACTTAACAAAGCGAGATAAGCTTTCGCATCAAAGAAGGCTCAGTTTCCTCCTTTATCTTCCTAATCTCCCCCCATTGGAATTCTACAATTTGTATTCTCTATCGAAATAACAACAAACATTTCTTTTCAATCAAGTATTAATGGGGAATAACTAACATTTTACTCTAATCTCATGTGGCAATTTCCAAACCAAAATGAGTCTTATGACGTAATCTCTTGCACCAAACGCATCCATACACCGTCATGGCGTAATTCATTTGTTTATTTCATCAAACCAGCCGGCCACCGGCTAGCGCGCATTTATCATGCCCTCTCCTATCCCGTCAGCCACGTGAAGCAGGGCCGGATTTAAGGGACCTTAGAAAATGAAAATGGGTAGGTGACACAATTAACTTGAGTCTTATGACGTAATCTCTTGCACCAAACGCATCCATACACCGTCACAACTCGTAATTCACTTGTTTATTTAGCGTTTATTTTCGCTCATCAAACCCAGCCGGCCACCGGCTAGCGCGCATTTATCATGCCCTCTCCTATCCCGTCAGCCACTAAAAGCAGGGCCGGATTTAGGGAGGACCCTAAATACGAAAATGGGCAGTGGACACTGGACACACGTAGGCCCAGTTTCTGAATTGAGATTTTAGGCTTGAGCTCATCTTAAATAGAAAAGAAACAATAAAACACTTCATTCTAGCCCTGAAAACCGAGTATTTTTTTCATTTTGTTACTGTGAGAGAACAAATTAACCACACCCACTTTCGGCAATATTCACGAGGCAAAAATTACATTGGGGCAGGAATGTGGCGACTACTGGCTGGAAGACGTAGTGTGAGCAGGCCCTCCATTGATGGACCGACGATCCGGTGAAGGTCGCAGAAAGTACCTGGATACGGGTAGCGCAAGGCCGGTAGTTATAGAAATCCTTGGGAGAGGCCTTTGTCCAATAGTGGACGTTATTTGACTGAAACGAACACCTACTTCAGCTATTCGTTCGTTCACTGCCATGCTGAACAAAAGCCTCCCCCAAGGCTTTCTATTCTACATCAATATTCATGAGGAAAAAACTTCCCTGTCCCCTAAATCCGGCCACGTGCAAACCAAAGAGCCGCCGTACAGCGCTCGCGTCGAAAAGCGAAATAATTGCAAAGCGCGGCCTTAAATCTGCGCGCGCGTCATTTGTTTATTAAAAGCGGGCCGCGCAGCCTTTTAGCGTAAATACGCTGGACATGCGGCCATTGTGAAGCGTGGCCAATTGATAAGCGTAATGAGGCCGATCTAGGCGGTAGATAAGGCTCGGATGGGATCTGTCAATGTTTGGTTAGAGGAATTTTGGCTGGGAAATTACAAAATTGTTTAGATGTTTCAGGGCACAATATTATTAAGAGTTAAATAAGTGAACAAGCCTGTCGAATTTCCTATGCAGCCAGTGCATAAATCAAAAATTAATTATCAGTTTCAAAATTCCTTTGTCCAGCGGCAGTGGACGTCTTTTGATTCATCATCATCATTTCAGCCTCAGAACGCCCACTGCTGAATAATCTGGAAATCATTGGGAGATGTCTTTATTCCACAGCAGTAGACAGCGTTTGGTTGAAACGAACGAAAGTTAGCAAGTTAGCAAGAAATCATTTCTCTAGTAGGCTCTCTAGATTGGTGATTTTATCTCTTTATTCTCCTATCTCTATCTTTCGCTCCAAGTTAACCTAGAGATTGAGAACATCATGACTAAAAACATGTAACGAACTAAAAGCATGTACGAGTATTATAATGCTATATTACTATGTCCTTAGAACCCTATATCCGACCATACTAGGCCACGTGCTGTGCGAAAACTTTCGCCACCCACCACATTACCATTACGAAATCAAGTAATAAAGTAGCTTCACCACCATAAAATTTTAATCATTCTATTAACACGTTTCAGTACCATCTTTAAACTCTAAATACCAACATCATTAAACTAAAATTAAGTGAAACCTTTACGCGGCCTTTGGCTCATCGTCACGATATTAATATTTCGTTTGGCAACTTGCTGAATGTAATATTAATAATAATGTGTTTAAGTGCGCAGGTTGCGGTACAATCAAATTTAATGTGCATCACATAGAGATGAGCACCCACGCTGCGCCCACAGTGAATAGGGTAACCAGGTTTTTGTTAAATTAAAGGACTAATCAAGACAACTTTGCATTATTTAAACTACAAAAAAACTGTATGTAACTAGTTACCATAGGTTGAATTAACCTCATTATCATCATCGTCAGGTAATTTAGTATCCTCTGCATTAGCATGCCCTTTCTAATTTACCAGAGGCAAATTAAGGATTTGGCGTACACTTTCCACTCTGGCCAGATTTCGACATTCAATGAACACAAATCATCTTATTCTATTCTATTCGGGAAAGCCCCGGCAGATTAGAACAGAATAAGATGAGATGAGTCAATCTGATTGCTCGAAAACAATATGCATGAATGTTAGACCGTCGTCAGATGGAACAATTCCAGCCCTACTAACACTAGAGTTTTCATGAACCTCATTATTAAAGCCCACCACACTATGAGAAAATGAAGTCATGATGTCTGATAATAACCAAAACTGTACCTGCATCAATGTTAATTCTGCAATGGAAGCAGACTCTAACGTCAACTTAACGTTGTGAGCAAATATATGGTCACCCCAGCATTGTAAGCACGATTTTTCCAACCAATCAATAAAACGATCGCCGAGCTATAGAACAATCGGGCATACAGTAAATGAATGCGTTATTTCGCAAATGCTGATCTGCCTTTAATGAGTGAGTACCTGCTTCAAGATTCATGACTAATCACTTAAAGTCTACGTGGTCCAGTGGCAAGAAAAAATCGCTACATGGTGAAAACGCATCTTATTCTTGGAGCACCGAGTGAGACCTTTCTGAAAAAATGCAATTTAGGCATGCACCTTAGAACTTGCATTATTTTAAGGTCAGGGCGCATAGTAGGTAAATGTTTATTACCTGCAGGTTCCCAATGTTTTGTTGGCGTCTCCATAGCTCAATGGTCAGAGCTGTCTCGGCAAGTGGAAGGTCATGGGTTCATGTCCCACATGCTTGAATATTCCTTAGTTAGTGTCTGCGATAGAATTATGTGGTCGATCATCAATTTTTTGACTAAGTGGGTAATCACGTTATATACCTAATAATTAATTCAAATACCTACTCTTAGAATTAATATTTTTCACAAAGGAATCGATTCCAAAACTCCCAGGTCATTCCACAATATTTTAACCATATTATACCTAATCATTATAGATATAGGTGGTCCTGCTGGACTAGGATAGGCGCCGTGATAAAATCTTATCGATGAATTTATACGACAAATGTATTGTCGCGTAAAATCGATAAAATGGTGCGATACAAGCTTATCGCGGCATCCTTTTTTTTTTTTTTTTTTTTTTTTTTTTTTTTTTCGGTGGTAAAAATGCATTGAGTTGCATACCCGCCACTGTGGTCAGGCGGCGGGTTATGTGGGGCTTTCCCCTCCAGAAGGGAGGGGCCTACCCACTAAAAATCCACCATTTCCGTCTCGCTGAGCACAGGTGGGAGCCGGTGTAGCGAGGCCTTTCCCGACATGTTCCACCTATGCGCAGACCGTCTGTTATGCGTGCAGACTCCAACTTCGACCACGCCATCTTTGATTTTTATAGTTACAGTTTGTTGTACTGCAACTGACCACTCTGAGATATACAACTATATACAAATGATATATACAAATGTACAAAGTGCTTATCTATATTTACATAATATACAATGGAGGCCAGCGGGTAGGTGTAAAAGGTCTATCCGCCGGCACTCATAATGGACCTTACGCTATGACTAGTATTTGACTAGGTGTCAGAGACGACGCGCAAAAGCACGTCGCCTCCGGCCCAACCTTCTCCGCCGAGCAGGGTCAGCGAGGGGATCTACCTCCCTGGCTCTCTCGGCTTCCTCTTTTGCCGACATAACGGTCTCGCAAAAGACTTTCACCGCGTCCCATCCGTTGTCACTGCCGACCATGGCTCTAACCACCGCCGGCAGTGTTAAATCCAGTCCGATATTTGCGCATAGCGCAGCTCTTTGTTGTGTCCATTCCGGGCAGTCTTCCAAGGTGTGCTCCGCTGTATCGACATCGGCGCCACAATGGTGACATTGAGGTGTCCTCTCCCGACCAATACGGTGCAGGTATTTCCCGAAGCAACCATGCCCGGTCAACACCTGCACCATGCGATATGTGAGAGAACCACTGCTCCTCTCTACCCACTGTCGTAAACAAGGTTGTAGAGCGGCGACTGTTCGATGCCCAGCACTGGGCTCCTCCAGCCATTCTGCCCACTCATCTAACATCAAAACACGGGCCTCGTCTCGCCAGTGCTCGATTTCGCGGGGGGCAGGAGGGTTACCATCGCGCCTAGCGGCAGCGGTTCGGTAATATACCTCTGACAGCACCTTGGCCTCGAGCTCCCACGGTGGAGTGCCCGCGAGTGCACATGCTGCTTCCCTTGAGGTCGTGCGGTATGCCCGTGCTATCCTCTGTGCCATTGTTCTTTGCGGCCTCCTCAGTGTTGTGGTATTGTCGCGCCCTAATGCGTCAACCCAAATGGGGGCGCCGTATAGGGCCATAGATCTAATAACCCCTGCAAAAAGGCGGCGACACCCCGTGCGTGGGCCTGCCAAATTGGGCATAATCCTACTCAAGGCACCGGATGCCCTCAGTAGCTTGGGTGCGAGAGCTTTAAAGTGGGCCTTAAAGTTCCACCGGCTGTCAAGGACCAATCCTAAGTACTTCATGGTACCCCCGACACCGATGGAGACGCCACCCACAACAAGTTCCGACCCCACTGGCGGTCTCTTCCGTGGCCCATGGAAGCAAATCGCTTCCGACTTTTCTAGTGCTACCCTAAGCCCAAGTCGCCGAATGCGACTTACAATATGCGCAGCTCCAGCTGTCGCTACAATGGCCGCCTCCCTAAAAGTGTTTCCCTTTGCCGTGACTAGGGTATCGTCGGCATAGCACACAACACCCACGCCAGGCATTCCTGGGTCTCGGATGGCCCAGTCGTAGCCAATGTTCCACAGGAGCGGCCCTAGGACCGACCCCTGCGGGACACCGCACTCCACTGGCCTCCTGCCCCAGCCGTCGCTTGTTGGGAAAACCACTTCTCTCTCTCGAAGGTAAGCGGTTATGATTTGCCGCAGGTATTGAGGAACCTTATGATGTTTCAGAGCCTCTTCAATACAATACATTGGTGGCGGCATCCTAGACCTACAGGATCGGGTCATATGTCATTTAGGCCCGATTCAACCAAAGTTTTATCCGAGAATAACTTCTGGTATACGAGTAACTGGCACATTGACAGTTTCAGTATGGGAAATATGTCAAAATGTCGAATAACTGACGATTTATTCTGAGATTCTAATTTACTCTGTGAAATGCAATAAAGAATTGAGTACCTATTGAGTACTCTTGTTTGGTCGAATCCACCCTTAGTGGATCCAAACCCCTAACCTCCAAGCCTTCTAATCTAGGTCCAGTCCATCAACCCCACCACACACGTAGGTTCACAAAACCCAGATCCCGCGATGGCAACGCCACCTGGGGCGGGCGGGGCGCGTCACGAGCCGTGACGTCACCGCCGGCGGCGCGCGCGCTGATTGAGCGATGCACTTTGAGGCCTGTGTCGATCATTACTGTGTTATTATTATACGAGGATTATCCATTCAGATTTTGTGGTATAGGGTGCTCTGGGTTTGAGGTTGGTGCGGTTTTATTTATATTTTCTAAACCTATCTTGGCCTATTTTAATTTGATGAAGACAGCGCTAGAGTACTAAAACGTAAAGTTTGATGTGCTGTCCACTGTAAAAAAAACGTCTTCTGTATAATTATAGGCTGTCCTTCAGCAGGCCTGTCCTTTTCCACTGGGCGATCTGGGCACGTGCCTAGAGAAGCCAGCCACCGAGACGCAGGTCACCTATAACCTGTGAATAGTTGACAGGTGAAAGTTACATATAATTTTTCGATTTCCCTGGTTTTACATGAAAAAGTATGATCCTTAAACTCCCAGGGCCCCCAGTATTTAACGACAGCCCAGCCTTTCCTAAAGCAAAAACACAAACCTTTAATGAACCTAGCGGCTAAAAAGAATTTGCTCCTATTCTATTAGACTTCGAATTTTATTAAAATTCCGAACAGTCTAGCTAGGCTGTAAGTACATATTGGCAGCAGATGAATTTTATGAGTATTATGACTTTAGCATATTATTATTTCCCTCCTTAAAACTTAAAAAAGAAGCAAAGATAGCGACCTCTATGAAGCCGAACGTCTAAAAAGTATCTGCTCTATTAGACGTCTAATTCAAATTCCGAACACCCTGTACCGGACAGGCCGTTACAGCATCGTTCGCGGGCCCTTATTAATAATGAAGAAAGCCACGCGAATCTGATCGAGAACTCGCATAATGGGCGTGCGCGCATCCTTGCAAACTCGCTAAACAAATATTGAGAGTACCCACCTAACTCCCGCGATATTTAAGGTACCTTCGTGGCCATGGGAAAACCGTGGATGGTGTTTTGGTATAAAATGTTTTTTTAATATAAAAAAAACGTTGTTAAATGTGGAAGGTAGTTCTAGTACACAAATAAGTAGGTACAGTGTGAAACCCAACTACCAATAAAGATTTGTTAGTCCTGCTGAGGGTAACATAATTATATACCTTGATTTTTTAGAATCCAGCAGAGATGTAAACAAACACTTTCATACACAATTACACCATAATCACTTACGTGTTCATAATATCATACACATTATTTAACAAGCCCATGAAACCAACTTTATTTTCACGTTTATACAAGTTTGAAATCAATCTTTGAAACAAATTATTTTAGCAAAATACGTGGACGATGAAAATTTGTGAGATTGTCAAATTGACTTGACGTTTAAAATCATGTGTTATCTCCATATTGTCTATGACTTGTCTCTGACACATCAGTGCTGTAACCTGTGAGTCATAGACAATAATCTGTAAATTTAATCGATATTTCTTTAAGTATTCACTTATTCCGATTACTGATTAATTTTAAATAAAAAGTAAACGATACTTTGTTAAGTTTTCCAGCGATAACTTCGACAATATTGGAGGCAACGTAAAATTATTTTTCTACTTTTAGTGTATACTTTTTCGGAGTCAGTTTAATTTTTAGTCGGTTTTATTTAAACGAAATTATTTTCCTTTTTTATGCAATTATTATGCTTACGTATTGTTCCATTGCTTATTAATAAAAGAAAAAAAATCTTCTTTTAATTCATAGCATCTTATTAATTACCTCCCTAACGGAATAGAGCAACAAAGGACTGAGCGAGCGAGATGTCACTAGTAGCAACACTGTCAAACAGAACTTTTTGCAACTATTTGAAGTTTAATAACTTTACAGATATCATTGATTGTTTGACTGTCCACAGTGTGTTTTTTGATTACATCTGTGCATACAGTTTGTTTCCTGTTCTCGAAAATTTCATAATCAGTTCACATTCAATGTTGCGACTTTGTTGCATATTTTTATTATTTTGACGATCACCCGGCGATGATACGCAAGTACTACAATAATTTCACTTCGCGATTAACGAGAGGTTTTGTCGCATCACTAGTTCACAGACTAAAAATATTTTTATGTCAGTTGGCCATGTTTGATGACATTTCTGCTGATTTCTAAAAAATTAGACTTGTATGTCTTTGAATCCCTGACGATTGTTATTGGAAAAATATAGCTGTTCGCCGCAAAATGGGAGATGATGACTTGACTGAATAGGTCTCACTGGGATTTTTTCTCTCGAGTAGGTACTTACTATACTACTAAACTATTATAACTATTATATTAACTATCTATTATAACTAAGTAACGCTACCTATCGCTCATTCCAGCAAAATTTTGCAATCAGTAAGGTATACCTATTAAAATGCAGTGGCAGTGTAGAGTCAGAGCACCATCGATGGCCCGTGCAATGAAACAAACAAAGTAAGGCTCAACTCAGCTTTCAAACTCTATCATAGATTTAAACTTAGTTAAAAAAAAAATTCTCTAACTTTTTGCGGTAAGTATCGATAATGCTCATTAAGATCAGACAAAATAATATATTTTTGCCATAACTGTACCGATCTCCATTTGCTCAATAAATTCTTCTCTACCATTTTTCCTTCGACTTTTTACAAAAGATACGACTTTCTTATGAATTTGTATTTACACACGCATTAAAATTTGTACAAGAAGATAAAACTTTTACAAAAACCTACACGAAATCTCAGTCCAAAAAGCTCACATCTCACTCGCATAAAAAAAAACGAGAAAGAAAAATAAAGCGCGCGAAATTTTTATTCCCATGCCCGAAAATATTAAAAAAGGAACGAATATGGACGTTATTACGACTAATTATATTATTCGCGAGGCAAAATATTAATTTGCGTCGTGTAGGCGTTATCGGCCATCTTCGGCATTATTCAATAAGGTATTGAGGATGAATAACCGAGTCGGTTGGTTCAAACTATTATGTATTTGTTTAGAGTGCAAGATGAAATTGATGTAGAAATAACATGTGGAATAGGTAAGTAGAGAGATACTTATGTACCTATTACTGTGATGTGAAACGTAGTTAGCTATTTCATTAATTAGAACAAAATATTTATTTGTATAAAAAAAGTTAAACGTCAAAAAAGTTCAACTATGATGTGGCCGTAGGGTTTCTGCTCGAGCTTTCTCGAACTCGAGAAAACTCGAGAAATTTGGCTTCATTCGAGACGAGAAAAAAATTACCGGAGCTCGAGAATTCTCGAGTTTCGATTTTGAAGCTTTAATATTCTTGAAAGCCTATTTTCTTAGACAAAAGTAAGTTTTTAATTATTTAATAGGTCAACGTTGCTTTTAGACTGGCCTAGTCTCCTTTTTTAACTGATTTTATTTGCAAGTAATAATCTCAATCGAAACTAAGTAGGTAACCTAAGTAGGTGACATTTTATTATTGTAAAACTGTACTGTACTGTTGAAAATTGATATAATTATAATGACATTGTTTCTTTTTTATTATTGTTTCTTTTCAAACTTGCATGCTTCTTGATGTAGCAAAACATGTGGACTTATTTTATAGCTGTAACAACTGTATACCATGTTTTATGCAAATAAACAATTATTCTATTCTATTCTATTCTAATAATGTTCACCAACGAGTATGCTATATTTATTATGTTATGTTTAATCTTACTGATTTAAAGACTGAAAAATTTGTTAACTAGACAGTTACCTTACCTAACAGATGTTAGGTTAGGTACTCGTGCCTCCTCGTAAAGTTTATTCAAGTCGTTATCTGTAAGAAATTTAAAAAATTATTAAAAAGTTTTTTTATTCATAAAAAAAAAACTATTATACATATTAATTTTGATACCTATTTGGACTTGTGTTCTTTAGAAAACAAGTGATTCAATTGTAGCTCCAGATTTTTATTGTTATTTATCCTTAAAGTACACGCGACTTTATGGCTTTTGTTATTATTATTATTAAATAATAATTATGAAAGAAGATTTTATTTTTTGTTTATTTCCTTACTGTTGTGTATGTGTACGAGGTAACAGTAAACTCCTTGTATATCAATACGGGTTTTATTTGACTTTGTTACAATTTACAATTATTTAATGTACGACCAATATGGAGTGCAATCCAGAGTAAATCCGTGGGCGGAACCGGAAGCCGCTAAGTTGTCAAGTCCGAGATGCAAATGCGATAGGGCTCTAGTCCTAGATGTATTTGAGATAGGGCGGTATCTAGTGGCCAACATTCTCTCCCTTGTTATTTATAGGTTCAGTCGTTGCGGCTGCCTAATAGTTCGGCCGCTCCGGCGTAACACTGTTTCTCTTGCCGGCTGTGGAGGAGTTAACACGGTCTCCTGCAATACCGGGCCTTGAGCATGCAATCCTCCACCACTCATTTCACTTGTCATCGGTGAAGGTGAAGGTAAAGATGGTGTGGCACTTGCCCTCGGTGAAGATGGTGTGGCACTTGCCCTCGGTGAAAACGGTGTGGTGGAGCTCATGTGTGTAGACTGCAATACTTCTTGCGGTTCTCTTGGTGCTGACAGGTAATTGTCCGGTGTATATGAGTTACTTTCCATGCATGCCGATTTCAGTATCTGATCAACATGTCTGTGGTGTATCCTTCCATCTACCTCTACTTCATAATGTAGTTTTCCTCTTCTGTTTATAATATATCCGAATCTCCATTTGTTGTTATCATACATTCTAATTTGTACTCGCTCTCCACTTTTAAATTCTTTGTTAAAATTTTTCTCTTCATTACTGTCATTGTTTATCCTTTCATATGTATCTCTCTTTACCAAGTCTATCTTCGTTCTGTATATTCTTTTAAACATCATCTCAGCCGGGCTCAACCCTGTTGTGCTATTAGGAGTTTTTCTATACATTATAAGGAATTTGGATAATTTGTCTTGTAAAGATCCTTCTTCATTAACCATTGCTTTCAGTTTGTTTTTCAGCGTTTGCACATATCTTTCTGCTTGGCCGTTCGTAGATGGGTGAAAAGGAGCAGTAAACTTGGCTTGGATTCCATTTTCTTTCAGAAATCTTTGCATTTCTTCCGATTTGAACTGTGTACCATTATCAGAAACTTGAGTGATTGGTAGACCAAAAGTAGTGTATAATCTTTTTAGTATATTTATGGTAGATGTGGCAGTGATAGAGGTAGTAGGTATCACTTCCAGCCATTTTGTGTATGCATCCACCACTACAAGAAAATATTTGTTCATGAAAGGGCCCGCATAATCTATGTGAATACGGCTCCATGGCTCTTTTGGGTATTCCCAACTATGTGTAGGTACTTTGGTTGGGTTTTTCTGCATCAAACAACACATTTTGCATTGTTTTACCATATTTTCTATGTCTGCATCTATATTTTTCCACCACACATAGCTTCTGGCTAATGCTTTCATTTTTACAATCCCTGTATGAGCTGTATGTAGTTCCTCTAATATTTTTGGTTGTAATTCTTTTGGTATAACAATCCTTATCCCATAAAAAATGCAGTTATTTTGTAAAGAGAATTCATGTAGTCTCTTAGGGTCATGTATTCCTGATTGTATGTCCATGTATAGTTTTTGAAGTTGCTGGTCTCTCGCTGTAGCTCTTTTTATTTCTTGTAATGTAATGGGCATTTCTGTAATTTGGTTCAGGTAGAATGCATCATCATCTGTCAGTTTACTTTCTGCTACTTTATTATTATTATTCTGTTGCAATCTTGAAAAATAGTCTGCGTTTGCATGTTCTGTTGTTTTCCTTAGCTTTATTGTATAATCAAATCCTGCCAAAAAGTTTGCATAGTGTACTAATCTTATCGCTGTAGTTGCAGGTGTCACTTTTTCTGGGTGTAAAATTCTAGCAAGTGGTTGGTTATCGATGATCAGAGTAACTTTTCTTCCATAGCAGAATTGGAAGAATTTCTTCAATCCCCAAATAAGTGCTGCTGCTTCTTTATCTAGTTGGCTGTAGCCTTCTTCCGCTTTAGTTAGGGATCTTGATGCAAAAGCTATTGGTCGCTCAGTTTTGTCTGGCATGATATGCGATAGTACAGCTCCAAATCCCATTGGTGATGCGTCAGTGGCCAGGGTTACTGGCAGATTTACATGATATGGTATCAGCACTTTTTCTCCACATAGCTCCTCTTTGAGTTCTTGAAAAATCCTGTTGCATTCCTTTGTCCACACAAACTTCGTGTCTTTATGTAATAGTTTATATAGTGGATTGAGCTTTGAAGCTAGGTTTGGTATGAATTGTTGGTAATAATTTATCATACCCAGAAATGTGCGAAGAGATGATGTATCTGTTGGGCACGGGCTATTCTTGATATCATTTACTTTTTCCTGTGTCGGGTGTAGGCCTTTTTCATCTATAACGTGTCCGAGGTAGTTTACCGACTTTTGCATGAATTGACATTTCTTCCTATTTAAGTGTAGTCCGCATTGTTGTAATTTCTGGAATACTCTTCTAATTCTTTGTAGTAATTGTATGTATGTAGCTCCTTGTAGGGCAATGTCATCAAAAAAACATGCTGTACCTTCCATTCCTTGAAGAGTTTGATCCATGTATCTTTGCCAAATATTGGGTGCAATTTTCACTCCAAACATTAGTCTTTTGACTTTATATGTACCTTTGGACGTACTTATGGCTTGCATTTCTGCTGTTTCCTCATTGGTTTTCATGTGCAAGTACGCCTGGTTTATGTCAAGTGTGCAAAAATATTTTCCTCCACTCAATTTCGCAAATATTTCCTCTATTCTCGGTATTGGGTAGTTATCACTTTCTAGGCTTTTATTTAGAGTTGCTCTGTAGTCTGCACATAATCGTACCTTCCCATTTTGTTTCATTACCGGAACTACTGGAGTACCCCATTTTGAGTAGTTAACTTTTTCCAGAATTTTTGCCTTTTCTAACCTATCAATCTCTGCTTCCACTTGATCTTTGAGAGCTAATGGTACTGGTCGTGGTTTCAAAAATATGGGTGATGTTCCTTCCTTCAATTTAAAGGTAGCTTCATAATCATTTATTTCTCCGATGTCTTCAGAAAACAACTCTGCATATTCATGCAATAACATCTGTAATCTTTCACCAAATTCTTTTTCCGTGATATCGTTTCCTTCTTTATTTATTGAATTTACTTCAAATTGAATTTTTAGTTTTCTTATCCATTCCCTTCCGACCACCGGGTCTACTTCTCTATCGATCACAAATACTCTTCCTTCTATTTCTTTATTTTTATATTTGATATTTAAGTTGCAGGTTCCCATCGGTTGTATTGTTTCTCCAGTATATGTTTTCAATTTTATTGAAGTTTCTTGTAGCTTGATATCTTTGAAATGCCTGATGAAGTATGTAGAGGAGCAGGTTGTAACTGCTGCGCCAGTGTCCAGTTCCCAGGTATGTGCTTTTCCATTGATTTGTAATGTGATATTGAACTTGTCGTTTTGTGTAATATTGTTTTCCATAGGTATTTTATGTATTTCAAATATTTCCTCATCACTCTCTTCTACTGTATTAGACATGCCTTCAACTTCCAGTTGTTTCTGATCTTTGAAGCAAACTGATTGGAGGTGTCCTTTTTTATTGCAAATTTGACAATATAGTTTGTTCGCAATCCGGCAGTTACTTGCTTTATGGTTATCTTTTCCACACCTAAAGCACTTAATAGTTTTTCTTTCTTGACTAGCGCTGTTAATATTTGTTTTAGCATTATTCTTGTTATTTGTATTGTATGTATTCGTATTGTATGTATTTTTCTTGTTCTTATGTAATGTAATTTTATTTATGTTTGTATTTGCATTATCCATTTCTTTAGTTTCAGATTTTGAGGTCTCGATAGCCATTGCGATTCTTATGAGGTCTTCCACTTTTGTTGTAGGTGGTTCTTGAAGTAATCTCTCCTTTATTTCAGCACTGCGCAGGCCCCGGATGAACTGAACTCGCAAGTGGGTATCGAAGGTGCTGTTCTGGCATCCATTACACACAAAGTTGCACTTTCCCCCAATTTCTCTTAGCCCTGCTACATAATTAGCAATAGACTCATACTCATGCTGTGATCTCAAGCAGAATTTGTGTTGTAAAGCCACTTCACCTGGTTCAGGTGCAATATGATTTCGTAGTATTTTGACAAGCTCATTGTAGTCCTTGCCTTCCGGTGTACTCGGAGATGTAATATTTTTAAGCACCTGATAGTATTTAGGGCCAATACAATTTAAGAAGATGTGTGCCTTTGTAGTGGCATTTGTCACGCCTTTCAAATTGATATAGTTCTCCAGCCTTTGTAGATATGAATCGAATGATTCGTTAATTTCGTCGTAAGGTTGCAATGATATTCCACTTACGGAATTATTTTGTTGTTGCTCCTGCATGCGAGCCATTGTTTCCAGCATTTTGGTGAGTACGTGTGCCAGTTGTCCCTCCATTGTAGCAATTTGTTTGGAAAGGAAAAACAGGATGTTGTGTAGCGGGCTATCAACACAGGTAATAGGAGGCCCCTGGAAAGATGGGAGTTTAGGTGTAAGGACATGAGTTTGGGCACATTTTGGAGGTTATTCATCCACTTGAAGTACACGCACAAGGTATTTCACTTTCCGTAGATTCGTTTCGGTCCTCGTCGCCAGCTGTTGTGTATGTGTACGAGGTAACAGTAAACTCCTTGTATATCAATACGGGTTTTATTTGACTTTGTTACAATTTACAATTATTTAATGTACGACCAATATGGAGTGCAATCCAGAGTAAATCCGTGGGCGGAACCGGAAGCCGCTAAGTTGTCAAGTCCGAGATGCAAATGCGATAGGGCTCTAGTCCTAGATGTATTTGAGATAGGGCGGTATCTAGTGGCCAACACTTACCAAAATAAGTGGTACTAAATTCTAATATTGATTGATGTGCATAAAAGTAGGTATATTAGATTAAAAAAACCTGTGTTTTTATTAAATTTCAACCGATTTCAGCAGTTTTCATTAAAAGACTCGAGACTTTGGCCTCGAGAATTCTCGAAACTCGAGAAAAAAAATAAGTCGAGAAATCAGAAACCCTATGTGGCCGAAGCGAAACCGATTGCAAATAATTATCCTCTAAGGGGGCGGTCCGCCCCGGGTGCCAAGCATCAGGGGGTGACAAAAGTCGCGAAGGTTAGTACTCACTGGCATATCTGCATGGCAAATCTGCGGTCTATGTCATGATACGGGGGGGGGGGGGGGGTGCGATTATCTTTCAATCTTCGAATCGGTAGAAATCCTGGGGTGTACCAGGGGGTGCCTTAGGACTTATGACGCGGGGGGGGGGGGGGGGGGTATGATCGCCCCGGGTGCCACCCCATGCTACGCCGCCACTGATAATCTACTTTAATTTATCGTTTTAAAAACAAAAGCCAGAAAAATTCAGAAAAATTTTTTTTATTGCTCTTTTCTACACAAGTTTAAAAAAGCCAACCGTACAAAACAAAATGTTTTAAAAATATTTTTAATTATACCAAAAGTTCTACTGTTTTGAAACACAAGTTTTTCTTCAGAGTCTGCAGTCGGGAAAAGTAGATAATAAAATAGAGCAGTAATACTCCTAACGCCATCTCGTGGAGATAAGATATATTAAAAAGAAAAAACGTTCCGTAGGTAGAGACGCTTTGTAATTTTTTACCATTTTTTGAAACAAATTAAAAATTATTTTAAGCTCAGAAATGGATTTTCAGTATTACTATAATGTATGAAAATAAATTCTTTAAAAATAATACTTTGTAAGAATATTTTATGACTATCTTAATTCTGAATTTCATCCTGTCCGTGTAACGGAACGTTTGTAACCTTATGTCAACGCAAACAAAAACTATGTCAAAATTAATTCTAAATTTTGTGTAAAAACAACAACAGTTCTCATAACAATTTTATGTGTACAAATCCATGTGCTCCCGTAATTTCGACGTGTAATAAAAATATTGCGTGATGGCTGAGAGGTGAGTGCCTTTGTAAATTTCCAAAATGGGTCCACTATTGTTCATGCTTAGATCGCCCTGGAATACCAGAAACTAGTTTGTAACTTAATATACGCAGTTTCTTTACTCATGTATCCTTATAAATTCGGTTAATTTGGTAAATCTTAGTTGTTTTAAGCTCTAACAACCGCGGAATGTGATCAGCTTTGGTTTCATTTTCGGAATTGGTTCCGCATTGTAACAGGGCCGTACACAAATCTAATCTAGACAAGTTGGTAACATAATACAACAACATATAAGTGGTTTAGTCTGCATTTTTCCCGTATCTTATTTTCCAAATTGACCATGCTTCAATTTACATAACTTTTCGGTCAGGTTTCTTCTCAGTGTAATGTTATGAAAGAAGGTCAATGAATTTAAATTTTATTGTTATTGAGATTACAGTGCCGTAAGATATTATTGTATTGTTAGAAATGTTAATTTTGATGAGGCTTTGACTAATAAACATTATAATATTAGATCTTACTAAATTCATTGCTGGACTCTACAAAACAACCTAAGTACTTCATTACCCCAAATGAAAGAAATTGTCCATCTTGAACTCTACCATTATTATATTTTCTGCAGATTATTAGTTTACTGATTAGTTAAATAACCTTTAAATTAATTTCAACAAGTAACTTCCAGTAAGTACATAATGCATTTGAAACTCAATTTTACTTGAATTATTTCCTGATCTTTACATAATGTTCATTTTCTTAAACGAGAACTGAGAAAATAACTTTCAGTACATTTGTTATTTCCTTCCTTCACAAGTAAAATGTTGTGATAATAAATGTATGTTCTTTTTTTATGCTTAACAAGGCAGGTATTTGACTGCAATCGCACGATTTTCAGGTCAGGAGAGGCGAGTCCCAGTGACGCTGCCACGTCTCCACAACATGAAGAGAGCCAATCGGGTAATTGGTGGGACAGCTGGCTGTCTTCGGCCAAAAACAAGGTATTTGAAGTAATTTGAAAATCTAGTGATATAACAAGTAACAAGGGTGTGTGATAGATACCATAAGTTGTGCAGTGTGTCTACCTGGAAAATAAAGACTAAAGTCTGTGGTTTGAAATATGTAATGATTTCCTTAAATGTTACCTTTCACAGTGCATCAGATTTATAATAACAAAGCATTGGGAGCCTGGGAAAATTCTCAAATTATATCTCAAAGATCATCAGAACTCTTACTTTTAAAACTATAACATCCATTCTACAATAGTTATAGTTTGATATAATTTAGGTAGATATAAAAAATTTATTTCTATGAATGTTTTCATCAGTCTCACCTACAAATTACTTTCTTTATGAAGTATTGATTTTATATTAATTAATTTCTTTTTTATTTTAGAGAACACATGTACTAATCTAATTTAAACACATACAAAAAAAAAATCAACTCATCCAAACTGATGACTGGTATTCTTAGCCCAGGGTTAGAGCTTGGAACAGTCAAATTATTTTTTAAATAATTTTCTTTCTTCACTTTAAATGGTTATATATTTGCTGGCACAGTAAAATAACACAATAAACAAATATTTTAAATAAACTAAATTTATGCATTTTATATCCTTATCTTGTGACTTTCAAAGGACAGTCAAATTCAGGGTGAATAACCTCAATGTATATCAAAGAAACATTCATACATATTTTAAAATAGAAATTATAAAATTTTATGTATATTCTTCAAAAATAACATTCTGAAAATAATTTTTCAGCGCTGTTTACTCAATATATTTACGTAAACTAAAAGTAATTCACACCGACCAACTAATACAAGTGACAGTTACTTGACATTTCACCAAAGTTCATCATTATAGTTTACAACACTTTGGCCTACTAAAACTTAGAATTGGATCGTATATCAATAAGGAATCTATTTACGAGGTCTTACGTAATAGACAAGTGTTTTTAATTCCTTGTGTACATAAATGTGTTATGCATATGTAAATATTGAAACAATTGTTTATGCTAAATACTGGGAACATAAAGTAGGTGTACTAAATCCATCTTTCCATCAGCCAATCCTAAACTACAGGTTCTGCCATATTTTTCCATACGCGTCTTCCCCAACCGCATCCAATAAAGCCAATTTAGCCACCATCTTACTATCATCTGGCCACTGAGTTATACAGGGTGTTTGCTGTAAGGTGTCGAAAGGCAGGTGATAGATGACCTATCGATTTCATCCCCATGTACTATGTTCTAAGATTTTTCGTAGTTTAGAAATTAATGATTTTAAATTTTGTGACCTATTTTTTTATCTTTTTTGGGTTGACTTTTCTCAGATTTCTGTTTTGACAGAATCGCTATTAATTGCAGATGTGTGAAAAAAATATTCGCCTTTCTATCTTTGATGTAAGATACAAAATGTTATATGTTACTGTTTGTATCTCTGTTTTGTGCACCAAATAAAATAAAAATTAGTGTCATTATTATTTCTTATAGCTGGATGGTAATTTAATACTGTTTAACAGATAATACTGTTTAACTTAATACTGTATGATGATAGCAATAACTTTATGAGGGCGTATTGGCATGCGTTCAAAAATTTGACCGGGGTCATGGCGTAGACTTCATGTCGCCTATAGCACGGTCTCGTCTCGTATCGATCCATGGTAATCCTACTAATATTGGAAACCATGAACACCAAGTTTGTTCCAGGGCTTAACGTTAAACTGTCATTGGAACCACAATGAAATGAAGCAGAAAAAAATACGACCAGTCCGAACTGCTTCGGGCTTTATACATTACTAGCTGTGTCCCCGACTTCGTACGCATGAAAATTATTTGAATAACATTTCCCGTTTTCGCATTTTTCGTTACTGCTCCGCCCCTATTAGGCTGTAAGGTGATGTTAAAAGCCTAAATTTTTATTCTTTACATTTTTTTTAAAATCGGACCAGTAGTTCCGGAGACAAACTCTTCAGCTTGATAATATTAGTAAGTTAATATCAACACGAATTACTCATAAATTTTGACTTTTACCTAAGTGAAATGCCCGGAAATTAATTAGTTTTTTATGTTCTTTTAAATACCGTTATCACTATAGTTGCAGCTCTACTTTAAATTGCTATTTAAGTACTTTTTAGATGACCCTACCAAACTGCCATCACAGAGTATTTTTATTGATTTGATAAGATAAAAAACTGTATCGCGTCCAACAAGGAAGCCGGTTTGACACCAAACAAAAACACATCTAGGAAATGGGCGTCTAACGTAGTGTTGTGTTGTAAAAAACTCGAGTCTTGGAGCCATATTTAATAGAACTTGAGGCTATTTTCGAAGATTCGAATCATATAAATAAAAGTTAAAGCTCAAGTCCTTCAGAATTTGAGTCTTTTGTAAAAGACTCGAGTCCTGCTAAAAATAACTCAAAAGACTGATGTCCGTTTTCACCATCAATCCCTAATTTTTAAGTGACCCCAATGATAACAAATAACAGGAATTTTGGTTACATAGGGGTCACTTAAAAATTAGGGATTGATGGTGAAAACGGGCATGAGCCTTTTTAAAAGAACTCATGAATGAGTCCTCTAAATCCATAAATCAGTAAATACTTAAGGATGACGATATAAAATCACCCAGTATTACTTACCTATTATAATATACCCAAGTTCATGTTCAGCTAGACTGAGTCTAGCACAAAGAACTTAAAAGACTCTAAAAGACTCGAAAGGAGTCGAACTCATATGACTAACGAGTCCTAGTCTTGAAAATAGACTCAAGTCTCGAAATGAAGACTAAAAGACTCGAGTTTCTTACAACTCTACTAAGGGTGCGCGTATGCTGAGAACAAAATCAATGGAGCGAGAACAATTAAAAACACCGTCTAGCAATTAAAGTTGAAGGCCGCTTGTATAGTGCATAATTTCATCGACCGACGTTAACTTAATTGGGTAGCTTAACCATTTGATAAACTGTGCTTCTGTATTAATGATGGTCAGACATTTTCGCTTACTGCTACTTGGCGATGGAGTTGCAAACAATTTTATCGATTCGATCGACGGAAATACGTAAGAATGACCATAATGACATCAATATTGTTAGTCACATCGATTTTGTTCAAATGATTCCACTAATAGGTAAATACTGTGAGTAGGTACTTTATGGGTGATTCAATACATTGATAGTATCGAGTGGAAAGTATCACTTAGCTAAATAAATAAACATACTAGTGGGTAAATAAACTTACTGTTACGTCTATTTAAATATCATGGCTCATAGAATATTGACGATGGTCGTCTAACTCTACTCCAAAGCAAAGAGGACTGTAGAAATGATAAAATTTGTTCCAGATCGAATTCCGATCAGTGCCACTTTTCTGTAAGCTCTGTGTTGTTTTGCTGCGTTGCATTTTTTTATCTCAGCATACAAGGACCCTTATTCTTTTTCTGCCATGCTTTGAGCCTTCGTCAATGATTTTTCAATCGTCGGATAACTTTTTACTGAAGAATAAGTTTGGCACATTGACAGTTTCAGTATGGGAAATATGTCAAAATGACAAGGTTCAGTTAAAAGTTATTGAACGATTGAAAAATCAGCCCCAAACTTAACAGAAATACACAGCAGCGTTATACAAACGTCAAACCAATCAAGGCATCTTATATCATTTTAATAGGTGCCATTGTCCAACAAAAATTGTATCCTCATTTGCGGTCGACTGTACTTATACAGCAGCTGGAAGTATGGGTAGCTACTAGCTTTTTAATCACTCAGATTTGAGTCTTAATCCTTTCGCATAAGAACCAAAAGAAACTCCCAGCACGCCCTAAGGTTAACGACACTTGCGAAACTAGACAACACTGCTAAGTACTGACTCATATTGTTAATGCTAGATCAAATACGTATCATGATAAGGTACTTACTGTAGTGATACCTTCTTGGAATTTGAACTTTATGCAAGTGTGTATAAGATACAAAGCTTGTATCAGTAGATTTTTGTAAACGATCATTGCTTTTATGAACTCTTTCCTACTTACAATTCAGAAGTAACAGTTACAGGAGCAGCGTAATAACAAACGATAACAATAAATTTTATTATAATCTAGTTTCTAGTAAAGTATAATATTAATATGCAATAGATAAGTAACGATAACTTAGCCTGATTGAACTAAAGCTTAATTGGCTTAAAATCGATAAGTTTCCCAAACACGAAATCTTATCTAATCTAAACTCGAATTATCGATTTTAGTGCAAAATTAATGTGATCCGTCAACTGTTGGAAAAAGCGCATATTTAGTGCAGTCCTCAGCAGTGGCGTAACTACAGGGTGGCAGAGTTGGCAAAATGCCATGGGCCCCCAAGCCGAGGGGGACACGGACCCAAGAATTTTTTTTATAAAGAATAGCCCCGTTTACCCTTCGTACTAAGCTAAATATGCTTGTGTTACGAGTGGGTTCACCACAATAAGTAGACCAGCATTCCTCGGATCTCGAGTCGGCCAGTCCGACATCTTCACCGTTCGGCTTTTGTCTGTTCAAAAAGTTCAAAATATTCATCTATACTAATATTATAAAGCTGAAGAGTTTGTTTGTTTGTTTACTTGAACGCGCTAATCTCCGGAACTACTAGTCCGATTTGAAAAATTCTTTCAGTGTTAGATAGCCCATTTATCGAGGAAGGCTATAGGCTATACAACATCACGCTACGATTAATAGGAGCAGAGCAACAATGAAAAATGTTGCGAAAACGGGTTTCACGCGTACGAAGTCACGGGCACAGCTAGTTCTTTATAAAGCTGCACAAATAAAAATATTCAATATAAACAAGCTATACGTAACGCTAACCTAAATTTTTATCTTGACATGGCTATTATTGGTTGTTGCGATAAAAATACAGGCGTCTTATCATTGGTTTTATTAAAGCAATTGAAGTTCACAAAGCAAAATTTTGTTTGCTTACGCTGATATTTAATGTTTTGTAAACAGTACAATATCAAGGTTTTCTTTTAAAATGTCACATCAACTATCGATTATATAGCAGAGCATGTAATATGACTATAAATACTTAACTAGGTACTTAAGCACTAACTACAAAAATACACAGAATTATAATAATCAGTTGACATACACATTTTGGTGTATTGTTGTTTCTACAACTCTTTTTCTTCTCCTTCTTATTTTATTCTTCTATCTATAGGAAAGTCCTTTATTTTTTTACAACTGGGATATAAAAAATATTCAAGTCCCAATGCAGTTTAATATTCAAATCCAGTCTTCCCAGTTTCTCAAAGGTACTTCGATGCGGCATGAGATGACGCCATGAAAAGTGCCTTAATACAAATAAAGTTTTTAAATAAACAACTTGAAAAAATCGAACTGCCTAAAGAGTATTTGATCCCATGTATTAGCTTTGAACTTTATGGTTGTTTCAGTCAGCAGAAGTGTACTCCATGGTGAAGAAAGACCTGGACGAAATAGGGAGCGCGGTCAAGAGTGAGGCCACTCACGTGTTCAGCACCACATCCAACGTCATAGGCAAGACCTTCAAGGTAAACAATAATGGCTCAAATTTTAAAGACCTTACATAATAATTATTCTTACCTACTTATTAAAAAAAAAATCCTTTTAAGCTTTGGCGCAGAGCATGATGTCTTTCATCATTATCATCATTTCAGCCATAGAACGTGCACTGCTGAACATAAGCCTCCCCTCATTAGGGGGAATCATTATTTCCACATCGCCCGGATTAGTATCCAGCGCCTTCCTGTACGTATAAGGTGGACCAACGACCTCATAAAGGTCGTTGGTCCACCTTATACTTATTATGTAAGGTCTTATTTGCTCAGACAATAAAATGGTCTTAGTGGCATGCACTAAAACCTCTAGAAACGATATCTACTTATACTTAATCATCCTTATAACCTTTTAAGCACGACATCTTTCATTATCATCATAATTTCAGTCACAGGACGTCCACTGCTGAACATAGACTTCCACTAATGATTTCCACATCGCCCGGTTGGTAGCGGCCTGCATCCAGCGCCTTCCTGCTACCTTTATGAGGTGGTCGGTCCACCTTTTGGGTAGACGGCCCACGCTGCGTTTGCCGGTACGTGGCTTCCACTCCAGAACCTTACTGGCCCATCGGCCGTGAGTTCTGCGTACTATGTGCCCTGCCCATTGCCACTTCAGCTTACTAATCCGTCGGGCTATGTCAGTGGCTAGTTCGTTTATGGATACACCTTGTATCTTTACACGGGCAATAAAATGGTCCAAAAGGCATGGATTTCTTGTTTCTACTTGCATAAAATAATTTTGGCAATTACGTGGCAAAAAAATAATGTTGATTTGTTTCTCTTTTCAGTTAGACGTACCAGAATCGCCGGCAAATGTTATGAAAAAGAGTTTTAGTAGTTTCATTGGTGAGTAGAGAGTTCTTACTTATACATTCATTTTAGATTAAAGATATTATAAAAATACCGTAGATACAGAATATCGTACAATGTTCTTTAAAAAGTGTCTCAAGTCCATACTTAATTTTAATATTCTGTCTCATTAAGAATCATTTTAAGAAGAAACTTTAGTGTAGGTACCTCACCGTTATTGGATCCAAAAAAGATTTCTGTAAGGGTAACTACAGACTGTTGTATCTCACCGTTATTGGATCCAAAAAAGATTTCTGTAAGGGTAACTACAGACTGTTGTATTCACATCACTTAAAATACACATTTTCACTTAAATTAGAGTACACAAGCTCGTGCACACTTTTGGTTTAGCAATATACATAGAATCGACTAACAAAATAAACAAAAGAACTGAAGATTTGAAATAATTCATTCACTAATACTAGAATCCGCGTACAAATTGGCAAAAGCGTGTCAAGGTTTATTTAAATATTCACGTATACTCTATTACTTTTAATTGTTCTCTAACATATCACTGTTGTTCGATCGCGAATATTAAAATAAAACTCAGGCATTGTCATTGGATTAAAACCCTAAATCAAATAGCGCTTTCATTGGAAATTAGTCCTTAAATCAAGCATGGTAAAGTTGAAGTGGTGCTGTGTTTGTTCAGGTCAAGTGAGCACAGTCCTGAACCCAGAGCCGGATGATGAGGATGACACGGAGGTCATACTCTCGTCTGGAGACACAACTATGCTGTCCACTTATAAGGTAAGCGAATCCGGATGTTCACACTACGTACGTTTATGTACTTTCAATTAGGGATATTTATATAAAGATTTATTTTGAACTTATCAAAATGTTTTTAACTATATTTTGTACAATTTGTCTCGAGACAACTCAAATTTCCTACTCTGAAAACTGACAAGTTTGCTCTAATCCTGAAATTATACTTGACCGAGTCTTTTTACTTTTTTTTTGTTTACTTATAAGACAATATCTAATATAAAACATCCCTAATCCCTTAGCAGTCTAAAAATGTATTCAAATAATAATATTCTAAATAATATGTGAATGTGAGTTAACACCAGACCTCCCCAACCTGTCTGGCCAGCGTAGGAAGGCCAAATCATCTTTTTGCCTGTTGTAATTTTGAGAGGGTCGTGGCCCTGGCCATTCTCCTGTAATGGAGACGTTTATCTGTTAATGAATTTTATTCCGTTAATTTTTTAAGCATACCCATTGCATGTCAATATTTTTCAAAAATTATCTCATATTGAAGCTGGATGAATATTAATATTCTAAATATAAACTACCATCTTCTAGAAAGAGCTAGAAGCACTTCAACGCGTGGACGCCACGTTCATAGTCCCGGCATACAGCCCGGAATTCGAGGCGTGGCGGGGCAGCCTAGAGGGGGGCGAGGGCGAGGTCATCGCCCCCGCGGCCGCCGCGCGCCGCCTGGACTCCAGCCCGCTGCTCAAGGCGCAGTACCGCAAGCTGGTGCCTGATGCCGTCACGCACGATGACTTCTGGGAGCGGTGAGTGCTTGACTAGAATCTTCTATCTACCACCAGCAGGCTCCTACCTACCACCAACGGACTCCTGAAGGCCTGGACATGGATACTTAAGGCACTTCTGGACGCTCCTAGATAAAGAAACTTGTGCCTAATGACTTCTGGGAGTAGTCTGCTGAAGACATGGACATGGATACATAAGACACTTCTGGGAGCAATGCCTGATGCTTTCAGATCCAGAAGTTACACTCTGGATCTGAAAGCATCAGGCTCCGATTGCAGTCACGCTCGAAAACTTCTCGGAGCGGAAAGCAGTTCTACCCCATTCTAGCTAGATTCTACCAGCAGCAGCAGCCAGCAGTCTCTTAGAGACTATGGACATTTGAATGAGTATGACCATTCCTGTCTTCAAGGCGCAAAAGCTGGTGCATTATGCAGTCACTATACTTCTGGGAGCTGTGAGTAGTTAGAAACGCCCTTCTTAGTAGGTTATCCACCACCAGCGTTCTCCTGAAGCCTTGAGTCCAGCCCCTTATTCCCGGCGCGGCGGGGCAGCCTAGAGGGGGGCGAGGGCGAGGTCATCGCCCCCGCGGCCGCCGCGCGCCGCCTGGACTCCAGCCCGCTGCTCAAGGCGCAGTACCGCAAGCTGGTGCCTGATGCCGTCACGCACGACGACTTCTGGGAGCGGTAAGTCGATAGATTCGGGGATATGAGCCTAGGTTATCAACCTCCAGCAGTCTTCTATCTACCACCAACAGACTCCGGAAGTAACTCCTGGATACTTATGACACTCCTGGATGCTCCAAGATAAAGAAGCTTCAGATCAAGTCAGATCCAGAAGCCAGTGGCCCATGCTATCACGGAAGAAGACTTCTGGGAGCGGTGAGTGCTTGACACGTGAAGGCTAGGCTCCTACCTACCACCAGCAGACTCCTGAAGACCTGGACATGGATACTTAAGACACTTCTGGGCGCTCCTAGATACAGAAGCTTGTGCGCGATGCAGTCACGCATGAAGACTTCTGGGAGAGGTGAATAGATGACGCATGAAGGCTAGAGTCTCCTATATACCACCAGCAAACTCTTGAAGACCGCCAAGTCTTCAGGAGTCGGAGGAGTCACATACATTTAATTTTCCAAATGTATGTAACACCTGGGAGGCTTGCTGATGCTACCAATTTAAGAAGCTGGTGCCTGCTGCAACGTACGAAGTCTTCTGGGAGCAGTGAATAGTTCAATGCGTCCTTCTAGTTACCTTATCCACCACCAGCGGTCTCCTGAAGCCTTGAGTCCAGCCCCTTGTTCCCGGCGCGGCGGGGCAGCCTAGAGGGAGGCGAGGGCGAGGTCATCGCCCCCGCGGCCGCCGCGCGCCGCCTGGACTCCAGCCCGCTGCTCAAGGCGCAGTACCGCAAGCTGGTGCCTGATGCTGTCACGCACGACGACTTCTGGGAGCGGTGAGTCGATAGATTCGGGGATATGAGCCTAGGTTATCAACCTCCAGCAGTCTTCTATCTACCACCAACAGACTCCTGAAGACCTGGATATGGATACTTAAGACACTTCTGGACGCTCCTAGATACAGAAGCAGGTGCGCGATGCAGTCATGCATAAAGGCTTCTGGGAGTGGTGAGTGCTTGACTTGTGAAAGCTAGAGACTCCTACCTACCACCAGTAGACTCCTGAAGATCTGGACATGGATATTTATGACACTTCTAGGAGCGGTGCCTGATGTTACCAGATCCAGAAGCTGGTGCCTGATGCACGAAGACTTCTGGGACCGGTGAGGAGTTAGAGGCTCCCTCCTAAATAGGTCAACTCCTGTAGGACTCCTGAAGATCTCGACATATCTATGTATGACATTTCTGGGAGCGATGTCTGATCCTGCCAGATTCAGAAGCTCGTATAGTCACGCACGAATACTTCTGTGAGCAGTGAGTAGTTAGATGCGCTCTTCTAGGTACGTTATCCACCACCAGCGGTCTCCCGAAGCCTTGAGTCCAGCCCCTTGTTCCCGGCGCGGCGGGGCAGCCTAGAGGGGGGCGAGGGCGAGGTCATCGCCCCCGCGGCCGCCGCGCGCCGCCTGGACTCCAGCCCGCTGCTCAAGGCGCAGTACCGCAAGCTGGTGCCGGATGCGGTCACGCACGATGACTTCTGGGAGCGGTGAGTGCTTGACTAGAATCTTCTATCTACCACCAGCAGGCTCCTACCTACCACCAACGGACTCCTGAAGGCCTGGACATGGATACTTAAGACACTTCCGGACGCTCCCAGATAAAGAAGCTTGTGCCTGAAGACTTCTGGGAGTAGTCTTCTGAAGACATGGACATGGATACATAAGACACTTCTGGGAGCGATGCCTGATCCTGTCAGATCCAGAAGTTACACTCTGGATCTGAAAGGATCAGGCTCCGAATGCAGTCACGCTTGAAGACTTCTGGGAGCGGAGATCAATTCTACCCCATTCTAACTAGGTTCTACCAGCAGCAGCTGCCAGAATTCTCTTGAAGACTATGGATATTGGATGAGTGTGACCATTCCTGTCCTCAAGACGCAGAAACTGGAGCCTTATCCAGTCACGCACGAAGACTTCTAGGAGCGATGAGTAGTTAGATGCGCCCTTCCATAGTGTGGTCTGTGAGCACGTAGAATTTTGTCCAATGACCCCAAGCTACCCATCCTTATCCCTCGCGCGTAATTATGTTGCTGTCGCGTTCGCACACTCACTGCGGGCGCCCGTCGCTTGAGTCCGGCCCCTTGTTCCCGGCGCGGCGGGGCAGCCTAGAGGGGGGCGAGGGCGAGGTCATCGCCCCCGCGGCCGCCGCGCGCCGCCTGGACTCCAGCCCGCTGCTCAAGGCGCAGTACCGCAAGCCGGTGCCTGATGCCGTCACGCACGATGATTTTTGGGAGCGGTGAGTGCTTGACACTTGAAGTCTAGAATCTTCTATCTACCACCAGCAGACTCCTACCTACCACCAACAGATTCCTGAAGACCTGGACATGGATACTTAAGACACTTCTGGATGCTCCTAGATATAGAAGCTGGTGCGCGATGCAGTCTCCTGACGACATGGATCCTAAAACACTTCTCTTGACTCGTGAAGGCTACGGTCTCCTATCTTGGTAGACTCCTGAAGACCGGGGCAATGGGCATCGATTATTATGACACTTCTGGGAGCGGTGCCTGATGCAGACACGCACGAAGACTTCTGGGAGCGGTTAGTAGTTAGATACACCATTCTAGCTAGGTTCTAGCAGCAGCAACAGCCAGCAGTCTCTTAAAGACTTTGGACATTGGATTGGACCAGTTCTGTCCTCAAGGCGCAGAAACTGGTGCCTTAATATACAGTCTCTCATACTTCTGGGAGCTGTGAGTAGTTAGAAACGCCCTTCTTAGTAGGTTATAATCCACCAGCGGTCTCCTGAAGCCTTGAGTCCAGCCCCTTGTTCCCGGCGCGGCGGGGCAGCCTAGAGGGGGGCGAGGGCGAGGTCATCGCCCCCGCGGCCGCCGCGCGCCGCCTGGACTCCAGCCCGCTGCTCAAGGCGCAGTACCGCAAGCTGGTGCCTGATGCCGTCACGCACGACGACTTCTGGGAGCGGTGAGTACATAGAGAGCGGTTCTAGCTAGGTTATCCACCACCAGCAGTCTCTAAGACCTGGACATGGATACTTATGACACTTCTGGGAGTGGTTCCTGATGCTGCCAGATCAAGAAGTTGATGCCTTCTGCAGTCACTCACGAAGACTTCTGGGAGCGGTGAGTGCTTGACTCGTGAAAGCTAGAGTCTTCTACCTACCACCAGTAGTCTTCTACAAGACATGGATACTTATGACACATCTGGGTGTAGTGTCCTATACTGCCAGATCCAGAAGCTCATGCAGTTACTCGTGAATACTTCTGGGAGCGGAGAGCAGTTCTACCCCATTCTAACTAGGTTCTACCAGCAGCAGCAGCCAGAATTCTCTTGAAGACTATGGACTTTGAATGAGTATGACCATTCCTGTCTGCAAGGCGCAAAAGCTGGTCTGCTGCAGTCACTCATGAATGCTTCTAGTAGCGGTGAGTACTTAGATGCGTCCTTCTAGATACGTTATCCACCACCAGCGGTCTCCTGAAGCCTTGAGTCCGGCCCCTTGTTCCCGGCGCGGCGGGGCAGCCTAGAGGGGGGCGAGGGCGAGGTCATCGCCCCCGCGGCCGCCGCGCGCCGCCTGCACTCCAGCCCGCTGCTCAAGGCGCAGTACCGCAAGCTGGTGCCTGACGCCGTCACGCACGACGACTTCTGGGAGCGGTAAGTCGATAAATTCGGGGATTTGAGCCTAGGTTATCAACCTCCAGCAGTCTTCTATCTACCACCAACAGACTTCAGAAGACCTGCACATGGATACTTAAGTCACTTCTGGACGCTGCAGTCACGCACGACGACTTCTGGGAGCGGTGAGTGTTTGACTAGAATCTTCTATCTACCACCAGCAGGCTCCTACCCACCACCAACAAACTCCGGAAGACCTGGACATGGATACTTATGACACTTCTGGATGCTCCCAGATACAGAAGCTTATGCGCAGTACCGCAAGCTGGTGCCCGACGCGGTCACGCATGACGACTTTTGAGTACATGGAGAGCGGTTCTAGCTAGGTTATCCACCACCACCAGTCTCTTGAAGACTATAGACATGGATTTCTGTGACCAGTCCTGTCCTCAAGGCTCATAAATACTCCTGAAGACCTGGACATGGATACATAAGCCACTTCTGGGAGTGGAGTCACGCACGAAAACTTCTGGGAGCGGAGAGCAGTTCTACCCCATTCTAGCTAGATTCTACCAGCAGTAGCAGCAGCCAGCAGTCTCTTAGAGACTATGGACATTTGATGAGTGTGACCATTCCTGTCCTCAAGGCGCAGAATCTATTGCAGTCGCTCATGTAGACTTCTGGGAGCGGTGAGTACTTAGATGCGTCCTTCTAAGTAGGTTATCCAGCACCAGCGGTCTCCTAAAGACTACTAAGTCCAGCCCCTTGTTCCCGGCGCGGCGGGGCAGCCTAGAGGGGGGCGAGGGCGAGGTCATCGCCCCCGCGGCCGCCGCGCGCCGCCTGGACTCCAGCCCGCTGCTCAAGGCGCAGTACCGCAAGCTGGTGCCTGATGCCGTCACACACGATGATTTTTGGGAGCGGTGAGTGCTGACACTTGAAGGCTAGAATCTTCTATCTACCACCAGCAGACTCCTACCTACCACCAACGGACTCCTGAAGACCTGGACAAGACAAGACACTTCTGGACGCTCCCAGATAAAGAAGCTTGTGCCTGAAGACTTCTGGGAGTAGTCTTCTGAAGACATGAACATGGATACATAAGACACTTCTAGAAGCGATGCCTGATCCTGTCAGATCCAGAAGTTACACTCTGGATCTGAAAGGATCAGGCTCCGATTGCAGTCACGCTCGAAAACTTCTGTGGGAGCGGGGAGCAGTTCTACCCCATTCTAACTAGGTTCTACCAGCAGCAGCAGCTAGAAGTCTCTTTAAGACTATGGACATGGATATTTATTAACAGTTCTGTCCTCAAGGCGTAGAATCTTTATGCAGTCACTCACAAAGACTTCTGGTAGCTATGAGGAGTTAGATGTGGCCTTCAAAGTAAGTTATCCACCACCAGCGGTCTCCTGAAGCCTTGAGTCCAGCCCCTTGTTCCCGGCGCGGCGGGGCAGCCTAGAGGGGGGCGAGGGCGAGGTCATCGCCCCCGCGGCCGCCGCGCGCCGCCTGGACTCCAGCCCGCTGCTCAAGGCGCAGTACCGCAAGCTGGTGCCTGATGCCGTCACGCACGACGACTTCTGGGAGCGGTGAGTGCTTGACACTTTAAGTCTAGAATCTTCTATCTACCACCAGCAGACTCCTACCTACCACCAACGGACTCCTGAAGACCTGGACATAGATACTTAAGACTCTTCTACCACACTGCTACCAGATCCAGAAGCTTCTGGGAGCGGTGAGCGCCTGACCCGTGAAGGCTAGGTCTTCTACCTACCACCAGTAGTCTTCTAGAAGACATGGATACTTATGCTGGACTCCAGCCCGCTGCTCAAGGCGCAGTACCGCAAGCTGGTGCCCGACGCGGTCACGCACGACGACTTCTGGGAGCGGTGAGTATATGACGCTAGGCTAGGAAAGAAGGATAGTCTCCTACCTACCACCAGCACACTCCTGAAGCCCTGGATATGGAAATATATGACACTTCTAGGAGGGTTCCTAATGCTGCCAGATCGCGAAGGTTCCGAAGCTGGTGCGCGATGCAGTTACGCATGAAGACTTCTGGGAGCGGTGAGCGCTTGACATGTGAAGACTAGAGTCTTTTACCTACCACCAGTAGCCTTCTAGAAGATGGATGGATACTTATAACACTTTTGGGAGTAGTGTCCTATACTGCCAGATCCAGAAGCTCATGCAGTCACGCACGAAGACTTCTGGGAGCAGAGAGCAGTTTTTCAATTGAGATAGAGAGGGATGTGTGCCCCATTTCTAGCTAGGTTATCTACCATCAGCAATCTTCTGGGGACTATTGAGGCCAACCTGGTGCCTGGTATGGTAATCTGATGCTGGTGCTTGATGCGTGACTACGCACAAGGACTTCTGGGAGCTACTGGCTAGGGTCTTCTTTCTACCAGCAGCAGTCTGAAAACTATGCTTATTATGATGATTAGCTCCTGATTACCTGATGCAGTCACGCACGAAGACTTCTGGAAGCGATGAGTTGTTAGATACACCCTTCTAGCTAGGTTCTACCAGCAGCCTGCACTCTTGAAGACTATAGACATGGATGTCTGTCCTGTCCTCAAGGCTCATAAATACTCCTGAAGACCTGAAAATGGATACTTAAGACACTTATTCTGGGAGCAGTAAGTTGGTTATACAGGGTGAAATTGCAAGGTGTTACCAATTTTTTTTTAATAAGCTCTATAGGTCAACCTGTTATTCAAAGTTGTCTTATTAGTTCTTAACTGTATTTTCTCCGACCTTCCTTCTCATGTTCAAAAGAGTGGTAGAATAATGATAACAAACCAATTCAATCAATGTATCTTCTCAACCAGGTACTTATTCCGGGTGGCGTTGCTTCAAGACCGACTGGCGGCCGCCTCGCGCAAGCAGCCGGTTGAAACGCCCACCACTGACCCGGTGCTCGCACATCTGCCGCTGCAGACTGTAGTCGCGCCTATAGAACAGTGAGTTTAAACGACAACTTATACATATACAGGGCTACAGTACAGCGTAAGCTACAGCGATTTGCGCTTGTTCCTAACGAGTCACACCCAAACTAAAGTCCGGTCGCCGAGCAGTTATAATTTCAACCAATGACCCCAAGGTACCTATAAATATATCCTTGGACATTTTACACTGCGCTTCTAGTCCCAAACTAAGCAAAGCTTGTACTATGGGACAGACAACGGATATAAACATACTTAAATACTTTTTTTTTGTAAATACATACTTATTATACACAGAAAACACCCAGTCCAGTACAAACAAATATGTTCATGCTCACAAATGTCTGTACTGTGCGGGAATCGAACCCGCTACCTCCGGAATAGTAGTCCCGTTTCGAACCACTACACCAAACGGCCGACAAACCTATGCTTATCACTCGCACGTAATTATATTGCTGACATTGCTGTCGTGACTGTGTGACGGGCTGCCGCAGTGAGTGTGCGAGCGCGACGGCAATATAATTACACGCGAATCTCAAATAATTATATTTTGCCACTTTTTCCTTCGATAAAAATAGCTCTAGTTTCACCTATTTTGACATGTGCACTTTATCAAGACTCGCACTATTATACAGGGCTTCTGCAACGGACATACAGGGCCATTATTATATGGTAACTTGATGTAGACGAATAAATTATTGCCATCCAAATATTTGTCACAAAGTAATGATAATCTATTAATTTTAAATATTTGCCTATGTTTAATTCCAGAAACTAAAAAGCTTTAAATATCCCACAGGAGCCCTAAGAAAGTGCTGTCGGGCATAGAAGCGGAGACGCCGTTCGAAACACCTGACATTGACAACGTTACCTGGGAGGATGGTGAGTGTATAATAGGTATACAATTGATATCATCATCATCATCATCAGGTCATTTAGTCCATTGCAAAAAAATGTACAGCTTCAAATATACTGGTCATCACAAAAATCGGCCCACCTACGTTTTACTGGAAAACTCGTTTCTACTGACACAATCATGGTACCCCAACAATATTGGTGTTATTTGAAAGCCCAATAAATGTCCTTAAAGAAAAACATATTTAATTTCTTAATAAACGATTAACAACGATTAACATATACAATAAATGTGACTGGAAAAAAGACCTCACTTTGGGCTCACCTCTGGGATCAATGAGACCAAATTTTATGGTTATAAAACCAAATAATGATCACACGTGTCCACTTTAACAGATAGATAGCGATTAATCCCAACTTAACAGTTTTATAGCCATAAAAGTTGGCTCAAGCGTAATAGCCTATTTTTTGAAGAAGTGACTCTGGAACCTTCTAAAGACACATTTTTGGGGTAAAAACCTTTCCTTTAATGAAATGACGTTTAGAACTAGGCTTTTAAATGGTGCCAATATTTGTGGGAAGTGGGGATGCATACGTTTGAAAGTGCTTGTTGCGGGAGGTGCGATTTATTTGATGTTGAGTGTAGTTTATATCATCATTATCATCATCAGGTCATTTAGTCCATTGCAAAAACATGTACAGTCAGCTTAAAATAGTTCGTGACACACAAAGTAGCCAAAAAGTTGACAACACAACTTAATTCCAATGAGAATTTACGCGATTAAAAAATCCGCTAGATGGCAATACGTAGACGCGAGGTCCAAATGCTGCATGATTGGTTATTTTTGACATGACATTGACAGATATGTCAAAATCCACCAATCACGCAGCATTTGGATTTTTCAATCGCGAAAACCCTCATTGGAACAAATACGTATTGCGAACTTTTTGGCTACTTTGGGTGTCATGAATTATTTGACGCTGACTGTACCTCTCTTATTTATCGATAACTGTCGATTGTTTGAGGCTAAGGCTGAGTTGCGCCACCTTACTGACCGTAACTATAACGTTTTTTGTATGGAGTTTGACAGATTTTTGACGTTTATCAAAGTTAAAGTACAATGGTGCAACCTACCCTTAGTTTCACAAGCTTGTGACATCACTTCCATGAGTCCCAATAGATCAATGTGTGACTACGTTTAAAAACCACGCCCCTATTTTCCAGAAGACTTCGCAAACGACGTGGAACTGACCGAAGAACAACAGACTCTGCTGCTAGAAGAATACGAGAAAGAGATAACCTCGAAGAAAGTGACAAAAAAGCCGGCCCGTGACGCCACCAACAACAACGCAGACGGAAACGACGCACAAACCACAGACAAAATTAACAAGACCACAGACAAAAATAAAAACATAGACAAGAAAAATGGCCGCTCACCGAAAAAGGTTAAGGCTGACGACTGCGGAAATTTAGTCGAAGATTATTTTGGGGACAAGGAAGTGAAAGACGATGCGAGCGCCAATTCTGACGAAAGTTGGGAGAAGGAGTTTGAACTCGAAGACGTAGAGCAGAAAGCCTAAATTGGCTCGCATCCGGCCATACATTCGGCAGATTCACCACTTAATATAATTTACTAGACGGCGTATGACATTGCTCCCGTTGAAATTAGACTTGCCCGTTTTCACCATCAATCCCTAATTTTTAAGTGAATCCTATAGTAACACATAACATTTTGACATTGCAAAATGGCAGCTAAAACAACTGCAAAATGCCACAGTGTTTGTAGCTGTAAGCTTGATATGCCTTCGTCCGTACATAATACAAGTCGACAAGGGTTTCCTTGTATGTGAATATGTATGTATGAAATAATATGTATGTGTTTATGTTACGGTTAATGTGATAAATTGAAAATTATTAATCACATTTAACAGTGATTATTTAATTATTCAACCTTAGTACTAACAAATTTCATAAAAGAGAACAACATCTTGTGTACGTGCTCCTGTACAGCCAAACTTTTGAACGTTTTGATATCATATATTAATATAATTTGGCATAATGAGTTTGGAATGTTTCAAGAAACATTCCAAACAAATGTAATATTATGCAAGCATAATATTACATTTCCATGATGCCTATAACATCGATGGGTGCCGGGAATAAAGCCACAATCGACAAAACACAATTTTACAGGAGAAGAGATTTAGTGTCAATTTTGAATAATTCTAAACTACGAGGCGTATCAAAACGGTTTGTATATCAAACGATGCGTTATTTTTTCTGGAGTAACATTTAATGTGCATAAGGTTATAGTGCTTAGAATAAACTTTAAAAAAGGTAGAAATACATATTGCCGCTTCATACATTGAAAGTCGGTTCCGTAAGAGTCCATTGTGGTTTTATTCCGGTAAAAAGTGTGCAATTAATCAAACGGCAATAGTGTATTGCAGCCTCGGGCGCTGATCTGAAGGATACAGTAATAGCCTTTTGCTTGTAGAAGATTTAAATAAAAGTTTTAACATTGTATATGGCACGATTATTCCGGTCAACAAATTTAAAATGATGAATTGGAATAACGATTCAATATCCATAGTGCTTTTGGTAAATCAGGCAGTTTCAAAGATAAAATTCTGAAAAAAATTCACAAGGTGTATAGGGACCCGCAGTTTACTAAAATCACTTAATCGGAAAACTGCTGCAATGGATATTGCGGCTTTATTCCAGGCACCCATCGACATAATGTTTTGATTTAAAGTGAAAAATAGGTTAAGGTGCGGCGGGGGTGGTCCTTGGGCCACCCCTGAGCCGCCTATTTAGTTTTATACACACATAAATGACCTCATATTAATCACATTTACCGAATCATGTGGTAATTATTCACAATAACCGGCGATTATTCATAATTTTCACATTTATCACTTTGACCGTAACATTTACATACATATTATTTTAAAGTACCTTTTATCGGCCGATAGTTTAACCCGGCTGTTGTATGAACATGTATGAAAGTGCGCACATTACACCGATTTGATATCGGCATATTTTATTTCTCATACAAATTAGAAGCCGGCCAAACTATCGGCCGATATTAAAGGACGAAGCACACTTATCAACCCTCAAACGGATCGTAACCGTATCAACTCGAGGTAATATTCTGAATGAAACTCCGTACACGCACACTTATCCGTACGGTAACGTAAACGCCTCGCGGTTGACAGCGCGCGTAAGGCGATACGAGGTGGAATTGTGTAAAGCAATCGTAATCATTTGACAGCTCATAACGTACGATTATTCTGTCAAACGCTTTGTTTAACTGACTTTATCGTACGTTATGAACTGTCAAATGATTACGATTGCTTTACAAAATTCCATCTACGGTGTTAACCCTGTACGAGTTGATAAGTCTGCTATGACTTTTATACTGGGCCGCTAGTAAACCAAACAATGTCAACCAGTGGTGTAATCTGCCCTTAAAGTATTAATGTGTAATCGAATTATTGTTGAGTCGCTCACGGAATGTGTAACTTTAGCAATTGTCATGGAATACTATAACGCATAATGTTATTCTATAACGCATCACACGTCCAAAAAATTTGACATTTTGCTGTCAATATTTTACCAAAATGTAAACTGGGAGAGTCCATCTGAGCTAGGATGCGCGCCGTGATATAATCTTATCGATGTCTTAGACGACAAATGTACGGGCTTATCGCGTATCGATAAAAGTTTATCGTAGCGCGCATCCTAGGCCTACGTCTTCATTAATGTTGCGGCAGAGATCGTCAACATATATGGAAAGACAACCGTCGTAGATTTGAACCGTTTATCTGGTGGACACGGAATGTTGCCGTCATATTTTGTACTTTATGCAGATGAAATAGGGTTCAAAACTAAATTTATTTTAAAGGACTGACACGTCGATCGGCACTACGTTGACACTTAATAACAAGTCACAAACGACCTGCCCAAAGCGAAAGATAATGCTTTAAAGCTTCTTTTATATGTATTTTGTGACGAAAACCTAATTTTCAAATCAAGCATTTACCTGCATGTTGCCGATCCCTGGCTAGACTGGTGACTCCAATAAATAAGATACCCTAGTACCCGTTGGTAAAGCCTATAATCGCGTACTCGGTAGATTTTTCATAGTAATAAAGGATGACTGAAGATAATATGAAACGTTAAAGTTATGTATCGATAGATTAATAAGATGCACTTAAGTTCATTTAGCGTCATTCATAATTTACCCTTTATGGCGCATTTTTGCAGGAAAACGCAGTTCGCTCTTTGCCTCGTGCAGTGGCTGAATTTTAATCTTTATTCATATGAGATAAGGTTGAAATTCTTTAATAAAAATTTCCAGAACCGTAACGGATTGTTATTACATACTTCGGACACTACTTCTGTACGTAAATATTATAAAATCACTCAAATTACTACTTACTACTACTCTGCTTAATTATAGTCTGGTCTGCGAGCACGTAGAATTTTGTTCAATGACCCCAAGCTACCCATCCTTATCGCTCGCGCGTAATTATGTTGCTCTCGCGCTCACACACTCACTGCGGCCGTCAGTCGCACAGTCGCGACAGCAATATAATTACGCGCGAGCGATAAGGATGGGTAGCTTGGGGTCATTGGACAAAATTCTATGTGCTCAAAGACCAGGCTTTAGTACTACTAGTAGTAACTAAATTAAGCAAATCCTTTAATTTCAACCTTATTACCATGCTTGAAGGTTTAATTTTATATAAATTCTGCTTACTTTCACATTCACATCCTACTTCATTAGCAGAAGTATTTTATATCAATAAATTATTATAATTGTCCAACATTGAACCGTCCCAGCCATGTTGTCAGGAGGGCGCTACTATCAATACTGAATTAGTTCCAATTTCTGCCACGTTGGACAATCGTATAATTATGGCATTTACAGTAGGGCGCTACTATTCAATGCTGGGTTAATAGTTTAGTTCAGATTTTTGCCACTTGACGTTTCAGAATCGTTTGACTATAAATTACTGCGTTTTCCTGTCAAAATATGACTCCTCTTGCATTTACATTAGTGACTAAATTAATTTGTTGGTTAGGTCTGTTGCACTCCATGATTGTGTTCAGTAACCATTCCAGGATTCATAGTAAAAAGGTATTTGACCACAACCAATCCATTCTTCCTTAGAATGTAAAGGCGCGGATCCGCTATTGCATTGTGACGTCACACTTTCACAGTCGCAGTCAGTCAATGGCTGCGTTCAGCCGAAAATAGCGCTTGTTAGAAAGTTAGCAAAATGGCGATCGCCATGGCAACCGCCGAAACTTTAGCATGTTTTCGGCTAGAACACGTTTGCTAAACTTCAAAAGTGACGTTTTCCCATAATTTTTTTGACAGTGACAGCACTTACCGCTAAAAGGACGCCCTTTTACTAGCTAGCGCTATTTTCCGCCAAACTCCCCCAATCTCAAGTTTGAGACCAAAATTATGATTTTATATCCGTCAACGTGAAATTGTGAACTCCGTCAGTATTTAATATACAACGTAACTAGTTAGCGTCACTGTTCACGGACTTTTATAAAGAGAAAATGAGGGACATACTGTCACGGTGACAAGTCTTTCGTCCAATGACCCCAAGCTACCCATCCTTATCGCTCGCGCGTAATTATATTGTGGTGCGCTCGCACACTCACTGCGGCCGCCCGTCGCACAGTCGTGACAGCAATATAATTACGCGCGAGCGACAAGGATGGGTAGCTTGAGGTCATTGGAGGAAGTTCTGTGTGCTCGGCGACCGGACTTTACATAGTACGCTATGCCGCTGTGGACAGTGATGCTTACTTATTTATTTTTCTGCGGCAAAAAAAGAAAAAGCTAACTTAACAAATTTTAATGCCATTTTTTCAATATAATTTGAATATTACCTATACGTAGTCGACAGCATTGACCGTAAAATGTAAGGTAACATGTAATGTGTGATATTTCATAGTTATTTTTCGATATGCTTAGTGTGTAAGTAGAAATAGTTGATAACAGCTTTTATATGGGAAGTCTTCGGTCACAATATATTTTTATCCACAGTTTTGGCCCCAGAACACTAACGACAAATTGTGCAATATGTGTGCCCTTCATAATTATTACCTTTAATTATTTTTATTTCGAGTTAAGTTAATGCACTCGCTACAAACGTATTGAGTATATTATACAACTTACATTTCGTTATGTTTGTGTAAATTATGATTATTATAAATATGAATAAAGTTATTAAAAATTGAAGTGAAGTTTGTTTCTTAATAAAATGATGATCACAAGGGATTAGTAGGTATTCGTCACTGCCTGAATTTTTGAAGGGTGCGTAGTCGCCTTTACGATTGTAAGTTGCTTCCGTAAGACTAGGCGCAGACCACCGATTTTTAGTTGGCCGATAGTTGTGCCCGATTTTAATTTGTATGAAGATTTGGCCAAATCGAATCGGCGTAGTGTGCGTACTCCCATACATGCCCATACTGATCAACTGCCCGACTAAACTATCGGCCGACGAAAAATCAACGGTGTGCGCCTACTCTTAAATTTAGAAAGAATGAAACTAAAGCCTTGTTCGCACTAGTCGAATGAGTAACTAAACTCGCATTTAGTAACTAAACTACTCGCTACTGACCAAAACACCGTTCACACTGTGGTTGAGTACAGTTTACAAGTAATTAGTCCTCGTTTCGCAAAGAATGAAGAATGTTCACTAATTTTGTTTTTTAGCTTTCTGTATTCTCTGTTAAAAATAAAAAATACACGTGAAAGAATTATTTCGATACGTCAATTAGTTTCCAAGATATTGAATTTTAAAAGTGCGGGCGGCGGCCAACCCGCCATTTTATGCGCGTGACGTCATATTACAGTGACTGGCTCATATTTGTATGGGTGGAATCTTGCAAGCTGAATTAAGACCCACTTCCAGGCAACCGATTAAGCTGAAAATTCGCAAACACATGTGATTTGGATGACCATGCAATATTATGATGACATGGAGCTGATCTGATGATGGAGCTGGAAGGTGGCCATAGGAACTCTATAATAAAACGACTTAAATCCATCGAGTTTGGGCTCGTTCGTTTTGTATTGATGAGTACTTTAATTCTATATAATAATCAGGGTCTAATGACGGAGCTGGAAGGTAATTCGCAATAAAACGACACAATCGCATCAAGTTTGGATTTGGTTCAATTTTAATTTCTGTGATGGGTCTGGGTGTTAATATGTATAATAAGTTTATATTTACAAAAAAAAATGTATTTAAGTATGTTTATATCAGTTTTCTAGTGAGCGGACACTGTGAATGTACGTCACGCGGGGTCACGTGACCGTCGGCGGGACTCAATATTTAAGCGAACTTTGAATGCCTATAAAATCATAACTACTGGGTATTTTTGAATGAAATAAAAACAAATGTATTTGTATATGTAAAAGCTTAACTGTAACAAAGGTTTCAAGTGATTTTGCATACCTAGTAACATTCTCAATTAGTACCATTCGATAAAAGAAAGAATAACTGAAATTAATAGCTGGAACTGAGGCCCACTGTACACAAAAACAAGACATCCGTTGTAATTTATAAATAAATAAATAATACTTACACAAAAACTAAGAATTTGATAAACGTCCGTTCTTATTTGTAAACTATTATAATAAATTCCATTTTTTGTTTAAGATTTCAGATTCAACAGTTCGACTTCAGAAGTGGTAATAAGAACACATCGGGAGATATCGTGCGTAGGTACAGTATACGTACCTACTACACGTGACAAAAATGTAAGTACGTATAATTAACTGGTTATACAGGGTGGAAACGACAAGTGATATCTCTTGATTGTTTCTAAACTACATACATCAACATGGTCTAGGGCTGTCTAGGGATATTTAAATTGAACCTTAATAACTAAAATTCTATTACTGACTTGGGACAGTATTCCACAATAGGATATTGACACCCTTGTTTTGAATAATAATTATGCAGATCCGCTGTAGATGTGTCAGGAGAGTCTTAGGTTCCACGGATTATTCATTTTAAGTTTTCAACATTTTTTATAAAAAAATAGTTGGTTAGGTTAGGTTTTGATGTTTCAAAAATGAAGTTAAGATTGAAATTTTGTCTGAGTTTTTCCTCTTCTTGTAAGTTTTTTTTAAATTTAACTTTATCTAAAAGTTTATTATCAGATAGGATATTAAACAGGGTTTATTTTAATGTGTAGATGTCTTAACAAAAAGTCAATAGAATTTTAGTTAGGTATTTAGGTTCAATTGAAATATCCCTAGACCATGTTGATGTGTATATTTCCAGACTCGACACTTTGTGTCAGAATCAGAATTTGTATTTGCGTAAAACATGGTAGGTAAGTGCGTTAGTTTTCGTCCAATTATCGGAGTTGCCAACTTTGTGATGCGAAATGAATATCTTAAAATACCATTACTCATATGTATCATATGTCATTTTAGTCCTTATATAAGGTGTTATTTTTTGTACTGATCATACTTTACCAACGCATCTAATAAAATCATACAAATACAACCCAAGTGTTTTTAAAAAAAAATTCAGGCTAGTTTTCGAGTAAAACGACAAAGAATGTTTCGAAAAAAATAAAAAATAAATCATCCTTTGAGCGCGGTGAGTATTCGTTTGTACGCACTATCGTAGTAGCCGGCCGAGGGCAACGACCTGCCACGTGCCGCGCCGCGTGAGTCGGCCATATTGATATCGCTCGCTGCCATGCCAGTCGCTCCGCGCCCACAGCCCGCGCCGAGCCGCCGATCGGCATGCGGGAGCGCAACAACATAAATAATCGTCCCAGTCCGTCCAATGCGCCCAAACGTATTGCAGTGTATGTGTGATTTATTACAATGCCGCGCTTGATCAATAACAAAACGCAGGTGAAATTATGTTTCGGGCACACTAACTGGCCGACGAGAAACATTGACGAGTCGAAAACCTTCATTGCTTGTTTGGAGCCGCGCAGCGCTTCAGGGAGCGCAGCCGTATCCTGACTTGACGAGATTCCGTGCGCTTCGAGGACGAAGTTCTGGATTTCAATTTCAATCACCGGCACAGTGCTGGCGGTACCCAGATGCGAGCGCCGCAGACGGCGGCTTTTGCGTAAAAATACGGAATGCCTTATCAAGGAGTTGTTGCCAAAGGGCCACGACCGCGACCTAGTTCTATCGATGGTTATTGCGGAAGTCTACCTAGGTACATACCTACAGTGTGATTTGGACAGATGAGTGCTTGTTTACGCGAAAGGGACTTTTTCCGTAAAAAAGTTAGTGCGCGAATTGTGAATACAACATCCGACGTGGTGTCTAGTGAACAGCAAGCAAGTGTGCAGCCCGAAAGCATTACCTCAATTCGATCGTGGCTAGATTAGACAGTGCAAGACAGTGTTTACGTGAACATTCAACAAAGGCTTGACGTTCAAAATGTATTGTGATTAGTGTAATAATAACCTAGGAACTTTAAATAACAACATTCAAAATAGGTAAATGTGTGAATAAGTAAAATCAATGAATCTAAAGTGTGATGGCAAATCATAATTTAGGAATTAAAACCAGGAAAATTTATCAGTGAGTTTTATTTACAACACCTATTCATATTCAATATTAGGGTGCATTTCCACTGAAGCGAAGCGAAGTAGTAATAGGTATGTACCTATCAATTTTTTATTACGTCTCTAAATAAATTGCGTAGGCATTACGAAACCGTAGATATTGAATTCCAATTTCTATCCTTTTTTAAATTTCTAGTTTAACGCGGATGATTCGCCTCGGTTCGTTGGAAAAGTCCCCCGCTATTACACTAATGAAAATACACTTATTTACCTACTTATGTAGCTAGATTTTGTTTCTCCCAGCGCGTAGTACCTATTAACATGACGTAACATCGTACATACTCACGAGTGATAATTTTTGGTAACGTAGGTTTAGTGTAATCTAACCTTTATGTGTGTGAACGTTGAATGAATGCGCGCGGCCATTGTTCGTACTCGTATGAATGAAATGAGTAAAGAAAGAGAGAGAGGCAGTGAGTGAAGACAGGATGGTTGTAAAAATAATATCTTTTTTTTGTTAGGAAAAGTAAAAACAAAAACTAGCCTGAATTTTTTTTTAAAAACACTTGGGTTGTATTTGTATGATTTTATTAGATGCGTTGGTAAAGTATGATCAGTACAAAAAATAACACCTTATATAGTCTACTTTACGTTAATATTATATGACAATAAGTAAATACCACGGGTTTTTTTATAAAAAATATTTTATGCAAAAGAGGCGATTTCACTAGTTTTCGTCCAAAAAAATCAGTTTTCGTCCTAGTGTACGCTAGTTTTCGACCACTGTGTAGAAAAAAGGGTGCAGTTGAATTATTAACTTAAAACCAATTCTACAATACAGTAACTATGGATTGTGGTATATCATTTGAAAGGTAATTTTGTTAGCTTTCAAATGATATCAAAAAGATTTATATAAGTTTCTTACCTAAATTTAGGAAAATATTGCAATAGGTCGAAGGATAAATGGACGAAAACTAATCTACAGGAATAGCTAATTTTGGTTTTCGTCCACCCCAGTGCTTGCTCATGACGTCATGGACGAAAACACAACAACATTTAAAGCTGTTTTTTGTTTTCGTCCACATCTTTTTAACGGTTTTTATGGGTTTATCACTGTTAAAAAGTGGACGTAAACTAAAATGTTTAATGTAATAGCAATAAAGATCATATTGGAAGAAAAAACATTGTATTTTGTAGGTCCATTGAAGTAAAATGATTATTAAAAATATTAACTAGGTGTCAGGGTTTCCGTCCACGTGGACGAAAACCAAAATCTTGCAAAATTGTTATGCTAGTATTAGTCCACTTAATTATCTAAGATTTCTATACAAAAACTTTAATAAACCCTTAAAATAGTGTTTATTATGCTAATAATTAGACATACGTGCCAAAAACATTACGTAAAGTAGCTAAAACAGTAATGAAACATAATATCATGAAAGTTCCCTACCGGCACGTTTTTTTTCTAACTTGACGACGTTTTCCATTCACCTGTGTGCATCAGCAACTTCCGTAGATTTTTTTGGAGTTATTACTTGTCAAATTACATTTTCATGCAGGCAGAACTGTTACTTAGATATTATAGATTGTAACAAGTCCAAACTTGCACGGAAAGTTAGGTTTGTATTCTAATTTGCCGTATTTGTTTGTGGCAAGTCGGTCAAATGGACGAAAACAGGAGCTGGACGGAAAACCGGCGCAATTACTATACAACTTAAAGATTTTACAGATTTTAGTAGTGCACGTCATGTTTCACCATTACAAATAGCATGAAAAATTACATTTCAAGTATTTAATATTATATTACAGCAAATTTAATTGAATTTTACCTACCTATCTGTTACGGTAAATGTGATAAATGTGAAAATTATTAATAACTAGCTGACCCGGCGAACTTCGTACCGCCTTAGCGTAGAGATTTTCTTAATATTTTTTTCCGTAAGAACCATCCTTGGACTTCCACAAACATTTAAAAAAAAGAATTATCGAAATCGGTTCAGCCGTTCACACGTGATGCCATGACAACGCGAAACGGGTTTCATTTTTATATATATAGATAGATTACCGGTTATTATTAATATGTAGGTATGTATAAAACGAAATAGGCGGCTTAGGGGTAACCTATTTGACACTTTAAATCAAAACAGTATGTTTTGGGCATCATGGCAAAGTAATATTAAGCAAGAAACATTCCAAACTCATTATGCCAAATTATATTAATATATCATATCAAAATGTGTGGCTGTACACGAGCGCTGTACATGAGCCGGTGTTCTTTAAATAATCACTAATAAATGTGATTAATTTATTTTACTTTTACCTGGACTGTCGGTAATTATTAATAATTTATCACATTTACCGTATCACAACTATCCATCCATACCAGTTATTTTATTAACTTTTTCGTTGTCTTCAGGAACGAACTGCACATTGTTCTGCTGCTTGCCTCCTGGTACGTGTCGGAAGTTGCCGTATTAAAAAGGCAATTCAGATGGGTGGACCGTGCCGACCAAAATGGACAACCCATAGATATGGATATATTTTACGACAGAGTTGTTTTAATACTATGTCTTCCTCGTAAAATATATCCAGGAAACCTGCAATACGAATATCGCTACACTCAGGGCGTGTTTATAACTAAACAACAAGTTTTGACATCATATAACCCATACAGACATGAATTAACCAAATACGAGTACTTTGCGTTTTTAAATTCTTTACGGGTACCCGCTTTACATAGGCGTAAACGGGTGACACAAGCTGAAGTCCATTATCACTATTACGATTTTCCCATAGACTGGTTTCATCAAATCATACCGATGCCTAACGCCACATCACCCGGCGAACTGTGGCATGGATTACAAAAACGATTCAGCCCACTACACGATTTGATGATTTTAAAAAGAAAAGGAGGGTCAGTGTCATTCTTGAACCCCACTCCAGGCCGTTACACATTCAGACAGTACGGGGTGGGCTATCGGGCCAGCTACCGAGTAGCCGGGCCCATGCTGACGGCCATAGCGTTTGAGGAAGATTTATTGGATCAACCGTTGATGCTCACTTATTTACATAAAGAACCAGAGTGGCACAGAACTCACACCCACATGAGGTCAAAGGCATTTTATGAGGACGAAAATGTGATTGAAGATTGCGAAGAGTACATGCCTCGGTACTGGGGCTACTTCATTTGTATCAGAAACGTTGACAATTCCAAACGTCTGAGATCAGGCGCACTTTTATTTTACAACAACACGTTGTATGGAGTCAGCAGCTTTGTTCTGAAGAAAGGCAACGACAGTATACTGGTCTTCACTGATGTAAGGCCTTATAGCGACTTAATATTAGATATCTGCAAAAGTCCTCACTTCCGTCCTTATTAATGTGTTTGTTGTCCCGAAGCGGTGATCAAGGCAAGCTATATTTGGGACGTGTATAAGTGCCCTGGAAAGGGCTTATGTACCTACTGAATAAACTATTTGAATTTGAATTATACGGCGAGGTTCAAACCTTGTTCCCCGACCCTTGGCACGTATACCGGTATTCGTTCACAGTCAGTGGGTCGAGGTAGCTGATCCCTGCAATGGAGCCATAGTTTGGTGGGAACATGAACCAGCACCCGTCCAAGGATCTGGAATGGAAAACAAATGGATCTGGAATGGAAAACAAGTGAATCTGGAATAGAAAACAAGTGGTCCTCCAGAGGCATTCCTCTGCAAAAAAAACACGAGTGTGAGTCAGAGTCGAGTCTAGTACAAGGAAAAAAATATTTTTAATTAACTACAAATATAAGTCCATTACTTACCATACCATAGAAAATTAACATATTATATTAAGCTTAACAAGAGCACTTGGTTTCATCATGATGGGGCTACGTGTCACACTTCAAATGACAGCATTTAGACAGTAAGAGACATGTTCCCACAAAAAAATAATTTCAGGCAGAGGTGATATCTCCTGGCCACCAGAAAGCCCTGATCTCACTCCAGAAAACTCCTTTTTGTGGTGTTACTTTAAGAATAAAGTATACTTTTATAATCAATCAATACAGATTTCTTTTTCCTTGAATTTTCAAAAGTGAATTTCTCTCTGGGCCACCCTGTATAAAACTAAATAGGCGGTTTAGGCCGCACCTTAGCCTATTTGACACTTTAAATCAAAACATTATGTTATGGGCATCATGGAAAAGTAATATTATGCAAGAAATATTCTAAACTCATTATGCCAAAATAAATTAATATAATATGATATCAAAACGTTCAAAATGAGGGGCTGTACACGAGCACTGCTTATACACCAGCCGTTGTTCTCTTCTATGATATGTATTTGTTAGTACTATGGTAACATTATTAATTAATCACTGATAAATGTAATTCATTTTTAACTTTAATAACCGGCGATTATTAATAATTTTCAATTTATCAAATTTACCGTAACACGTACCAAATCATGAGGTAATTATTCATAATAACCGGTAATTATTTTCACATTTAATCACATTTACCGTAACATAATTTTCGTTATGTCTGTGTAAATTATGATTATTATAAATAGGAATAAAGTTATTAAAAATTTAGATGAAGTTTGTTTTTTAACAAAATGTTAATCAAAAGGGATTACCTAGTATTCGTCACTGCCTGAATTTTTGAAGAGTGCGTAGTCGCCTTTACATTTGTAACTTCTTTATAAATCTTTTTTGAATATCTACTCTTGTAACTTCCGTAAAATTTAGAAAGAAAGAAAGTAAGTTAACTAAAGCCTTGTTCGCACTAGTCGAGTACTTAACTAAACTCGCCTTTAGTAACTAAACTAAGTAGGTACCTACTCGCTAACTGACCAAAACACCGTTCACACTTTGGTCGAGTACAGTTTACAATACAGGTGGTTTCTAAATGAACTCGACTGAACAGCCCGGTTCAGGCTCGTTGCCGGTGAGCGAGTGAGCAGAGACGCGTGGTGGGGGATGCTACTCGTCTGTCAAAAACTCAAAAATCTTCTTCTTCTCTATGGCTTATACGAGGGCCGGCTGATAAGTCCGCGGCCTAGGTAGTTAATGAAATAAAATAAATGGTTTCTATTTTTTATTCTTTAATATAATCTCCCTTAAGTGAAATACATTTCTTAAATCTCGCATTCAATGCCTTCTACCCACCCAAAAAAAATTTCTTCAAAATGACGACTAACCGCAGCTTTCATTTCGTTGTCATTTGAAAATCTCCGGCCCCGTAAGTCCTTTTTCAAATCGAAAAACAGGAAAATATCGCTAGGTAATAAATAGGTCTTGGCTATATAGAGGGTGGTCAATCTCTGAGAACCCGGTGTCTTTCAGGGCTTGGCCTCGCAACACGTGCGGCGTGAACGGGCGCGTTGTCTTGCAGAAAGAGCAATCCGCACGTCAGTTTCCCACGTCGTTTCTGTACAATAGCCTCGCGAACATGAAGCAATATTCTTCAGCAATCTGCCACGATTTAAATCTTTGGTCGGCTGGAACGATTTTTCGATTTTCTTAAGGTTTCTTTCGGTCACTATCGTGACAGGGCGGGGTTCGTTTTCACAGGTCTCTCGTCCGTGTTGAAATTGGCGGGCCCATTTTTTCACCATGGTATATGAAGGTCAGAATCCTGAAGAACCGATGACATCTCTTCAAAAATGTCTTTCGGTCTATTTTCCTTCTTTACGAGGAATTAAGTCCGCGGCGCGCGGTGTTCAAAATTCCGCAAATCTGCAGATTCGGCTGACATGGTGATGTCATTTGTTCGATAGATAATTGAACTATCAGTGCAAAGTTAATTAGTGATTGCTTTTATAATACTACTGAGTGTCGCAACTAGTGATATGAGTAACAAGCTCATTACTCAACGCTAAGTACCTTAGGCCGCGAACTTTTCAGCCGCCCCTCGTATAATTGTGTTTCCACGTTTGCCAATGTCACGTGAGCATAGCCATTACACGGTATATGAAATTACTAGCTTTCCGCCCGCGGCTTCGCCCGCGTGGAATTTTGTCAGTAACAGAAAAACTTTATCAATATAATACAATAATAGTAATTTAGAGGTTATGATAACAATATTGCTATCAATAAGTTTATAGGATTCGTTCACCAGGAATCATTGTTCATACATAAAGAGTTGTATCATTTCGAACCTAGAAAGTATTTTTTCGGCTCTGTTGCTCTGAGGCAAACAATGTATGAAGAACGAACATTGTCGTTTTATGTGATAAATATGTTTAGCTACTTACAAAGTTTACATTTACAAAATTTTCGTAACTTACCTCAAAAAAAATTGATTTTCGTTTACAGTGTCACTAAACTTACCTATCCAGTCTCGTTTCGCAAAGAATTCTACTATTTGATATTCGAAAAAGGATTGTACAACTTAGGACCGAATCATGAATGATCGAATAACGATTGACCGAAATACCTACTTTTATCACGAATAATTTTTGACCGAAAATAACGGTTGCCCGAATTTAGGTACATTGACCGGATATTTTTAAACATAATTATCATTGTATTGGTACCTTAGTACTCTTAGGGTGAACTTAAAAAGCTAATAGTTCTCATAATAATTAAACCTAACTTTAACGAATACATATTTTAAAATATTCGGTCAATATAAATTCGGGCAACCGTTATTCAAGCGTAACGTTTTTTCAGTCAATAATTATTCGGGATAAAATTATTTCGGTCAATCGTTATTCGATCATTCATGATTCGGGTTAGTTGTACAATCAAGAGAAAGAACTGCACTGAAATTGGTAGCTGGAACTGAGGCCCACTGTACACAAAATCAAGACATTCCGTTGTAATTTGTTTTCGCTTAAAAACAGATACAATGGAAGTTCCATTGTTGTAAGACTTAGATAACACAAAAACTAAGAATTTGCTAAACGTCCTTTCTTATTTGTAAACTATAATTGGGCTATTAAATTCCATTTTTTTGCTTGCGATCTCAGTCAGATTGAACAGTTTGACTTCAGAAGTGGTAATAAGAACACATCGGGAGATACGTAGGTACATGCGTACCTACTACACGTGACAAAAATGTAAGTATCTACGTATAATTGATGATTAATCCTTCAAGCTCCGCGAATCTAGACACAATAGATATCAATTGTTATGACATTAATTAATGCCGTCTGACTCAATCGGTTAAACGAACTTCGAAGTGAACTTCAATCATAATTATAAAATATGAATAGCTTCATTCGAAGATATTATTTACCAGTAGGCCTAAGATGCGCGCCGTGATAACTTTTATCGACGTCAAAATGTATGGGCAAAATCGACAAAATGGCGTGATAACCGCTTATCGCGGCACGCATCTTAGGCCTACAGGTAGTAACTTAAAGGAACTACCTACCTGGTAAATAATATCTGAAGAATGAAGCTATAAAATATAATTAGCTGGTTATACAGGGTGGAAACGACAAGTAATCTCCCTTGATTATTAAAACTTCCCTTTATTATCTAAAAACTGGTGTACCTACTGATCCTGAAAGTGCTTCAGTAAGTAGTTAATTTTTTTTAACAAAATTCACCAAAAGCCTTTTTTAAAGCTGATAAAATATGCGATCATTACAAATAAACCAAAGGACATCATCCACGTTTCATATTATTATATTTTTGGTCCAAAATCAAAAGTGCCGGCCAACAAATAAAAGTGCTGTATTCTGACAGAATACGTCTGCCTTAGCATTTGTTACTATGGCACCAAAGCCGTAGCTCCACTGTGCGTCGAGTATTTGAGATCTAAAAGTCATCGACTATTCATACATTTTTTGTTCAAAATCAAGTGTCGGCCAATAAAAAAAAAAAGTGCTGTATTCTGACAGAATACGTCCGCCTTAGCATTTGTTACTATGGCACCAAAGCTGTAGCACCACTATGCGTCGAGTATTTGAGATCTAAAATTCATCGACGATTCATACATTTTTTGTTCAAAATCAAAAATGTCGGCCAATAAAAAAAAAAGTACTGTATACTGACAGAATACGTCCGCCTTAGCATTTGTTACTATGACACCAAAGCTGTAGCACCACTGTGCGTCGTAGTATTTGAGATCAAAGTCAGTCGTTTCATATTTTTTAGAACTCAAATACTACGATGCACAGTGGTGCTACAGCTTTGGTGCCATAGTAATAAATGCTAAGGCGGACGTATTTTATCAGAATACAGCACTTTTATTTTTTGGCCGGCACTTTTGATTTTGGACCAAAATGGATGATGTCCTTTGTCAAGAATAACAAAAAAAAAACATTGTTTTTGACGAAAAAAAATCTTCAAAAAATGACACTAAACATTTTATTTTGTGTTATACCTACCTATCTACTTCGTAGCCACGTGTAGCCACTAAAGCAATCGCTATGAAATCCCTAAAAGTGATGTTTGGCTGAAAAAAAATCCTTTTTCGTTGTATGAATGAGACAGAAAGTGGTCAATTTCGACTAAGTCTCGACTGATCTTGATTAAGACTATGAGACTTGTTCTATGACATGGTTCTGAAAAATAAAAATAAACTTTAGTAAGTAAGTGACTTCCGTCTCATTTCCATACCAACGAAAAAGGAAAATATTGTTTTCCAGCCAAACTATCAGTTTTAGATCAATAGGTTTTTTTGAAATAGAAATTGTGAATAAAATCACTATCTCTATAAAACCTATTTTCGATCCATAGTGCGACATGATCGCCATGGTGTACGCACGCAGGCTGCACGCGTTGGTTTGGCCTAACCATGGGCAGGGTTGCCAGGTGTCCGGCTTTAGCCGGACATGTTTAGCTTTTTAGGGACTTGTCGTCCGGCAAAAAATTCTCCTGTCCGGCCTTTGTTAGGCTTTTTTTTGTGGCTGCCGCGCACATCCAAAAGCACACATGCGTGTAGGGCTACCGATTCCAAGATGATAGATGATAGTACTCACCTATGAACTATGATACTGATTGTTTTTGGACCGGGCAACCCTACATGGGCCTAACCTATTATGCCGTGAGAATTTGTCGTAAAATAAATAGGCAACTTCTACAACTTAGGTACCTATTTCTGAGGTGTGTTGTGTGTAGTAAATGAAATGAAAATGAAAAAACATTTATTCAGCATCTTTTAAGTTAACATAACTAATTGTTGCAAGTGGCTGGGGTCTCTTTTTAAGTATAATACCTGTGTTAGGAGGCCCGCTCTTTATTAAAGTTACAAAGATACATAATTATTAAACAAACCACAAAAACTCACAAGTACGAGTACGTGTTACTATATAGTACTAGAATAACGCTAGATATCATTATAGTTTTGGTTACATTCAATAGTTTTTATAAACAAACAGCTATTTCATAATAAGGTATTTTTCAAAAGTAAGGCTATGTGATGTGTTGTGTGTAGTAATAAGTATTTACTGAGGTGTGTCCATCCATACCAGTTATTTTATTGAGTTCTTTCGTTGTCTTCAGGAACGAACTACTCATTGTTCTGCTGCTTGCCTCCTGGTACGTGTCGGAAGTAGCCGTAACCAGCCAATTCAGATGGGTGGACCGTGCCGACCGAAATGGACAACCCATAGATATGGATATATTTTACGACAGAGTTGTTTTAATATTTGGTCTTAATCACCTCTTACATCCAAGAAACCAGTATTACGAAAATCGTTACACTCAGGGCGTGTTTATAACTACACAACACGTTTTGACAACATATAACCCATACAGACATGAATTAACCAAACACGAGTACTTTACGTTTTTAAATGCTTTACGGGTACGCGCTTTACATAGGCGTAAACGGGTGACACAAGCTGAATGCCATTATCACACTTACTTTTTTCCAGTAGACTGGTTTCATCAAATCATACCGATGCCTAACGCCACGTCACCCAGCGAACTGTGGCATGGATTACAAAAACAACTCAGCCCACTACATGATTTGATGATTTTAAAAATAAAAGGAGAGCCAGTGTCATTTTTGAACCCCACTCCAGGCCGTTACACATTCAGACAGTACAGGGTGGGCTATCGGGCCAGCTACCGAGTAGCCGGGCCCATGCTGACGGCCATAGCGTTTGAGGAAGATTTATTGGATCAACCTTTAAAGCTCACTTATTTATATAATACACAAGTACCAGGGAGGCACACCCACATGAAGTCAAAGGCATTTTATGAGGACGAAAATGTGATTGAAGATTGCGAAGAGTACATGCCTCGGTACTGGGGCTACTTCATTTGTATCAGAAACGTTGACAATTTCAAACATCTGAGATCAAGCGCACTTTTATTTTACAACAACACGTTGTATGGTGTCAGCAGCTTTGTTCTGAAGAAAGGCAACGACAGTATACTGGTCTTCACTGATGTAAGGCCTTATAGCGACTTAATATTAGATATCTGCAAAAGTCCTCACTTCCGTCCTTATTAATGTGTTTGTTGTCCCGAAGCGGTGATCAAGGCAAGCTATATTTGGGACGTGTATAAGTGCCCTGGAAAGGGCTTATGTACTGAATAAACTATGTATTTGAATTATACGGCGAGGTTCAAACCTTGTTCCCCGACCCTTGGCATTGGTATTCGTTCACAGTCAGTGGGTCGAGGTAGCTGATCCCTACAATGGAGCCATAGTTCGGTGGGAACATGAACCAGCACCCGTCCAAGGAATCTGGAATGGAAAACAAGTGAATCTGGAATAGAAAACAAGTGGTCCTCCAGAGGCATTCCTCTGCAAAAAAAACACGAGTGTGAGTCAGAGTCGAGTCTAGTACAAGGAAAAAAAATATTTTTAATTAACTACAAATATAAGTCCATTACTTACCATACCATAGAAAATTAACATATATTAAGCTATAACAAGAACACTTGGTTTCATCATGATGGGGCTACGTGTCACACTTCAAATGACAGCATTTAGATAGTAAGAGACATGTCATGTTCCCACAAAAAAATAATTTCAGGCCACCAGGAAGCCCTGATCTCACTCCAGAAAACTCCTTTTTGTGGTGTTACTTTAAGAATAAAGTATACTTTTACAATCAATCAATACAGATTTCTTTTTCCTTGAATTTTCAAAAGTGAATTTCTCTCTGGGCCACCCTGTATAAAACTAAATAGGCGGTTTAGGCCGCACCTTAACCTATTTGACACTTTAAATCAAAACACTATGTTATGGGCATCATGTAAAAGTAATATTATGCAAGAAATATTCTAAACTCATTATGCCAAAATAAATTAATATAATATGATATCAAAACGTTCAAAATGAGGGGCTGTACACGAGCACTGCTTATACACCAGCCGTTGTTCTCTTCTATGATATGTATTTGTTAGTACTAAGGTAACAGTATTAATTAATCACTGATAAATGTAATTCATTTATTACTTTAATAACCGGCGATTATTAATAATTTTCAATTTATCAAATTTACCGTAACACGTAAGTACATAAATGATTTCACATTAATCACATTTACCAAATTAATCATGAGGTAATTATTCATAATAACCGGTAATTATTTTCACATTTAATCACATTTACCGTAACATAATTTTCGTTATGTCTGTGTAAATTATGATTATTATAAATAGGAATAAAGTTATTAAAAATTTAGATGAAGTTTGTTTTTTAACAAAATTTTAATCAAAAGGGATTTGTACCTAGTATTCGTCACTGCCTGAATTTTTGAAGAGTGCGTAGTCGCCTTTACACTCGTGACTTCTTTATCTTTTTTGAATATCTACTCTTGTAACTTCCGTAAAATTTAGAAAGAAAGAAAGTAAGTTAACTAAAGCCTTGTTCGCACTAGTCGAGTACTTAACTAAACTCGCCTTTAGTAACTAAACTAAGTAGGTACCTACTCGCTAACTGACCAAAACACCGTTCACACTTTGGTCGAGTACAGTTTACAATACAGGTGGTTTCTAAATGAACTCGACTGAACAGCCCGGTTCGGGCTCGTTGCCGGTGAGCGAGTGAGCAGAGGTCACGTGAGCATAGCCATTACACGGTATATGAAATTACTAGCTTTCCGCCCGCGGCTTCGCCCGCGTGGAATTTTGTCAGTAACAGAAAAACTTTATCAATATAATACAATAATAGTAATTTAGAGGTTTGATACATGGACCTATAAAAAAAGGCGGACGGAACTCGCGCTACAACAAAACTGTGACGCAAAATTTTGGCGTTTGTCTATTGTGTGAGTGAATTTAGGGATGCCATGTTAGCCAAAACATTTTACCCATTTATTTTAAGAAAAACATAGATCGGCAGATGTTACTTGGAAATGTAGACAGAATTTGAAAAGGATGAAAGGTAAATGCGTTGAGGTAGGCGCGAAATTTTCAATGTTCAAATTTTCTTACATTGTTTGCAAGTCAGTGTCAGGGTATGTACCTACATAATGTTGATCAAAAATGATTCACGCAGTTACAAATTACGAATTTTGTGTACATTATAATCATAATCTTATGCATCATCAATATAATTATTATTATCTCTGATAGATTTTAACATACAACCTGACACTGACTTGCAATCAATGTAAGAAAATTTGAATTTCGCAGTTCCACATTTTTGGGAAGGATCAAATCTGCCTATGAAAATATATCCCATTAAAACACAATTATTATGATAAATTATTTTATTTCTATAGCATGCGTAATAAATAACTAAAAAGTCCTAAAATTATTATTAATTTCCCATATTTCGGGTAATTTTCCCACGTAAATAACTGAGAACACTGGTCTTTGACGTATTATTTTTTCGAGTGAATGACGTTTGATTTCAATTAATTTCAATATTTTAATGTCGGGAAATAAGTCATTGGATTATTATTTTACCTGTGAAATGTGATTCCTTAATTTTTGTTTGTTCGAACACAACGGTTTTTACACAATTTCATCACACAAGACATGTCGTATTCGTGTTGTTTTTTCGCCGCCTAAATGTGTCAACTGTGTGAAGTTTGCACTCGAAGTGGTGCGTCAGGGTGTGAATGTGTGCGTGCCGGCCTGTACGTACAGGCAAGCTGGTGTATCCTAATGTCACAGTATTTTGTTGATGAGAATCCGTCCGACTTTTTTTATAGGTCCATGGTTTGATAACAATATTGCTATCAATAAGTTTATAGGATTCGTTCACCAGGAATCATTGTTCATACATAAAGAGATGGGTGAATATCAACAAACTCGTTTTTTGCCTAATTCCGGTGGCGAATTTTAATTTCCACTTTCCAAAACTTTTTTGTGGCAGAAATAATAGTAAATAACTTGTATTATTCAATGACATGGTAGAGATCAAAATATTATTAATACTTCTCGAGATATGTTAATTTGAAATTATCAAGAGCCACCAAAATTGTATTTGAGCCACCGGAATTAAGAATCAATGCACCGAAATTTATTAATACAGCGGAATTCGGAATGTTATGGATGATTGTCTCAAATTACTTATTTATTTGTAATCAATTAAGTATTATTATCCAGTAAAGATATTTATAATTAAAAACAATATTCAGGCCTATGTTGTGACCCTAAAAAAGCATCAGATCTTCCCATGTGAGTCGTAAGAGCCGACTAAGCAATCAAAATACTGGAGGGTGGGCTGCAGCATCTTTCCAGGTATTATACTACCATACTGGAACCACCAACCAGCCTGCTAAGCATGGTGATAACGGCAAAATCCCTCCATAGAGAACAAATCCAAAACTTTTTGGCTCTAGCCGCCAACAGCCCCGTTATTCTAGACTCATCACAAAGACATCATACATGACCCTCAAACCCAGAAACCAACTCTAGTCCCGGGAGGGCGACCAACTGCCCCAGGTTGGTGTTAGGTTTATCTTGCATAAGTAAAAATATTGGTCCAGGCTAGCCAAGTTTTCATGATGGTATCATACCAATCCTACACTCAGAATTACGCAACTAATTATTCGCTAAAGACCATGCGAACTGGAGATTAAGTATGAAGATATTTCTAGATCTATACCAGCTACTGAACTAACACATTACATATTTGTGACAGGGTAATTTAACGGAAAACTATGCGAACCTAGCGACAATGAGCTAAATGAAAGTAGTACAATTAAGAAACGGAGGACTAAATCCAGCCAGCCTCATAGAGAGAGAAGGCCTAGCAATGTAAAAGCCAGAACTGTAAAAGCGTACTGAGCTGCACCCTAATAGTACTGCAAAAATCAAAATGTAGTAATCATTTTTAGACGAACAGGCAATTTAATCACATGTGCATTCTCCGATCACCACACAGCTTATGACCGCAGTCTATGGAGGAACACTATCTGCGGTCGCGATCCTCATCAGTGAAGGACCGAGGAAGAAGAAGAAGTGATCACCAAAATAGAAGAATGCCGAATAAAAGATGCTCAAAAGATGTCGACTGATGAAGCCTAAGCCACGACCAGTGCCAATCCAGCTCCAAAACCCCACGAATTTTCAGCTCGAGTGGCAGAATAGATTGCAACCTACGAGACTAGGGAAATTTTAGCTGTTTCAGAACTATTCTCATCTGTTTTTAAGATTCTGCTTAGTATCGATGTATAAATAGCTATCCAAGTCCTCATGCTGATACAAAGTGTATTATAGAGACGATTTTTTGTAATAAATCGAAAGTATGTATTTGCGAGGACCAAATTGAATATACCAACATGAATAACGAGGATAGCAGAACCATTTTGGTAAATGCCTAAGCTGCTAGGGGAGATTAAGAAGCACTACTAGTAATTAGGCTGAAGATCGAGATTATTCCGACACTTTAGCGAAGATATCCTAGAATGTCCTATTAAAAACAACAAGGTATGTACCAGGAGATAATGAAATCACAACTGAGCTTATAAAATCAGATGGAATGCTAGTACTAAAGTTCCCTTAAATACCACCATGTTTATTGGCCGATAAACCAAAAAATAAGACATGGTGGTGGTGGTAGAGACTGGAATGGAATGGACGTTGGCGATGGTCCAGATTCAGGTGAGGCCTCCTGCTTCGGGCTTTACCGCTTTTTCCTGAAATATGACACTCTCGCTATCCAACATCCAGTCTCCCAGACAACCTCATTTTCGAAAAGACGTTCGTAATACTACGTACATTATTTAATGCTGCGTCAAATTATGCAGAAGACTGAGGACTATAATCAGTCATTATTATTGGCCTTTTTGTTCTTCGATTCGGTCAAGACCTGGGCTGTGCTACAGTCTCTTTAATGGCGTCAAATTGACTGTCGATACATGCAACTTCTGAAGTATTTGTATGAAAACTTCATCATATCAGCCCTCCCCCAAGATCAGAACTCGAAACTTATCTGCTTGCTGCGAGGGTTCAGAGTTGGAGACACCATAATCTCTTAAAGTCTTCACTACCTCCCACTTAGAGGTTTTCAAGCTTCAGAGCTAGACCGAGCTCAGTATCAAGATACGGCGAGTACATCACACAACTTCGATTAACTGACGATATTGTAGTTATGACTGAGACCTTAGTAGACCTAGGTACAATGCTCCAGGTCGGGAACACCACGCTGGTCTCAACTGTTTTTGAAAATATGTAGATAGATTTTTGCACAAATGTACATTCTTGTATACAGTTAGTAGTAAGTTAATGTACATAGCGTGTAAATTTATCTCCGAGTGGTCGGTGGCGGATCAGCAAGCCGCCACTGTTAAAAGAAGGATGTGGTAAAGACGGAGTCTGCTCACTTAAGCGGAATACATGAGCATTAGTTGGATAGGTCGGGATAAGGCTCAGCTACACCGGCTCCTGCCTCTGCTCAATAAGACGGAGATTGGTGGATTTTTAGTGGGTAGGCCCCTCCCTTCTGGAGGGGAGAGCCCCACATAACCCGTCGCCTTACCACAGCGGCGGGTATGCAACTCAATGCATTTTTACCACCTAAAATAAAAAAAAAAAAAAAAAAGGTACAATGCTCCAGAGCCAATAAGACCAATTCTTGCAATAGATTCGCCACCGGAGCCACCGAAATTGCGCCACCGGAATTAAAAAACTGTAACAAAATTCAAATTATAAAGAAAACTATAATTCTGATCAATAATTTCTGTATGCAGATACAACAAAATACCAAACTTTAATCATGTTAAAGAATCGTTTAGCATCTAAGTAAGTAGCTTTCAATCATACACTTGTCACCGAAATTGAAAAATTTTGTATTCCTGTGCCGCTGATACAAACATTTACGGGTCTGCTGGAAAAACAATACCACAAGTCGCAAGTCTTTATAGCCCGATCAGGAGGACACAGCTGAGTGATGCAGGGAAGAAGAACTCTACGTCTCTCAAAGCTTCTTTGGAGAAGTAAGAGTGTCGAAATTGAGCCACTGTAATTGCTTTTTTTCGTGGGACAGTTTTGAAAGGCTATTTAAAACTCTTAAAATATGAAATATCACATTTCTTTCATATCATTTGGAAGTCTTATTTAATGTATTTTATGGCTATACTATTCTTAAATTACTAGAATCCCCGAGAAAGAAGGAATAACACAATTTATGAGTAGAAATAGAGTTAGGACGCGCCACCGCTATTAGATTTTGGGTCTTTGAAAAATTTTTTAGCACATAAAATAACTAGCTATTGTCCTGAAGACTTTGCTATCGTGTAAAACGCTGTTTAAACTATATACAGAAAAAAAATCATCGCTCTAGTTACATTTCTCCCATCGATTCTCAGCTCCACCGCGTAAAAAACGTGTTTGGGATATTCACCCAGATCATTCATTTTGAACCTAGAAAATATTTTTTCGGCTCTGTTGCTCTGAGGCAAACAATGTATGAAGAACGAACATTGTCCTTTTATGTGATAAATATGTTTAGCTACTTACAAAGTTTACATTTACAAAATTTTCGTAAGTTACTTACCTCAAAAAAAATTGATTTTCGTTTACAGTGTCACTAAACTTATCCAGTCTCGTTTCGCAAAGAATAAATTCTACTATTTGATATTCGAAAAAGGATTGTACAACTTAGGACCGAATCATGAATGATCGAATAACGATTGACCGAAATAATTTTATCACGAATAATTTTTGACCGAAAATAACGGTTGCCCGAATTTAGGTACATTGACCGGATATTTTTAAACATAAATTATCATTGTATTGATACCTTAGTACTCTTAGGGTGAACTTAAAAAACTAATAGTTCTCATAATAATTACACCTAATTTTAACGAATACATATTTTAAAATATTCGGTCAATATAAATTCGGGCAACCGTTATTCAAGCGTAACGTTTTTTCAGTCAATAATTATTCGGGATAAAATTATTTCGGTCAATCGTTATTCGATCATTCATGACTCGGGTTAGTTGTACAATCAAGAGAAAGAATTGCACTGAAATTGGTAGCTGGAACTGAGGCCCACTGTACACAAAATCAAGACATTCAGTTGTAATTTGTTTTCGCTTAAAAACAGATACAGTGCAAGTTCCATTGTTGTAAGACTTAGATAACACAAAAACTAAGAATTTGCTAAACGTCCGTTCTTATTTGTAAACTATGATTGGGCTATTAAATTCCATTTTTTTGCTTGCGATCTCAGTCAGATTGAACAGTTTGACTTCAGAAGTGGTAATAAGAACACATCGGGAGATACGTAGGTAGGTACATACGTACCTACTACACGTGACAAAAATGTAAGTAACCTACATATTTTATAATTGATGATTAAACGAACTTCGAAGTAAAGTTCAATCATAATTATAAAATATGAATAGCTTCATTCGAAGATATTATTTACCAGGTAGTAACTTAAAGGAACTACCTACCTGGTAAATAATATCTGAAGAATGAAGCTGTAAAATATAATTAGCTGGTTATACAGGGTGGAAACGACAAGTAATCTCCCTTGATTATTAAAACTTCCCTTTATTATCTAAAAACTGGTGTACCTACTGATCCTGAAAGTGCTTCAGTAGTTTATTTTTTTTAACAAAATTCACCAAAAGCCTTTTTTAAAGCTGATAAAATATGCGATCATTACAAATAAACCAAATTTGTCAAGAATAACAAAAAAAAACATTGTTTTTGACAAAAAAAATATTCAAAAAATGACACTAAACATTTTATTTTGTGTTATACCTACCTATCTACTTCGTAGCCACGTGTAGCCACTAAAGCAATCGCTATGAAATCCCTAAAAGTGATGTTTGGCTGAAAAAAAATCCTTTTTCGTTGTATGAATGAGACAGAAAGTGGTCAATTTCGACTAAGTCTCGACTGATCTTGATTAAGACTATGAGACTTGTTCTAAAATGAAAATGAAATGAAAATGAAAATGAAAATGAAAATGAAAATGAAATTTATTCGTCATTATCATAGGTACAAAGTTGTTAGGGGTTAGTAGGTTCCACTATGATCTGCCGTATAGGCATACGAATTCTTAATAAATTTGAATAATTATATAATCTAAATCAATTGGTATTACAAAATTATCTATGTCAATGCAGTCAGTCAATCTTTCTAATTATTAAATACAACAGAATAATAGCTAATGTCATAAAGTATACAATTTCAAATTATGTCAAAACTTAACCCAAAGAATCATTACAAAATTCATCAATGGTATAATACATTTTATTTAATAGTAGTAAGATCAGTTCCTTTTTAAACATTTTGTCATCACACTCTAGCAAGGCCTTAGGAAGCTTGTTAAACAGTTTTGGTGCCATATCTAAGAAACTCTTTTTCATTAATGCAGTCTTACACATATTTCTTTCTACCATAGGTTTCCTAGGTCGAAGACGATGAGCTATTGTCGACTCCACTCTTTTAAATTCATCTGGATGATATTTGACAAAAAGGCAGGCTTCTAAAATATACAGACACGGGAAGGTTAACAGTTTTAGCTTTTTAAATATAGGCTTACAACTGTCTGTTGATTTCAACCCATAGATTGCACGAACACATCTTTTTTGTGCTCTGAAAATAATTTCCCTGTAAGAGGAATTGCCCCAAAAAATCACCCCATATCGTAGAGTCGACATTACAAAGCCATGATATGCAGCCAGAACAGTAGGTTGATCAGCTATTTTTGCGAGTTTAGTCAGTGCAAAAGAGAATCTATAAAGTCTTTTGCATACTTCTATAGAATGCGATTCCCATGACATATTGCTATCTATGAGAACACCAAGAAACTTGATCGAATGTACATTTTCGATTGGAACAGAGTTATAATTTATGTTTAAATTAAATTTCGGTTTTCTTTGAGTGAATTGCATTACACTGGCCTACAGCCATTTTGGTGCCGGGGATCTAAGACCTGATTTTAAGTATGTCCTGCATGGCGATATCAAAAATGTAATCAGTTTTTCTCTATCAGCTCTAGTTCCCGATATAACTAAAAAACAATTTTTACAATAAATATATATTTTTGTTAGCATTAAACATCAAGAATTTGTCTTTTGAGTGATTTTTTCGAATGAAACTTACTTGGGCAATCTCGCATGATTCTCCAACAGTAGTCGGTCATCATATGAGCGTCCCATCTTCCTTGGTAACTATTCTCCATTGTTTTTATGTCTTGGTGAAAACGTTTTCCTTGTTCTTCGCTTAGTTCTCCTAAATTTTGTTGGAATTGATCTAGTTTACTGTTAAAATAGTGTAATTTTATACCTATATAACAGCTTAAATCTTTGAATTGAACCAGCACATCCTATACTAATTCTACATAGTTTTCAGCCTTATGCTTTCCGAGGAAATTTTGTACAACTGCTACAAAAGATTTCCACGCAAACCATTCCACATGGTTCATAGAAATTCTAAATTTAGTGGAGTCTTTTATTAATGCAGTTATTTGAAGTCCATCAAATACACCTGCTTTTAGTTTTTCAGTACTTAAAGTTGGAAATTTCTGTTAAATTAACTGGAAATATTGGCCATTTTCGCCATATCATAGACACTCCAAGCTTCAAAAACTTACGTCTGCCTTTCTAATATCTTCGCAGATGTTCAACGCACATTATACATACAATTTGAGGCACCTACACCTTACCTTTGTATTGAATTTCAATACCGAAGTAAGCAAAATACAAAAAATTCGCCGTGTTTTTAATGGTTTCACGCTGATATTTCAGTAGTATTCACCACAAACTTATCAAAATGCATCAGGATCGTTAACACAACATCTGGACGTACTATCCATAGCTAAATAGTAATATAAAGTTTATCGATGTTATTTTAATAATGACTATTTGCGAACAAGACGGGAAAAAAACTAAAATGAGGGTAGTCGACAAACTAGAGCTGATGAGTTGAAATGAAGTATGTCAATATATTGTAGATTACCTATATTATCGATCGTATATACAAAAAGAGCTGCACCAAAAAAAAATTTTTTTTTTGCAGGCCTGTGTTATCTTTGTTTTATCTAAATTAATATTCAAGTTGTTATGATCCATCCAGGCAATTATGTCTTTTATGGTGTCGTTTATAGTGATTTCATATTGATCAGGTTGATTGGTTTCAATAATCACTGTGCTATCATCAGCAAACAAGACCATAGGGTAGTTAATAGACTTTGAGGCGCGGCCGCGCGCGTGTTTGTGTATGATAGGGCTGGATACTGCGGGTTTCTTGATTAAAACACAATCTTCAGTTAACACACTTGTGTATTCGTGGGAGCCGAGACGAGAGAGAGAGAAACATTGCCATTACACAAAAATCAAATTCCACAGCTTAGTGTTGCCATGCAACATACTGGGGCCCCAGGAAGGGCGAAAATATTTGATAGTTACACAACATTAATTTTACTATTAATTAGTAGGTAACTAAAGGTAAGTTAGACTTATAATACTCATCACAGTACACATTTTGTACAAGACATAATGTAATTTGTTACATCTTGTAAGTAATCATAAGATATTATGCATACGTAACTAAATTAACAGTAGGTTTATTAATTAGCCTTAACTTCTAAAATTAAGTGATAACATTTTACAGATTATCATCTATTGGCAATAGACACACTTTATGTATGCCACGAACATGAGTTTTCTTATTAGATGTCATTACTTCTACTGCTCTAACCTTTGTGTCATGCCCAGGGAAAACATTTATAATTCTAGCCATAGGCCATGACATTGAAGGAGTGTTATCATCTTTTAAAATTACTAAACTTCCTACTTTTACATCATTGCAATCTGTTCTCCATTTTGGCCTATTTTGCAATACATTAAGATACTTCTTATGCCAAGTTTTCCAAAACATTTGTTTTAAATTAGTACATAATTGCCAAAATTTTAATTTATTTCGCGGAACGACAACATTCTGTTCCGGATACATAGTTAGAGGAGAACCAATAATGAAATGTCCTGGTGACAAATAACAAAAATCATCAGGATCTGATGACAGAGGTAGAAGGGGTCTCGAGTTGAGTATTGCTTCTATCTCTGTTAACACAGTATTAAGTTGCTCATAGGTAAGTACAGTTTTTTGCAGAACTCTTTTTAGGTGATATTTTGTGCTTTTAACTGCAGCTTCCCATAGTCCCCCGAAGGTAGGTGAGTAAGCGGGGATAAACTTAAAAGCAATACCGCGTTGTGTTGCGAAATGATGTACTTCTGCTTGGTGACTCTGGGAAGTGTGCAATTTGTAAAGCTCAGCTAGATGGGACCGTGCACATTTAAAAGTACTAGCATTGTCGCAGTGAATTTCGGCGGGCAATCCTCTTCGTGATATCAGCCTTCTTAAGCAAGCGAGAAAGGTTTCAGTGGTTAGATCTGAGGCCAATTCCAAGTGGACGGCCTTCGTCGTAAAACAGACGAACACGCAGATGTAACCTTTACCAACTACAGATCGTCTCACTCGCGATAGCTTGACATCAATAGGCCCGGCGAAATCCACTCCGACCTTCTCAAAGGGACGGCTGGTCGCAGTGACGCGAGCAGCTGGCAAGGACCCCATCAGCTGTTTGGCCACAGTGGCTTTTTGTCTGAAACATGTAATACACTTATGAGTTATCTTCTTAATTTCCATTAAGCCGTTTACAATCCAATACCTTTGGTTTAAATGCGCAAGTAAAAGCCTAGGCCCTGCGTGCAGTAACCTTTCGTGTTCACTTCGTATAAGCAAGTTAGTGACAATAGAACTTTTCGGTAATATTATGGGATGTTTTTGTGCGTAAGCGATATCTGCGTGATGAAGCCTACCACCCACACGTAAAAGCCCTTGGTCGTCGATATGGGGGTGCAGATTAGCTAAATTTCCCTTAACATTCTTGCCATTGCGCAATAAATTTAATTCAGTTTGAAAATAGGTATGTTGTTCGTACTTTATTAATAGCATTAACGCATTGTTAAGTTCTTGTGCACTTAAAAATGATGCATTTAATTTTTGTTTATTTTTATTTAAATTATTAAAAAATCTCAAGATATAAGCTAACAACCTAGTCATTTTATGTATATCTGAGCAATCATGCAAACGCTGAAATATAAATGCAAGCTGATCGAAATCGTCACACACAACGTTACAGGAGAAGGCTGAGCAGAGTTTCACTTCAGGTAAGTCGACAGGTAGACCCGTATAGCAAGAGGAAAAGTCAAGCTCGCTAGTTTGAAGAAATTGAGGACCATGCCACCACAAATCACACCCTAGCAATTCACCTGGCTTGGTTCCGCGACTTACAAGATCCGCAGGATTGTCAGCTGACTTCACATACAGCCAGTCCCATTGATCGCAGGTTCGGCGAATGGCAATTACTCTGTTTGCAACGTATGCTTTGAGCATTGTTGGATCGGTACTAAGCCATGCAAGGACTATTTTAGAATCAGTAAATAGGTAAACATTACTAATTTTAATTTTTGTTATAAGAACATCATAAACTTTAAAAATTAACTTTGACAGTATGAGTGCAGCATTTAGCTCTAACTTTGGCACAGTCATACCTTTCTTTTGTATAGGATTGATGCGCGACTTCGAGCAGAGTAATTGCACATTCACAGTACCTGTGGGGCTGGACCAGCGAAGGTATACGCAGCAGCCGTAGCCAGTCGTACTGGATGCGTCTGCGAATCCGATTAATTCAGCTGTGTCAACGTCTGAAATGCTTAAATTTCTTTGTAATAAAATTGGTTTCATTGCAGCTAAGTCAGCTGTAAAAGATTGCCACTCCTGACACACATCAGGTTGGGGACTGTCATTCCACTCTAATTTTTGCAGCCAAAGTTTTTGCATTATAGACTTGGCTGAGACGATAATAGGACTAACAAAACCCATTGGATCATAGAATTTGCCTATATAACTCAAAATAGTTCTCTTAGTGATTTTGTTTGAATCAAATGGCTGTGGTGAAGATATTATGAAGTGATCATGCTTCACATTTACTGTAAGACCTAAAGCCTTCATATTAAAGTTGTCTTTTTGCAAATCAAGACTATCAAAATGCAAGTCATTGATTGGTATATCAGATAGAACTTGACTGTCATTGGAGCTCCATTTGTGAGTTTCAAAACTACCTAGTGACAGTAATCTACGCAATTCGTCACGTGCCGCAAACACAGTTTCGAGATCATTGTGAGAAAATAAAATATCATCACAATACACATTATTTTTAATTATGGATGAGGCTAGAGGAAATTCGTCCCTATATCTATTTGCTAGCTCATCTAAACAGCGAGTGGCAATGAATGTACTGCTTTTCAACCCGTACGTTACAGTATCTAATTGAATGCATTGCACTGACTCGGTGGGATCGTCCCTCCATAGTATATTCTGAAGAGAAGTGTATTCCGGATCTACTTTTATATTGCGAAACATGCGCTTGATGTCAGCAGTGAAAGTATAATCACCTAATCGAAATAACAATATTATGTCAAATAATTCTCTTTGAACTACAGGCCCATTTAATAGTAAGTCATTTAATGATACTTTATTGCTTGACTTCATAGATCCATCAAACACAGTTCTGAGTTTAGTAGTTTTACTATTGTCATTTATTACCGCATGATGTGGCAGAAAATAAACAGGTTGTTTCATCAAATCATAACTTTCAATGTCTATGTAGTGACCATGATTTAGTGCTAAGTATTCATGAATGAAATTTTTGTATAGCATGAATAACTCAGGATTTGCATGTAGCCTTTTTTCTAAATTATAGAACCGTTTGAGAGCCAAATGAAAAGATTCGCCAAGGACGTCATTAATTTGAGGTAAAGGTAACTTTAAAGGTAATGCGACTTGAAATCTATTGTCTTTCAACTGAACGGACTCTTTAAATATTTGCTCACACTGTTCATGCTCAGAAGAATGCTCAGGATATACTTCTGGGACTTTTTCAGTACTCCAAAAATTAGCAATAGTGTCACTCAACCCTAACTCACATTTGAGAACAACTTTGTGGCATTGTTTAGGTAATTGAAAAGGAGAGACAGTACCTGCAATAATGTTTCCGAAGTGGGTATTGGTTATGAATAGCTTAGCTGAATTATCCTTTGTGGCAGTTGACGAGTAGTTGCTGCTTTGTTGCTCACGAGCCAGAGACCCAGTAGACTCAGGCGCTTGCGTGGGCAACGCCGTCAGCTCGCGAGGTGCCCCTCCTTGGCTCGGTATGAGCACCTGGAAAAATATGTCAGCTGCCATTAGCATGTGAATGTCACTTGGTTCACTGAACTGCTCATCGGCTAAAGTCAAGTTGGGAGGTATTTTAAAATCATTTAATTCAATCTTGTTTTGAGGTAATTTACATGTTATCTGGTCAACTACATGACAATTTACATTTATTTTAAATGGACTTTTCAAAGAGTAGACTTCTAATGGAATGCAATATTTAGTGTAACTTTTTGCATTAGAAACTCCAATGATTTTGGTGTTAGTTTGCTTAGGGGTGTAACCTAAGAGGTTGACCACATGAGAGGTAACAAATGAAACTTGCGAGCCACTGTCCAGCAAAGCTTTGACATGAAGCTCTGTGCCATCCTTCGCCACTAATTTAACTCTTGCTGTGGGAAGAAGTACATTGTTATTAGATATATTGTTGCCTGTCAAAGAAACAGGGGGTGCGGGGGCAGCTTGATCGCTGTGCAACAGTGTGTTGTGAGGTTTCTTGCACACTGAGCACCTAAAATGGAACCTGCATTTTCCCTGATGCGCACCAAGACAAATATTGCACAGTTTATTAATTCTTACAAATTGCATTCGTTCTTGTGTAGGTGAAAGTTTAAACTTTTTGCAAGTGTATAACTTGTGATTGCACTTACAGTATCCGCATGCTGCTGTAGTCATGTGAGTCACCACCACCTTGTTGTTGTTGCTGGAAGTGTGACCCTGCTCAGTATTCTCCAGCGCCATTGCTTGCTTCTCGATGAATAGCAAGAAATCTTCAAGTTTGGGCTCCATTTCCATACAGCGCCCAAGTTGGTACGCCCTTGCCGTTGAGTTATCTAGTTTGCGGATTAAAATACTTAAAAGAATTGCGTCCCAGTAAATGACATTAGGGTCAATGTTTTTAATAGCAGCTATTTGCTGACGGACTACACATACAAATTCTCTAAGATTTGTGGCAGAAGGCCTTGGAATTGATTTTAAATCTAATAATTGCGATACATGTTCTGCAGTGATTCGGTATTTATTTTCGTACCTCTTGCTGAGAAGGCCCAGAGCTACATTGTAGCTATCTGCAGTAATAGGCAGATTTTTGATGAGGTCGAAGGCCTCATCACGCAAATACGAACGCAAGTAATAAAACTTTTGAATCTCGTCTAAGGTATTGTCATTGTGAATCATGGAATTGAAGATATTAATAAAAGGAACGTATTCCGTAAACTTACCATTGAAAGTTTGGATTGTAATTGGCGGTAACTTAGTTAAATTATGGTGAGGTGACTTGGAGGCTTGCATGGAGGAAGTTGACATCTTTTTTTTAATTTCTGAGTCTAGCTTTGTTAGAATAGCGAAATAGTTGCTTTCAGTTCTTTCGACGTTTTCGCTGTCATTTTCATCCAAGTACAATATTTCTTGGTTGAGCTTTTCGTACGCTGCGAAAGATGTTTCAAGTCTGACACGTTTTGCTTCTAAGATTTCGATTGAATGTGAAGATAAATCTTGTTCACAAACTTGTAGCAATCTTGTGATCGTACCTTTTAGGTAACCTCGCGAAGCAAGTTTCTGTTTTAATCCTTCCTCCATGTTTAAACTTCCTTTTCACCACAATGGATAAACTTCTCACACAAATTCACGCTTATAACTATGCTTAACTTAAAATAGTTACGTCAATTACAACAATTTAACCGCTTACAAAAGGGCGAAACACAAAATGGCGGAAATGGCAAAATTGGCGAATGAACTGAGATTGAAGGTGTTGCACGTAGCGTTGGTCGTCACGTGGTGCAGCAGATGAACGAATGTTGAACGAAGGGTGAACGAATGTGTTGCACGAAGTTCTTGCCGTCCTGCTTGCACTCGGTCTCGTTGCAAGTTTTGCGTCCTTTTCTTTCTTCGGCGATGGTCGACACCACAATCGGCACGAATCGGGTTTGCGGTTACAGCGCCACCTGGTTGCGATTTGTTGCGTGCTGCTTGATTGGATGCTGAGCGAATTGCGACCCAAACGACGAATGAACGAAAATGGCGTCCTTGTTGTGCTTCCCAAATTGCGAATACTTGCGTTTCTTCCAAGTGGTTTCTGGTCAACCCACAGATCTTCATAAATATCTCGAAGGACCATGAGGCGCGGCCGCGCGCGTGTTTGTGTATGATAGGGCTGGATACTGCGGGTTTCTTGATTAAAACACAATCTTCAGTTAACACACTTGTGTATTCGTGGGAGCCGAGACGAGAGAGAGAGAAACATTGCCATTACACAAAAATCAAATTCCACAGCTTAGTGTTGCCATGCAACAGACTTAGGCATGTCATTAATATACACCAAGAACAATAAAGGACCCAACACACTACCCTGGGGGACTCCAAATTTAATCACTCTACCTTCAGATCTATATTTATTACTGTTAGAAGATGATATGCGAGTTATTTCTGTGAATTGGATTCTTTTGTCTAAGTATGATCTTATTAGATTCAAAGCATTTCCTCTAATACCATAGCGATATAGTTTTTTTAAAAGTATAGTATGGTCTACGTGGTCAAAAGCTTTTGACATGTCCATAAAGACAGCACAAGTTGGTTTAGTTTTGTCTAAATTTAATGTTACACGTTTTGCCAAGTCATAAATTGCAGAATTAATAGTCATGCCTTTGCGAAAACCTTTTTGTTCTTCTACCAATATTCGATTTTTTTCAAGAAATTTATATAATATATTGTAAATAATTTTTTCTATTACTTTTGAAAATATTGGTAGTAATGCTACTGGTCTGTAGTTGGATATATCCATTTTGTCACCTTTTTTATATAGAGGTGTTACAATAACTGACTTTAATCTATCTGGGTAAATTCCTGTATTAAAAATTAAGTTTATTATGTGGCTAAGCGGTAACGCAATTATTTCTCCAACATATTTCACAGCCAGAGTTGAGACTCCGTCGATACCCACACTACTTGTATTCTTTAAATTTTTTATTACTTTTATAATGTCGTATGCTGTTACTGGAGCTAAATATATGGAATTAGTATGATTTGGGACATTATTTTTTTTGTCTAAAGCTTTATTGTTGATTTTTATTTGATCAATGTAATAATTATTAAATGAAGTAGCTATTTTTAACGGGTCAACAATATTCTCCCCATTTATTTTAATTTTAGTTATGGGCTCGACAGGCATTATTGTCTTCGACTGGTTAATTATGCGCCAGGTGGCTTTAGTTTTATTTTTTGACATTGCAATTGTTCTATCATTTTGTTTTCTTTGAGTTAATTTTATGATATTTTTCAATATTTTGGAGTAGTTTTTGAATTTTGTTTGGTAACATTTATTCCTTTTATTAATTCTTGATAACCACAAAAGTTTTCTTTTATTTTTGCAACATAGTCTTATTCCTTGGGAAATCCATTTCGGCTTATTTTTTATAGATCTTTTTATTGTTTTATAAGGGAAACATAAGTCATAAAAACATTTAAAATCATCATGAAAAAAATCAAATGCCTCATTCACCTCGACAGAGTTAAACGTGTCATAGAAACTTAGAGAACTCAAAGATTCCTTAAATTTTTCGAGGTGTTCCAGTGAATAATCCCGACGTTTAATAAACCAAAAGGGCAAGGAACAAGTTTTTTTTACTGGACAGCTCAATATTTGAGCAGTGTGATCCGATAGGGCGAGCTCAATCACTTCACCTTTGGATCCCTTGAAATTTGTGGCAATGTTATCTAAGCATGTTCCACTCGAAAGTCTAGTTGGTTCACGAAATTGTAGTTTTAAATTGTAGCTAACCAAGTGACATTCAAAATCTCTACTCATTGATGACTTTTTAAGGATATCTATATTGAAGTCTCCGCATAGTAATATTTTTTTATTTTTATTTATACACGTCTTTTGTAAAATCAATTCGAGTTTTTCATAAAAAATATCTAGATTCGATCCAGGGATTCTATATACACAAATTATAATTATATTGTGGTCTAATAGTTCTAGAGCACAACATTCAATCACACATTTTACAGATATATTTTTTATGTCTTCTAATTCTCTGCATGGAAGTCCAGTTCTAACCAGAATGCACGCTCCTCCTCTTCTTTTATCTCTGCAGAAACTTGTTTTCAAAAGAAAGTTTGGAATAGTGACATAATTTTTATTCTCTTCTGTCATATTGTGTTCAGTTATGCATATCACGTCGATAGGTTTGGATTTTTGCAGTTCTATTAAATTTACGGCTAGTTCTTCGCTTTTATTTATGAGTCCTGATATATTCTGATGTAATATGTTTATTTTATTATAAAAGAAAAAACTGCGATTTTTCATTTTTGTCTTGTTCTTCAGTATATGTAATGTTTTCGTTGCTATCTATAATATTTCTGCAGTCAATCCGTTGATATGAAATGAAATCTACCAAGCTTTTCAGGATGCATCTCATGCCCTTGTTGTTAAGTTTACCGCTATACGGTGAAAACATATCCAATGTAAGTCTCTTATTAGTATCAAATACATGTATATTATCATTACTCCGTTCTGACAAGCAGCGATAGATTTCATTATTGAAGATTTCAATTCTATTATTGAACAATAGCCTTCCACATATGTAAGTTGGAACAGCTATGATTATATTTGTGTTTGCGATTCCCTTTATTCTGTCTTTCAGCAGCTGTACCAGCTCCTCGTGGTCTTGGGATCGATAAAAATCAGACTCACCTATCAAAACAATGCAATAGTCATCCAATGTTAGAGATCCAGTTTTTGATTGGATGTCTTTAGTTAGGGTATCTATCGTACTATTGGTCTTTATATAGTGACAAATATCAAATCCGCTATACAGATCATCTGAATGTATCATTTTAGTTATTTTTAGTTTGTTTGTACTAGATATAATACACAGCTTTCTCTTCTTATTAGAGGTTTCACTAGTATAACGTGTTCTTATTTGATCCGAAGCATTTCCTAATGAGCTTTCCTTTGCAATTTTTTTCTGTTCATGTGTATTGTTTTGATATTCAGTGATGATATCGTTCAGCTTTGCGATTTCCTCTTGAGCTCTTAGTAGTTCATTCTGAAGTTTGGATACATTTACTTCCAGTGCCATAATTTGACTTAAATATTCAGATTTTTTTAATGGGCTCTCCTTTTTCCTTTCGCGGTTTGAAGGTGAGGGAGTTGTGTATACCTTTTTTAGGAGGATTATTTCTTGAGATAATGATTTTACTTTTTGTTGTAGTTCGCAGTTTTCAGATAGTATATTTTCCATTTCATTTTCGGCTACAACAAGTTTTTCTTGAAGATTACTTATTTCTTGTTTCATTTCATTCAAAATATCAAGATCACGTATCGATTCAGTGCTTCTAGATATTGTGTTGTTTATGATTGAAGTGTCATCATGCAAAGTATCGAAAGATTTCGATTTAATAAGTGGACGTTGAGGCTCAGCCACTCTCTCCGACTCTATTATTTCATCGTCAAACAGAGTTACCTCCTCAGGCGAAGTTCTTAGTTTGGCTTTACTCCTTGTAGTAACATTTCCTACTGATGAAGTTTGTTGAGTTGGTGTGCATTTTTTCGTTATCGGGACCAAATTATTTTGTGGTGCATTCTTCCGTACTTCTTTGAAGTTGGTTGGGGTTACGTTGCCTTTACTATCTTTCTTTTTTAAATTTTGCTTACATTGCAAACATGTCCAGCTAAGTTTCTTTTCGTTGTTCATCAATTGAAATAGGTTATAGGATATATTTAAACATTCTATATCAAATGTCAATTTGCAACTAAGGCATGTTAAGTATTCTTTTCTGGGAACTGTTTTCTTACATCTTGCACATTTTTTTGGATCCATCTTTCTGAGCAACTTTTTTACTTTTATAACGATGAAATTAATAATATTGTATTGAAAACAAAAAATTCTCAGAAGTGTAGCTCGAACCCGCGTTCTCTGCGTAGCGAGTCGATGTCTTAACTGACTCCGCCATGTATCGCTTTAGCTTAGTGGGTGAAATTTGTGTACAGGTATTGATCCCAGCGAAATGTTAACGAGGTAGTTTTGTTTTGTCAGCTGATTTATAACCAGTATTGTTTTTGTTACATACCCCACATTCCACTATTCACTTGACCAACTTCAAGGTATTTTGATCAATTTCACTTCACTAAACCATATTTTTGCTAGGTTTTTATTGACAATCAGATAGATAGTCAACTCAGCTACACTTTTATGTATAATTCGACTAGTAATTCGCACTTTAACTTTGAATAACAAATATTTTTCTATGGAGCTGTAGTGAGACAACCGCCAGGCCGCAGGGGCGGGGGACTATGTTCTATGACATGGTTCTGAAAAATAAAAATAAACTTTAGTAAGTAAGTGGCTTCCGTCTCATTCCATACCAACGAAAAAGGAAAATGTTGTTTTCCAGCCAAACTATCAGTTTTAGATCAATAGGTTTTTTTGAAATAGAAATTGTGAATAAAATCACTATCTCTATAAAACCTATTTTCGATCCGGTCCATAGTGCGACATGATCGCCATGGTGTACGCACGCAGGCTGCACGCGTAGGTTTGGCCTAACCATGGTAGGGTTGTCAGGTGTCCGGCTTTAGCCGGACATGTTTAGCTTTTTAGGGACTTGTTGTCCGGCAAAAAATTCTCCTGTCCGGCCTTTGTTAGGCTTTTTTTTGTGGCTGCCGCGCACATCCAAAAGCACACATGCGTGTAGGGCTACCGATTCCAAGATGATAGATGATAGTACTCACCTATGAGCTATGATACGATACTAATTGTTTTTGGACCGGGCAACCCTACATGGGCCTAACCTATAATGCCGTGAGAATTTGTCGTAAAATAAATAGGCAACTTCTACAACTTAGGTACCTATTTCTGAGGTGTGTTGTGTGTAGTAAATGAAATGAAAATGAAAAAACATTTATTCAGTATCTTTTAAGTTAACATAATTGTTGCAAGTGGCTGGGGTCTCTTTTTAAGTATAATACAAGTGTTAGGAGGCCCGCTCTTTCTTAAAGTTACAAAGATACATAATTATTAAACAAACCACAAAAACTCACAAGTACGAGTACGTGTTACTAGTACTAGAATAACGCTAGATATCATTATAGTTTTGGTTACATTCAATAGTTTTTATAAACAAACAGCTATTTCATAATAAGGTATTTTTCAAAAGTAAGGCTATGTGATGTGTTGTGTGTAGTAATAAGTATTTACTGAGGTGTGTCCATCCATACCAGTTATTTTATTGAGTTCTTTCGTTGTCTTCAGGAACGAACTGCACATTGTTCTGCTGCTTGCCTCCTGGTACGTGTCGGAAGTAGCCGTAACCAGCCAATTCAGATGGGTGGACCGTGCCGACCGAAATGGACAACCCATAGATATGGATATATTTTACGACAGAGTTGTTTTAATATTTGGTCTTAATCACCTTTTACATCCAAGCAACCGGTATTACGAAAATCGTTACACTCAGGGCGTGTTTATAACTACACAACACGTTTTGACAACATATAACCCATACAGATATGAATTAACCAAACACGAGTACTTTACGTTTTTAAATGCTTTACGGGTACGCGCTTTACATAGGCGTAAACGGGTGACACAAGCTGAATGCCATTATCACACTTACTTTTTTCCAGTAGACTGGTTTCATCAAATCATACCGATGCCTAACGCCACGTCACCCAGCGAACTGTGGCATGGTTTACAAAAACAACTCAGCCCACTACACGATTTGATGATTTTAAAAATAAAAGGAGAGCCAGTGTCATTTTTGAACCCCACTCCAGGCCGTTACACATTCAGACAGTACAGGGTGGGCTATCGGGCCAGCTACCGAGTAGCCGGGCCCATGCTGACGGCCATAGCGTTTGAGGAAGATTTATTGGATCAACCTTTAAAGCTCACTTATTTATATAATACACAAGTACCAGGGAGGCACACCCACATGAAGTCAAAGGCATTTTATGAGGACGAAAATGTGATTGAAGATTGCGAAGAGTACATGCCTCGGTACTGGGGCTACTTCATTTGTATCAGAAACGTTGACAATTTCAAACATCTGAGATCAAGCGCACTTTTATTTTACAACAACACGTTGTATGGTGTCAGCAGCTTTGTTCTGAAGAAAGGCAACGACAGTATACTGGTCTTCACTGATGTAAGGCCTTATAGCGACTTAATATTAGATATCTGCAGAAGTCCTCACTTCCGTCCTTATTAATGTCATTCTCAACCAGTCGTCATTAGATTAAGTAGGTAGCTAAAGACTATGTTGGTATAATCATTCAAGTGTAGACGACGGATCGAATTGTAATAAATGAGTAAAAAAGTTGTGTTAAGTGTGTTTTATTGATCATTCTCTTGAGGGTAGTTTGAGGGGAGGCGGTGCGCTCTTATGCGGGTAGTGCACGCCGCCGCCGCGCTCGAGTGTGTTCGGGGCGTCGTCGGAGCGCGGGTAGGGGTGGTGGGGGGGCGCGCCCATCCACTGCGGGTACCAGTACAGACCCTGCGAACGGACAATGGACGTGACGTAATGGATAATGATCATGACGTCAGCAGTTGGCGCCAACAACAGGTCCTGTCGATGATTATTTTTCAAAACCGTGCAGCCAAAGTGCTGCTTTTAGGCTTCTCAATTCACCTCTTTCCTCTATGAATGGCGATTAAAGGAACAGCTTAGAATATTGTTTTGTTAGAAACTATTAAAATTATGATGATATTACCTGCCTAGCTCGCACTTATTACGTGTCATTAAGTTATAAATTATTGTTTTTGATTGAAAAAGAGGCTGACAAAGGTGACTTAAGTTTCTTCCGCCACTTCTCAGCACCAGCCCATATGTTGTCCCGAAGTGGTGGTCAGGGCAAGCTATATTTGGGACGTGTATAAGTGCCCTGGAAAGGGCTTAAATGTACTAAATAAACTATGTATTTGAATTATACGGCGAGGTTCGAACCTTGTTCCCCGACCCTTGGCACGTATACCGGTATTCGTTCACAGTGAGTGGGTCGAGGTAGCTGATCCCTGCAATGGAGCCATAGTTCGGTGGGAACATGAACCAGCACCCGTCCAAGGAATCTGGAATGGAAAACAAGTGAATCTGGAATAGAAAACAAGTGGTCCTCCAGAGGCAGTCCTCTGTAAAAAACACGAGTGTGAGTCAAAATCGAGTCTAGGATATAAGGAAAAAAATATTACCAACTCTGTAACCTTTGTGAGAAAAAATAAACATTTTTATTATTTACTAGCGGCCGCCCGCGACTTCATACGCATGGACCCCGTTTTACCACCTTAGGAGTTGAATTTTGCTCGGAAGTTATTCGATTTTTGCTCTCCGTGTTAGTATTTTTTTATTTTACCCTGTCAGGGACAGAAATTAAAAAGAAATTGAAACAAAATAAAGATGTCAGACTTTCGCACAAACGCAATACGGCTTTTTATTTTTGCTCTCTTCGCAACTTTATGAAGAGAATCATACACAAATTACTACTCCCGTTAGCTCTTCGTACTAAGCTAAATTATGCTTGTGTCACGAGTGAGCTCACCACAATCTCAAAATATTTGTGCCACAATAGTCGAGCGGCGGCTGGGATTGAACCCACGTTCCCCGGATCACGTCACGGCCAGTCATACCCCTTCACCGTTCGGCTATCGTGGCTTCTGGGATGGGATCATTCACACAAATGCAAAGCTCAGTTTACGCCTCGCAAACTGTAATGTATCAGCAGTTCAGACAGAAACACACTGTAAAATAATAACTTACACGTAATATTGCCTCCATCAATACTCCCAGACTCGGTGGTCGGCCGGTAGGCCTCAGTGGTTTGTTCAAAGAAAGGCGGTATCGGAGACAGTCCCGTGCCAGGATCACCAGGTATTATAAATGGACCTTGCGAAAAAAATAAGCAATAGGTATGTTTATTTATTTTTTAAATCAATCACACAATAAAAACATTAAAAATTCGAGTTGTCTAAGGCGGGAATCTAATCCACGGTCTTTCGCTTGCCGTTGGGTATGTGGGGTTGATTCCCGCCTGCCTTACGCAATGAAGAATGTTCACTAATTTTGTTTTTTAGCTTTCTGTATTCTCTGTTAAAAATAAAAAATACACGTGAAAGAATTATTTCGATACGTCAATTAGTTTCCAAGATATTGAATTTTAAAAGTGCGGGCGGCGGCCGGCCCGCCATTTTATGCACGTGACGTCATAATTATTACAACGACTGGCTCATATTTGTATGGGTGGAATCTTGCAAACTGAATTAAGACCCACTTCCAGGCAACCGATTAAGCTGAAATTTCGCAAACACATGTGATTTGGATGACCATGCAATATTATGATGACATGGAGCTGATCTGATGATGGAGCTGGAAGGTGGCCATAGGAACTCTATAATAAAACGACTTAAATGCATCGAGTTTGGGCTCGTTCGTTTTGTATTGATGAGTATTTTAATTCTATATAGTAATCGGGGTCTAATGATGGAGCTGGAAGGTAATTCGCAATAAAATGACACAATCGCATCAAGTTTGGGTTTGGTTCAATTTTAATTTCTGTGATGGGTCTGGGTGTTAATATGTATAATAAGTTTGTATTTACAAAAAAAAAATTATTTAAGTATGTTTATATCCGTTTTCTAGTGAGCGGACGCTGTGAATGTACGTCACACGGGGTCACGTGACCGTCGGCGGGACTCAATATTTAAGCGAACTTTGAATGCCTATAAAATCATAACTACTGGGTATTTTTGAATGAAATAAAAACTAATGTATTTGTAAATGTAAAAGCTTAACTGTAACATAGGTTTCAAGTGATTTTGCATACCTAGTAACATTCTCAATTGGATTTTTTCACGTTATTAAAAATTTGGTCCGAGACGCGAAAATTTTAATAACTTTAGTCGTGGTTTCACAATATTCATTTATTGAACTCAAGCTTACGACTAAACAAACTTTTCGTGGCAAACAATCATGGGAATTTACATATTTCCACATAATACAATAGGCTAGCTCAAAATCGACCGTTCACGTTGGCGTCGCGCACCGGGAAGAAGGAAACTTCTCGAAGCTTCCGCGTGAGTCGCGAGACGCGCGGGGGGACTGCCTCGCGCCGATTGGCCGAGGAAAGGGCGCGGCACCATACTTCCGCGTGATTCGCTATTAGACGAGATAGCGTGATAACACTAACGTTGCGTTGTTCGCGCGCGATAACGTTACAAACGTTATGAAATAGCGTTGCCGCGTTACAACCTCCCCCTCTAGTTCAGACGACGCAACGCGGTCTGGACTAGCTTAAAAGTTACGCGGCCTACCTCGCCTACGATTTTCCCTAACAGGCGGATGGATGTGACCAACAAATGGAGTAAGTTGTGAGGTATAACACTTCCCTAACTTCGCTCCAGGCTCTCCCTCCAGGAGGTAAGTGCTGTCACTCAAGACCCTCGATACCTTATACGGGCCGTCACGCCTAGGGTTAAACTTAGGGGTTTGACCTCGATCAGTGTCGTTCAAACCCTGGGTCTTCAGCAAGACCAAATCGCCTACCTTATAGTCGGGCGGCGGCCGACGACCTTCGTCGGCGTATTTCTTCCGGATCGCCTGGGCTTTCTCATGAGCATCTCTAGCGTCGAGGAGTGCGGAGGACAGCTTCCTAAGGTAAGTGGTAATATTAGCTACGAACTTATCATTCTCCACAATCTCCCTCATGTCAGTGAGTGCGTCGGCAGGCGCGCGCAGCTCCCGCCCGAAGGTAAGGAACGCAGGTGAGTACCCAGTACTAGTGCACAATGAGAGTTCATCGCAAACCTCACGGAAGCTATGTGCTCGTCCCACGACGAATGATCTCTGCCCACCAGGATTGCCAGCTGAGGTTTCAGGTCTCTGTTCTTTCTCTCCACAGGATTGGCCTCAGGATGGTAGAATGGCGTCAGGCACTGATCGATCCCGAACGTATTACAGACCTGCTGCATGATCTCGCTAACAAACTGCACGCCATTATCGCTTACCATCCTCCTCGGCACACCGAACCTCAGGAAAACCTCCTCTATAAGGGTCTTGGCACATTCTACGCTGGTGGCATTCTTCAATGCGAAGAGTTCGATCCATCTACTGCAAACATCCTCGACAATCAAAATCCATCGGTTCCCCGCGGGTGTCTCCGGCAAGGGACCGAAAAGGTCGACAGACATTACTTCAAAACGGCGGGCTCCGGCAGGGGACTGAAGAAGGCCGGCTGGCTTGCGGTTATCAGCTTTATACCGCTGACAGGGCACACAATTCTTCACATACTCAGCCACAGTCGCTCTCATACCAGGCCAATAAAATCGTGAACTGATCCGGTGCAGCGTGCGCTCGACTCCCATGTGACCAGCCGTCGGTGCGTCATGGTAATCAGCGAGGACCTTTGCTCTCTCGCTCGTCGGTACAACTAAGCACGCGTCGTCATTCTCGTCGGATTCAAGACCACATCTGTATAAAATTCCATCTGACATCACGTAGCCGCGGTTTGACCACTGTCTCCCCCTAAAGGGTTCGTCTTCCGTCTCCAAGTCGTCTATAATCCTCTTGATCTCAGGGTCCTGAAGCTGCTTCTCGCGCAGGTCGGATGCGCTCTGAGTCGGGAGATCGACCACGGTAAGACACAGGTCACAGCTGGTCTCTTCACTGCACGCGGGTCGCGATAGGGTGTCCGCTACAACGTTGGACTTACCTGGCACATGATCGATGCGCAGGTTGTACTCTTGCAGTGTCAGCGCCCACCTTGCGAGTCTTCCGCTGGGCGACTTGACACTCATCAGCCATCTCAAGGGCTGGTGGTCTGAAATGACAACTACTTCGGAACCCTCGATGTATCCCCGGAACTTCGTGACAGCCCACACAACTGCTAAGGCTTCACGCTCCGTTGTCGTGTAGTTCCTCTCGGCGGCAGTCAGGAGGCGGCTAGCGTACTCAATGGGGCGCTCGTCGGGCCCCTCCCCCTGCATCAAAACTGCCCCGAGGCAATAGCCACTGCTGTCAGTTCGTAGCTTGTACGGCTGGGTCTCATCGGCTTGCCGCAATATCGGCGCCGTCACGAGTAGCTGTCTCAGCTGTTCAAAGGCAGACTGCTGCTCCGGCGCCCACTTCCAGCTGGCGTCCTTCTTTAGCAGCGTCGTCAAAGGCCGGGCAATCTCTGCATAGTTGGGGATGAACCGCCGAAACCAGCTCGTCGTCTGAATAAAACATTTCAGGTGCTTCAGGTTGCTCGGCGGCGGCAGGGACGTAATGGCCTCGGTCTTGGCTGGGTCCACCTGTATTCCTCCTGGAACTATCAGGTGACCTAAAAACTTCACCGAATCTCTGGCGAAAAAACTCTTCTCGCGGTTGATGCGCAAACCAAATAATGCGAGTCTATCAAATACCGCTTCCAGGTCCTCCAGGTGTCGAGAGTACGTGTCAGACAAGACAATCAGGTCGTCGAGGTAGCATAGCACGGAGACGTCGCCCCGGATGTTCGACTTGAACCTGTCCATAAGCCTTTGGAAAGTAGCGCCAGAGTTGCGTAAACCCATGGGCATCCGCTTAAATCGGTACGTACCGACGGGTGTGATAAAGGCGGTCTTATCGCGGTCCTCTTCTGCGACACTCACTTGGAAGTAGCCAGATCTTAAATCTAGCGTGCTCATGAAATTGCTGGTCTTCGCGGCGTGCAGGACATCATCCATCCTCGGCAGAGGGTACCGGTCCGGCTCCGTCACGGCATTGAGTTTGCGATAGTCCACGCAGAGGCGTACGCCGCCATCCTTCTTCGTGACAAGTACGACGTTTGCTGCCCAAGGTGACTCGCACTCCTCAATGATGTCGTCTCTCAGCAACTTATCCAGCTCCTGCTCCAGAAGCTGCCTCTTACCCTGTGACAGTCGGTAAGGTGGAGAAGCGATAGGCTCCTGCTTCTCGTCAGTCTTAATGTGGTGCGTCGCGAAATCCGTAGGCTTGCCATCGGGAGCGAAGCGATTAGCGTGCTCCACCAACAGCTCATTAAGCCTGTCGCGCTGCTCATCACTCAGGTGAACACCTTCATCATCCCTCAGCTTCAGCTTGGTGGCCTCGACACGCATCAGCTCTGCATCGGCGGTAGGGGTAGGTACATGGTCCTTTACAAAGGCATACCGCCGGCCTGGTGTGTCGGCAAAACTCCACGTTGCCTGCTGGATATTGATGAGAATACCTGCATCTCGGATGAAATCGCGTCCTAGAAGCGTCCTCGTATCAGCTCCAGGGATCACCATGAATGTGGTAAATATTTTTCGACCCTGCAGGACGACAGTCACGTCACCTATAAGGACATCGTGTACCTGTCGTGTTCCGTCTGCTAACCCGATCGATCGCTGCGTCTCCATGAAGCGTACGCCGCCGTCCACCAACGTCCGGTACAGCATCGGACTGGCGAGGCAGTTCGTAGCCCCTGTGTCCATGACAGCAACACCGCTATGACCCAAGATCTTGATACGGATCGTCGGTTTGAACTGGTCGAAGTCAACTCCCGCTGTATAAAAAGTAAGATTAGGGAGGAAACAAAAATCGTGAGGCTCACCCTTCACCTGGGCGGAATTAAGCTCACTACCACCTGAAAAACTGGCTTTCGCCTTAAAATCAGCAATTTCTCGAAAATTGCGTAAAACATCGGGTGAGATAGGCATTTCACATCTATCTTGCACACAATTACCACTGTGACACATTTCGGATGCGTTACCCTGCATCCTAGAAAAGTCGCATTTGCCACCCTGTAATATGCCCGAAAAGTTCCGGTTGCCACCCTGTGTGTCCGAAAAATTCCGGTTGCCACCCTGTGTTACAGGTGAACTACGGTTACCACCCTGTGTTACAGGTGAACTACGGTTACCACCCTGTGTTACAGGTGAACTACGGTTACCACCCTGTGTTACAGGTGGACTACGGTTACCACCCCGTGCTGAATTAATATTGCCGGGTTTACAATTTTTAGTGAACAAATTCCCGGTTTCACCCTGTATTGTAAAAACATTCCCGTTTTCACCCTGTATGACGGGAATTTTACGTGATGAGTTACGAGTTTTCGTCTTGTTACGTGATGATAATAATGTTACGGGGGGTTTACAATTATTGTAAAAAGTACGACGGGACCCTAAAGTGTGGAGTTCCGATTGAGACTTCGGACTACACGTCTCACACTTCGATTTGATTACGCCTTGCTGGCCACATCCATAACACCGTATTGTACTATTATTACGCGAACTATTATTATTAAAATTACGTTCGGAGTTGTCTTTGCTCGTGGAAGTTTTGTTATTTCGCTCACGGTTACGACAATTATCTACTTGATGACCAAATACTTTACAAAAAGAACAACGTAAACGATTACGTCCCTGTGTTTTTGCGTCATTTGAACTAGAGGTCGAGTGTGTAGGTGTGTTATCAGTTAGCGGAGAACTACTTACGGTTTTCTGGATGGAATAGGTACTTGTGGTGCCGCGTGGACCTTTACCTGCGTCCCCTTGCGTTACCTCGGCGATAGACTCCTCGATATCGCGGGCCCTATCCACCAATACGTCTAACGACACAACACTTTTGCGGGTTACGCGTTTACGCACTCGTCGGTCAAGTAGACCGTAGACAATGTCAATCTGCAGACACTCGTTCAGTTCGTATGGAAGTTTAGCTATCAACGCTCTCGTCTTCGAGATAAACACGTCGCATCGTTGCTGTCCTTGCTCTTGCGCGAATATTTCGCGAAGGATTTTGTAGGTCGGTCGTGCGGCGCCGTACATGCCTCGTAGGCGCGCGACCCCGTCGTCCCAGGTGTAGACGGAGTTCTTGACCCCTCGCCACCACACAGCTGCATCATCCACCAGCAGGATGGGGAGACCGCGCAGCGCGTGCTCGTCGCTCACGCTCAGGCACTCCTTGTATGTAGTGACGGCGTCCAGAAATGCTTCCAACTTGTCGGCGTCGTCCGCTCGCCCATCGAAACGTGCCGTGCATTTTGCGAACGACCCGCCTCGGAACTGCGACTCGGATGTCGACATCGGTGGCGACTGGGGCGGTACTGCCGGCCCCGTGCTCGTCGTGCTCGTGGTGCTCAGCGTCGTCAGTAGGTTCTCGAAGAGGATGCGGTTGGCCTCCTGTTGGGACCGTGCGAAGGCCGACAGGAGGGAGGACACCTGCGACTCGGTCATGAACGGGCCCGCGGCGCTGCCGCCGGGCGCGGTCGGAGCCGCTGTCGCTTGCCGGTCGGCGCCGTGCTGAGCGACCCCCTGGTCGCCCGCGGCTGCCGATGCCGTTGCCGCCGAGTGGTCGTCGTGGTCGTCGCGGTTGCCTGCGACCCCACACTTGGATCGCGTCGCGGAAGCCATCGTTCACTCGTAAAGTTCGAGATTGCACTGTTTTCACGCCGGTAAAAACAGGTTTCGACACGTTACTGCACCCACGGTGGGTACTTTGCCGGTACTGTTCGTAGGTTAAGGCCTCGAGTTGGGCGTCATTTTAGTCGTGGTTTCACAATATTCATTTATTGAACTCAAGCTTACGACTAAACAAACTTTTCGTGGCAAACAATCATGGGAATTTACATATTTCCACATAATACAATAGGCTAGCTCAAAATCGACCGTTCACGTTGGCGTCGCGCACCGGGAAGAAGGAAACTTCTCGAAGCTTCCGCGTGAGTCGCGAGACGCGCGGGGGGACTGCCTCGCGCCGATTGGCCGAGGAAAGGGCGCGGCACCATACTTCCGCGTGATTCGCTATTAGACGAGATAGCGTGATAACACTAACGTTGCGTTGTTCGCGCGCGATAACGTTACAAACGTTATGAAATAGCGTTGCCGCGTTACATAACTAAATTCTAGGGCCTGTTTTCTACAAAAGCGGATACAAAAGATTACATGCTCATAAAATGCTTAATATTAGCAATGTTTCGACACACAGAGTTTTATACATTTTTCGCTTTACGTTTTGGCCGTGTACCTACACACACAACTACAATTTTAAATAAGCAAAGCGAAAGTTAAAAAAAATAAAAATATCCTAGTGCCTTCTTGTGATGCGGATTTAGCATTTCATTAGTGCCGAAATCCGCATCACAGAAAAAAGGCACATAGGTAGGGTTGCCAGGTCCAAAACACAAAAGCCGGACTCTGTGCTTCATTTGGCCGGACATTTTACCCTAAATGTGTCGGACATTTTTGCAATTAGTGTCATATAAATAATATTACAAGTGAGTACTATCATCATCGGTTGCCTAACAATCGTGAAGCGTGAGCTAGATATTATTCTGTAGCTCGACTTTCAAAAGCCGGACAGGCCGGACAAGCCAATATTTGGCCGGACAAGACCGTAAATGGCCAAACATGTCCGGCTGAAGCCGGACACCTGGCAACCCTACCATAGGGAAGGCCTTTCCCAGCAGTCTTTGAAACAAAAAGGCGGCTCTGCCATTGAGTGCCACGTAATCATACCTCCGTAGAAATTGGTGTTGTTCCACTCGCAGACATGGTGGTCGCACGTGAGCGGGGAGTAAGGTTCCTTCGTATAGTAAGTGTGGCCGTTGGGCAACAACTGCCAAACAAAAACAACACAAAAGTAAGCCCATAACGAAGTGGTGAGGAAAATTAAACAAGCAATTTCGATTATTACAAATTAGAAACTGACCAAACTAAGCCTAGGCGCAGACCACCAACTTTTGGTTGGCCGATAGTTGGGCCCGATTTTAATTTCTATGAAGTATCATACATCTCCATACGGATGATTACCAGCCCGATCCAACTATCCAACAAAACAAAAAATCGGTGGTCTGCGCCTAGGCTAAAAGTCTGTCAGGGATCGAAGCGTTCACAGCATCTTCCACTATCTCCCTATTGGCAGTCTGTCTGGAACAGTCGGACCTACTATAATAAGGCTCGGCGCAAATGGGCCACCGACCACAGCCACCGGTGGCTATCGCGCGCTACCGCCACATTTCGAGTGTCAGAAGCGAGCGACAGCCACCGGTGTTTGGAAGCCGCCACATTTCATAACCCGCTCGTTGCTAAGCAGCCTGAAACTAAATAAATTATACAGTGTGAGTCACGTTAAAGTGTACATATGAAAATAGATAAAACTAGACCTATTTTTATCGATAAAAAAGAGGTCAATTTTTTTTTTATAATTTTTTTTCTTTCAATTACTTATTGTAAAGAAAACGTAATAACTTTTAAACTAAGCGGTATATCCTGATAAAATAAAAACAGTTATAATGCTAAATAACAGGTGATACTAAAAAATTACATAAAATACACAAAAAAAGGCCAACAAATAATAAAAAAATGATAATTTTTGAAAAAAATCTGCTTTTAAATTCGTGTTTTTTTGGAATTTTTGGTTATTTTATAAATTTCTCAAAAAATTGCCCCTATAACCGGTGGTTTTTATTACTTTGTACTTATATGGCTCTAGATTTGTAATTTTGATAAAGACAAGTTAGATTTCAAATAAAAACAAATGATTTCGAAGAAAATAAGCATTTCAGTTAAAATTAAAATTGTCTCTACCTGTAGCGGAGAATAATGTTGTGGCAGGCCTTTGTTCAAACGATCATAGCAAATGTTGTAATAGGGATAGAGACATGCGATTTTTGGTTTTACGAAGGTAATACGATAGAGAATAATACAAAGTAATAAAAACCACCGGTTATAGGGGCATTTTTTGGAGAAATTTATCAAATAACCAAAAAAAACACGAATTTAAAAGCAGATTTTTTCAAAAAGTATGATTTTTTATTATTTGTTGGCCTTTTTGTGTATTTTATGTATTTTTTTAGTATCACCTGTTATTTAGCATTATTACTGTTTTTATTTTATCAAGATATGCCGCTTAGTTTAAAAGTTATTACGTTTTCTTTACAATAAGTAATTGGAAGAAAAAAAATGATATAAAAAATAAATAAAAAATCTCAAAAAAAAATTGACCTCTTTTTTGTCGATAAAAATAGGTCTAGTTTCATCAATTTAATATGTACACTTTAACGTGACTCACACTGTATATTTAGAGACTTACCAGAAGATAGTCGTGGTGTCTGAACCTTATGCCTTGGATGTTAAAGTCCAGAATGAAGGAGCCCGAGGTGATGATGCAGGATGCGGCCGTCAGCGGTGGAAGCTTGTACATTTCAGTGCCGCACTTGACTATGGCCTTGGGCAGCGTGGACACGTCACGGATATGCTGAAGATTCTTCTTGAAAGGGAATCTGAGAGTAATACCTACGTTAATAACACCTCCAAGAGTAAATATTTTTTTGAAAAAACAAAATCCCAACTGCGTAAAAAGGAACTAAAAAGATAAAAACAAGAGGACTTAGTGTTCACAAATTGCAGTCGGAGGCATCAATGACTAATTCTTTTGTTGGTGATTTTGATACCTCCGACTGCATTTGTGAACACTAAGGTGTCTTGTTTTTATTTTATTTTAATCTTTTTAGTTAAGTACCATACATTTTTGTAAGCTACTTAAAAACCCTTTATTTTCATATCCCACTCGATAGGTTTTAAGAAAAAAAAATTTTTCGACGACATTATGGCGTCTAAAATCCGCCATTCAGAGCCCCGATTACGGTAACTTTTAACGTTTCCAATCCAGACGCGCTTCATCGATTCTGCGATACGATTGGTCAAAACAGCTGACGTACGCTGTTGAACGACCAATCGGATCGCAGAATCGAGAAGCGTGTCTGGATTGGAGACGTTAAAAATTACCGTAATCGGGGCTCTGATTTCTTCAAAATATAGCCAGTGTGACGAAGAATCTAACGACACCTCTCACGCTAAAATCGGTCAAGCCGTTTAGGCTGTAGGCGCACGGCCAAAGAAATATAACAACATACATACACTCGAAAAACATAACCCTCCTTCTGGCGCAGTCGGGTAAAAATTGGAACCCACTGCGTTCAAGCGATTCTTAACGCCGCTATGTCATCGTTTGTCGACATATTTAACAACATTGGTGACCACTCGATTACAATTAGCAACTTTTCATAACATTCCTTCAAACAATGCTAATAGAATGCATAAATAAACAATTAACAATATAAAATGGGTTGCATATTTATTACAAATTCAATACAACTTTGTATTGCCGTTTATTTAGAAGTATGTTATTTTCGCTATTAGTTTTCTTGCTTTTGCCTGCGCTCGTCGTCACTTATAACACACCAAAAAAAACAGAAACGAAAAAAGTAAACGTCACAAAGCCCAAATGTGAAGAGGTCAAATACACTGACGGCTACGACAGTTTGGACTCATTTTTCAACGACAGAATTGCGATGATCGTCGATCCCAAAGGCCGCTTCCGAACCCCCGGCATATTTATCGATTTCCACTTGATTCTGACGTCCTACGTACCATTTAGACAGCTCAGACTTGCCAATACCCCTTTGAACAGTTTCGAAGTTTGCATATTCAAGGGAAGAGACGGCTACGGTTATTTCTATGCGAGTACACACAGAATGATTTGTGCAAGGCAAATTATACCTTACCCGGAAGAAGAGCTATTGAGGTGGAAGCATTCTCACGGTCACAATATGTCCATTCGTCCGCGGCATGACCTCATGATAGTAAGGACGAATCCAAGAGAGTATGCCATTAGAAGTGGGTTTAGCTGGATTTATTGGGATTACATAGGATTCAAATTTCCGAGTCCAGTTCATGTTGCGAAGCAGCATTACATGTTGAAGGATAATTATTTGACAATTGCGTCGTTGGGGTTTACGAGCTACGACCTTATGAGGGACAGTGATACGCTGCTATCCCGTTCGTATTTTGCCGAGTACGCGGTGACGGACTGCGACGAATGGCTACCACGCTGGTGGGGGCACTACATATGCCTCAACAATTTGGATAATCTCAAGGGAGTTGGTTCCGGGGCGTTTTTGGTCCACCAAAATACATTGTATGGGATTGGAAGCTTCATGCTGACGAAAGGGAACTACAGTATCCTTGTATTCACAGATGTGCGCAAGTACTACAGAATGCTTGGGACTGCATGCCATGAGTTTGAAGCTACTAATATCAAACGCACACAGGCTTACGATAGAGACGACTTCTTTTATTACAGTCACCACAAACGCATAAAGCCTTTTTATCAATTGTTTTCATACGCATAACACGTTCAATATTTGAATCAAATAAAAAGGTTTAGTTTTCAAATAAATAGGTATGTTAATAATGTGAAGTGATAAGACCGCCTAAATTGTACCTCCTCTTTTTGTATAACGTTATTTTCTCGTTTTGTGGGGTGTTCAATAAAGTGTGAATCTTTAGTTTGCTATTTAAAGTTTGTTGGCATGAACACAACTTCACCCCAGATCATCATCATATCAGTCTGTATCATCCAGCCGGTGCCAGCTATGTTATTTAGGTCATCGGTCCATCGAGCAATTGCGCCTGTCTACCATTCTACTCTAATTTTGCGAAGAACCCGTTTCGCGTCGGATCTCCAACAGATATGGCACCCACTATCATACGACCCAGAATGGTCTAGTGCCCCCTTCCCGTTGATAGTACTAAAACTCATGAGCTATGCTACTAATCGAACCCCCTTCCCTCTCGCGTGACATAGCATATCAGTGGCCAATGAGTGGGCATTGGCATTCACATCACTGCAGTATCCAGCCAAATGCCCTTGTTTAAGTTTTAGACTAAGAGCTGGTGAACGCCAGACCTACGTCATTTTATAAAAGCTGAAAGTTTGTCAGCGTATGCTCCCAATATGTATAGGATAGACTGTTGGTGAATTATGAAGTTTAAGCCTAACTTTTACGGTGGCTTTTTCTGTATATTCAATACATTGTATAGCCTGACCAGGAACATAAAAACCCTCGCCATGTTGCGGAAAACTAATGGTACTAATTTCTTTTAATGGCAACAGTAACTGAAAACTTCATTGACATGTCACCTTGCATGTCAGTCTATTGCTGTCAAAGTGTAAACAAACTTTATTTTAAATGTGCGCAATTGATTTTGTGAATTAAATTGCTAAAATCTTTTTATAGTCGTGAAAGAAAAGTGGTTCACAATGTGTTAAAGTATTTGTCGAAGAGAAATACTAAGGGTTCGGACAATATTTTCAGTGAATAATGTTTCCGACAAAGGTTGTCAAATTGACTGACATGTTTATCGTATAGTACAGTCCACTATGTAAATTAGCTGTGGTTTGTTTCAACTACCTATTTTAATTTTTTTTGTCACTTTCTAAGTATTGAATTTTATGGAATTGGGAATGAAGTACCGAGTTTGAAGCGTTCATGAGCAGACATTGCAGTTGAATATTCAAGTTCTGAATTTGATTATTGATGAATAATAAAATAAATCCTACTAGCTCGATTGATGGTTTAATTTAATTTATTTAAACCAGGTTACCTATAATAATATTTTTTCGTTAATTTATGAAAATATCAAATTAGCCCGAAATCCTAAATCCTGATACATAAAGTTAGCCTATTAATTTAACACAGGTACGACTGTACTCAGTGTTGCACTATCAAATGCAATTGACGCGCCTCTATGCCAGGGTTTTTATGTTCCTGGTCAGGCTATAATTCTACTTACGTTATACCATAAAATCTGATTATTATGTATAATATTTGGGCAATGATTAGAAGTTGTTTCCACATCAGCCAGGCAATTTTGACAGTTCCAACTCCTTGCCAGACAGTTTTTTAGGATCGCTGCCAAAGCCACGATGACCCAAACTTCATGATTCACCAACATTCTATCCTATATTGGCTATAAGCTGACAAACTTTCAGCTTTTATAAAATGACGTAGGTCTGGCGTTCACCAGCTCTTAGTCTATTTTACTTACCTAAAAATGCAAACCCTTAAGTGGCACTCCAGCCCGTGAATGTAATTGTCAGTTTGGAACACGACATTGGGGTCTTCCTCAAGGTAGTATTTTGTGTCGTCCATCATATGTACGAAGCCGAGAAAATGGAACGCTCTGCCCTTGCAGTAGGGCGCTGGGCCCCTCCCCATGTTGTATATATCGCTGTATATCTCCGATATAAATAAGTATACGTTTCTTCCGCAGTAGAATTCTGTAATAGTCACACGACTTTTATATGCAGGTGAATAGGGACTTAGGGAGTAGTGTTAGAGCTTACTTAATCGCTTGAAAGTTGTAAGAGTGTCAATTAATACATTTAAAAACAATATTACTTTATATCCTTAAAGTAATCCACTAAATTAATTTGGCATTCCGCGAATCTGTCGTTACAAGTCTGTCTTATTACATTTCTGACTAAAAATCATTAAATTATGCACAGTTTCCCATCACCCAAGCATCCCTACTTCGAACCGTTTTCGAGAAATAAATCTTTGCTCTGCAAAATTTTTTGGTCCACCCTGTATATCATACCTTGACTCAAATAGAACTCCGCTGGCACCGCGCCGCCCGCGGCCGAATTGTAAGTGGCAACCCTTTCAGTCTTAATGGCGTTATGGTTGTCGTACATAGTCAACATGTTGTCTATGGCGTCATCCAGAGCAATTAGAAGCACCTGCGATAGTAGAATCAAGGTTTAAAATTATGGCATTATGTTGTTATACATAAGTCCGATTTTGCAACAAAAAATTATACAGAACCCGGTCGAGTTAACTGCGCACCTAGCAGCCGTAATGTCTGTCACATCGACGCTCTGGTACAGGGATGTTAAGAGCCATTTCACAAAAATATTCCGCGCGAATTTAGGTAAAAGCTGTCAACGCAACGTCAAAAGAGTAAAAAGAACGCTGAAATGGACAAAAAAATCTTGAGCCGTGACTGTATTAAGACTTGATTTAAGTTATTAATTTTAAGGTACAATGAGGTATTCAAACTTGATAAATTAATTTAAATTTTTAATAGAGTTTAATAAGTCTTTTATATTTCTATTCATAATGAAACACGAATAGGTATAATATGTAAAAAATATATTAAGTACAAAATAAAGACAGTCACATAGTGAAAAAAAAATCTGCCCCCTTACAGCTCCATCATCGGACCCTGGATACGAAATATTCGTCAAGGCGAATCACACAAGCCCAAACTCCATAGGGTTCTATTGTTTTGTTACGGAGGTGGCTATTGCATCTCCTCCAGATCCATTATCAGACAGAGCTAAGAAATAAATAAATAAATATTATTATAAGTAAACAAATAACTAAAATAATTCATCTTACTATCTTACTTCTTACTAGTCTTACTAATGTTATAAATACGAAAGTTTGTGTGGATGTCTGGATGTTTGTTATACTTTCACGCAAAAACTACTGAACAGATTTTGATGAAACTTTACAGTACAGTACAGCAGTACTAGGCAGTCTGTGTTCAACTATCACTCGGGTCGGAAGTTCCTATCGCAAGACCTTTCGTTCACTCAGTTCCGATACGACTCTAGTGCTGTGTGTAATTATTTTCGTGAATACACTGAGTTTATTAATTTCTACGAGTGGATTTCATTTTGCCTGAGACCTACGCCATGAACCCTGAACCAGAAGACCCTGTCGCCAGCGACAGCGACGCTCATCCATCCCTGTGGTCGACCAGAATAACAATGTATAGGCTATAATTTATGACGATCTGTGACAAACAAAATTTCAAGCGGGTGAAGCCGCGGGCAATACTACATATTTCATACTAGCTTTTTGCCCGCGACTTCTTCTGCGATGAAGTGGAAAATGGTTCTAATAGAATTAAAATATTCTAAGAAAAATAATTTTGTTAAATAATTATATTTTTTGATATAAAATCTACAAATTATTATGTTTAAATATTTGAATACTTACAAAATTATGAGATCTTTCTAAAACAAAATTAAAACACTAAACCTTCCGCAGATTTCTTTGTAAACAATGTTTTTTTGTTTTTCCTTCAGGTGCTAAAATCACCAGGCTATTGTGTGCGCATACTCTGGAGTATTCCACATACAACTGGTCGTCGGAGAAGCATAGATTTTCATTAAGTCTACTCCCGCTACCATATGGAACTCCGCTAAAACTCGTGAGGGCGCCAACACTTGCTTTTTATCGAAAATTAGTATGAGCAGCTGCGCACGCGGTTGCCCGTTGCAGGCTCTATGCAACCACACTATTTTAAACCGTGGTCCCTAAGCATGAGATGGGAAACTGCACTCTCTTGAATTCTCTTGAATTTGATGGTGTTAGGGGAATCCTAGGAATGAATACAGACTTTCCAATGGAATCTCCTCATCAATATTGCGAAATTGCGAGTTGCAATGCAATGTTACGTTTTCACTTGTTATTTTATTGTAATCTGACCTTGATTTTTCAAACACGTGTCAAAAAAAAATAATTTAAATCAAAAGTACTAAGGAATATTTCATTGATATCAACTTAGAAACAAGCACAGATCACAGAAACTAAAGGGAAATGTGACAAGGGACAAATTGGAACATATTGCTTGTGAAAGCAATGATGACAGTAGCGACGTCATTATGTAAACAGTTTATATTGCTTGCATAGTACTAAAGATTATTCGAACGGTGAATACTGATACCGCAGTGAATAATGAGCACATAATTTGATTTCTTTGTGTGTGTGAATTTCTAATACGACACTGAGTTTCGAACTCAGCGCATTACTTAGCATCTCTCTATATTTCGGGTGTGTAATGTATGATATAACTACATATCATATAATACTTAGAGGATATAACATCAAATTATATAAAATCGTTTAATATAATAATTATTTACTATAATAAACGAATAATATAATTTTAAAACGAATAATTTTAAGACATATAACTATTAGCTGATATAAAATGGTTTGATATAATGAATATTTTCTATAAAACTTACAATGTATACTATTTAAAACAAATAACATTCAAATCATATAAAAATAAAATGTCGAACAATCAAATGAGATACAATTCTTTTCCTATAAAACTTAAATCATATAACAATAATAATTTTGTATAAAGTTCATTTGTTATAATAAGCATTGCATGCAGCAAGCAAGCAAGCAAGCGAGCAAGCAAGCAAGCTAGCAAGCAAGCTAGCATGCAGGCAAGCAAGCAGGCAAGCAAGCTAGCAAGCAGGCAAGCAAGCAGGCAAGCAAGCAAGCAAGCAAGCAAGCAAGCAAGCAAGCATGCAAACAGGCAAGCAAGCAAGCAGGCAAGCAGGCAAGCAAGCAAGCAAGCAGGCATGCAGGCATGCAGGCATGCAGCATGCAAATTTGACTAAAAACTTGAGACTTCTGTCACGGCTCCGGCACTGCGGGGCTCTGGCGGTCCCTCGCGTACTAATCGTCGCAGATGGCTTTCGCTCGACACCGCGTCTTCGGCTTGCTGGCCGGCTTCGCCGGCCAGCCTCAGCCGCGGCGCCTCGCTTCCAGCCACCTGCTCCTCAGCCCGCGGGCCGCCTCGCCCCTCAGTGCCTACGCGCTTCTAAATTACACTCTAGGGGTAGGGCAGACAAGACTACGTGGAGTCGGTTTTACGGCGATTCGTTTTTGCCACTAAAGTCATTTATAAGTCAAGAAAAAAAAGAACATACTTAAAGTTATCTATATCTCTCAGAAATTATATCAATTAAAGTGTATAACAAATAATATTTATTACAAGTAATGGTTATGTGAAATAATATTTATATTAAACAAAATTACATCAAATGAGTCTTAGATTAAGTAAGGTTTATATCAAATGTCTTTATGCGTTGTGATTGGTATCTGAAATGATATTATTAGAAATGATTTATTATATGAAGTAAACATTATATGTTAAAAAATTATATCAAGTGTTATTATAACATACGTTTATTATACAATATGAACGTTATTGAAATGAATTTATATCATATAAACTTATATAAACTGTCACGCACCCCTATATTTCTATGGAACCAAGTTATCTCCAAAATAACATTCCACACCTTTTTAACATAGTCAGGTAATAATTTTAATAAAATACGAAGCACGTCATCTATCAATAGGATATATGTATATTTTAGAAGTTAATAAATTATGCATAAAATATAAACACTAGAAGTTTAGTTAAATCGTAGAATTTCTGAAAAACAAGTACTAAAATCGTACTGAAAAAAAAGTATTAATATGTTATCTAATTTATTTATTAAACGTCGAATTTTATCAAAGATTTTGTACTAAAGTTTTTGAAAATATTTTATAGGCTACATAGAAAAAAATTAGGATTCTAAATCGTGAAAGAATTTTTTTTCGGAGCCTATTGCGTCCAAACAAACAAACAAACAATTAAATCTTTCTTCTTTTATTAATATAGATTTAACAACAAAGCTTCCCTCTCGAAACAAAACGCTTCTTTTTCTTCTTCACGAAACAAAACTCAAAGCGGATAAATAAATAAACAAATCTTTGAACGATTTCACAGCGCCATCTAGTTCAAAAGTAGGCCACCAATATGCTTGTGTTAAGGGTGCTAGCATAATGCATATACTTTTTTATAATTTATTTATTAAATTAAATACATGGTACCTACATATTATGGATTACTAATGTTTGGCCAAAAAACGTTTCCCGAATTATCACATCGCAAACAACGTTTCGCAAATTTTCTTTTGGCAAATTCTCATTTGGCAAAACAACTTATCGCAAACTTTTAATTCGCAAATGTCATTTTTAGCATATTATTGTTTCGCAAATTATTGTTTGGCAAAGTATGTTTTGCCAAATGCTTCATTTGGCAAAAATATTTCACGATAAACTAATTTACAAAATAATTTGATTGGTGCATAGAATGGAATATAAATTAGCTTGTGGTTATTATTTTGTTTAGTGGGTAGTTAATATAAAATTTGTTCTAAATTAATTTTCTTATTTCATTATTTTTATCGAAATTTCCAAAATAGAGGTGATTCTAGGATTCTTCATTAAGGGTCACTGTTGTAACCTAACCTAACCTACTATTTTCTGCAATACCTACTTTTTGCAACCATACTATTTTCTGCAATCTCTTTGTTTTACATAACATTCATGTGAAAACCATGATCATGTGCCTTATGCTTTGATTTGTGGGTAACGGTGGGTAAGTATGTGAAGTGTCAATTTGACCAAACAAATTATTTGGGATATAATATTTGACAAAATAAAACATTTGCTATATAAACATTTGCCAAGTAAAATTTTGCCAAATGATAATTTGATCAAATGAATTAGTTGCGAAAAGTACAGTTGCTAAAAGTTCATTTGGGAAATGAAACTTTGGCGATAAGTTGTTTGCGAAGTGAAATTTGGCGAAAAGTAATTTGGCCAAACGGAAGGATACCACATATTATACATAGTTACACCCAGATCCGTCAAAGAAATTAAAATTCATCATTTCAATTTCTGCTCGGCCGGCCGATTCGAAACAGCCTCTCGGCATAGTATCAAATGTATTTGGTCGCCGTACAAATCACCGCTTTACGACACGAACGTACGTAAACGTCACGTCGGGAAAAATGACACAGGTCCTGCCTTGACGGGCGGCTTGCGCATTGTAATTTATACTGATATTCACATCAATATTTTGACAAAGTGATTACTAATATTTAAACAATAACTGTAGAAATCAATTCTACAATGAATATTCTTTATTTTGGGATACTTTTATTGCAGTTATTGCTGTGTTTTTAAACCAAAAACCACGATCAAAATGTGACGTTAATCTTCAAATTTGCCAAATTATTTTTAGATTTTACTCAATAATGGTAATGAAATTCAAGAATCTATTTCATTAATGGACTACAAGAATATATGTCCGATGATTACTATATATTTTTAAGCTTATTATATGAGCATAAATAATAGATACAGGACTTTGAAAATGAGTCTGCGGCAATTTTTCCGTAAAATGGTTGTGGGAGATGGGGCACTGTGAATTAGGCAAAAGAGTTTTAGGAAATCCGTTTCATTAATGGTCAACACCAAGGATTGACCTATCTTTCGCAGTTATTAAATAATCTCTGGGTGTTGCTTAAGATAGTAATTCATGCTTCCAAAATCTTAGAAATTCGCACGAAAATGTAAAATGGCTCTTAAGGATATAAAGTTTCGGTTATGGATACGGTTACGGGTATTAGAATAATATTATACCGGTTTCGGATTATCCGAAAGTTTCTTATAATTTTAGTTAACTACGAATATTAGAATTTTAAAAAGGTAAAATTCAAATAACTATCAATATGTACTACTATGACGACGACACGTATGATAAAGGTAAAACAGGCGAGGATATTGTATGGTGCCAGGGAATGCCAGACAAGTAACAAAATTAAATATTTAAAAAAAATTAAGATTTAGACTCTGCCTTTATCCGAAACTTTTGAATCGGTTTCAGTTACGGATATTTTTTTATTTCGGATATCCGATAGTTTCGGTCACGGTTACGGGGCGAACGGGGGTTTGCAGGTAAGTGGGAGGAAGAGTCGCATTGCAGCGAAGTGCGCAGTTAAAGTTTAACCAAAACATCGCGTGCAGCCTGCGTGCGCGATGGCGATGGCGACCAGTAGAAATCATTAAGATCGCAATCACCATATTGCAAGGATACAAGTACTTATATTTTGCTTTTACTTACTTTCAGTTCCTTAATATGCATGTGGACAAACCTCCCAAGGTGGTCCGTGGCAATATGCACGTGTTCATTTATTATGTACTGAAACAGAAACAATACATTACCTACAATATTTCTCAATGAGGGCTATCGTTTTTATACTTAACAGTTGGCACCCCTGGCGATTGACAGGACCTTACTCTACAGTTGCGCCATCTTGATGAGTGCAAATGCGATAGTCCTCCTGCCACTTTAGCGCTCACCAGTTGGTGCCACTGTCTTCGCTACTAGCAAGTGACAGGACCTTACTCTACAGTGGCGCTAACTGGTGAGCGCTAAAACGATAGCCCTCATTGATTGTGGTCAAATACCTGCCTTGTTATGCACAAAAAAAAAAGTTGACAACACAAGTAACACAACCTTATTAAAATTACTTATAACAAGGACGAGTTGCGAACATTATTGGCTACTTTAGGTGTCACGAAATATTTGACGCAAATATACTTATTTATTAGTAAAATAAAATTTACCTACATCAGTTTGACTTAATCCTAATTTATTTGTATTAATTTAGAAATTACCAATAGTCCCGCTATTTAACCTCTCTAAATTAACGAATTAATATGCTTGTATTACCTACGAGTGGGTTCACCACAATAGTCCAGCGACGGGGTTCGAAATAAGGATAATTTCGATAGAACGATTACTCGATAGGATCGCATTCAGCGATTTGTTGTCGTAAGTTTTGTTACGTGAATAAGCCTACTGATGGGTTATTCAAACTACGTATTTCTCCGTTCCGTTCTGCCTTGGTGGAAACCGGGCCTTAGTCATAAGATCTCGGTCGTCCTCACGTTCTGACCTCCTGTCTTCTCCGAAGTATAACCATTGGGTTTTAACTTTATAGCCGAACGTCCACCGCCGGCTAAACTAAACGAAAACTAAACTCGGTGAACTAAGCTAAGCTAAACTAGAACTATGTTGTCCGTCCACCAATAAATAAGCTAAAACTACGTTAGTGATGGTCAGTTTGTGCTAGAACGTCGAGTTAACCGAGCTAAGTTAGTTCCACGTAACTGGGGCATTTCACGTAGCTTAGCTGGCATAGTTTGCTGTGGACGCACATGTATGAAAAACTGGCTCAACTATACGAGCTAAGCTAAACTAACTTAGTTTAGCCGGCGGTGGACGTTCGGTTTTTATCTGCTAAACAACTTTAACCTCAATGATAAAGACATAAGATCTCACCTGGTCTTCCGCACGTTTCACCTTCATCATTTCAAGCTGGTAGTGGGCCAAGTGGTCAAGTTTGTCTGTGGGGTCGTGGCCATAAATCTCGTACGCGTCTATCACCATCGCCAAGGTGAGGTTCTCGCTTGGCTCTTGGCAACATGGGTGATTACGGATGTTGTATGCTTTCTAAACAACAGATTAAATTAGAATCTTGATTCACTTGATTGTTAATTCTTTCTTTATTAACTGTAAATCTCTCCTTCATCATCTTACATATTATAAGCGAGTTTTAGACTAGCAATAAAACTTGCAGAAGTTGACTTCCGCAAGCTGTCACCACTATGTAAATCTTGCAGAAGTTGTCTTGCCACAGCTATACAGGGTGCTAGGTAAATGGGTATATGAGCCGACACTAGCCCATGTTAACATGGGCATATAAATGATATGGTGAAGTCAGAAATTTGATATAACATCATTTTAATTTTTTTAATTTTCATACAAAATAAATTTTATAAAATCCGATTTGTATGAAAATTAAAATAATTAAAATGGAGATATCAATTTTCTGACTTCACCATACCATTTAAATGCCAATGTTAACATGGGCTAGTGTCGGCTCATATACCCATTTACCTAACACCCTGTATAAAGTGGTAAACAGCTTGCGGAAGTCAACTTTTGCAAATATTGCAAGTCTAAACCTCGCAATAGACATGATACAGTTAGCGTCAAATAGTTTGTGACACCTAAAGTACCTAGTCAATAAGTTGACAACACAACCTTATTCCAATTGTAACAAAGACGTGTTGCGAACTCATTGGCTACTTTGGGTGACTATTAGATGCTGACTGTACCAGGAACATACAGGAACGCTGTAAAATTTTGGAGGAATCGCATTCTAAATTGACATTTACGTGAAAGAATTAAATAAATCTTTCAACTATAGGTTTTTTTTTATCTACATCGGGGAAGGTACACATTACATAGAATGATAGACTTATGCCCACCATCAATCCCTAATTTTTAAGTGACCCTTAAGTAAACAAAATGACTATTAAGTGTTACCATAGGGGTCACTTAAAAATTAGGGATTGATGGTGAAAATGGGCAGTAAAATTCGATACTACCTAGACATAAAAATAATACACTAACATTATCTCTAGAACGATAGCAATATTAAATACTTACAGTCACAGTAAAAAAATATGATAGTAATACAAAACTTAAAACACAGTAAGGCGCCATAACCATCAGCGTCTGACTGTAACGACCTAACTCTACCAATTAGTGCAAATGGTCATAAAAACTGTTTCTTTTCTAAAACTATAAAAAAATAACAACTTTTACCTACTTGTTAAGTAGATTAGCATTTTTGAAATATTAAAACTATTTACCAATAAATACGAGAACAAAAGTTATTAAAATTATATTTTGAACTAATTGTAAGTTTGTTACTATTTATATAAAATTTATGTAAGCTAAAAACGTCCTAGAATTTAGTTTTTTTTTAATGATAAACTTAAAAAAATTACGTAGGTATAATTTATTTTTAATTCACTAATTTGCTATTTTTTTCTAAGGATATAAAATATTCTTGAATAAAAAATGCCACCCCCTTCATTTATTGATTAACTAAATGCTACTGCTATAATTTCAAACAAACACACAAAAACTACTTACTAGGTAAGTAGTTATGTGATTGTGTGATGTTATAAAATATTTCCTTTTCTCTACATCAACAGTAACAATTAATGTAACCTAATAAAGTAAATACGCAAGGTGAGAAGACTCGCGTAATCTAAAAGCAAATGCCCATCTCCATCTCTTTACATCGCGTCCCAATCGCCATCAAAGTTACGAGTCGCCTACAATTAGATAGCATCTGGCAGAATTGACAGCGACCAGACTCTATCTGCTGACGTAATTCGTTCGCCGATCGCGCCATATTGATCGAACTACCGCGCAACGCGCCGCGTCTTACCCCCCACCCCTTCCCACCACACGGAAAACTGTGCCGAGCAGCCATCACCCAAAAGAAAATCACATTTAAAATGTGTAAAATCCAAAATTACATATTCTAAACCTGAAAAACAAAATAAAAACCGTAAAATAGTGTGACGAAAAAGTGAAAAATCTCCCTGGGGTTCGAGATGGGTAAAATCCAAGAAATGGCTGCTCCAACCCAATGGCACATTAACACAATAATGTAATCTCTTAACATAGTGTAGTGTAAAGAAGTCTTCCAAACTAATTGTAATTAGAAAAGTTAAGTGTTAGATTTAATAAAAAAATATAGTGTTACTAAAAATCGATGTCTTCCCGTTAACGTCAATTTTACATGATATAATAAAAAATATTTATTCGTAATTATTAATTGTTGCGCAAGTGTGACACTCTTGTACTGTTACAAAAAATTGGAACACAGATAAATTGAAAATATTTTTTGAAATAAAAAAAATCAAAATGATAAATCTGGGTCGATTCAAGTTACCACCCCTGAAGAATGCCTTGGATGTGGCCATGCAAACGGTGCGGCAGCAGATTCCTGATAAGTCAGGAGCAGGACCTTCGCCTCGCCCTCCACAGAACGTCAGATTTGCCAATTTGGGTAAGTTTTTACAATTATCTAGTAATTATATTATTAGTAAGTAATGTAACTTCGTACGTGGTCCAACAACAGTCAAAAATTTCCCCAGGAGTCCGGGACTAACTTAATCTTTACTGGAGGTTTTATTCGTGGCCATGTTGTAATTCCTAACTACACAAGAGTTAGTGGTACGTACAGTCCCTTTAGGCGATTTTAACGTTTACTATACGAAAGTAAAGTGAGGTGATCCAATGAAAATGGTTTCTATGTCGTAAAAACGTAACAACAAACTAATATAATATTACCTATTTGTATAATAACTGAATTATGCAGATTTCCAATAACATTATGCATACATTTTTTGGATGTTACATGGATACTTTTACGTGAAGTCTTATCGACAATTTACTGATTGATTGCAAATTTTAGACAACATGGGGGAGAGCTGCGAGTTGTCCACCATGAACGAGACGACCTCCCCGACGTACCAGTCCACGAACCCCACCAATCCCTTCCTGAGTGGGGAGCTGCAAGCCGAAGACTCCTTCACCAGCTACCAGAACACCTATCCGCAGCAAGATGGAGCGCCAAGGTAAAATCTATTTCCATTCTATAGATTAAACAATCTACAAACTACTAACAGTTACAAATAAGTCATTTAATTTTGTAACAGTTTTATGTGACAAATTATGTGTGTGTAACAATTTAAAGTTAGAAATAATCAATAAAAATAATAATCGTTCAAAAAACTTTTAACTGTGTTATCGTCAGAGGTGTAATAAATATAGTAGGGATTATGTTGTTAAATTCAACATTGATGTAATTGTCAATCTTTATTCCACTAAAATTTTAATTACATAACCTTTTCAGAACTCAAAGTATGCAGAGTGTGGACTTCTATGCTTCATCAGAAGAAGGCGGCTTCGAAGAGGGCGGCAAGCCTGGCGCTAAAATCAACGAGTTTCAAGCCGCTTGGAACGTCACAAATGCCATTCAAGTAAGTTTATAACGGATGCAATCTTCCAAATTATCCTACAGCTTAATTTTGTTTAAGGGACGATGCTTAGTAAATGTATTTTTCCAGGGAATGTTCGTAGTGTCCCTACCATTCGCCGTGCTCCAAGGAGGCTACTGGGCTATCGCCGCTATGATCGGTATTGCCCACATCTGCTGCTACACTGGAAAAATCCTAGTGGAATGCCTCTACGAAGACGACCCTGTCACAGGACAACGCGTAAGAGTACGAGACTCGTATGTCAGTATCGCTAAAGAATGCTTCGGTAGGAAATATGGAGCGCGAATTGTCAATATTGCTCAAATTATTGAACTTCTTATGACTTGCATCCTATATGTCGTGGTATGCGGAGATCTCATGATCGGCACCTTCCCTGATGGATCTATTGATACTCGATCCTGGATGATGCTGACAGGCATATTTTTACTTCCTTTAGCATTCTTGAAGTCCCTGAAATCTGTCAGCATGTTGTCTTTCTGGTGCACCATGAGCCATTTGATCATCAATGCCATCGTTCTTGGCTACTGCATTCTCTACATCGGTGACTGGGGCTGGTCTAAAGTCAAGTGGAGCTTAGATTTCGAGAACTTCCCCATAAGTTTAGGGGTCATTGTCTTCTCTTACACATCGCAAATCTTCCTGCCAACATTAGAAGGGAACATGGAGGATCGTTCCCGTTTCGAATGGATGTTGAACTGGTCCCATATTGCGGCTGCCGCTTTCAAATCAATTTTCGGCTATCTTTGCTTCCTAACATTCCAAAACGATACTCAGCAGGTGATAACTAACAATTTAAGATCAGCTGGATTTAAGGGACTTGTTAACTTCTTCCTCGTGATAAAAGCAGTTCTGAGTTATCCTTTGCCTTATTACGCTGCGTGCGATTTGTTGGAGCGTGCTCTTTTCAGGGGCAAGCCGAAGACAATATTTCCAGTAATATACGCCCTGGATGGGGAATTGAAGGTGTGGGGGCTCGCTTGGCGGTTAGGGGTGATTATGTTTTCCGTGCTCATGGCAATTTTCATTCCCCATTTCGCTATACTGATGGGCTTCATTGGAAGCTTTACTGGCACTATGTTGAGTTTCATCTGGCCTGCTTATTTCCACCTTAAGCTTAAAGGCAATCAGTTGGAAAGCACCACTATTGCTTATGACTATTTCATCATCGGTCTAGGTGTTCTCTTTGGTATCATTGGTATGTACGACTCGGGGTCGGCCCTTGTGAAGGCCTTCAAGATAGGTCTGCCCTTCTAAATTTCAAAGTAGACTTAGATAATTGTTGATCTATTTTTAGATATACGCATACTTCGTAAAATGTTTGGTCGCAATAATACGCAGCTTGAATTGTTGTATGCACGTAAATAACTCAATTAAACTGTTTGACGCATATACATATTGTATTTAAAGAAAATATTGCTTTACTTTAACAAATTCGTATACACACAAATTATTAAAGTCTTCCATTACAATATAGTTTTATAAATTATACATTATGTATATAGATTGTAAGTTAGCTCTCATTTTACAATGAAAAGCAATTATGCAAATAATCCAATGTCTTACAAAAATATATTTATGTTTATAATAATGTATACTATAACAACGAAGTCTTCCAATAAAAAGTGAATATGTTATAAAGAAATTCAATTTGCTGGTAAAAATATAAACTGCGCGTAATTATATTTATGTATATTTATATTATATCATAGTCGTTTATTGTATGTAGTTATTAAGAGTGATGAATCTCGCATAGTTTAGCATTTCTACATTATTTATCTACCAGACCTTAGGTAGTTACCGTTTACCGTATTTTTTTAACCATAAATTATACAAAAATACTCAGTTTTATAAAATATTTTATATTAATTGCATAAAATGATGCTACATAATAGTTAAGTTGTGACCTCGGATTTTGAGACGTTTCTTTACATTTTTAAAATAATTATGTCAAATCATTGTACAGTCACGGAATGAAAAGGTTCGTCAGTTTTCAAATTGATTCCTTCAACGAATCGCGAGCACATATTACCTTTTGAAACTATGTTACAGAATAATCTCAAATTAGAGAAAATAATCTTTAACTGTTCGTCAGTAAAGTTCAAAATTATTCAGATCAAAGTTGTTTGACGATTTATCTTGTCAAGAAGATTATTATGATTGATAAACTAAAACCTTCTTGTTGGTTCAACCTGCCATTATTATCTATTAAATAAAAAAAACTATTGTCAATTGGTCAATGTCATCATTGCATTGCACTGATGTGATAGAAAAATAAACAAGCAAAACCTTATTCGTCAGCAAACGTCATATTTATTTAAATGTTAGCAGCACTGTTTCTTGCACTGTTATGTTGGCAGGTTTGACTCTTTGGTGCAAGCGAAAACCGACACTAAGGTGACGAACCTTTTCATTCCGCGACTGTACTTATACAATTTTTTATTTGTCTTAATTCAAAATGAAAAATAAACACAGATAATAATTCTACTATAGTATAAATGTTTGAAATGCTAATATAAAAATTCTATGTAGGTAATGCAATATCTGTGGGATTCAAAATAAATTCAAACATCATGAAAGAATACTGTCATTGATTAAAAGCATTAGAAAAGCAAATATCATACATAAAAATATCAAACAAACACTAAGTTTGAATTATATTTATCATACCTTAAAAGTACAGTCAAACACAAAAATGTATTAATAAAACTGATTAAGCCCTGACTAACGAATAGGGCATAAACTCATACTTTTTACATGTCAATTTTTACATGATGATGATAATAAGGAATTGTCAAAAATATCTGTGTCGCAATATACATATTATACATTGCTGTATCTGACTGTACACAGGTAATTATAATGTTCATGATTATTGACTACGTAAGTAACTAAGTCTTCCAGTTTTCAAAGTAACGATATTTATTGTTGTTGATTATATATTATACATATTGTAGATTACTATTAATTATACACGTTACCTAGATTAGGAAATAATAATAATGTGTCAGTTGAGATTGTGTATTAATGAATAATAAAATCAAGTGTGACAGTCGACAGATATACAACTATTGTAACAAACTCGTCAGAAAAAGTTAAGTAAAAATGTTATTTAACAATAGAGAAAAAACACACAATATAAAAAAATGGGTAATATATTCGTAACTAACTAAAACAAAAAAGTTTTTACATAATAAAAAAGTGTTGAGGAAAGCTATAGAAACTTAATATTAGTACCGGGAGTATTTAGTAAGTCCTGGGTTGCAATGCGTTGTATATCTGTCTGATTTGTACTAGAAATCGGCCTTCCAAAATCTCGGGTGAACTTTTGATAAAATATAATAAAATTTAATGATGTGCTTATCAATAAAAATAGGTAAACGTACTTTTTGTTGAGTGACAATAAATAGCTTACATTCAAAAACTATTTAGAAATGTATCCAAGTGCAATAATGTTGTATAAATATAATAAAATACATGTATTGTGATGAAATGAACAATTCTAGGTGTGTATTTTAAATAATATAAAATGTTATTCGATTCAGTTGTTTTATTTGTTACAAAAATGTGTTTTTATACGTTTACCTGAGCCAAAATTTAGATAAGTAGAGTTTTTTTTATACATAATGTTTGAAAAAAATAAAGATTATTTTGTCTGTTTTGACTTCTCGTTTTTGCATCGTTAAAAATTAACAAGGTTCAATTCATAGCAATTAAAATAATTGGCTTCAAAACTCTTGAGCAGCGAGTAACGGCGGGCGCCATGTCGTCAAAATGGACGTCGGTATTCGCGCATGCGCGTTGCTCGCATTATGTCTCAACTGGGTTCAAATTACGGTATGTCGTTTTCAAATATTATACGAGTACCTACCTGATACCCTGAAACTACGATAAACGGTTTTTAACTACATTATTTTTGCGCCTAAATCGGTGGTTTTCGTACAGCCAGCGTCAAATAATTCGTGACACCTAAATTAGCCAAAAAGTTGATAAGACTAGGTACATTATTCCAATTGCAACAAAGACATCTTGTGAAATTGGCTACTTTGGATGTCACGAACTATTTGATGCTGACTGTACCAGACTAGAAGTTAGTTTCGGATGCCGGGTTTAAATCTTGCTCGAGGCAAATGTTTGTGAGAAAATCGAGCAAGCAATAAACTGAATTTTAATAAAAAAAAATTGTTTCGAAATTCAATACTTACTTCTAGCAAATCGTTTGACTTTACATGCTTATGGTGTAAAAAAATTAATAATTTTTTGAACATTCTTGACATAATTTTTGTAATACTGGTATGTGGTACGGTACCTCAGTGCACTGTGTATCGACCCTTTTGCTTTGGACTACTATTTACGCCACACCCTGTATAAGTAATATTGGACGTGTAAAAAGCTAGTTACTGCACTGATTGTTATTAGCATTGGATTCATTAATAATACAATTTTACACCAGGCTCCGTACAACATACGGAACCACCCATGTTGCTTGGACCCCAACGAGAACTTAACCCTGGCGATGATCATCGACGCGTTCGAAATCTACGGCCACGACCCCACAGACAAGCTGGATAACCTGTGGCTGTACCAGAACGAGATGATGCGGATCAAGACTGCCGAGGATCAGGTTTCACTTGCGTTTCATTCAACAGGGCGTTAGAAGCGCGACAGCAGCGCGGCAGCGGCGTTTTTATAATGTGAAGAAGGCATGCATCCGCTGTCCCATAGTACGAAATTTTTTCGGCAGCGTGAATGTCGCGCGCTTTTTGTCGCGCTGCTAAATCGCCTAAATGTGAAAGCGCTCTTGGTAGCCTTTCGAACTAAGCGTCACAGACGCAGCGTCTTTAGCTTTGGTCTTAAAGGTAGCCTTTCGAAGCGAGTTAGTGACACGGCGTTGGTGGCACAAGACCAAAGCTAAAGACGCTGCGCCTGTGACGCTTACTTCGAAAGTTACCTTTAGGCGACTTTAGCAGCGCGACAAAGGCGCGAAAGACGCGCTGCCGATAATTTCATACTATGTGACAGCGGATGGATGCCTTCACATTATAAAAACGCTGCTGCCGCGCTACTGTCGCGCTTCTAACGCCCTAATGTGAAAGCGCTCTAAGTATTTGTGAGGCACCCTAGTCTAAACGGCTCTACCGATAATTTCAACATCCTGTGGCTGTACCAGAACGACATTATGCGGATCAAGACCGTCTAGGATCAGGTTTCACTTGCGTTTTATTCAAAATGTCTTCTTAGCTTAGGTGTTTTAAGGAACCCTAGTCTAAACGACTCCACCGACAAGTTCAACAACCTGTGGCTGTACCAAAACGAGATGATGGGAATCAAGACCATAGATCAAGACTGTCGACAATCAGGTAAGGAAGAAGATAGTTGTGGAGTTGCTTGAAGAAAAAGCGGGAGTAAATTTTGATTAGCGCTCCTTGGGAGAGCTAGCGTCTCTACGTCTAGCTGTGGATGTGAACAGCTTTTTAACTGACTTCAAAGAGGAGGAGGTTCGTTATTCCACTGATATTTTTTATACAGGAAGTACCTAACTAATAGGAGAAAAAGATTTTAATTTTTTATGATTTTTTTCCAGTATCTGATCAACGAGCGAGTCCACATAGCCACTGACCATTTGGGACGTTTCATCAAACTGCACATCCAAGAATTAAAGGTGCTTTTAATTACTCTGGATGACGTCATCGACAACATGCTGACAATGTACGAGAACCACAACTCTGTGGCTGCAGAGCGAAAGGCGACGTACACTGGAGGCCCCGTCCCTATGGAATTTTATTTAAGCCAGGGTAAGATACAGAGCGTTCAATTAGACCAGGATAACGTAATGACCAGGGTAGATCAGGGTCATTTTAATTCGCCAGTGTCCAATGGGTGGGCCGTTCGCGAACGATCCAAGACCGTGGAGCCGTGGACAAATGTTCGAATTTAGGACAATAACTGGCTCTCATGGCCCCGGAGGACAACGTCGGGTCACAGGCAGTCGGGTTTTAGTGGGTAGACTCCACCTTTCTAGCGGGGAGTCCCAATCGTCGTCCCCATCGGCCATTGCTACGGAACATTTCCGAATTTCCCGATGGAAAAAAGGGTCAATAGTCAATTCTTCAAGCGACTGCTATGAATGGATAAAACGACACGGAAAAATTCCTCTACTCTACATTTACGTCTCATTTTCAGAGTACTACTGCGGAAAAAACGTTTACATATTCGTCTCAGAGCTATACAGCGACATATACAATATGGGGAAAGGCACTGCCCCCTACTGCAAGGATAGATCGTTTGTGTTCCTTGGCTTCCTGCACTACCATGATGAACAGAAGTACTACTTGATCGACGATCCTAGTATTTCTTTTCCCACTGACAACTTCTTGCATGGCTTGGAATGCCATGTCGGTCTGTGTATATTTAGGTAAGTTGATGATTTCGATGAGCTTTTATATCTACGCAGTGCCTAGGCAGAAAAACTTGAAACCACGTATAGTAGGTTCCATTAATAAATACCATTTTCTGTCCGTTTTCAGTCCTGCCAGTAGGCCTAATTTCAATATATGTACTTACATAAGTAACAAACAAGGCTTACATACGCCTACAATAAATAAATATTTAATTGTTTAATCAAAGCTCTAACCACCTTTCAATCAATCACTGTCTCTATTAATAATAACATACCTACGTTTTTATCATCTGGTCTCAGTATGCTTAGTTTTGGACTACATTTCGCTACAGGAATATACAGGGTGGAATTTTGTAATGCCACCTGGAGGGAAAGTACTCTTAATAGGTACTGTAGATTGAATAATTTACTCAAAGAAAACATACCTTTATTTTTCAAAAGAAATAGAACTGCATTCAAAGATTTCAGATTTTTTTTTTCGAAAATTCACTACTATACCATAAAATTGTCTATAAATAATTAAAATAATGTAAGATGGCTTTCCTTTTATTTGATTTATCAAGTTTGTTTGAGAGATTTCATCCTTATACTTCTTAACCCTAACGATCGATGCAATAAAAATACAGGGTGTAATTTTTAACAGATGTTAGTTGGCTCGATTCCTGGGTATGGCAAGCAAATTGAAAATATTTGAGTGCAGTTCTATTTCTTTTCAAAAATAAAGGAATGTTTTCTTTGAGTAAAATTCTCTATCTACAGTATTAAGAGTACTTTCCCTCCAGGTGGCATTACAAAATTCCACCCTGTATTTAATCACTCATAACACCTGAATACTTCTAAATCCAAAGGTTTCCCTTCAAGAAAGTTCTGCAACGTGAACGAGACGTGGTAATTCTGCCCAAAGCCATAGTCAAGTGCGGGCTGGTGATGTACAAACTGCCGCCACTGACGGCTGCTTCGTGCATCATCGCTTCGGGATCCTTCATCCTGGACTTCAATATCCAGGGGTTGCGGTACCGGCACCACGATTATTTGTTGGTGAGAATGCCTTAAGCAAATCACGGTGTCAGATTTATTTTTTTAATAGGCTTGCTCTTGAAAACCTTGACCTTTGGTGGAACGAGCTTTCCCAGAAGATGTCTGTTCATTCATGCCATAAAGCCTTTAGTTCTAAGCTTTAGTTAGGCTTTATCTTTTTTAACCTTTTCAGCGCCACGTCAAATACAAAAAGCCATCACTCTGACGCCACGCTTGATATTGAATTAGCCTATTACTGACATCATTTTTAAGGCGGATTAATCCGTTGTTGGCGGTCAACCTGATGTACGCAAACGCATGTAACCGTCATTGGCGTTGAAAAGGTTATGCCTTTTACATAAAAGGGAACAAACTGATTTTTGGGTCACACGATGACCAGAAGAATCCCCAATGTTTTGCTTGCAGTCTTCAATAATCGTATGCCTTTTTCTTTAAAATGGGATCATTGTTTTCAGTAGAAAAACGATAATAGCAAATCATTGTCCAAACGATTTGTACAGTGGGACGTATATCGAGCCATTAAGATGATGATGGTGAACGTCTTTGTGCTGCGACAATGAAACCGTATGCCGTAATACAATTTTTATTTCAGACATCACCTAACGGGCACACGTATTACACCAAAGAACCACGTACGCCATTAGTGTGTGACCACCACGTTTGCGAGTGGAATTTCACCAACCATTACGGCGGTAGGTAAAATACACTACTCCATCATCATTCTCATCAGCCACAGGACGTCCACTGCTGAACATAGGCCTCCCCCAGTGACTATGCCTTAAGTCGCCGACATATCCCGACGGATTAGCAAGCTGAAGTGGCAATGGGCAGGGCACATAGCACGCAGAACTGACGGCCGATGGGGCAGCAAGGTTCTGGAGTGGAGGTCACGTATCGGAAAACGCAGCGTGGGTCGTCCACCTTGTAGGTGACGACCTGACTGTAGCAGGAAGGCGCAACCGCGCGAAATGGAAATCACTTCTCTTCACACTAAATGGCAAATACGGTGATGATTTTTTCAGAGTTTTTCCCCAAGTTTAACTATTAGTTATGTAATTCCAGGCCCATTCCTGATTCCCGGAGACCCGGGCAGCGGTATTGACCCCGTGCCGCCCTACATCGAACCCACACCAAAACCAGAGGAGCCGGAGGAAGAAGACAACATCACCGTACCTTGTAAGATTGAATGATTGAGATTTTTAAAGCCCCTCGTACTAAGCTAAATTAATATGCTTATGTCAACGTGAAATTGTGAACTCTGTCAGTTTATAATATAACGCGTTAGATTGTAAACTAACAGTGGGTTAGGTTAGGTTAGATTGTATTTGGGGTGCGATGGTGAGGGACCTCCCCGTGGTGCATCCCGGGCAACGTCCGCGTGCTCTGTCACGCGGGCGGCTGACTCCTCACCGGCGCGGCAGGTCGCGTCAACTCGGCGGGCCTGTCGGGCAACCCGTAACCCCCCAACGGAGGGGGGCCGGGGGCCCCGGCTACGGAAGTCGGGGTCAAGACAAGGAAAAGTCTATAAAACCCCTAATCCCAAGGTCTGGCGGGGGCCGAGGGGACGAATGGCTAGAGGGTATCTAGTTGCTACCCCGTCGTGGAGCGAGGGTGGGGCAGCTGCGCCCGTAAGCAGAGTATATGACATGGACACAAATAAAACTAAACTACCCCAGGGAGGTACCGGCAAAGCTGGAGAATCCTCTGCCGCTACGGCGGTCACGGCCCACGTATCTGGGGGGGCCGAAAAGTGTTCTGTGTCGACATCGGCGATTACGCCTTGTAAGGTCACACTGACCGAGTTCGATAGTCGGCTGCGAAACATGTATGCAGCCAAACCCAAACAAGAACCTGTCGCCAAAAGGACGGTTGAGGCCGCCGCGGGACCATCCTGCAGTGTGACTCCTGTCCCAGTAGGCTTGACACCAACCCGGATTGACGTCAACCCGGACTCGATTAAAACCGCAAAAGTAGTGGTTGAGACTGCGTCGGCTCTGTCCGATGATCTGACTCCCATTACCCGTAGCCGATCATCACGGCTTGACAGAGACAACTCCGTCACTCGAGCAGGAGCCAAGCGGCGGCTCGAAGAACCGGAGGAGTCGCAATACTCGGACATAGAAACTGATCACTCTGCAAGGGTGGATCGTTACATACAGAGATGCTTCGAAGCCGACACGGACGACTCATGCATGTCGACCGAGTCGGCCCCATCGTTTATGAGCGAGAGAAGCCGCCTGTCATCACGAGGCAGTAAAAAGCCGCGAGGACGCGGGAGACCCCCAGTAACAGGGGAGTTTATAGGCCTTAAAGAAAGAATGGCCGAAGCCAGATTGCTTGCTAAAGAGCAAAAGGAGGAAACTGAGGAGCTGACCTTGCGGCTCACTAATAAAATGAAAACAGCGCGCCTTCGCGCGCAGGATCATGCCAACGTACTTACCACAGACGAACTTGTGCAAACAGTGCGCACTAGTGCTCAGGCGGTATTTAACTGTGCGGGCAAGTGCAAAAACTTGAGAGGTACGGAGCAGGGCGCGTTTAAAGAAGCCGCTCTCACAATAGAAGCGGCAATTAATGTGCTCGCCGACCGACCTCCTGACGAAGAAATTCACAGGTTGAATGTGGCAAACTCGCTCCTTAAAAAGGAGATTGAGGAGCTTCGTCAGGAGGTTAACAACCTGAAGAATGAACGCAGCAAAGCTACCTCCGCCAACAGCATTGCTCCCCCTCGCGCCTGTACTACCCAGGTAGAGGAAATGGAGAGAGATCTCATGGTCCGGATGGGGACCATGATGGATGCCAAATTGAAGGGCATAGAGGATCGTCTCCTTCCGGAGAAACGCCTCCGCCCCTCTCTCGCGTCCGACAAAGTAAAGGGACCGGCACCAGCCGAAGTATCCTCACCCCCTGCTGCGACAACATCCATTGGCCGTGCCACACGGACTAAAAGAGTTGCGCCTGCCACTCTAGCGGAGGCAGTGGCGGCTCCCTGTGCGAGAACTACTCGTTCCAATAAGGTGTGTTCCGACCCCAAGACGGCGCCTACACTGTCCCCTGCTGCTGAGCCCTCCTCGGCAGCCGTGGCTCCTGCGTCATCTGCATCTGGGGGCCGCGCTCGAAGAAAACGGGGCAATGTTTCATCTGCCCCCGCGTCTTACCCAGTGGCTCCCCGCCCCTTGCCACCGCCGCCAGCGTCCATGGATGCCGGCTGGTCTGAGGTGGTGAAGCGGGGCAAGAAGAAGAAGAAGGGCAAAACTAAGGCCCTCCCAGCTAAGCCGCAACCGGCCAAAAATCAGAGAACCGGCCCTGGCCGCACCAAGGGTAATGCGCGGAGGGTGCGCGTCCCACGGACAGCGGCCATAGCCATCACTATGACTCCGGAGGCCGCCCGATGTGATCCACCTCGCGACTTTGTCTGGTTCATGCACATGGCCAGACAGCAGGTGGATCTAGCCGAATTAGGCATAATGGACGGCCTTCGGTTTAAACCGAGCCAGTCAGCCACAAAACTCTTGGTTTTATCCAGCTCAGATGCAGAGGAAAAGGCAGACAAACTGGCAGCCGCTCTGCGAGCAGTTCCAGTTTTCGGAGAGGACACGGTAACCATTAGGCGACCGATTAAGTCCGAGGACCTCCGTCTCACGGGTCTTGATGACTCCACCGGGGCAATGGAGGTCTCGGCAGCTATCGCGAGTAAGGCGAACTGCCCACTGGAGGCTATATCAGTGGGTAAAATCAGTCAAGCCAGAGACACCCGCAGTGTCATAGTGCGGGTACCCGCTCAAGCAGCGAAGGAGCTGGCTAAGAGCCGGCTACTGATAGGGTGGGCTTCGGTGCAGATAACCCTGCTTAAACCGAGGCCGTCTAGGTGTGCTGGGGCACTGGCCATACGGCCTTCAAGTGCACGGCTGGAATTGACCGCAGTGGATTCTGCTTCCGCTGCGGAGAAGAGGGCCATAAGGCCAAGGTGTGCTCAGCCAAGAACCCCCGCTGCCTTTTATGCGTAGCGGCTGGGAAGGCGCCGGAGCACATTCTGGGGGCAAAAAACTGCCCCCAGCCGCCGCAAAAGCCTAAGTCGGTGCCACAGAATGGCACGGCGGCTAACCTTATGGAGGTGGACACGGGGGTGTCCGCCTCCTAACGATGAGGCCCGAAGTGCGCGCGGAGTCCCCGCGCGCTTTGGAGAGAGGGCGTCCTATTCAGACGCCTTATGGGAGAGGCTGCGGCTGTAGCGTGGGGGCACGCACCCGAACAATTTGTTTGACTCGCGGTGTGCCCCACTAAGCGCGACCAGAGGGACCCGACTGGTTTTTAGTGGGTAGGCCCTGCTCTTCTAGCAGGGAGAGCCCCACATAACCCATTGGCCCCCCCGAGCCATTGGGTATGCAACTCAATGCATTTTCCAGTCGAAAAAAAAAAAAAAAAAAAAAAAAAAGGTTAGATTGTATTTAACTACGTCAGATTATAATCTGACGGAATTCACAATTTTACGGTGTCACTTATATCACGAGTGAGCTCACCACAATAGTCGAGCGGTGGCGGGGCCCGAACCCGCGTTCCCCGGATCACGAGTCGGCCAGTCCGACCCCTTCACCGTTAGTTATCGTGGCTTCGAATTTATTGAACTGCTGAAGTCAATGCATACAGTAGAATCCCGATTATAAGATTGAGTCCGGTAATCGGATGTCCGGATAAGCGAAGTCCGGATAATCGAGATTCTACTGTACCTACTTATGAGCATACCGTCGCGTTGGGGGTATGGGCGTCATGTAGTTGTAATAAGTGCGATTTTGCTTTTAAAATGTAGTCTGATGTGCTAGCGACTGTACCTGAAGATTTTCTAAATTGCCAAAGACACTGCTGTATAGTCGGCCAGTGGCGGCGTAGCATGGGTTGGCACCCGGGGCGGTTCCTCCCAAGTCACTGGGTTTTTTGGCCCAAAATTAATATTTGCATGCTTCGTGTAAGCAAAACATGACTGAACATTTTTCTGTGTAACATCTGTATATACCGTGTTTTAAGCAAATAAATGTATTCTTATTCTTATTCATAAGTCCACAAACCCGGTTCTTAAAATGGCTACAATGTTTTTTTTTACTGACCATGTAACGAATTTTCAGATAATCTGGAGGGCTGTATATTCATGTACCCTCCGAACTACGGTTCCATCGCCGGCAAGAGCTATCTAGACACTGTTGAACTACACGACGACCGGTATACGTGCAACGCCGTGGGCGGAAACAAGGTGATTGTAGGATTTATCACCTATATAGGTGATCAAATAACACCAAAGTGTCGCCTGAACTCCACTTTGATCACCTGGGTGATTAAATCCAGGTGATCTAAGTGGATTTGAACTACATATCTCTTAACCCTTTCTAATTTACCAGAAGCAAATGGAGGATTTGGCCAGACGGGTTGGGGAGAATGGGACTATTCCCACCTCTCGTTCCCACCGCTGCAACTCCTGTATAGCCAGGATCTACAGCTTGACTACCAATAAAAACCCAACCAGTGAAGGTCAAGTTTGTCCGTCACTAGTTGGGTTGGGGGAGAAGACGTGATATTCGAATATTTATCCCTTTGTCGCTTACGACATCCACGGGATATAGGGAGAGTGAGACTTCGAGGGTACAGATATAGCCAAAAAATAACGCCACTAGGCTAGACCGTATTTACAAACGATACTTGCTTAAGTGAAGCAGCAAATCGAACGGGCAGCGTTGAATAGAGCTCTGTGATTGGTTCGTGTATCACCCTGTGCGTCCACGCGCACTGTGGGACCTCATAGTAATGTTTGTGAATAAGGGCATGGGTCTTATAGCTGTAGCGTATTAAGGCAGTGCCCGAGGGTGATTTTGACTTAATATGACGTGACAGAGCATACAAATCTGAAGTTTCGCTGACATTTGACGTAAAAAGTCACCCTCCCGTGCCGCTCGCATACCTCAGGCACTGACTCAGTTAATCACTACTCATCATCATCATTTCAGCCATAGGACGTCCACTGCTGAACATATGCCTCCCCCAATGCTTTCCACGTTGTTCGATTGATAGCGGCCTGCGTCAAGCGCTTCCCTGCTACCTTTACGATGTTGTCGGTCCACCTTGTAAGTGGACGTCCCACGCTGCGTTAGCCATGCCATGTTTCGGGACTCTGTATTAATATTTAAGATCCAAATGTACCAACATGATGCAATAAACATTTATGACTATGACATACTTGTCAACAATCTCGAGAATTGAGCTCGCAACTGAAACTGGGTAGGGCGCAACATGGACATTCGACATAAGCTTCGTTTTGTCAAGTGCTACTAAAGCTATAGTAATAATGCTTTAAATTTTTTTCGTAGGGCTTGTACTGGTACCCACAATGGATGGGAGCTATGCCCCACCACCCATACCCGTCACGAGTGGACGAGAAAGACACATACGAGCCTCCAGGACCATACTACCCCCCTGACATAGACGAAGATTCTGAATAGTTGTAATATAAATAAAATTACTCATTTTGAAGATCTTTCATTGACCTCAACAATACCCTGTTCCAAAGACGTTGGTTCCTATCAATAAGACCGCCTAAAGTGTATTTTTTGAACTTGATGTAATTAATTAGAGTCCAAATGATCATGTATAAAAAATATATCATTATTATTCTGTTTAATGGCTTCAATGGTGCGTATTTGAAGCACACTGGTTTCGCCAAACACCCTGTATGTTTTATTGAAAGATTGGTTCTTATTGAACTACCTTACATATTACTACTTTTATATTTTATAAGCAGAACTACCAATTTACTATAATACATTTTTATCACTACATATCTGAAGATTTAATAGATACAAGTACAGAATTACAAAACACACATATTCAAATAAATATCATTTTATTAAAAGTATACACAGATTTATGTAATTAGAATGTAGTAAGTATTTTTACATAAACATATAGATATCAAAATACCATAACTAAATATAGCTTTCTAAAAATCTACTCTCTATTTGACTACCACGTGGCAATATGAAAAACGCTGGCGTACCTGCTTTCAGTTCAAAGTACTTCGTTACTAATAAGTCACCCAATTTTTTCTTAGCGTCAATCACGTGAGGCATTTTGTCATATCCTTCAAAATACACATTTACTGTATCACAACTGTATTTATTTGCTTCATCCCATGGTGCTGGAAATACTTGTTCCAATTGATTTATTAACGATACATCCTCAGGACACGCTTTAATAAAATCGGTCATCTGATATTCAGGGTATAAGAATAGTACTGGCCACTTTAAAATACCGTCCTCAATGTGAACGATCGAATCTTGGGCTCCTGGTAAACTCGGCTCCAATTTCGATAAATCAATATCATCTTCATCTTCGCAATTGGATATCCTTATACCACGCTCGATTATCGCATTTACCACTCCCTCTCTCTGCTCATTATTCTTCGCATCAATCTTTTGTTTTCTTCGTTCATCCCTTTCTTGAATCATTTTCTGCTTTTTTGCTTTATTTAGTAGCTCAATTATGTCTTTGTTCTTCGTTTGTGTTTCAAGTAGTTTTTGACAATGTTGAATACATGTATCGTAGTTACTTATTTGTAGCGCTGTCATGGCTGCTCTGACCCGAGCTTTGATGTGTTCTGGTTTGAAAGACAGGGCTTTCTCGCTGTCGTATAGGGCTGATCTGTAATTCTTCAGATACCAGTGTGAGGCTGCTCTATTGTTGTAAAGGCTTGCGTTTATTTCAGCATCGTCACACTTAATTTTGATGCCCTCTGTATAACTGAAAGTGTATTATGAAATATATTAAAATTGTTATCAGTTTAAAGAAAACAAATCACATTAGAAGAAAAACACTATCTTGAAAATATAGGACCAGCATTAAAACTAGTTTTTAAAAGAATATAGTTCAAAACCTACCCTAATATCGCTAAACGATAATTCTTGTGTTTAAAATTAAAGTTCCCGTCCTCTTTGTAACTGGTAGCCAGTTCCACAGGTGTATTTTCCTCAGGATCATATTTTAGTTTTGCAAGCCCCTCGGCTAGTGGTGATATATCACCATTCTCTGGGACAGTTTTCATGAAGAATGGATGCTTGTCCATCTCTTCCTGAAATCATAAAGAAAAAGGACATCTAGATAAGAGAGATACAATACATCACACTCAAATTCTACCAGGGGTAAGTGTTATAGGCACAAGCAAAGTAAAAGTATTTAAGACTTTTATTTTTTCCAACCATGTAGAAAGAAACTAATGTGATTCAGTGGGGAGCTTAATCTGTGGGCCGTTATATCCAAGAATTAAGAAAGAAGAAGGATATTGTATAGTCTAACCTCCCATCGGTCTTCTGGCCATCCTTCTGTATACCTCTTCTTTTCTAAGCTGTTTATGAAATCGTCGAGCTCCTGATCAAGCTTCTGACATAACGCAAGCCTCTCTTCGTCTGTCATAGGAGCTTTCTTCTCTTGAGGCGCCTCTTCAGCCATGATATTGGTTCAATATTAGACTCCTTAGAAATTGACCAATCTGTGATTGACCAAGATCGAGCGACAGTGTTGTTTAATAACCCTTGTGAACTGTGCTATGAATGGAAAATTCTACTTAAGCGAATCCCTTTTTCTATGTAAAACTTTTCGCTTTATTCACCAACACCAGTCATCAAATCTTGAACAACAAAAATAAAGCATGAGCAAAGAAAATACAATCAATACAGCATGAGTGAAAGAAAATAACCTAAAAATTTGACAGAGACACTGACACATTAGTGATGCATATATATTATACCACAGATAGTAAATGTTATCGATAAGTTATATCGCGCAAAAAACGTTAAAGCAAACACGGTATCACTCAATAAAAGTTGAAGCGAACATTAATAACTAATTGAATCACAACACAAACACATCTTATATGTGTTTAATAATGTCGAATACAAGCTATTTCGAACCTCACTCTCTTCATAAATGTTTGCGAGCGAGACAGCACTGTTGGTAGCGTGTGAGATAGCCTCAACAAAGCAAAGATTTGTATACGTCTTGCGTAATAAGTCTCGCTTGGAGACATTGCAACAATAACGAACTTAAGTATTACTAGCCCCACATACATCACGAAAATCCGAAAATTCGCACTATCGCGCGTAACACCTACTTCGATGGTTTGTATACCTACATACATTACATAGTCGCAAGACATCGCTACTCCCTCTCTCGCCCGAACGTTATCGCGATGTGTGTGGCGAAGGGGTAATTTACTAATAACGAAATAACTTTTTGAACATAGAACACGATAAATTTTATTCAATAAATCACAATAGCATTTTAATACAAAGTGCCACTATTCCATTTCCTAATATATTCGCATTTTCTGCATTCACGCTTTCTGAAGTATTCAGGGTATTGCGCTTTCTCAAGTGGATGCCAATAGTCTAGTACCCAATCCGGTGGCTCGACAACGCGCCCATGCGCAACTCCAGCAGCTAGTCCTAACGATTTTGGGACTGAAAATGAAAAGTCAGTTAAAAATTATTGTTAGAGATAACTAGCGGCCGCCCGCGACTTCATACGCGTGGATCCCGTTTTATCCCCTTTAGATTTTTCCTGAATTTTCTTTGCTATAAACCTCACGGAGCCCGAGACCTTTCCAACGAATGCAAAACCGTGGAAATCGGTTCGTGCGTTCTGGAGTTATAGCGTCAGGGAGGAAAACCCGACTTATTTTTATACAGGGTGTTAGGTAAATGGGTATATGAGCCGACACTAGCCCATGTTAACATGGGCATATAAATGGTATGGTGAAGTCAGAAATTTGATATCATCATTTTATTTTTTTTAAATTTTCATACAAAATAAATTTTATAAAATCCGATTTGTATGAAAAATAAAATAATTAAAATGAAGATATCAATTTTCTGACTTCACCATACCATTTATATGCCCATGTTAACATGGGCTAGTGTCGGCTCATATACCCATTTACCAAACACCCTGTATAGTAGATTACCTATCTACCTACGTGATAGTCATTTTGAACTAATTACTCTTACTTTTTTTTGTTAATTTATAATGACAACAAATCAGGATCAGTTCTAGCTTATTTTTCTATCATTCAATCTCCAGTTTTAATAGTTCAATTAACTTAGACTTATCTCAACAACTGTGGCTAATATACTTATTATTATTCTGTGCTAATACAGGCTCCAGAATTCTCTTGGGATCGGTTTTCCGAGGAATTATAACATAGAAAAAATCAGCCACAGTTTTAAAATGTATTGGCGAATTAACAAGAGAGGGTAAGTTACATCTCAGGATATACCTACGTCCCAAATGTACGTAAAGTAGGCATCAAACAATCTAGTAAAATAAAAATCCCAATAAATATTAGACTAGGATTACTAGGAGACTAGGACTATCACTAAAGGTTCAGAATGACACGCATTTTGTTGTAAATAACTACTTTTTAGCTTTTGTTATAGAAATTAAGTAACTCACACTTAGCGCTTGGAATAGGATTTTTGTGCATAAAAACCTCACTTTCACCAGACCAAAGCAAACGACGTTGTTCTTGAGGATCACATACGCACTTATTTTTATCAAATTCGTTGCGTAGTATTACTTGATGGTATCGTATACAATACCTAAAAAAAGTAGGTAAAGCCAAATTATATTAAACTGTGAGCCCACATTAATAAAAATTACAAGAAAAATTGTTGGCTCTAATGACATAAGAAAACTTAAATACGTACTTACTTTGCAACATAATAAGATTCGATAAGTCTGCAAGCTGCTTTATACAGACTACATACTTTTTGAGAATGGGTTCTTAATTCAGGAGCGAAGGGCATGATGTTAAAAAAATTGGTATTTTTATCAAGATCACAAAAAATTCGAATCTTTTGATTTGAGATGTAGTTTGTAAGTTCGTTTTGTCATGTCATGTTGTCATAAAACTATGATGCTGTTCTATGCAGACAGTATTGGATTTCATTTTGTCTATTTTTTAGAAAATAGGTCAACAGTGAATCTACAATGTTCGATAGTGTTGTAAAACTAAGGCATACTATAATAATTCGATCCCATTTAATAATATGTCCATTTGATTTCATACAACAATATGGCTGAGTTGCACCACCTAACTTGACCGTAACTTTAATTATTAACGATAACCGGTGCTTTTCGTATAGAGTTTGACAGATTTTTACGTTTGTCAAAGGCAAAATAAGACGGTGCAACTCAGCCTAAGTTTTAAAAAATTTATATGAATTTATATCTAAGAAACTTTTTTTTTTTCATTTACACAGATAATAATTAAACTCGCTAAATGGTTCTGTATTTATAGCCTGACCAGGAACATAAAAACCCTCGCCATGTTGCGGAAAACTAATGGTACTAATTTCTTTTAATGGCAACAGTAACTGAAAACTTCATTGACATGTCACCTTGCATGTCAGTCTATGGCTGTCAAAGTGTAAACAAACTTTATTTTAAATGTGCGCAATTGATTTTGTGAATTAAATTGCTAAAATCTTTTTATAGTCGTGAATAGAGATGGGTAAGTGCTAATAATCCGGTTAATAGCAATTGGCTAAAAACGGATTAAAAGCAGTTATTAGCCATTAATAGCCAATAATAGCCGATTTCAGATGGTAACCCTGCTATTAATGTTAAACTAATGATTAAACATATCCCTTCATAGTTTACAAATTTAGCACTTGAAATTTGAAAGGGACGTTAGCTTAGGTACCGTAGAGGTGCATTAAGGAAGGAATTCCCGAAATTCCCACGGGAACGGGAATTATCGGCAAAATCCTTTTGTATGAAAAATCTAAACCGCTTAAGTTAGACGCTTGAAATTTGGCATGCAGGTACCTTAGTAAACTTAAAGCTTAGTTACAAGAGGATATTGCAAAATTCCCACGGTAACGGGAATTAGCGGGAAAAAACATTTGTATGAAAAAATCTAAACCACGTAAGATAGAAGCTTGAAATTTGGCATGCAGGTAACTTAGTAAACTCAAAGCTTAGTTACAATAGGATATTGCAAAATTCCCACGGGAACGGGTGTTAGCGGGAAAAAACATTTGTATGAAAAAATCTGAACCGCGTAAGATAGATGTAGGGGGTAAAACGGGATCCACGCGTACGAAGTCGCGGGCGGCCGCTAGTCTAAATAATTATGTAAAAGGAGATTCTGACTGACTTAGTGACATATCAACGCACAGCCTAAACGGCTAAACGTATGCACTTGAAATTTGGAAGGGACGTAGCTTAGGTACCGTAGAGGTGCACTAAGAAAGGAATTCCCGAAATTCCCACGGGAACGGGAATTAGCGGGAAAATCCTTTGGTATGAAAAATCTAAACCGCTTAAGTTAGACGCTTGAAATTTGGCATGCAGGTACCTTAGTAAACTTAAAGCTTAGTTACAACAGGATATTGCAAAGTTCCCACGGGAACGGGAGTTAGCGGGAAAAAACATTTGTATAAAAAAATCTAAATCGCGTAAGATGGATGAAGGGGGTAAAACGGGATCCACGCGTACGAAGTCGCGGGCGGCCACTAGTACAGTATGAGTCTTGAAAAAGTGCACATATGAAAATAGGCGGAACTACTAAACCTATTTTTATCGACAAAAAAAGTCAAAAAATATCTGAGTTTTTATTATTTATTGACATTTTCTGGGTATTTTATGTATTTTTTTAGTATCGCCTGTTATTAAGCACTAGCGGCCGCCCGCGACTTCGTACGCGTGGATCCCGTTTTACCCCCTTCATGTATCTTACGCGGTTTAGATTTTTTCATACAAATGTTTTTTCCCGCTAACTCCCGTTCCCGTAGGAATTTCGGGAATTCCTTGTTGTAACTAAGCTTTAAGTTTACTAAGGTACCTGCATGCCAAATTTCAAGCGTCTAACTTAAGCGGTTTAGATTTTTCATAAAAAAGGATTTTCCCGCTTATTCCCGTTCCCGTAGGAATTTCGGGAATTCCTTGTTGTAACTAAGCTTTAAGTTTACTAAGGTACCTACATGCCAAATTTCAAGCGTCTGACTTAAGCGGTTTAGATTATTCATACAAAAGGATTTTCCCGCTAATTCCCGTTCCCGTGGGAATTTCGGGAATTCCTTGTTGTAACTAAGCTTTAAGTTTACTAATGTACCTACATGCCAAATTACAAGCGTCTAACTTAAGCGGTTTAGATTTTTCATACAAAAGGATTTTCCCGCTATTTCCCGTTCCCTTGGGAATTTCGGTAATTCCTTTCTTAGTGCACCTCTACGGTATTTAAGCTACGTCCCTTCCAAATTTCAAGTGCCTACGTTTAGCCGTTTAGGCTGTGCGTTGATCTGTCACTAAGTCAGTCAGTTTCTCCTTTTATATAATTAATATTTGGATTCTTTTTAACTACAATGTCGTTTATATAAATTACATTGATGTTTTTTTAATATTTTAGTTCTTTTTTTGTTTCTTTGAGTAATATTTGATTTTAATATTGATTTGATTTTAAAGGTGGAAGAAAAAACGTAAGAAACTATTAATAGCAGGGTTACTAGCCAATGGATGGCTAATAATGGCTATTAATAGATAATAATCAGTTATTATCCAAACTAGCTGGCTACAAACCCATCTCTAGTCGTGAAAGAAAAGTGGTTCACAATGTGTTAAAGTATTTGTCGAAGAGAAATACTAAGGGTTCGGACAATATTTCCATCGAATAATGTTTCCGACAAAGGTTGTCAAATTGACTGACATGTTTATCGTACAGTACAGTCCACTATGAAAATTAGCTGTGGTTTGTGTCAAATACCTATTTTAAAGTTTTTTGTCACTTTCTAAGTGTTGAATTTAATGGAATTGGGAAAGAAGTACCGAGTTTGAAGCGTTCATAAGCAGACATTGCAGTTGAATATTCAAGTTCTGAATTTGATTATTGATGAATAATAAAATAAATCCTACTAACTCGATTGATGGTTTCATTTAATTTATTTAAACCAGGTTACCTATAATAATATGTTTTCGTTAATTTATGAAAAAATCAAATTAGCCCGTAATCCTGAATCCTGATACATATAGTTAGCCTATTAATTTAACACAGGTACGACTGTACTCAGTGTTGCACTATCAAATGCAATTGACGCGCCTCTATGCCAGGGTTTTTATGTTCCTGGTCAGGCTATAAATTGTTAAAAAACCACTTCTTCAACTTGTATGAACTTACCGACAATTTAGGCATATGGCTTTTTTAAAGATTTTATTTGTTGCCTTTGAGCCATGGAATACTCCTTGTAAATAATAAAAACTTAGCTCCTCTATACAAGCGGCCAAACGTAACAGCAGCGTACGTAACAGTATTATAATTTCGAAATTACAACTGTCAACTTTTATCTCTTGCAGAAATACATTACATCACGCTTTGCAATTTTACCTTTATTTTCGATTTCTGTTGGTTTAATACAATGAGGATCATTTCGATTTTTAGCTGTGAATGCAGATTTATAGGGCTAAGAAATCCTTAATACACAGTCCAAAAATTTTTGTTCTACGACAAAAATTGACGAAGTTATGGCCAAATTACTAAAAAAGTTCACTGACCGCCCGGCGCGGGGACGATGACGTCACTATATCCGATCCGAACGCTGCCGGCGTACTGCGTGGATAGAAAATATTTTTTTCTAGCCAAACTCTCAGTTTTAGAGAAAAACTTCTAATGACATTTATTCATCAGAATAAAGTAAGCTATCGATAGGTAATTTTTAAAAATAGAAATTGTGAAAAATAACCCAAAAAATCCATACGCTCATACGATTCAATGGAACGCAGAGACGCGATTGGGGTCTCCGCGGTGGTATATTTGGCGATTTATTCAAATAAAGTGTTCATAAGTGTTGTTAGAGTCATATCTTCTTCCAAGTAAAATATAAAAATGTATAAGTGTTAATTTATTTACTTCTAACAATAAGGTATAGCTGAGGCAGATACACTCTGCCTCTGTGGTAGAGAAGGCTTTGTCCGGAAACCCACAGTTTCCTCCCACTTAGTGACGGAGCACCGGGGTCTTTTTAGTGGGTATGCCTCGTCCTTCTGACTTTGTGAGCCCCACATAACCTACCCTGTCGCCGCAGGGTAGGTATGCGATTCAAAGCATTTTTTCCCCGCAAAAAAAAAAAAAGATACACTCTGCCTAGGCTACAAGACATTGCTATGAAGATCATTTCGATGTACACGCAATACCTACCTGTTATTTAGTTTTTCTGAGTTAAACCTACCTATCTATTCGCCGTTCCCATGGGCGGGCCAGCTGCTGCAGGAAAGGACAGCTGCTCCCTCCTGGAAATCTATTTAATCTTAGCCTAGAAGCTGGGTATGACTCCCCGCTCCCCTCCTCTCCCCAGGTCATAAGCTGGGCATGACTTCCCCCTCGGCCAGAAGTTGGGTATGATTTACCCCCCCCCCCCCCCCCCCCCCCGGCCAGAAGCTGGGTAAGGCTTGCCCCTCCCCCCAGGCAGGGCCGGATTAACCATCTCGGGGCCCCTAGGCACAGCTCGTTTCGGGCCCCTCTTTTTGTGTCGCGGAGGAAATGCTTTGCGCACCGTCACCACTGCCGGGGGACAGGGTGGTGTGTGGGACTCCTGGAGCCCTAATAAGGGCGCTGCTCCGTCCTGAAAAGGACGGGGTATACCCACTAAAACTTCCGCGGCGTTCTGTCATCACCCAAGTGGGGATGTCGCGAGTATCGGGCCGTAGCCTTAGACTTCCGCGACACCACCGGCGACAGCTCGCCTACACGGCGGACCCTACACGCCCCCCTTGTGGGGGTCCGACGGGAATGGCTCGAAACGCCAAGCCCTTCCCGTCAGACGGAGGTGACAAGGGTGCCCCCGCACCCCGGCATGCTGGCCGCCACCTGGGGGCTGAGTAGAACAGTCGTACAACCGCCTTCTCCACCCTCTTCTCCGCCAGTGGAGCGATGAGGCGAGAGGATCGTTCTCCCGCTCGCGCTCCGCTGCCTCCTTCTGAAGGATGACCTCTTTGCAAAAGAAGGCGACCGCCATCCAGCATCCTTCACTTCCTAGCATGGCGTTGACCAGGCTCGGAAGCGAAAGATCCCGGCCCACGACTGCAGTGAGGACACGACGCTGCTCCCAGCCTGTGCAGACCGCGAGGGTGTGCTGCACCGTGTCTTCCGCTGCGCCGCATTTGTGGTACAGCGGGGATTCCTCTCGCCCGATCCTATGCAGGTACGAACCGAAGCAGCCATGCCCGGTCAGCACCTGCGCCAGACGGAACGTGAGGAACCCGTGCGGTCGTTCCAACCATTGGTACAGAACAGGACCAATGGCGTCCATAGTGCGGCGGCCAAACTGCGCGCGAGTCATGTCTTTCTTCCAGCGGTCGATCATGATCTCGCGCTCTTCCTGCCTGACGGCGCCGCGCCGCTCCGGGGCCGGGCGCTTTCCACGCGCCTTCTGGTCTGCCATCCAGTAATAGATGACAGACAAGACCCCAGCTTCTAGCTCCCAAGGAGGAGTACCAACGAGGACGCACGCCACAGCGTGCCCTACCGTGCAGTAGGTCCTTGCGACTTTCTGCGCTATGGCCCGCTGGGGACTGCGCAGAAGGGCAGCATTCTCCCTCTTGTTGAGTGCGTCCGCCCAGATTGGGGCGCTATACAGCACCATGCTCCTCAGAACGCCGGCATAAAGTCGACGACACCTCGTTAGTGGCCCTCCCAAATTCGGGAGGGATTTCGAACTCAGTGCGCCAGCTGCCTTAACCCCTAAAATGCCACCTCCCGTCAAGCATGAGGCCCAGATATTTCATCTGGCCTTTAACGTCAATCCTAACGTCCTCAACCACAATGTGGGCGTCGGGAGGGGTGCGCTGGCGAGGCCCCGGAAAGAAGAGGGCTTCAGTCTTCTCCAGCGCGACTAATGTGCCGCCCGCCGACGCCAGCCGTGCCGCGGCCCCAAATGTCTTCCCCCGGGCAGTGACCAGAATGTCATCCGCATAGCATAAATGATACTCATGCCCGCAAGAAGGACGCCCCGGAGGAGCCAGTTGAAGCCTAGGTTCCACAAGAGTGGACCGAGCACCGAATCCTGCGGAACCCCGCTGGATACGCCGCGCCGTTTGAGCTGGCCGTCTCTGTTAACATACAGGACTTCGCGGTCCCGTAAGTAATCGGCCAGCAGCGCTCGAAGGTACTGAGGCACTCCGTGATGTTTAAGTGCCTAGAATATGGTGGAATGAGGGATGGTATTGAAAGCGTTGGCTATATCGAATGATACAGCCAACACACCCTCACCCCTCTCCCTAGCCTCCGCAGTGAGGCTTTTTAGCCTCTGAAGGGCGTCGGCGGTCGACCTGTCATGTAAACTAAAGCAGTAATGCCAACGTTACGAAAATAAATTAGGTTCCACAATATCGAAACATGACATGTAAACCAAAATAAGGCGAAGTTTTTTGAGGTGGTTTGAATTTTGTTGCATAAAAATAATTTTTAACATTTTTTTTTTCATTTTTTTATCGGGAGTGCTGGGCCCCTGGTCATAGTGGGCCCCTAGGCACTGGCCTTAAGTGCCTTATGGATAATACGGCACTGCCCCCAGGCCATAAGCATAAGCTGGATATAACTACCCTTCGGCCAGAAGCTGGGTATGACACCCCCCCCCCCCCATGCCAGAAACTGGGTATGACTTGACCCCCCCCCCTCCCCCCAGGCCAGAAGCTGGATAAGGCTAGCCCCTCCCCCCAGCCCATAAGCATAAGCTGGGTATGACTCCCCCTCGGCCAGAAGCTGAGTATTACATACCCCCCCCCCCCCCCCCCCCGGCCAGAAACTGGGTATGACGACCCCCCCTCCCCCCAGGCCAGAAGCTGGGTATGGCTAGCCCCTCCCCCCAGCCCATAGAAACTGGTTATGACTTGACCCCCCCTCCCCCAGGCCAGAAGCTGGGTAAGGCTAGCCCCTTCCCCCAGTCCATAAGCATAAGCTAGGTATGACTCCCCCTCGGCCAGAAGCTGGGTATGACTTATCCCCCCCCCCAGGCCAGAAACTGGGTATGACTTGCATCTCCCCCCCTCCCACCAAGGCCAGAAGCTGGGTAAGGCTTGCCCCTCCCCCCAGGCTATGAGCTGGGTATGACTTATCCTCCCCCCCCCCCCCCCCAGGCCAGAAACTGGGTATTACCATCATATTATGTATTATTATGTTCAATACAAACAATCATTAAGTTACACTCACCCCAACCGCGTCTCCGCATTGCATCGAATCCTATGAAAATGTGGTTTTTGGACAAAGCGATACTTATTTTTCACAATTTTTATTTTAAAAAATTACTGGTCGATAGGTTACTTTATTTTGCTGAATAAATGTTATTAAAAGTTTTTTTCTAAAACTGATAGTTTAGCTGGAAAAAAATATTTTCCATCCCAATAGTACGCCGGCTGCGCTCGATTCGGATATAGTGACGTCCCGCGGCCCTGCGTACGTTGACTTTTAGCGGCAAAAACGGCCTATGTTTATTACTTAATATCTTCGTAAGTAATGGTCCGATTTGGATAATTCAAAAAGATATATCTTTCTTATGTTTTAAAGATTAACGTAGATACTAGTTTTATTGAATTTTCTACAACAGTACTGATCCTCATTAACAATATCTTATCGATATTATGAACAACCCTACCTACTGTTTTTTTTACCACAGCGCAGCGTCTTTCCGTTCTATACATGGCCAGAACGCACCCATAGGAAACTGCTCGTGTATATTTCGGAGTGCCCGTTTGTAAATCTGTGACTCCAAACTATACACGAATTTTGCGTACTGATCGTGTATAGTTTGGAGGAGCTTAGTAAAAAAAGTCATCTCCAAACTATACTCGATTAGTTTCTACTACACCACTTACACTTGACTAGAGTGTGTTTAGTTGATATTGATTTAGTAAAATTCAGTAAAATATGGAACTATATTTAAAATTACATTTATTTGATATTATTACATAAAATATTACTATTTTACTGAATCTATAATAAATCTAGATTTTTAAAACTATTGTAAGTGGTTTTTGAAATTAAATTGATTAGGTAGATTTCAAATTAAATAACAATTTAATTAATATGAGAGAGAGTGAGAGAAGAAAGTTCAACGCGCATTAAATACAATATTATGCGAGACTTTAAATGCTAGGTTTGTATTGTCGGCCGTTTGGTGTAGTTATTCGAAGTGGTAGCGGGTTCGATTCCCGCACAGTACAAACATTTGTGTGCATGAACATATTTGTTTGTATTGGACTGGGTGTTTTCTATGTATAATAAGTATGTATTTACAAAAAAAAAGTGTTTAATTATGTTTATATCCGTTGTCTAGTACCCATAGTACAAGCTTTGCTTAGTTTGGGACTAGAAGCGCAGTGTAAAATGTCTAAGGATATTTATTTATTATTTATTTTATTTATTAACTTTTATCTCAAGAACAAAATCATTTTGACATATTTCCATACCTACAATTGGTGAAATATCAGCCCCAAAACAAATATCTTTTCTATGGCAGAATAAGAAACACCAAAAAATCCTTTATCAAAACAATGACACGTGTCGTAAGATGATTCAATGTTTAAAGTAGACACGCAGATATGAATTAATCTAGCTATATAAATAAAAATGAATTGATGTTCGTTAGTCTGATTAAAACTCGAGAACGGCTGGGCCGATTGAGCTGATTTTGGTTTTAAAATGTTTGTCGTAGTCCAGGGTAGGTCTAAACGGTGAGCAAATACGCGCGCGATATTGTTTTTCTGTAACAGACAAAATTCCACGCGAGCGAAGCCGCGGGCGGAAAGCTAGTATGTAATAGAAAGAGAGGTCAATAAGTCAAAATGACTAGCATGCAACTACTCGCGTATAATTGTAATCACGCACTTATTACAATACATACATGATTAGTCCGTATGCGTACTGGCGATGTATATTTTGGAGGAAGATAATTGACCTAAGTCACTACAAAGTATACGCGAGCAGTACGCAGCGTATGCGTACTGGTCGTGTATAGTTTGGAGGAGCTTAGTAAAAAAAGTCATATCCAAACTATACTCGATTAGTTTCACACCCTTGCGTTCTGGCTATGTATAGAATGGAAAGACGCCACAGCGCACTGTATTGTAGGTGACCGTAGCCGTAGTCTATGTTAAAAAAAAACATCTATTTTGTCCGTAGTATCTACGATTTTGTCCATAGAGTATATATTTTGTCTCTGTCTCTTCTGTGAATGAAAAGAATGTTGTTTTTTGCTTGATTTATGCATTGGTTATTTTCGGCTTTTCGGTGGCAAACTTGCAGTATTTTTAAGTTTAGTAGATGTACCTAGTGCAGTGACTGCAGTGCCTTTCTAATAATTTAGTTTACAAACAGTTTTCTTCTCGTCTTCTCGGTTGTGAAATAAAAGACATCAATGGCTAGTTGGGCCTGGTTTAGTTTTAGTTTAGCTTCATTTTGGATTTGAATTACTTACTGACTGAATCGTACCGATCGGTTGCCAATTTGGTGTTATTTTGTGAAAATGTCTGACGCTTGGGAAGAAATTCAAGCCGTCAAAAGCAAAAGGAACAGTTTGCGGGAAAAGCTTGAGAAACGGAAGAAAGAACGACAGAATATTCTGGGAGCCACTTTAACGGTCCCTGAGAAGTCTGAGGGCTCCCCAGGTGGTAAAGAACGCAGTGTATCTAGTCCGGCTCCTCAAAAAACTGATGGTAAGTCTATAATTATTATAGGTTAGCATTGTTATACATTTTAAATCAGGCTAAATTGCTGTGTACGATTTCTAAATGCTTGTGAATCCTACAGGTGTTTGATGTTAACCATATTCAATACAAAACTGCCCTAAAAGTTTTACTCACCTACTTTTTGTACCTACATTCACATCTAGCTATGTATATTAAATAAACTGCATCAACTTAAAATTTCTATTTAAGCAATTATTTCCCTGAGATGCCATCCATCTCTGTTACATCTAACGTTGATTTCTACCTACCCAAATGCATTCGATTAACTTGTAAAAATATTGTAGTTGCAGCGCCTACTTCTGCTGAAAAACAAAAACCACCAGTGCCTTCGGCTTCGCTGGAAGTGCGTCTTTTGCAAGTGCTCTCAGACATGCAACTCCAGTTGCCGGCAACGGCCAGCGCTCTGTTGCCAGGCCTTGGAGATGTCGATGCAGGGATCGTGGCCAGTTTACTTGAAAAATTTGCCACTCAGAAGTTGATTACGTAAGTTATAATATGACCCTATTGCCAGGTGCATGACATCCTGTAATACCCATGTTTATGAATTAATAATTTGTTATAATTATGAAGAGCTTCTCGACGATCTTAGTAGTTACTTTGGCTTAGAAAGTAAAGAAAGAAAGTACTACATTTAACCTACAACAATACTTGAATATAAATGCTTAGTCCATACACCATGCATGTTTGCAGTTTGCATACAACTATGGAAAACTAGCTAAGGTCTTGGTCTGCAACTGGCATATTAAATAATATCATGAAATATGCAGTATAATAATAAATGTACCGTAACTTTGCCTACAATCTATGACCAAAAAAATCTTCTTTATTTTGTTACAGTATAAGAGAAAGGACAGAGACTACAACAGACGGTGGCATCGAAGTGGTGAGCGCAGAGTCCGTAAGACTTGCCGCAGTCCTAGCTGCTCTTATGGAAGAACAATCTACTAGTCATAAGAGGAAAGGTATTGCCCTCAGATCATAGAAGGGAATAGATGTGAAACGGGGGCGTGGCGCGTGTCTCCGCGATATGCCCAGAAACGAACATCGGCCGCGTAGCTAGGTTAGTCGCGATTCAGTCGTACTAAGGAAATGTTCTCCGATATTTTGGATAATGCGTCTTTACGTGCAATAAAACAAGTGAAACGAAGAACTACAGGAACAATGGAGTCATTTACTACATGTAAATATTGCAAATCCATTGGTATTTTGCTTATAAATAAAAAAAACTAAACATTTTTACGAACGAATTCATTGCCGTAACAGTTACTGCGATATCGAAATCAGTGGTGATAAAAATTCTAACACACTTGTACATTGACGATTTAGTTAGCAACCACTTTATGTCATGCTCAACTACTGCGCAATGTATTTAATTTCTTCCGTATCCACTGTCGTGTGAAAATACACAGTACGGCCGCATGTGCCTGTCGTAACATAGTGCCGTGCTCGTGTTCTAATGCGGTTTCCTATTATCGATAAATAGAAGTAAATTATAATTTTCTATTTTATAATTTTAAATAAAAAAATGATGTGTTACTTGCGATTTTAAGATTTTACAAAAAAATAATAACAGTAGAAGTAATTAGTAACTGTCAACTATGTAATTACTATAAGAGCTAGTTGAAAGCCTAATATAGGCATTATTTTCGATAAACATATGCGGTACGCAGATCGCCATAATTAAAAAGTTAATAGGTGATAGTAGTTAAAAATAACGTTTAATAATAAAAAGGTTTTCATACATAAGCATTTTGTGAAATCAGTTTCGAGCCTTGCCCCTAGCGATTTAAAGTATCGATATCTTGTCGACTCCATTTTATCTTTGTTCTCTCACTAGCGTTTTCAAAGTGTGCGTCACGTCACGCGGCCATTGATTGGCCATAAGGCACGCCTTCTGGCCAATCACAGCACTTTTAAGCCGGTTGCACATGTTGTCGTAGACTCTCAGTCGCTTTGTTTTTACACAGTTGAATGTGTGTGTGGGAGCTGTGGTGGGGGAAATGTGGGGACACTGGTTCTCGTTGTAGTTACGCGCGACTTCATATCTATTCTCTTTCTATGATCTGAGGTATTGCCAAATATTCACAGTTTAACTTACTATTTTAAAGTATAGACTAGAGCTTGCTCTACCCTTGGGTCTCCAAACTATGGCCCACGGGCCATATCAGGCCCGCCACTGCCATCAATCCGGCCCGCGACAGCTTAAGACTAAGCCTATGTTTGCATAGGTGGGCAGAAAAATTAAAATTGTTATGGCCCTTGCAACATACCGAAAAAAATAATGGCCCCAAGGTTTCAAAGTTTGGAGTTGGAGTTTGGACTAGAGTATTTACATGTAACAGAACAACAAACCACTGAAATGTGTTGTGTATCGCACTGTCACAAAGTCACTTTACCTATATTGTTTACCATTTGCAAGAATGTTACATTACATAAAGCCCGGTCCGTGAGCACGTAGAATTTTGTCCAATGACCCCTAGCTACCCATCCTTATCGCTCGCGCGTAATTATATTGCTGTTGCGACTGTGCGACGGGCGCCCGCAGTGAGTGTGCGAGCGCGATAGCAACATAATTACGCGCGAGCGATAAGGATGGGTAGCTTGGGGTCATTGGGCAAAATTCTACGTGCTCACGGACCAGACCATAGAAATGCTCTAGCTAGTCTATACTCCACACAATATAACTTGACACTTAAATATTATTTTTGTTTCTTCTTAGGGGATGTTGTTGAACAAAGCACAAAACCGAAAGTGTCAAAGACTTTGCCAGATGAAAAGAAGGTTGCAAAGGGTGATACAGATATAATGGTAAGTTAGCCAGTCATCCGAAAATTATTATACAGGGTGACTGAAACTGAACCCGCCATAGCTAATAGGCGTATAGAGGAGGTCATTTGCTAATTATTGAACCTTACTTTCTATGGCTAAAGTTTTATAGTATAGGAGATATGTCAATTTTTATACTTTTTTCAGATTTTTCCGAAATTAGACCTAAAAACTGCTTCAATTTTTTTTCTCGCGTGATTTCAACAGTTTTTTTTATTTGATATTAATATCGAATATGTCTTTATTCAAATAAAATAAATTTCTGATCCAGATAATGATTGAATAGCTAGTTACGAGCCGTTAAAGTCTAACAAAAGTACAAACCACGATAAAAAATTCTACTTCGAATTCGATTGAAACAAAAATTAATGGTGATAATGGATTGCCAATAATCTTAAAAATATCTCTAGCTTCTCTTCTTTCCAATGATATATCACACGTTGTAATTAGATATTGAAATTTGTCAAAAAATCAAAGTTAATGGAAGAAAATGGAGTAATAATACAAAAATTATCCATACAAAGTTGATTTTGATTTTTTTTAAACTCTTTTCTTCATAATGTGATTATTATTATTTTTAAATTCATTTTTCAAAAAAACACACAAAAATAGTTATGAAAAGGAGTATAGCAGAAAATATGAGATGTTTGAAGAAACTTTGTATGGATAATTTTCGTATTATTACTCCATTTTCTTCCATAAACTTTGAATTTTTAATAAATTTCAATATCTAATTACTACGTGTGATATATCATTGGAAAGAAGAGAAGCTAGAGATATTTTTAAGATCATTGGCAATCCATTATCACCATTAGTTTTTTTTAAAATCGAATTCGGACTTGAATTGTTTATCGTGGTTTGTAATTTTGTTGAACTTTGGCGGCTCGTAACTAGTTATTGAATCATTATCTAGATCTGAAATTTATTTGGTTTGACTAAAGGTTTATTCGATATTAGTATCAAATAAAAAAATCGGTTAAAATCATGCGAGAAAAAAAAATTAAGCAGTCTTTAGGTCAAATTTCGGAAAAATCTGAAAAAAGTATAAAAATTGACATATCTTCTAAACTATAAAACTTTAGTCATAGAAAGTAAGGTTCAATAATTAGCAAATGACCTCCTCTATACGCGTATTAGCTATGGCGGGTTCAGTTCCAGTCACCCTGTATTAGCTTTTTAGAATTGATACTATTATTTTTGTTCTAACTTGCCAAGTTTCATGAGCAAGTTTCATAATGTTTTGAATGTAACTTAACTTTAAAATTACTTGAATATGTAGGCATCTTTTAGACATACAAGTATGTATTTCAATTTTATTTCTTCTTACAGTCTTTACTGGCAATGCCTTCGAGCAGAGAAAAGGCGGTCAAAAGAGTGGGAGAAGAGATAATGGATTTGTTGAGCAAGCCCACAGCTAAAGAGAAGTCTTTAGCAGACAAATTTAAAAGTCAAGGAGGTATGGTACCAAATTCTTATGTAATATATTTTGGTCAAGCAAGATTATTGTCATTTTTATGTGAAAGTAAAGCATAGAATAGTCTAATAGAGATATTTTCTAGGTAAAAAAGCAGCATGTTATTGAATGATTCATCAGTCAGCTTATCAAAAAATACTCGACACATATTTTTCACTTTTTCAAACTAATGAAAAAGGATGATGGGCAAATTGGGCGTTGAACCAACAGAAACAAAAAGTGTACTAAATTAAAGCTAAATACTAGTACTTCATTTCATAGTATGACAACAATCCTGAAATACGCGGGGATACGGAGATAGAGGTCATTGAATATGCAAAGTTTCCATAGTATTTCACATCACACTAGGGTAATAAAAATAGTATTAGGTCCATTTAATTGCTTGTATCAATCATATTGATAGTATTGTTTCATATATTACTATCGATTCTATCGATTAAGTATGTAAGTATACCGAATAAATCACAATCGATTATTCGATTGCAGTAATCGAGTATAATGCTGAAAATAAGGAATCAAACTAACAATCAAATGATAGTGATGATGGTAATCAATGAAATCGATTAATCGAATTGTTAATCGATAAATCGTTATTTGGCAATATCGATTAATAATCGATTCGTGATCGATTATGCGACAACACTACCTACAGCTTAACTGGTAGAAATCCCATTGAAACATGACTGTGTTCATTTCATTTCTCAAAATGGTACCCACGAGTAGGTGTGGTCCTACGCACGTAATGTAGAATATGGTACTTATTTTATTCCATTTGTTGGCCCCACTCGGACATAATAATTGATAAATAACTTAATGTATCAATGTAGGTATATTAATTAATAATATTTTTTGTTTGCGCAATAAAACACCTATGACTATTATACATTATGTCAATTTCCAAGCAAACCCGGAAGTTTTTGGTAGTTATTTATATGAAAATATATTTCTGATACTAAGTCCTAACAAATAATAGTAGTTACATTTCTGTTGGTTTTACGCCCAGATTTCATAGAAAAGTGCCCATCATCCTTTAAAGAGATACAGCGCGCCAAAGTTTGATAGAGGCACGTGACGTCAAGAAGTGCCTAAAATCGTGACTTTTGTGACATCACGCGGAACTTCAATGCACCATAACATCGTAATTACGTGTTTGATTGACAAATAAAAATATTCCAATGTTTTTTGAATTTTCAAATTGACGAACCAAAATTTTTTTTTAGGACCCTAGCCTGTACTATAGATAGATCGTTTCATCCACTCATCCACGAAGACGCGCCCCACCATTCTTCCGCTAAGGTTTGAGTGTTATCGGTACACGCTAAATTATCCATGAGTGCACACGCACACTACAATAAACACACTCGGATTGCTCGGATCAAACCCCGCACCCCGCGCTTCTCTCAACCAAAAATTAGTGGGGCGTGTCTTCGTGGATGAAACGATCTATACATCGTGGGAACATAGAATATTCTAGAACTATCAGTGTTTTGTTTACAGGTGCTCAAGTGATGGAGTTTTGCCCGCACGGCACCCGCGCGGAATGCGTTCGAGCGTTCTCAGTTCAGAAACCAGACGGTACAGAAGTGCAGGGGTACAGTTGTAAGAAACTCCACTTCAAGAAGATTATACAGAGCCATACGGATGAATCGCTGGGAGACTGCTCGTTTCTGAACACCTGCTTCCATATGGATAGCTGCAAGTAAGTCTAGTTAGACTAAATCTAAATAAAATGTCTTTATTTTCTTACAATAGTAGAACAGAAGTACCGTCTACGCTATTGTTTGTTTGGCTCTAGAATGAAGGTCGCCTTATGTACTGTGATTTATGTGCATGTAAGTTTGAAATAAATAAATAAAAGGACATTTTGAACAAATTAAACTTATTTACAGGTATGTGCACTACGAAGTGGACAATACGGATCCAAATGCAAATTCCAACAAAATAACAACTGAATCTTCACAGAAGATTGCACAAAATGGTAAGTAATTTTAACTACAATTATACATTATTCTGATTATAAAAATTGACTTAGCCATAGAGGATAAAATTACTATATTATTTTGGTTCAATACTAGCATTTACTGATTTTACTGTTACATAATTTGTAAACTTTGAACACAGAATTGCAGAATTTTTCACTGTCTTTTTATTCTAGGTGCAAGTGTGGTGTCAAAGCCTGATGGAGTATTGACATTGACTCCACCACAATGGCTGCAGTGCGATCTGCGGTATCTTGACATGACATTCTTAGGTAAGTTTTAATTCTAAAATTACACTGTAATTACTTATGTGAATGTTTGTTAATTCATAAAGAAAATAGTAATTCGTGAGTAAAAAATTTGTTAAATTTTTTTATGTTTCCTACTTGTCGACATAGTCATCGTCGTCATCATTTCAGCCAAATGACGTCCACTGCTGGACAAAGGCCTCCCCCAAGGATTTCCATAACGACCGGTCCTCTGCCCGCATTACCTACTTTAATACGCAGATCTATAGTGTATAGCGTGGATCCCGTTTTACTCCCTTCATCTATCTTACGCGGTTTAGATTTTTTCATACAAATGTTTTTTTCCGCTAACTCTCGTTCCCGTGGGAATTTTGCAATATCCTGTTGTAACTAAGCTTTAAGTTTACTAAGGTATCATGCCAAAAAATTCAAGCGTCTAACTTAAGCGGTTTACATTTTTCATACAAAAGTATTTTCCCGCTAATTCCCGTTCCCGTGGGAATTTCGGGAATTCCTTTCTTAGTGCACTTCTACGGTACCTAAGTTACGTCCCTTCCAAATCTCAAGTGCCTATGTTTAGCCGTTTAGGCTGTGCGTTGATATGTCAGTCAGTTTCTCCTTTTATATATTTAGAAGATTAGATTCAAAACCAAATGTACAAACTTCTCCGGCGCAGAATCTCTGAGGCGTTAATGAGTGTACAGGTGTTTCGCAGGCAAGTTTGCGGTGATCATGGCCGACCCGCCGTGGGACATCCATATGGAGCTGCCCTACGGAACGATGTCGGATGACGAGATGAGGTGTCTCGGCGTGCCGCAACTGCAGGACAGCGGGCTTATATTCCTGTGGGTCACTGGCAGGTAAGCTTGACTTACATGGCACTAAAAACTGACTGGCATATAAATACAGGGTGGAATTTTGTATTTGTAATGCCACCTGAAGGCAAAGTACTCTTGTGGATAGAAAATGTTACTCAAAGAAAACATTTATTTTTGAAAAGAAAGAGAATTCAAAGCTTTCCAAGATTTCCGAAAGTAATTCAGGTGGCATTACAAAAATCCATCCTGTATTGACTTGCAATCAAGTATACAGACGACAGTAAACTTAGTTTAATGGCCAATAAAGTCTAAATTCATATTTTGCACATACCTGTCGTATCGTGACGGATTAGCAAGTTGAAGTGGTAATGAGCGGGACACCCACAAGGTGGACCGACGAGCTCATAAAGGTAACAGGAAGGCGCTGGATGCAGGCCGCCACCAATCGGCCATTGTGGAAATCATTGGGGGAGGCCTATGTTCAGCAGTGGACGTCCTATGGCTGAAATGATGATGATAACCTGTCGTATCTTGTCACCAGAGCCATGGAGTTGGGCAGAGAGTGCCTAAAGCTGTGGGGCTACGAGCGCGTGGATGAACTGATCTGGGTGAAGACGAACCAGCTGCAGAGGATCATCCGTACCGGCCGCACTGGGCACTGGCTCAATCACGGCAAGGAGCATTGCTTGGTCAGTATCATTATCATCATCATCATCATCATCATCTTTACAATGTGGACAGATGACCTTATAAGATCATCCGCACCAGTCGCACGGGGCACTGGCTTAACCACGGCAAGGAGCATTGCTTGGTCAGTATTCTACACTAATATACAAAAACCTTTACAAAAAATATATCAAAATTCAGATTCTTCAGTCTTCTTTGTTCAAAATCGCTCCTTTTCAGATTAGTTTGGCTATATTTGTACGTAAAAATGAGGACTCTAGTTCTATACTTATTAAAAACTTAGGATGTTTAAAAAAACTGTAATATTATATTATCTATCTTTTTTTTTATTTTTTTTATTTCTCATACTCATCATCATCATCATCATCATTTCAGCCACAGGACGTCCACTGCTGAACATAGGCCTCCCCCAATGCTTTCCATGTTGATCGATTGGTAGCGGCCTGCGTCCAGCGCTTCCCTGCTACCTTTACGATGTCGTCGGTCCACCTTGTAGGTGGACGTCCCACGCTGCGTTTTCCGGTACGCGGCCTCCATTCCAGAACCTTTCTGCCCCATCGGCCGTCAGTTCTGCGTACTATGTGCCCTGCCCATTGCCACTTCAGCTTGCTAATACGTCGGGCTATGTCAGCGACTTTGGTTCGTTTACGGATCTCCTCATTTCTGATTCGATCTCGCAAAGAAACACCAAGCATAGCCCTCTCCATAGCACGCTGTGCAACTTTGAGCTTCTGTATAAGGCCTATAGTGAGAGGCCACGTTTCCGAGCCATAAGTTATCACTGTTATCACATTAATGGCGAGTACATCACTCACCTTCGGTTTGCCGACGATATTGTGGTCATGGCAGAATCGTTGGAAGATCTTGGCACAATGCTCGAAGACCTTAATCGAGTTTCCCAACAGGTAGGCCTGAGGATGAACATGGACAAAACGAAGCTTATGTCGAATGTCCATGTTACGCCCTTTTTCTCATACTGTACCTCATAAATATTATTTGGATTTTTTTTCCTTAAATAATGAATAGTAAAATAATAATTTATTATCAAAACGTTAATCGTATTAGGAGTAAACTAAAAGATGTTTATCTAAATATTCTCAACTGCAACTATGATATTATTTGTCTCACAGAGACTAATTTTAATTCGAGTGTTTTTAATGCAGAAATTTTGGACTCAAGATACTTAATATTTCGAAGGGACCGTTGTAGCACTAGTATTCACAAAACAGAGGGGGGTGGAGTAGCCGTAGCAATCTAATATAAAGATTATATGAGTGGGAGAGTGAAGTTGAGGATATTTGGTTGCGAATTAATTTTCCATCTAACAAACACTTAATACTTTGTTTATGATATATATGAGTGGGAGAGTGAAGTTGAGGATATTTGGTTGCGAATTAATTTTCCATCTAACAAACACTTAATACTTTGTTTATGTTATTTGCCACCAGACTTATGCCTATCTAAATTAACTACTTTTTACACTGATTTCCAAAGAAGACTGCTTCAACTTAAAGATAACTCTAGTTTCTTGTGTTTTGGAGATTTTAATGCATGTAACATTCAGTGGCTTAAGTATTCAGATTCCATCGACATGATTCCCACCCCCGCACCTGATGCAAAATCTCAACTTTTTTTGGAATCTTATTCACTGTGTAATCTGAGACAGTTCAACAGTATACCTAACAAGAACAATCGAATTCTTGATCTCGTTCTAAGCACTGAGAGTTCACTCTCTGTATATGGCGCTGATGCACTTAGTCGAATGGATAGCCATCACCCACCACTCTTAATAGACTTTTCTACTTCAGAGTTACCACCGAAGGTTATTTCTGGTACGCATCGAAAAAGACCTAACTTCTATAAGTGTAACCTTAATGGTATTCGGGGTGATCTAAGCTCAATCGATTGGGATGACTGTCTGGCGGGTGATGATATTGATGTAACTGTGAATACATTTTATGAAAAACTAAACCAAATTATTCATAAACATACACCTCTAAAAAACAAAAAAATCCATCAGTTTCCCTGCTGGTTTAGTCCGGCTCTAATACGCTAAAACAAATACCATAAAAAATACAGGAAATACGGTAACCCACTGGACTATGATACTTTTTGCCTTCTTCGCACTCGCTGTAAGTCTCTCCTACAAAAATGCTACAAAAGTTATCTTGATTCAGTTGAAACTTCTATAAAACATAATGTCAAGTATTTCTTTAAATATGTCAATGGTGAAAAAGCGTCTTCTTCAATGCCCCTGACAATGAAGTATGGAAACACCATTTCCTCAAATGTTGAAGAAATATGTGACATGTTCTCCAGTTACTTTGGGTCGGTATTTGAAAGTAAACAGAGCCATGACACCTTGTACGCGACCGAGTCTCATCATCACTTCTCATTATCAACTGCTGAAATCGACTTAAAATGTATAAAAGCTAAGATCAAGAGTCTTGACGGCAGTAAGGGCGCGGGACCTGATGGAATACCTCCACATTTTGTAAAGAGTTGTTGCGATGAGCTATGTGCACCACTTTACATAATTTTTAATAACTCGCTTAGGACAGGAAAATTTCCCACTTATTGGAAAATAGCTCATGTAATTCCAATCCATAAATCAGAAGCAAAAGACCAATGTACAAACTACCGGCCAATCAGCATTTTATCGTGCTTCGCCAAGTTATTCGAATCTGTGACTTATGGCATTCTCTATTCTTTCTTCAAGCAACATCTGTCCCCTCGCCAGCATGGGTTCATCGAGAAAAGATCGACAGTGAGTAATCTTTTAGAATACAAGAACTATCTCTGCTCGGCCTTTGCTCGGGGACGCCAGGTGGACTCCATTTACACGGACTTCTCTAAGGCATTTGACAAGGTAAATCACTTCATACTTTGTCGGAAGCTCAAGGGTTATGGTGTCCACGGCAGTCTACTGCGCTGGCTAGAATCGTATCTGGATAATAGGAGTCAAATAGTAAGTGTACATGGGCATCTTTCATCGCCGACAGCGATCACCTCCGGTGTTCCGCAAGGCTCGCATCTGGGACCGTTGCTATTCTCGATTTTCATCAATGACCTGGCTGAACAACTAACGGTTCCCTGCTTGCTCTACGCTGATGATCTCAAAATTTTCTTAGAAATTAATGATCTTGGAAACTGTTCTGAACTGCAGAGGAACTTGTCATTGGTGGCCAAGTGGTGTTCTGATAACCATATGTTCTTAAATACCAACAAATGCCTTGTTATATCTTTTGGTACTTCTAAAAATAAAACATATTATGATTATTCTCTACACGGATTTGTATTAAGACGCGAATCCGTTGTCAGAGACCTGGGGGTGTACTTTGACCAGGGTCTTTCATTTCGTTGTCATTACGACCATATTGTCTCCAAATGTACTCAACTCCTTGGCTTTGTCACACGTTCTACAAGGGACTTCAAGAACCAATCTACCCTTATATGCCTATACTACTCACTGATCAGAAGCATCTTGGAGTATGGTTGTGTAATCTGGTCGCCATTCTATAATGTTCACTCGGACCGAATTGAGGGTGTCCAAAGAAAGTTTCTGAATATTCTTTGCTTCAGATTGGGTTTGGGTCGCGAATATAGGTCATACAGGGCAAGGCTACAGCGCTTCAAAATGACGTCTCTGGCCTCCAGACGTGAATGTCTTGAACTGGTCTGTCTGCACAAGATTTTGCACTCTGAACTTGATTCACCAAATCTTCTTTCCCTTCTTAATTTTAACATTCATTACAAATCCCGAAACCCTTTAAAAAAATTATTTTGCACACATGTTTAGAGTTGCGGTTTAGATTAATCTATGGAATATTATCTGTGCCTGAATATGACTGTAACTTGTTTTGTGAGCCTTAAATAAATAAATAAATAAAATAAATAAATAAATTCAGCTTGGGACGTCCAGCCACAAGGTGGACAGATGATCTTATAAAGGTTGCGGGAAAGCACTGTATGCACTCCGCTACGAACCGACCTGCATGGAAATTGTTGTGGGGAGGCATATGTTCAGCAATAGTACTGCTACTACTTTTTAGTTTGAAAAAGGGGTGATTCAGGTTGGTGGTGCTCGGGTGGCCAATACATTAACTCTAGGAGCTCTTAGGGTAAAAATATGCGAATATCAGGCCTTCTCAACTCGTCTGCGAAGTGTGGTAAGGTAGGCTAAATTCTCCGTTTAACTTTAGTGAATGAGGGCTATCGTTTTAGCGCTCACCAGTTAGCGCCACTGTAGAGTAAGGTCCTGTCACTTGCTAGTAGCGAAGACAGTGGCACCAACTGGTGAGCGCTAAAGTGGCAGGAGGACTATCGCATTTGCACTCATCAAGATGGCGCCACTGTAGAGTAAGGTCCTATCAATCACCAGGGGTGCCAACTGTTAAGTATAAAAACGATAGCCCTCATTGGACAGGGTCGTGTTCCTTTGAAGTGGAGATATAACCTGATGATGATGAGGTCTTACTATTATTGGTTAGTCCTTCGCACTTTAGGTTAGAAATCCTTGGCTTGGGTAATAAATATTTTTTAGATTTTTTTTTATTGGTGTTTCCTGGAAGAAATCGTGGAAATCTGTGGCCTTTGTCAGTGGAAGACATTTGATTAAAACAGCGACTATTTGACTAGCGCGTCAGGTATAATTTTTGTTAAGTTTGTGCTTGTTCCACAGGTGGGCATGAAAGGCAACCCGGAGAACCTGAACCGAGGCCTGGACTGTGACGTCATCGTGGCCGAAGTGAGGGCCACCTCGCACAAGCCTGACGAAATATACGGGATTATTGGTGAGTACAGACTTCACTCTTTAGACTATAGTCTTTAGTCGGCCGATCCTTTGGTCGGGCTGTTATGTATGAACATGTATGAAAGTGCGCACATGACACCAATTTGGTATCGGCCATAAAGTTCATATACCTAGCGGAATAGATCAACAAAGAACTGAGCGAGTGAGATGTCATCATGTCACTAGCAGCAACACTGTGATAAAAAAATGCGTCCGACAGAACCGTTTTTTTTTTTCAACTATTTGACAGTTCAGAGGCACTTACTGGCACACTGAAAATTTTTAGATATTTCAGATTTTACGTGAGTGAAATCGTGGATGTTTATGAGAAATAGTGCTTCAGAAACGTGATGAATGAAATAAACTTTCAGTGATTGATTATTCTTCAAAATAGTGAAATAATCTTGAAAATTGACATACAATGGACATCCAGTGACACCCTAAAATCGGTTTCGTTTTGTCAAACGACAAAACGAAACAAAATACAGCAACAACCATGAGCTGTCGCTCATGGTTGTTGCTGTATTCCGAAGGTAATATTCCTTCCTTTGTGGTATCGTCCGATTCCTCATACAAATTAAAAGCTGGCCAAATATTCGCCGATAAAAGTCTATAGTCTGCGGGGGCTCTTGGAGCGGTTAGGCACTACCTCGCCCAAATTTTTACTGTGCTATATTTTATTTTGTTTTCAACAGAACGTCTCAGTCCGGGCACGAGGAAGATTGAGCTTTTCGGGAGACCACATAATATACAACCTAATTGGTACGTAAAACTTATAATATTATTAAAAGTCGACGCCCTGTTTTGCTAAAATGATGAATGATGATTGTTATTAACTGTATATAATATAACAGCTTTAGATCCTGGCTACATAAGAGTTGCAGCAGTGAAAATAATCTAGAAAATCTTTTGATGAATCAAAAGCTGGCACCTGAAATTACTCTACTACTATCGAGAGATTGTATCGATAGTGATCATAATACTTTCGATAGTATTACAAAAATAGTTCGATAGTGAAATATCTTGTAATAGTCTACTATCTAAAATTATCGATATTATGAGTGATTTATTTTACTTCGATAACCTATACCGATACTATTGATTTTATTCATAGCACTAGCATCTTATGCAGTTGTGATAATAGCTATTTTGCAATAAAAAATACAAGCTTAAATGTGCTGTCGTTCGTACATAATGCCCGGTTTCCACCAAGGTGGAGCGGAGCGGAGAAATGTTTTAAATAACAATCAGATGTCATTAAGTTTTAATGAAATTGACAGAATGATTGGTTACTTAAATCATTTCTCCGCTCCACTGCGCCTTGGTGAAACCGGGCCTTACATGTTAATTTTCTCATCCCAGGATAACCCTCGGCAACCAAGTCGACGGCGTCCGCTTGGTGGAGCCAGAACTGATCGCAGCGTTCAAGAAGCGTTACCCAGACGGCAACTGCATGGCGCCTCCGCCCCCGGACCCAGGGCTGCCCTAGCCAAGCAATAATAGCCCTAAACACAATGGTAATACGGCCACGTTATTTTGAACTTTGTTGCCTTGTTAACTGTATAATATCCGGGATCCAGCATCACTGGACACCGTTAAACTGTATTGCCGTGGGAATGAGCCAACGGCGACTTTTTGTAGCGATGCAGTAGCGATTCTGTCGCGCATTCGCATCGATACAGTCGCAATGCGGTCGCTAGCTATGTGCCCTCGTACACATAAAAGAGCTACTGTCGCGATGCAAACGCGATTCAGTAACCCTCCCTGCGTTCTTTCCCCAATGTCGTCCGACACGGTCGCGCGTTTGCTTTGATACAGTCACGCTGCTGTAACGCGTTTGCTTCGCTTCTGTAGTGCGTTGCAAATGCGACTAACGCGCGTTAGTAGAGATACTGTCGCTCGTTTACGAAACGCTACAAAAAGTCGCCGTGGGCGATGACCCTTATCCAATTTCTCCTTTAGTCCAACTGTAAAATGTTAAAATAATAATAGACTTAATAATGTTTAAGAGAGACTATTTCTGCAGCACCAAGCTGCCAGAAGCTTTTTCAGTTTAAAACTGTGCGTGTGCATTTTAAGATATTGGAAGATAAACCATTCAGAAAGTTAATTCATATTTGTTAAGATTATAGTAATGGGGTAGATACAAGATAACGACATAAATAGAGGTCCGCAATTACCTTCTTTTCCAAGTCTTAGGCCGTATACAGAAAGAAAGCTGGAAACTTATAAGCGCTGGTCCGTTCGTTCACAAAGGAAGCAAGTTGAATGGCATTTTATATGGCAGCGTCCAGCGCTGACCAGCGCGTGTTGAAACTTGTCGGCGCCGTTCAGTTCTTATGGGCGCGCGTTCATTACTATCTTCCTGCGCGTTTTACCAGCGCTGAGAAGCGCTGGTAAGCGCTTATAAGTTTCCAGCTTTATTTCTGTATACGGCCATAAAAACAATATCTTATCCATGAATTGCCGCATTTGCCGCACTAAGGGCTGATTTTACCATCATCGGATAAATTTTAACTGAAGAATAAACTTGTCATTTTGACATATTTCCATACTGAAACTGTCAATGTGCCAAACTGATTCTTCAGTTAAAAGTTATACGGCGATTGAAATATCAGTCCTAACAGGGTAAATCGTGGACAGATGGAGTATTTATAAACCCTACAATCACTCTTGACAAATAAATATAATATAAGGAAAGCTTGTAAATAATAATAATTGTTGTTAATTACACATGTTTAATATTGACGTGTTTTTATTTTCCTAACCTTTTTATTTATTTATTTTGCTTTTATTTCAGACGATGGTTAAAGCCAGGTTTCCATCAAGGCGGAGCGATGTTTTGAACAACCAATCAGGTGTCATTCAGATTGAATGAAATTGTCTGAATGAAATCTGATTGGTTATTCAAAACATTTCTCCGCTCTGCTCCGCTTTGATGGAAACCGGGCCTAAATTGGTATTTTTGCAAGCACACTAGCTGGGCTAAAGGTTTCCTAAATAGGCTGCTTGCTATTTGGGGGATCTGGGTTGGTTGGAATAGAAAGATAAACCACAAAACAAATCGCGCACAATGGCCTAATCAAGAGGCTAAGTGCGGCTTTCGATTGCTAAAAAAAAAAAATTGTATTGCTGGTCAGAAATGCTGTTCTTGTGTATAGAAAGAATTTTTCAACCGTCAGATATCTTTTCTGAGGACTAAACTTGTCATTTTGACATATTTCCCATACTGAAACTGTCAATATGCCAAACTTATTCTTCAGTTAAAAGTTATCCGACGATTGAAATATCAGCCCTAATAGAACTAATAACTTGTTGTTTATTGTCTATGGCTCATGGTACTCGAAGTCCTAAAAATATACCTACCACCTTTTGATTGCAGTCAGTGATATGTCTTTAAAAAAACGTTACAAAACAAAATGCATTGTTCGTTTTCTTTGAGTAGGATTTTGTTTTTCAATATGTCTGCAAAATAATTATTTGTTCTTCGTTGTCGTGTCGTTCGCGTTGTGGTAGTAATGTGATCCCGATTTTGAGGTATCATCTTTTCTTCGTCATCATCAGATTGTTTTGTCTCCACTGCAAGAGTACTCTCTCTGTAATTGAGTAAATGAAGATTTTGGCCTACACTGCCCATCCCTATTTTGAAAAAAAAAAGATATCTCAAAGGGCAAAAATGTCTCAACCATTTTATGATTTAAAATGCCTAATGTGTTTAACAAGGATAAAAATTTATCGTATCGAAAGGATGAAAAGTCTCGACGATTTGTGGTTCGAAATGTGTATTAACAAGGTCGAATATGTCTCTTAACGATTTCTCGTTCAAAACGTATTTTAACAAATATGAAAAAAAAAGATATCTCAATGGGTGAAAATGTCTCAACTATTTATGGTTTAAAATGTCTTAATGACGATGAAATTGTCTCAACGATTTGTGGTTTAAAATGTGTCATAACAAAAGACGAAAACGTCTCAACGATTTGTAGTTTAAAATGTCTTAATGACGTTGAAAATTTCTCAATAATTTATGGTCTAAAATGTCAAATGACGGTGAAAATGTCTCGACGATTTGTGGTTTAAAATGTCTTAATGACGATGAAAAGTCTCAACGATTTGTGGTTTAAAATATCTTAATGACGATGAAAATGTCTCGACGATTTGTGGTTTAAAATGTCTTCATGTCGATGAAAATGTCTCGAAGATTTGTGCTTTAAAATAAAATGTCTTAATGACGACGAAAATGTCTCAACGATTTGTGGTTTAAAATTTCTCGATGACGATGAAATGTCTCAACAAATTTGTGGTTTAAAATGTCTTAATGACGATGAAAATGTCTCGACGATTTGTGGTTTAAAATGTCTTAATGACGACGAAAATGTCTCGACGATTTGTGGTTTAAATGTCTTGATGACGATGAAAAGTCTCAACGATTTGTGGTTTAAAATGTCTTAATGTCGATGAAAATGTCTCGACGATTTGTGGTTTAAAATTTCGTAATGACGATGAAAATGTCTCAACGATTTGTGGTTTAAAATGTCTTAATATCGATGAAAATGTCTCGACGATTTCTGGTTTAAAATGTCTTCATGTCGATGAAAATGTCTCGACGATTTGTGGTTTAAAATGTGTCATAACAAACATGAAAATATCTCAACGATTTGTGGTTTAAAATGTCTTAATGACGATGAAAATGTCTCAACGATTTGTGGTTTAAAATGTCTTAATATCGATGAAAATGTCTCGACGATTTGTGGTTTAAAATGTCTTCATGTCGATAAATATGTCTCGACGATTTGTGGTTTAAAATAAAATGTCTTAATGACGATGAAAATGTCTAGACGATTTGTAGTTTAAAATGTGTCATAACAAAGATGAAAATATCTCAACGATTTGTGGTTTAAAATGTCTTAAAGTCGATGAAAATGTCTCAACGATTTGTGGTTTAAAATAAAATGTCTTAATGACGATGAAAATGTCTCGACGATTTGTGGTTTAAAATAAAATGTCTTAATGACGATGAAAAGTCTCAACGATTTGTGGTTTAAAATGTCTTAATGACGATGAAGCAATAAATAAATGATTATGATTATGATTTTGAAAATATTGTCTCAACAATTTGTGGTACACATAGAAGAAAAAAACAATTTTTAACAAAACAATCCAAATAGTTAATAACTCAGTAAAAATAAAATTTGGCAACAGTTCCTTATTTAGCCATTAGCTATCACCTGAGGCTATCACACAACTTCAAGTAGCTGATGCATTTTTCCTTGATTAAACGGTCTGAATCCAATAAGATGTCGATGCCATGGTCGTTGACGTCGTTATAAGTACGCATACATCGATACAAGGGGGCGCCCTTACCCAGGTTGGTTGTACAGTGGGGCAATCTGAATGTTTTTGTAGATGGATGTCTTGGAATGTGATACGGAACAGCGAGATCAACCCGCTGAAGCAGACCGGGACAAGTCAATCTACCATGAATGAGCTTGTGCAAAGACATGAGATCCAGTAGTTTCCGTCGACTCTCCAAGGAAGTCATTTTGAAAAAAGAAAGTCTAGTGGAATAATTAGCACCTCGGGGACAGTCGCGACTTTTAAAAGCAAGGTATCGTGTAAAGTTTTTTTGGATGCGTTCTATTCTATGGGAGTGGACTTTGTAAGTAGGCCGTTTCAAAAGCAAAACGTTCCAATTTCGCTTCGCATATAACGGCTCTCTTCTGTTGTGTGTCATTTTCTATGGAGACTAACGCTTTATGGATTTAATTCCACGATTCGCGTAAACTTAGATTTTTGGGCATTAGTCATTTGTAAATTAGGAAATATTAATGTATTAAAGCAGATTATTTAATTAATAACGTTACCACAAAAAGAAGAAGAATAATAATAAGCAAAATCTAGCATAAAATATTTTATGTTATATTCCTATCATATCGTTGCAAGCACTATAATCGGGTCATCACGCGCTGGCATATACCTTAATTCGCCACTTTTTGGTCTTCTTGTGTAAAAGGCGGTTAAACTTACCCGTACTCTTTACGCTCCAACAACGAAATGCGTTTCTAGAGTCAAAAAAAAGTTAAACAGACGCATTTTTTTATTAATCTAGCCTCTTAAATTAACAAAAGCAAATGTTCTGTTAACATGTTACACGAAACTTAGGTATACAACACCAATTTGGCCTTATATCTGGGTGTTTAGGCTTGGTCCAAATTCCGTGCCGCTGAGTGTATAAATAGTTAGTCCTGGGGGATTTACATTCTGTACTAAACCTGCTTGAATATTTACGTTTCTTCGGGAGTCTGCCCGCCATTTGATATGTTTTCTTTCTCTTCTTCTTCTAAAGAAATAAAATCACTGCTGACTGACAGCAGCTGTTTTTCCTTGTTGTCCGAAGAAGCATCATCACTGCTGACTGACAGTAGCTGTTTTTTCTTGTTGTCCGAAGAAGCATCATCAATCATCAATGAATCCTCGATTAGCGTCAACTCTTCGTTATCAATCTTAAAAGAGAAATATATTTATTAATAGCTAATTTAAAGGTTTAATTTAAATTTTTAATGCTATATTGTGTTACTCTTATTTATCTTTGTTACGCAGAATATAAATGTTTTCGGTGAAGTCTTCTATGAATGTAACGAAGTACCTAACACCATGCCTTGCAGAAAAGCCTCGTCCGCAAGCTGGTTGTAAACTTGTAAGGCGCGAACGCTTCTTCAATCGCCTTCCTTCTTTCTATTGGGTAGCTCGAACACACTTGGGTCCGCTTTCTTGTCCAAAATGACATTTTATTGTATTTGCCTGACATGAAGTGACATGTTAGCAGAGCGTTGTGATAGGACTGCCCTCGGCAGTTTGAAAAATCAGTTCCCAATTCACTTAAAGTTTAGGTAACAACATTATTTTGTAATTTTCTGGCCAAAACAACATGGTCAGGCAGCGGTTTTTTAAATTTCTAAGATGATAATCTGATCATCTCGAACTGATTGTGCACCTTACACCTGCATTACCTGGCCAGCTTGATCTCATATCTTTTCAATGCATATTGCATCGATGAGCGGGGAACGTTAAGTGCTTCTCGCTGTGTCATCCCTTGGTTGATCAGAGCTTTTTTGCTGAATAGCAATATCTGGATCAATACAGAAAAAGGGCATTTTATTTCAATGATGCCGTCTTCATATATGTCGTTTGGTGATGCGCCCAGACTCAATACCCTACGTAATTCAAGCCACAATGCGCTTTCTGCTTGAAGTATTGTTACGCGCTTAATTTCATGACGATTTGTGACTTGTTTTGTAGACTCCAAAAAACTAGATTTGGCCTGTAATTGCCATAATTATATTTATTGGCGCAAAGTTAATTTTACAATCTTGCTCCTTTCACTTTCATTGTAGGCAAAGTTAGAATAGAACGAGCTTTATTATTATGGATAGAAAAAAAAATTGACACAAAACCATTTACATGACAAAAAAGAAGGTATAAACTGTGCCAACAGGCCCCCAGGCACAGTGATAATTTCTTTTCTTCCAGACGCTTTAGCGTTTTTCCTGGGCTTTCATTGCACACTGATATGTAAAGGCAGGTTTGCAAACCTCAAACCTCCTGTATTAAAACAGACCACAGCCGCATGGCACCGAACAGAATAGGAATCTTTCAACGAGAAATTGATAACTTAGCTACGGCCCTGCTCACAAGTCGTAGATCTGACTACTTAATTCTATCTTGATGTTTGATGGTGTACTTATAGCAGCAAAATCATTCAATACACTGGTCTGGCACCACTTCAGTTTTCTTTTAGATTTCCGCCAATAGCACTTAACCTTAGTAGGTACTTCCTGTTTTAACTATTCCATGATTTTTAAATCTTACTTCGATCTCATATGATCGCCAATCATTTATACTTCTTTGGTAAGCACCATTCATCAACTAGCGCCTCCTTCTGAGGGAACTTCTTCAATGTTCATATTTCTGCAGATGTTGTGCAAAACTGCTGTGGCTATGATTACTGATTGTATATTAGGCAGTGACAAACGTAGAGTTAAGCTAATAACTTGGAACAGACGTTTCCAAACTCCAAAAATGTTCTGAAGTAATATAAAGCGAATTATAACTTAAGTTTAAAATGAACTTTTTAAAAGCTTTTAATTAATAGCAAATGGGTGAGTACCGATTTTGATGGATTCTCGACGACTTCTGAAACCTGGACTGCGAAGTTTTGTCAGCATTTCAGCACTCCGCCGCACGCTCTTCTTTGTGATGTCACAGTTAGGTCCTTCAAATCACTTTTAAGGATATTCGTAAACCAATACGCAATTGGCTGCTTTAAATAATCTTCACTCCCTCCCTTCACCATAAAAAGCAAAAATGGGCAGCAAATGTATCGTTTGAGTTTGAAGTAAAACCTTCTAATTGGGATTTATGGTTATCAGTAAAGTGAATGTCGAGTGCGTTATCCTGGCAAAATGTTGTCTCCTTTCAAAAATCTAATGATGCAGTTAATTAGGTACAGTGCCACCTCAGACTAAGGAAAAGAAAGGACATGAAATACCTACAAAAAAAAACGTGCATACCTAAAGTTAGTCTGGCACAAAGATGGCGGCTTGACGTAGAGCTGCGCGCATTATTATCGATAGTTGAATTGGGTTCACGGTGTTTGCTGAATTCAAAATGTTCAAAAATGAGTTTTTTAGACATTAAAATAAATAAAACCTTTTGTAGGAATTAAATACGAATTTATTTATTCAACTGACCTATATTAAAACTATTATCAGAATGTTGTATCAGAGTATAATAATGATTACTGATCAGCAACCACGCTTTCAGTACCTGCACTTAAGGTCTTTAAATCTATACTATCTACAGAGTGGAAACGATTAGTGAGATATAGAAAAACTGATGACGGATCCTGCCTAAGTGCTTTTTAAGCTCTTTCAAATCGTATCAATAATAGGTTTGGTTACAGAATTAACAGGAACTTTCCTAAAATTCAATGTTACCAGCGTCCATACTAACCCCCTTACTAATAAAAAGTTACACAGTTGTTGAACACTGTTTTAAAATGACATTCCATACTTTAGTATACAATTTAGTATACTTTAGGGGTAAATGTATTTTTAACTTGCATAGTAACACTTATTTAAATAAACTCTCGTATCGTAAATTGAATCTTACTTAAAATAATTATTATTGATGGCAAACATTGGTCTCAGGCTTTAGTACTTCACCCCTATCCCCATTTATAGGCGAAGGCTTTACAGTAGGCGCACACCGTTGATTTTTAGTTGGCCGATAGTTGTGCCCGATTTTAATTTGTATGAAGAATCGGCCAAATCGAATCGGCGTAGTGTGCGCACTCCCATACATGCCCATACTGATCAACTGCCCGACTAAACTAACGGCCGACGAAAAAGCAACGGTGTGCGCCTACTCTTAGGCTTTATAAAATCACACTCTAGAGCCAATAGGGCGGAGTAGTAAACAAAATAAAACGAAAATTACCATTTTACACAGATTTATTAATATTATAATCAAGTTCTTAAAATACAAACTTTATAAAAATATAGGTGCACAATAATCAAATTAACATGTCGAACTTTAATAAAATTGCTAGTCGTTTAATCGTTACGGAATAATATGATTTTGTTAAAGTAATTGCGAAACGAAATCTTTTCTGTGGTCTTCTTTCCATAGTATTTAAACCTCAGATCCATATACGTTTGTACTATAGATTTAATAAGCAAAAGTCTGTGTGTCGTGTCATGTTCGCAGTTCGATTTCAACAAATTGGATTCTTCAAAATGTTCCATGAAAAATCGAAAAGCATGTAGATAATACTGTTCAGACGGAATCTGCTTTTCAAAAATTCCTTTAAGATTTTTTTCAATTTTAATGACAACATTCGTCACGTCTTTTGACGGGTATTTTTCACAGTTATTAGACTTTTTTGGTAGGCATTGGCATCTCCGAATAACAAATTTGCGCAAATATCGCATTTTACAGAGCGAGCTAACTTTCTCGATATAAAACCGGCAATGTAAGTTACTACGCTTTCGGAGTAGTTGGGCAAGTTGTTAAACATGCAATGTATAAACTTCGAACAACTCACTGTCATCCTCTGGCAATTCAACAAATGAATGCCTTTCTGTTAATTCATTTATGGCCGTGACTGGGTTAGTCTTACTGGAGCAGGTTAGAATGTTGATTTGCTCCAGAGGAACGCAGTTGCCAACGCCCGTGTTAGAATTTTGGGCATTAGTCATTTGTAAATTAGGAAATATTAATGTATTAAAGCAGATTCTTTAATTAATAAAGTTACCACAAAAAGAAGAATAATAATAAGCAAAATCTAGCATAAAATACTTTACGTTATATTCCTATCATATCGTATTATAGGGTAAGGTGGGGCACAATGAAACAAAAAAACGTTTTTTGTTCATAGAAACAAAATATCTTATTATTTTAATAAACTCTTTTCAAGAAAATTTACATTAGCTATCCCTTTAATAATCAACAATATCAAACTACATGTTTCTATAAGTAATCTTAAATTATTGGCACTTTTTCGAGATCAGTTTTTTGTTGTACTGTGCCCCAGATCTGGGGTACAGTAAAACTAGGGTAGGGGTACTATGAAACAGATTGGGGCACAGTCCGTAAACACTCTTCGCACTTTGTAGTTGGGCGTATATCGCACGACCTGTCCCTCTTCTTCTCGGTTTTCCTTTTTTTTCTTGAAATACCTATACAATGTGCTAAAATTAACATTTTTCAGATTTTCTGCTTCTCATAAGTTCATATCTGCTTCATTAGGAAGCCCTATATCCGTTTTTCTTTTCCGGTTACGAACCATTGTGGTGTTTTCTAAAAACAAAAAACTTATCTTACACTGAAACATGTTTTACTGTGCCCCGTTTCACTGTACCCCATGACCCCCTTCAATAACACAAAAACATATAACATTCTTTAGGTTATAAACACCGGCCTTCGTCTGATGTCAATATTACAAGAAATATGCAAGAATTATTAAAAAAATAGCCATACATACCTTTGGTAAACAGTGTACTAATAAAATCGAAATCTTTTTCGTGAAAAAAAGATACGAATTACTTTCAAAAATCAGTTTTTTTGCAAGAATTCAACAGACAGCTTTCAAATTGAGAAAAGACAACTGCACCAAGATGGCAGTGCGAACGCTTAATAAGGCAGTGTGGCCAGTAAAAATAAATTGATAAAAAGAGGTAGAAATATTAAACTTGTTTTACTGTACCCCGTGTGTCACTGTGCCCCCTGTAACCCTACCGTGGAAATATATAGGACTATAATAGATACTGTAGTTTAAGCAAGTTTCAAATTAAAAATCCAATTATAAATTCAAATGGTTTATTCAGTATAAAGCCCTTTTCCAGGGCACTTATACACGTCCCAAATAGGTATAGCTTGCCCTACCACCACTTCGGGACAAAATGGGCTGGTGCTGAGAAGAAGTGGCGGAAGAAACTCAGTCACCTTTGTCAGCCTCTTTTTCAACCAGTTACAATTTATAACTTATATAAAAATGAGTAATCTAGCAGTAATTACGTCTTATTTATTATTAACATTTTGACGGTATTTTGTATAACCAGTATTTATAATCAAACACACAGAAAACAAGTTCTAAGTTAGGTTACGTTAAGACTTAGGTTTAGGTTAGGTTAGGTTACGACTTAGGTTTTGTACCATAACATAACCGGCAACTATAAGCATTGTCTTTCTTTATACTGGTCATCAAACTACCGAGCCGACCCCGTGGCATGTCACCATCAATTGGCCAGGTGTCAATATAATAGGCCTGGCGCAGCCACATAGCCAGGTGTTAATACAATATCACAATAATACAATACAATTACACAACAAGCATAATAATAGTACCAATAAACAATGTATACTTAACTTTGGTCAGCAATCAGCATCACCTCAAAGATCCGTTCAGACTACTCTCCATGAGAAATTCCATCGATTTATACACAAATTCTCCCTCTTTTTACTCAACTCCGATTGGTCGGCTTAAAACGACCAATCACGGCACAGGATCTTAAAACTATTTTTATTCGGAAGCGGAAGTTGGAGTTTCTCATTTTACAATACAGTGTGAGTCACGTTAAAGTGTACATATGAAAATAGATGAAACTAGACCTATTTTTATCGACAAAAAAGAGGTCAAAAATTTTTTGAGATTTTTTTTTATTTTTTTATAGAATTTTTTTTCTTCCAATTACTTATTGTAAAGAAAACGTAATAACTTTTAAACTAAGCAGTATATCCTGATAAAATAAAAACAGTAATAATGCTAAATAACAGGCAATACTAAAAAAATACATAAAATATACAAAAAAGGCCAACAAATAATAAAAAATGATACTTTTTTTAAAAAATCTGCTTTTAAATTCGTGTTTTTTTGGTTATTTGATAAATTTCTCGAAAAAATGCCCCTATAACAGGTGGTTTTTATTACTTTGTATTATTCTCTATCGTATTACCTTCGTAAAACCAAAAATAGCATGTCTCTATCCCTATCACAACGTTTGCAATGATCGTTTGAACTAAGCCTCTCCGGGCGCGCCATTCAACGCTTCGTTAACAACAAAACTGAAAATGGCTCTAGATTTGTAATTTTGATAAAGACAAGTTAGATTTCATATAAAAACAAAAGATTTCAAAGTAAAATAAGCATTTTACTTAAAATTAAAATTGTCTCTACCTGTAGCGGAGAAAAATGTTGTGGCAGGCCTTTGTTCAAACGATCATAGCAAATGTTGTGATAGGGATAGAGACATGCGATTTTTGGTTTTACAAAGATAATACGATAGAAAATAATACAAAGTAATAAAAACTACCGGTTATAGGGGCATTTTTTGGAGAAATTTATCAAATAACCAAAAAAACATGAATTTTTAAGCGGATTTTTTTCAAAAAGTATATTTTTTTTATTATTTGTTGGCCTTTTTTGTGTATTTTATGTATTTTTTTAGTATTTCCTGTTATTTAGCATTATTACTGTTTTTATTTTATCAAGATATACCGCTTAGTTTAAAAGTTATTATGTTTTCTTTACAATAAGTAATTGGAAGAAAAAAAATTCTATAAAAAATTTAAAAAAATCTCCAAAATTTTTTGACCTCTTTTTTGTCGATAAAAATAGGTCTAGTTTCATCTATTTTCATATGTACACTTTAACGTGACTCACACTGTAAATTAAAAATAGGGTAATATTATCTTTCATATTTAGAATCGGAGATCTTAATTAAATTCTGAATTATTAAGAAACCAAAAACCTTACAATAAATTCTAATTTACGAATTATATAAATCTGAATTTCAATCTGTCAGTTAATATGGCGGCTGTGCAATGTTTTGTGTGTGTAGTGTTTAACAAGTTAAACAGTGTACCAATTATACATATTTACCATGGAATATTAATATAAATCAGGTATGTAGATATATATATTCTAACACCCGCATCCCTGATTTCAGCTCTTATTAACAATCTTTTGAAAGCGGCCCTAAACTGGACTGCATTTGGGTTGTTATTAAAGCCGCCTCGAGCTCGAATGGCGGAAAAAAACAGCTCAAGGTGGTCCTGGCTGATTTTGTACAATGGTAGTTAGTTAGGTACTGCAAAAGTTTAGTACCATCAACCAAATATTTGTATAATTGCATTGCGCTGGTCATGTCCACAATAAGCCCGATAAAGCCGGTTCTTCTGTCCAGATGGCAGCATCAAATTCTGAAGATAGGCTATAGCACCTTCGAATAAGGCATCCACCAGACCAATGTTTCCCGAAAAAATGGCTTTTTTCCAGCCTAGTGGTCTTATTGATCTGCTGTTCAATACATCAAAAATACTGTTTAACAATCTTATAAAATTGATTGTGCCTTCAGCTTCTTGAAATTCTGGGATTAGCAAATCAACACAATGCTCTAAGGCATCTGCCACCGAGTCGCTAAGAAGCTGCGTGGCAAGTCGTACCTTCATTTTTTGTTTTTGATATAGTACATGGGCCTTTGTTAATTTGGTGGCCATATGCAGTCCTGCGGCTTCCTGCAAATTTAATAGATGTTCCAGGTAGATGTAATCTATTTTCCTGCCATGCATATCGTAGAACACCCTCAATTCACCGAAAGCATTTCGGACTAGTTTGATAGCATGACAGGGATCAATAAAAGCGTGTATGATGCTGTTGCTGTAAGTAAAAGTCACCTGGCCTGCATTGAAGTCACATCCTAATGCTGAAAACATGCTAAAATTTGCAGCTGGACCATCGCAGGTCAAGCTTACAACTTTGACGCCGACTTCTTCACATTTATGGATGCATGTTTTAACTAGTACCTACTGCTTTTTGTTCCCCAGACAAAGACGTTATGAAAAATTATAATAAAAAAAAAACTTTTTTTAAAAACAAGCTTTATTCTGAAATGCAGTTGTACTAAAACGAAAAAAATAATTGTATGCTAGGTTCAAATTAATAATTTCGAAAGCTTGTATCGCGCATGGATTTATTCCTCTTTTTTTCTGTTTGCGCTACAAGCTTTCGAAATTATTAATTTGAACCTAGCATACAATTATTTTTTTCGTTTTAGTACAACTGCATTTCAGAATAAAGCTTGTTTTTAAAAAAGTTTTTTTTTTATTATAATTTTATTTTACACTTTTTAGTTGTATCTCAATCTCAGAGCCCTGGAGATCATCTAGCACTAAAGTGCTCGAAAAGACAAATCTAACGAACCTAAACTCGATGAGGTTCCGCCGTTTCGTTTAGGAGTTCCTATGGCCACCTCCTGACTCCATCATCAGACCAGCTCAATGGTACCATAACATTGCATTGTCATCATACTTACATAAGTATACCAAATTTCAGCTCAATCGGTTGAGGAGAACTGGTCTTAAATTCAGTTGCAAGATTTGTCCCACACATACTAACAAGTGAAGTCAATATAAAGCTTGTAAAAAGTATCCCACAGGCAACTTCCAACTACCGTTTATACAGGTCAGCAGTAACACAAGACACTCATTGGCTACTTCTAGTGAGTCCATATCGCAATCAATGCCGACGTTAACTCTTCCATAATAAGTCTTAGTTTGAGGATCCCAGCACAAAGACTTTCTTATGGCCATTTCGTCCAAAACCATGGCACATATCACTGGCATCTCACATGTTTGAACTTTAAGTCTCAAAGCATTAAAAGCCTCTGTACAAAACCCAGGTTCTGCGCTAACGTTCTGGTACCACTTACTCAAAGTTCTTGGATGTGGCAAACAGGAATTGTACGTACGGCGAACAAAATTATAGGCCTTTGGAGACAAAAAGTGGAGTGTCAACGCAAATTTTCGAATTTCCTCGCTGTATTGTCGGTCCAAAGGTATTCCTACTGATTTTGCTATTTGCCGTTTTAAAAAATCTTTAGGGCCTGCACACTGCTCCAACACAGCCGCATGATCATCATTTACAAAATTTTTCTCTTCTAATTCTTTCATTATATTTTTAAAATATGCTATTTTCTTGCTCTGCTTTCGCACTTTTTCATTTAATTTTTTAATTTTTTTCTTCTGCTGTTCACATTTTAATTTTAATTTTTTAATCATTTGAACAGCTTTATTCTGAAATTAAAAAAAAAACATTTAATTCGAGTATGTTTTTATGACGAAAATTATATTTATTAATTACCATATATTATGCTGCCCAAAATACCCATAACAACATAATTATAAAATAGTACACTTACATCATTATATCTACACTCGCGAGCAAAAGTATGGAATCACTTACATGAAGTTGTTTCCACGCGATCTTGTGTACTAACGAATTTGTTAGTAACAAAAAAAGTGGCACCATTTTAAAGATTAAACTTTTATCTTTAAATTGATACCAAATTCATTTAAATCACACCAGTATTTAAAAAGATATCCCGGCTGATGTGAAGAAGTAACGAAAAAGACATGTATCAACTGTTTGATACGTCGCGAGTTGCGGCCTATTTACCCCTATAAAAGCACGCGTTTTCGGATTTTTGCTTTCACACGTTGATTCATACACATCTCCGCTTCTTTTGACACTTTACCTGGGATTCTACACCTTCAAAAGCAGCACAAATCGTTGCACTATTGCAAGAAGGGCTCAGCCAGCGGGCTGTCGCACGTCAGCGCCACATAAGCCAGTCCTGGGTTTCGAAAGTTTTAAGACGCTCTTGGGAGACTGGTGGCTTTATCCCGAGACCAAGTTCTGAAAAGCGCCGGTGCACATCGCAGAGGGAAGACCGTTTTTTCATGTCAACCTCTCTGTGAAATCGTCATTTGACTGGAATCGACCTCCAGCAAGAGCTCAGAAATGTTCGTAGGATAGCTATTAGCGAGTGGACAGTTTGTCTAAGATATAAGCAATAGAATTTGACTCCAAAAAGGCCGGCCACAGGCTCGAAACTGACGGCAGGTCACCGATAAGCACGCTTTCAATTTGCTCGTACACATCTCGATGGGAAGGCGAGTAATGGAGGCGAGTTCTGTTCTCCGATGAATGCAAACTGTGTTTGCAGGGCAGCAGTCGAAGAGGTCGGGTTTATAGGCGGCCTGGGGAGCGATTTGTGCAGTGCTTATTCGCTGAAACAGTGGCTTATGGGGGTGGCTTGCTTGACTTCCCATCGAGATGTGTACGAGCAAATTGAAAGCGTGCTTATCGGTGACCTGCCGTCAGTTTCGAGCCTTTGGCAGGCCTTTTTGGAGTCAAATTCTATTGCTTATATCTTAGACAAACTGTCCACTCGCTAAAAGTTATCCTACGAACATTTCTGAGCTCTTGCTGGACGTCGATTCCAGTCAAATGACGATTTCATAGAGTGGTTGACATGAAAAACCGGTCTTCCCTCTGCGATGTGCATCGGCGCTATTCAGAACTTTGTCTCGAGATAAAGCCACCAGTCTCCCGAAAGCGTCTTAAAACTTTTGAAACCCAGGACTGGCTTATGTGGCGCTGACGTGCGACAGCCCGCTGGCTGAGCCCTTTTTGCAATAGTGTAACGATTTGTGCTGCTTTTGAAGGTGTAGAATCCCAGGTAAAGTGTCAAAAGAAGTGGAGATGTGTATGAATCAACGTGTGAAAGCAAAAATCCGAAAACGCGTGCTTTTATAGGGGTAAATAGGCCGCAACTCGCGACGTATCAAACAGTTGATACATGTCTTTTTCGTTACTTCTTCACATCAGCCGGGATATCTTTTTAAATACTGGTGTGATTTAAATGAATTTAGTATCAATTTAAAGATAAAAGTTTAATCTTTAAAATGGTGTCACTTTTTTTGTTACTAACAAATTCGTTAGTACACAAGATCGCGTGGATACAACTTCATGTAAGTGATTCCATAGTTTTGCTCGCGAGTGTAGAAGTGCTGCAGACAGGCTCCTCATCCAGTGCTTTATGAGAAACAAATTTTTGTTCTACACACTCGTTTAATTGGGCTGGTAACTGTAAAGGATAAAATTTTACAATAATTTAATACTTTTTCTTAAGCTTTTGCCCGCGACTTCGCCCGGGTAAAATTCAGTTTGTCACATATCATTATAAATTAAGTCTAAGCAATAATACTTTAAGGTTTCATCCAAATCCATATAGTAGTTTTAGCATGAAAAAGTAACAAACATTCTTACATACATTTACATCCACACAAAGGACAATGTTCGTTCTCCATACATTGTTCGCCGTTAGATCAACAGTGCCGAAATAATACTTTCTAGGTTCTAAATGACACAAATCTTTATGTAAGAACAATTATTCCTGGCGGACCAATTCTATAAACTTATTGATAGCAATATTGTTATCATAACCTCTTACTTACTAGTATTGTATTATATTATTTTATGCACATCGATTTGGGAGATGTTCTGTATTGTAGTTGTCGCAGCCAAATTGTATTATAATATTGGACGGGTTTTGGAAATAGCTCGGCGTTCCACTTTTATGATTTACTTACTTACATTTTGCACGTAAATAAATAACATGAATCCTATGTTTACTTTCCACTCTTGACATTTAACACGTGACTTACCAAATTAACTATCTCCATGGTTACCGTCTTAGTCTATGCATGACCAGCGATTGAACAACTTTTAATTGAATATTATCAGTGGGTCTAGACAAAGTGCCATTATAATCGCAAACCAGTCGAAAAGTGGTCGAAAAGCCCCTTTTTTGTATGGAATTTGACGGATTCGATTTTCGATTCGATCAAAAAGTGCGTTTTGTCTAGGGGGGCTCGCCTGTTCATCTCCGCGAGTTTACATCGAAAACAAAACACGCACGATTGCCCCCTACAAGAGTACTATTCGACAAGGCCTCACATACGAGCGAACATTGACTCACGCACGCGTATTCTTGTGTATGATGGAAAAAAATAAAGAAAATAGTGTACTAAATACTGTGCAGTATTTAACTGCCTAAATAATAATAAAAACACAGAATGTACTTTTTTAAGTTGCCTGAAGACACTGAGAGGTAAATAAGTAGTTAATATTATTCATGATAATTCATGCTAAATCATGTATTTCCTCCGCCATTTTCTGCAGATTGGCACCTCACGTCACATCATTTTACCGAAGTCAGCCCTATAGCTTCGGCGCAGTACCGATCACTGACGTTTGTCATCAAAACTTCTGACAAACTTGCTTGACTCTTGAGACAAGCTAAATTACACCATATTGTTAATGACATTGAGCATACATTTTTTTAAATACCTTCGCGAAGTAAAACTTCTGTACGTAGTACTTATTATTATTCTGTGATATTATTAACAATTCTCGATAATTATTATCGATTGAAAAATATTCGGTATTTGAATCGAAAGATATATTCAATTTTATCAATATCAAAATATTCAATTTTAATAATAAAATAAATATTATTTACTACCACCTATGAAATGTTCTAAAAATTGCCTGGAGCGCTCCCCCAATCCTGGGTTTTCCCTTTCCAAGCTGAGAGGATATCATTTTGGTTCTATCGATACGTTATAAAGGTACTTAATATTTGAAATGTATTACCAATTATTGTTATAAGCATTTTGAGCGAATAAAACTTTCAATTCTATTAGAACTTTAGACATTTCTCTCACTTTAAGCGGCATTGGATTTTTCATCGGATTTTGAAACTGTAACAGATATATTAACGATGATCCCATATTGTTGTCATTGTCTATATCAGTGTTATGATCACAATTCTTTTTATTTTATTCATGACCTTCGACCAGTTGGACACATTAGATAGCTTCTTGTAGTATCGTGCAATATATTTTTAACTTTTAATTAAAATCTAGTCATACTGTAGCAATTTGGACGATTTATTTTATTTACAAGATCGGTATCTTATTGTCTATGATGACCGCAGTCAACATCACTATTACATGGATTCCTAACAATGAAGTACGGCATTGCCTTGTGCCGATTTTACATAGATTTTATCGACACAAATTATGGAACTTCATAGGATATGGAGCAGGCCACGCCCTAAAATGTCCGGATGTCGTCATAGTATTATGGAATACATATAAAATACTTTTATTATTTCATTTTCTAATCCTCAAGTGTCCGTTACAATCTAATTAATATTTAAGTATTCAAAAAGTAAGAGATTAATTTTGATACTTTACTGCTGTGCCCAGGAATCTAAGGCGGTTTCTGACAATGTCCTTTCACATCTTACTAATATTATAAATGCGAAAGTTTGTATGGATGTCTGAATGTTAACATGTTTGTTACTCTTTCACGCAAAAAGTACTGAACGTATTCTGATGAAACTTTACAGTATCATTGTTTAAACCCAGAATAACATATAGGCTATAATTTATGACGATCTGTGACAAACTAAAGGGCGTAGCAGGATAGTCTTGGAAAAAGTGCCCCCAAAGCCTGAAGCTCGAAACTGTGGTCAAACGATACTTCATAAGTATATTGTGCAAAATTTCACCCCCCCAACACCCCCCAGGGAGCCACGCCACCAGCGTTGCCAGTTTTTTTTTTCGCCAAGTCGGGACTTTGGTACTTTTTGAGTGAAAATGGCGGGATTCTTCTGTCAGAAGCGGGACATAGTAAAAAAACGTATATAATCAAAGGTTTTCAAATATTTATCTTTTTATTTGACTTAAAATTAGGTACGTTTACGTGACAATAGATAGCAAAAGTAGCCATAGAAAATGTATTAACCAATAAAATATATTTTAAATCAGATTTACTCTATCGTTAAATTCGTCTTTAGAATAAAAAAAGAAAAAAAAAGAAAAATCGAAATTAAAAAAGTTTTATTCTTTAGAATAATAATGGCGCTTCAAACAATAGTCTGGTGAAGTGAGTGTCTCCCTCCGAAAAGCGGGACCGAGCCTGTCCCGCGCGGGACATTTAAGTTTGATTTAAAAATCGGGACGTCCCGCCAAAATCGGGACGTCTGGCAACGCTGCACGCCACCCATCTATACCTAAAACTGTTTTATTTTTTTTCTCCAAAACTATGTAACTGACGAATTTAATTTTTTGCACAGGTATAGTTGTGTCTCATAGTAATAATATAAAAAAACAACAGCTCTATAACTACCTTCCATGATGGAAAAAAATAAAAATTGTAACACCCTGTATAATGATTTCCTTTGGTAGTACAATCACAGATTTTTTTTAAATGAGTGCCAACATTCAACCTACGTTATCACAAAGTTTTGTCTATCTAGCTAAGGTGCAACATAGCTTAATTAATTATAAATAAAACTCTTAGGCCATATTTGAACAAGAATCTTGTTTATTTTTCTTAACTTAAAAGTTTTATTTAGTGGTGTTCTTATTAGTCTCCCCTAGCCAGGGGGGATTTTTAATCAATGATTTGAGCAATTTGGCAAACATTATTTAAAAGCCATTTATTTTTATAACATTTAAGTACTGGAGTACCTGACTGAATGCCATATTCGTATTACCAAACTGAATAGTACCTAAACGTATGACAAATAATAATTAAGCGAAAAAATATAAGTTGTTGGTATCGGGGACTATTTCTGACTATTCCAAAATCTGCTTTACTTTCTTTTAACAGATCGTTATGAATTATCCCTACTAAATATTATAAATGCGAAAGTAACTTTACCTGTCTGTCTGTTACGAATTGACTCTAAACCATTGAACCGATTTTCATATTTGGTAAAGAGATAGTTTTGAGTCCAGGGAGAAAGGACATTGGACAGCAGTTCTTTTTTTCTCCCTGATTTAATGAAATTAGAAAAATGAAGATATTTTGAATGAATTCGGTCACTTACCTGTGCAATGTTATATCGGGAGGTTTTTTGTTGCTTTTCATGCGGCAGCCTAACACACTGCATCTACCCATAATAAATGCAGTATTACGCAAGTTTTAACACCGTAAACAAGCACAATTTTCACTTAATAACACAAAATTTATAAATAGATAAAACTACTGTTGTCTTTTTTTTACATTATGATTATCTTCATAAGTTAAAAAGAGATGCCGATATGACAGTAACTTCATTTTATTGTGCCATGTCTACTTTTCTTTCCTTAGCCGCTTGAATACCTGACGCGTATAAAAAAAACGTCCTTGAGTTCTCGTCCCCATGACGTCACCCGCCGCGCGTGGGACCCTAGTCGTAAAAACTAATGTTTATGACCGCTTCTTATAAAGGTTATGAATGAAGTGCCGTTTTTATGATAGCAGATGAATATAGCTTTCGAACAGTGTTGTTATCGTTGCTTTTTATGTACATTATTAATTACAATGAACTATGAAAGTCGAAACTAGCTGTAGAAATGGCTAATACTCGAGCTAAAGTATGTTTTATTTCCGTAATTAAATCGATAACCTACTTATTTTTTTTATTCATTCGGTCAATTGGTTAATGTGTTGTAAGATAAAAATAATGAAACTACTTATTTGTGTTAAAAAAACATGTATTTAATTATTTTTAAATGACGATACAATTTGACAGATGGCGTATTTTTTCTCGCCAGTTTCATAATTTATTACAGATTTATTCTTACACATACCCCAAAAATATTAACAGCTTTTAAAAGATAGGTTATTTGAGTACAATATGTATAAATATCACGTCAATAGCGCGTACCAAACCTATACAATAGGTATTTCAAAACAAAGAGTCCCATTTTGTATGAGTAAGCAAAACAGCCGGTCGTAAGGCTGGGTACACACTGAGAGCATAAACCGGTATCAATACCAGTACCGATTGAGATTCGGCTTACGCCTTCAAACACATGCTGGAATAAAAAGGTGTATTCATAGTTACATAGTTAATATAATTTTTATGGCGTTAAGTGTCGCCTTTCGATCTTGATTAATCGATGAAATCGTGGGTTCGATTCCCACCTTAGGCAATTCGATTTTTTCAAGTTATTTTAAATTTAAGGTGTATTCAAATGATGAATGAATACTCCCCCCCCCCCCCCCACATTGAGCTGAAATGATCCTTGTATCACAGCGACCGGTATCGATCTCCACTATTTTCCTAATCCCAGTTCGCCTCCGAGTCCTGCGTCTATTAGGTAGTGCAGTGTCTTTTGGGGGGCGATATGTTTTACATCCTATGGGCTTTGGATGTATTTGCTTGCACATCAAAGGTACGCAGTTTCATCATGTTCCAAAGTTTAATACCCATTACAAGAAATATGCACGGGCTATTAAAATAGTGCTTACAAATCGTCAAATATTAAAAAGAATAACTTAATGTGTTGGTCTTAAGTAGCCGTTACATGTCTCATAATCTTTTTACCATACCAAAAATAAGTATGTGTTTTATACAAATAGTATGAAAACCAAATGCAGATGCAAAAATTTTACCAAAGGGATTTTACCATCATTTTCGTTCGTTATTGTTAGGATAATAGGTATGTATATAATAAAAAATACAAAAAGCCAGATATGCAGAAAAAAATATTAACTTAGCCAGATTAAGAAGAATGTTTGAAAGCTTACACTTATAAAGTTAGCATCTTTCTAAGTGAAAAGCTTTAAAACATTCTGGCATGCACAAACTTATGTCGCACTTCTCGCACTTCCACACTGTGCGAGAATCTACACCTTTTTTGTGGCACAGTTTGCAACGTGCCTTTGCCCCTTTTTGGGAGTTTTTAGCCGGAAAATGTTCCGTCACAACGGTTGAAGTCGAGGGAGCCAGAGGACGAAATTTGTTTAACATCTCGTCGGCGAGACGGCTCCTGAACTCCCTCGACGACAACCTTGTGCCACCAGTACCAAAAAGAACATGAGCATTTAGGATTGAAACGTTCAAAAGTCGGCGGAAAAGTTTTTTATACCAGATTTGGTTTCTTAACCTCTCCACGGGGAAGGCCTGCAGCAACTGGTCTTTTTTGTCGACCCCACCCATGGAGAGGTTAGTCTGAGAGTGCCACCAACTTATCTGTTCAGGTGGCGACGTCGCTGTGGTCGTATCAAGTGTTGCCATTTAAATATATTTTGCAATGATGTGGTACAGTTTAATCACAATTATGAGTTAAACATTTACTATGTACTTGCTTAAATAAATGGAATTACCATTGCGTATATTAATGAAAAATCATAAAATGGGTCAACAAATTTATTTATTTTATTTATATTTTATAACAGTATGTATGATCGTCATGATACATTGTCAGTGGACGAACCCCAGGGATACTGCTACTTATTGGATCACACTGCATATCGTCTTCAGAGTCGCTGCTCTCGCTTTCACTATCACTAAGTAATGTAATGACAAACGGCTCATCCAAGTGTGCATCTTTCTTTCTGTACTCTCCATGAAGATTTTTCACATGATGGCAGTATTTCATTCATTCAGCTGATGAGATCTTACCGCACGCATCCGAAATTAAATCAGGCATGTTAGCACTTGACTTTGAAACATTTGTTTCTGCCACTTTTCGTTTCATTGAACTCCATATCATTTCTATGGCGTTCAAGTCACAGTGATACGGTGGGAGACGTAGTATTTGATGCCCATTTTCTTTTATTATTTTGTCAATCTCGTACTCTGGCACGGGCTTGTTATTATTAATTAATTCATTATAACTGAGGCCTTGTCATTTGTGCTGAAAATTCCACGCCCCTTTCTAAAAGCCACTTTTGCATATCAGCCTTATTGTAATTTGAGTTGGGGCTTCGGTTAATGCATATGCTATGATGTGTCCATTACGATCAAAGACGGTTACTGCAAATTTGGCAATAACTTTTCGGTTAACCATTTCTTGAAATTCGTGCTATTCATTTATTCGTCGTGGTAGTCGCCACTTTTAGTATTGGATTTAAATACCAAAAGGGCATCCTTTACAAAGCCTTCTTCGCCGCCTGCATGTACAATGATCCATCTGTGACCTTTGCAACTGGCTCTAAATCACCATCTTCTTCAGGACCTTGCCAGCATTTTCCAGTCGAGTGTGATGAATGTCTATTATACCTAAGTTTCATCTAAATAATTACAGGTTTAGTATTTTCACGCTCGTTATCCTTAATTTTCTGTAAATATGATGCTCTCCAAGCACATATATCATTCCGTTCGCAAAGAACTTTTCTGTTTGTTTGCGTTCTTCTAAATCCAATTTTTTTTAACAATTTGCGAAGCGTTTCACGACTGCCCTTAAAATTTACCTCTTCACGTAGTACGTTCAGTAATTTTGGAATAGTTGGTATTTCTTTTTTTATAGAGTAAAATTCATTAATTTTTCTTCTAATAACACCTATATCGAAGTCGTCCATTTCAATTTTACCTGAAGTCCTGTTTCTCTTTTTGCCTGGTGTTTCAAGTTTAGTGCCACCTTCTTGAGCCAATTTTTGTTCATTAACTAATTTGTGTAAGAATCGCTCAGAAACACCTGAAATAAATGAGATAACTAAATATAAAGATCATTTAGAATTATAATTTTTTAAAGTTATTGGAATTAAAATGTCGAATTTGACGAGATTAGAAATACGGCTTAAATGTCAAATATCGCAAATTGTATATATATAAATAATTAATAATGTCAAATATTACTACTAACATTAGATGTAAGAACATTGTTACTAACATAATTGGATCTTTGTAATCTGAATAAATGAAATTTATTATTATTATTTAGGTAGTCCATAATAACATACATATTTTAATTGAAGCTTTAATGTTCCCATTTTTTTTTAAATCCTCTTAGGAGTTGATTTTCTTGTATCTAGCAACACTGACCTGTCGCTGCAGCAACGCGTTCATACAGCTTTTCGAATGGTATTATTGGCTGATGTGCACGTTTTTCATCCCAACTAATATTATAAATGCGAAAGTAACTCTGTCTGTCTGTCTGTCTGTCTGTCTGTCTGTCTGTTACGCTTTCCCGCTTAAACCTCGCAACCGATTTTGATGAAATTTGGCATAGAGATAGTTTGAGTCCCGGGAAAGAACATAGGATAGTTTTTATCCCGGTTTTTGAAACAGGGACGCGCGCGATAAAGTTTTTCTGTGACAGACAAAATTCCACGCGGGCGAAGCCGCGGGCGGAAAGCTAGTCCTTCATAAAAGCTAATACTTTTAGTATAATTATTCGTGCATCACTTTTTACAGCCTTAGGCATTGTAGAAACACTTATTACCACAAAAGTAAAATAAATCACAAAGAGCACTCACACAAATCAAAACTGACAGCGGAATGACATTTCAAAATGGCGTCGCTAGTTCTTCATTTGACCACCAGAACAGATAAGTTGGTGGCATACTGTACTGTACGTCTAAGCGAATTCGTTTTTACATTTGAGCTAGTAGCCACTTCTTTAGCTTCACTAAAATATTTATTCATTACAATTTCCCAAATAGGCAGTTTTTTTAAAAGGCTTTTTAAGGTATACTTGAGCTCTCTTTTATACGTTGGTCTGACACACTTTGTACTATGATTCTCTTCACTTTGGCCTCCATGATTTTTTAACATTTCGTTGCAGTCTTAAATTTTCTTCACATCTAAAAGCGAGGCATTTAATATACCAGACTGTCGTGTGTTCTCTCAAGGAGTAACATGGCTAGCTTTTGATCTTTGGAATCAACTCCCCCCATGTACTGACCCTACATACCTAAGCTGCAAGGAGTTAAAAGCTATAAAAAATCATTTTTTAAATTTTATACGAGGTAATGAAGTGTTTAATGAATGCATTTAAACACTTCAACTCGTATAAAGCTCCTACAATTTGTTATTTTGCTGCAACGCGCGGCGGCCGCATTCGGCCGACTCCACGACGCGCCGCCAGGCCGCCTGCACTTCCTGCAGCTCCGCCTCGGTCACGCCAGCCCCGTGCGGCGAAGGTTTTCCATATGGACAGCCTCGGGCCCGCTCGGCCACTCTCCGGCCCGCTCGGCCTCTCCGGCCCGCTGCTCATCTTGGTTCGGCGGAGCCGGCAGCAGCGGCCTTTCCTACTCCGCGTCACACACTTCAATCATCAATCAACTCGTATATAGCTCCTACAATTTGTTATTTTGCTGCAACGCGCGGCGGCCGCACGGTGGGCTGATATTAGAGCTTCATAGACTTAGCGTCGCTCAAAAATCAAGTGCCGAATTTTGAAAAAATAAATATGCCAATGTGTTCCTTTACCAAAAAGGAATATTTTATGTTATGTAACGTTTCTTGATAAAGTTATTATTTAATAAGTTATTGACGATTTCCTTTTTTTTTTGTATGGAGTTCAACATTTATTTTTATTTTATTCGTTATTCTTAAGCTTTCTTAAGAAATTGACTTTTGTATTATGTAATGCAACATATAAGCTATGTTATTACCAAGTGTCGCATTTCGGAAATCTTCGGAACATTGTCATTTTGGACTTTAAAATAAAAAAAATAAAAAAAATTAAATAACTGCCAAATTTTGTAAATATAACTACGCCAATGTGTTCCTTTGCCAAAAAGAAATATTTTATGTTATGTTACTTTTCTTGATAAAGTTATTATTTAATAAGTTATTGACAATAATTACTTTTTTTTTTGTATGGAGCTCAACATTTATTTTTATTTTATTCGTTATTCTTAAGCTTTCTTAAGAAATTGCTTTTTGTATTATGTAATGCATCATATAAGCTATATTATCACCAAGGGACGAATCCCGGAAACCCTCGGAACATTGTCATTTTCGACTTTAAAATAAAATAAAATAAAAAACGAAAAAACAAATTACTGCAATGTTATGTACTTTCTTCCGTACTACCCTAACGAGGTGAAGAACTAAGCACGTTTTTTTATAGTGGTGTTTCCAGGAGGCCTAATCCACTTGTAAGATTATTAAAATATGTTTTATGGAAATTAAGCCAGTGTGAAGTTAAGTTTATTGGTTATTCAGAGTCAGTTTCTGAACCGTGAAATAGGCTAATGTCCACAAAAGTAAAGCTTTCTTTCAGTATCAGTATCAGCCTCATCATCAAATCGATAATTTATTAATTAACTTTTTGCTGCTGTTGATAGAACTTTGTGTTTTCTATGAAGTTTATATTATTATCTATATCTGAGAATCAGATTTTAAAAATAAATTGTGTAAAATATCTTTATTAGTTGCTCTCCTGCAAAATTCGAGCGTGGTGTAGTACTTTCTGATTGGAAGTAAATATCTTTTCCGTGAGCAATAATTTTGTATGCTTGCAGGCATATACGTATGTAGAGCTCCATGTACGTAGTATAGTTTGGTCTGCGAAACAAAATTTGCGAAAATGATGATTCTAGCGTTTTAGGGCAACTTGTAAGTGCCCAAATGAACGTTCGGTTTGATGTCTCCAGATAAAATGGATAAGGGAAAATAAGGTTTCTAGCTCCACTTTTTACTATCGACTCATTTCTTTTTCAAATTTATGAAGGAGACCCATTTTTTTTTTATTCAAAATAAGCTGCATTTAATTATTGTCGACCTATTTTAATGTTAACAATGAAAAAAACTTAATGGACGCGGAAATTGAAAATTTAATAGATCGTAATAAAATTCTGGAAGCAAAACAATCTCGTAATAACTGATTCTCACTTGATAGATAGAAAAATAATATCGTTGATAAATGGCAGCTCTGCACAAGCAGCGATGTGATATTTGTATTTGAATAATTTAGACGTAATTGCCATCAAGAAAGGTTTTCAACACCACCAAAAAGTCCACTATAAATGATCAATTTCATGTCTAGGCTGATACTGAGAAAGAAAGCTTTACTTTTGTAGATTCAGAAAGTGGCTCTTGAGTCTAACCAATAAATTTAACTTCAAACTGGCTTAGTTTCCATAAAACAAATATTATATGTATTATAGTAACCTTAGTAATCATGTGGATTAGGCCTTCTGGGAACACCACTATAAAAAACGTGCTTAGTTCTTCACCTGGTTAGGGTAGTACGGAAGAAAGTACATAACATTGCAGTTTTCTTTTTCTTTTTTTTTATTTTAAAGTCGAAAATGACAATGTTCCGAGGGTTTCCGGGATTCGTCCCTTGGTGATATTATAGCTTATATGATGCATTACATAATACAAAAAGCAATTTCTTAAGAAAGCTTAAGAATAACGAATAAAATAAAAATAAATGTTGAGCTCCATACAAAAAAAAGTAATTATTGTCAATAACTTATTAAATAATAACTTTATCAAGAAAAGTTACATAACATAAAATATTTCTTTTTGGCAAAGGAACACATTGGCGTAGTTATATTTACAAAATTTGGCAGTTATTTATTTTTTTTTATTTTTTTTATTTTAAAGTCCAAAATGACAATGTTCCGAAGATTTCCGAAATGCGACACTTGGTGATAACACAGCTTATATGTTGCATTACATAATACAAAAGTCAATTTCTCAAGAAAGCTTAAGAATAACGAATAAAATAAAAATAAATGTTGAACTCCATACAAAAAAAAAGGAAATCGTCAATAACTTATTAAATAATAACTTTATCAAGAAACGTTACATAACATAAAATATTCCTTTTTGGTAAAGGAACACATTGGCATATTTATTTTTTCAAAATTCGGCACTTGATTTTTGAGCGACGCTAAGTCTATGAAGCTCTAATATCAGCCCACCGTGGGCCGCATTCGGCCGACTCCACGACGCACACTGGATCGAGCCCATACAAAGCGTTGGACATCGCTTCCTTACTCAGTGTTTTTAAAATAAAATGAGATTGCGTCAACGTAGTAACTTCAAATTTTTACAGTGTAAGGTTGACAAGTTTATCTTTCTAATGTGATAGATTTTACTTATTAGATGGCAATTAATATAAGTGAAAAAAAATCTTAAAATATAGTGATGAAAAACTTGTATTTATTGTTCAATTAAAAGCAAATACTCACTCATTTTGGTCTGTTTCCATATTTAAAGAGTAACATAGTCTAACAATACTCTAAATTTATTCTCATTAAGTGTTAAAATTATTAAAGAAATATTTTTGTAAACGCCTGATTTTTCATTGCACACAATCACTTTGTTCGATTTTGTCGAGCTTGTTTTCATATTCTGTTAACTGTTAGATACATAATCTAACAATACTCTAAATTTATTCTCATTAAGTGTTAAACTTATGAAAGAAATGTTTTTGCAAACGCCTGATTTTTCATTGCACACAATCACTTTGTTCGATTTTGTCGAGCTTGATTTTATATTCTGTTAGCTGTTAGATACATACTAATGCAATTTTATAGGGACTTAGCGGACTACAAAACTGACTCCAATCAACAGATTGCCTAAGCCAATCTACGTTTGTAGCTAAAAACTGGTGCTCATTATAATGACACTACTTCTTCTTGCGACAAACAATGTCAATGAAATTATTGTTTTTTTTTTATAGTTATCTGATAAATAAAATGTGTAACTCAGTACCTACCTAACACAATCATAAATGAAGAAAAAAATACATACAAAATGTATGTATGGTATGTACTAAATTCAACGACAATCTTTTGAGATGATGACAATATGATTTTTTTACTATATCTGTTTTATAGTATTTCTTTATGTTCATAAAGTATTAACTACGTTAGTACTTACCTCTGTTTATCTGAAGAGAGTGTATGCGAAAACAGCTCTAGTATCCTAGCTAAAGAACTAGCGCGATCTTTCATCGTGGTTTTTAATAATGCATACAAATCTCTATTTGACTTGAGGTTTTTCATTTTAATGAGTATTTTTACTGAATTGCACACGATAAACAACTCATAAACCAAAATAAACATCTTTGGTTTACCTGACATTATTTTAGTGTAACGAATTTTACCTAAGTTAATTTTGCTATGCGGAAAAATGAGGCGCTTTTATTTAGTTTTTTGTGATTTTCTCGAAAATAGGGATGAATAAGGGTCTAAAAACTGAGTAATAATATCGCCCACGTTGTCATCTATCATCTCTCATTCATGGTTTGTTAAAGATCGCCCAAGATGTCAACTAAAACACGCAGTTTTCATTAAAAAAAAATACCTTTTAAAAATACGTCAAAATAGCCAAGCTAGAAGTTTTTTAGGCACTCATTTTAACACACAGATTAAGATAAAGGTATAAGATAATACATTAATAAGTAATAACATAAAACCAGTGAACGAAATTGGATAAATTGACAATACAAACAGAAGTCAGAAAATCCATGATTTTGACTTTGTTCACTTTACGGTCGCACCACATAACTATGATAGTAGATCATGACTTGATATTAGTGATATTTGATAGAATGAAGTCTCATCTTTCAATTTATATGCAAATCAATCTTGTTTTAAGTAGTTGCATTTAAAGCACCATGTCCAACACCTTGTATGGGCTCGATCCACCGTGCGACGCGCCGCCAGGCCGCCTGCACCTCCTCCGTGTGGCGAAGGTTCTCTATATGGAGGGCCCACGGGGCCCGCTCGGCTACTCTTCGGGCCCGCTCGGCCACTCTCCGGGCCCGCTCAGCCTCTCCGGCACGCTGCTCATCTGGACTCGTCGGAGCCGGCAGCAGCGGCCTTTTCTCCTCCGTGTCACACACTTCAATCATTCAACTCGTATAAAGCTCCTACAATTTGGTAATTGGCTGTAACGCCGCGAGCCAACGTTCGACCGACTCCACGACGCGCCGCCAGGCCGCCTGCACTTCCTGCAGCTCCGCCTCAGTCACGCCAGCCCCGTGCGGCGAAGGTTTTCCATATGGACAGCCTCGGGCCCGCTCGGCCACTCTCCGGCCCGCTCGGCCTCTCCGGCCCGCTGCTCATCTTGGCTCGGCGGAGCCGGCAGCAGCGGCCTTTCCTACTCCGCGTCACACACTTCAATCATCAATCAACTCGTATATAGCTCCTACAATTTGTTATTTTGCTGCAACGCCGCGAGCCAGCATTCGGCCGACTCCACGACGCGCCGTCAGGCCGCCTGCACCTCCTCCAGTTCAGCCTCCGTCAGCCGGCCGCACTCGGGCGGGCGCTCGTAGAGCGGCCGGTACGCCAACCCCGTGTGGCGAAGGTTCATATGGAGTAGGCTTGTTAATACTCGGACACTGAACGGATCGCTTCGAACTAGTACAATCGGTCAAATGAACTAGTTCGGTCTTCTAGTACTATTAGTTCATTTTAGTTCACCGATTCTATTAGGTTAGATGATCGGTCAGATTGAACGAAATGAAATAAATATTTGATTTCCCTTCATACTTTGCAGGCTTAGGACTGTCATGTTAATAAATCACTCAGTAAACTTTATTAAAAAACAATGTAGGCAATCCTGCCTTTTGAGATACTCTTCGTTGATTGTATTTGTCGGAGAACGGTCAGAAGGGGCAGGATATTATGTTTCACTAGCATAGGTGTTCTCTTTGTTATGCCTGGGCGGAAGGTAAATAAAACGATACATAGCTTTTCACTATAGATTGTTGTATTTCGGTGAGAATACAATAAAATATTCAGCCAGTCTCACGACAGCACTGAGACAACAACACCGAGCGGCGGGTAAGGCCAGAATGAATCAGTCGTGCTCGTCAGTGTGACCACTTTTTCATCAGATAAATCTACCAAAAACGATGCTCAAATCTACCAAGACCTATTTAAAATTCTACTTAAATTCTACCACTAATACCTATCTAATCCAGGTGGTTGGCACATAAAATAAAATATATAATTTGAACAAAATATAGTATTTTTATTTATTTATCATCATCATTATAGTCTTTTTTAACATTTTTATATAATTTTTTGTCATTTTTCATTACTTGTAGCATGGATGCTTCAGGTTTAAAATTTGTGCAATTTCCAGCGCTCTTTATAATATTAGTATAGATAATTATAACACTTTTAAAATTAGTACTATTTAATAATACAAGTTTTAAGTTTAATTTCATTGATAAATAAAAGTACTTCTTAAAAATAAACCCTTGGTTTAAACGTTTGATTTTTTTTATGTCGATATTAACAACACTAGCCAATATGTAGCAACATTTGTTTGCATTGAATTGAACTGTCAAGTTAGTTCGCCTTCATATAGTGACCATAAACGAACCCTAAAGTTCTTTTTTTCTGGCCTGGATTCTCGGCTCGGTTACAATTTAATTTTGGACTACCATTTATAACAATGTTCTAAATAAAAATACCAATTATCGACAAAATCTACTAAACGATTTCGCACTACTAAATCATCGTTCTCTTTGCCTCAAATCTACCAAAAAAGTAGAAATCTACTAAAAGTGGTCACGCTGGTGCTCGATTTTTTATACAGCCATCCCTACCCAAACGGGCTAGCAGGTAGAGCCCGACTTGTCTCGGTGCGGTCAATACAACTCCTTTTACTTACTACAAACTATTTTATAACATTACTAGACATTTCCAATAAATCAAATTATAATTTATTACACTTAAAATTAATGTTGTTATTATTATTTGGTTTTATTATATTATTAAAATTATTACTAAGTATGATTATATGACAATCAATATTCCAGGTACGACATATTTATTGAATTCCCGTATTCCTCCTGCTTAGGGGTTTTCTGGTCTTGTAACTTGTGCCATATCGCAGTCGAATTCGTCCCAAATGCATTCTTTGAAGTACTAGGCACGTAAGGATTCAATGACTAGGTTCTTCGGATGGAGCGGCAATATTTGAACGAGGCACTGTTTGGCATATCCGACGTTTTAAACTGTCACTCGCTGTTTTATAGGCCTCTGGTGTTCTGAAACCTCTTCCTTTAAATCTCGGGTCCAAAATTGTGGTATCTGAGTATAGAAGGTTTTTTTCTAGATCACGAAACCGTTCTTTTAATTGGTCGTGAAGTGTTATTATGATTTTATTTAATTCTGAATGCTCTTATGATATTCCCATCGTTCGAGTTATATGTTTTGTTAACAACTGCACAAAAATCAAAACTTTTGATAGTGTAACATTTTTCTCAGCACTAATTTTAACAGTCACCTCATAAAACGGCTTAAGTATTGGCACAGCCTTTTCAATAATTTCCCATTCTCGAGGCCGTAGAGAAAGATCACTCCTTAGTAATGCCAACGTGGTGATTATTGCATCTTTAACCTTTAAAAGATTTGATTGTAATGTTCTCTGTGAAAAATCAATCTTAGATGATCCTTTTCAACCCTGATTTCTCTTATGGGTCGAGATAAAAAAGGACATTTCTTCTTATACATGGGGGATAGAATGGTTGTCCATTTTCTGACAAGCGGTTGATCAACTTCAATCACATGAAAGGGGGGCATGGCTTCTATCTAGCTTCACAAACCACTTTTATTAGCTTCACTCATCGGGCGTTTCACAAGGTGATTAATGAGGCCTTAAGCTCTTACAGCGCACACACAAAATCCTAGGAAGCCGGTGGAACAGTACGAGTCCATAATACTGGCTCCATCATATTTAAGGCTGGTTTTAGTGTCACGCAGACCGTCCGGTGCGGACCCGCTCCGCACGGCCAATCTGTATGAACTTCTAGGGAGCGTTTTAGAGTTATGCGGTCCGGAGGAACCGCTCCGCTCCCTAGCAGTTCATACAGATCGGCTGTGCGGACAGTCCGCGTGACACTAAAACCAGCCTAAGGGTGGTTAAATATGTTTTTGCTTTGTCCAATAACCTGAAAACTTGATCATTTTCGATATTCAAAGCACGTTCGTATCCGTATTGATGTGTCCTGGAGTCTAAAACATCAAATAGGTAATTGAAAACTTTTATAAAATTAGCCGTCGCTTGTACGCCGATAAAATTTTCACAAAATACAAGTGCGTCTGCTATACTTTGACTGGAAAGTTGAGATGCGAGACGGACATTCATTATTTTTGTTTTAAAATATATGGGGTTAGCTCTTAACTTGTTCGCTAAATGAAAAAGTTCCGTTCAAATCAAAAGTGCAAATCTCTCTTGCAAGTCTATTGCCATCCGATTAAACCAGCGGTACTCAACCTTTTTTTTATACGGGCCACAAACACGGTTTAGTCATGATGTCGCGGGCCGCAAGCAGAAATAATTTAGGAGTAAAAAGAATTAGTTTTCCAAAATTACTTTAATGGTCGAGAAAGTGAAGGTAGTTACAATAAAATTAAAAATATTAGCCAAGATAACGATAAGACAGAAACTAAAATTTTGAAAAATAGTAATAACAGATGTAAATCATTCAATGTGATGTTTGAAACTGTGAACGCTTTTTCATTACTTTGTCCAGATCTGGCTTGTCGCTGCACGCTAACCTTATTACATCATCCAGGTGAGAATCTGTAAGTTTGTTCCTATACAAGTTCTTTATGTATTTCATTTTTGAGAATGACGACTCACACAGGTACGTAGACCCAAAAAATGTTAATAAGGTTTGGGCACTTCTCTGAACCATTTTATATTTTTGGGGAACAATGCTCCAAAATTCTACATATTCTTTGTTTTCCCTTTTTTCTTTAAACAGAACTTCTAGGTTGGTGTCATTTTTAAAATCGATGAATTCATCAAACAACTGTGAATAATTACAGTTTAAAACTGAAGCCAACTCACCAATAGTTGTTGTTTCTAAATGCCATGGATTTTCTACCAGTAACAAACATTTTCTTATTTTTCTTAGATCCTGAAATCTTTTTTGGAACTCGTTTAACAGTGCAGTTATATAATCCAAAAATATAACACAGTTTTTCTCAGAAATGTTGGAAAGGTCTTCTGTGGTCTTTAACATAGTGGAAAAATTTTGCAGATTTTTGTTCTGTAATTCTTTATAAAAAATACTTATCTTTTCTTCAAAAGCAAATACTGTATTGGCCATATTGGAGACTATCTTATCCTTACCTTGCAAACTCTGATTCACATTATTTAATTTTTCTGTGATATCACAAAGAAAAGCTAAAAGACACCACCATTCATCCTGTTGTAATTCAGGGTAAATTTTATTATTTTGGTCTAAAAAAAGCATTATTTCATGGCGTAAAGAAAAAAACCTTTCCAAAACTTTTCCTCTACTAAGCCATCGCACCGAGGTATGTAAAAGGACGTCGCTATACTCGCTTTTTAATTCTTCCAAAAGACTTGTAAATTTTCTGTGGTTCAATTCTTTTGCTCGTATATAATTGACAATATTGATTACTGTCTTCATTACTGCTTCTAAATCGGGATTCACAGCACGCGCGATCAAGTTTTCTTGATGGATAAAGCAGTGAAATGTCACTAAATTAGTTAAATTATATTTTTTCTTAAACAACGCAATAAATCCATTTTCGGACCCAGTCATTGAAGGACAGCCATCTGTACAAACACACACAATTTTTTTAATGTCAATATCATTCTGCTCTAAATAATTGCAAATAGTATCAAGGTAATCTATGCCTCGGGTTTGACCTTTCATTGATAAAAATTTCAAAAATTGTTCGACAATTAGATTATTCTCGGTACAATATCTAACAAACAACGAGCATTGCGATGTAGCTGAAATATCGGTACTGGAATCGAAAGCCAAACTAAAAAACTTGCACTTTCTCAGGTTATCCAAAACATCTTCATGAATATATTTAGAAATGTCTTCAATACGCCTCGTACAGGTTGAGTCGGAAAGCTGTATTTTTTTTATATCAGCTAGTATTTGTTTCTTGTTACTGAATTTATCAAAAAGTATATCAGCAGCACTAACAAAGCATTCTTTTACGATTTCTGCATCTGTAAAAGGTTTCATATGCTTACCAAGAATGTAACAAATTTCGTATGATGCCTTAGTTACCGCGGAGTCTTGTGACAATGCAACAGACATAACATTCTGTTGTTGATTTAATGATCTCTTAAAAAACTGCAATTTTTCATTTCTTAAAGACGATCCAGGAGGAAACGTGTCGTTGAACGAATTATGTTTTGTAGTAAAATGACGAGAAATATTGTATTTCTTCAATGTAATACTTTCACGACATATCAAACAAGTAGCTGCACTGTTTTTGTTAGGCACAACAAAATATTCAGTTTCCCACTCATCTTGAAACAATCTATTTTCATCAGATATCTTTCGTTTATACTTAGAAGATACTCCTGACATTGTTTTTAAATTAAAACAATAACGAAACACTGAACAACTTCAATAAGTCAAACTCAAAACAAGTTGCAACCGGCAAACAGAACGACACGCGCTCACGTAGAAGAGGGATTCCCGCTCGCGGACCTCCCTTTCTGCCAAACACTCACTGGATGGAACGCACCGCCGACCGCGGCCGGCTATCTAGTTACCTATTGTTTTTCTCTGCTGCTCGTGCACTATTTCGCCGACGCGTCGCGAATGGGCGCGAAATTCAAAATAGTATACAATTATCTCTGAGTGTACGCGGGCCACTGATAAAGGCCCGGCGGGCCACATGCGGCCCGCGGGCCGCAGGTTGAGTATAGCTGGATTAAACCATAAATCCAGTCTTCAAAACCGAATGTGCGTCCAGTATTAGGAAGTGCTTCTTCACATTCCATAATTTTCATTTCGTCTATGATGAGAGCTGCATACTTTATTTCCTACCCTCTCTTTAATAGCTTTTAAAGCTTCAGTGGACTGGAGAGTATTGAGCTCGTGGAACTTTCCCAGTGTCAATATTTGCTTTCATTCTTTTTAGTCAATCTTTAGTTTTCAAAGCAAAGAATCGTCGGTTGTAGCGTCTATCATTAATGAAACTGAAGACTTTGGGCTATATTCACCACCCTCTCTGGGTATTTGGGTTCCCGTTTGGTTATGATGTTTCGGTTATCAAAGATAGGCCATTGTGTCCCATCTTTAAGCAATGGATTCACATTCACCTACATGGACCCAGAAACCGGTTTTTTCACTGATTTATTTACTATTTATTTATGACTAGCTTTCCGCCCGCGGCTTCGCCCGCGTGGAATTTTGTCTGTCACAGAAAAACTTTATCGCGCGCGTCCCTGTTTCAAATACCGGGATAAAAAGCAGTTATAAAAGCAGTTGTGATCCTATACTTTACTAGCAAGAACAAAAAAACTATAATTATGACCATGTTCACTCAATAGCCGTGATGCATATGAGTATCGTGGGCTCATCTTTATGATTCCTTTGTTCCGTTACCGAAGTAATGATAAGTAATCTTAAACAGAGCTATAGAGAGAAAAGAAATGCCTAACAGACTGGCTCAGTTTTTAATTAATAATAGGATAAATCGATTCCGAACGCAATGCCATGGATTGGATCCTATTGCAAGAGTGAGTCGAATTGGATTTGTTGATAAAAGTTTTAGAAAGCCGTACCGGGACTCAGCCCAGGAGTACCTGGATATGTACGTTTTCTACCACGACGCTGGAGAAATACACTTGCGTGCGCAAGCGCTTTACGTCGGAAGGCATGGGCACCATTCTTGGAGCAGCGCAGCGCTTCAGGGAGTGACAGCTTTCGCTGAACATCCCGAAGCGGGGAGCAATGGCGACGTAAGACGTGGGCGACGTGGGCCTCCGCCTACAGCCTCGCGATACAAGGGGCCTCGCGCCTTAAACTATTTTATGAATTTCTTCAAAGCGAGAATAAAATAAAAACAGATATAAATTAAGGCTTGGTATTTCTGCTAAAGTAGGTATTTCGCGCTGTCAAAATCTGCGCGCGCAATACTTCGCCGAAGACAGCGCGCCAAAGAGCTCTCGCGGCTACACAGTATAGAAATACGCAGTTTAGAAATACGCAGTTGGTTAGGTTAGGTTGACTTCCTTCCGTTCAAGCGTCACACTCACAGCACTTTCTAATACAAATCATATCCAAGTGATACAAATTAAAACAACTTTCAAAATTTTTGGGAATATATTTTAGAATCAAATAAATATAGAATATAACTGCCAAAGTAAACACGGTTCAAAGAGGCGTGGCGTCACCCGACCTTCCGGAAGTTCCGCGCCGCCTAAAAGAATTTCAAGATTACGTCACCCGACCTATCGGTAGATCCTCGGGAGCTTGAGCGATTGGAAAAACATTTTATGATCAGTTACTCGTAGTAGCGATTATTTAGAGCTTGGATAATAAATTATAGTTGTTGCAATTCACAAAGCTTTGCATGTGGTTAATTACATTAATCAGTACACGCATCAATTTTGTTCAGTCTTTTTGTTTATTAATAAATAAAAATATTATACTAAAATTGCATACATATTTGTTTGTATTGGTCTGGGTGTTTTCTTTCCATAATTTATGTATAACGTATGTACGGGGCTCTGTATCGAAAATCACTATGAGCAATAAGCATCAAAATCAAAAGTATTTATTCATTTTAGACCACAAGTGGCACTTATGAACGTCAAAATTATTATAGAAAATAATAAAAAAGAAAGAAATGTTAGCCCTTATGGGGCACTTTACATGTCTCCTTATCTTTTGGGCCCTACCAGCGCTTCGAGACAAACATGGCAAGTGCTGAGAAGAAACGCCGGAACAAACTCAGTCACCACTAATTGCCGGGAATTATCTAACGCTAAGAATAACCAAATTCGAGTACATCAAATATGTGCAGACTGAACTCACCACGCATCCTTGTCATCAATATAGTCTCGAACCTTGTAGTACCCTTTGGACATAAGGGTATTTTTTATATGTATCTTAAATTTGTTTATTGGCAATTCGACAAGGTTGTGTGGTATTTTGTTAAATATGGTAATACATTTCCCCAAGAATGAATTACCTATTTTATGCAACCTAAAAGATGGAACAGCAAGTTTATTCTTATGTCTCGTGTTAAATGAGTGGACGTCGCTTTTCTTAGTAAATAAATGTAGATGTTTACGGACATACATAATGTTATCAAATATATATTGCGAAGCCACAGTCAATATATTGATTTCTTTAAAAACTTCTCTAAGCGAGTCACGTGGTTTAAGACCGTATATTGCCCGAACAGCTCTTTTCTGTAAAATGAAAATTGATTCTATGTCTGCTGCTGAGCCCCACAGTAAAATACCATAAGACATAATACTATGAAAATAACTAAAATATACAAGCCTTGCTGTTTCAACATCAATCAAGTTTCTGATCTTTCTCACCGCAAAGGCAGCTGAACTAAGTCTTCCCGCCAAGGCAGCAATATGGGGGCCCCATTGTAATTTACAGTCTAGAGTAATACCTAGAAAAACAGTAGAGTTTATCAGTTCAATACGTTCATTATTTACTGTAATATTTGTGTTAACTTGTTTGACATTAGGCATAGTGAATTTTAAACATTTAGTTTTTTTTGCGTTTAATAGCAAATTATTAGTTGTAAACCAATCTAATACTTTGGAAAGAGCATCACACACGGTTACCTGGAGTGCATTACCGCAGCAAAAAGCTTGCCATCTTAAATGAACGGTATAATATCGAGGTTTCGTCAGTACAGTTGCGAACAAAGGTGTTTGTGTAGTGTAGTTGAGTTGAGAGGTCAGATTATTGAAATAATAAAACGAACATTTTATTTTTTAAATACATTTTAAAAATAATTTACATTACAGATAACAATGAGAGGATGACATTGCAAGGTGGTGCCAGTCCAGTCTTAAATCCGTTGATATAATATGCTGCATCTGCCATGTTTTTGGATAAAAGATTCTTCTATCTTGCAGTTTAGACTTTTATTACAGACCTCAGACAGTATTTTTGGAAAACTTTTACGCATGGTGGAGGAAGGGACGCTCTAGAGACTCAAGTCTAGAAGGAGTCACATGAACTCCAAGTTTTAAATCCGTTGACATCTCTGCATCTGCCATCTTTTTGGCTAGAAGATTCTTCTATCTTGCAGCTTAGACCTTTAGCTACAGACCTTAGACAGTATTTTTGAAACATTCTTACGCATGGTGGAGGAAGGGACGCTCTAGAGACTCAAGTCTACAAGGAGTCATATGAACTCCAGTTTTAAATCCGTTGACATCTGCTGCATCTGCCATCTTTTTGGTTAGAAGATTCTTCCATCTTGCAGCGTAGACCTTTAGCTACAGACCTTAGACAGTATTTTTGTGAAAATTCTTACGCATGGTGGAGGAAGAGACGCTCTAGACACTCAAGTCTACAAGGAGTCACATGAACTCCAGTTTTAAATCCGTTGACATCTGCTGCATCTGCCATCTTTTTGGCTAGAAGATTCTTCTATTTTGCAGCTTAGACCTTTAGCTACAGACCTTAGACAGTATTTTTGTGAAAATTCTTACGCATGGTGGAGGAAGGGACGCTCTAGAGACTCAAGTCTACAAGGAGTCATATGAACTCCAGTTTTAAATCCGTTGACATCTGCTGCATCTGCCATCTTTATGGCTAGAAGATTCTTCTATCTTACAGCTTAGACCTTTAGCTACAGACCTTAGACAGTATTTTTTATTATTTATTTGTGTCAGTGTGCTCTTCTAAAGAGTGTAAGACGATTGTATGTAGGTACTATTAAAATGTAATTTTAACTCATTGGTTTTGTCTCATAATTTGAGGAATGTACTATGTATCATGAGTAGAGTCTTCGTTTAAAAGGATGCGAACGATTTAAATTTCAATAGGTAGACAAAATAGATAATTTTTAATTATCAAAAATGTAAGCTTTCTCTAGTAACACTGATATTATTATACTGTGACTCATCAAAGTCATCATTGTCAAAAATATTGACAAATCGCGAACTGTCACGGCCAACAAACTGACACGCGTCCGTCCTCCGTAAGCGCCACCGCGCGACTGATTGAGATTGTCCAAGCCGTCATGGACGATTTTTTCCACATTTTTTAACATAGTAACTAAATAAGACGCAATATAAAAATTTCATCCGTTAAAAGCCCTCAAGTTATTTCTGAACTTTAGTTTAGTAAAAGATTTAGAATCTCAAATCGCTTATTTTAAAAATAAAACCATAAATAGAAAACGAATAGAGGTAACTTTGGGAATTTATTCTATCGAGTCAACTTCATCAAATCGTGTTTCCATCCGTATAGCCCTAGAAAATATCCTCAACTATGCCCAATAAAAATCTTAGCCTTTAATTTTACTGTTTAGTACCTCAAAAATGAAAAATGAAAACCTCATTTTCGCCATTTTCTCTGCTACCCGGCCTTAACTAGCTTTCCGGCCGCGTGGAAATTTATCTGCCACAGAAAAACTTTATCGCGCGCGACCCTGTTTCAAAAACCGGGATAAAAACTATCCTATGTCCTTTCCCGGGACTCAAACTATCTCTATGCCAAAGGACAATGGGCAAAATGGTACCCGGCTCCAATAGATATGTGTCTAGTATCGTTTGAAAGGTCTTACCAATATGAACAACTTTTACTATGACCACCAAGCTCAGATCTGGTTGTGTACGAAGATATACATACTTTTTTGCAGAATGGTTCGTTCGTTCGTTTCAGCCGAAAGACGTCCACTGCTGGACAAAGGCCTCCCCCAAGGATTTCCACAAAGACCGGTCCTGCGCCGCTTGCATCCAGGTACTTCCCGCGACCTTTACCAGATCGTCGGTCCACCTAGTGGGAGGCCTGCCCACGCTACGTCTTCCAGCTCGTGGTCGCCACTCAAGAACTTTCCTGCCCCAGCGGCCATCAGCTCTTCGAGCTATGTGCCCCGCCCACTGCCACTTGATTTTAGCGATTCTGCGGGCTATGTCAGTCACTCTGGTTCTCCTACGGATCTCCTCATTTCTGATTCGATCACGCAGGGAAACTCCGAGCATAGCACGCTCCATCGCTCTTTGGGTGACCTTGAGCCTTCATAAGAGGCCCATAGTAAGCGACCACGTCTCAGAGCCATACACCATCACTGGCAACACACACTGGTCAAATACTTTTGTCTTGAGACACTGCGGTATTTCGGACGTGAGAATTTCGCGAAGCTTCCCGAACGCTGCCCAGCCGAGTTGGATTCGACGATTAACCTCTTTCTCGAAGTTGGACCTACCTAACTGGACTGTTTGTCCCAGGTATACATAATTGTCAACAAGTTCGAGTGTAGTGTCTCCAACCTTCAGAGGAGTGGGTACAACACGGGCATTTGACATAATTTTTGTCTTGTCCATGTTCATTTTAAGACCCACTTGTTGAGAGGCTCTACTGAGGCCATCGAGCATTGTGTTTAGGTCCTCCACGGTCTCAGCCATGACTACGATATCGTCCGCGAAACGAAGGTGTGTGATATACTCGCCGTTGATATTTATGCCGAATCCGCTCCAGTCCAGAAGCTTGAAAACATCTTCCAGGGCGGTGGTGAACAGTTTCGGAGATATGACATCTCCCTGTCTCACCCCTCGCTGCAACTGGATAGGTTTCGAGTTCTGATCCTGGAGGCGGACCGACATTGTGGCGTTTTCGTACAAGCCCTTCAGCGCTTCGATGTATCTATAGTCAATTTGGCACCGTTGGAGAGACTGTAGCACTGCCCAGGTCTCGATCGAGTCGAAGGCTTTTTCATAGTCCACAAACGCCAGACAAAGTGGCTGATTATACTCCTCGGTCTTCTGTATAATCTGCCGTAGCGTATGTATGTGGTCTATGGTACTAAAGCCTTTTCGGAAACCGGCTTGTTCGGGAGGCTGGAAGTCGTCGAGCCTGCGTGCGAGACGATTCGTGATGACTCTCGAAAACAGCTTGTAGACATGGCTCAGAAGTGAGATGGGTCTATAATTTTTCAACAAGGTTTTGTCGCCTTTTTTGAAAAAAAGTATCACCACACTTCTGTGCCATGCCGTAGGCGTTTTTCCCTCAAGTATGACGGAATCGAACAGCCTCTGAAGAGCCTTTAGTACCGGCGTTCCGCCTGCTTTCAGAAGCTCAGCCGTGATTCCATCATCACCCGGTGCCTTGTTGTTTTTCAGCTGTTTGAGAGCCATTCTAATCTCGTACAGGCTGACGTCCGGGATATCTTCGGTGTAGTGTCGGGTCAGTCTAGCTCTTGGGTCTTCGGCTAGATTTGTGACAGGTGTACGTACACTCGTGTATAATTGTCCGTAGAACTTCTCAACCTCTTCCAATAACTCAGGCCCCGACGAGATGTCTCTGCCATCCTCGGTCTTCAGCTTGGTCAGTTGACTTTGGCCAACAGACAGATCCCTAGCGAACACTTTAGAGCCTTTGTTACGCTCAATCGCCTCTTTAATACGATCTGTATTAAATTGGCGTAGATCGCGAGTCAAAGACTTGGAGATCTGTCTGTTAAGACGCCGATACTGAGCAGCATCTTCAGAGGACTGCAGAACCAAGTTTCGTCTCTCTTCCATAAGTTTATTGGTGAGGTCAGAGATCTTTTTGGTTCCTTTTGGACGACGGGTTTTAAAGAACTTAGACCCAGTCGTTTGGACAATTTCCACGAACCTGTCATTGTATTCGTCCACATTTTCGCAGTCTCCTAGGCATTCGAAACGATTTTGCAACTCGAGCTGAAAGCTTTCGGGGTTTTGGAGTTGGATGGGCGCTGGGCGGAGCGTAGACTTCATCAGTCGACGCCTCTCGAGCTTGGGTCTGATATTCAATGTGCCTCTTACCATTCGGTGATCGCTTCCTGTTTTGACCGAGTTGATCACAGAGACATCATTGAATATATGCTTCTTCGTCGACAAGATGAAGTCGATCTCATTTTTTATAGCGCCATTGGGATGCAGCCATGTCCACTTTCGCTGTTTTGGCTTCCTGAAGAAGGAGTTCATCATAAAGAGGCCCTCCCTCTCCATAAAGCCAGCCAGCAGTTGGCCACGTGCGTTCCTCTCTCCATACCCAAATTGCCCCACTTTCAGCTCATTATCGCTTCGTCTACCCAGCTTCAGCAGAATGGTACCCGGCTCCAATAGTTATGTTTGTAGTGTCATTTGAAAGGTCTTACCAAGACGAACAACATTTACTATGGCCACCAGCCTCAGATCTGGTTGCGTTCGGAGATAAAGATACTTTTTGTGTAACCTAAGTATCATACAGTATGAAGGGGGACGCGCACGGGGCAGGGCACCGACGAGATGCTCGGACGCGGTGAGGAAGACGGTGGGCGGGAGTTTGCATCGTGCGGTCCACACAGCTTATGAACACTATCTGTGGTCGCGATCCTCATCAGTGAGAAGAAGGAAGAAGAAGAAGAAGTATCATACGTGTCCATCGTATGGTACTTAGGTTATGCGAGGCAGGAAGGGTTTACTGCTCCAGCATCCTTCCTTAACTCTATAATTATTGATGGGGATAATTGTGAAATAAATATTTTTATTTAAAGAAGTACAACCCCCTTATTAATAAAAAGTTACACCTAGGAAGAACCTTGGATTAAAATGACATTTCCATACCAAATGACAATTTAAGCCAGAGTTCAACTAGGGTGTAACTTTTATTAATAAAGGGGTTAAAGTTTTATTACTTCTTAATGGTTTTATTATGGGTTGCTAAAGCGAATAAACCCACAAGACCCAATAAGTCCACCCACAAGATGGACCGACGACCTCATAAAGGTAGCGGGAAGGCGCTGGATGCAGGCCGCCACCAACCGGCCATTGAGGAAATCATTGGGGGAGGCCTATGTTCAACTGGACGTCCTATGGTTAAAATGATCATGATGATGATGATGAAAGCGAATAAAGGGCTAATAGCTCGGGTAGTTCATCGTAGGTATAATCCTTTCCTTTTCAATGCTTCTTTTAGTTATATTAATAGATTGTAGTCATAATACATACTCGTATACATGGATGATTGTGTTATACTTTCATTATAATACTTAGTGGAATTACTGCTTTCAAAACGTGAATTAGAACTGGCCCCATAGCAGACATTTTCCTACATCTAAAGGCCTTTTAAAATATATATTGGTTATGGCTATTGGAGCGGGTACCACTTTCCATACATTTGTGCCCATCATCCTTTCATCATTCTGAAGATGTGATTATTGGCATGTTTTATATGTCATTCGCCACCGGAATCAAACTATCTCCATCAAACGGATTATGTAAACCAACTGGTCCTGGTCTTAATTAAACTTTATGATCCTCAAGTATTCAGAATCCTCTTTTCTAGGATCTGGAGGACCACCACCTGTGCACAGACATAACAGTTATAATTTATAGAACATGTACTAACAGTCAAACACTTTCTGTGTCTGACTGTTCATTTTCAAAAACTTTTTGATTTCATCCAAAGTTGAAAAGCTGGGTCCGTCAGATTATCTGTATTTTCAGTAGCATCAGATGTTATTTTTACTACAGCGTGGGTTTTTGGTTTTCAAAAACATCTTGATTTTGCTTAGTTCATCCAAAGTCGAAAAGCTGGGTCCGTCAGATTGTTATCTGTATTTTCAGTAGCATCAGATGTTATTTTTACTACAGCGTGGGTTTTTGGTTTTCAAAAACATTTTGATTTTGCTTAGTTCATCCAAAGTCGAAAAGCTGGGTCCGTCAGATTGTTATCTGTATTTTCAGTAGCATCAGATGTTATTTTTACTACAGCGTGGGTTTTTGGTTTTCAAAAACATCTTGATTTTGCTTAGTTCATCCAAAGTCGAAAAGCTGGGTCCGTCAGATTGTTATCTGTATTTTCAGTAGCATCAGATGTTATTTTTACTACAGCGTGGGTTTTTGGTTTTCAAAAACATCTTGATTTTGCTCAGTTCATCCAAAGTCGAAAAGCTGGGTCCGTCAGATTGTTATCTGTATTTTCAGTAGCATCAGATGTTATTTTTACTACAGCGTGGGTTTTTGGTTTTCAAAAACATCTTGATTTTGCTTAGTTCATCCAAAGTCGAAAAGCTGGGTCCGTCAGATTGTTATCTGTATTTTCAGTAGCAGCAGATGTTATTTTTACTACAGTGTGGGTTTTTGGTTTTCAAAAACATCTTGATTTTGCTCAGTTCATCCAAAGTCGAAAAGCTGGGTCCGTCAGATTGTTATCTGTATTTTCAGTAGCATCAGATGTTATTTATTTTTACTACAGTTTTACTACAGCGTGGGTTTTAGGTTTTCCAAAACATCTTGATTTTGCTCAGTTCATCCAAAGTCGAAAAGCTGGGTCCGTCAGATTGTTATCTGTATAAATTCATGTTCCTGCAGATGTTGTGCAGTACAGCTGTCGCTACGACTACTGCTTGGATATTAGGCAGTGATAGTCGCAATGTTAAGCTGATTACTGGAAACCGGCGTTTCCAAACTCCAAATGTTCTGAAACAATAAGAAGCTTAATAAGTAGTTATAGCACCTACTTAGCAATTTAGCAATCCTGCGGGCTATGTTGGTTTCTCTTTCGATTTCCTGCGGAACTCCTCATTTCTGACTAGATCACACAGGGAAACTCCGAGCACAGCACGCCCCACCCTTTGGGTGACCTTGAACTTTCTTATGAGGCCCTTAGTAAGTGACCACTGGCAACACGTACTGGTCAATGTACGTACTTATTTCTATAATATAAGTATGAAAATAATTACCGTTCAATTGTGTTCCTTGTTTTAATATTATGGGCTTCATTGTATCGATGATCACCCACTGTACTGGGGTTCAAAAGAGGAGTCAGTAAATATGGAGTGTTGGGATAAGCGCTGTCGCCAAGCAACCACCGGTTTCCAAATTCTCCGGAGTCACATTGAGCTATGAAATTTAAAAAAGGGGTTTCATTAAATATATATACTCCAGCCACTGAACACATATTATACATATCTTAGGTACCTACCCTTTAGCATAGAGTTGTTAAATATGGTGGCATCATGTGCAGACCCTGGCCACCGAGCAACAACATTCATTAGGCGTAAATCCGCATCAAAACAGCTTGTACAGTCGCGGAATGAAAAGGTTCGTCACCTTAGTGTCGGTTTTCGCTTGTACTAGGTACTGTAAGTAAGAGTCAAACCTGCCAACATAACAGTGCAAGAAACAGTGCTGCTAACATTTAAATAAATATGACGTTTGCTAATGAATAAGGTTTTGCTTGTTTAATTTTCTATCCCATGCAATGTTACAGAATGTAGTTTTTTTATTTAATAGATATAATAATGGCAAGTTAAACCAACAAGAAGGTTATATTTATCAATATAATCTTGACAAGATAAATCGTCAAACAACTTAGATCTGAATAATTTTGAACTTTACTGATGAACAGTTAAAGATTATTTTCTCTAACTCGAGATTATTCTGTAAAATAGTTTCAAAAGGTAATATGTGCTCGCGATTCGTTGAAGGAATCAATTTGAAAACTGACGAACCTTTTCATTCCGTGACTGTACATTGAGGGAAAAATAACCTTTCCGGTTTCTAAATTCTTCACCTATCAGATGACCTAAAAATAAAAAATAGATAAAATTACTGTCCACAAATTAACGAATATTACATTTTATCACAATATGATGTACAAACTTACAAGGCGATTGTATGCGTACATGTGTGCAGTCTATTGCACCTAGCACGCGAGGAAACCCAGCAATCGTGTAAAAATTTGCAGCGCTGTTCTGGTGCATAAAAATATATCGATCATAAAGCCTCGAGACCGCTGACGAGATGTCGCGCACTATTCTGCATGCTGTAGCAATTGATACTCCCACAAAGTCAGCTACTGATATCAGCATTGTGCCTAGCGCGTAGAAGCGCAAAGACATCAGTAGCTGATACAGTGGGGAGATTCCGAAATTTCTGCAAAGAATGTGAGTTGTGAATGAATGAAATTAATATTAAAAAGTAGGGTACTCCTGTAGCGTTTCTCATAACGTACCTCGTCGAGGTCACTCGTACAAATGGCATTATTTCAGCCAGCAGGAACTCCACCGCAGGTTTCGTTAACCTAAATCGAAATGTGAATTCCGCGTCGTCCAAGCTCTGCATGTAATTGACTCTTCTGATTAAACTGCGTGAGCGTCTTGGCAGTTCTTCCTCGCTTGAACTCGAGACGAGCGTGGGGTCTTCATCGCTGCTACTGCTGTCACTGCTGCTGCTGGACAGTGAGAACGCCATCTCAACGCAATTTCGTTTACGACAACAAAAACCTATGAACAGCGTCCAAAAGAATCAAGATTCTGACAAAATCCTATAAATATCTAGGATTGCAAATTTGGATGACAACACCTATCAAAGCAAACGTCAAAATCGGCGGATAGGATATAGGAAACCACAAAACTGTCATTTTCATACAGAGGGTCTATCCGTTTTCTGATCTGACCCTCCCATAGATAGATTGCCAGCGCAGATTGCAATCTCTAGTCGTGGATACATTATTGGAAAGCAGGTAACACCAATCCAGATTGAAATATGACATTAACTGTCATATTTCAATCTGGATTTGACGAAAGATCGATTATTGAAATCGGGCGTAAGTATATCATTATCATTTTTGTAGTAACTTGCTCTTCGAACATTTCTCACCCCACTTGTGTAGGCTATGGGCTCATTCTTTACCTTTAAAACCTTTTTTGTAGATTTATCAATTTTTTTGCACTGCTTTAGGTTCACTTTTTGTTTTGTTATGTCCGATAGCTTTTCATCAGCAAGAACAACCACTTTGCCCTTGCATTTAATATCATCTTCAATTTTAGTATCAGTCGACTGTGAGCTCGGTTGAGTAGATTTAGTCGGAGATGATGGTAGTATTATTTCTTTGCGGCATGTTAAAACATCTTCAAAGAGATATTATCAAAGGTGTCGAAACTGAAATGATCTTGTAAGTGACATTCAAATAATGCAGAATTTTCTTCTTTGACAATGAAGAATTCATATAGTAACCCTGATTTTGGTTACTAGCATAGGACATTTCAGTGTCGCCTGGTTCTTTATAATTGTACGTTTCATCCTGAGCTTGTGATATGTATTTAATTATTTATTTTTACCATTGACTTCAACCGATCGGGTACTTTTTTGAAATCAGGCACCAAAGAAAGCATAAACTGTCGCGGTCGGTCAGGATCTTCGGCGTTTTCCTTTTTGCCCATTTAATATTTCGGGGCATCTATAAGTTCTCTAGTCATTACTTCTGGAGGATCAGATTTCTTTTTTTTGTAGCTAAGGATCTCTTTTCATATGGTCCTCCAACTGATTCATCGCTTTGCCCAACTGGTTCATAATCTTCAGTAGGCAAACTGTTCGGAGTTTTATTTTTTCCAGCGTAAGGTTTTAAAAATAACAGTTGATTATAAAATCGATATTGATTATTTCTCTTAGCTCCCGCTCCACTCTTTGAATTTTTTTGCCTTCGGCACTCCTTCGTGAAGGCGTCTCGAAGGTAGAAAAAGTTTGTGATGCATTATGGAATGTAATGAAAATGGAGACTTTTTCCGAGCCTACAACTGAAGTGTGGTTAAATATAGCTGAAGGATTTAAGTCAAAAGCCAATTTTCCTCATGTTTTAGGTGCCTTAGATGGTAAACATGTGCGTGTAAAATTATAAGCATTATTTTTCCATCTTACTTTTAGCTATATGTGATTCTAATTACAAATTTATATACGTTGACATAGGTGCTTATGGGAAATGTAGTGATTCTACAGTTTTCCGTGATTCAATTTTTTATCAAAAACTTCAAGATGGAACTCTTAACATACCAAACTCCTCTGCAATTACTGGTATCACCGATTCCGTGCCATATTGTTTTATCGGAGATGAAGCTTTCAATATCTCAAACAATATACTACGACCCTATGCAGGACATCACTTGAATTACACTAAAAAAGAATTTAATTATCGCTTGAGCAGGGCGCGTAGATATATTGAGTGTGCATTCGGTATTTTAACACATAAATGGCGTATTTTTCAATGCCCTTTGAACGTAAACATAAATTTTTCTATAAAAATTGTTAAAGCATGCTGTGTACTCCATAATTTTGTGAGGGAAAGACATGGTGTTGATTTTGAAAATATTTTATATACGAACAATGAGACAGAGGTAATAGTTAATTTACCGATAGACAATAATTGCAGAGGAAGCACAAGTGCTGCAGCGATCCGTAATAATTTAGCAGATTATTTTGTAAATGAAAACCCACTGCCATGGCAAAGTAAATATGCTTAAATTTAAAATAAAAGTTCTAAACTTACCAAGTTATTTTTTTCTATGTCAGAAGTTTGTCCTGGCTCTAAATATAAGGTTTCAATTTCTTCCCATTGTTTCATTTTAAGCAGTCTATCACTATATTGTGTGCTTTTCATGTCCCAGATAGCAGAGCGACTTCCAATCTCGGTAATGAACTTTTCGACTAGTCCAGTCATTACGTACATTCAAAAAAGAAAATGAATTTGCGCTTCTAATTTTTTAATATGTTGTAGGGGATACCTAGAAAAGCTTAACCTGAGATTGTCGACCAAGCTTTCCTAGGAGCTTTCGCCGCCATGTTGAAAAAAGGGGTAAAATTTGTTTTTCGGCAATAACTCGGCTATCCGATGAGACTCGAAAATTTTTGTAGGACACTTTTTGTAGCTTTCTTTGTGCTCTACAATAACGCCCGAACCATTTTTAGCGTATCATGCATCGTTATCGAGATATCGATCGATAAAGTCAAAAATTTTGGACAACATTTTTGTTTTTTTCTTTTTTTTTCTTTGGGTCTTAATAAATATGAAAAATTGTGGAATTCAAACTTGTAGAGCATATTCAGACCTACAATTTCCTTCTTGGATTTTTTTATGTTGGACAAAAATTACGATCTCCAGCGCGCCGCAAAGTCGGTGAATCCACACTCAGCGTCGAGCGAGCTGCTCGCTCGGTTGTGTCTGGATGTCGAATCGAATGGGAAATTGTTCAGGAAATTGATGGGATAAAAAATAAGTACTTAGAGCAACAAATTAAGGATCACACAATAGTAATTTATTAAACAAATAATTTGTTTGTGCAGTAAAAAAAAATATTTTTTTACAATACAAAATAAACAAAACAAAATAAACGGAAAGAAAAATATTTTTTTCTGCACTCAAGACACGAACGATGGACTTTTTTTATGTCTTTTTTCGCTTGGATGGTCCAGGCTGAAGATCTTCGTCCTCCGTAAACTCTTCGAGTTGTTGTGTCTGTTGAACCGTTGGAAATGATGCTGATTCGATGAGAGCATCGTCATCATCATCGTTCCAGACATCGTCGTCGTCGTCAAGCAAAATGTCGACTCTGGCGACGTTACTGCATGTTTGCCCACTGCAGTGCATGCAAATAACGGAGCAACTGATTCCCGCTTTTCTGCACCCACAGGCAAAAAATTGTGTCCAAAATTTTTGACTTTATCGATCGATATCTCGATAACGATGCATGATACGCTAAAAATGGTTCGGGCGTTATTGTAGAGCACAAAGAAAGCTACAAAAAGTGTCCTACAAAAATTTTCGAATCTCATCGGATAGCCGAGTTATTGCCGAAAAACAAATTTTAAGCGTTTTCCAAGATGGCGGCGAAAGCTCCTAGGAAAGCTTGGTCGACAATCTCAAGTTAAGCTTGTCGGCGCTCTATACTCGGGTGGCAGGGTTCGTAGGTTTTTATAAATAAAAGTTCATATAGACTGGTAAGACGGTAACTGTATTGGGTAAGCGCGAGGATGGGCCTTCGAGGCGTCCGACCGGTACCGAGGTTGCGTACTGACTGACTAAACATTGGTTTTTCTCTCGACGGTCGGCGGCCTTTTCAGGTAACAATCGTAAAACAAAGTAAAAATAACACGAAGATACAAACAAAACAATTAGTATGAAACACATGGCAAAGGTTGGCACAAACATAATACAAAGTAAACAACAAACAATAGAAAGACATTACAAAGGTTGGTGTTGCTTGATACACAGACACCTGCAATAATTGCATAGATCAACAATGGACCACATGTTACATCGGCGAAACACTAAAAAGATTTGAGTTAAACATTCCGACAATAAAATCCTAAAATTGCAGGTGCGTGAGAAACTAAAATTACCATGCTCTAAAATTAACACGCTATAAGTAACAAAGCATTTACATCTTAAGTTTGTACAAGAAGTATTACAATTAAGTATATTTTAATTAATTGGTATGAGGCGTAAGTGGGACGTAGTCGCCACAGTACCCCCCTATGAGTTCGGGCGTCATACTGTCCCCTCTCGTCGCCATGAAGTTTCGGGGACTCAGGCACATAAGAGGAGAGTTCTGCAGCAAGTGTCACGGCCAGTTGGAATGCCATTGAAGTGCACAGGTTATTCTCCATATACTGGAGTGCCATGACCATGTTCTGGCAAGAGGCGATGTAGTTAGCGTTGGTGAACAGATCATACAGTGCGTCATGAGCGTTTACCCAAAATGTGTTGAATGCTGCTTCTCTCGCAGCGATCCTTGTGCCCCTGTACACTCCCATGTCCCCCACCCCGGGTATTGTTATGGTAAGCTGCTGGGCGTAGGTGTTCTCGTCAACCAGCACCAACACCAACTTGGTCGGCCCTGGGATGCATATCTGGTGGGCGGCAGGCATTCCTGTGTACTTGGCGTCAGCAGGATTCCCCTCGGAAGCATATTGGGCATGGGCCATGTGACACATCTTGCCTGCCCAAAGATTGGTTGTCGTGTAGGTCATCAGTAGCTCAAGCAGCCAGGGGTTTCCTAGCCTAGCATGTCCGAGCTGATGGGGACGGCGGCCCAGGCAGTGTCCATCCCCGAGAGGGGGATCCCGTCAGCAGCTGCCATGCCTGGGTCCAAGTTTTTAAGGTGCGAAGCAAAGGCTGGAAGTGTAACTGCGACAAGAGTGACGTTGATCCTGTCAGCCGCCGGTGTCTGGTGCCAGTTTATGCCGTCAGAGGCGCGGGTTGGAAGTTTGAGGCGCCTGAGAAACCTCGCGTCGTATGAGTCAAATTCCCAGACGTTGGCTGCCCTGGGATATATGTACAGCAGGCCTCTCAGGGCTGGGGCTGTGTCGATGTAAGATGCGTTGTAGGCAGATACGTAGGACACGATCTCCTGAATAGACGGGGTGTCGCGAGCCAATACTCCTCGGGCTGCGCTTAGATACGGCTGAGTAGATGCTCTGTCGCTGTTAGTCGCATATGCCTCAATGGCTATGAGAGCAGCGCTTTTCGGTGGTTTTGCTGGTTCACACCCCTTGAACATCATGGCTACGGTTCTGACTTCGCGGACTGGAACTGCTAGGGCAGTTTTTGACTTTGCAGGCCGGGTGGATGAAGACACGCTTGCTTGTGAGGCGACGTTCATGTGGGACAAGCCAGAAGTAGATGGTGTGGCCTGATCTCACCCGTGTCGGAGTCGCCGGGCATGTCAGTGGGAGGCTGGGTTGTTGCGCGGCCCTCATCAAATGCCTTTGCAATGGATGCGGCCGCAGCGTCCGTGTAGGGTGCACTCCTGACCGCATGTTTTGAGGACAGTTTTGAGACGAGCACGCCTGTGCTTGTAAGGTAATATCCTTTTGATTGCAAGAGCTTCCTTCTGGTCACTCCGCTTATGTTTTGTATCTTGGCTACAACTTGGGTCAATGCCCCGTCCAGCAGTATTGTCTCCCTAACGGGTCTGGAACGGCCCACCGTGTGGACAGGTGTTGTTCTTGTATATCCAAAGCTGGTCATGTAATGGCGGCATTGTGTATTCCAAGTGGTTATGGCAACCTCCCGGTTACTACCGCGGACTGTGGTCAGGTCAGAGCAGGTAGGAATATCTCTTAACTTTGAAATAGCAGACCCCGACATAGGGAGGGGGGCCTGAAAGGTGGATTTGAAAAGTTCGGACGCCTGTGCGTCCGGTGAAATACCGTATGTGTAAGCCATCTTAACAGCCAGTTACAGTTGCCTCACAAATTTTCCTAAGCATTAGGGACTGTTGGGCATCGAGGGCCACGACTTTCAGTTCGTTCCTGACTATGGAGACTAATATAAGGATGATCGCCAACACTATAAAAGCTACAGTTATGAACAACTCAGTCCTACGCCTGCTATTAGTTTGGTTAAGTTGGGTGCCGACGGTCGGCGGCCTTTTCAGGTAACAATCGTAAAACAAAGTAAAAATAACACGAAGATACAAACAAAACAATTAGTATGAAACACATGGCAAAGGTTGGCACAAACATAATACAAAGTAAACAACAAACAATAGAAAGACATTACAAAGGTTGGTGTTGCTTGATACACAGACACCTGCAATAATTGCATAGATCAACAATGGACCACATGTTACATCGGCGAAACACTAAAAAGATTTGAGTTAAACATTCCGACAATAAAATCCTAAAATTGCAGGTGCGTGAGAAACTAAAATTACCATGCTCTAAAATTAACACGCTATAACTAACAAAGCATTTACATCTTAAGTTTGTACAAGAAGTATTACAATTAAGTATATTTTAATTAATTGGTATGAGGCGTAAGTGGGACGTAGTCGCCACAAGCTTTTCTAGGTATCCCCTACAACATATTAAAAAATTAGAAGCGCAAATTCATTTTCTTTTATTTGCCTTTTTTTCGGACGAAATGACTGGACTAGACGTCGAAATCCATTTTTGAATTGCTACGCGTCTGGCACCTACGATGACCCGCACGGTTATGCGCAGTGTTGCCAACGAAGTATCAAGCTCCCCACCAGAATTGACCTCTAAAATCACCAGAAATCCACTAATAAAAATCGCACCATCGTAAAAATCGCTAAATTTTCCACAATTTTTTTGTTTGGCAGATTTGTGGTCATTTTGAAAGAAAACAATATTTTTAAGATATATTTATTAAGAAATAACATTAAAATTACACATTATGTAACAGAATACAAAATTATAGCAATTTTTTAAAAGATATCCTTGAAATTAAAGTATGAAGTCATCTCCAGATGATTCGTTTCCGGCCGCATCATCATCGTTAAGCTCCGATTGATACGACTCTTTGGTACCAATTAATTTTACCACACTGTTTGGGATTTCATAGTCGTTGCAGCATTTTCCTACCAACTTCATACTGCAGCGTATTCGTAATATAGCACTTAAAAGATTAAATCCCATCCTGTTTCTCTGCTTGTTTTTTATTATATTCATACTGCTAAACAGTCTTTCCACATCGGCGTTAGAATGCGGCAATATTAAAAGGGTGATCGCAAAAGTCGCCAATTCATGAAATCTTGAAACCCCTTGTGCATCCTTGAAATGCAGGACTTCATACCAAAATCTTTTTGTATTTTTGGTTTCCTGCCATTTCAACAAATGAATTTGACGCCATTGATCGTCCACTTTCGCAATGAATTCAGAACTTTTGTGTAATTGAGCCATAATGTCGATCAGATCTTCTTTGTTATGACTAAGTGCTTTTTCGACACTTATCCGCGAAATTTTTCTCATTAATTCCACATTTTCCGGAAGCCTATTTTTTATTTCTTCAATTAAACTCACTATAAATTGCATGCATCGAGTCCGCATTATTTCTTCTTCTTCTGTTGGTAATCCCTTTTCTCGCATTCCGAGCATATGTTTTTCAAATCGGTATCCCAGATAGCATTTTGGATCCAAAAAGTCGCGGATATTTTGGGCAAAAATATTAATTTTGTGTGTAGGCAACGTAACTTTGCTGACAAGCATATCTATCAGGTTAGTCAACTCGCCGCACAATAATGTGTGGTCTGTATCTTTTGACTCGAACATTTTATGAACTCTGTTTATCTCAATCAATATTGGATATAAGAAGGAAATATACGCATAATTCAAGTCGTTCGCGTACATAGAGTGCAATAACTCTGCCGTATGACATCTTTCATGCAACTTAGCTATAGAAAAATGAGTTTTCAACTCTAGCCATTGCGTGTATATTCTCGACACAGCAGACTCTATTGACAGCCATCTTGTTTGGCACGCTTGAACAATTTTATGCGGTTTTTGTCCTTCATTGATGGTTTTATATAACTCTTTATAGGCAGTTTGTCTGGAAGATGAACGAGCAAACCAGTCATACGTCTCTCTAATCAAAAACTCCAAATTCCTTGGTAAAAATTGCTTGGCAGCAGCTGAAACAGCCAGTTGCAAAGAGTGACATAAGCAACGTACCAAAACTAAGTGTGGTACTTCTTTTTTCAATTTAGTAAATACCCCATTATTTATGCCAACCATCACAGAAGCATTGTGTGTACCAATTCCCATTAAATTTTCAAGAACTTGTAGATCAAATCGTTTTAGTGTCTTTTTGATAGCAGAGATAATACCTTCAGCATTGCACTCAGTCAGTTCAGCAAGGTCTAAATAAGTAGATACTATTTTTTGGTATCTAAAACTATAGTAAATTATAATGACACCAAGGTATTTCTGTATTGCAATATCTGTAGATTCATCGACCAATATACTGTAGGGTTGATCTTTAATATCTTCTTTTAGAATTTGGGTAAAATGCAACGCCAATACATTTTTAATAACAGAAGTGCACTTGGTTCGGTGTAGTTGCACTCTATCAATATCTTTTTCATGACTGTGATTAATTACCTCACCCAAGTGGTCAACTACACGGATGCTGGTATGCATTGCTGTGAATAATGCGAGTCTGGCTTCTTCCTTTTTCTTTTTTCCTACAGGCTCTGGTTTGAACGGTAGCTTAGGTTGCGTAACGATAACCTGTAAAAATACGAATGAAAATATACAAAACCTCCTCTATAGTTTATGTTACAGAGCGTGCTAAATCATGACACACTATATGCTCAAAAATACCTATCCTTCTGGGGCAGTTAATTCAAATAAAAATATTTCCGTGACTACCAAGCGAAGCAATTATCTAACATCCGGTTACCTTTGTATTTTGTTGATGCTTCTTTGACATCCCATGCGTTTTTAAATCTCCATAGTGATTCCGTAAAATCGTTCCACAAAACTTGCATTTTGGTACTTGACCAGCAGTAGTTACTTTCAATTACTTGAAGCCAATCTTTTAAATGTGGATCCTGAAGCCAAGAATCCCGAAACTTTTGCGTATACTGTGGTTTTGGCATAGTTATCAATGACGAATAATGAAACAAAACCGTCAAAACCACCAACACAATGAGCGCGAACGAAAATTGCGACTTAGGAAAGGGAACTCAGGGAATCCCCGATAATAATTTATTGTCATTTTTCTTAGGTCTCTACTCGCTAGCTCGAACAGTGTTGCCTGCACGATGAAATTAAACTCCAAAAACGATACGAGTGGACCATATAATCGTTGTTCCAATGTTTAAGAAAAAAAAGCCTTAATTCTTAAATTCCACTAGATAAATCCACTAGCCACTAAAACCCATATTTGTCCGCTAGTAGGTAATTCAAAACCACCAGATTTAGTGGAAAATCCACTAAGTTGGCAACTGGCGGTGCCGCGCGGGAGGACTAACCTGCTCAATAAAGCGCCGTTGACGTGCGCCATTTCCACTCTCAATCTAATTTCGGATAAAATAGATATTTTTTCTTGTACTCTGAGTGAATTTACAAAGGCATCATTATTTGTTATATGTTATGTGTAGGTTTGTATGTAGGTGATTACTAGTTGTGTATTTGACGTTGTGTATGTTGATGTGTTGTCTTCGCTGTCGCAGTGGGATGTCCTGTGATGACAGTGAAGTGTTGTTGTTGTGAATAAATAAATAAATAAATAAACACTGGTTATGCGGCGCTTCGTGTGTGAGGCGCCGCCCCTCCGCACTGCCGTTCGCGCGGAGGGGCGGTGGATGGCGGCGAGAGCACCGCTCGACCGCGCGGTCGGGCGATGTACGTGTGTTTGGTATCAACGGATTTAATAGAAGCTAATGCAACTTGAGATCCGCTGCACCGCCAACCGCGGCGGCGCACGGTGCCGTGTGTTAATCGCCTAACAGCATCTCGAGCTGTCGTTAAATTTTGTGCCGTTCTCTCAGACAATATAGGATGTCTGTTTAGAAAAAGGTTGTACCATTTCTTGCCCGGTCTATTGTCAGTAAATGGGGTTGTTTTATCCTGATCAATTATGATACGTTGTACGCTATCGAGGAGCTCATCTCTAGTAACGGGAATGTGTTTTTCAGCCATTTCAAGTACCCATTTTTCTAAAAAAGCCTCCTCTTCCGTTGACAAATATGTTTTAGGGCCCATGGAACATTCAACTGGAGTCTTACCGGAAATCTTATCATGTAATGTAATTCTGGGTACACCAAACTCTTTGCAGCACACTGTGATTCACGCTCCGTACTAAGGCGGCCATATTCATATTCATTTATTGCATCCTGTTGTACAATTAGGTGTTTACAAATAGTTATGTCTAGACACAAACAAGAGCCCTGTAAGGGCATTGCAAGTTATTGGAAAATAACAATAATTGAGTTTAATAAATATTTAGTTAACATGCTTATTTCAAGGGTATGGGCGTGATTTGCACTGATTCTATTTGTGGTGAAGCCATTTTACTGAATTTAATTGATTAATATGCGCCAGTCAGAAGTTGTAACAGTACATGCAAATTACACGGTAATGACACAATAAAAGCACAGTAAAAAATAAGAGAGGTTCCTAATTTAATCGTTCAATATTGAGAAACAATTAACTTAAAAACTTAAACAATTTTTACTTTAATACACAATTTATTTAATTCACTTTAATATTTAATTATTTACTTTATTTTCAATTCACTTATTAGATTAAGTTATAATTATGTATAACGAAAACACTAATGCGATACCTTGGGAGAAGTCTTATCCCGGAGTAGCAATTTTTCCCTACGTTTTAAATACCATGAAAAATACACAGAGGATAAGGATTTGGAAGGAATGGCGAAAAGTTCTACTCACCAACCGACCGTTCTCTGCATACTCGTTCCACTCTTACTTCGATGACAAATTTATTTGGTTCGGCGGATTTATTAGTTTCCCGTAGTATCACGAATTTAAACGGCGGATTTTGACACCAATCGCGTAAACTTTAGGAAAACTTGCAGCAATAAATCCGAACGGCTGCGCCAGTCAGATTTCGGGAGCGGGGTGGAAGCTTTTTAAAAAGGATTATATTTAATTAAACTAAGTGATCACGTCCTCGCCGAGTTGGAGGCGATTTAATAATGATTTAATATTGTGGGCGATCGCAGTCGTCCAGTACTGTGTTTACAATTTAGTTCTGCTGACATAAATCTTATGTGAATAACAATTCTACGAATGCTTACACTGTAGAGCGGAAAGTGATGACTTATCTTGTTTAGTCTAGAGCAGAGGGAGCTGACGGATGCATAACTAACTATTGGAGCATTCCACGCGAAGCGGACAGGTAAAAAAAGTCGATGTTTCCGATTTCAGTAATATTTGAGTATGTTCTACTTATACATATTATTGATACGTGTACCAAATATTTTTGTAATATAATGACTAGTTTAAGAGTTATGGGTCTTCGAAGTTTTCGACAACCGGTTGGCATGCAGTACTTCAAAGCCGATTATGGAGTCATAAAATTATATATAAAAATAATTAAACCACGGGATTTATTACTTCATTTACCCTGCTTTTTAACTGTATTTTTGGAAACGAAAAAAATTTTATTTTTTCCTAAAAAAAATGCAAATTAATTTTTTTTTCTTGATTTTCACAAAGTTCGACCATTTCGATTTTTTTAATTTTTTTTATTGAAATAGCTAATATTGTGTAGAACATTCATGCCAACTTTCAAAGTGGGCGTGGAAGTGGATTAGGAGCTAGCTAATACTGCCGAAAGGTGGCGTCCAGCGCCGCGCCGTTGCGCTGCAGCGCCTGACGCCCGCCACTTGTGAGTTGTGAGTAAGCAGATTAATTTTTTCTTTAGTAGTTTGATTACAAATTTTTAAGCCCCCAGTACACAATGGCCTGTGATGGGCCACGCTTTGCAATGCACAATGGTAGGCCACGATCACTTGGTGTTCACACAATGGCGCATGGCTCATTGCTGCCTGGCAAACCACTTGCGATGGACGTCGAAGTAATTACGGCTGCAGCTATTTATTTGTATACTGTTTACAAGTATTACAGAAGTGTGTACCGTCACAAAGTTATTAAAAAGAAATGGCGAAAAAGGCGATGGTGGATGCTGACCATTCATCGAAACAGGACAAGGTACGTAGATTTTTTAATGTGGTACTTAGGTTATGATATTAATATTTAGAATGTTAACGTAAAGAACATGACTAAGATTTTTTTTTTTTACCATTTTCAGGCAATTCATGGACAATCTGTTAAGCGACCTTGTTGCAGAACCATCAGGGGAATTCGATAACTTTGTTCGTATGTCATCTAGTGATTTCGAGTATATATTGCAAAAAATATCGCCAATTATTGCAAAAAAGGATACATATTGGCGAGAAGCAATACCTCCAAAAATAAGATTGGCATTGACATTGCGATTTCTTGCGACTGGAGACAGTTATAGGAGCCTGCACTACCATTTTAAAATATCAAGTACACTCATATCTAGAATTATTCCTGAAGTATGTTTGGCTCTGAACCAAGTGCTAAAGGACATGATTAAGGTGAGTTAGTAAAACATTTGTATATACTTTAAATTTTTTAATCAATAATTATTGCCCTATTACATTTTTTTAATTGGTTATTTTAACAATCGTCATTCAAAGCTTTTGCATAAGCATCAGCCAAAATGTTTTGAGACTGACTCTGTGTCTGAGAATACAATTCGTTACAAATTGTTTGCATGGATCCCTCAGGTATATGGATCGTAGGGACAGGTGTATGGATTATGTTGGGGGATTGATAAACTACTTCTTGTGTGTATGAGGCATTAGGGAGTTCAGTAAGTGGAAAAGGGGATGGAGTTTGCGCAGGTGGAATAGGTGATGGGCTTTGTATAGGAGAAGTAATATAATGATTTGAAGACGATGAGGGGCGATTGATCCAAGATGACGACGGTGATGGACAAGAATAGCTGGTGGCTGAAGAAGACGGACGTTTACTTATAATGATTTGAGAAGGTGAAGACACGTACTGAGGACTACAATTGCGACGGCGTTTTAATAGTAATCCATCAATTTCGTACATTATTTCTTGTCTCTCATTGTCTGAATATTTTCTGAGTTTGCTAGCAAGAAGCCTCCCATACAAGTCGCAGTCGTCCTCTTTTTATTTTGTTGGTCTTTATTGAGAATAGCCTGGTTTAACGTATTAAAAGCCTTTGACATTTCCTTATCTGCTTTTTCTAACTCAGGTGGCTTAACTGAACGTCTCCTCTGTACAGGTATCTTTATATTCATGTCCTTTGGTTCTGTGTTGTTTCTAGCATCACTTGGATTTTCCGTTTCTTCTTCTGTCTGTTCTCCAATGACTGCCTGAAAAAAATATATTTATTTTTTCAGATTCCCACAAGTCCTGAAGAATGGCTGACCAAAACGGAAGGATTCAGCTTTCCACATTGTCTTGGCGCGATAGATGGGAAGCATATTACCATATTAGCACCAGCTCATACCGGATCTGAATACTTTAATTACAAAGGAAGTTTCAGCATCGTTTTATTAGCCCTAGTAGATAGTGATTACCGTTTTTTGTTTGCTGACATAGGAAGCCAAGGGAGAATTAGTGATGGAGGTGTTTTAAATCAAAGCAATTTGTGGAAAAAAATATGTGATGGGACCCTTAATTTACCACCTAGTTGCCCACTTCCTGGAAGTAATACTAATATGCCTTATGTTTTTCTGGGTGATGGCGCTTTTGCTCTTAGTACTCATATTATGAAGCCCTTTCCTGGACATCATCAGTTGGGTACCCCAGAAAGAATGTTCAATCAACAACTATCACGTTCTCGTGCGGTCGTAGAGAATACTTTCGGGATATTATCGTCAGTTTTTAGAGTATTTAAAAGACCTATTCCATTAGATGTCGTTAAAACTTCTATTATAACCCACAGCTGTTTATTACTACACAATTTTTTAAGAAAGAGCAAATCATCTCGCAATATTTATACTCCACCAGGCAGTACTGACAGCTATGATAGGAATGGTGAATTAATCCATGTAGGTATGAGAGTAAACCATGAAGAAAATCTATTACCATTACAATCTGTACCTCGTCGGGCTCCTATTAATGCTACGCAAATAAGATCAAATTTTATGAATTACATCCATCAAAGAAGACTATGCAATGGTAGGGCCTATGATGCATAATTTAATTAGTTTATAATTTGTGGAAATCAAAATGAGTAAATACTTAGTTACTTATTAATAAAAAATTTTGAAACTAATTAATTGTTTTACTTACCCTTTGCTCATCTGTTGAAATTACACTTTTAGCAGTGTATTTGCCTTTTAAAAATGCCTCCATGGCATCATAAAAAATCCAAATTGGCTTGTAAATTTCATCTTCTCCCATACCAGATCGGATCGAATCTTGTTTTTTCTTGAAATGCATCCGAAATGCGGACATCAATGTCTCTTTCTTTTTTTTAAGTTCCGAAACAGGAATTTGCAGGGAGTCTGCAATGCGATTCCATGCATCATTCACCTGAAAACACCACAATACTACATTTATTATTTTCAGATGAGGCTCTTTTATCGCCTATTTTCATCAGGGATAATGTAGGATTCTAATGCTAAAAGAATTTTTCAAATTGGTACATTAGTTTCGGAGCCTATTCAATTCCAACAAACAATAATTTAAGTCCTTCCTAATATTAGTATAGAAGTATAGATAGCATAATTTCTATCAAAATAAAATTAGTATAAACATACCTTGTTTTTCTCCTTGTGCAGTGCATTATTTGAGTCCCAAATTGCGGGCTCAGATTGATATAAATCAATAAACTTGAAAGTTTCTTCATTGCTCCACGCTGTTGACATTTTGGACGATCGCACGCCACGCCAATAGCACGCAACACAAAAGTGTACTATCCCGGTCAGCGGCCGGTGACGAACTAAACAATGGCCGATTGTGTAAACACCACAGGCCACGCTACGCCACGATTCCTTTGAAGTGTGCCCAAAAAACCGACAACTCCCCGATTGCGCGCCACGATGGACAATTGTCCGCCATCATATACCATTACCCCCTGTACACAATGGCGATGGCCTGTAGTGGGCACGCATGGGCCATTGTGTACTGGGGCCTTTACAATTTTAAATGCTTCACTGTTACTCGTGCGTTTTATCATTATACCTTCAGTAGTGGGAATGAAGGCATGATATTTTTTTGTGCCTGGTATTGTCGCTGCCGATTCAAATCTGCTCTTTAAAAACAATCTGTTTTGTTTAATGTCCTCTTTTGGAGCATATAAAACGTGCGTTTGGGACATTGATGTTTTCGCCCATTGGTACAAACGCTCGGGTGTAGTGATCGCTTTGTCTGACGCCGACTGTAGACTAGCTCGAGTTGCCAAACGTTTCAAGTTGCCCCCAAGTCCATCACATGGCCCTTTGCCATGAGAAGTGGCATGAAAATGAATAGGTGCCATTAGTTCTCAGCTCTTCTACATTCCTCACATGCTCTGCTAGCACCATTTTTTTTCCTTTTAGCTGAGTTTGGGGTTGGAAACTTATTGTGTGTTTTACACACTCAAAACCAGTTTTTATAATGACGTCCATTTCTCCATAAACAGTTTTTATCAAATTCCATTCAACGTAAAGCTACAGATACACATGCTCGAAAGTAGCACACTACTAAGCATGCTTGACAGCATGCTAATATTGAGTATGCTATCGTACTGGGTACACATTAGGGTGTCCCTTATTTTTCAAAGTTTTAAATTTGTAACGCATAGGTCTTAGTTTTGTTTGTTTGCCTCTAAAACACTCGGAAATAAATTTTTACCTTATTTGGAGTACGATAACCCGTGCCGACTTGCATCGAAACATGTTGCGCGGCAGTAGCGGTGCGTATTCGCGGTATTTGTCATTTGTTCTCAATTAATCTCGTGATAAACACCTATTGTTTGACATTTAGAAGATGGCTGTGGAATTAAGAAGCAATAAAAAAAGTATTTTCTTAGTCGGGGACGTAAATTTATCAAATAATAGGCACAAATTTACCGTTAATCGTCAAGTTTTTGCAGTAGTTTTTAACATATTTTGCGAAGTTAATTAAATGTTATTGAAACCTCTAATCTTATCATTCGGGAGTGTATTATATTTTGGGAAAAGCTATAAATCCTACCAGAGCCTAACTGTGTAAAAAAAACTTGTGTATCTTCACCATGCTTGGAGGGAGTTGCAAGAAAAAATATTTAAAAAAATCAAGATTTATGAGCGCCGCGGTTAGGAGGATTTAAAAACAAATAAAATATTTTAACATAAACAAATAAAACCAAGGCGTCCAGAGTGTTAAGGTGTAGACAAAAAGTTAGTTAAGAAAATAGAAAGTGCAAGACAAAGAAAATTAAATAAATAAATAAATAAAAAATAGAGCAAATAAGTTTCGGAGGTTTATCGTCATCTCTTACTACGCAAGATTCTATACAAACGCAAGGACATCACGACCAGCTTACCAGCTCTGAGGAAAGCCTTAAGGAACTCTTGACATCCACTTTCCAAAAGGTATATGAGAGTGTTGACAAATTGATTTCCAAAGCAGCCCTGAGCAAGTTTAGTCAACATCTTTGGTACTTCATATCAGAAGAAATTGCCGTTTTATCACTCTTTGATGATGAAGGTCATGAACAAAGACCGTCAATATTGTAGTAAAAGTACAAAGAGAGAGTATGTATGATTCTGGGAAGAGATACAATTCATCTGAAGAAGGTATGATTATTTCTATGGTAAATAGGACTTTGTACTAATTTTTTATCCTGTTTTTAATGAATTGATAATAATACTGCCTTATTTATTATTGCTGGAAAACCATTGAGTGGTTTTGTGTCTGTCAAGAGTATAAATTTATTTTCTCGATTGAAAATTGATAATAATTTCCCCCTGAGACACATTTCTATATGAGATAAAGATGTTGCCTATTTAAAGGCAAAAAAGTGCTTCTTTAAGGGTAGTTAATGATACAGCTGAAAGAGCTATAAAGCTTATGCAAGATTTTCATGGTTTGATCACTGCAAAGGAAGAGCAAAAGCTTTTTTTGTTACGCACAGTGTAGCAAAAATCAGGCCAATATTCAGGAGCATGGAAATCTGTATCCAGAATGTAAAAAAGGGTCCCTCAAAAGTAAAATATATTGTCTAATCTGTAATGTTATCTTCTTTTTATAAATATTTTATAAAAAATAAATATTTTAATTGATTTAGCTACATAACGAAAGGGGTAAAACCAGCATTTTTCAAAATCTTCAGAGCTAAGTCGGCACGGGTTAATGTGGACGTAGGATGATGAAATTTTGTATTTAAGTATGTCTGAGTAGTACGAAAAGAAATAGAGGGTATGCATTTCAATATCTAAAAAAAATTTTTTTTCGGCTATATAAGGGACACCCTAGTACACATGCTAGGTATTGGCATGCTAGTTTTGAGTATGCCGTTGTATTAGCATGCTCAAAGCAAACATCCCAGTCACACTTGCTACAGAACTCTTGTTGGTAGTACAAGCGCTGCCTTGAAATGAATAATCAATTAGCTATTCGTACTGAACTCAATAAAATTGTGTTTTTGCTCGCGGTGAAATGTACTAAAAAATTGTTGCTCAAAAACACCAAAAAAACAAGAAATAGAACGATTTGGGTTCGTGATTGGATAGCAAGAAGAGCCAATCTTGGAGCGAGCACTCGTTTGTTGGCAGAAATGCGAGACGAAGATGGAAGAGGGCTATAAAAACCATTTACGCATGTTGCCTCATCAATTTGATACGTTACTTTCAAAAGTTGAAGCCTCTATACAAAAGCGGGACACACATCTGCGAGATGCTATTCCTGCTAGAGTTAAATTAGAAATCACTTTGAGATTTCTAGCTGTTGGAGATTCTTTGCACACATTAGAGGCACTTCACCGAGTGGCAAGATCTACTATGTCTCAATTTATACCCGAAGTTTGTGCTGCGATAACCATGTCTTTAAAGGAATATAATAAGGTAAGAAAAACAAACATTATTTTTTTAAATGTTTATTAATTAAAAAATCAACATTTATAGCATCAATCAAAATCAAATTGAGAAATATTTCACTCAAGACATATCCCAAGCTTTGCTTAGGACATCAGCTGTTCCTTCTGAAGTGCCTTGCATAGATGTCCGTCTAAGTAACGAAAAAGAGTCTTGATTTTGTATGTTAGATGAATACTGTGTGCATTCTGAAGTACCTTGAATAGATGCCTGTCCAAATGATGGCAACGGTTGCACATTTTGTGAGTTAGCTGGATTCTCTTGAATCACAATTGGTTGATTTGGGGTGTACATAGTAGGAATGGATACGCTTCCAATATTTGGATACAACTGTCGACGTCTAGCTGATAGTTAACTTGCTTGAATTTCAGCTTGCACATCCAATGCTAAATTTAATGGCAGTGCGCGTAGTAGCGAAGCTACATTAAGACCAAAATAATGAAATTCATCAAAATGTGGTGGATTATTTATATTAGAGGATATTTGTTCTAGGCGCTCTAAAGCAGCAGTTACTGAATAATTTGTTGTCGTAAACACTGCGTTTCTTTCTCTGCGAGTGAATCTCTGATATGTTAAATTTCGGCTAGAATGACTCGTGGTAGATTCTTCATCAGTAGGTCCAATTTCTACTTGTGACCGATGTCTAGTTTCCATTTCCGATTGTGTAGAACTTCGAGAGTCAGGTCTATCTTCGCTCATTAATGACTGCGAAGCACTTCTAGGCCGCTGGGTGTCGTCATTATTTGGTGATCCCGGGTCATCCTGAAAAATCAAAAAATACTCATAAGGCATAAATGTTATTAATTTGAGTAAGGGGGCGTCCATAAATTACGTGAGACTTTTAGGGGGGGGAGGGGGTCAACGAAAACCTCACTAAATCTCACGTGGGGGAGAGGGGGGGTCTAGGAAAATATCACGTAATTTTTCCCGCAAGAAATAGAGTAAAATTGCCAGAAAACTGAGTTATTGAAGTAAAAAAAAATGATTTTTTTTTATGATGATAATGACAATTTATTCTAAACAGTCTAATCAAATTAAACTAAAAATGCCTCCATCTGCATTTGTGAACACTAAAGATGCAGAATAAATGTCAAAATTAAGAAAATTCTAAATTAAAAACAAAACGTCATCGGCATCGCTATTGCGTAAAAAATTGGCCAACTGCGTGTCGTGCCACGCACAGTGTAGGGTTCCGTAGTTGTCTGTCGTTACCACAATATATTTCAGAAGCAAGCAATTACTTCATCTAAAGTCAAGTCACTATTCATATTTTCTTCTAAGGAATTTTTACTGGTTAAGAAATTTTATAATACATGAGTCAAATGACTATTACTTTTAAACTAAGTAATGTATCTTAACCGTTATAGTTTTTCTTGAAAAAATTCATCCCCACTTTACATGCAGGGGAGCTACCCTAGAATTTTTTTTTTCAAAATTTTATTTTACCGTTTTGTCGGCGTGATTAATATTAATACCCTCACAAAATTACAGCTCCCCAGTGCCAATAGTTTCCAAGCGAAACCTCGGACAGACAGACAGACATATCGAAACTATAAGGGTTCCTTGTCAGGACTACGGAACTCTAAAAATGACATTACATACGTATGAAAATATTATGTATTCGTAGTTAAAGTAACCAATAGTCAAATTTGACAGATGTCAAATGACAACTGGTTAAATAACAGAAAAAAATGTTTTTATAACAATGTTTAACTTGACTTTTAGTATTTTTTTTAATTATTAGTTTACATTTTATTAATATTTAACCATTAGTAGCAAAATTTAACAATTATCTATATATATAAAAGAAAGTCGTGTTAGTTACTCCACTTATAACTCAAGAACGGCTGAACTGATTTAGCTGAAAATTGTCAGGGAGGTAGTTTAGAGCCAGGAGAAGGACATAGGATACTTTTTATCCCGTTCGAAATTAAAAAAAAAAGTCTGATTATTTATTACCATTAAGGCGGAACAAAGTTCGCCGGGTCAGCTAGTTTTAACTATGAATCAAAAAACTGGTCCTAGGTTGAAGCAATTGCTTGTCTTACTAAACGACGGGAAGCTACGGAACCCTGCACTGCGCGTGACACGACGACACTGGGTTACTGATTTTTTCATATATGTAAATCTAATAGAATCGAAGCATAGACATTGCAAAATAGACATTTTATTAAATATCACGTGAGATTGGGGGGGTGGGGGAGGGGGTCAGGCAAAATCTCACCAAGGGGGGCGGGGGGGTTGAAAAATGGCCAAAATTGTCTCATAATTTATGGACGCCCCCTAATGTGTGTTTTGCAGATGCCATCCTATGATGAATGGAAGTTAATCGAAAACGGATTTCGAACTAAATGGAATTTTCCTAACTGTATTGGAGCTCTGGATGGTAAACATGTAAATATTTTTGCTCCGGGCGATAATTCAGATTATTTTAATTACAAAGGGGACCACAGCATTGTGATGCTGGCTTTAGTTGATGATAAGTACTGTTTTTCATATGTGAACATTGGAACAAATGGAACAAACGCAAGATCATCTTTGGGACAAGCATTAGAAAGCCAATCTTTAAGTATACCAGAGCAATCTGTTATCGTTGGAGACGCCGCATTTCCCTTAAAGCCATATCTAATGAAGCCATATGCAATAACACCTACCCAGAGAGAAAAGATATTTAATTATCGCTTATCCAGAGCCAGAAGGATCGCCGAAAACGCTTTTGGGATTTTATTAACTGGATTTCGAGTGTTTCTAAAAACAATACAAATGACACCAAGTAAAGTTGATGATATTACATGGGCAGCTATATCCTTACACAATTGGTTAATTAAAACTTCTGATATGTTATCACACAACGGTGTGTTGATTTTGAAGATTTACAACAACGCCGTGTAGTACCAGGAACATGGCGGCAGCAAATGCGCTCAGTTTTGGAAAATATACCACCGACACGTAATAACCACGCTTCTCGACAAGCAGTTGCCATTAGAAATACATACGCACAACTTTTTGAAACAACAGAAGCGGTACCCTGGCAAAATTATATGATCAACATTTAGATATTTATATTAGCAAGCTTCATGTTGAAGCGCGGCGCTTCTCTTTCTTTCACAAGTTTGTAATTTCAAATGCCATTAAATTAAAAAGAGAGGTCACATGCCATCATTAACGGTGTTGGATATAACTATACATATAATTTATATACAGGGTGTTAGGTAAATGGGTATATGAGCCGACACTAGCCCATGTTAACATGGGCATATAAATGGTATAGTGAAGTCAGAAATTTGATATCATCATTTTATTTTTTTTAATGTTCATACAAATTAAATTTTATAAAATCCGATTTGTATAAAAATTAAAATAATTAAAATGAAGATATCAATTTTCTGACTTCACCATACCATTTATATGCCCATGTTAACATGGGCTAGTGTCGGCTCATATACCCATTTACCTAACACCCTGTATAAGAAGAAGCAAATAATACTTACATGAGAAACTTCAGTACTTGTAGTTGGACGATACTCATTCGAGTCTTTCAAAAATGAGTATATGAGCCGACACTAGCCCATGTTAACATGGTCATATAAATGGTATGGTGAAGTCAGAAAATTGATATCTTCATTTTAACTATTTTAATTTTCATACAAATCGGATTTTGTAAAATTTATTTTGTATGAAAATTAAAAAAAATAAAATCATGATGTCAAATTTCTGACTTCACCATACCATTTATATGCCTTTGTTAACATGGGCTAGTGTCGGCCTCCTTAATAAATTCAAGCCATTGAGCTTGAAGATTTAATTCTACGTCCCTCTGACGTATCCTTTCCATCTCTAATTGGTAATAATTCATATCACTCTGTATGAAATAATCATTAGTTTTATCCGCCTTGCCCTTAGCGACCATCTTCTTTTTCTTTGCCGGTGCCGACCATTTTGTAGGTGCCTCCCTCGTGGGCTCCTGACTTCCGCCCGGAGTATTCCATGTTTCATCCATCTGTATTGAATAGAATAAAAAATTGACTAACGCCACCACTGCAGTTACACAAACAATTTATTATTTATTCATGAATAGAACGGTAGTACCAATTACACTATTCAAACAAGACGTAACAAAGTTCAGAATAACATTTAAGTACTTATAAACAAGAACTAATACTAATTAAATTTGGTATAGAAATTATTAATAGGTGTTTACATGATCAGAAGACCTACCTTGCTCTGAATGCACTCGTGGAATGTCGAAGGAATCTTCTTCCGCCGTAACGACCACTACATATTCTGTTGGATCTTCTGATACTTCAGGAGCTGCTTCTTGCTGAGGAGTTTTCTGAGTTTCCAGTGGCTCCTAGAAAATTAAAAGACTAATATTAAAAAAAAGTTTTGCCCTTAGGGTGCGTTTACATATCTCATAATATTTTTGCCCTGCCAGCACTTCGAGGTCAACATTTGGTAACTGTTGAAGAGAACAACAAACTCAGTCACCACCATCTGCCAGTTTAAATAAATAGAAATAACGATAGCAGGTAGGTACCAGTGTTGGTACTAATCAAATATTTTTTTAATCAATTAGGTAAATAATTTGATTAAAATAATATGATTAAAAAGTAACCATAATCATGATTAATTTGTTAATCATTAATTTGATTAACTTCTTAAATGTTCTATTGAAAACAATGTTAAAACATTGAATTCTAAAATTCTAATATTAGATGTTCATACCTAGATAAATTTAAGGTAACCTAAACTACCCCCCGCCCCCTTCCCTCGCTGAAACTTCCGGTACAAAGTCTTCCGACCTCCCGTAGGAGGATATCAGTCCACTTCCCCTACCGTTCCAGCACCTACTTACAACCCACACTCCTACCACCTGCCCCCCACCCCTGGCCCCCCTTCCTGAAACTTCTGGTATAAAGTATCCTACACCTCCCCAACTTAAAAAAAAACCCTAAAGGCAAAATGGTACCCGGCTCCAATAGATATGCTTCTATAGTCTGGTCCGTGAGCACGTAGAATTTTGTCCAATGACCCCAAGCTACCCATCCTTATCGCTCGCGCATAATTATGTTGCTATCGCGCTCGCACACTCACTGCCCTCTGAACACGTGGTCCGACTGCTTTGTCCGACTAATCGGACGACGTGAACTTTTTTTCCTGTTGGTTCGATTAATCGGACTACAAGGAATCGCAATTCCGCTTCGTCCGACTTAAGTTGACTAAACGGACTTGAAATAAATTATGGGTGGTATGCAACAAAATCGATCCATGGAAACTATTTCTCGTGACAATTTCATATTAACTACCAATGCGATGCTCTTGGATCATCTATACTAATATTATAAATGCGAAAGTAACTCTGTCCGTCTGTCTGTCACGCTTTCACGCCTAAAACACTGAACCGATTTTAATGAAATTTGTCATAGAGATAGTTTGAGTCCCGGGAAAGGACAATTTTAGGATAGTTTTTATCCCGGTTTTGAAACAGAGAGGCGCGCGATTAAGTTTTTCTGTGACAGACAAAATAGTTAGCAAAAAAAAGCTAGTAATAATTTAAAAAGCTAGTAACAAGAGCTTCCTCGTTGTGGATAAAAAAAATACCTGATTCTAGAACGCATGGCATGGAAAGGTTTACTATTTAAATTAATATTCATTTGAATAAATTAATACAAATATGTAAAGGTATAAATAAATTTAATTAAAGATTGTTTCTTTCAATGTAAAACCACCTCCTTTTAGTTCAATTCAAAGTTCAACTGAATTGAACTTTCAGGAAAAAAATCCGTAAAGACAACTTTCTTAAGTAATCTTTCAAGGAAGTTGAAATAAACGGATTTTTTTTTATAAACATTTCTTAAATGTTTATACTTATAGGTTATGTAGGTATTCATTTGTTTTCCCAACATTCATATGTTTTCCACATTTTCAATTGTTTTTCTCGACATTCATTTGTTTTCCAACAAGTAAGAATGATCCAAAAAAATCAATCAAAAATATTCAATAGATTTATTATAGTTTTTTAGGAAAATATATTCCGTTTATTTCAAATTTCTAGAAAAATTATGAAATCCTTATGGATTTTTTTTCCTGAAAGTTCAACTCAGTTAAACTTTGATTTGAACTAAAAGGAATAGCTCTGTTATAGTTTTTCAATTAAGAAAATGCAATTAAAAAGTGTTGAGTTAATGAAATGGTTAGGCGGTTAAATGTCGGACCATGTCTTCTTAAGAACATTAAGTCTTGGTAGTCCGACTCCTTAATCGAACCAACAGGAAAATAAAGTTCACGTGGTCCGATTAATCGGACAAAGCAGTCGGACCACGTGTTCAGAGGGACTCACTGCGGGGGTGCCAGTCGCACAGTCGCGACAGCAATATAATTACACGCGAGCGATAAGGATGGTTAGCTAGGGGTCATTGGACAAAATTCTACGTGCTCACGGACCGGGCTTTAGTGTCGTTTGAAAGGTCTTACCTAGACGAAAAACTTTTACTATGGCCACCAGCCTCAGATCTGGTTGCGTTCGCAGATAAACATAATTTTTGTGTAACCGAAGCATCATACGTGTCCATCGTATGGTACTTAGGTTATGCGAGGCATGAAGGGTTTACTGCTCCAGCATCCTTACTTAACTCTATAATTATTGATAGGGATAATTGTGAAACAAATGATTTTATTTGAAGAACTACTACCCCCCTATTAATAAAAAGTTATACTTAGGATGAAGGGGTTGGAGTATTATTATTATTTCTTAAGGGGGTTTTTATGGGTTGCTAAAGCGAATAAACCCACAAGACCCAATAAGTCCACCCACAAGATTGTGGAAATTATTGGGGGAGGCCTATGTTCAACTGGACGTCCTATGGCTAAAATGATCATGATGATGATGATGAAAGCGAATAAAGGGCTAATAGCTTGGGTAGTTCATCGTAATATAATCCTTTCCTTTTCAATGCTTCTTTTAGTTATATTAATAGATTGTAGTCGTAATTATTACATACTCGTATACATAGATGATTGTGTTATACTTTCATTTATAATACTTATTGGAATTACTGCTTTCAAAACGTGAATTAGAAATGGCCCCATAGCAGACATTTTCCTACATCTAAAGGCCTTTTGAAATATATATTGGTTATGGCTATTGGAGCGGGTACCACTTTCCATACATTGGTGCCCATCATCCTTTGCAACCGTACACTTCAATGGCTGGAACTAAAATAGATTTACAAAATTGTGTAGAAAATTATTGACGTGCTGATACCTAGACTTACAGTTATAACACTACACTAATAATAATGAAAAACTTAAAAATCGGGATCGCGTTAAGTATACCTAGTATGATAATAACAAACCTCTGGAAAACCTATCTCCGGTATGTTACCCATTCCGGTCGCTGCTTGAACTCCCATTAGGGCAATCACCCTCTGTTCCAAATCTGTTAAACAGATTTTAAGGGCTGGCCCACCTCCGGTGCTCCTCATACATTTGCTGATTTTGGCAGATTTCTTTTTTGTATTGTTCTTGAGATCTGCCCAAACCTTAAGCCATGCAAAAACAAAAGTGAGGAAAAGCAGGATGCATAAAACATAGAATCATGGCATTATGTGTGTGTGTGTGTGTGTGTATAAATTTCACAAACAAATAAGCGCCAACCATGGTACATGCAACGTACATTTTGGCTAGTAATAGTAATAAAGCTTGACATTACAAACATTTTTTTGTTGCACCTATTAATACTGAGACACAGAATCCTCATTAACCTGTTCAGCCTATTAAGGCAAAATGTCTGGCCAAACTAGCTGGTCTATCCGGCTATTAGGTTTTGAAGCGATTTGAAGCGATCTGGCAACCCTAACCTCACATACAGCTCAAGAGTCCCTAGAAATTGTAAAATTCAATAAGCCTAACTTACCTTCCGCCACTTTTCTTCTGGTTTTGAGTCTCCTGTCCCATCACCATTTAATATGGCAGTTAACTCTCGCCACTTTTTAAGACACCACTGGCGTCCCCGAGGGCCACCAGTCGGCTTCGATAGGTCTCCATGTCTAAAAAAAGAATTCCAATATTTGTCCAATGAAAGCATGTTTTCTGTTAGATTCATTGCAATTTCTAGAGCATAGTATTACCTTTCCATGAAATCAACCATGGTCCCAAACTGAGAATAGCTGGTTTTCATTTTTCAAAAATGAGCACGCACGGCGGCAAATACGTAGACGTAGCCTGAGTCAAATATAGATGACCCACGGTGAACTGTCCCACCAAACTCAATGACAGGGGGGCGCTACCATCGTTCAACTATATGGTTTCCAACATGGCAAAAATCTGAACCAGCGATCCGGTATTGACGGTGGCGCCCCACTGTCAATGTCATCGACAGGACAGTCCAGTATTTTGGAACTATAGCAACGGAATGACACTGTCAAAAGTGTCAAAATACGTTCAAATTTCACTTATGTTTTGGGAACAAGTTTTTATTGGTATTAGTAAAATAATGATATTAAATAATTACATATTATTAAATAAACAATGATACAAAAACATATATATAATAAATGGGGCGTTATGAGCGTTTATGCATCTTTGTACTTAATTTATTGAAATTTTATAACGACATGTTAAAATAACACAACATGTTTCGGAACGCACCAGTCCATGATATTTTAAAAAACTTGTAAAATACTCTATGACTCGTCGAAAGATAATATTGATATAGATGACCCACGCTGAACTGTCCCGCCAAACTCAATGACAGGGGGGCGCTACCATCGTTCAACTTTATGGTTTCCAACATGGCAAAAATCGGAACCAGCGATTCGGTATTGACGGTGGCGCCCCGCTGTCAATGTCATCGATAGGACAGTTCAGTATTTTGGAACTATAAGTTCGTTGGCCTTGCGTGCCGACGAAAGAAGTTTGAAAGTTAAAAGTGATTCGTTAAACAAAGGACAATGGGCAAAATGGTACCCGGCTCCAATAGATATGAGTCTAGTATCGTTTGAAAGGTTTTACCAAGATGAACAACTTTTACTATGACCACCAGCCTCAGATCTGGTTGTGTACGAAGATATACATACTTTTTTGCAGAATGGTACCCGGCTCCAATAGTAATGTTTGTAGTGTCATTTGAAAGGTCTTACCAAGACGAACAACATTTACTATGGCCACCAGCCTCAGATCAGGTTGCGTTCGAAGATAAAGATACTTTTTGTGTAACCTAAGTATCATACAGTATGAAGGGGGACGCGCTCGGGGCAGGGCACCGACGAGATGGTCGGACGCGGTGAGGAAGACGGTGGGCGGGAGTTTGCATCGTGCGGTCCACACAGCTTATGACCGCAGTCTGTGGAGGAACACTATCTGTGGTCGCGATCCTCATCAGTGAGGGAGGAAGAGACCGAGGAAGAAAAAGAAGAAGTATCATACGTGTCCATCGTATGGTACTTAGGTTATGCGAGTCATGAAGGGTTTACTGTTCCAGCATCCTTCCTTAACTCTATAATTATTGATGGGGATGATTGTGAAATAAATATTTTTATTTAAAGAAGTACTACCCCCTTATTAATAAAAAGTTACACCTAGGAAGAACCTTGGATTAAAATGACATTTCCATACCAAATGACATTTTAAGCCAGAGTTCAACTTGGGTGTAACTTTTATTAATAAAGGGGTTAAAGTTTTATTACTTCTTAAGGGTTTTATTATGGGTTGCTAAAGCGAATAAACCCACAAGACCCAACAAGTCCACCCACAAGATGGACCGACGACCTCACAAAGGTAGCGGGAAGGCGCTGGATGCAGGCCGCCACCAACCGGCCATTGTGGAAATCATTGGGGGAGGCCTATGTTCAACTGGACGTCCTATGGCTAAAATGATCACGATGATGATGATGAAAGCGAATAAACGTCTAATAGCTTGGGTAGTTCATCGTAGGTATAATCCTTTCCTTTTCAATGCTTCTTTTAGTTATATTAATAGATTGTAGTCATAATACATACTCGTCATCATCGTCGTCGGTAGTTTAACAAGCAACAGCATTTTTGTTTCTCTCCAATATAAAAACGTTTATCAGTGGTAAACACAGTGATTTCTTACAAGAAGAATAGTGCCAAGCAAACCTGATCTAACTATCTACGATCTGAACTATGAATTGAAAGTTTTTAGTGCTCATAAGTGCAGTTTTCTTGAAAAATAATAGGCGAGTGTTATTGTTTTGCTGGACATTAATCACAATCTGCAGTGCTTTGAGTATTACGCGTAAGCGACGCGTATCGCACGGCGCTTACGACCTTTTCGCCGCGACCATACTAGTTACACAAGTCAGCGGCTCAGTACTACAATATCGCTGCGCAGATTCTGTTACGCTGGACGGCAGGAGCTTTACATCGCTTAAAGCGATTTAATCTACACACAGCCGAACGCGCCGCCCGTCTACCTTCTACAAAATGCCTAACAAAAGCAATAGATGCGCTGCTTGCCCAAATGTTTTGAAGGGTATTAGCTTTCTACATTGTTGTCGCTGCAAGGAGCAATACCATTATTCATGTATGAATTTCTCTGCGGATGATTATAGAAGCTTTACGGCTGATTTTAAGTCTTCATGGATTTGCCTAACATGTCGTTGTAAGGAGCCTAAAACCGGCAGTAACTGTGACACTCCCGTACGGCCGGCGCCCGCGGGGCCCTCCACCGTTCCTCAATATGACAATGTCACCCTTCGAGCCAAGAAAAAGTCAAGCACGTCTTTCTCCTCTCCCCCACCCGCTCAAAGTTGCTCATGTCTAACTGCAGCTGACATTCGAGCCGTAGTGAGGGAGGAATTACATCAAATTGTTAGAACAGAAATTAACTCTGAACTAAAAGAGATAAGAAAGGGCATGTCAACATTGGAAGCGTCAATATCATTTTTTAATGAGGAGTTTGAGAAAATCAAGACCGCTGTAGCCGCGCAGACTGATACTGTCGCCGCCCTCCGCAAAGACAATGACTTTTTGCGCAATACTACACAAGAGCTCTCTGCCAGGCTTCGTCAGCTCGATCAAAGATCCCGTTCGTCCAATTTGGAAATTCAATGCGTACCCGAGCACAAGCAGGAAAACTTAACCAATATGGTATTGCAGCTAGCTAAAGTTATTAAATGCCCTGTAAATGATAGCGATATACACTATTGTTCTAGAGTAGCGAAACTGAATGCGAATAGCACTAGACCGAGGTCTATACTATTGAAATTGAGAAGCCCTCGCCTCAGAGACAATTTCTTGGCAGCAACTTCTTTATTCAATAAAAAGAATTCTACCGAGAAGCTGAATACGAGTCACCTGGGGTTAGGCGGGGAGAAAAAGCATCCTGTCTTTGTGGCCGAACACTTGACTCCAGAGAACAAGGAACTTCATGCTGCGGCTCGTCGTAAATCTAAGGATTTAAATTATAAATTTGTTTGGGTACGAGACGGCAAGGTTTTTGTAAGAAAGAGTGAAGAGACAAATTATATACATATACGTAATATTGATGCTCTAGAAAAGATGACCTAATTTGTTAACTTATTACTATTAGTTTTTGTTTGGCCGCGTGTTGGATTGTTTTTGTTTTTGTTAAGTTCGCTGATTTAAAGATATATTATCAAAATGTCAGAGGTTTAAGGACAAAGACAGTGGATTTGTTTAATAATGTAGTATGTAACAATTTCGATTTGGTTGTTTTTACTGAAACCTGGCTTAATTCAAGTGTTCATGATTCGGAGCTCTTTGATAATCGATATGTTGTTTATAGAAGGGATCGGGAAAGTAGTGGTTTTCATTCTCATAAGGATGGTGGTGGTGTTCTCATTGCAGTCTCCGTAAAACTTAAGTCTTCAAGACTAAATAAATTGGAATCTAGCTGTGAAGATCTTTGGATATCTTTAGATGTTGCGAGAGGTGGAGATGGTTTTAAGAAGCTTTTTATTTGTTGTGTATATTTACCTCCGCCAATCCAGGGTCACATATTAAATCATTATTTTGAAAATGCTAGCCGTATCATGATAGCCAATCAAGGAGTAGGTGACACGCTTATAATGGGCGATTTTAATCTAAGCAGTGTTACATGGAGCCCAAGCGAGGACTCAACTATAATGAAGGGTTTCAGCAACGGAGGTAAGTTCACTGATGATTTGCTCGAATTTATGGCCTTAAATGAGCTGGAGCAATATAATTGTGTTTTAAATGTGAAGGGTAAAATACTAGACCTGGTACTTTGTTCAATTGCCATTACGGAATTGGACCTAAATTCAGATCCTTTAACATCAGTGGATCCGTTGCATCCACCGCTTCAATTCATAGTCCCTAGTGCTGACCCTGTAACTCTTTTGCCGAATAGTGACGTAAAGTTCTGTTTCTTCAAGGCTGATTACGTTAAGATAGTTGCTGCGCTACAGAAGATATCATGGAACGACGTATTACCGGACGACCTTGGAGTTGATCTGATGTCGACCAAATTCCATGCCATCCTTCGCAATGTAATCGAGAAGCATGTCCCGAAGTCTAAACCACCAAACTATAAGTTCCCGCCCTGGTTCACGCCGAGCCTTATCAAATCATTAAAAGAAAAACACAAATGCAGACTAAAAGTGCGCAAGTATAACAAAAATCCACGTGACATTTTAGAGTTTGAGCTGTTAAGGCATAGATGCTACCAACTACAAAAATCTGCATACAATAAACACCTGAGTAACCTGGAACAGACATTAACTTCTAATCCTAAATTTCTATGGTCCTTTATCAAGCAAAAAAGGAAGGGTAAAAGTATGTACCCAGCGGAAATGTCTCTCGGGGATGTTGCGGCGACTGAGGGCAGGGAAATTTGCAATCTATTTGCTTCCCATTTTGAGTCTGTGTATAATCGAGATGCTCCCCGAGCTGCTAATGCCTCGACATCGGATCACTCTGGTAACGTCTGTCTCGCTTCTGTCGTCTTTACCAGGGATCAAGTTTATCGAGTTTTGAAGAGACTGGACTTGCATAAGGGAGCGGGTGAAGACGGACTGCCGTCGGTGTTTGTGGTAAGGTGTGCCGATGTTCTTGCATATCCATTATCTCGCATATTCAACAAATCATTGAGTACCGGCACATTCCCATCGAATTGGAAGACATCATTGGTTCTACCTTTACATAAGTCTGGTCATCTGGGTCATGTTGATAACTACAGGCCAATTTCTATTCTTCCTACATTTGCCAAAGTGTTTGAATCGATGGTAAGCCCCTTGATTTCCTGGCATTTCCGCCAATTGGTTTCTCCGCATCAGCATGGCTTTGTGAAGGCAAGATCAACTTCCACCAACCTAGTAACCCTTGTAGAGGATTTGGTGAGATCTCTTGACCAGGGAAAGCCTGTGGATGTTATCTATACAGACTTCAGTAAGGCTTTCGATAAAGTCAATCACGATGTACTACTTCGAAAACTTTCCTTGATTGGTATTAGTGGAAACCTACTGAATTGGTGTGGATCATACCTACAGAAACGAAAGTCAGTAGTGGTAGTGAATGGCTACACGTCGGATCCTTTCGATGCCTCTTCTGGAGTCCCACAGGGATCTATTCTCGGCCCAATTTTCTTCAACATCTTTATTAATGATATTCACCTTTGCTTTAAAAATTCTAACATTTACTTGTTTGCCGATGACCTCAAGATTCTGAGGCAAATTGAGGACATAAGTGATACTAAACTACTACAGGAGGATTTGGATAGTCTGGTTGAATGGTGCGAGGTAAACGGCATGTCTCTAAACGCGAAAAAATGTTTTGTAATTAATTTTACCCGTAACAAAAAGTCCATCGCTAGAGATTATACTATAGGACCTGACAAACTTATGGAATTGAATTGTATTCGTGACCTGGGAGTGACTCTTGATAATAAACTGCGATTTAATATTCATATAGATAACATTGTAAATAAGAGTTATAAATTACTTGGATTTGTGTTGCGAAACTGTAAAGAGTTCAAGAAGCCACAAACTAAAATAGTTTTATACAACGCACTCGTGCGAAGTGGTCTAGAATATTGTAGTGTAGTGTGGAATCCACATTACGACGTTTATATAAAAAAACTTGAGCGCATCCAAAAAAGGTTTTTATGGCATCTGGCATTCAGTGTCAACCTGGCAAAAAAATTACCCCACTATCAAGATAGATTACGTTACTTCAAGTTAAATACTCTTCAGGAACGCCGCTGTGTGCTTGATAATTCGTTTTTATACAAATTGGTCAACGGTGCTTTTGACTGCCCTAACCTGCTCTCAAAAGTTAATCTAAACGTTCCCTATAAGTTGCCTAGGATATCCCGATACAACTTGTTTGCGACCAGGAGCTCCAAATCAAATCTAGGTCTGTTTTCCCCTTTAAATAGAATGTTTAATCAATACAATGCCCTGTCTAGGTCCAATAATGTTAATGTTGATATTTTTTTCCTTAGTTTACGTAAATACAAGTCCACATGCTTGGACAAATCTCACCGATTTGAACAAGCATAGGGACTTCTTTACACCATATTAAATAAGTATTTTTAGTTTTTAATCCCTAATTGCTGTTGCTTTAGTCTCTAACGCATGATGTTTTCACCTATAATTAAGTTTGCATTTAACAAGTGTCATTTTTTATAGTTACTTTTGTGAAGCCTCAATGTAACCTTGTTGGTGTTCAAATAAATAAATAAATAAATAAATACTCGTATACATGGATGATTGTGTTATACTTTCATTATAATACTTAGTGGAATTACTGCTTTCAAAACGTGAATTAGATCTGGCCCCATAGCAGACATTTTCCTACATCTAAAGGCCTTTTAAAATATATATTGGTTATGGCTATTGGAGCGGGTACCACTTTCCATACATTTGTGCCCATCATCCTTTGAACGTTTCGAGTTCGAACTCGAAACGTACAAAAATTCGTCCTCGTCTTGAACTCGAAAGTTTTTCGTACTAGAGGTACTGTAGCTTAACTTTTATTGACTTCTATAGTATTTTATTTACTCTAATCAATAAAAATAAGAAAGCTGTTGTTATTTATTTTTTGACATAATGCCCCTTAAAGTTTCGTTGGCAGATGGCGCTAATGTCGTGCACGTTCCCAATATAATCATATTTTTTCGCAAGAATAGTATCGTGCATACTTATTATTTTACGCTTAATAAAATACTCTAAAATAAAAATAAAAAATCAATGAACACCCACCCAACTCAAGTAATGAAGAATGTTCACTAATTTTGTTTTTTAGTTTTCTGTATTCTCTGTTAAAAATAAAAAATACTCGTGAAAGAATTATTTCGATACGTCAATTAGTTTCCAAGATATTGAATTTTAAAGATGCGGGCAGCGGCCGGCCCGCCATTTTATGCGCGTGACGTCATTTTATAGTGACTGGCTCAAATTTGTATGGGTGAAATCTTGCAAGCTGAATTAAGACCCACTTCCGGACAACCGATTAAGCTAAAATTTCGCATACACATGTAATTTGGATGACCATGCAATATTATGATGACATGGAGCTGATCTGATGATGGAGCTGGAAGGTGGCCATAGGAACTCCGTAATAAAACGACTTAACTCCATCGAGTTAGGGCTCGTTCGTTTTGTATTAACGAGTACTTCAATTCTATATAGTAATCAGGGTCTGATGATGGAGCTGGAAGGTACTTTGCAATAAAACGACAAATCGCATCAAGTTTGGGTTTGTTTCAATTTTAATTTCTGTGATGGGTCTGGGTGTTAATATGTATAATATGTATGTATTTACAAAAAAAAATGTATTTAAGTATGTTTATATCCGTTGTCTAGTGAGCGGACACTGTGAATGTACGTCACGCGGGGTCACGTGACCGTCGGCGCGACTCGATATTTAAGCGAACTTTGAATGCCTATAAAATCATAACTACTTGGTATTTTTGAATGAAATAAAAACAAATGTATTTGTATATGTAAAAGCTTAACTGTAATAAAGGTTTCAAGTGATTTTGCATACCTAGTAACATTCTCAATTAAGGTATATACTTTTCTAGTATATTTAATTAGATGGAGACAGCCCTAGCTAATTGTTTTCTATTGACCTCCATTCGTTGCTATTCAACCCTTCCCGTTTCCTTTCACCCCATATGCGGTATCTTCTATACAACCCGTACTACGTATCTCTTCACCCCTTTCGCGTTTCTATTAACTACAAATACAAGTCCAAATCCAACCACAAACTAATTTTACAAATAACTTTAAATTTAAAATCAAACTGTACTTACCAATTGTTAGAAATTACTCCTAATTAGTTATAGAAGTGAATTCAGCAGTTATTTATACACGACAAAACGTTTTTCTAATTTAAATTGTGAAAGTTTTTAAGCACTTTTTCACCGGTCGCTGTACACCGGCACCGTTGAAATTATTTTTTTTCATGTTGGCATGACTGTATTGCGTGTCAGTGTTGCCTACGTAATAAAAAAATGTTGCCATATCTAAATAAACGAAAAATTGGTAGTTTATTGCTCTACAGTTGCACCCTCGGCTATATAAAAACCTTTCCCGGTTTATTGTCTATTCACCCCGTGAATTCTATTCACCCCATTTTACGGTAGCTGTTTTGTCTAACGCGGAGGGGCCTGAGGAATGCATAACTCTTCCCTCCCTAAACGAGAAAAAATATCGGAAGTTTCATTTGTATGATTTTTCCGATAATTTCGTTAACATAAATTTTGCGGAAGGCGAAATTTAAAAAGGTTTCAAAGCGTTCGAGCTAACAAAATGAGGCTGATTGCCTGAAAAATATTGGGTTGGCCTAAAGTTTAGGCCGCCCTAAACGAACTGCTAGGTTTTGACTGCGAATGCATTTTACTTCGCATTTTGTACTGATCCATGAAGTTCACTTCTTCGAGCACAATCGAGAGGGTGGCTTCCAGAGTGGACGGTGCCTTTAATCTCGCAATGCGCACGAGATTTTCAGTTAAATTGTAAAGAAACACATTTAATAAATATCTTTTTCATCTCCGGAGGATTGGTAGATGTTTGTCACCTTTTTTTGCAAGAACTTTACCAGCCTTAGGCGACAAAAAAAAGGCACTTTCGTCTGTTGAATATTCTTGCCGGCTGTTCTAATACATCTTTGAGATCATTTTCGCGTAGATAAGATTCAAGTTCTTCAAACCACCGCCTTTTATGCTCTTCTGTAACAGCATCTCGAGCTGTCGTTAAATTTTGTGCCGTTCTCTCAGACAATATAGGATGTCACATCACATATTCACATTTATTAAGGAACAAATGCTTTTTGTCGCCGTTAAAAAATGTAATCAATTGGTTTCGTCATAGTTTAAAATGTTGATCGGATCAATGCCTACTAATGACATTTCTAATTCCTTGAAATAGTCTTTAATCGTGTTTGGTGAAACTTTTGTTACATCATTGGTCAAAAAAGCCAGTCTTTAAAAGTCGTATCTTTTAACCACTACTGTCTAAAATTTTGTACACGATGTTGCGATAATGTGTTACCTTCCTTTTTTCTTGTCCAACCACCTTTTTTGGGTAATTTTCTAGGCGGAGTTAAAGTAGGCGAACGGTCACTGTTTTCTTCGTTATCACTCATAAAGAGACTTATTACTCTTATAGCACCTCTAAACAATGGTATTAATACTAAACGGTGTAATTTTTTGTTATAATTTACATAATAGAGTAGTAGAAATTACTATTTAACATATGGCAACAAATGCATTTTTGTTTTCTTAGCCCTCGTATAAGTGTTCTGTGGCCCTATTGAAGTATTGAAGAGTCGAGTCAAATTCAAGTTCATTCCTTCGTACCTGCTGCTGTTCTGATTCATCGGAGTTTTGTTCGTTCCTTCACGAATCGCGAAAAGACTTTCTGTTATGTTCACAACTATGTGATCTGAGTTTTCTCAATGTGCAAAAGTTTTTTTTATTTGTGTTGTTGAAAACTTTGCGAAAAGACGATTTTGGTGTATATTATGTGTGTTCATAAATAAAGGAAAATGATTAAATTCAAAAGCTTTTGTTTATTTGCATTTCCATGTGCAATGTAGAATTTTTCCAAATCCATTGTTTTGAAAATAATATAATACGTACACCATAAAGATAAATATTTTCAAAATATAGGATTTGAAAAAATTCTACATTGTACATCATAAAAACAATAATTCCTTGAAGTTTATTCCTTAAACTTCAAGTTTAAGCACAGTAAAAGTAAGAGAGGTTCCTAATTTAATCGTTCAATATTGAGAAACAATTTTATCAATGTCACTGCTTGAAAGAAGTTTGTTAGTACCGAAGTGCTGAAATAATTCGACCCAACGGTTTTCAGTAGATAAATCCTCGGCATTCCAGCCAGAGATTCTTTCATCTGTCGCATAGTTGGAAATAAATGTAAACTCATCAAAGACTTGGCTGCTGCTTATAAACCCTTGCGTGATCATTAGATCCGTCACTTTCTGCACCTCTTCCCACGTAGGCACCTTTGTTAAGCTTGCCCATTCAAACACTTCCAGTTCTCCAGTTCTCCTTCCAGTCCTTGTAAAAAAACGTACAAGGCGTATTACAATGACGACTACTAAAAAAAAGCATTATGACCATCTGATGAAACTAAAAGTAATTGATGTGACAAACAAAAGATTCAATTTTGTTAACCAGTGTAATTAGACATTTGATTTTCAGACACATAATTTTCTTTCCCTCTTTATCCTTACTTGTATTTTTTCATTTAGAGCCTTCAAGCATTTCATTATAAGGAAGTCTGAACATTTATTTCGACCGTTTCTCTTAACACTTCCATCAATGCCATGATGTTATAAAAGTTGTGTTTCTTTAAAAAGTTACCAAAAGTCACAGGATGTAAATAAACGCCGTCATTGGGAGACGATTGGTTATGTTGAACGTGGACAATATATGGAGCCGTATCAGAATCATTGTAAACTTGCGTCCAATAGAGGCGGGCAAGGAGCCAGAATTTGGCAAGTCTTGGTCAATAGAAGTGGGAGTAGGAGTATCTGCTGCAGGAGATTTAATATCAGGGTTACTAGCACGACCATCAAGCTTTTTCCTTTCCTGACCTTGAAGCTTTCTTTTGCGAATGTGACTACGTTTGACAGCAGGAAGGCCACTAGCTGAATCTTCAGTATCTGTATCATAATTTGTTACAGTCACATAATAGCCTACTGAGGGTGAAGAATGTCCGGGAGAACTGATAGGTTCATCTAGAACAGAGGAACTGATCACCCAGGGTCAGAAGGATCGTTCATGATGAGACACAAAATTCAGAAGAAACCAGATATCATCAGCAAAAATATCACTATCTACACAAATATACGTACGGAATATTTACACTAACACTACTTTCCTGATCACAATTACTGATATTATAACATCGATCGTAAATATTAAAAAAAAAAAGATTAACAGAGCTTATTGCGCCTAACTTTAATAATTTTTGAATAGCAGCTAAAGCCTGGTCCGTGAGCACGTAGAATCCCGTCCAATGACCCCAAGCGGGCGCCCGTCGCACAGTCGCGACAGCAACATAATTACGCGCGAGCGATAGAACAGGGTTGGTTGTTATTTTTAAGCCAATAATTGTAGAAATGGGATATTCTACCAGCATGAGTTACCTTATCTACTGGCGAGTCGCAGGTGTCCGAGGTTTGTTCGGGCCCGACGCGTTCGATGCCGGCTGAGTCGCCCGACGGTTCGCAGGGGCACTCGTTCTCAGACCCCCCCGACGTCCTCCCCTGTTCTGTTGGAACTGTTTATAGCGCGGGGGGCCCGACCAGTTTCCCTGATACGCAGCGGGCTGAGCGGGCGTGTACTGATAACGGGTATTGGTCGTTGTTGGTTCCGGAAGCGAATTACTCCTTGCTGGTTTAGCAAACTTCTTTATTGATAGTCCTTGTTTCTCTATGGCTCTGGAGGCTTTTATTTTGTCGCCTAGTTTATTTCCGTAAAGTGTGTTATCTCGTTCGCTCTCTTGAACAACGTTCAAGAAGGGTTTCGCTAGTGGTGAGTAATTGATGACACTAATGCGCGATTTCGTTTGCTGGTAATGAAGATCAGTAAGTATACGACATCCATCACTTAGTATTCTGATAGCTTCGATCTTGTCGTCGCATGTAAGCATGATAGTCAAAGCTTTGTTGATGGTTGCTGTACCTAGCCCTAACTGTTGCTGGTCTCTTTGGCGCGCCGCTTCTGAACGGCGTCTCGCGCCGAATAGTGCCGTGACCAAGCGTCGTTAGGAAATCGATTGAATTCAAATATCGAATCTCGATATTAAAAATCTCTAAAAGCGTGCGATTCTACCTTGTAGGCTAAAAGGACTACCTGGTTATGTTATATCCGAAGAATGAAGCGAAGAAATATTATTATTATTTTATCAACAAAAACAACCTTTAAATCACGTTCAGCATACATTTGATTTTCAGCCACATAATTTTCTTTCCGTCTTTATCCTTACTTGTATTACTGATGTTTTTTTCATTTAGAGCCTTTACATCAAGCATTTCATTATAAGTAAGCTCAATACTGTTTCCCGGATTCTCACTGAGCGTGCGTGACGCATGATTGACTGGAAGTCTATCATAATTTCGTTTAAAATTGGCGTTAATATTGATTCCAATTTGGTTTCTTTCTCTGTTTGAAATAAAGTGAACTGTTATTGCAATAAAACTGTCTATGTCGAGACATAAAATTGGAAAACCAATCGCTTCCAGGGCGGCCATTTGCAAATGGTGTATTTATGTTGTTTTTTTTTCACGTACTCGCCAACAAGTTCGAGAACTTCGTTTCGGCATAACCCGTAACCATTTCTCATTCTGGTGGTCTACCTTGCGTAGAAGATTTTTGACCCCTTTGACCTGTTACGTGGTCCATGATAGTTTTACGCGAAATATTGAAAGTTGTAGCTGCTTTATATCCTTGCCAAGGCTTGGCAAGCGTGTAAACGTACCATAACACTTTACCGTCAATTACGCTAAGAGTGAGCTGACAATTAGCTATAATTCGATGTCCATCTGATGTTTGTGTAAGCAACCGCTCAAGGGCTCGTATTTGTCGTTCAGCGGTCTCTTTTTCTGAAAGAATAAGTTCCTTAGATTCTTTTGTATATTGTTTATGGAGCGGACGACATTACCGGTAGGACTGAGGGCTAGGATTTTGCCAAAGAACTTGGTTCTTCGCCTTATCAATAATACGAGTACGTAACGGCACAAACGTAGTGGCTATATAGCTGCTCTCGTCGTATGTTGGGTTAGCCGTTGGCAAAAAAAAATTTTTATATAGCGATTGGCCTGTACTACCGTCGAATCACCAGGATCCCTCAAAGCTGCAAGTTAGTTCCTTGATACCTAATTGATCGCAATATTGCGAGAAAACATTTATCATGTCCTTCAACTAACCGTTTAAAAGTATGAGATAGCAAACCTTGCAGTGATACTGATACTGAAGCTTCAACCTCAGAAACCGATAGTTCCTCCTCAGGGTAAAACTCTTTTTTTAATAGTTTTTAGCATTTTACTTCACCTGGAATCCTAAGATGCGCGCCGCGATAAGCGGTTATCACGCCATTTTATCGATTTTGCCTGTACATTTTGACGTCAATAAAAGTTATCACGGCGCGCATCTTAGGCCTACTGGTCGGAGAAGTCAGACATAAATAAACAACTGACTCAAGATCATGGGATACTCTCGTCTTTGATAGAAAATTGCCAGTGTACTTTGATAAGATTTCAGTATCATTTTCGGAGAGTGGAAGTAATTGATCTCCAATACTATTCACAACTACACCCACTCTTTAGTCAAGTCATTTGGTCTGCATGTTGGGCCGAGTTTCTTACATTCATTAACAAATAAGTCAAACATTTCAAGCCGACTTACGTTTTTAATCGAGCCGTCAATTCCTTCTCCTTGCCTACTTGCGAATAGGTACTTCTGGAGACTGTGAAGTACCGGCTGTGGCGTTACCCACAGCTTCGTTGGCCACTCGTTGTAAACTCGCTTAGGATCGTTCATGACCTCTGTTAAATTATTGTCAAGGAGATATTTATCTATGTCCTCAAACCAATTTTTAATATCAGCTTCGGCGACTGTTGCGCTTGAGGCAGTTACTGCCTCTGGAGTCCAGATTGAAATGTCTGAATGACGAGCTAAAAAATGCTTGTACCATTTTTCGCCCGGTATCCCATTTTCGAATGGATTTTGCCTACTGCTTTTCTTTAAAAAATCAGCAACACTGGCAATAAGATCGTCTTTCCTCTTTGGAAAGCCTTTTTTGCTACAGTCTATCAACCAGTTTTTCAGATTTAGCTCTTCAGACATTGTTAAGGCAGTTTAAGGCGGGCGCATACATACTGAGTTTCCTAATCGAGAATTCCGTGTGGAAAGCGCACACATTCGGTTTTTTGCATTGGGAATTTATACCACCAGTTCAATCATAGACGCTTCTGATAACGCACGAGAATGGACGACGAAGACGAATTGATACTTAATGATCTTTTATTGCCGCTAGACAAAAAGGGCTTAAAACGTCGTTATTGGGTGCATCCACTGCATACCCAGAGATTAACTGAGAGTCAAATGTCAATTCTATGTCAAAAAAGCAAAGTTACGAGCATTTCCAGAAGAATTCTTCAAATATTACAGGATGTCACCGAAATCCTTTGATGAGCTTCATAATAGCATACGAGATAAAATAAAAAAGCAAAATACGCACATGAGATTGTGTTTGGATACAGAAGGTAGTTATGGTGACCCATAAGCGGCCTCCATAAATCATAATTAATATTATTTTAATTAATAAGCAAGCACTGGTCAGAATCAAGCGATTCATTCTACCAGCGGTCTCGGACTAGTACAGTACTCTAGCCCTAAGTTGTCATTTTGTATTTTTAACCAAGTATTAAAATTAACTTTTTACCATATTACGCTGTTTCGATTCGTAAAAAGCCTGCTCCGTCTCTTCGATAAACCGAACGATCGGACTCGACGGTTAACTATGTATGTATATGTCACCGTAAAATTGTGAATTCTGTCAGATTATAATCTGACGTAGTTAAATTACAATCTAACCTAACCTAACCCACTGTTAGTTTACAATCTAACGCGTTATATTATAAACTGACAGAGTTCACAATTTCACGTTGACATATACAGGGTGTTAAGTAAATGGGTATATGAGCCGACACTAGCCCATGTTAACAGGGTCATATAAATGGTATGGTAAAGTCAGAAATTTGATATCATGATTTAATTTTGTAAATTTTCATACAAAATAAATTTGATAAAATCCGATTTGTATGAAAATTAAAGTAATTAAGATGATGATATCAATTTTCTGACTTCACCATACCATTTATATGACCCTGTTAACATGGGTTAGTGTCGGCTCATATACCCATTTACCTAACACCCTGTATATTTATTGCAATAAAAATTAAATTATTGTACATTACGCTTTAAAATTATTAAAAGTTTAATAATTCTTCCATTGTTTCCTGTGAATATTGAGGCTGGAGAACTAAAAACTGTGTAGCCTTATTGTCTTCAACACTAGTATTTGGTATAGATATCTCAACTGGATAATCTTGCTTGGGGCTAGTGTTGCCGATCGATAGTCGACTATCAATTGTTAATCGATAGTCAAACTATGGCAAGACTATCGATTGGCCTATCGATACTGTCGATACTATCGAAAGCTCAAAACTACCGTTGCCGCGAATACTCGCTATTATTCGGTATTCGGCAATACTCGAAATTTTTTTGATATTTGTCAAAGACCGAATAATAGTTAGTATTATTCGGCGTTCGGCGAATAGTCGTCTAGACTAAAATACATTTTTAGTGAACAAAAAAACTAATGAGTTAAAGATAATCATATTTTTATTATTTTCCCTAATAAAACAATACACAATATCAATTATTATTTGTAATATGTACCTGTGCCTATCATATTCATGAAATTAAATTAGTTAGGCTTATTTAAAATCCAACAGAGGCAGATTGTGGTGCAAAAAAAAAAACATTTTTTTCTGCAAGTTCGGGAGCAAGTCGGTTTCGTTTTTCCTCGTAAATTAAACCTGCCTCCGAAAATAGTCTTTCTGAATAAACAGAGCTTGCTGGTGTGATTAAGTATCGTTTAGCAAGCTTACTTACTTAATATAGGAAATCTATTCTTATTGCTACTCATAGTCTACCATTCATATGGGTTTATTTTTCTGTCAGCCTTTGCTAATGCGATGTAGTGGGCGATTTCTTCAGCAGTGGCATTCTTGGGGTGCTCTTCAGTAGGTTGCTCTATAGATGATTCTTCAAAACATGCCCAAAATAGTTTGAGTTTCCGAATATTATGCTCACTTTCATTGTCTAAACGAGACCTTTTGGATGCCGTTTCTGGATCCGAATCATCATTTTCGTCATGTAAAGAAAGCCTAAGACCTTCTCTGAGCACAGCTCTATGGATCCGTTCAACTTGGGTAGATTCAAAGTAAACGTCCTTGTAGCGGGGGAAGGTCTAAAGTCTAAAAACGTCGACAAGTAATATGTCTTCCTAAAGCATAGATCGTCCAAGTTAAAACGGGATTCCATATTTACTATCAACGCCTTTCTAAAATCATCAACAATAATCTAACTTTGATGGATCTTTCTTTAACCCTTGCTTTGAAATGATGTGGCCTAAATATTTGACTTTCTCTTGAAAGAACAAACACTTTTCCTTGTTCAGTCTAATGCCTACATCCTTGAAACTTCTTAGGACCTCCCTAAGGTTCTGCAAATGAGAAATGTCATCATGACCAGTGATTATGACATCGTCAATAAAATTGCCTACTCACTACTTACTACTACTACTTAGCTTGAAAAATAGCTGAAGCAGGCTTAGTACCATAAGGTAACCTTGTTAATTTGAAAATACCCTGCGGTGTTGACCATGCTAATAGCTCACTTGTGTCATCATCCAAGATTAAATGATTAAATGCATTGCGCAAATCTAGCTTTGTGAACTTTTGTCCCCCTTGCAAAGCTGTAAAAATATCCTCAATTCTAGACAATGGATGATTGACATCTTTCAAATATTTATTCACTGAAATTTTATTATTAGCACACAATCTAATGCTCCCATTCTCCTTGACAACTGGGACTAAAGGTGTACCCCACTTTGAATTTTCAGTTTTTACAATGACACCTTCTTTTTCTAATTTACTTAACTCTGCATCAACTTTGTCTTTAAATGAGTATGGAATGGAACGAGGTTTGTGAAAAATGGGCCCAACATTTTCATCTATTAATTCCAACATAACCTTTTCCCCTTTAATAACACCTAAACCTGGTTTGAAAACTTCAGCATACTCATGTAAATCTTGTTCTAATGTGCAATCTTTCACAGAGTTAATAGGTACTAATTTTTGCAAATTAATCTGAAATCTCTCAATTAAGTCTCGCCCAAATAAACATTTTTGACCATTATTTACCACAAATAATCCACAGTTTAACTCTTTATTGCCTATTTTCAATAAGACATTAACCTTGCCCGTAGGTTTGAAAAATTTCACCATTATAAGTTTTTAATTCAATTTCAGTTGGTTCTAAAATAGTATTATGTGCAAATACTTTCTTAAAAATTGACTCGGGAACTGACACTGCTGCCCCTGTATCCAATTCCATTTGCAACGACTTACCGTTTGCTTGTGAATTTATCACAAATGGATTTACATAGTTAACATTTTGAACATTTGTTGTGAACATTTGCACAGGTTACTGTTTCCTCAATAACATTTACTAATTTGGCATTTTTATTTTTACAAACAGCCGCTAAATGACCAATCTTTTTGCAAATTTTGCATTTGTAACTTTTAAATTTACACTTAGAAAAATTGTGATTACTTTTACCGCAATGAACGCACTGTAATACACTTCCTTGTCCTTTGCCTTGGTGGTGCTCCTGGCCCTGATGGTGAATTTCGCCACACTCTCGCCGTCATCTTGTCGAAGCCTATCGAACTCAATCACCTTTCTGTAGTGAGAGATGCGAGGTTTAAAGCGAAGTTTGAGTGCTTCTTCAATTTGCTTGTAGGTTTTGGTAGATGATAAATCTGGGTGCAGAATGATCTTCAATGTTTTGTAGACTTCTTCATGCAAACTTACAAGTAAAGATGCCACTTTTCTTTCTTTAGGGATAGCATTTGCTTCGAAATATTGCTCCATGCGTTCCAAGAAACATGCTATGTCCTCACCCTCCTCGTAGGGTTTCAAATTATGGCCAAAAGGCAGCATAGCCTTGGCCGCCGACAAATGTTTTGCTCGTCGCCATATTTGTTGTGTCTCCGCCTTGGAGACGTAAATAAAAGTTGTTTCTATGTGAAGATACTGTCTTTTATTTTCGATTAAACACAGAGCTTACAAGATTGCCTATCGCCATTTTGCCTTGCGAATCAAGAAGAAGGAATTTTGGATACACATCCTGAATCATGTTTTGAAACTAGCTACGTTTGGATACGCGCTTATAATAACTAATTAAATACCGATATAAAATAACGATATATAACAATAACGTTCTTATTTTATTATTACTTAGTAACGGTAAAATAATATACGTAAAAAAAAAACAAACCTGGGTGTCTGAATTTCAAATGATTCTGCAAAGCCGTTGTTCCTGCTTTTTTTGCTGCTCTACTTATTTTTACACCACACAAAACACATTTTGCACTGTTCTCTTCCTCTTCAAAATGTAGCCAAACATGAGATTTTTTTCCTGGATTTGGCATGATTGTTTTTTTTTAAGACACTAACTAATTAAGTATTCATCAAGTCTTTAATTCAATAGCAATTTTCAAATAAGTATCAAATAACAAATGCGTGCCGCCTATCCTAAATACAAGCGTATTGATTGAGCGGGAAATCCCCTACAATACTAAACGTTGGGTTACAAATAGTTTACGGGGAAGACCCCCGGGTCTTCCCCGTAAACTATGTACAAGAAAAAAAAAGATCTATGTGATATTGTGTTATTTGCTGATGACACATCTCTCATTTTCAAAGTTGATAGAGGTAAAGTAAACCTTGATGATATAAATGACACACTCACAGGTTTTGCATTGGTTTACTGTTAACAACTTATTGTTAAATGCAAACAAAACTAAGTGCATTAAATTTACCTTACCTAATGTGAGGCAGGTTCCCACACAATTGATGGTGAAGAATGAACCATTAAATAGCATAAGTTCCACAACATTCTTGGGAATCACTTTAGATTCTAAACTTCAGTGGGGTCCTCATATTGAAACCTTGTCAGCAAGGCTCAGTTCAGCTGCTTTTGCAGTGAGAAAGATAAGGCAATTAACTGACATTGAAACGGCAAGGCTAGTTTATTTTAGCTATTTTCACAGTATAATGTCATACGGCATATTGTTGTGGGGCTCAGCTGCGGACATTGAAACTGTGTTTGTTCTGCAGAAGAGAGCAGTGCGGGCCATTTATAACCTTGGACCCCGATTTTCCTTGAGAGAATTCTTTAAGGAGATTAATATACTGACAGTAGCTTCACAGTTCATTTATGAAAACCTTTTATATGTTCGCAAAAATATAGAGCAATTTACTAGAAAGAGTGATTTACACAAGTTCAATACAAGAAACAAAAATAAACTTGCCGTTCCAAATTTCAGACTGCACAAGATTGGTAATTCATTTATGGGGAAATGTATTAAACTTTTCAATAAATTACCACAAACTGTTGTAGAATTGCCCATTCATAAATTTAAAGCACATATCAAAAGCACCTTAATGAAAAAGGGCTACTATAAAGTTGATGATTATATAAAAGATAAAAATGTTTGGAATGTTTAACTACCTAGCTCGCATCAATACTTATGATTATATTTTTTTGTATATTCTGAAGACTGTAAACCCTTGAAAAGGAGGCTGACAATAGTGACTGAGTTTCTTGCGCTGCTTCTTCTCAGCACTGGCCCATTTATTGTCCCAAAGCAGTGGTAGGGTTAATATTGGGACGTGTAAAAGTGCTTTCTAAAAGCCTATTTGCAAAAATAAATGAATTTTATTGAATTTTAATTTAAAAGGGTTGCCAGAATTTAAAAATGGAAAATTAAATTTACTACATGTATGTAGGTATGTATAACATGAAACAGATTTCTTTAACTTTATTGTTTTTATGTCGAATAGTAATGTCGAGTTATTCGACTATTCGCCAAAGTGAATGGCGATTAATCGGCATTCGACTATTCGCTATAACCACTATTCGCGGCAACTCTACTCAAAACGAGTCAATACTATTGAATATGTGCAATACTATCGATACTATCGATAGTATTGTTGCTCGTGAAGAATAAACTATCGATACTATCGATAGTATTGTCGCTTTTGAATAAAAAGCTATCGATAGTATCGATTGTTCTAGACTATCGATAGTTTGGCAATTTACAATAGTATCGTTTACAATATTTGGGTGTAATAGTCAATAAGCACGCACAACGATAGGGTTATTGGAATAATTGAATTATTTCATAATATTTTTTTAACCATAATAACATTTAATTATATGTTTCCAAAATTGGCAACACACATTTTATTTGCCGTACTCAATTAATGCAGGTAGTTTTAAAAACAAGTGAGATTATGATTGTTAAATATGATTGTTAAACCAAATGCTATAAGATCTATAAGTGTTCCAGTATCAATAGTTTTCCTTACTTCCAGTATCAGTTTTTCTTTTTTCAAGGCATAATCAAGCAATGAACCTGCTTGATACTTAAACGCGAAAGCATATCCCAACTAATATTATAAATGCGAAAGTAACTCTGTCTGTCTGTTACGCTTTCCCGCTTAAACCTCGCAACCGATTTTGATGAAATTTGGCATAGAGATAGTTTGAGTCCCGGGAAAGAACATAGGATAGTTTTTATCCCGGTTTTTGAAACAGGGACGCGCGCGATAAAGTTTTTCTGTGACAGACAAAATTCCACGCGGGCGAAGCCGCGGGCGGAAAGCTAGTTATTATCTAATGGGTGACCATCCTTTGTTTGCAAAAGTTTCACAAAAAATTCTCTCCCATTGTTCCCATTCTGATTCCACTGTAAATTTCATTATCATGCAGCTATACCAATCTATGCTGGAATTTTCCATAAAATTCTTCAATATTTCTATCTTTTTCCTATCCTCTTTTATTTGAAACCGTTCACATTCTTTATTAAAATTCTTAATCCACTGGTAGGGATTTATTTTTGCCAGTGAACTTTTCAATGGTAAAATCTCTTGCAATTTTCCCTAAATTCTGAGTTTCAGATTTAGTTTGTTTACTCTCAAGCAATCTGCCCAACAATTCCTCTAATGTTTTATTCGAACCGCTGGGCATAGGTTCAGTGTTATTCCTTTCTTCAGAAATTTCTTCTTAGTAAAAATCATTAAACTGTAAGTTCTGTTCCTCATCCAAATATACATCTGAGATATCTTTCGTCAAGGTTATCCAAATTCTTCTTATTCGATGTCTTTTGATCAATGTTTTTTTTCACCTTGACATAGTTAGACGTATTACAGATTAGGTACCTACTTGGTGTAGGTTTACAGGTTGGTACTCTTGGGGCATTTCGAAAACCTTTCCTTCGGGTGTACCTATTGAGGTAATGCAAATGGTGTTTGACTTTCCATCTGCCGTTGGCTTCACCATAAAGTCAAATCTCAACTTCTCCATTTTTCTTGAAATAATTGCAGCGAATGTTAATTTATAATGATATTGTTCGAAATAAAAGCATTAATGCGTTTCTGAAAATAAATAACAGAATTAACATTCAAAGCTCTTATTCCGTTTCATTAACCGATTTAAAACAATATTAACATTTTATCGGTAATTTATAAAATACATCTCCATGACACATGACATGCTCGTGTGACATGACATTTTACTCTTAAAGGAAAAATAAACCAAAGACAACCTCAAAATAGGTTTTCTTTACATATGTTTAGTTGGTTAGTTTCATAGTTTTTTTTTATCAGATCAGTGCGAAACGTTTGAAATATTGTAAAAATGGAGACCCCATGTAAAAAGTGTAAGTCATCAATGTGGTCGTACTTTGACCAAAGTGAAAATTGGAAGTCAAATTAAATGCAAAATATGCAAGCGTGAATATAAGTTTTCTAACAATACATCGAACATGAAGGATCACCTCCATCGAAAGCATCCTGAAGTGTTACTAAATATGTCGACTTCTCGGGACGTAAACCCAGTGGAAAATCTTGACAGCCAGCTACCTACAGCAAAATACAGCCTTAATTCGTCTAGAAAAAAGATGTTGGATGATTTGTTTGTAAAAATGATTGCAATTGATATGGAGCCCCTTCGCTTATCTGAACGCGAAGGGATAAAAGACTTCGTCGCAGGTTTAGACTCACGCTATGAATTGCCAGGAAGATCAACAGTCACTTCTAAACTTTCAAAATTATATCTGAAAATGAAAATTATAATGGTTAACATTATTGAAGACACTCGCTATGTAGCGATTACTGCGGACACCTGGACATCCACAAGTAATCAAGGCATTCTTGCATTGACTTGCCATTTTATAAAGGACAATAAACTGACATCTGCCTTACTAGCTGAAAAAGTTGGCGAAGGGCATCATAATTCTGACAATATATCTTCCGTAAGTATTTTTTATTTTATACCTAATTTAATTAGACGCAATTATTGACGTAAGGCAGTATGTTGAGAAGCCCATCATACCCAGGTCAAGTTATCCTATAGAGTACTGGTCATTCAGTCAAAGTAATCTGAAGCATATTGCATTAAAAATATCTATGTGTTCCCGGAAGCTCAACGCCTGCGGAAAGAATATTTTCGAAGGCAGGTCAAATTATAACTGAGCGCCGTAATCGTTTATCGGGCGACCACATAAACGAACTACTTTTTATAAATCATCATCATCATTTCAGCCATAGGACGTCCACTGCTGAACATAGGTTTATAAATATAAACAACAAAATTTTCAAAAAGTAATTACATTTATTATATAAAAAAGTACAGTGATTAAGATATTATTTTCATGTTGACAATTTCTGTTCTACAAGTTCTACAACGTACTATTGCCAATTTACAGACTATCGATAGTCTTAAATAATCGATACTATCGATACTATCAATAGTTTTTTATTTACTAGCAACAATACTATCGATAGTATCGATACAATCGATAGTTTATTCTTCGCGAGCAGCAATACTATCATAGTATCGACAGTATTGCGCTTGTTAGAATATGTATATCTACATACCTGATTTATATTAATATTCCATGGTAAATATGTATAATTGGTACACTTTTTAACTTGTTAAACACTACACACACAAAACATTGCACAGCCGCCATATTGAGTGACATTAAAATTTAGATTTATGTAATTCGTAAATTAGAATTTATTGTAAGGTTTCTGGTTTCTTAATAATTCAGAATTTAATTTAGATCTCGGATTCTAAATATGAAAAGTATTAAAATCCTGTTTATGATATATTGTAAAATGAGAAACTCCAACTTCCGCTTCCGAATAAAAATAGTTATAAAATCCTGTGCTCTGATTGGTCGTTTTAAGTCGACCAATCGGAGTTGAGTAAAAAGAGGGAGAATGTGGGTATAAATAGATGGAATTTCTCATTGAGAGGCAGGCTCGACGGATCTTTGAGGTGATGCTGACCAAAGTTAAGTATACATTGTTTATCGGTACTATTATTATGCTTGTTGTGTAATTGTATTGTATTATTGTGATATTGTATTAACACCTGGCTATGTGGCTGCGCCAGGCCTATTATATTGACACCTGGCCAATTGATGGTGACATTCCACGGGGTCGGGTCGGTAGTTTGATGACCAGTATAAAGAAGGACAATGCTTATAGTTGCCGGTTATGTTATGGTACAAAACCTAAGTCGTAACCTAACCTAAACCTAAGTCTTAACGTAAACTAACTTAGAACTTGTGTTCTGTGTATTTGATTATAAATACTGGTTATACAAAATACCGTCAAAATGTTAATAATAAATAAGACGTAATTACTGCTAGATTACTCATTTTTATATAAGTTATAACTGGTTGGAAAAGAGGCTGACAAAGGTGACTGAGTTTCTTCCGCCACTTCTTCTCAGCACCAGCCCAAGTTGTCCCGAAGTGGTGGTAGGGCAAGCTATATTTGGGACGTGTATAAGTGCCCTGGAAAAGGGCTTTATACTGAATAAACCATTTGAATTTATAATTGGATTTTTAATTTGGAACTTGCTTATTTATTAAACTACAGTATTATAGTCCTATATATTTCCACGATATAATACGATATGATAGGAATATAACGTAAAGTATTTTATGCTAGATTTTGCTTAATTTTATTCTTCTTTTTGTGGTAACTTTATTAGTTAAAGAATCTGCTTTAATACATTAATATTTCCTAAATTACGAATGACTAAGGTCTAAAAATCTAACACGCTCATCCAATAGTATTGCCTTGTTTTGGCCTATCGATAGATAAGGCTTTCTCAGATGAAAACTATCGATAGTTCGGCAACACTACTTGGGGCTTTCTTGGGTAGTTGATTGGGGAGGTGTCACCCTAGAAATTGAGTGGATTATAATAGGCTTCCTGATATTCTTACGTGACATATTTTACTGCTGCGAAGATGGATTAATAGTTGGTGGTGATAGAGATGGACTCCGCAAATGTATTGGTGATACTTTGGGCACGTGTATATTTTGATAAGATGGAACGAAAGTAGGCGGTAGAGATAAGTTATTTTCAGCCATTGGAAACGACCCTGAAGAATCGTCACTTTGTTGGTGATAGTTAGTGTAACGGGACGTTGATGGCGATGGTTCATTTCTCATGCTAATTTTTTTTACCAATTGAAGCATACCGACTTTAAAATCAATTTCCAACATTACGAGCCAGCCAGCGAATCGGAGAGGCAGTTTTTATTGAAGTCACACGTAAGGTATTTGTATCACCACTTTCATCAGTTTCTCCACTGGCAGGAATCAACTCATCGATATCAATAATTTCTCCAGCTTCATCAACATCAACCAAGAAGCGTTTCTGTTCTTCATCTGCATCCTTTCTAAGATCTGGAAGTTTAAAACGAAGACTTTTGACAATCTTCTTGCACTTTGTAACGATATTCTGTATTTCTGGCGTTCCTTTAATCCATCTTGTACTACAAGGTTGTGTAATCCGTGTCCAAGGCATATGTGATCCCATGTTTGACAAAAACGCAGCTTTTTAACATTTAGGCATAATATTCGGCGGCGGCGGCGTGACAAAAATTACCGGCGGCGTACGCCACGCCGTTCAGCGCATACGTCTAGTTGCAGCTCCACATGTACTAAAATTTTTCGGTAAATTCCATAAAACTGTTGGGGTGTCGGGTTATTATTGTTGCCCCCATGAGATCTCATGTTACAGAAAAACAGTTCAATATGGTCTTGGCTTATACGGTGTAGTGACAAGTATGCACAGTGCTTAGTTTTGATTAAATCATTGTACAAAAATATTGCACTGTCAATACTTGAACATAATCCTAAAAACCCGGTGAATCTAGGTGAATCAATCAACCTAATGCGTTACTTATCGAGATTGACTGTCAAAGTCATCAACATATCTTTGCAAGATTGCAATGTTTTCTCCATTTTCAAGATTAAGTGCCCTTTTTAGACCATAATCCATGAACTTTTAAGTAGGTATAAAATATCAAACAAATCTTTCAAAGTCAACAGCATTTTAGCTGTCCCTTTTATTTTGTCGAACTGCTTTAGTCTCAGTGTTCTTGCAAAATAGAAGAGCTATTGCTACACTTCTACTGAATATTTGTGTAGCAAGCTTTACTTTCATGATATTTTTTTTTGAATGACAAATGTTCAGCACGTAACTTATTAGGCGCATGAAATTCATTCTCTTGTAGCTTGTGAAGTGACTCAACGTGACTCCACTGAATGCTGTTTCCATCAACATCATGAAATTCATTGTAATGCTGAAAACTATTTCTCACCAATTTTACCATATAGGCAGGATCAGGAAATACTGCGATTTGCAAATCTTCTATTTTAATGACAGTCTTCAAATTATCGGGATCAAGATTATTCAAGATTGCATCCCAGTTTTTTTGCCATCGCTTTTAGCTGGACAACCGTCGAATGTCAGCTTTTATTATAACTTTAGCCTCATTATAAAGTTTAATAGCTTCAGTAAGCAGAAAGACTTTTTGATAAGCGTTGAGTTTTGTTATCAAAAACTTTCCACTTTCCGTGTAGTGGAACCACAAGAAAAACTAAAGCCACGTTTTCACTAGGGGACATGTCGCGGAGATAAGTCGTCCGACATTCACGTAGTTTGTCTCTGCAACTTTGTCCCTCGACATATGTCACCCGAGGAGGTAGTGTTGTTCAGTGCAGCTTACATAATTATTCGGAAGACTATAATATACCACTATATACCACTGTGCGTTTTATGTAAAGCTTGTAATATGTGTCCTTGTAATTGTGGTGGTACTGCCTTTGCATAATGTATTATACTATATTTCTTTGGCATTCGTGCAATTACAGCCTTGGCCAAAAGTATTGAGCACCCATGATATTTTTTAATTTTGAAGGAATTATACATGTGTCTAATTCAAAACAGTTTTTAACAGTTTTATATTGTTTATTTACAACAAAAAAATAATACTTTGTAGGACCACCCTTCGCCTTAATTACTGCAGAAATTCTTTTTGGTAAAGATTGAACTAATTTATTACAATCGTCACATGTTAAAGCGTTCCACTTTTCCAGCAAGCGACGTTTTAGGTCTGCTTTTGTTTTTATTAAATGGTGCCGGACCTTGCGCTTCAATAGATCACACAAATGCTCGATGGGGTTCAGGTCTGGTGACTGGGCAGCAGTGGTGCCAGATTAGGCGAATTATCGCCATTTAGGCTACCTTCGGGGGTCAAATGGCGACCAAAAAATGCAATCGGCTACCGGTAGCCATTTAGGCTACCTAGAAAAAAAAATTGGGCTATTCAGGCTAATTCAGGATTACTTTGGAAAAAGAAATTTTCTTGTTGATGATAGTAGGTATGCATGTAACGAAACGTAATTTATGCACATCCATCTATCCCAACTAATCCCAACTAATATTATAAATGCGAAAGTAACTCTGTCTGTCTGTCTGTCTGTTACGCTTTCCCGCTTAAACCTCGCAACCGATTTTGATGAAATTTGGCATAGAGATAGTTTGAGTCCCGGGAAAGAACATAGGATAGTTTTTATCCCGGTTTTTGAAACAGGGACGCGCGCGATAAAGTTTTTCTGTGACAGACAAAATACCACGCGGGCGAAGCCGCGGGCGGAAAGCTAGTCTATCTATAACTCATAATCTGAGACATCCACCGTTCTAACTGAAACCAGAGAGAGCCATCGCGTCTGTGCAGGCCTTAATATTTTATGTACATCAGTTTCCGTAAACAACTGAAAGTCTATGAATTCTGCTTGGCGTTTGCTGCTTAGTTTGAAATAATTATCAAATTGCTCGAGCTAACTTTTCAGTATCTGGTGGCAATTTTTTTGAGGCATCGCTTGCGCATAGATGCAAAGAATGGCATATACATTTAAGTACTGTGATACCGGGGCACTTCTCACGAAATTGACTGGATACTGAATTTCTACAACCCATCATTGTATTGCATCCGTCTGCACCGAAGCCTACTATGTTATCCAGAGGGACTGAATACTTTTCAAAAGACTTTATTACCAGTTTAAGCAGATGACGTGCGTTAGCAGAATAATCCTTTTGGTTGAATTCAAAAACTTGTATTAAGTCCCAGAAACGACTTAAAACTTTTCCGTGGTTATAGTCGTAATATCGTACTATTACGCACATAGTTTTCACCACTGCAATATCAGTGCTCTCATCTATCATCACTGAAAACTTACTATTTTGTAGATCACGAGCCAATATGTATCCTTTTCGCTCCTGCCAACTACATTGTTTATGACCGCTTGAGCTTTCGTGTGTTTCAGATGAATTTTTTTTGCAACTTCTGGATCACTAAAAGTAGCCGATATAAGATCACATAAATGGTCTACTACTTGGTGAGATATCTTGTGTTCAGCTATGAAAGCTGCAAGTTTTATTTCAGCTACTTTACATTTTTCATCTAGTGTAGTCGGCGCCTTTTTAAATGCACTTTCTATGGTAGGTTGAACAGAGGACTTTGAAGTCAAACTCAACAAAAACTTCTTTTTTTGTTCATGTTTTGTACTACTACGATGTCGACTACGAGACGGAATCCACTTGAGTGAAATTGGTTTTTTTGATTTCATTAATAATGTTTCTTATATTATAAATTAAATAATTTGTTTTAAAGTGCATATTATTATTGTCTAAGCTCATCAAAACACTTTTCGAATCAGATAATAGAATCTTTAGTGATACCAACACAAAAAAATAATTACCAATTTAGTAGTTAAATTTTTTGATAATATTAATTTATTTTTATTATTACAGATTAGCTTACTCGTACTTCAGAAGACCTTATTATGAAAGGAAAAGGAGAAGCCTATTGTAAATTATGCTTAAATCCCTTGCGAGCACATAAAACAGATTTAGAGAAACATATGAAATCAAAAGCTCACATAGAACGTGGAAATGCCGTAAATACAAAAAAAAACAGACAAAATTATCTACTTTTGGTTGGTACACACATTAAATATCACATTATACATTTTACAATATATTTTTTATTATTTAAATAACTATAATACATTTCAGGCTTTTATACGACTACTAATAAAACGGAAAAAAGTAATGATATCCAAATTGCTGCCCATATAGCCCCTGTCATGGTTCTGTGAGGAGCATTGATCATATGGGTGAAATACTAAAGAATATTGGAAAGGGCAGTCCATTGGAAAACTTGCAGCTGCATAGAACCAATTAATGTTCCAACATAATAAAGAATATTATAGACTCTATAATATTCTTAATTCTATAATATTGAGCCTTGTTTAAAATCACAAATAATAAAAGCGGTTTGGCGATCGCCCCGTACTCCATTGTTCTTGATGAGTCGACAGATGTTTCATCGGAAAAATATATGGCCTACATGATTAGATATTATAACGACGCACAAAAAGCAATAATAACAGACTTCCTTGGGTTTCAGGAGCTTTTCCAAACCACAGCAACCGCTTTATACACTGCATTCACTGATTTTCTCCAAGAAATGGGTTTGAACCCAACAAATTTAATCGCAATAGGTACGGATGGCGCCAGCAACCTGACTGGAATCCGAAATTCGCTTTACATCCATCCCATCTAAAAGCTAACTATCCACATGTTCAGTTGCTGAAATGTGTCTGCCATAGTTTGAGTTTGTGTGCCGCCAAAGCATGCGACGAATTACCATGTTCTCTCGAGTACTTACTATGGGAAACTCGTTCGTAACTGGTCAATATCTGTGTCACTATTTGAACTGTCTTTTAGCTTCAAATTCAAATCTTTGCAATGTTTCTTTAAATCATCTTTAGAGCAACTAAATAAGTTATTATTGGTGAAAAAGCCAAATACGTCGGTAAAAGTTTCCAACCCCTCGAATATTATCCTTTAAAGAATTTAACGTTTGATCTAGGATTCTAAAAAAACCTCTACTTTGTATTTGGTTTTGGGGTCAAGTAAAACTTCGTCACTCTGTTCATATTGAAATTGAGTTGGTTTTCTTCGTGGACGAACTGTGTCTATAGGCGGAAAATCTGTTTCTACATTAAGGTCCCGAGCCACATTGGTAGCTTCTTCTAACACCCTTTCGAAGTGCTAATGGTAGCTTCTTCTAACACCCTTTCGAAGTGGCCAGCTTTAAATAAACTTGCTGTTCCATCATTTAGGTTGCATAAGATAGGTAATTCATTCTTGGGGAAATGTATTACCATATTTAACAAAATACCACACAACCTTGTCGAATTGCCAATAAACAAATTTAAGATACATATAAAAAATACCCTTATGTCCAAAGGGTACTACAAGGTTCGAGACTATATTGATGACAAGGATGCGTGGTCAGTTCAGTCTGCACATATTTGATGTACTTAAATTTGACTATTCTTACCGTTAGATAATTCCTGGCAATAAGTGGTGACTGAGTTTGTTCCGGCGTTTCTTCTCAGCACTTGCCATATGTTTGTCTCGAAGCGCTGGTAGGGCCCAAAAGATAAGGAGACATGTAAAGTGCCCCATAAGGGCTACCTTTTCTTTTTTTATTATTTTCTATTGACGTTCATAAGTGCCACTTGTGGTCTAAACTGAATAAATATTTTTTGATTTTGATTTTTTGATTTTGATTTTTGATTTTTGAAATGGTATATACCTAAAGTTACTGATAATAGTTCTTCGTAGGTTAGCCTGGGGAAATCCGTCAGGTCTAGGTTATTATTTGCTTCCATTCTTACAAATGTCGCCCTTTGTCTATTCAAGTTATTACTTGTAACATAATCTGCCAGAGTATTTTCAATATTTATTTATTTATTTTATTACGTATACAAAACAGGACAATGTCTAAGCAATACAATGACAATATGAAATAAAAAGCAAAACCAGACATTATCCCAAAGCATGTATACACAACATGGAATATTGCCAAGCAGTTGTTGTAAAAATCATGCAAATGAATCTAAGCCTAAAACTATTACAATTTTATTAAAAATATAGTTAAATTAATGTTACAGTCAGTTAACATTTTCTAAAAGGATGCCAATTGTTGACTTTTTGAATCGAGGTAAATTATCATTAAATATATCTATTTTATTGTGATTAGAAACTGTGATTTCGTTGTACAGGCGACACATTCTTACAATAGGATTGAAATAAGAAGTGTTGTTTTTGTAAATCCGAAGAGTGAAGGTGTTTGAGAATGGACAACGAGATCTGGGCTTAATATTCAAATTGATAGAGGAGAGAAGACTAGGGGAGTCTGTGCGTGAGTTTATAATTTTAAAAAGCTGCACCATGTCGTGACACTTACGTCGAGTCTCGAGGGTCACGACGTTAAATTTCATCAGTCTATCGCTGTATTTTGGTAAGCTTCTACTAAGTCCAAGCCGATAACAAAGGATGCCCAAGAATCTCTTCTGGATACTTTCGATTAGGTTGGTGTGAACTGCATAGAATGGAGACCAAACTGATGAATTATATTCCAAGATAGTTCGTACAAGGGAAAAATAGAGGCAAAGCAAACTGCGAGGTCTTCTAAAGTCTTTCGTAGTTCTGCTTAAAAAGCCAAGAAGTTTTGAGCATCTGGACACTATATCCTCATAATGAGCATGGAAACTAAGCTTTTCATCAAATATAACTCCAAGGTCACGAGCAACACTTTTTCTGTGAAGCACCTGTTCGTTTAGTTGGTAGTCAAACCTGATTTTATCCCTAGTACTCCCAAATGTTAGAACAAAACACTTTCCGACATTTAGATGCATTCGATTCTGAACGCACCAACTCTGGATCGAATCTAGGTCGGTCTGGAGGGTCCCACAATCCCTGACACTCTCAATAATTGAGAAAACTTTAAGGTCGTCTGCGTACAGTAGACAGGGGGATTGAATTTGGTCTACAAGGTCGTTTATAAAGGCAATAAAAAATAATGGGCCCAGATGTGAACCTTGCGGCACTCCGGAACTTACTGGTGTAGATGAAGACGTAAAACCCTTCAGAGCAACCAACTGACTTCTGTTATGCAAGTAAGATTCAACCCAACGCAACAAGTTACCATGAATGCCAAAAGATGCCAATTTTGCACATAACAATCTGTGATTTACTTTGTCGAATGCTTTAGAAAAATCTGTATATACGCTGTCAACCTGCGCTCTCTTGGCAAAAGCATTACAGAGGTAGTTTTTGTATTCGAGCAGATTAGATGCAGTGGATCTGCTTTTAACGAAACCATGCTGCTTAACAGAGAGAAAGGGATAGATGTGGTGATACAGGTGATCATAGACCAGCGACTCGAACAATTTACCAAAACAAGAAAGTATACTAATTGGACGATAATTTTCACAATTAGATCTGTCGCCAGATTTATGGATGGGAATGACGTGTGCCATCTTCCATTCAGAAGGAAAAACTCCCATTTGGATCGAAGCATTGAAAATGAGACAGAGTGGCACACTCAACTCCTTGTCGCATCTTTTGATTAGAAGTGGAGGTATTCCATCCGGACCGGCTCCCTTATTGGCATCAAGCCTCGCAATCCGTCTCTCAATGTCTTCGCGAGTAATCACAATATTTCTTAAGATATTGTTACTGCGAATCGATATACATAATATTCATTTATTATGTTTATATATTGTTGGGCTCGTTCATTATCTTCAAATGGAGTTTGGTTTGCATTTGTTATAGCCGCACAAATTCTAAAATCTACCATCATATTCTTCATTGTTATATTAAAATAAGGTTGTCTGAAGATTTTAAAATCTCTTTTAAATCTTCCGTTAATAGCTTCTACCACCCATCGGCATATTGTGATTAATCTTGATTTGTTTGCTAAGTTAAACGAATTTTCTTTTTCCAAGTTCTTCTCGACATTTTAAAAAAATGTGTTGCTAATGTTGGGATTTCTACTAGCGAAGGACGAGTATTTTACTTAGAGTTTTGAACTTTTTCAGGAGCACAATGAAACAATACTTTTGACCGCAGCCATCTTTTTTTTATTATCGTTCATAGACAACAGAGTAACACCAAAATCCACACTTTGGCCATAGACACATAACGTTCAGAAATAATTAACTTTTAAATATTCAACACCCCCTCTCAATTTCAACTTTCGAAATTGTCTTACAGAAATCCTTAAAAATAATTACTTGTTAATTACACAGAGTTATAAAGTTGTTACACTAGGTTGTTACCAAGTATTTACTTATTTAAACTATTTAAGTACTATGTTCTTACATAAACATAATGTATGTATTTGAAAACTAACTATGAACTTTATCCATTATCCTTTTAAATAATGTATTTACTTACATTTTATATCAATACTTAAATATTTTATCTTACATATTTAGTCAGATCTTATGTTAAACTATTATTTTCTTATGTCTGTATTATTTATTATATTTAGGTATTTAACTAATACATCATTAGGTAAGCTTATGACACAACTTATTTTAAATATTGTTACATTTAATTTACTTTAGTTAAACATTTACCTTAGTTATATCCTTTTTTTTTTAATATGTACTTTTACTGCAATAGTCAATAGATTGTTATTAAATTTAATCAAGAGTTTATGAAAATACAAAATATTTATTTAGTATCTTTAAATTTTACAAAAATACTTGTTTTAAACAAAACCACTACTCCAAACACGGACTTTACAATACATTCATTTTGTATGTTAAATAAGAATGTTGGTTAGTAGTCAACGCTTTAGTAAAAATATCAGATATATTCTTATTACTTTCAACATAAGCTAGTGAAGCTACTTTCTTAGATATAATATCTTTAATGTAATGTGCTTTAATGTCAATATGCTTTGAACGTTTGCTATTTTCATAACTTTCAATAAGTTTTAAAGTACTTTGGTTATCTATCAATAATTTACATGAAATGTTTACTGATCCAAGATCTGATATGACACCTTTCAAGTTTACTATCTCAGTAACAGCTTGAGCCCCTGCTAAGTATTCCGCCTCGGCTGTAGATAAGGCAACAGAATTTTGTTTCTTTGCATACCAAGAAATTAGTTTCCCACTATAGAAAACCGCACACCCGCTGGTACTTTTCCTGTCAGCTTTATCAGCAGCCCAGTCTGCATCCGAAAAAGTTGTCAATTCCTTGAATCCTCCTTTCTTCTTGTACACTAGTCCTTTATTTTTAGTCCCCTTCAAGTATCTGATTATCCTCTTTCCTGCTTTCCATGCACTTTCTGTAGGTTTATCTAAAAAGCGGCTTAAGTATGATACTGCAAAAGTTATATCAGGTCTACTATTTGATGATACAAACAACAATGTTCCAACAAGTTCTCTGTAAGGTACATTGTCAATAATCTCTTCCTTTGAATCCACATTGAATCCTGCTTCCATTGGAGTTGAAACTTCTCTGCAATCGATCATTTTGAATTTTTCTATAATTTTCTCTATCTGTTTAGTTTGACTTATTTTAATTCCATTCTCTATTTCTTCAATTTCCATTCCCAAAAATTTCTTGATTTTTCCTAGATCCTTTGTGTTAAATTCCTGTTGTAATATCTTCTTAATTCTTATTATTTCTTTTTCTTTTCCCATTAACAAAATATCGTCTACGTAAACTAAAAGTTTTACATCTTCATTGAAGTACCGTGACTTGACCGTTTCAATCCTGTTTTGAGCATAACTTTATTGAACTGTACATTCCAACACTTAGGACTTTCCTTAAGGCCATACAAACTTCTTCTGAGTTTCAATATGTTGTTTCCATTACTTTTAATTCCTTGTGGTACTTTTATGTAAACATTAGATTCCAATATTCCGTTTAAAAATGCTGTTGGTATATCCAGTTGGTAAATTGGCAGACCTTCTTCTACTGAATGCGCTAAGAATCCTCTTACAGTCGCCATTCTCGCTACTGGCGCATAGTTTGTCTCAAAATATTTATCTGGTATTTGGAAGCCTTTTGCTACCAATCTTGCTTTCTTAATCCCATTTTCTTTAATATTAAAAATCCATTTTGTGTCGATAGCTCTCATTCCTGGTTTATTTTCAGTTACTGTCCATGTTTCTAATTTTTCTAATGACTCTATTTCCTTGTTTATAGCTTTTCTCCAGTCCTTGTCTTTCATCGCTTCTTCATAGGTTTGTGGTGTCTCATCCTGTGAATTAGTTACTAGACAATATGCCATGTACATCTCATATTCTTGTAAGTGTCCTGGTTTATTAATTGTCCTTCCATATTTAGTCTTAAATTTTCCTTCTTCACCCGTTGCCTGTTCTTCTCCACATTCCTCATCTGGCTGAATCCTTTCTTTTTCCTCATCTTCATTGAACTTTTCCTTTTCCTCGTACTCATTGATCTTTTCCTTTTCCTCATACCATATCTTTTTCTCATAGTCACCTTCATTTTCGCTGTTTTCTTTTTCCTCATATTTAGTTCTGCTTTCATCAAATATAACATCCGTTGATAATATTATTTTGTCATTTTCAGGATCCCATAGCCTATATCCAGATTGTGTGTATCCTACCATAATCATGGGTGTTGCACGAGCATCCAACTTACTTGGTTTAGGTATAACCACTCTCCATGCTCTTGAGCCAAATACTTTCATTCTGTCTATTTTATTAGCTCCAAACCATATCATTGCCGGTGTATTATACTGTAGTACTCTGCTTGGACATCTGTTCAACTCAAATGCTGAGCAACATACTGCTTCTCCCCACAAATGTCTTGGAAGTTTAGTTTCAACAAATTTAGTTCTTGTTCTCTCCAATAATGTCCTGTTCATCCTTTCACTGGTACCATTCTGCATTGGTGTGTGTGGTGAAGTATACTGTAGTATTATTCCCTTTTGACGACAATAGTTTTTGAAGTAGTTTGATGTAAACTCACCTCCATTATCCAGTCTCAACCTTCTAGTTTTGTATCCCAGCTGTGTTTTCACTTGTTTTATGTAATCAATTAAGTTCTGTTCTGCTTCATTTTTCTGCTTCAATAACTTTACTGTAAGAAAATGCGAATAGTCATCAATTATAACCTGAAAATATTTTTCTCCATTAATATTTGCTGGACCTATCGGGCCACACACATCCGAATGAATTAAATCTCCAATTTGTTTTGAATATTTTCCTGTTTCAGTAAATGACCTTCTAGTGCTTTTTCCTTCTGTGCAACTATCACATTTTTCACTTGATACTGGCAAACCTAATACTTTTAGTCCGTTTCTATTTAGATGTCCTAGCCGTCTGTGCCAAAGAGAGGTGTCAATATCTTTCACTTGGTTCAGCATACAATTCTCAGTAATATTTAATGTAATTACATACAAACGTTTTTGCAATTGACCTTGAATTACTTTCTGTCCCCTGAAAATAGATACAGTATTATTTTCAAATTGCACTTTCAAACCTTTATTTAATAATTGCCTTACAGACAGTAAATTATAAGACAAGTTGTGAACTATTAAACAGTTAATAGTAATATTTTCATTTTGCCAAGTTACATTAATTTTACCTTTTTCATTGCTAGTTAAATATTCACCATTAGCTACATATATTTTAATTTCATCTATCTTTTCAATGTCATACATCAAACTTTTATAACAATCTTTAATTAAATGCTCAGTAGCTCCGGAATCTATTATGAATTTAATACAATTTTTACCAATACCTTGCATGTCATAATTCCCTTCATTTGCTCCGAAAGCCGTGAATGCCCATTGCTCCTTCTCCTCTTTTTCCTCGGTGTTCACCGCGCAGGTTGCTCTTCCCCGTCCTCGCATCCTTGGTCTCCTTTGCCATGATCTTCCTCGGGTTCCACGTCCTCGATTTCCTCGGTAGTTCCGCACCTGGTAGTTGTCCTTGTCCTTGGTGGTCGGGCATTCATAAGACTTGTGTCCCTTCTTCCCACATGTGTAGCATGAGAATGCTTGCTCCGGTGTCACTTCCTTGTCAGCAAATTTTATCTCCGTATCCAACAATCTTGATTTGATGAAGTCTATTCCCAAGCTGGTGTTCGTCGACATAGTCTCAATAGAGGTTATTATGGCGTTGTATTCCGGTGGCATAGCAGCCAGTAAATAGCATACTTGCTCTTCTTCATCAATGATAGTGCCGATTCCATTTAGGTCTCCTATGATTCCATCAAATTTCATGAAGAAATCTTGAAGTTTTGTGCCTGATGGTCATTTTAGGTTTATTAGTTTCCTTCTCAAGTGCAGTTTATTTATAATACTTTTTCTCTCAAGTAGATTTTCTAACGCTGTTAACATGTCTAAAGCGCTTTCACAGTTCTTTACCGTCTCTAAATACTTGTCGTCTAGACATTGCACGATGGCGCATTTCGCCCTCATGTCCTTCTGTGCGAATTCTTTATCATCTTCCTTTCGGTATTTCACACTTATGGTGTTATGTAGTTCTCTTTCTCTGAGGATCATTTCCAGTCTGAATTTCCAATTTGAGAACGATTCTCCTTCCCGCAGGATAGGTAGATTATGCAGTTTCTCCATGTGGCGTCACTTAGGTTATACTTGACAAAACTTGTTTTTTTGCTTATTTCCACTTGCAAACGTTATGCGCACTTTATTTGGCGCAGTGGAAGCGTGCTGTTGGGATTTCTACTAGCGAAGGACGAGTATTTTACTTAGAGTTTTGAACTTTTTCAGGAGCACAATGAAACAATACTTTTGACCGCAGCCATCTTTTTTTTATTATCGTTCATAGACAACAGAGTAACACCAAAATCCACACTTTGGCCATAGACACATAACGTTCAGAAATAATTAACTTTTAAATATTCAACAGCTAATCGCTCATTAGGTTCTCCAGTTCTTATTTTTGACAGATATACTTCCAAACATGTTGCAGGATTATGTGATCTCGCTCTTAGAGATGGCGTTTGATCCAAAATGGCATTAAATTGATTTTTTGTTAAAGATGTCCAAAAATGGAATTCATCATCATCAAAACTATCAAGGTTTTCGAAATCTTGTTTTCTTTCGAGACCCCATTTGTAAATGTTTATTATGTCTAGCATAAAGTCACTGTTGAAATCTTGATGATTACCCTGTAGCATCAACTCTTCCCATACATTGTTTGTGTAGTGCAAATGACATACTTTGGCACGGTAAGGAATATAGAAATTGTAATTTTTTAACATATGGAGCTTTATGAATTTCGACACAGAATGGCTTGGTGCATTTCGACAGTTGTCAAATATGCACCGTCTTGATGTGAACCGAACCGAACTGTTGTTAATTTTGTTGGGGTTTAAAACCGAACTGTGGTTGATTTTGTGGTTGTGGTTTGTAACCGAATTGTGGTTGATTTTGCTGTTGTGGTAATTTTACTTGTTTACTGGGGGTAATTCCGAATTTAAATTGTTGTTGATTGTTATTTGGTTATAGTCCAAATTTAAACTGTGGTTGCGGATTGAAAAACTGTTTTAATCCCATTGTATTTGGATTGGGCGTAAATGGATTGTTGGCCATTGGTTGTGGTCTTAGCTGTAAGAAATGCGATTTAAGCATTCTATTCCGGGAATTATATTGGTGAAGGAAATTTACTTTCTCTAGCACGATACTGAGGGCACTCTTTAATGAGCTGCAACCTTTTAAGCGGACTATTCTGAGAAGGTCCTCGGGTAAATTTGTACAAGAAAACATTCATGGCTAAATTGTAAAAATGTAAATAATGGCTTTACTGCGTTTTAAATTTTAGATAAAAAAGGGATATTTTATTTATATTTTATATTTCAGTAGTATAAAAGCACCACCAGTGGCAGCCAATGCTGGGAGAGACGGCACCCAGACTGAGGACTGCGAAGTCTGCGGGTTTGTGGCGCGCTCCACCGCCTACACCAGTGTGCGCAGTGGCTGCTTTAGAGCGCCCGCTAGTTCCGAGGTGGAGTCGCGTCTTGCATCAATCACAGGAAACAGCCATGGGAACGTGTTTGCGGTAAGTTTACGATATCATTTTTTTATAGTCTCTTTTTAGAAATGTAATAGTCTCATATAAGAAAACACTCGATCAAATATTTTGTACACAATTATTGTATTAAAACATATTTTTAAAGCCCGGTCGCCGAGCACGTAGAATTTCGTCCAAGGACCCCAAGCTACCCAACCTTATCGCTCGCGCGTAATTATTATATTGCTGTCGCGCTCGCACACTCACTGCGGCCGCCCGTCGCGCAGTCGTTTGCTTGGGGTCATTGAACGAAATTCTACATGCTCGGCGACCGGACTATAGTAAAATGAAAATATTAGTGAAAACTAGTATGGTTTTTGTAATTTTAATAACTGTTGTTTTGTAAATAAATAAATACAATTTTTTTGTGCTAAATAAATAAAATAAAGGGATAATTTTCATTTATTATTTCAGTTGTCTAAAAGCACCACCAGTGGCAGCCAATGCTGGGAGAGACGTGGGCACCTAGACTGCGGACTGTAGAAGTCGCATTTCACCAGCCGAGCGGGTTTGTGGTGCGCTCCTCCGTCTACACCAGAGTCAGTGCGCAGTGGGCGCTCGTAAGTGCTAATTCAGAGGTGGACTTGTCATGGAGCTTCACCAGTTCTGTTTATTTATAAGTCATTTTATTTTAATAAGAATATGAAATCTTTTATTAAGAACTTTATGTTATTATTTATTTTAACGACCTTACAAGACTGTACTACTATCTGTACTGAATGTACTACTATTGCCGTAAGAATACAGAATATAGATATTTAGATTCTGAACTGAATATTAATATAATTTATAAAAAATATAAAGAAGAAGGATCAATGGCGGCGGGTATAGAAACATACCGAAAATTGTTCGATCATACAAATTAAGATTCTAAGTACCAAAAAAGGATCTGTGCAAAAAATGCGTAGCTCATAAATTTTCTCAAAGTAAAGAGACAATTAACACTGATGATGAGTATTCAAAACATCTTGCGACGTGGTGATGCTTTTTTGCGTTGAGATGCTGATAAAGAAGTAGCAAAGACTGACACAAACACATTGGCTTTCGATTTTGACTTAGAGGCGGTCCTTCCAACACCTAAAGGTGCTTCTGGACCATTTTTGTATGTTCGTAAGCTAGGAAATTCTACCAGATCTTATCCCCAGGAGAAAATGGCGCGACGAAACGAAACCAGTAAAGGTCGGTGACCTCATATTTTTAGCGGATCCTCAATTTACACGCAACACGCTAATGAGCGAAGTATCCTATTGTTGATCTCTTTATATTATATTTTTAATTAAACTATTCAACTGATCTCACAATATTATGTTCAGAACATGTAACTTCATCTTGTCAAACTAGAATATAAACGAAATAAAATGATTTTTATTATAATTTGCAGCATTTTTATTTACTTACAAACAGTTGTCCCGAAAAACCCGAAAAAACCGGTTCTCCCAAGCCGCTCGGTTTTTGCATGCCCTAGTTCATACCCGCTCTAGTGACACGCGCCGATCGCCTACGAGCCCTTTAACTAATGCCGCCAAACGCACCGTACCTCGCGTGATTTTATTGTTTCTACTTCATTCGACAATTGACTTTCGCTGAGTGAACGACGTCGTTTTTTTAGTTGTGCTATTTTGTGGATATAAACAATAAATATTTTAATAAATCAAGTTCAAAATGAACAAAAAGATATATTTAGGTAATCTTTACCGTAGATTATACGAAACTTACAGTGCAACTTACGCTGATAAAAAAAACAGCTTATACAGGAAGAAGTTAATACCTTATGGAAAATTTTGAAAAGTAGTGACATTATCGAAGGTGAAGTAGAATCGAAAAGAGCTGCAGATAGTACAAATGACGAAACTGCTGTCTTAATTTAATAATTTTTCGATGTGAAATTGCAAAACATGTGACGTCACACTAGGGCCTAGTGTTTTGCAATTTCCCTAGTGACTAGGGAGAGGGGGGGAGTCTCAGAAATGTGACCACCTGTGACAAGGGGGACAAAAAATCATTAAATTCGTGTGACGTATTTTATGGAGGCCATCCATAAAGAACCAAGGGCTCCACAGAGTAATGAGGAGGATAGTTTCACAATAGTGTGGACAATATACCGAGTTCAAATGAACAAGAATGATCCAAAGATGGGGTCATGTCTTATGGCGAGCAAGATCAGTGACAATGACGACAAAACTAAAGCTGACACGGCAAATGAACAGACTCCAAATTTTGATTAAAAAAAAGGTATCAAAAGATTATATTTTAACCCCCTTACTAATAAAACTTACACGCTCGTTGAACAGTGTTTGAAAGTGACGTTTAGTATGGAAATATCATTTTAAAACAGTGTTCAACAACTGTGTAACTTTTTATTAGTGAGGAGGTAAAAGTCTGGAAAGATAGACGAAAAAATACAGAGTTTAATTAAAACAATATTGAAAAAAAAAGATGTCGTGAGGGTAATGAACCAGAGCCAGAAGGTGTCACCAGCAAGATTGTTTTCGATCTTGTCAGGCCATACTGAATCGTGGGCACACTCTGGTGATGGACAATTTTTACAATAGTCCTTTGTTGTCCAGTTAAAATTATTCCCAGAAGCGATCAACGTAAAGCAAATGCACGAGATCAACGCGCGAAAAAAACGTGCTGACGAGACATATTATCAGTACATGCTAATTATGAAAGAACTTGGCAGAAGGCCGAAGTTCCCTGACTATGGACGTAGAATACCAGACAGAATAAACTTTATTGATGAACACGATGGTGAAAATTTCCGCGTCAGATATCGTGTTTCGAAAGGTACGGCTCTGCAAATTTCAGAGCTTTTAGATTTAGAACCATTAACACGTCGAAATAAAGCCATAGATGGCATAACACAATTATTAATTTGTCTAAGGTTCTTTGCCACTGGATGTTTTCAGCAGGTATTAGGTGATTTAACTAATGTTCACAAATCGACAGTATGTCGAATAATACAGAGAGTAACACGCAAGCTTGCAGATCTGAGCTCAGAATATATTAAAATGCCAGATAAGCAAGAGCTGAGAAGAATTGCAGAGAATTTCTATGAGATTGCTGGATTTCCTCGGGTTGCAGGAGCCCTAGATTGCACCCATATCAAAATAGTTAGCCGAAGAGGGTCGTTAGCTAAATTGTATCGTTGCAGAAAAGGGGTTTTCTCCATAAACGTTCAAGCTGAATGCGATGCTTCGCTAAAAATAAGTGATTTAATTGTTCGATGGCCCAGATCTGTACACGATTCTACAATATTTAATCATTCCCATTTGTGTGCAGATTTTGAAAGGGGAAAATATAGCCCATACTATTTATTAGGAGATAGTGGCTACTTTAACAAGAACTATTTGCTGACCCCTTTTTTGAATCCTCAAAATAGTGCAGAGGAAGCTTATAATAAAAGCCACATTTCCACCAGAAACACTGTGGAGAGATGCTTTGGGGTACTTAAACGTCGCTGCCCATGCTTAGAAAAAGTAATTACTCTGAACAAAACATCAACAGTTCTTCAGGTGATTGTGGCATATGTGGTGTTACATAACATTTGCATTGAATTAAATGAAGTTGATCCTCCAAACGACATTGAAATTACAATAGATAAATAGTAATGTTCCATTGTCTTTATGTTCCCAATCGGCACACAGTGCTGTACGTGCTGCACTAGTAAATAGTGAGTTTTCTTAAATGTATATTATTTAATATACCTAATTTAAAATTGGTGTCTATGCCCTATTGTATGTACTTACTATCTTTCGCACAACTGATCAAAACAAAAGCTGCTCGGGTGGGTATGATAAGAGTTGTGCGAGTCCAAGTCGGGATATTTGTGGAGGATGATGCTCTATGCCGACAAAGGGCATGAAATATCTTTTGAAGATATCTAGTGAAGGTAATGAACCAGAGCCAGAGGGTGCCACCAGCAAGATTGTTTTCGATCTTGACAGGCCATTACTGAATCGTGGGCACACTGGTGATGGACAATTTTTACAATAGTCAAAAGCGGAAAAAACGTGCTGACGAGACATATTATCAGTACATGCTGATTATGAAAGAACTTGGCAGAAGGGCGAAGTTCCCTGACTATGTGTCTATCCAATATATCACGCCACGCGCTGTTTTATTTTTTCTTCCTGGCATTTAATATAATTTGCTACATAAGAACGGTGTTACGAATGTGTGCGACTCAACCTTGCACACTCCTGGCATTTTCAACTATGCTATCCTAAGTTTATATTTATTTTTAACTTAAACATTGGCTACCCTAGGCTTTTAATTTGTCCTAAACCATTGCTAAGTAAAGTAAAATTTCGAACCTAGATGGTTTATTGAGGCTCTCGGTAATGACAACCTAGAAACTGCAATGTCTCGACACGAAATGTTTGGGAATGGAACTAGAGTGTATAACCATGACGAGACAAATACTATGACTGTTCAAAAATCGGCCAAAGTTTTGGCATTAAAGGGACAAAAACAGGTGTCAAAAGTCACAAGCGCAGAAAGAGGGACTCTGGTAACAACATGTTATACAGTGTGAGTCACGTTAAAGTGTACATATGAATTAAGGTAAAACTAGACCTATTTTTATCGACAAAAAAGAGATCAAAAATTTTTTGAGATTTTTTTAAAATTTTTTATAGATTTTTTTTTCTTTCAATTACTTATTGTAAAGAAAACGTAATAACTTTTAAACTAAGAGGTATATCCTGATAAAATAAAAACAGTAATAATGCTAAATAACAGGCAATACTAAAAAAATACATGAATTACCCAGAAAATGCCAACAAATAATAAAAAATGATACTTTTTGAAAAAAATCTGCTTAAAAATTCGTATTTTTTTGGTTATTTGATAAATGACATTGGGAACTTTTTGCCCCACTTTTCGAAAAGTAGCGGACACAAACGAAACCTATCACAGATGATACATACTAATATCCAATGAATTTCCGTGCATTTTTTTTTCTCTCTTATATGGGAATATTGAGAAAATGAAGTTTTAATATTTTATTTTATTTTACATTTAAGTAACATTTTTGACGACCTCAGTGGCGGAGAGGCGCACACACCGGTTTTCAAGGTGTGCCGGGCCAATCCTGAGGTCCCGGGTTCGATTTCCGGCCGGGACAATATAGAAAACGATCTTTTCACATTGTCTCTGGTTTGGGTGTGTTGTGGTTCGTCGTTCCCGATTTCCATAACACAAATGCCTTAGCTACTTATTTTGGGTTGGAGTAATATATGAGATGTTGTCTAATATTAATTTAAGTATTTATAATATTTTATTTATTTATATTATTTTATTTATATTTTTTATTTATTTATATTATTTTATTTACTTTTATTGGTTACTCTGCAATGCCAAACAACATAACATGTAAAAATATCAAATCATTTTAGACAAATATATTTTCAACTTAGACTCGTCATATCTCAGAATTCCCATATCTCACAACATAGCGCTTTAAGTGAATATACCTACAAGTATAAAGCTTTGAAATAAAATACGTTTCATCTTTGTCCGCCGTGGGGCATTTTCTCATATTAAAGTTCCCAATGTCCTTTCTCCAAAAAATGCCACTATTATGGATGAATAAGGAACTATTTGTCAAAACAATGAACTTTATTACACACACAAATAGCAGAAAAGACAACCCTAGTCTATTGATTTTAGACAACCATGAGTCACACATCAGCATTGAAGCTCTTAATTTAGCCAAAGATAATGGTGTTACTATACTCACTGTTCTACCACACACAACAGGTAAGTTACAACCTTTAGATGTTGGCGTTTTTGGCCCTTTTAAAACGGCATATAACAAATCTGTTGACAGCTGGATGATGCGGAACACCGGGAAGACCTTCTCCATTTATGAAGTAGCTGCGTGTGTTAAAGAAGCACATATGAAAGCAATGACCCCAAATAACATATGTAATGCCTTTAAGGCAACCGGGATTTTCCCCTTTAACAGAGACATATTTTCTGATGATGATTTCGCGCCCAGTGAGGTAACAAACAGACTATTAGAAAAAGAAAATATACTGCCACCAGAAGAAGAAAGATTAAACAATGAGAATGATGTGAGAACAAGGACCCCATCTCCATCAATAATACATAATGATACAATATTACACTCTATTGACACCCCAAGTTCTTCAGTGAATTTACTGCCTCAAGCAGTTTCACTGTCCGGTAATATAACGAGTGAATATCCTTCTGAAGAACACATTTCTATCCAACCAAACCGACTTTCCCAGCCGCATTGCAAGCAGTTTCTTCTACTAGAACTAGTCCAGTACCTTTGAATATCACAATTGACACAACAAAATCTCATCGCACACCATCCAAAAATCCCAGTCCGATTCCATCCTCATCTTTATGTTCTCTTCCTCCCTCCCCTCATAATTTACCGCAAAAAAAGTCGATAAATTCGGACGTTTCCTCTCCAGCATGCAGCAAAAGAACACCCAGTGTTAAAAAATTCATTAGTCCATTCGAATTTAAGGGATTACCCAAAGCAGGACCACGAAAGAAAGGAAAATCTGTTATACGTAGAGGTAAAAGTATGATCGCAACAGATACACCTAATAAAAATGAAATAGAACAGAGAGCTGAAGAAAAAAATAAACAAAAAAATAAAAAGAAGTCTGTTAACGTAGTAAAAAGAAAAATATTAGAAAGCGACAGTGATAGTGAAGAAGAGGAGCGTATGAGTCTTTATTCAGAGGAAGAGCCTACTTTTGGTGAAGACGATGATAAAATTGATGTTGTGGATCCTAATAACTTTCCTTTATTACAAAATTTGCCAGAAGAGGGAAGATTTGTACTGGTCGAATTTCAAGTGAGAGGGAAAAAAGTCTATTATGTAGCAAAAGTTATAGGAATAATTAATGAAGATGTAGAAGTTAGCATTCTTAGAAAGTCTGCAAAGAATCCAAATAAATTTTGTTTGCCTAATGTTCCAGATATAGCTAAGCTGTTAATAAATATGATATTAAACTAGTGTAGCCTCAGCCTGGATTTAGTGGGAGTACTAAAAGAGAACAAGGGTTGTACCAATTTGATTATGGACTTTTCTAGAATAGATCTACGTTAATTAGTTTTCTTTTCTACTCATAAGATGTTAAATGTTTGTAGAATAGATCTGCGTTAAAATTTTTTTATGTTGATTTTCTACTCATAGGATGTTACTGTTGAGTTTTCTTTATTAAAATTTGAATTTTATGTCAAAGTGGCTAACAAATTGCTTATTATAAAGTGTTCCTTAAGGGTATTTTGACGGATCTAGTCTACCTACTCATAGTTAGTTTATTTCAATACTTTCAAAGTATAAAATGTTGACCTAATTGAATATTGAATATCTTTGTTCAGTGATTCAATGTGAAGCACTATTTTAGAATTTAATTTTTGTTGTCTTTTTGTTCAAAAACGGTAGTTGCCTAGTTTAATTTACTTTGAGTTTAATTTTTATTTAGAGGGAGTTCTTCATTTGATTTTGACTTGCAACAATAGTGTTGCTCAACTAAGCAACAATAGTGTTGCTCAACTAAAAGTATTATTTGATCTCATTACGCAATAAATAATAAATATTGTGTCTATAATTGTGTTTTATTACTATTATAATAATGATGATCCTGTGTACCCCATATGATCCAGTGTGCCCAACCCACTGATTCACTGTATCCCAAATATGGGTCACAGTGAATCAATCACCACTTTTTAAAAAAACGGTTATATCTCATTAATTTATCGTGTAATATGGCCGTTGACGTTTTTTTTTAATAGACAGATATACTCAACATCAAATAAACCGCACCTTCCGCGACGCGAACTTTAACGATTTTCTTCTGACACAATCATGGTGCCCCAACAATATTGGTGTTATTTGAAAGCCCAATAAATATCCTTAAAGAAAAACAAATTTAATTTCTTAATAAATTATTAGCATATACCATAAATGTGACTTGAAAAAATACCTCACTTTGGGCCCACCTATGGGATCAATTAGACCAATTTTTATGGTTATAAAATCAAATAATGATTTCACGTGTCCTCTTTAACAGTTGGATAGCAATTAAACCCAACTTAACAGTTTTATAGCCATAAAAGTTGGCTCTAGCGTAACTACCTATTTTTTGAAGAAGTGACTCTAGATCCTTCTAAAGACACATTTTTGGGGTAACAACCTTTCCTTTAATGAAATGAAGGTTAGAACTAGGCTTTTAAATGGTACCAATATTGGTGGTAAGTGGGGATGCACACGTTTGAAAATGCTTGTCGCGGGAGGTGCGATTTATTTGACGTCGAGTGTATTTATAGCTGAATCATTCAAAAACGCAGTACTTATAGCTTAAAATTCCGTAATACAGGCGCTTCGAAAAAAAATGATTCACTGTCCCCCATCTTCCCCTATAGACGGCACTCACATAGCTACCACTAAGCCTGCAGATTTTGAGGAAAGGTATTTTAATAGGAAAGGGTATCTTCTACAAGAACTTTGGTTTTCCAGGTATTGTGGGATGTACAGACAGCAGTCACATAGCTACCACTAAGCCTGCAGAATTTGAGGAAAGGTATTTTAATAGAAAAGGGTATCTTCTACAAGAAGTTTGGTTTTCCAGGAATTGTGGGATGTATAGACAGCAGTCACATAGCTACCACTAAACCTGCAGAATTTGAGGAAAGGTATTTTAATAGGAAAGGGTATCTTCTACAAGAAGTTTGGTTTTCCAGGAGTTATGGGATGTATAGACGGCACTCACATAGCTACCACTAAGCCTGCAGAATTTAAGGAAAGGTATTTTAATAGGAAAGGGTATCTTCTACAAGAAGTTTGGTTTTCCAGGAGTTATGGGATGTATAGACGGCACTCACATAGCTACCACTAAGCCTGCAGAATTTGAGGAAAGGTATTTTAATAGGAAAGGGTATCTTCTACAAGAAGTTTGATTTTCCAGGAGTTATGGGATGTATAGACGGCACTCACATAGTAGCTACCACTAAGCCTGCAGAATTTGAGGAAAGGTATTTTAATAGGAAAGGGTATCACTCCTTAAATGCTCAAATAGTAAGTGCTAAGTACATATTTGCTTTATTAATTTTTATAGACATACAATTTATGTTGTTGGAATATCGGCTAAATCTGTATGCCCGCTCCTACCCTCGGGGCCTCTTTTTTTACGTCAGCCAAAGGCTGGAGACCTGCTCTCTCCGAAGAGATCTTAAGAGGAAGGCGAGTTTCCTGAATTTAAAAAAAAAAATTAATAAAGCGTCTGTTAGTCTTAGAATAAAAGATAATGATGGTTGTGTAGCAAATGTATAGCAATCTTGCCTGCGTGCACAACATTCCAAGCGCAAAGAGGATATTTTATGGTGATGTTGAACGCAGAATGTTACCGCTAATATTAAGCTGGGCTGTAACAGTTCACAAAATTCAGGGTAACCCTTGAAAAAGCAGTGATCGATTTAGGAAAAAAAACCGAACGGACAGATTTATGTAGCACTCAATCGCGTGTAACCTTAGAAGGCAATCCTTTATCAGATTTGGATGCAAATAACCCCACGATGAAAAAGCTTCTTCTTCGCGCACCAAATACGTCAAATAGTTGTTTATTCCATCATTGTGTAAATGAATCTCGCCGTCGTATTCCCGAAGCCATCACTCTTCGCATGCTCTGCCGGTACAGTTATTTTGTACCCGAAAGTGCACGTGTATGCACTGAACATTTGGAGCAAAATCTATGGCATTTACTTCCATTGCAAGACAATGCATCTACGGAATTCAATGCTGCACAGATAACTAGTATTTTTTCAATACTACAAAAACAACAACAAACGACATCACTCAAGATATTATTATTGATTAAAAAATGCATGCATGCATTTTGCAAAAGAACAGATTTATGTAGCACTCAGACTCGTGCAACCTCAAAAGGCATTGCTTTATCAGATTTGGATGCAAATAAGCTTTTAAATAAACCCCACGATGAAAAAGCTTTAAAAGAATGACGCGGCTGCGTAATCTTACCAATTACTAGGTACTTATGTTTTTAAAATTTATCATTAGAAAGAGAAGAAAATATAAAATATTTTATTTATTTATTTTACGATTGAAATTCTAAGTCATCAATTGCGTGCGTTTTGTCCAGGAAGTTCCTTGGTTGCTGAAATAACAAATCTATCACACGCTGAATCGAAAAAATATTTAAAAAACAAACCTGGTTCATCAGGTCTACAATCCCAAAAGCTGACTACATTTGGTTTCAAGATGGGCGCAACTCCAAAAATCAAACAAAAGGATCGAGCTGAAATTAAACTAGCTGCGTTTTTTGCAGAACATAATATTGCTTTTACTGTTGCTGACCATTTGACGGATCTGCTTAAAGATATTATTCCGGATTCAAAATTAGTTCAAGAAATTGAACTAAAGCGCACAAGTTACAGCAGTAGTAACAAAAGCGATTGGAGAGGGTCATAAAGCTGACTTAGCGAAGAAATTGACGACCACCATGTTTTCTGCGCTTACTGATGAAACTACTGATGTATCAACGATTAAGACGGCTTGTGTGGTGGTTCGCTATTTTGACAATGATGCTCAGAAAATCTGCAGCGTGTTCTGGGAACTATATAAGATTTTTAAAGACAGGGCGATGATATTGCTACAGCGAACGCTGAAAATATTTACAGAGCGCTAATGGATTCGTTTAATAGCCGTAATATTCCACTAACAAATATGATTGGCTTTGGATCCGACGGATGCAATGTTATGATGGGCGATAGAGATTCAGTAAAAACCCGTTTATTGCGAGATCTACCAGGGATCGTAATTTCAAAATGTGTTTGTCATTCAGCCCACTTATGTGCAAGCCAGACTTACAAAGAAATTCCGGAATCTGTAGAACAACTTGCTCGAGACATATAAGTACAGCTTCTTCAAAAACAATGACAAGAGGCAGTTTGATTTTCACAATTTTCAAGCATTTGTTGAATTTGATCCACACAAAATCATCAGAGACATGTAAAGGCTCCTTAAGAGCAAAATATTTGACGATTTGTAAGTACCTACTATTTATTAGTCTAAACAAATAAAGAAATTTTGACTTTGAATATTAAAACCATCCCAAACAAGATGGCTGTCGTTGACTGCAGTAATCGCAAGAATCCTGGGGCAACGGGAAGCACTGCCCTTGTTTTTTATTGATTTTACGACAAACCCAACCCACAAAGTAAAAGCTGAGGTGAAAAATCGAGCAATATCAATTTTAGAAAATCTGTGTGATCCTTTCCACAAGCTATACTTCTGTTTTTTGGAATGGTCATTGCCTTTATTTCACGAAATTCAATTTAGAATTCCAAAGTGAAAAAGTGGTTATTCACACACAAGCTGCACGATAAAATTAGAGTTTTGTACCAGGATATTCTTCTGCGTTACTTAAAACGGGAGTATGTCATGAAGCCCAATATAACCCAAGTAGACCCAAAAAATGAGCAATTTATGTTGAATGACGCTGCAATGTATATGGAATGAACTAACCCTTGTTATTGTATAAAAATTAGCCTTTAATACACCACTACTATAGCGGAGGCAGTCCTGCTGCTTTACTCCCGCTTTCCCTGGACGAAAAATCAGCCCAAGGAATGGATGACGGTGTTACTGTGCATGAGTAGAACCGTCGGAGGATATCCTGTATCACTTTTTCATCAATTTGTAACCCGGTCAGTGCAAGATCCTCTGTCCACCAATTTGCATCTCATGCGCACCCTTCTTAGGGATCCATCCTACTCTCAGCAAGTGAGAGCACTACTGAACCTTTCTAGACCGGCAAATGTTGACCATATGGCTCTCATTAAGGATCCGCCTAGTATTCCTCTCAACCATCCTCCGCAGCCGGAAAATATGGTCCGTAACAAGATAAAGGAAGGGCTGCCTTCCATCATCAAAAATGTACAGGTAGCGTACCTATTCTCCAGGGATTCAGCAGAGAGCGAGGAAACCCTCAAAGAAGACATACTGGCTATAGAGCCTCACCATCCTAAGCTCATGAATAAGCTCTGGCAGCTGTCTAATTTGGGCCAGCAGGAGAAAGTGCTGGGGAAATTCTCCTCCTCCCGATCAATACAGAAAGCTGCCCTTGACAATTGGATAAGTGAGAAAGATATGCTTATCACCATACAGGCCCTTGAAAAGCGACAAGAGGATTTCTTTAGACGTACCCCACCTGCAAGGGCTCAAGATGTCCTGGACAAACTCCGCGATACCTCTTGTGTCACCAGATTCACTCAGGCTCTTAGAGAACATCTTTGGCAGCTTGACCTTGAAGGAATCACAATGGCTCCTATGCAGGAATTAATAAGCGTAGTGCCCTGGAACTCTGTACCAGAATCACTTATGACATCCGCGGTTTACATCGAGTGTGCAGCATCAACGGAGGTCGACTTGACGAAACAGAGGGGCCCGAATACTCCATACATAGGCTCACAGACCAGGCTTCGAGCCAGGAGATCCGCTCTGCAAGTTGCGGAGATAGGCTCGCTTGTTGAGTCTGTGAAGTCCCTCATGGAACTACGGAGCTGGCTGAAGGGCAACAGCGCCATGCTAGAACTCATAGATAAGCTGATAGGAGAGAAGACCGATCTACCTAAGGAAACATTGGACCGATTCACCAACAAGGTGTACTCAGGACTACTGACCCACCGCCTGCCATGTCCTGCACTGCGGCGTGGAGGCATGATCAACATGGACTTCACGATCTGTTCATGGCTTCGTGTAATCTCCGACACGGCTCTTCTATATGCGAAGCAAGCCACGAATTACAACTTGTGTTGGCAAGAAATCTTCTTGACAGGCGTGGCAAGATTGGCCAACATTTATCACAGCCACAAGTATTTGCCTCAGCGCACTGCGATAATCATACAGTCAAAATGCTGTGTATGGGAGCTGCCCCCGGAAACGTTCGAGATGAGCCATAGCAACTACAAGCCGCTTTGTCACACATCGTTTATCAGCCACTTGACTCCGACCGAGGATCACTACTTAGTTGATCCTAAAGATGTAACGGATCCGATTGTCAGTTATTCCGTGCACATGGCCCACAAATTCACTGCATGGATCCTGAATTTGTTTAATACATACGCCGTTAAATTAATACGCCGTGTGGTGACGGCAGAGTAGAATACATTTGTCACCAACCCCTACTCTTCCCGCGGGTGTCGTAAGAGGCGACTTAGGGACCACACATCAACCAGAGAACGGGCAGCAGCGCTCTCTGAAAAACATCAATCTTATAAACTGCGATCTCCAATCCGCCTGCCAAGCGTGGGGATTATGGCAAAACCCTCCACTTTACTGGAGGAGGCTCATAGTCCAGCAGTGGACTGTAAAGGGCTGTTGATGATGATAGCCTTTAATCCTTGCTACTTTTGAGTGACCAAAAAACAAACACAGAGACGTCGCGCTTGGCACTCTCCCCGCGGCGCCTGGCGGCAGTGGTCTGGGGGCCCCGGGGACCTGGTCCTTGGCTTGGGGGTGGAAGTCATGGTGGCCGAGATGGCCAACATGGATCCTCATCTCACCGATTGCGTCTCCGGGGCGTTCGGGCTCATCGCTTACCCCTGACCGGTCCCTGGTCGTCTGGTCGGCCTAAACACTGACACCATGCCCATCCCCCGTTCACGTTCCCTCTACATCCAGGGCACCCCCAGGTAAACTGCTGAGCTGGGCATTAAGTTTTGTTACGTCGTCCTATTGAAAAACAGTTCTAAATCCGTATTCACAAGGGTCATTTTGATAGAACGATTACTCGATAGAATCGCATTTAACGAAGTTTTGTTACGTGAATAAGGCTACTGGTATGGCTTTTGGTACAAGTTATCAAAGGCCCATAACGCTGTTATGTTTGTTAAATGTTTGTGTTTTTTATACATTTATGTTTTAACTTACAGAAGGCCGCCTCACACCCGGGGCCATCGGTCGCAGCGCGCCCATAGCGGTCACAAATGCAAGCGGCGACGGGGACAGAAACTTGTATTCGCAACGGACAGGTAAGTGGGGTGTAATTGTACCCCAACATTTGTGGGGTTAATACTGGTAGGGCAAAAAAAATGATACGTATAAAGGTGAAATTTAAAGACCTTCAAGTACTAATTTAGTTGGTACAAATAAAAATATTTTTGATTGAAATAGAGAAACACTGGTCGTAACGCGACATTTTTATATGAGCTAAATATATACGCACAGCTTAAAAAAAACGCCATCGGTAGCAGCGCGCCCATAGCGGTCAGAAATGCAAGCGGCTCCGGCGAGAGCTCGACGCGACGGCGACAAAATAACGGCGACGGCGAGAAAATGCAGAATTCAAATCTCAATGGTGCATAATTAAAATGACCAAAAAGAAAGCTAAATCTGAGGAAAAACAGAAACTTCTCCAGACTGGTGGCGGTCCACCCCCACCAACAAACCCGGAAAATGCAGAAAAGGACCACTAAACTATTTACTAAATGATTTATAATAAACTATTTTTTTTCCTTTCACTTAGGGCCTGGAAACGCACTTTGGCCAAGACTGGACATCGTTGGTGGAAGTCCTGAAGAAAAAATATTCTTTAATTAAATAATGACGAAGAAGCATTTCTAGAAAACATCCGGGATTTATATTGCTTGAATCGTGAATAATCATCATTCATTCATCAATTTTATCATACTTCATTTATACGAATTACGAATTATGCTAACTATGCCAGTTACGGTAGTAAGCGCCGAAAGGTCCTTTTCTAAATTAAAACTTATAAAAAATTATCTGCGCTCCACAGTGAGTAATATTGAAGAAGAAGATAAAGATCATGAATCAACTCGATAAAATATTTACTTTTGAGCCAAAAACTGAATTATACTGCCACGGGATTTCAAATCTTCGCATGGATTAGGTGCTTAGAGTGCTGCTTACACATTTCCAATCGTTTAGATATAAGGAAATGGCAAATTCGCGGTGGTAAAAACCAGGAAAGAAAAAATTATCAAAGATCTCAAATGAACTTATTAGTAGACATTCCTAAGCAAGGTTATGGTACCACGAATGACGGGAATACTGCCCAAATTTTTTTTTCGTAACTACACTGATACTGCAGCCATAACTGGACTTGATAAAACTTGTTACGAAGATTTAACGTCATTTTGACCACCTTATCCTGTGGTTTTACGATAAACACCGATGCTTTTGCAGCATATTCTAATGCCACCGCAAAAAATTATGTCAAACTTTGTGTGGTACAATATGCCCTCCAGTGTTCATCGTATCCTTATTCATGGGACTGATATTATTAAAGCTGCATTGTTACCAATAGGAATGTTTTCAGAGGAAGCTCTTGAAGCCCGTAATAAGGAGTTTCGAAATTACCGAGAGGATAATAGGTACTAGGAAGTTTTCGAGGGAACAAACAATGAGAGACTTGTTTAATATTTTGCTAATATCCTCTGATCCAGTAATTTCCTCGTTGTCAAAATGTATTGGCAAAAGATCACACAAAGAACCATTGAATGGTGAAATTTTAAGTCTTTTAGAAGAGCCAGACTTGTTGCGCGATGAAGAAGAGGACGATAATTAATGAGCATTTTATTTGTTTTATTTTTTGTACCAAAATTATTATTTTTTATTACCGTTCTTTATGGGTAAAATAAGAAAAAAAATATTGTGTGTTTATTTTTATGAAGTATTAATTCACTTAACACATGTTTCTCAGTTTATTGTAATGCTTGGACGTTTTAATGACAGCAATCAACTATTATCATCTTGTATTTTATCTGCTATGTACCTTAAGAAAAAATATTTCGCCAGCACAAATTATTAATTGCTAGAAAAATCAAAGTGACCACTGTGTGCCCGTCCGAACATTAAGATTATTGACATGTCCAAGTTTTCATTTAGACAGTTGTAGTTTAGAGTTGGGCAATAACAACAAAAATAACAAATCGAATTACGATGTAAACAGTGGCTAATCAAGTCAAAATTAAGTTTTATTTCGATTGGCTTATATTATTAGAAATATTCTTTAAGTTTAGTGGCTATGTCGCAGTAAGATAGATAAAGCCGTAATATAGTTATATCCCTAGGGATATAATTATATACCGTAACATAGTTATCCCATCAAATACAATACTTGTTAAAAAAACCAAGTCTCGCAACTCAGTTGTTCTACGGTAAAACGGTTTTTTTTTTTGCGCTGGCATCCCCAGCTGTCAGACGCGTAATTTTAACGGGTCAAATTTTTAATGTTATTTTACTAAAATTTAGTGTAATATTGTGATAAAATATACTAAAATCAATTGTTTATCGTATAAATAATGTATACGAGTGTTATCCGACGAAAATATACAATATTTAAGACAAAAAAGTGAAGACAAAATTTCGTCAGCTGTCAACGAAAAATCTTCATAAATTCAAAGGACAATGTTCGTTCTCCATACATTGTTCGCCGTTAGATCAACAGTGCCGAAAAAATACTTTCTAGGTTCTAAATGACACAAATCTTTATGTAAGAACAATTATTCCTGGCGGACCAATTCTATAAACTTATTGATAGCAATATTGTTATCATAACCTCTTACTTACTAGTATTGTATTATAATTTTGTATGCACATCGATTTGGGAGATGTTCTGTATTGTAGTTGTCGCAGCCAAATTGTATTATAATATTGGACGGGTTTTGGAAATAACTCGGCGTTCCACTTTTATGATTTACTTACTTACATTTTGCACGTAAATAAATAACATGAATCCTATGTTTACTTTCCACTCTTGACATTTAACACGTGACTTACCAAACTAACTATCTCCATGGTTACCGTCTTAGTCTATGCATGACTAGGGATTGAAAAACTTTTAATTGAATATTTTTAACAATTCTCGATAATTTTTATCGATTGAAAAATATTCGGTATTTGAATCGAAAGGTATATTCAATTTTATCAATATCAAAATATTCAATTTTAATAATAAAATAAATATTATTTACTACCACCTATGAAATGTTCTGAAAATTGCCTGGAGCGCTCCCCCAATCCTGGGTTTTCCCTTTCCAAGCTGAGAGGACATCATTTTGGTTCTATCGATACATTATAAAGGTACTTAATATTTGAAATGTATTACCAATTATTGTTATAAGCATTTTGAGCGAATAAAACTTTCAATTCTATTAGAACTTTAGACATTTCTCTCACTTTAAGCGGCATTGGATTTTTCATCGGATTTTGAAACTGTTACAGATATTATATTAAAGATGATCCCATATTGTTGTCATTGTCAATATCAGTATTATGATCACAATTTTTTTTATTTTATTCATGACCTTTTAGACCAGTTGGACACATTAGATAGCTTCTTGTAGTATCGTGCAATATATTTTTAACTTTTAATTAAAATCTAGTTATACTGTAGCAATTTGGACGATTTATTTTATTTACAAGATCGGTATCTTATTGTCTATGATGACCGCAGTCAACATCACTATTACGTGGATTCCTAACAATGAAGTACGGCATTGCCTTGTGCCGATTTTACATAGATTTTATCGACACAAATTATGGAACTTCATAGGATATGGAGCAGGCCACACCCTAAAATGTCCGGATGTCGTCATAGTATTATGGAATACATATAAAAGACTTTTATTATTTCATTTTCTAATCCTCAAGTGTCCGTTACAATCTAATTAATATTTATGTATTCAAAAAGTAAGAGATTAATTTTGATACTTTACTGCTGTGCCCAGGAATCTAAGGCCGTTTCTGACAATGTCCTTTACGGAACAAATTAACAGGGGAGTATTGTTTTTATTCATTAATTAATTAATATCTATAGGTAAATTACATGTATTTTGCATTATACACTGAAAATAAAACATTACAATTCCCAACGTTGAGGTTATATTTTCATGTAAATATTCATATTTTGCCTTTTAATTACTGATTTTTAAACTTTAGTCTGTAAAATAACACAATTCGTGTAAAACATCTTTTATTTTAGTGGAAATAAGTAGAAGAATTATTTAACCTTTACAAAAAATCCTACCCACACAACTTAGCTTTACTTTATACATTGGTTATTTTCTGTAATAAGACTTTTAAATGATAATAAGGTAGTATTAAAATACAGATCCCTAATAGTCTATAACCTACTGTTATTGCCAAGATCACTAAAACCCTTTTTTTGTATTTTTTTTCTCGGTTCTTCGAGCGGGATCGCTACACAAAATCCTATTTCCATTGGTAAACTTCACTGCAACAAGCTTCAAGGATGTTAACCCGTAAGGCCACCATGAAGGACATGGAAGTTAAGTTGAGGCAGGCTCTCCTGGACCTCAAAGCTTCACGAGAGGTCAGCGACCAGCTTCTCCGGGAACGAGAAGACAGTGAACAGGAGATTCAAAAAGTTGTAAACAGGAACTCACAACTGAAGAATGAGCTTGCCGAGCTTCATGGCAAATATCTGGACCTCGCGGAACAATGTTTGAAATTGCAACAAACGGTGAATTCCTTCAGTGAATGCAACAACACTCATGAGCAGGCTTTGGATCGCATCCATGACCTCGAAAAGAGCCTATGTGAGTCACATAAAACCATAAAATCAATGGAGGAAGAAAAACAGGCTCAAGAATTCAACTCAACCGTGAGCTTGTATAATGAATTGATGAACAATGATCATGAATCGAAGAATCCAACTATACCTATAATAGACTTGACCTGTGATGTGTCCTGTTCCGGTCCAGCAGTAAAATATCAATTTAATAGTAATAATAAACTTAAAAAATATATTAAAATCAAGAAATTTATCAAGAAATGCAAAAAATTAATTAAATTTCAACGTAGTTTACCTAAACAGTCAATTCTAATGAAAGAAAAAAATCTTTTAAAAGAAAAGCTTAAATCATACAACTTAAAAATAGAACAAAACAAAAAGTTGTATGATGATAATACTTTGATCTTACATGATAAAATAGAAGACTTGGAACTTTATCTTAAACAGTTTAAATCTCGATATGAAATGGCACAGAAACAAATCAATGAACATGTACTGGCCACTTCCAAACTTGTTGACCTATGTAATTACAACACTGAGCGTTTTGAGTCCTTATCAAAAAAACAGTCTTGTAACTGTATTAATGGCCTTCAGCCCACTATAATACCAAAGTCTATTCAAACTGAGCCGGCGCAGGACATATTATTCACTGAATCCCAAAGAAACTTGTCTAAAAAACTTAGTGATACCGGTAATGGAAGGAAAACCTTTATTTATTCTGATCAGCTTGGTCAGGGGTTAGGTTCTATGCTCAGGGAGCACTTGAATACACAAGTCTTAAATTATTGCTATCCAGGCAGGTTTCTGACAGAGATAATTTACGAAATTGGTCAAAACCAAGAATTAGATGAGAACTCCAATGTTATTATAATGTATGGTAATAGTTACTCTGTAGATAAAAAGAGTATAATTCAAAATATTGACCAATTATTGAATTTGCAAAATAGGTTAAAATTTAAGATAATTTTGTGCACTTTACCCTATGTAAATTCAGGGTATATTCTTAATAAGATAAACAAGAACATATTTGATTTAAATATACTTATGTATAACTTGACTTATCGTCATAGCGACGCACTTTTACTTTTTGACATAAATAAATTTATTTCTAGCTTTAAGTTGACTGTAGATACAATGTATCTCTCGAAAAAATTGAAGAATAAATTAGCCTCATTGATTGCATACAATATTAAATGTAATTATATTCATAAAACTGATCATAGTCAGGGTACTAATAATTTGATATCTCAGTATGTAAATAGTAACAATATTATGACTGTACCTACTACTAGTTGTTTAAACTGAGGCACTCGACAAAGGCCAAGCCCGGAACATTCAAGATTGTTCATCAAAATATTCAAGGCTTGGCCAGCAAAGTCTTAGAAATAGAGCTATTCTTAAAAAGTTTTGATATTAATGTAATGTGTATTACTGAACACTGGCTAAAGAAATATGAAAGCTCTTTCCATATAGATAATTATCAGTTAAGTAGCGCGTTTTTCAGGAAGTCTGCCATTCACGGAGGCTCCTTAATATTTGTGAATAATAATATTAAATATAAAGAACGCAAAGATGTAGTAGGGCTGTCAGTTGAGCGTGTTATCGAAATTTCCTGTGTCGAGCTTGAGAGTTACATCATTGTATGTGTGTATAGACCCCCTTCTGGGGACTTTGGTATTTTTGAAGCGGCTATTGAGGATGCTCTTAATAAAACTTGTAACAGCAACAAAAAGGTCTTAGTTTGTGGAGATTTTAACGTCAATTTACTAGATAGCTCATCATCATATTCTGTAAGACTACTTTCCCTTTTTAAGTCATTTAATTTGTTTAGTCAATTTAAGGAACCAACTAGAATCACGGAAACCACAGCTACTTGTCTAGATAATATTTTCTCTAGCTGTGTCCCTGACAATAAAGCTGTCATACACAATCTTACGTCAGATCACTGTGGTATTAAAGTAGAATTTATTTGTAATAATTTGAATAATAAAAGTAATAAAAATGCCGTATGTAGACCTGTAACCATTAGTCGTCTAGAACGTTTTAAAAATAATCTTGAAAATAAATTGCATTTGGTCCCGTATGTGCAGGGAGACCCAGATGCTCTTTACAATAACCTTTTCGAATGTATTAAAACCGAACATGACAAAGTTTTTACGGTAAAGCCATTAAAACCAAATACCAAATCTAAGTTTAGTGACTGGGCTACTAAGGGAATATACAAAAGTCGAAATACGTTATATGAACTTTATGGCATGAAAAAGTATAATAATAGTATATCTTTTCTTGAGCATGTAAAAAAGTATTCAAAAATTTTTAAAAAAGTTTGCTTCATGGCTAAGTCTTTTTATATTCGGGACAAGATAGGGAACGCCAGTAATAAAATAAAAGAAACTTGGAATGTTATCAACCGAGAGACTGGTAAACTAAAACCAAAAGATAATGACTTTTCTCTCAAAGTTCACGATAATTTGATATCTGCAGTTAAAGATGTAGCGGAAGCTTTTGATAAATTTTTTGGTAATATAGCTTCAGCAACAACTGCCAACTTAAAGTCATCTCCCTCCGAGGCTGAAGAAATATTGAAAACCCACGTGACACCCTGTGACTCGCACTTCTCTTTTAAACATATTACTCCTTTAGATATCACTAAAACTTTTAATATTTTAAATGTAAAGAGTACAACTGATATCTGGGGCATCTCTGTCAAGATAGTCAAACACATTATTGATATAATTTCCCCACAGTTAGCGATAATATTCAATAATTGCATAGAGAAGGGAATCTTCCCCGACCTCATGAAACATAGTAGACTAATGCCATTATTCAAGTCTGGTAGTAAAACCGACCCTGGCAATTATAGACCCATTTCTATCTTGCCCGTTCTGAGCAAGATTTTTGAAAAAATCATACAGGCGCAACTTACGATTCACTTTGGCTCTAATAAACTATTTCATAGTGAACAATATGGTTTTACCAAGGGTCGTTCCACCACCGATGCCGGGGTTGCACTACTTAAACATATCTTCGAGGCTTGGGAGAATTCTCAAAATGCACTAGGGGTCTTCTGTGATCTCTCAAAAGCTTTTGACTGCGTAGAACATCAAACGCTAATTCGCAAACTGCACTTTTATGGGGTGAAGGACTCGGCTTTGGATTTAATACAATCCTATTTAAACTTTAGAGTTCAAAAAGTTGACATAAATGGTGTTTTGTCTTCTGGGTCACCTGTGAAAATGGGAGTTCCGCAGGGGTCAATTCTGGGTCCATTCTTGTTTCTTATATACATTAATGATCTACCATATTTTGTTAAGGACTCTTGCGAAATCGTGTTATTTGCTGATGACACATCTTTGATTTTTAATATTGATAGTAGTAAAAATAACTTTGACGATGTAAATAATGCACTAACAAGAGTTTTAAGTTGGTTCACTACAAATAATTTACAACTTAATGCAAAGAAAACAAAATGTATAAAATTCTCTTTGCCTAACGTAAAAACAGTTAGTACCCAAATAGAACTTAATAATAATGCCATCGATCTGGTAGACTCTACTGTTTTTCTGGGAATTACCCTGGATTCAAAACTCCAGTGGGGCCCCCATATAGAAATTCTGGCGGGAAAGCTCAGCTCAGCGGCTTTTGCAATAAAAAGGATACGGTCATTAACCGATGTTTCAACAGCTCGCTTAGTTTACTTTAGCTACTTTCATAGCTTAATGTCATATGGAATCATGCTATGGGGCAAAGCTGCAGATTTTGAAACAATATTTATTTTGCAAAAACGTGCGATAAGATACTTGTATAAAATGAAAGCAAGAGCGTCCCTTAGAAAATTGTTTAAAGAAATTGGCATTCTCACGGCCGCTTCACAATACATCTTAAACTGTATTCTATTTATTCAACAAAATATTAATGAATTCAAAAAGAAAAGTGATATTCACCAAATTAACACTAGAAATAAAAATAAATTGGCTATACCCGCTTTTAGACTTAATAAAGTGTTTGCCACTTTTATGGGACAAGGTATCCATTTTTATAACAAAGTCCCTGATAAATATAAAGAGCTACCGTATAATAAATTTAAAGGTATAGTTAAAGATCACATGCTTAAAAAAGCCTATTATACAACTCGAGATTTTCTTAATGATAAGTCATCCTGGGAGTAGGATTATGGTCCTCTCATGCTCGCACTAAAAATAATTAAAATGGAAAGTAATGTATAAACTAATAATAATAATTTCTCAAATGTTATAGTGTCATGCTTCTCAATCTGGACTGTTACTTAGCTTTATTATTAATTATTTTTTTAAAGAGATAACTTGGAATTGTCATTCTCACTAAAATGTCTCTGGGGTGGTGGCGTAGTGAGGCGGGTCGTTACATTCCCTCTAATATGGTTGAGTGAAGCGATGGCTGGTTCACTCGTCATGTCTGTGAACAGGCGCTGCTTTCGGGGACTGGTCAATCCAAGTTATTCAAATTTATGTATGCGAGTCATTTCTACTAGTATCTTAATATGTAAGTCTAGATATTAGCACGTCACTACCTTGTTTAATATACCACGCAATCTTGTATACCCATTCTTATAAGATAACACCATACAAGAATGCATGGTAAATTCAGTGAACTGCTCCTGAATCGAATGTACCTACTACTACTATTTATATTTATTTATATTAACCGGCAGACAGTGGTGACTGAGTTTGTTGCGGCGCTTCTTCTCAGCACTTGCCAAATGTTGGTCTCGAAGCGCTGGTAGGGTAAAAAGATTATGAGACATGTAGAGGCTCCTTAAGAGCAAAATGACGATTTGTAAGAACTATTTATTAGTCTAAACAAATAAAGAAATTTTGACTTTTGACTTTTTTTTTTGAAAAAGTTGTGAGATCCATGTAATACCAAGTCCAGGCCAGGAAATCTTTAACGTTTTACATAAATATATTGACTTGGCCATCGCACTAAATAATTTAATTTACTCGTGTTTTCATGCGATGGCCAAGTCAATATATTTATGTAAAACGTTAAAGATTTCCTGGCCTGGACTTGGTATTACATGGATCTCACAACTTTTTACCGTAGAACAACTGAGTTGCGAGACTTGGTTTTTTTGACAAGTATTGTTTTTGATGGGATCTCATTTCTTTTTTTGTATTTTGTAGACAGCAGTTATGTATCTAGAAAACTGGACCGAAATTGAAAAATTTTACTCGACTTGGCGGTTGCACTACCGTGCCCCCAAATCTCATTTCTTTTTGTATTTTGTAGACAGCAGTTATGTATCTAGAAAACTGGATCGAAATTGAAAAATTTTACTCGACTTGGCGGTTGCACTACCGTGCCCCCAAATATTTTAGTTTTTCCTTGATTCATACACCAAACACTACTTATATTCCAAATTTGAAGCTTCTAGGTCTGCTAGAAGTGCCTTAGAATTTTGATGATCGGTGAGTCAGTGAGTCACAAAATTAAATCTGGGGGCACGGCAGTGCCCCCACCAAGTCGAGCAAAAAAGCGGCACGGCCGTACCATCCTTTTCTCGAAGCAATTCAGGCCATTTTCGACCGCCTGTAACTTCGTTGTGGATAAAACTAGAAGGCTGAATTTTCATTAGCTATGCAGGCATTGTAAAGACACGGTATATTTAAAATTTCATTCAATTTGAACCAGTAGTTTAAGAATTATAACGGGTCAAAGTTACTTAATTTTGTCACTCACTGACTCACTGACTGACTCACCGATCATCAAAATTCTAAGGCACTTCTAGCAGACCTAGAAGCTTCAAATTTGGAATATAAGTAGTGTTTGGTGTATGAATCAAGGAAAAACTAAAATATTTGGGGGCACGGTAGTGCAACCGCCAAGTCAAGTAAAATTTTTCAATTTCGATCCAGTTTTCTAGATACATAACTGCTGTCTACAAAATACAAAAAGAAATGAGATTTGGGGGCACGGTAGTGCAACCGCCAAGTCGAGTAAAATTTTTCAATTTCGGTCCAGTTTTCTAGATACATAACTGCTGTCTACAAAATACAAAAAGAAATGAGATCCCATCAAAAACAATACTTGTCAAAAAAACCAAGTCTCGCAACTCAGTTGTTCTACGGTAAAAAGTTGTGAGATCCATGTAATACCAAGTCCAGGCCAGGAAATCTTTAACGTTTTACATAAATATATTGACTTGGCCATTGCATGAAAACACGAGTAAATTAAATTATTTAGTGCGATGGCCAAGTCAATAATTTATGTATTGTGTACATTTTTTACACAATACATATATGTGTGCATTTTTTAAAACTACCCTCATAACGTAACATTATTTTCGCCATACACTATTTTATGATTTAAAGTGTACTGTGACCTTATCTGGTTTTTGTTTATCCGATTTTGACAATGATTGTAACAATTATATAGGTGTATGTCATTCAATCGACATTTTGAGATGAGAGATTGATGCGATACGACCCTAGTGTATTGATTGATTGTATAGTAACAAATAAAGATATTGAGATAATGTAAATATATGGACTTTTTAATTATTTTTATTATTTGTGATAGCATTCACTGCTCCTGCATTCATTATAATTGTAAGTTGTCATTATGAGAAGTTGTCATTTCGAGAAGTTGGCATTTCGAGAAGTTGTCATTTTGAAAAGTTGGCATTTCGCGAAGTTGGCATTTCGAGAAGTTGGCATTCTGCGAAGTTGTCATTTTGCGAGCGGTTGGCATTTTGAGAAATTGGCATTCTGAGCATAAACGCTTTAAAGTGCGGATGATTTTTTTTATTTTCTACCCCATCGTTGGATAGGTATTTTAAAATGGCTTAGTAGTTTCTAAGACCATTTTTCTCCATTTAGATGTCTGTTTGCAAATTATTGAAGTTTAAAGTGTCAATTTTTGTTTTTCCCCTCTAAAAACTAAACTGTTGGCTTAAAAACAGTATCAAGAGCAATCGTTGGGCGGGACTGCCCTGCGTGGCGGTCTCGCTTGACATACAATCAGCGTTTAACCGGGCATGGTGGCCTGCAATCCTCGACCGCCTGAGGGCTATTGGCTGCCCGGCTAACATCTTCCGGCTAGTCAATAGCTACCTCAAAGACCGCACCGTCACTCTAAATTACGCCGGGGCAGATGCCTCGAAGGGGATGCAGAGGGGGTGTGTCCAGGGATCAGCCTGCGGCCCAGCGCTGTGGAACCTGATCCTGGACGACCTCCTAGGCATCTCCCTGCCCCCCGGCTGCCACATCCAGGCATACGCAGACGACGTCCTGCTGATCGCAGCAGCGGACGACGCCACCGCTCTATCACACGGCACCACCAACGCCCTGGACAGGATTGCCGCGTGGGGCCACCGGCTCAAGTTGGTCTTCGGACCCCAGAAGACGCAAGCCCTGGCCTTCTCGCCTCGGGCGGCACGCGCCCGCATCGCCATGGCCGGTCACCCAATCCCGTTTTCCCCCAGCTTCCGGCTGCTGGGGGTCATTATCGACAAGTCCCTTTCGTTCGGCCCGCACGTCCGCCACGCCGTCCAGATCGCCCATCGGCTCTATAACAGGCTCGCCCTGTTCGCAAGGCCGACCTGGGGCATCCACCCCGGCACAGTGGACGCTATATATAAATATGTCATCGTCCCCATAGTCACCTACGGTGCTGGGATATGGGGGGACGCGGCGCGGCGGAAGTCGCACGCAGGAACGCTGCTGTCCTTACAGAGAGGGTTCGCCATCAAAGCAATCCGGGGATACCGTACGGTGTCAACCAACGCCGCTACAGCGTTGGCTTATTTCACGCCATTAGACCTGGAGGTGCTGCGCGTTGCCGAAGTGGATAGGACGAGGCTTCGGCGCGTGTCAGCCCTCCTACCCGACGATATCACCTTGGAGGCGCCGGTCCCCGTTGCGGAGCTCCTCCACCCGGCTCGGTGCATCTCCCCCGAGTATGACACGGCTCTCTCTCCGGAAGACATCAATCGGGCGTGCCGGGAGAGCACCGTGCAGATATATACTGACGGTAGCAAGCAGGAGGACGGCTCGGTGGGCGCCGCGGTGGTGTGCGTCGACATCGACGCGCGCCCCTCGGTCACCGTCCGCAAGTACGGCGCGCCCCTCGGTCACCGTCCGCAAGTACAAACTGCACAATGTCTGCACGGTGTTCCAGGCCGAAGCATTCGCCATCTTGCAGGCCTGCCGGCTTGCGGCTGAGCGCGGGTACAGCGATGCACTCGTGTGCTCGGACTCCTCATCAGCATTGTCGGCTCTCGCGCAGCGCAGCTCAGTCGCGCCCCTTACCGTGGAGACACACAAAGTCATCGAATCGCACCAGGCCACGGGAACCATTCGATTCTGCTGGGTGAAGGGCCACGCGGGCATCCCGGGGAACGAGCGCGCCGACATAGAGGCTGGGGAGGCGGCGGCTCTGAGAAGGGCCCCCGACTACTTCTGTTTCTCTATGTCATACGTCAAGCGCGCCCTCCGTGCTCGCGCGTTTGAAGACTGGCAGACAAGGTACTCCGAGGTGCCGCAGGGCAGTCACACCAGGACCCTCTTCCCAGACCTCCAAACCATCTCCCAGTTCCGAATCCACACTTCCCCATCCTTCCATTTGACCCAATTCCTCACGGGCCATGGGGCCAACCTCTCCTACCTCCACCGATGCCACATATCCCCCACCGACGCCTGTCCTTGCGATGGCACCACCTCCCAAGACCCCCTCCACCTCCTTATCCATTGCCCCCGGTTTGCTGCCAGGCGGCACAAGTACGTAGCGCGGTGCAATTTTAAGTCTGTGGACCCCTGTGACTTCGCTGCCATCGCCAACAGTGGGGGGCTCGCTCGTTCCCTGGTTGAACTGGTGGAGTACATTTATGAGCGTTTAGGGGAGTTCAACAGCTCCTCCCCAGTATAAACAGCTGCTCGCAATCCACCAACTCCGACGCTCGACAGGAGCGGTCGGGTGCGGCCGGCCTTACGGATGGAGCGAGATGCTCTCCGTCGCTCTACCGCACTATTCCGGACTAGACACCTGTCACTTTTACATCTTCTTTATTCTCGACCGACCACGTCCTCTAGGGGCGGGACTGTGGCGAGACGCTGTACGCTGGGGGCCCCTACTCTATTTTCTTTCTTTCTCTCCTTCGTGAGCTTCCTTCGCTCACCTGTGGGACCTGCTCTCCTCCATGGCTGTCATGCCCCGGGTGCACCCGGGCACGTTCCTATTTGACCATGGGCAGGCTTGCGACGCCAAAGGTGCCCTGCACCTTCGAGACCACCCGGACTAGACCCGATGGGCGGACAACGGTGCGCGACGGGAGTCCGCCCATCGGTGCAATTTATGTAAATATAATATAATATTATTTTTTATTTTTATATTTTTTACCTTTTACTTATACAATTGTGCATATTTTAGACCTAAGTTTAGATTAATATTCTACTCTTTTACTTTGCTCATCCGTTTTCTTTGTATTTTCCCTGTGCCTGCAACTTCGCGACATTCTGGGACTCTCATGCACTCCTTGGAGAATTTATTTAACCTTTTAGACTATTGACTTAGAGAACTTTTTCTTTTTTTTGGGTCAAATTTTCGAACTTTTTTTTGCTCAATAAATTCACCTCTTTCGGTTTAACGCTCCAGTGACGTTCGAGCGGTATCTTTGCACACTAAATTCGGCTTTTTCGGGAGGTTTTAGTGTTTTTATTGGAGTCTGGGAGGGTTTTTGGTCATCATTGGTAGGGGTAGAAGGAGTAGTGGAAAGCTTCGCCCTTCCCCAGTAATCATCACTGACGCCGGAACCATAACCTCACTCTTTTCTATTCTACTCTTTTTTTTTCCACTTACTTCGCTATGATTGCAAACCGATTATGGGCAGCTGTCTTCACTGGCCCTGATAGCCCTTCATAAGGTTCTCTAAGAGACTCCTATACAATATGTAACAAAAACACCGTCCGATCCGAAAGGGTCATAAAGTAGCTTTAACAACATTACCAAAACAAGTATCAAAATTACGTAATTAATAAAAACAATTTTTTTATCGATTTTTAAAGTCAATAAGTTTAGCAATGATTTACCCTACAACGGGGAAATTTTCAAAAAGCGTTAACACTCTGTCGGCGCGCGGCTTTTTTTAAGACGCTGGGGGTCATGACCTTATGACGTCGCTACGCGTGCCGGCGCATCTCTACCCCTCCCGCGTACCCTCTACACTGCAGTTCGGATTGCCATGTAAGCTATTTTATTTTTGTAAATTTTGTATTTATTTTTCATGGGGTATTTTTTTTATAATATTTTATTAAAATTATTACACAAATGGAATCTTAACTCGATACCTATTAACACCTTAATGGATCGGACGGTGTTTCCGTTACATATTGTATATAAAATTTAATTAGTGATTTACTACCCTTGTTGATTAATGATCAGAAGAGGAAAAAAAGAATTAGCACAGGTATAATGCATAATGTATCATGAATGTAAATAAATGTACTGTAATCAGCGTAAGGATTAAGCAGTTTAATTAATTAATTATTAGAAACCATGTGAAATTTGTGTTAACAATTATGTTCTGTTAATTAATTACATATAATATGTGAGTGTAATTTGATTGATTAATATGTCGATCATCAGTGTATAAGTTTAGTGTAATCATCGTAAGGATTAAGCTAATCAGTTTCATTAATTAATTAGAAACCATGTGAACTTTGTGTTAACAATTATGTTCTGTTAATTAATTAGAAATAATAAGTGAGTGTAATTTGATTAATATGTCGATCATCAGTGCATAAGTTTAGTGTAATCAGCGTAAGGATTAAGCAGTTTAATTAATTATATATAATATGTGAGTGTAATTTGATTGATTAATATGTCGATCATCAGTGTATAAGTTTAGTGTAATCATCGTAAGGATTAAGCTAATCAGTTTCATTAATTAATTAGGAACCATGTGAACTTTGTGTCAACAATTATGTTCTGTTAATTAATTATAAATAATAAGCGAGTGTAATTTGATTAATATGTCGATCATCAGTGTATAAGTTTTGTGTAATCATCGTAAGGATTAGGCTAATCATTAATTAATTAAAAACCATGTGAACTTGGTGTGAACAATTATGTCCTATAAATTAATTATATATATGTGAGTGTAATTTGATTAATATGTCGATCATCAGTGTATAAGTTTTGTGTAATCATTTTTTAGACCTAAGTTTAGATTAAGTACGGAGTAAATGTAAATAAATGATGAATGTACTGGGTTGGGGGCCGGGGGTCGGGCGCGGGGACGGCCGGCCTTGACCCTTGGGCATGGCCGTAGCTAGGGGGGGGCATTGTGGGGCAATGCCCTACCTTGAAACCACAATGCCCTACCTTAAAAATATCTAAAACTAAGATAAATTATTATAATTAAATTGTTTGTTCATATCTAAGTTTGCAACAAAATTTATAATGTGATGGTAAGACTCTTGTATTGGTTCAAACTAAAGCCGATGAAACGGAACGCACCAATGACAAATGTCATGATGACATTTTGCTGAATAAAAACAAAACGTCAAAACAAAAACAACCTCAAATGGATATTGTTTATATTTTATTGAATTTCAGGTGTTTTATCAGTGAATGCAAAAAAAAGTGTTACATTCTTTGTTCTGTGTATAGATGGCATTCGAAGCGCCATCTCATGAAGCGATGGGTTTATACAAAGAATTAGAATAGGGCAATAGTTATTATTCTAAGGGTTTATAGGCCTTTTGATCACAATTTTTTTTGTGCGCATACGTTAGCATCAGCCATTTTTTTCGTACTGTTTTTTGTAAACAACCATGCTAAAGTGCCCGCTACACGCGAAAATATTAATTCAAGTCGATTAATTGTAAAAACATAGAAAAAGAAATAAAGTAGTAAGTCAAAATAACCGTTTTTTTATAATCCATTATAATAATTTTGTCAGTACCTATGTTATAGTGATACACAATACAAATCATTCAAAACTAATACATACTGATTTAACAATTTTCATCTTATATAAAACTCTATATATTTCTATATAAGTGATTCTATATATTTTTTATATAAGTAAATCTATAGAAATATTTTTACTCGATTATTCATAATTGCATAATTTTTTTATAATTATATTATCTCGTATTAAACGTTTTATTTATGATAAAAGCTACTAAATATATTTACATTTGTCTAATTATTAATGTCATTTGTAGCCTCAAAATATTAATGACTTAATTTATTAATTACTTCCATAGTAATACTTAAGTTAACTAAAATATATTTTCAATTACAGAAGAATAAATGAATTGACATTATTAATTAGAATAAAAGTGAAAAAGTTATTTTTTTTTATAAGTTTTTAGATTAAACTTTCGATGACTAACCTCTCAATCAGCTAATTTTTTTTCCCTTTTTGCGGACGCCCATGACATTTTAGCCACCTTTTCAATTGTTTACAATTGTCAACAGTTGAAGATTCAACTGAATTATGTCCCTTTCACGTAGGAGTCTGAAAGGGACACCGTCTTATCTAAGAGCGAGAAGGCAAGATCTGGATCGTGATCCAGATTGAGCGTGTACTGGGCGCCAATATCTGTGTGATGCAGAGGGAATCCCCGTACCATAGACTGCAATATGGGCTATATTGCAATCTATGGTACGGGGAATCCCCTTTTAAACCTGACCTAAAGATTGATTATGATTGTTTGTAGTTTGGTTAAGTGAAGTGTACGGTGAAGAGTGCTTTAGACAAAAATCGATACAATTGTTATTTGTATTGCTATAAATTGAAGATTCATTTATTTCGCGATGGATATACGGGCTTTCTTTGGAAAAAAACGAAGACTTGAGGAGCAAATTGACCACGAAAAACCTAACTGTTCAAAACAGGTGGAAGCACCAAATACAATCGCTACTCCTAGTTCCGTAGCAACAGGTAACGTTAGCTATGGTATTCCGTCTGATATTGCACAAATCGGAGAACCAATAGAACAAGTTGTTTTAGACACATATCCAAAACAACACAACAGGGCCTGTGTTTCCGATTGGTTCAAGCGTTATAAATGGTTGCAGTATTCTGTCGAGAAAGATGCTGCTTTTTGCTATCCATGCCAGCAATTTTTACCTCATGGAAGCAAACAGACTTCGTACACTTCCACAGGATTTAGAAACTGGAAAAATGCCACTGATTCTAAAACTGGTTTTCCAAAACATGAAAAATCAATTTCTCATATTCAAGCTATGTCGATGTGGCAGGAGAAATTACAAAGAATATCTACATCTAGCAGTGTTGAAACGTTAATAAATCAAAAAGTATTAGAAAAATATAGGTATTATGTAAAGTCTATCATGGAAGTAATACAATTTCTAATTGTCAACGAATTAGCTTTGCGTGGAAATTATATTTTGGAAGAAGAAAAAGAACAAGGATTATTTCAGAATTTATTTGAATACACATGTATGAAAGATCCAAATTTGAACGAGGTTCTCAATCATATACCACAAAACGCAACATATCGTTCACCCGAAATTCAAAATCAAATAATTCAAGCAATGGTTCAAGCGGTACGAAGTTCCATTGTCAAAGATATTAATGAATCTGACGTGAAATGGTTTACTCTAATGGAAGATGGGACGAGAGATAAAAATAACCGCGAAAATATTGCATTAGCAATACGCTACGTCAAGGATGGTGTCGTCAATGAGTCGTTGCTGATGGTTAAGACTACTGAAAATCATGATGCAGCCACTTTCACGGAATTAACGTTAAATACTCTCACGGAAAATAACATTGACCCCTCTTGTATGCTTAGCCAATGCTATGATGGCGCAAGTGTAATGAGTGGGAAAGTTTCAGGAGTTGCGACTAGAATAGAAAATAAATTGGGCCGAAAAATTCCTTACGTCCACTGCTATAACCATCGCTTGCACTTAATAGTCATCAGGACTATCTCAGAAATGACTTTTATTCGTTTATTTTTTGACCAATGCATCATGTTACATGAATTCTTTCATCATGGCAAAATAGCTGCCTTATATGATAGAAAAAGGATTGGCCGACTCCTCGAACAACGCTGGTCTGGACATTTAGCAGTTACAAAAGTTGTATACGATAATTATTCATCGATTTTGCAGACTTTGAAAGAAATTAAAAATGGCAGATTCAACGGTGATGACGTCGCCAAGAGTATAGGTATTAAAAAAGTCATGCTTGATCTGGAATTCCGAATAGCCATGGTTGTGGCCAAAAAAATCTTATCCACGCTACAACCTGCAGACGCAGCTTTGCAAGCCCGAAGCGCAGGATTAAAAGATGCCATAACAATCATAAAGTGTGTCAAAGATGAAATTATTAAATTAAGATCAAATCAAATGTATAATCAAATTCTGGAAGAAGCTAAGTCTTTAACAAGCAATGACTGCGGCGAATCTGAAAATAGGACACAGACCTCGAAGAGGCAAGTAAAAAAACCAAATCGGATGGATGACTATTTGACGTACACCCCCTGTTCCTCCGCCAGACAAAATATAGATGAGAACGACGAGCCATTTAAGTCTGAGTATTTCGAAACGTTGGACATTTTAATTGCTGAATTACAAAGAAGGTTTTCGGACAACGATGATTTAATTAATTCGATTGCAAGTCTTGATGAGTTGGATGTAGATAAAATGGTTCCACTGAAAAATTTGGGTAAGTTTAAAAAAAAAAAATAATTCAAAAAAATTGTCATGTTCAATTTACAATTTTAACTAATTTTTCAGGTCTGAAAATTCCATCAAGAGAAGAGGCTAGTGTGGTTAAAGCTTACTTGAGTCGTAACGAGGATATAATGGAAAATACATTGCAAGTTTTGTACAGGCAACGAGAGGCGTTCAAAGATACATATGAACTTTTTGCGTCTGTGGCGACCATAGGATGTAGCACTGCAGTGTGTGAATCTACGTTTTCAACTTTAACTGCAATCAATAGGCCTCAAAGGCTGTCAATGGGTCACGAGAGAATGGCTGGTATGGTATTTCTGGCCTTTGAAAAAAAAAGAACAAAATCAGTTGATCTGAACGAAGTTCTTCGCATTTTTAATAACATGGCGAATCGTAGAATTCAGCTGTTTTAAATGTTTTTTATTATTATGTTAGTTAATTATTATAATAAGTACGCAAAAACAATGTGATCTTAATGATATTTTTGGTCGTTTCTATTTACTCGTATCACCCCACCCAATAATTAATTATTACCTCACTCTCACTCAGACGTGGATCTCTACATCCAAATCTGGAAGTTCAACCATCTTATTCACTTGTTCTTCATCATTGAGGATTTAATAGTTCTTAGATCCATGCTCATGCACTGTCACAGTAATTATTTGTCTACGAATAACTATTCACATGATGGTGATATACATGGTGATTGATTTAGGAGCCCGTGTTTCGACGGCAGATCAATTATGATAATTTTTTTACTTCCGCCCTACCTGTAACTAATGCTGCCCTACCTCAAATTCGACCCTAGCTACGGCCCTGCCCTTGGGCCTGGCTTGTTGACCCCGCGCCCGGCGCCGCCCGGCTTCTTGACTGGTATAATGATGATGAGCTAGTTAAGTTAGTATAAGAATTTGTTTTATACATATACATCTGCACTGGGCGGCCTATTGACTATGGTCTGAAACTGTAAAGGCTAGTGCTGGGGGAAACTTCTCTACTTCCTTCCTCCAGCACTCCCAGTCTTTTCCCCCTTTATACCCGTTCCTCCCGACCCACCCTGAGCAGGCATACCTTACCGCCTCGGTGGGTCTGGGTGGAACAAATGTGAATAACAAAAAATGTATGTGAAAGCAATCGTTCATTAGGAATTAACTAATAATATAATAATTGTTGTGGCTAAATAGGAGCTGAAAAAAAAAAAAGCCATCGACATCTACACATTATGAAGAATCTGTGATTATGATACCGACTACTTCCATATCTCAAATTGAAGATCCTGTAGGGTCTTCAACTCCTAAACGACAAAAAATAGGCTCCTCCTAAACGATAAAATATTTGAATTTGGATCAGGGGGTTCAAAAAACAAACAGATTACAGACGCTATAGCAGAACTGATATACCGCGACAATCTTCCCTTCAGCGTGGTCGAAGGAGAAGGGTTTGGAAAATTGATCAAATTACTTGCTCCATTATATAAAATACCATGTCGCAAAACGATAACCAGCATCATTGATGGAAAATACGAGGAAAATTATAATCAAAAAGTTACAATCAGTTACCAATATATGTTTAACGATTGACGAATGGAAGGATTTACAAATGAAGAGCTATCTGGGAGTAACTATTCATTTTATCAAAAATTTTAAGATTGATTCTTTCAATATAGCTTGTGAGCCGCTTTCGGAGAGTCATACCGCCGAATATTTATCAACCACCATTAAAAATATTTGTTGAACATTGGGAAATTCCTGATGTGGCCGTAGTAAAAGCCATTGATATAGCATTTGGAAGAGCAAAGCATATTCGTTGCATAGCCCACACATTAAACCTTATGTTTTGCAAAGTTCAGTCATGGTGAATGAAATAAAAATATTCATTGATAAAGTTCGCAGAATTATACAATGGTTCCATCAGAGCGGAGTTGCTGCAGACCAATTGAGAAATTCTCAAAAGGCTGAAAATGTACCGGAAGGAAAAATTTAACACCTGGTAGGAGATGTTTCAACGCGGTGGAATTCACAATTGCATATGCTTGAAATGTTTATAGCTATGAGTGGGACGGTAGGGGGCATTTTGTTGAATTACCCTAATGCCAACACAAGTTTAATTAACTGTTTTATCTAAACTGTGGTAAATGATGCTGGTGTTGAATTTAGATAATATTGGTATATTATTACTATTTATTTGCTACTGTACTTCAATACTGTTTTTTTACCCAAATAAATAAATAAAAATAAAAATATGCTTCAGAGAAGAGCTCTTAGGAATTTCCCTGAAGATATGGTGCATGAAAACCAGCTTTTCTTGCATCTTAGCAGGACTTGGGACAGTATCCCACAACAGGATATTGACACTCTTGTTTTGAGTATGCAGAACCGCTGCAGATGTGTCAGGAGAGTTTTTTTTTTTAATTTTACTTTGGGAGAAATACAAAGACAGCGCTTTGAAGATGAAAGAGCACAGAAGACGTTTAAGGAACAGTTAATAACAAAAATTAATAAATCTTTGCAAGGTGCTGCTGAGGTATCAAGTCAACCAAAGGGCGATAACGATGACTTGGAAACGTTTGTTAGGGTGGAGATCAAGGCGGTCCAAAAAGCATTCACCTACAGCGAGATTATGATTTTCTACTTATAATTCCTCCTACGAGTGTCACCATAAAAGAACCTATTAGCTGAAAAAACAGGTTCTTTTATGATGAACAGTTTCAGAGACATAACATCTCCCTGCCTAACGCCTCGCTGCAGAGGCTCATTCTTAGTCCGCCTGGCTAGCTACCACCATCTTACCTAAGTCTGTCGCCATAACAACAATGTTAACAGCATTGTTGTGTTCCGGCAGTTAGAGGTAAGATAGCCAGTTCCTCCGTGGTTGAGGATTCCGGGCGAAGCTCGCTTCCACCTTCGGCCTGATCGTCACTTACCATCAGGTGAGATACAGGCCAAGAGCTTCCTCGTTGTGGATTAAAAAAAAAAAAATCGCCCTCGTGCTCTGGTCCTGTACCTACCTACTCGGACCGACATGGTGGCGTTTTTGTACAAGCACTTCAGCACCTCGATATACCGATAGTCAATACGGCACCGCTGGAGAAACTGTAGCACTGCCCAAGTCTCGATCGAATCGAAGGTCTTCTCATAGTCCACGAACGCCAAGCTTAGTGGCAAGTTATACTCCTCAGTCTTCTGATTTATATTAACTGACTGATTAACCCGACGGATTAGCAAGCTGAAGTGGCAATGGGCAGGGCACATAGTACGCAGAACTGACGGCCGATGGGGCAGTAAGATTCTGGAGTGGAGGCCGCGTACCGGAAAACGCAGCGTGGGACGTCCAACTACAAGGTGGACCGACAACATCATAAAGGTCAGGAAGGCGCTGGACGCAGGCCGCTACCAACCGGGTAACATGGAAAGCATTGGGGGAGACCTATGTTCAGCAGTGAACGTCCTATGGCTGAGATGATAATGATGAGGTTCTTTAGTAATCATTTGAGATGTTCAATGAATGATATGATACGTTAGGATGCTCTCAGTTTCTTACGTTCCTATTTTCTAGACACAAGAAAGTAATTTTTTTCATTTTTTTTCAAGTAGTTATTAAAGTTAGATGATTGTAATAAGCAAAAATTTATCCTTATTAAAATGATTATAAACAAAAAAGTATTTATTTTAATTTACATTATATTGAAAAAAGCAGTATTCGAAAAAATCGTTTTATCCGAAGTATTCGAATACCATAAATTTTAGTATTCGAAATATTCGGATACCAATATCGAACGAATAATGCATGCCCTACCTGCGACGGCTCCTCCCCCCAAGACTCCGGGCTCCTCTTAGCACACTGCCCACGCTTCGCGGCCAAGCGCCTGGAGCACATCTTGTGCGGGTTGAAGGGGATGGAGCCCAATTTACTTTTAAGGATACAGACACATTCGGGAGTACAAAAAAGAAAAAAGACTACCTCTTCATGAGGATCCCCTTATGTGGTGGAATGGAAATGCGCACAAATACCCCCATATTTTGCCAATAGTTCGCCAATACTTATCAGCTCCCCCCAGCAGTGTAGCCAGCGAGCAATTATTTAGCGGAGCTGGTTTAATATATGAAGAACATCGAAATAGGCTGAAAGGTGAAAAAGAGGCCAAGTTACCTACTCTTTTTTAAATACAATAACTTGCCGCTGTTTAATTTTGACTACTAAAGTACAAATTTAATAAAAAAAATTAAAATGCAAAATTGTGCTTTTTTTCAGTGTTAACGCTTCCGTTTCCGCTTTCGTTAAAGGTTAGACCAGATCAACGCGTGCAGCCGGCGTGCACGATGACGATGGCGATGGCGACCAGACAGCGTGTATGAATTTGTAGCGATGAGTTCACATCAACGCGTCCTGTCATTGGTCGCGGCGATCTATGCAGCGTCTGCACGCAGCGATCAGCGATCATCGCGACATTTGTCACTGTGACGTTTCTGTTTTTTTTAAATCGATGTAATAAATAGTAAGTAGGATCTGTTAAAAAGTTTTTACACAATTAAAAATGAATTAATCATAACATAGGTACCACTAGTCTGACCTACTTGAATATTAAAAAAGGTTTTAGAATAAAGTATCTATCAGAATTTATTTTTATGTAATATACAAATTATTCTAGTTTTCTCGAGAACCTGCTTCTTCAACTTCATAAATAAAATTGGGATATTTAATATCTGCAGAACAAAATAATTGAGAATGTACATGTCTGCAGCTTTCTCAAAGGCCCTAGAGCAATTCTAAGTATGCCATAAATAAAAACCTAATTAGAGTCATCAAACGTCTCAGTCATTAATTTAGAGCCACTAGAAATACCTAGTTGACCAAAACTGATGTCTTTTTGTATTTTTGAGTTATTATTAAAGACAAAAAGGATATTTGGACTAATATGTACTCTGTAGTTTGGGTTCATAATGTAATTCCTTTGCCTTAAAAAAAGTAAATGTCAAGATGACTGTTGCACCAAAAATGAAAATTGATTTTGATAGATGTTTTGTTGAGTTCTGTGTAGTTTTGTGGGATTTAACGATAAGAACGACAATGGTAAAAGGAAATGGGGGCAATTTTTTTCCCTCAAGGAAAAAGATGAATTGGTTATAATCTTACTTGCCCACAAGGATACTGTACAAGCACGTCAGCATCGACCGCAACTAGCCGACTGGCCCATGAACCCTGAACGAACGTGCACCGTAGGCACTCTACACCGACGGCACATTGGACTGGACACATTGTGTACACTGTACATTATGTAAATCTTGTACATAGCAATAGCATAACAGTAATAAACCAGATATCAACCGTCCGCGTTGTGTTTCATTTCCCCCTACTGAGGCCAAGAAAGCCTTAATGCAGTCCTCCTTCCTATCAAACCTTTCTTTAAATCTAATTAAAAGGTACCTATGTTAGGGCTCTAGGGACTACAAACGAAGCCAGAAATATAGCTTGGTTATGAGTAACCAATACCTACTACCTAAACCGCATGTAGGTAATCCTGTCTCACTCTATAATAGGTATATGGCCGCCTGAATAAACTTGAGTGAAAAAGTGTTTCCACTGTCTCAATTGCATCAAAAGCTTCAAACAAATCATTTAATTCAGTTTTCATTTTGCCGAATATAGGCGTGGTGATTGACAATAAGCGAAAGTGACAATATGCGTGACAGTTGTGGTGACAGTGACAACCTGCACGCGCAGTGATCGCCATCGCGGTCGCGGCAGTGTGAAACAACTTTTGCACGCGCAGTGGTCGCCATCGCCATCGCTGCACGCGTTGGTTTGTCCGAACCTTAAGATTTACTTTTGAAGTCTGTTTCCGTTTCTGCTTCCGTTATGCCAGTTCCGTTGCATCACTAGGAGCCCTTTAACTTTGCGGCATTGGGGGAGAAAAATGAGCTGGCGCGGTCGGTCGTGCGCCTGATCGAATACATTTACGACTAGATCGGGGTGTTTAATACCAGTGTATAGATAGTAATAGTTGTAAATATATAAATATAGATGTAGGCGGATAAGATATTATGGTGTATATAACTTGTGTTAATCATTGTTTTTTAGTACGGTCCCTTTTGTATACCTAGTAAAATGGTAATCTGCGTGGTCTTGACGGTCTGGAGGTCGGGTCACCCGGGCTGCCACTGCTGAGCTGGGCATTAAGTCCCAACCCGATGCCATCGGTCGCAGCGCGCCCATAGCGGTCACAAATGCAAGTGGCTCCGGCGAGAGCTCGACGCGACGGCGACGCGTCGCGACGGGGACAGAAACTTGTATTCGCAACGGACAGGTAAATGGGCTGTAATTGTACCCCAATATTTGTGGGGTTAATACTGGTAGGGCAAAAAAAATGATACTTATAAAGGTGAAATTTAAAGACCTTCAAGTACTAATTTAGTTAGTACAAATAAAAATATTTTTGATTGAAATAGAAAAACACGGGTCGTAACGCGACATTTTTATATGAGCTAAATACGTACGCACAGCTTATAAAAAAACACGCCATCGGTCGCAGCGCGCCCATAGCGACAGCAGTCATAAATGCAAGCGGCTCCGGCGAGAGCACGACGCGACGGCGACAAAATAACGGCGACGGCGAGAAAATGCAGAATTAAAATCTCAATGGAGCATAATTAAAATGACCAAAAAGAAAGCTAAATCTGAGGAAAAACAGAAACTTCTCCAGACTGGTGGCGGTCCACCCCCACCAACAAACCCGGAAAATGCAGAAAAGGACCTCTAAACTATTTACTAAATGATTTATAATAAACTATTTTTTTTCCTTTCACTTAGGGCCTGGAAACGCACTTTGGCCAAGACTGGACATCGTTGGTGGAAGTCCTGAAGAAAAAATATTCTTTAATTAAATAATGATGAAGAAGCATTTCTAGAAAACATCCGGGATTTATATTGCTTGAATCGTGAATAATCATCATTCATTCATCAATTTTATCATACTTCATTTATACGAATTATGCTAACTATGCCAGTTACGGTAGTAAGCGCCGAAAGGTCCTTTTCTAAATTAAAACTTATAAAAAATTATCTGCGCTCCACAATGAGTAAATATTGAAGAAGAAGATAAAGATCATGAATCAACTCGATAAAATATTTACTTTTGAGCCAAAAACTGAATTATACTGCCACGGGATTTCAAATCTTCATGCATGGATTAGGTGCTTAGAGTGCTGCTTACACATTTCCAATCGTTTAGATATAAAGAAATGGCAAATTCGCGGTGGTAAAAACCAGGAAGGAAAAAATTATCAAAGATCTCAAACGAACTTATTAGTAGACATTCCTAAGCAAGGTTATGGTACCACGAATGACGGGAATACTGCCCAAATTTTTTTTTCGTAACTACACTGATGATACTGCAGCCATAACTGGACTTGATGAAAACTTGTTACGAAGATTTTACGTCATTTTGACCACCTTATCCTGTGGTTTTACGATAAACACCGATGCTTTTGCAGCATATTCTAAGGCCACCGCAAAAAATTATGTCAAACTTTGTGTGGTACAATATGCCCTCCAGTGTTCATCGCATCCTTATTCATGGGACTGATATTATTAAAGCTGCATTGTTACCAATAGGAATGTTTTCAGAGGAAGCTCTTGAAGCCCGTAATAAGGAGTTTCGAAATTACTGAGAGGATAATACTAGGAAGTTTTCGAGGGAACAAACAATGAGAGACTTGTTTAATATTTTGCTAATATCCTCTGATCCAGTAATTTCCTCGTCCCAAAATGTATTGGCAAAAGATCACACAAAGAACCATTGAATGGTGAAATTTTAAGTCTTTTAGAAGAGCCAGACTTGTTGCGCGATGAAGAAGAGGACGATAATTAATGAGCATTTTATTTGTTTTATTTTTTGTACCAAAATTATTATTTTTTATTAACGTTCTTTATGGGTAAAATAAGAAAAAAAAATTGTGTGTTTATTTTTATGAAGTATTAATTCACTTAACACATGTTTCTCAGTTTATTGTAATGCTTGGACGTTTTAATGACAGCAATCAACTATTATCATCTTGTATTTTATCTGCTATGTACCTTAAGAAAAAATATTTCGCCAGCACAAATTATTAATTGCTAGAAAAATCAAAGTGACCACTGTGTGCCCGTCCGAACATTAAGATTATTGACATGTCCAAGTTTTCATTTAGACAGTTGTAGTTTAGAGTTGGGCAATAACAACAAAAATAACAAATCGAATTACGATGTAAACAGTGGCTAATCAAGTCAAAATTAAGTTTTATTTCGATTGGCTTATATTATTAGAAATATTCTTTTAGTTTAAGATAGATAAAGCCGTAATATAGTTATATCCCTAGGGATATAATTATATACCGTAACATAGTTATACGAAAGCGATTCATTACTAACTCACTAGGGATATAGTTATAAAACGGCCCAAGTTTAGTGATATACTTATATTGCTAGATTAAGTTTAGTGAAATAGCTTTTGGAGTGTTTATTTTACTTTTATGTGTAGTTTGCGGCAAAGAATGTACAGGTATGTACTATTTATGCAACAGCGAAATAAACATTCAAGACCAAAGAGACAAAGCTGCCGAAAACTTAAAAAAAAGCCGCACAAAAAATTAAAACCCACTCATCACAGAAATTTCCTGACATTGACGTGGGATCTTCAGTTCTTAAGAGATACCAAGATAGATCGTAGACCATTGGATAAAAAATGTATTAGGAAAAATTTTAGAAAAGCGAAATGAAAGTCATAAAATTGGAACATCAGTTGGTACTTATCCTGAAAGATTGGTTACCTACCCAGAAATGCAATACAGCTTTCAAACATTACTTTGAATCCTATACCAAATGAAAAATTGTAAGAGAAATATGCCAATAATTGTCGCACTTTGGTAGCCAAGGTTATTTAAAATGTTCCTGTAAAAAATCAAATATACAGGGTGTTTGGCGGAAGGTTGACAAACTTCGTGGTGTATAGGTAAGGTCATTTTAAGAATACAAGTTCGTCCATTTGACCCTAGTGAGCTACTTTTTTAGGGTTCCGTAGTCCTGACAAGGATATGTCTGTCTGTCTGTCCGAGGTTTTGCTTGGAAACTATTGACACTAAGAGCTGTAATTTTGAGGAGGTATGTATATTAATTACGCTGACAAAACGGTAAAATAAAATTTTGAAAAACACAATTTTTTAGGGTTGCTCCCCCAGATGTAAAGTGCGGATGATTTTTTTTTATCTTCTACCCCATCGTTGGATAGGTATTTTAAAATGGCTTAGTAGTTTCTAAGACCATTTTTCCATTTAGGTGTCTGTTTGCAAATTATTGAAGTTTAAAGTGTCAATTTTTGTTTTTCCCCTCTAAAAACTAAACTGTTGGCTTAAAAACAGTATCAAGAGCAATCGTTGGGCGGGACTGCCCTGCGTGGCGGTCTCGCTTGACATACAATCAGCGTTTAACCAGGCATGGTGGGCATGGTGGCCTGCCATCCTCGACCGCCTGAGGGCTATTGGCTGCCCGGCTAACATCTTCCGGCTAGTCAATAGCTACCTCAAAGACCGCACCGTCACTCTAAATTACGCCGGGGCAGATGCCTCGAAGGGGATGCAGAGGGGGTGTGTCCAGGGATCAGCCTGCGGCCCAGCGCTGTGGAACCTGATCCTGGACGACCTCCTAGGCATCTCCCTGCCCCCCGGCTGCCACATCCAGGCATACGCAGACGACGTCCTGCTGATCGCAGCAGCGGACGACGCCACCGCTCTATCACACGGCACCACCAACGCCCTGGACAGGATTGCCGCGTGGGGCCACCGGCTCAAGTTGGTCTTCGGACCCCAGAAGACGCAAGCCCTGGCCTTCTCGCCTCGGGCGGCACGCGCCCGCATCGCCATGGCCGGTCACCCAATCCCGTTTTCCCCCAGCTTCCGGCTGCTGGGGGTCATTATCGACAAGTCCCTTTCGTTCGGCCCGCACGTCCGCCACGCCGTCCAGATCGCCCATCGGCTCTATAACAGGCTCGCCCTGTTCGCAAGGCCGACCTGGGGCATCCACCCCGGCACAGTGGACGCTATATATAAATATGTCATCGTCCCCATAGTCACCTACGGTGCTGGGATATGGGGGGACGCGGCGCGGCGGAAGTCGCACGCAGGAACGCTGCTGTCCTTACAGAGAGGGTTCGCCATCAAAGCAATCCGGGGATACCGTACGGTGTCAACCAACGCCGCTACAGCGTTGGCTTATTTCACGCCATTAGACCTGGAGGTGCTGCGCGTTGCCGAAGTGGATAGGACGAGGCTTCGGCGCGTGTCAGCCCTCCTACCCGACGATATCACCTTGGAGGCGCCGGTCCCCGTTGCGGAGCTCCTCCACCCGGCTCGGTGCATCTCCCCCGAGTATGACACGGCTCTCTCTCCGGAAGACATCAATCGGGCGTGCCGGGAGAGCACCGTGCAGATATATACTGACGGTAGCAAGCAGGAGGACGGCTCGGTGGGCGCCGCGGTGGTGTGCGTCGACATCGACGCGCGCCCCTCGGTCACCGTCCGCAAGTACAAACTGCACAATGTCTGCACGGTGTTCCAGGCCGAAGCATTCGCCATCTTGCAGGCCTGCCGGCTTGCGGCTGAGCGCGGGTACAGCGATGCACTCGTGTGCTCGGACTCCTCATCAGCATTGTCGGCTCTCGCGCAGCGCAGCTCAGTCGCGCCCCTTACCGTGGAGACACACAAAGTCATCGAATCGCACCAGGCCACGGGAACCATTCGATTCTGCTGGGTGAAGGGCCACGCGGGCATCCCGGGGAACGAGCGCGCCGACATAGAGGCTGGGGAGGCGGCGGCTCTGAGAAGGGCCCCCGACTACTTCTGTTTCTCTATGTCATACGTCAAGCGCGCCCTCCGTGCTCGCGCGTTTGAAGACTGGCAGACAAGGTACTCCGAGGTGCCGCAGGGCAGTCACACCAGGACCCTCTTCCCAGACCTCCAAACCATCTCCCAGTTCCGAATCCACACTTCCCCATCCTTCCATTTGACCCAATTCCTCACGGGCCATGGGGCCAACCTCTCCTACCTCCACCGATGCCACATATCCCCCACCGACGCCTGTCCTTGCGACGGCACCACCTCCCAGGACCCCCTCCACCTCCTTATCCATTGCCCCCGGTTTGCTGCCAGGCGGCACAAGTACGTAGCGCGGTGCAATTTTAAGTCTGTGGACCCCTGTGACTTCGCTGCCATCGCCAACAGTGGGGGGCTCGCTCGTTCCCTGGTTGAACTGGTGGAGTACATTTATGAGCGTTTAGGGGAGTTCAACAGCTCCTCCCCAGTATAAACAGCTGCTCGCAATCCACCAACTCCGACGCTCGACAGGAGCGGTCGGGTGTATAATGATGAGGAGCTAGTTAAGTTAGTATAAGAATTTGTTTTATACAGGGTGGAAACGATAATATTGACACACTTATATACTGGTTAATAAAAGAGTCTCCAGCAACTTTAAAAGAAATTCAGATTGTTTTTCCTGTGCGTGGTCACTCCTTTTTACCTGCCGATCGTGTATTTGGTCGCGTAGAAAAAGATTTGAGAAAAAAAACAGTAATTACAAACAGAGAAGATTATCATGACCTATTATTACAGCATGGAAGAGTAAATATTTTAGGCAAAGATTGGAAGTATTATGACATCAAAAACCTTGATAAACATTTTAAAAAAGTAGAAGGTATAAGGGACATGAAACGCATATGCATAGAAAAGAAACAAATAAAAAAAAGAACTGAGCCAATAGTTAAATGTTTCAGAAACTTCAGATTTGAAAATGCTGGAGAATCAAAAGGAATAAATCCTTTAAAGAGAAATACAAACCTGTTGAGTATCAAACTTGTTGAGAAAGAACTGGGACATTTCATAAAAGGTACAAAGAAAAAGGATGTAGAAAGTTTATTAACTAAACAGTTTGGAGAAAACTGGAAAAATGATCCTTCTTTAAAATGGTATTGTGATATCTTGTATGAAAATAATATAAGTGAAAATGACAATGAAAATGATGAAAATGGATGTGACTGCTTAGAACCTGATTGCGGAGAACTTCATGTATAAGAATTTAAAATAATAATAAACACATTTTTTGTATGGATATTGATTTGTATTTGTTTCTAATAGTGACATTTTTCAGACAGTAAGTTTCAAAAGGTAACATTTTACAAAACTATTGAATCAAATGGTGACATTTACTTGTGACTTGATCAAAAGGTGACATCTGATTTGTTCTTTATTTAATTTTGTGTAAATTTTAAAACATACATGAAAACTTTTAATACCTTGTAATCTATGTCTTATTAACCCATAATATTAAAAACAAAAAAAAACAAAACACATAAAGTTCAACAAAAATATTTATTTTCTTAATTTATTCATATAATTAAAAAGTGTAAATGTCACTTTCTGTTCCTAACCTCCTCAAGTGATCTCACTCGATTATTTCTAAACCATACAAGGTATCGAAAAACTGGTTCCTGATCCTGAAAGTGATTTACGAGCTCTTTCAAACGGCACCAATAACAGGTTACAGAATAAACTGGATCTATCCGAAAATTCAATGTTTCCGGCTTCCATACATTTGGTACAGCCTCATAATATTAAAAACTACAGAAGGTATCGTAAAACTGGTTACTGATCCTAAAAGTGCTTCACGAGCTCTATCCAACGGTATCAATATTAAGTTACAGAATAAACTGGATCTATCCAAAAATCCAATGTTTCCATCCCCCATACATTTAGTACTACCACAGTCATGGCACTCATCTCTTGATACTTGATACAACACTTTATAGCAAGTAAAGCCTAAAACTAATTTTTTTCCTTGAATAATTTTAAATAAAAATGCAATTTACGAGTTTTTTTTAGGTTCATTATTTAATTTTTAAAAATTACACTTAATATTGTGTGGTTGGCATACATTTAGTATGGAAGCTGGAAACATTGAATTTTCAGATACTTCCAGTTTATTCTGTAACCTGTTATTGGTACCGTTTGAAAGAGTTCGTAAAGCACTTTCAGGGTCAGTAACCAGTTTTTCGATATCTTGTATGGTTTAGAAATTATCGAGTGAGATCACTTATCGTTTCCACCCTGTATACATCTGCACTGGGCGGCCTATTGACTATGGTCTGAAACTGTAAAGGCTAGTGCTGGGGGAAACTTCTCTACTTCCTTCCTCCAGCACTCCCAGTCTTTTCCCCCTTTATACCCGTTCCTCCCGACCCACCCTGAGCAGGCATACCTTACCGCCTCGGTGGGTCTGGGTGGAACAAATGTGAATAACAAAAAATGTATGTGAAAACAATCGTTCATTAGGAATTAACTAATAATATAATAATTGTTGTGGCTAAATAGGAGCTGAAAAAAAAAGCCATCGACATCTACACATTATGAAGAATCTGTGATTATGATACCGACTACTTCCACATCTCAAATTGAAGATCCTGTAGGGTCTTCAACTCCTAAACGACAAAAAATAGGCATAGAAGCATCATTCTCAAAAATATTTGAATTTGGATCAGGGGGTTCAAAAAACAAACAGATTACAGACGCTATAGCAGAACTGATATACCGCGACAATCTTCCCTTCAGCGTGGTCGAAGGAGAAGGGTTTGGAAAATTGATCAAATTACTTGCTCCATTATATAAAATACCATGTCGCAAAACGATAACCAGCATCATTGATGGAAAATACGAGGAAAAAAAAGCTATTATAATCAAAAAGTTACAATCAGTTACCAATATATGTTTAACGATTGACGAATGGAAGGATTTACAAATGAAGAGCTATCTGGGAGTGACTATTCATTTTATCAAAAATTTTAAGATTGTTTCTTTCAATATAGCTTGTGAGCCGCTTTCGGAGAGTCATACCGCCGAATATTTATCAACCACCATTAAAAATATTTGTTGAACATTGGGAAATTCCTGATGTGGCCGTAGTAAAAGCCATTGATATAGCATTTGGAAGAGCAAAGCATATTCGTTGCATAGCCCACACATTAAACCTTATGTTTTGCAAAGTTCAGTCATGGTGAATGAAATAAAAATATTCATTGATAAAGTTCGCAGAATTATACAATGGTTCCATCAGAGCGGAGTTGCTGCAGACCAATTGAGAAATTCTCAAAAGGCTGAAAATGTACCGGAAGGAAAAATTTAACACCTGGTAGGAGATGTTTCAACGCGGTGGAATTCACAATTGCATATGCTTGAAAGGTTTATAGCTATGAGTGGGACGGTAGGCGGCATTTTGTTGAATTACCCAAATGCTCCTCCTATGATTCAAGCTAGTGAAATTGCTGTACTGAAAGAGGTCGTAAAAATTCTCAAACCGTTTGAAAAAGTAAGCGAGGAGATGTGCTCTGAAAAATATGTTAGCGCAAGTAAAGATATTCCCATTATAATTATGCTTGAAACAGTTTTTGGAAAAAACAGATACATCGCATGATTTGGCCATTCAATTAAAAAATTCAATAATAAATAAATTTAAGAAAAGATTTGAGCACATACAAAAAAAACATTTATTTAATACTGCAACATTTTTAGATCCTCGTTTTAAAAAATTACACCTTGATGACGGAGCATCTTTGGCAAGAACTATGAACTACATTAAACGATCCATTGAAGAAAACCGAGAACCTGAAGATTGCCCACTGTCAATAACTTCGGCCGCTGATGATGTCGATAATGATGACATTTGGGAAACTCACAACAAGCTGTTGTTGGAGACTATGAGGAGAACCAGTCGAAGTCACATTCAGACATCTGAATTGAGCTTGTACATAGCTGCGCCTCTAATAGGATTAAAAGAAGACGCTTTAGAATCCTGGAAAAGCTATGAGGGAGCTTATCCCAAACTCACTTTGGCGTGTAAGCACCTATTAGTACCGGCTTCTTCGGCACCAGCAGAGAGATTGTTCTCGAAAGCTGGCGCCATATTAACAAAGACCAGGAGCCGAATATTATCCAAACGCATACCTAAGCTGTTATTTCTGAACTCGTTGCCTACGGATTTCTAGTTCCTTTTTATTTGAATAATTTGATTTTGTTGATTTATTTTAATTTGATTATTCTAAAACTTTAATTTATATTGATTTTATAAGAATTTACTATTTCAGTACGAATATCTAGTTTTTTGAATTTGAATAATTTAATTTTGTTGATTAATGTAAAAAAAAAGATTATTTTAAAACTTTAATTTGTGACGATTATACAGTGTGAGTCACGTTAAAGTGCACATATGAAAATAGATGAAACTAGACCTATTTTTATTGACAAAAAAGAGGTCAAAAATTTAATCTATACAGGGTGTTACTTTGCATTCTTGCCATATTTACAGAGGTTACCATATTACTGATACTGAACACAAATCCGTAAAAAAATAATGCCCGAAAATTTTTTTTTTTAATCTTGAGTATTTTATTTTATCGACAATCTGTTAAACACATCACTAATTATCGTAACGCATGCACATCACTTGTTGGCGATGGCGATGAAGACTTTTTTACTTTTTATTGTATTTTTAAATATCTATTGCAATCTATTGTCTTTAAAATGTCTTTTTGACACTTGTAAAAAACTGAGAAATCCATCAATCACAAATCACGTTAAAAATAATACAAAAATGTCTGAAGTGTATTCAAACAACGAATAATTTAATCAAAATGGTGCTTGGAGTGTCTGCAAGACGTCTTAGACGAAATGCTTGATGACGTACCCTTAGCGTTACACCAAATGCTCTACTACCAGCAGGATGGTGCTCCCCCACAATAAGGACGTCAAGTGCGCGAATAATACGTTTGGTGAACAGTGGATTGGACGAGTGGTCCAGTAGCTTGGCCACCACGATCCTCGGACCTGACACCAATGGATTTTTGGAGTGACTTGAAACGACTGGTATGCGCAGAAGAGATAAACAGTGTAAACGAGTTACATGAAAGGATTGTTTTAGTGAAACTGTGAGACAAAACGTTTATGTGTTGCGAAAACTAAAGTGAAAAACCTACGCTTCGCCGTGCTAGATTCGCCGCCGTAAAGGCACAGGCCTTCATCAGAAAGGAGGACACTTTGAACACTTGCTTCGCAGTACGTAAACTTTGTCAGTAGGAACTTCGTTCGTTCGTTTCAGCCAAATGACGTCCACTGCTGGACAAAGGCCTCCCCCAAGGTTTTCCACAATGAACGGTCCTGCGCTGCCCGCATCCAGGCTCTTCCCGCGACCTTTACCAGATCGTCGGTCCACCTAGTAGACCTAAGGTCCACCTAAGTAGGAACTTATAAATAAATAATTAATTGTGAATAAGGTGATTTCATTTCATACTTAATTTATTAATTTGTAAAAATAGGGTACAATGTTAAAATTAATTAAAACCCTAATAATTATTACGTATTTTTGACGGTCCTAAGCCCGTAAAGTAGAAAGGAAAATCTGAAATCAACTGAAGAGTATTTTAAAATAATTATTATGACTGGATAAAAAGGCTGGTACCCAGAGCCATAAAACAACAGGTTATTAAGAACTAGGCCACGCCCACTAGGTTTATTCCACTTGCACCTGTAGAACGTGCGAGACAAAATGGGTTTATTCCAATTTGTACTGAAAAACCAAATTTACTAAAATCTTAGTGTACTTTCTTTATGGGAGTCTCTTGTTTATCTTAAATAATAGGTATTGTTCCCTACTTTTATCTCTGTGAATATGGCAAGAATGCAAAGTAACACGGTGTATATATAAAAGAAAGTCGTGTTAGTTACTCCACTTATAACTCAAGAACGGCTGAACCGATTTAGCTGAAAATTGTCAGGGAGGTAGTTTAGAGCCAGGAGAAGGACATAGGATACTTTTTATCCCGTTCAAAATTAAAAAAAAAGTCTGCTTATTTATTGCCATTAAGGCGGAATAAAGTTCGCCGGGTCAGCTAGTTATTTATATAATTTTTTTTCTTCCAATTACTTATTGTAAAGAAAACGTAATAACTTTTAAACCAAGCGGTATATCCTGATAAAATAAAAACAGTAATAATGCTAAATAACAGGCGATACTAAAAAAATACATAAAATACACAAAAAAGGCCAACAAATAATAAAAAATGATACTTTTTGAAAAAAATCTGCTTTTAAATTCGTGTTTTTTTTGGTTATTTGAATTTTTTTTCCAAAAAATGCCCCTATAACCGGTGGTTTTTATTACTTTGTATTATTCTCTATCGTATTACCTTCGTAAAACCAAAAATCGCATGTCTCTATCCCTATCACAACGTTAAAATCGATTTTTTTGTTAACCGATTAATTAAAAATGGATTTTTTATCTACAATGTCACATCCCTAGATTCTGCTGGGTCAAGGGCCACGCTGCCATCCCGCGCAATGTCCGGGCGGACATGGAGGCTGGGGCGGCGGCGGTTATGAGGGCCCCAGATGACTGTAACTTCCCCATGTCGCACGTCAAGGGTGTCCTTCGGGCTGAGACTTGCCAGGCGTGGCAGGTGAGGTACGAAGAGGCGCCTCAGGGGTCCCAGACAAAACTTCTATTTCGAACTCTTTCGGATTTTTCGCGCTTCCGAGCGCATACCCCGTCGTCATATTAACTAACGCAGTTTGTCTTGGGACACGGGGCGCACCTCAGTTACTTGCACCGATTCGAGATTTCGTCATCTTGCGCCTGCCCCTGCGACGGCTCCTCCCCCCAAGCCCAAGACTCCGGGCTCCTCTTAGCACACTGCCCACGCTTCGCGGCCAAGCGCCTGGAGCACATCTTGTGCGGGTTGAAGGGGATGGAGCCCAATTTACTTTTAAAGATACAGACACCTTCGGGAGTACAAGAAAGAAAAAAGACTACCTCTTCATGAGGATCCCCTTATGTGGTGGAATGGAAATGCGCACAAATACCCCCATATTTTGCCAATAGTTCGCCAATACTTATCAGCTCCCCCCAGCAGTGTAGCCAGCGAGCAATTATTTAGCGAAGCTGGTTTAATATATGAAGAACATCGAAATAGGCTGAAAGGTGAAAAAGAGGCCAAGTTACCTACTCTTTTTTAAATACAATAACTTGCCGCTGTTTAATTTTGACTACTAAAGTACAAATTTAATAAAAAAAAAAAAATGCAAAATTGTGCTTTTTTTCAGTGTTAACGCTTCCGTTTCCGCTTTCGTTAAGATTTACTTTTGACGTCTGTTTCCGTTTCTGCTTCCGTTATGCCAGTTCCGTTGCATCACTAGGAGCCCTTTAAGGCCGGGTAGCAGAGAAAATGGCGAAAATGAGGTTTTCATTTTTCATTTTTGAGGTACTAAACAGTAAAATTAAAGGCTAAGATTTTTATTGGGCATAGTTGAGGATATTTTCTAGGGCTATTAACGGATGGAAACACGATTTGATGAAGTTGACTCGATAGAATATATTCCCAAAGTTACCTCTATTCGTTTTCTATTTATGGTTTTATTTTTAAAATAAGCGATTTGAGATTCTAAATCTTTTACTAAACTAAAGTTCAGAAATAACTTGAGGGCTTTTAACGGATGAAATTTTTATATTGCGTCTATTTAGTTACTATGTTAAAAAATGTGGAAAAAATCGTCCATGACGGCTTAGACAATCTCAATCAGTCGCGCGGTGGCGCTTACGGAGGACGGACGCGTGTCAGTTTTTTGGCCGTGACAGTTCGCGATTTGTCAATATTTTTGACAATGATGACTTTGATGAGTCACAGTATAATAATATCAGTGTTACTGGAGAAAGCTTAAATTTTTGATAATTAAGAATTATCAATTTTGTCTTCCTATTGAAATTTAAATCGTTCGCATCCTTTTAAACGAAGACTCTACTCATGATACATAGTACATTCCTCAAATATGAGACAAAACCAATGAGTTAAAATTACATTTTGATAGTACCTACATACAATCGTCTTACACTCTTTACAAGAGCACACTGACACAAATAAATAATAAAAAATACTGTCTAAGGTCTGTAGCTAAAGGTCTAAGCTGTAAGATAGAAGAATCTTCTAGCCAAAAAGATGGCAGATGCAGCAGCAACGGATTTTAAACTGGAGTTGATGTGACTCCTTGTAGACTTGAGTGTCTAGAGCAGCTATACTCAACCTGCGGCCCGCGGGCCGCATGTGGCCCGCCGGGCCTTTATCAGTGGCCCGCGTACACTCAGAGATAATTGTATACTATTTTGAATTTCGCGCCCATTCGCGACGCGTCGGCGAAATAGTGCACGAGCAGCAGAGAAAAACAATAGGTAACTAGATAGCCGGCCGCGGTCGGCGGTGCGTTCCATCCAGTGAGTGTTTGGCAGAAAGGGAGGTCCGCGAGCGGGAATCCCTCTTCTACGTGAGCGCGTGTCGTTCTGTTTGCCGGTTGCAACTTGTTTTGAGTTTGACTTATTGAAGTTGTTCAGTGTTTCGTTATTGTTTTAATTTAAAAACAATGTCAGGAGTATCTTCTAAGTATAAACGAAAGATATCTGATGAAAATAGATTGTTTCAAGATGAGTGGGAAACTGAATATTTTGTTGTGCCTAACAAAAACAGTGCAGCTACTTGTTTGATATGTCGTGAAAGTATTACATTGAAGAAATACAATATTTCTCGTCATTTTACTACAAAACATAATTCGTTCAACGACACGTTTCCTCCTGGATCGTCTTTAAGAAATGAAAAATTGCAGTTTTTTAAGAGATCATTAAATCAACAACAGAATGTTATGTCTGTTGCATTGTCACAAAACTCCGCGGTAACTAAGGCATCATACGAAATTTGTTACATTCTTGGTAAGCATATGAAACCTTTTACAGATGCAGAAATCGTAAAAGAATGCTTTGTTAGTGCTGCTGATATACTTTTTGATAAATTCAGTAACAAGAAACAAATACTAGCTGATATAAAAAAAATACAGCTTTCCGACTCAACCTGTACGAGGCGTATTGAAGACATTTCTAAATATATTCATGAAGATGTTTTGGATAACCTGAGAAAGTGCAAGTTTTTTAGTTTGGCTTTCGATTCCAGTACCGATATTTCAGCTACATCGCAATGCTCGTTGTTTGTTAGATATTGTACCGAGAATAATCTAATTGTCGAACAATTTTTGAAATTTTTATCAATGAAAGGTCAAACCCGAGGCATAGATTACCTTGATACTATTTGCAATTATTTAGAGCAGAATGATATTGACATTAAAAAAATTGTGTGTGTTTGTACAGATGGCTGTCCTTCAATGACTGGGTCCGAAAATGGATTTATTGCGTTGTTTAAGAAAAAATATAATTTAACTAATTTAGTGACATTTCACTGCTTTATCCATCAAGAAAACTTGATCGCGCGTGCTGTGAATCCCGATTTAGAAGCAGTAATGAAGACAGTAATCAATATTGTCAATTATATACGAGCAAAAGAATTGAACCACAGAAAATTTACAAGTCTTTTGGAAGAATTAAAAAGCGAGTATAGCGACGTCCTTTTACATACCTCGGTGCGATGGCTTAGTAGAGGAAAAGTTTTGGAAAGGTTTTTTTCTTTACGCCATGAAATAATGCTTTTTTTAGACCAAAATAATAAAATTTACCCTGAATTACAACAGGATGAATGGTGGTGTCTTTTAGCTTTTCTTTGTGATATCACAGAAAAATTAAATAATGTGAATCAGAGTTTGCAAGGTAAGGATAAGATAGTCTCCAATATGGCCAATACAGTATTTGCTTTTGAAGAAAAGATAAGTATTTTTTATAAAGAATTACAGAACAAAAATCTGCAAAATTTTTCCACTATGTTAAAGACCACAGAAGACCTTTCCAACATTTCTGAGAAAAACTGTGTTATATTTTTGGATTATATAACTGCACTGTTAAACGAGTTCCAAAAAAGATTTCAGGATCTAAGAAAAATAAGAAAATGTTTGTTACTGGTAGAAAATCCATGGCATTTAGAAACAACAACTATTGGTGAGTTGGCTTCAGTTTTAAACTGTAATTATTCACAGTTGTTTGATGAATTCATCGATTTTAAAAATGACACCAACCTAGAAGTTCTGTTTAAAGAAAAAAGGGAAAACAAAGAATATGTAGAATTTTGGAGCATTGTTCCCCAAAAATATAAAATGGTTCAGAGAAGTGCCCAAACCTTATTAACATTTTTTGGGTCTACGTACCTGTGTGAGTCGTCATTCTCAAAAATGAAATACATAAAGAACTTGTATAGGAACAAACTTACAGATTCTCACCTGGATGATGTAATAAGGTTAGCGTGCAGCGACAAGCCAGATCTGGACAAAGTAATGAAAAAGCGTTCACAGTTTCAAACATCACATTGAATGATTTACATCTGTTATTACTATTTTTCAAAATTTTAGTTTCTGTCTTATCGTTATCTTGGCTAATATTTTTAATTTTATTGTAACTACCTTCACTTTCTCGACCATTAAAGTAATTTTGGAAAACTAATTCTTTTTACTCCTAAATTATTTCTGCTTGCGGCCCGCGACATCATGACTAAACCGTGTTTGTGGCCCGTATAAAAAAAAGGTTGAGTACCGCTGGTCTAGAGCGTCCCTTCCTCCACCATGCGTAAGAATTTTCACAAAAATACTGTCTAAGGTCTGTAGCTAAAGGTCTAAGCCGTAAGATAGAAGAATCTTATAGCCAAAAACATGGCTGATGCAGCAGATATCAACGGATTTAAAACTGGAGTTCATGTGTATCCTTGTAGTTTTGAGTCTCTAGAGCAGTGGTTCTTACTTACTACATTGATCATGACTTCTTTCTTGATTATTTAAAAACGAATTGTTATAAATCTATAAGACCGGGCACGAAAGCTGGAGATCCTTGTGTAGTTGATATTAGGACTTTGAAATACACTGATTCTAAAATAGAATACAAACTGCATTTTGACCACGATTGGAAACTGTTACCGATACGACCCTCTACATCTGAAGCAGAAAAACTATACAGTCAGTCTTCTTTACCCATAACTACACGTAAATTCAACGACCTCCAAAGCATGAAAAAAAATATTTTTCCTAAAGACTACCATAGTTTCTATGACACTTTGCTGCACGAGTGAGACCTGAATTGTAACTATTTGTTTGTTTTTATAATAAAAATACTGCAATGATATCATAGTTTTAATTCAGCAACCTCGTATCTATAAAAATAAACTTATAAATTAAAATTAAAATGACATTAAGGTAAAACCAGCTCCAAAAGTAGTATTCAACAAGTGTTTATCAAGTGTAGTTTAACGATTTTAAATAAATTTAGTTTAAAAAAAAACAGTTTTTGTGTCTCCTGAACATTTTAAGATTTTATAGATACGAGGTTGAGAAAGTAAGACGACGATTTGGTATCTGAAATGAGCCTAGGATCGCAAAAGTTGACGCAGTTACTCAGAAAAATGTCTAATTTAGCGGTAAATACGCAAGTATCACAGGAAGCTTCAAAACCTTTATGGATATCTCGTCTTCCGAATTCAGTAAAAGCTATTCTGTCAGTGGCACAAGACACTAAGCTGGAGGAACTTGCGGCACTAGCCGACAAGATCATGGAAAATGTACAGTCAGCGGATATTGCAGCTGTAGCTTCCACATCAACAGTTCTTGATATGCTCGGACTCCCTATCCGTCTTGACCGCCTTGGAGCAACGGAGCACGGTTGCACCCATCTTGACCGCGATACATCGTATTGTGTATGAGCACTTTCTAGTCGGTGAGATAAGATTTTGTTGGGTCAAGGGCCACGCCGCAATTCCGGGCAATGTCCGGGCGGACATGGAGGCCGGGGCGGCGGCGGCCATGAGAACGACCCCAAGCTACTGCCACTTTCCAATGTCGTATGTCAAGGGGATCCTACGGACGGAGACCCGCCAGGCGTGGCAAACTAGGTACGAGGAGGCGCCTCAAGGGTCCCAGACAGAGGTTATTCCCAACCCTCGCGGACATATTGCGATTCCGAGCGCTGGCTCCGCCGTCATTTGAGCTGACACAGTTTGTTTCGGGACACGGGGCGCACCTCAGCTACCTGCACCGTTTTAAAATCTCAACATCTTATGCCTGCCCCTGCGACGACTCCTCCCCTCAAGACCCTTGGCACCTTTTAGTACACTGCCCGCGCTTCGCGGCTAAGCGCCTGGAGCATAACATCCTGTGTGGGTTAAGGGGGGTGGAGCCGTTCGACTTTGCGGCATTGGGGGGAAAGGACGAGCTGGTGCGGTCAGTTGTGCGCTTGATTGTATACAGGGTGGAAACGATAAGTGATCTCACTCGATTATTTCTAAACTATACAAGATATCTAAACACTGGTTACTGATCCTGAAAGTGCTTCACGAGCTCTATCCAACGGTACCAATAATAGGTTACAAAATAAACTAGCTCCTAATAAACTAGGAGCTATAGTCCTCTGTAGTTAAAGTTCTCTTCCACCTTCAGCCTAATCATCAGTTTCCACCAGGTGTGATGAAGGGCAAGAGCTTCCTCGTTGAGAATAAAAACATGTTCTGTCCAGTTACTGCTCTAAATCTGTTCTACGTAATGTAAACTTAGAGGATTCCCAATATCAATTCACTCTAAGAAAGTCAAAAACATGTAACGGAATCTCCGACTTACCACTTTAGTGGACCGATTACAGGAAATAGTGGCCCATTAAGTACATGTTTTTTTGTATTATTATGAAAGTTCAGGAAACGGCGCAGTTTTTAAAATGGTTTTGAACCTATGGAAGTTCTGTTTTTTACTTAAACTTTTAAGTTGAAAATTTGATAGTGTTCTGATAAAAGCATAATTGTAATGTTTCTAGCAAAACTTTTGTATCTTGAATCAAAGATAGGAAGTTGATTATTTTTTTCAAACATCTGCAATTAATAACAAATCTGTCGTAAAAAAGAAATCTGAGAAAAGTCACCCCAAAAAAAAGATAAAAATGTTTAAAGCCTACTAGGTCACAAAATTTTAAAATATCACAAAATTAACTCTATATCCTAAACTAAGCACAATCGTATTATATACATGGGGGTGATTTAGGTACACCTTGATGTAAGGAATCTAAATTTTTCTTTTAGACCTCACTGTTTTGGCCACCCTGTATAGTAGTTTAAATCACGTTATGTAATGGGGCGATGATCTGTGCTGGGTTGGGGGCCGCGGGTCGGGTGCGGGGACGGTTGGCTATAATGGCTATGGCGCTTAGGTCTGGCCCGCTGCCCACACGCCCGGCCCGCGGCTTAACCAGCATGGAACCAAACAACTGTACATAGAATAGTATATTAACGAAAATTCGCTATTGGATTCATCTCGGCGAGTCAAGCTCGACAAAATCTAACTCAAAAAAAAATAAATGTACACCTATAGTATAGGTATTATATATCATTTTGAGCGCAAAATTCTTGCCGACACCCCCGTACCACTTTGAAACTCCTACAATTTCATTTCGCGAATTTATTGAATTTTTTGTGTTTCTAAATTAAACTTAGAAAATTTCCATAGTAAATTTTATAACTTTGTCATTTTTGGTCGGATTTTCAATTTTTTTTCGCTTAAATAGATTCAACCTTTTCGGTTTAACACTCCCGTGACGTTTGATTAGCACCGTTTCATACTAAATTCTGTTTTTGTGTTGGTCTTTAAGTGTTTTTTTCTTCCTTGTTTTGGAAACCGTAACTTTCTTTTGTTTCTGTCGCCTTGCTGACTGCCTATTGTCATTAACATGTCTAACAAGCCGCGCTGCGTCAGCCCTCGGTGTGTGGCCGTTAGGGAGGCGCACACAAGACTCCTCCAAAATCTGGAGGGGTACCGGAAATACGAATCGCAGTTGTTAGGGCTCCACAATTAGAACAAAGTGCTTTTGGACACCATCCTGGGGCCGGCTAGGGAGGAAAGCCACCTGCTTGTCGGCCGGTCCATTGGCGCGGTCGCAGACCCCGCGGTCGCGACACCGGCCCTGGCCTCTGGCGGAAGTGATCTGGGGGGCCCGGGGGGCCTGGCCCGTCCGGAGGTGGGAACCATTCTGGCTGGAATGGCCAGTATTGACCCTCTAATATCTCCAATCGGGTCCCCGGGGCCTTCGGGCTCGCAGTCGCCGGGATCGGGACATTCTTCTCCCAGGGCCCTATCACCATCGTCCCCTGGCCGGCTCCGGGTTCCGCCGGCGGCAGCTCGCTCCCGCTCCCTCTCCCCCGCCCTTCAGCGGCGGGAAAATATGCATACCATGCCCACCCCCCCTCATGCACTCGCAACATCCGGGGCTCCCCCGGCTCTACTGCAGAGCTGGGGTTGGACTTCATCGGCCCAGGGGGGGGCGGCAAGGGAATATCGACTTTGCATATTATGTGGGAAGCACATCAGTTCCCATGTGGCCAGACACTTCTCAAGGAGGCACCGGGGTTACGGAGTCCCGGTGAACCGGTATGCCCGCTCCTATCCTCGGGGCCTCTTTTTCTACGCCGGCCAAAGGTTGGAGACCTGCCCTCCGGAGGCCAGGGTGGAGCCCGCGCTGCTGGAGGGGGTTGATGGGGTGGTAGGGAGTTTTGCCCTCCCCTAGGTACGAGGAGGCGCCTCAAGGATCCCAGACAAGGAGGTTATTCCCAACCCTCGCGGACATATTGCGATTCCGAGCGCTGGCTCCGCCGTCATTTGAGCTGACACAGTTTGTTTCGGGACACGGGGCGCACCTCAGCTACCTGCACCGTTTTAAAATCTCAACATCTTATGCCTGCCCCTGCGACGACTCCTCCCCTCAAGACCCTTGGCACCTTTTAGTACACTGCCCGCGCTTCGCGGCTAAGCGCCTGGAGCATAACATCCTGTGTGGGTTGGATTTATAATAAACTATTTGTTTTCCTTTAACTTAGGGCCTGGCTGGAAACGTACTTTGGCCAAGACTGGACAAGTGGACATCGTTGGTGGAATTGAAATATTATAAAAAAGAGCTTAATAGTGAAAATGTGATAGGGCGACTAATGTACGAAGAAGAAATTGTAGAAGATGACTTCATCTAAGTCAACGCTTTTTTTTTTTAATATCTCCTAAGACTCCTAACAGGGTAGAGTGGATTTATCTGAGTTTGAAGTTAAGCGACTCCCTAAAGTTATGCCAATTAAGGGCCACAAAGTAGTCCCACTTTATGACGGTCCTCTAATAAAAGGCATCAGAAATAATTTGAGACTAAAAACAACGCGACCTGCAATCTTGAAGAATTAACTAGACTCTAGTTCCGAGGTTTCTGATGAAATTCAAGAAGAAGTAATTGAAATGCAGCATGATAGTAAATTAAAAGACACCTTCCAATCAGGAATTAACCTTGAAGATTTTTGGAGCCAAAAGGCAATTTCTTTGCCCAAACTTCGAGACATTGCTATACGTTATCTTACGTTATATTCATCGACTTATCTATGCGAGCATTTGTAACGTTTATTTTTATTTTTGCGAAACAAATAAATTCATGGTAGTTCTAAAACTATAATTATCTGTTTTATATTAATAAAACATAGGGACAAAATAAAAAATATGTAAATTTACAGAAGAACACATTCAAGAAAATATGCGGATCAAATTGGCAACACAACTGTTTATAGTCAGTGTTGCAGTTCTAACTGACCATTTGGTAGCGAAAGGTACGAGTATCTTCCAGTGGAATGACGACAAATATTCGATTTTACAGTTTTAATTTATTTAACAGCTGCTTAAATGATTTCCAAGTAGTTGAAAAATTTTATAATTTGTTTATGTATGTCGTTTTTGTTTGTGACGTCACTCTGAATACATTTGGACGGAGTGATCTTCAAAAAATAAAATTAGCATGTCTCGTCTTTCTTTTTATGACAAATTTAAGGATATTCTAAAATAATAACATCACTTAATTAAGAAATCCTAAACCTGCCACGGGACACCCTGTACTTTTAGACCTAGCTAACGAAAGAGACAGGCGCCGACGATGAAACGAACTGCGGAACAGCTCTATAAATCCGTTCGACAATACGTCTGAAGAAGACTTCGTCAAAACTAACAGACTTTCCAAGCAGTTAGTTGAAGGTCTATTTGAAGATATTCTCCCTTTAGTACCCAAAGAAAGGCGGTTGCCTACACTACCTATACTTAGAGTAAAGGTACTTAGAGTAATGGTTTTTCTTACAGAGACGCAATGGATCGCCCGCAAGAGTATGAAGTGCGCTACAGATACGTTGGAATGAAAGCCATAAAGGTGAGACTGCCGGGCGAGGAGCTGTGGACCCGCGTCGTGACGATCTTCAACGGTAGCGTGTTTTTTTGCTTAGTGTAGGCACACACTAGACGACACGCGATGACGCGACAGCGACAGCTCGGCGACTAAAGCCCGGTCTGCGAGCACGTAGAATTTTGTCCAATGACCCCAAGCTACCCATCCTTATCGCTCGCGCGTAATTATATTGCTGTCGCGACTGTACTGGCGTCCGCAGTGAGTGTGCGAGCGCCTATTCTAGAATTTCATATATACACGCCTATTCTAGAATTTCATATATTAGCTTGTCGTCGCGTTTATGTCGCCGAGTTGCCGCTATCGCGTGTTGCCGAGTGTGCGCCTACGCTTAAGTGGAAGTTTTTTTCAAAATATTTTCCGTTGCAACATATTGTTGTTTTTTGCAGAGGCATATCTCGTCGAGCCCGTCAAGATCGTCGAGCCGCCATACCGTATTCGCCTGGTCAGCCAGCCGGGCGAGAAGACATGGAAGCGACATAAGATTTATTATTAAGAAGAGTGTAAGCCTTTGACATTTTAAGATTTTGCAATACATTTTCTATTACTCATTTTATTTAATGTATGCTATATTATTTACAAATCTTGTCTAGAGCATTCAAGACAAAAAGCTAAAAAATAGCTACGAAAAAATTAACCAACCAGTCAACGAAAACTGTGATGAATCTGCAAATTGAATGTTTGATGCTATTAACAGTTCACTATCCCACCACAACCTTTCCTTTGATAGAGTATCTGATCTGCATCAGTCGAATTTTTAATGTTTATCAATCAGTCAATCGAAACTGATGGTATTCTCACAGATATTTCAAAGAGCAAGAGGTGGATAATACTTAGTACATTCCGGAAGCGAAAAAGGCGTCGCATCTAATATACGAATAGTTTTTAGTGGTGTCAATGTCAATAAGCAAGAGGATTCAGAAATGAACAACAAAAAAAAATGAGTTACACAACATTTTAACCGTAACAACACAGATCCATCAATTTATTGTAATGGATAATGCACCTGTTGGCCACTGGATACAGCCTTATCTCTATTACATCTCAGACTACAGCCGTATCTCTATGACAATCCGGACTTGATAGGTCAGCGACATCCGGTTCCGCCCACTTACACTCTCGATTGCACTCCATAACTGCTTGAGCGACCATGGGTACTAAAGCCCGGTCTGTGAGCACGTAGAATTTTGTCCAATGACCCCAAGCTACCCATCCTAATCGCTCGCGCGTAATTATGTTGCTGTCGCGCTCGCACACTCACTGCAGGCGCCCGTCGCACATACGCGACAGCAATATAATTACGCGCGAGCGATAAGGATGGGTAGCTTGGGGTCATTGGACAAAATTCTACGTGCTCACAGACCAGACTATAGTAGTACCCATGGTCGCTCAAGTGAGTCATGGTCGTCAAGTAGTACATTATTGGTTTAAGTTTAAGTTTTAGTTCACAACTACAATTCTTCGTGTTATTCAGTCATTCATTATTAAATTCAGTAAAGGATTCAAGTCGATAATTATAATGATTGTATTCTGTTATTACAAAGACAAATAAAACTAGTATTGGCATCTACAAGGTGTTTATTTGAAGTCCTGTTTCCCCGTACACATACACAACAGCACCATATCATTCTGATATAAAGAATAAAGCCCATCATCCGTCAATAAAGAACAACGCACATGCTCTAGCTTCTAGAGTCTAGAAGGTTGGCATTATAAATTAAATAAAAAATTAACATGAAACCTATAAGACAGTCATCTACTGCAAATAAAAGTTTGTTAGATATGACACGGAAGACAAGAAACGATAAAACGAAGTTAGAGAAAAAAGTCGCAGAGTTTTTTGAAGAAGATTGCAATAGCAGATTATGCCCAGGTAAAAAAGATAGCATTACAAAAGGTAAAATAACCATGAAAAATATACACGCCAAGTTTATAAAAACAAAAAATATAAATTGAGTTACACGCTGTTTTGCCGCCTACGACCTTTTTGGGTTGTAACCCCAAACATCCACCAAAGAGAAACTTGTTTATGTGTAACTCATGCAAACATGGAGCTAACCTTGGCTTCCCTAAAACAGGCAGACATCATAGATTTTCCAAACTATCAGAGCATGCTTAATTATTTATGTTGCGACCAGTACAATGAAAAATGTCTTATGCGAGAATGTCTTAACTGCAAATCACGTTCCATATGTTATCGTGAGTTTGACAATTCTGTTTTGATAAAATACTCTTCATGGCAATGTATTACAGAGGACATTTAGGATAATAAAACCAAGAAAAAACGCAGGGTTCGAAAATATAAGAAAATAACATTGAACTGTGCTCCAAAAGACATTGTGATGAAACTTGAAGAAAACCTTGATATTTTTTTAAAGCATGAAGCAAATATAGTGCATCAATATGAAACCATTAAAAGTCTAAAAGATAACTTAACTGAAAAAGATGCTGTGTGACTTTTCCGAAAATTATAATACAAAATATTCTTCGGAAGTTCAATCATTCCATTTTGGTGGTTCACGTACGCAAATAAGTTTGCATACTTTATTACTATGGTCTTATAATATGAAAAGGGAGAAACAAAATGTTTCGCTACAATGTGAGAAAACCTAAACCATAATGTACCTGTTATCTGGGCTCATCTAAAACCTGTCATGAAACTCCTTCCGTCCTCGGTAGAAAATGTTTATTTCTTAAGCGATGGTCCTGTTACTCAGTACCGTAACAAGGATATGTTTTTTTACTTAGTTTGTAAATTGACTGAAAGCTATCCGAATATTTATGATTTTACCTGGAACTATCATGAAGCCGGTCATGGTAAAGGAGCTCCAGATGGTATCGGAGGGACATGTAAACGAACCGCTGACAATTGTAGCTTTAGGAACTGACATTGCTACGATTGACGACTTTGCTACGGAATTAAACAAATCTTGTCCCGGCATTAAAATTTTTGTGATACCCGAAGAAGAAATTGATTTTCAAAAGAAGATAATGGAAGATAATCGACCAAACATCAAACCTTTTACTGGTACACTAATAGTACATCAAGTACGTGGAAACTATTTCAGCAATACGTTATACATGAAGAGCCTCAGCTGCTTTTGTAACAAGTTTTATCCCCATTTTCACTTAGGCGACATTAAATACCCCCAAAATTAAATAAACAAATTAGATGTTGATGCAGTATACACCGATTCTGAGGAAGATGTGCAAAACCAAATAGTTGCACAAACATCTACTCATGTGATTAATACTATAGACAATGCAGTCACTGCTATGACTGTCAAGAACGGAGATTTTGTACTTGTGGAATATAATATTAATAATAAAAAATATAGATATGCCGGCGTATGTTCGTCAGATTTTGATGATTTTTTAAAGATCTCCAATGAAAATGCTAAGCTTTTTAGAATAAATGAGAATGACATGTCTGATGTTAAATGGGAACAGATCTTGACTATACTACCAGTTCCAAATATACTTATGAAGGGTAATAGAGTATTCTACAAGTTTCCAAAGCCTGTTGATGTATTTGAAAAGTAAATTGTTCATTTTTAATATTGAAGTTAAAAATATTTAGTTCCCTACAATTATTGATTCTGTTCTTTGCAAGAACTGGAAGTTTTCATTTATACTGTCCACTGATAATTTTTAAGTTTATTTGTTTAAATATTTTTGAGACTGATAGATGTATCATTAGATAGTAGGTACTATTGTTTTGTTTTGTAAAAGAAGTTTATATTTTTGTTTAAATTTTATTCAGATTAAAGGGCATTCAAGTGTCTTATAAGTTTATGAATGTTTTGTAATTAAAAACAATCAAACAATATGTACTGTGACTTTCGTCTCAGATTAAAATGATAAGCAGAAATGATTAATTCTGTTATTTGATACGGGTAATTAAAATTTAAGTCTTTTAACAAACCATTATTTAATTTAAAAAATAAGGTTGCATTTAGAAACTGTGAAGACTGAATGAATCTTGTATGTTAAAAATATTCAAATACTATAATTTATATATGTTTAATTTAATATTATTCCCCTTTCTTAGCTAATAATCAATGGCCTGTCATTTCCCTGCCTAAATTTGTCACTACTCTGGTAACACATTTTCCTCTGGTGCTCATAAAATTAAAAAAAGTGGAAAAATCTTGTGGCCCACATCATTACAAAATAATGTCAAATAGAGAAATAATCAAAATTGAATGGAACAAATTACATTTCCTTCAGAGACACAAAAAAAACAAATAGCATATATTCACCCATATTGTGAAGGCCACAATCTTAACTGGAGAAGCCAAGGGAAACAATGTTCTCATACCATATCCCAATCATACCTAATAACTTATAAAATACCATTTAATTTTAAAAGCCTGCAGACTACGAGCCTTTTTTCGCTGCCTCGTGATGAAGCATTGCGGGACATATGGATGCAGTAAATCCTGCATTAGAAACCATGACAAAAGAACAACTTCGTCAACGAAAGGTAAGTGACAATAAATAATAGTCACTTGTGAGCATATTTAAGAATATGAAAACAAAAATAATGCATAACTTCAAATTATGGTCACCGTTTGGCCATATTTTCGGTACTTACCGAAACTTTTTTTTATTTTTATTAGAGGCAAGCTTTGTTTTTGACCATTATTTTACACACTTGAACTGTTATATTCTGTTACCGACCATTTCCGGAGAAACGTCACGCCCCTCCTACAGCACTTCTACCAACTTCCGCTAATTGTCTTAAATGATTAAATAATGCCTTACAAATTGATTTGATCATATGAATCTTAATTAAATTGTTTTAAATTAATATTTATCTATTTAGGTCAGCCTAATAGGTATGTTAAATGAGATTTAATGGAAATTAATAGTTGTTGTTATGTTCTAAACCGTGAAGTTGAGTGGTAATTGTGTAAAAATGGAGTGTACGGTGTTATTCGAGACATTTCTCTGTTCCTAATCGTAAGGGGTAACTCTACCCGAATAAATACTGGTCATTAATTCTGCGTGATTATTTCCACCCTGACCTCTGTTTACAATTCAGAGTGCTGGCACTCTGACCCTGACCCTGGGGTCAACCTTCTCCATAAGCGGTGAGAAAATGATTACTAACAACATGGAAACTAATGGAAAGCACTAGGATGTGTGCGGGCTATACTTCAACCAGGAAGTCGAGTTATTAGGAAACCGAGGATGCCACAAAATGGAACGAATGCCTTGGCCCCGGTTCGCCTTAACGCATCATTACATAAATAATTTAGACTATGAACAGCAGTAGGTGGAAAAGGCTATCTAAAAACGCAGGTGTTGTCATGTCCATAATTTGAAAGTGCCACCTCTTTCAAGTGTAGCCTGGTATGAGTGGTATGATGACTTGAAGCAATAAATTCTTAGGACAAATTTATTGGATAAACGGGGAATTTAAATAGATTGAAGGTCCTCGTTTATCCAATAATTGTCGTAAGAATTGAACCATTGCTACAAAAGATTGAACCCAATCTAAGTGAGGATAGGGAGTTTATTTTCTCTAGTGGGGGACTGGGGCACGGTAATAATATCATACAGTATTGTAAGGGGGCGTCCATAAATTACGTGAGACAATTTTGCCTATTTTTCAACCCCCCCGCCCCCCTTGGTGAGATTTGGTGAGATTTTGCCTGACCCCCTCCCCCACCCCCTAATCTCACGTGATATTTTTAAAAAATCCGAAATTTAATGGTTTTGGAGTAATTTAACTGAAGTTTTTTTTTGTGTGCTTAGTGCGAGTTTGCATTTACCGTTGTCGCTAACGAGTGCATCAAAAAGATCTATAAAGTTTAAGATTTTAGTTCTTGAAAGTATCTGCTAGGGACGCTGTACAATCATCATACATTTAATGCATGTCATTTTTTACGCAGTCGCTAGCGGATGAGGATCGATATAAACTCGCACTAAGCCCACTGATTAGGTACGAATAGATCCAGAAAAACACGTGTAGTGACAGCGGTTAGTACTAGGGTCTCATTGTTTTTTTTTTTTACAGAAGTACCTATAACTAATTATTGTTCCTTTCTACATACTCGTAATCTAGCAAAATCGATTTTGATAATAAAAAAACTTGTTTTATAATTTTCTTAATTTTGACATTTATTCTGCATTTTAGTATTCACACATGCAGACGGGAGCATTGTTAGTTTTATTTGTTTAGACGGTATAGAATAAAATGTCATTATCATCATAGAAAATATAATTTTTTAGGGTCCCATAGTACCCTTACCTTATAGTTTCGATATGTCTGTCTGTCCGAGGTTTTGCTTGGAAACTATTGGCACTAGAGAGCTGTAATTTTGTGGAGGTATGTATATTAATCACGCCGACAAAACGGTAGAATAAAATTTTGAAAAACATTTCTTTAGGGTAGCTCCCCTACATGTAAAGTGGGGATGAATTTTTTTTCATCTTCTACACCATCGTGTAGGATATCGTTGGATGACTTGGGGGTTTCAAAGACTATTTTTCGATTAGGGATCCGTTTGCAAACTATTAAAGTTTAAAGTGCCAATTTTGGTTCGAGCAGGGCGTCCCCCCCCCCCCTAAAAACTAGACTGTTGGCTTGAAAAATCTGGAAAAATTCACAATAATACTGCTTTTTATGAACTTTCAAGAAAACTATAACGGTTAGGGTACGGAGCACCGGGGTCTTTTTAGTGGGTATGCCTCGTCCTTCTGACTTGGTGAGCCCCAAATAACCTACCCTGTCCCCGGAGGGTAGGTATGCGATTCAACGCATTTTTTCCCCGTAAAAAAAAAAGGTCAGTTACTTTAAGAGTAATAGTCATTTAACTTTCATGTATTATAAAATTTCATATCTAATAAAAATTCCTTAGAAGAAAATATTAAAAGCGACTTTAGATGAAGTAATTGCTTGCTTCTGAAATATATTTTGTTAACGACGGACAACTACGGAACCCTACACTGCGCGTGGCACGACACGCACTTGGCCAATTTTTTTACTTAAGATTTAAACCCAGTTTTCTGGCAAACTCTATTTCTCTATTTCTTGCGGAAAAAATTACGTGATATTTCCTGAGACCCCCCCTCTCCCCCACGTGAGATTTAGTGAGGTTTTTGTTGACCTCCTCCCCCCCCTAAAAGTCTCACGTAATTTATGGACGCCCCCTATATTCATATAAACAGACGAAACGAGAAATTTATTTCGAAATTCAAATCTCGGTATGCGCTCGGTATGCAAAAGTCGGGGGTGTCGCGAATGTGCCGAATGGACGTCGGTGGCCAAGTGTTAAAAATGACAAAACTGATTGAATTTGAGTGACCGTCATTTACGGTCAAATTGTTCAAAAACTAGTCAAATTGTCATTTTCAGTCAGTTTGATTTGAAATGAAAATTATATTGTATTAAACCAGCTTTTTTTTGCCCACGACTTCGCTCGCCCGAAATTAACGTAACAGATCATTATGATTATTAAAGTTTCAAAATTATTTAAGTAGTTTTAAATAAATTAAATCTACTAATCACAAAACAACACACATTTTTAACCTATTCCATTCACAAAGTATTTTGTTTGTCTAACTAAATAAAAAAATACAATCACAAAACTAGATAGAAATTCTAAGTAGGCAGATGTAATTAAACTGGGTACTGTAGGTGGGCAGCCCTATCGCATGTTGTCATACTGTGACGTACCGCGCGACTGTTGACATTTATTTTAAAAATATGGCCGAGTTGGAATACTGTATAGATAGTATTACCGTGACTGGGGGAATGCCGATGGGAATGTTGAACGGTGCCTCAACAACTTAGGGGCTCCTTGTAGCTAAATATAGGATGTCTAGGACAGTCATGGTTGAGTCTACGATCAAATGATGACTCTAGGACCAAATAATACACCAGATAGCATCAGATCCACTAGCAAATTCCATGTGTTGATAAGAACAATAGAAACTTATCCTTTATTGTCATTAATTAATAGTAAGTTTGGAGACAATTTGGGACACCGAATTCCTATCATTGCACCCCCAAGGAAAGAGAGCTACGCGACAGACACACTACCAGTTTTCTCTAGATCCTGGGGATTAACCATATTGGGGCAGCACCAACAGCCAAACTAAGAATCTAGTAAAAACGCATTGGAAGTTGCCTAATATGTTACCGAACCCGAGAGAAGGTATCAGCTTCAGGGTCCAGATGATTGAGGATGGAGGAGAGAACCTATTGAATGTTGCTGTCAGAAATTTATTTTCACCAGATTATCTTTCATTATGTCAAGAGGACAAACAGGACATTTGATATCTGACTAACTTTTTGCAGTCTAAAGTGGTTTTGACTGATTTTTACAGTCAAAAGTAGTTATGAGTTTTGACTGTAACAGACTTATGGGCAATCTCTTTTATTGCTTACATTATAGACCAGTTACCCAGTTAGCTACAACTGATTATATTGATTACATACTTAAGTAGTATATTTTTATTTATGTCGACTGACTGTGAGACCTTACTGGACCAGGGCCTACAGACAACCAAGGAAAGCATTGGAGCAAGCACATGTCAGAAGATATAGTGCTACGAGACATTTTGTGAAGCGACCGAAAATATTTTTAGATATTAGTGCCAACCACCACCCCGGTGGCAAGCCCGAAGGGGGTAGATGGGAATCAAGGCCTTCAATGTGATAGAAACAATTGAGCGGTATCTTTGAGAGGTTTACAAATAGACAAATAATATTTTCAGGGTCAACTTATGAAGAAAAGAAGGTATATAGACAGACTTTATCTGGGTTAGGGTGTATAGCAAAGGGGGTCCGAGACAGACGAATTTTTGATCGTGTTTTGTATGGAGCTGGGACATGTTATATTTTTCACTTTTTGCTTTCACTTAATGTAGCAAGGGGGGTCTGAGAACATAGCCGAATTTTCGAAGACATTTTGTATGGAGCTGAAACTTGTAAAATTTTCGCAAATTTACTTAGAAAAAATGCAGTTGTACTAAAACGAAAAAAAATAATTGTATGCTTGGTTCAAACAATTTCGAAAGCTTGTATCGCGCATGGAATTTATTCCTCTTTTTTTCTGTTTGCGCTACAAGCTTTCGAAATTGTTTGAACCAAGCATACAATTATTTTTTTTCGTTTTAGTACAACTGCATTTCAGGATAAAGCTTGTTTTTAAAAAAGTTTTTTTTTATTATAATTTTATTTTACACTTTTTAGTTGTATCTCAATCTCTGGGTCATTATTTAGCACTAAAGTGCTCAAGAAGTCGAATCCAACGAACCCAAACTCGATAAGATTCCGCCGTTTCGTTTAGGAGTTCCTATGGCCACCTCCTGACTTCATCATCAGGACCCTGGACATCATCTAGCACCCATTCTTTTTTCATTGTACGTCAATGACATCCCCAAATATCCGAATACGGATTTAGCCCTCTTTGCGGACGACACCGCACTCTACAAGTCCGGACGTAATCGGAATTACGTCGGACGTCGGACGTATCGAGGTAAATCCCGAAAAAAGGGCAGCAGTGTACTTTTCTAGGGCTTTGTCTGCGAAACGTCCTCCGGTTCGCACTCGTCCTAATGTCCCCACCCATCTCACCTTATTTGACCAAACTATTCCTTGGAAGAGTGAGGCCAAGTACTTAGTTGTCACACTCGACCAGAGATTATCGTTCTCTCTGCATCTTAGACGCGTCTTGAGCCGTGCGAACCACTACACCCACCGATTCTACCACCTAGTTGGAAAGAAAAGTAAATTGTCGCTTAGAAATAAGTTGACAATTTACAAAACCTGCATCCGTCCAGTGTTGACTTACGCCACTCCGGTGTTTGCTCACACTTCCTGCACAGTCCTTAAGAAATTCCAGACCCTCCAAAACAAATTCATACGCAGAGCCGCGGATGCCCCGTGGTTCGTGCGTAACACGAATCTCCATAGAGATTTCGAGATCCCATCGATTGATCACTTTATGAAAGAAGCCTCTTGCCGCTACTTTGATAAAGCGATCAACCACAAGAACCCTCTTATCGTTAGCACCGCCACGTACACACCCCAGAAAGATGTCGCTGCCCAATACCTACGACCTAGGCATGTCTTAGACGACCCGGACGATCCTATTACCGAATTTCTGAACACAGACATCACTGCCTTAAGCACGCCAACTACTCCACAACACAGTAGCTCGTTACACCGTACTCGCCGGCGAGTACGAGGTCCTGCATTTCATTTCGGATGGTACAGACATGTACCGGGCCGGTTCTCCCCAATCCGTCCCCCGGACACGGCCTGAGCCGAGGTCCGAGCCTACCGTGGCGCCCTCAGGCCGCGTCTGCCGTAGTCCCCCTCGATCGGGCCCACTAGAGTGAGCCCACCGTAGGCTGGACTTTGGTCCAACACCGCGGTGGGCAACCCTCTAGTTGCGCGGGGGTCCCTCTAGTGGGCGCCTTATGCGCTCGATACGGCCCGATCGCGAACGTCGGTCTGCGACCGACGATCGCCAAACGGCTAGAGTACCTTTTGTACTCGCCACTCTGCCCGGTGAAGCTGGAAAAGCTCTTCAAGGTACCAAAGCGCGTCCCTTAAACAAAATCATCTAGCACTAAACTGCTTGAAAAGACAAATCCAACGAACCCAAACTCGATGAGTTTCTGCCCTTTCGTTTAGGATTTCCTATGGCCACCTGCTAAATCCATCATCAGGACCCTGGACATCATCTAGCACTAAACTGCTCGAAAAGACAAATCCAACAAACCCAAACTCGATGAGTTTCTGCCGTTTCGTTTAGGAGTTATTATGGTCACCTCCCTAATCCATCATCAGGACCCTGGACATCATCTAGCACTAAACTGCTCGAAAAGACAAATCCAACGAACCCAAACTCGATGAGTTTCTGCCGTTTCGTTTAGAAGTTCCTATGGCCACCTCCCTAATCCATCATCAGGACCCTGGACATCATCTAGCACTAAACTGCTCGAAAAGACAAATCCAACGAACCCAACTCGATGCGATTCCGCCGTTTCGTTTAGGAGTTCCTATGGCCACCTCCTGACTCCATCATCAGGACCCTGGACATCATCTAGCACTAAACTGCTCGAAAAGACAAATCCAACGAACCCAAACTCGATGCGATTCCGCCGTTTCGTTTAGGAGTTCCTATGGCCACCTCCTGACACCATCATCAGGACCCTGAACATCATCTAGCACTAAACTGCTCGAAAAGAAAAATCCAACGAACCCAAACTCGATGAGTTTCTGCCGTTTAGTTTAGGAGTTCCTATGGCCACCTCCATAGTCCATCATCAGGACCCTGGACATCATCTAGCACTAAACTGCTCGAAAAGACAAATCCAACGAACCCAAACTCGATGCGATTCCGCCGTTTCGTTTAGGAGTTCCTATGGCCACCTCCTGACTCCATCATCAGACCAGCTCAATGGTACCATAACATTGCATTGTCATCGTACTTACATAAGTATACCAAATTTCAGCTCAATCGGTTGAGGGGAAGTGGTCTTAAATTCAGTTGCAAGATTTGTCCCACACATACTAACAAGTGAAGTCAATATAAAGCTTGTAAAAAGTGACCGACTCACACTTAACCGTTTTTTTGAGGTCGGAATATTATGGGCCTGGCCTGGGTGCCGGACGGGTTTCTTTTTTGACCCAAATCGTTCGAAAATTTCAATAAAAAAAAACCTTCAATCTTCAATTGCTGTTTTCTTCGAAAATGAATGCTCTAGAACTATTGTTACAGCGAAATTTTTCGCTTTGGAATTTCGCTTCAAATATACGCAGCGAAGAAGAAGCCATAGCAGCTGCACAGGCATGGCTTCTGATTTTCCAGATATTATGTCCCCACGCTGTACAAACTGCCACAATACGATGACGAGAGATACCAAACCGTCTTACAAAATTGGTTTTAGATGGCGGTGCGGGCGGCAGAAAAAGTTGTAGGGCATCTTTGAGAGGAGCCACGTATCCATCTTGGCCACATTACGCCTAATCCTCCATTTCATCAGAAAGGATAAAGTGACCCAAGCTGCATTAGATGTAGGCGTAACCAAAAAAAGCGCAATTCAAATTTTTCACTTCTTAAGACAGCTGATTGGTGGAGATGACGATGAAACCAATCTCTACACTCGTAAATGTCACCGTGGGCGTATACTTCGATCTCAGACGTGGGCCTTCGATTGCATAAGCCGCTTTACCAAAAAAGTACACATTACGGGGGTTGCTGGACTTGCTGGTCCTACATTTGTAACGGAAGGATTGTCTCCATTCCAAATCATTAAAAAGATTTGGGATGCAGACATCTTTTCGTTAATAGTGCGGGAAACAAATAAATACGCTGAAGACCTTAAAAATAATCATTAAAACATAATTAAGAATTAAAGCGAGGTCAGGCTTAAGGTGCCAATCATTGTATGGTTTACCCTGATTGCTTGCTTCTGAAATATATTGTGTTAACGACGGACAACTACGGAAATCCTACACTGCGCGTGGCAAGACAAGCACGTGGCCAATTTTAAAAAAAATATCACGTGAGATTAGGGGGTGGGGGAGGGGGTCAGGCAAATTCTCACCAAATCTCACCAAGGGGGACGGGGGGGTTGAAAAATAGCCAATATTGTCTCACGTTAATTAATTAATGGACGCCCCCTAACTCCCAGAATGTTGAAAAGACGCGCCGCAATGAGATGGCTTAATTCGGTTTTCCTCGTCTCCGGCGCAGCGGGAATAGCAGCCTCTTCGCCCTTACGTAACAAGGCGTACAGGCCGCGGCACGAAACTCTAGCGCTGACCGTTATTGCGCAGAAGTCAAAAATAAGGTGTCTGGGGTGGAATAGAGGGGTGAAGGGCGGGCGTGCGATGCGCCGGTTGGCTCTCCAGTCGTACTCCGTCCCCCGTACTGCCCTGTACGTCCCGCGCACTTCCAGTGTACAGTCGCGTTCTAAATTGTTTTGTTGTCATTGTTAATTTTTGTTGCTGTTTTTTTGTTAAGTTTGTTTTGTTGATTTCTTTGTTGTGTTTGTTAGTTACTGTTGTAGTAACTGTTTTTATTTAGTTTTAACAGTTTTTAAACAGTGAAAATGCCGAGAAGAAATACTGTTTTGAGAAGACAGGCACGGAAAATGGTGTATGACGTGCATTGTTTTTTGAAAAGGGAATCTAATGAGTTCATTGATTCCTTGAAACAAATCCAAAGTGAAATTGGCGAAGCTACGAGTATTTTACTCGATTCGGGCAGCACTGTACATTTAAGCCAAATAAAACAAACTGCAGAAGTTATTCAGGCAGGAAATATTAAATTAAAAAGTATAATTAGTGACTTGGGGAAAATTCAAAAAAGGACAGCTGAGTCTACAAAAACGTCCATAGCAACGGTAAGGAAAATCTCCACTGAAGCCAATAGTTCCGATTTATTATCAGTATTTAGAACACCAGGCAAAAAACGCTCTAGATCAAAACCGGTCACAGATATTGATAACTTCGATCAAGGAGTAATAAAGAGGTGCATACATAACTTTCATAGGACAAATAATGAACTTCCCACCGTCGGAAACCTAAAGAAGAAGTTAGAGGAAGATATAAATTTCAAAGGCTCAGAACGAAGTCTTCGACGAATAATTAAGAGTTTAGGGTTTCGGTGGAAAAATACTGAAAACAACCGAAAAGTGCTTATTGAAACTTCAAACATACGTTTGCAACGTATCGAATACTTACGCAAAATAAAACAATATCGCCAAGAGGAAAGGCCTATCGTATATACAGATGAATCTTACGTAGATTCATCGCACTCCTCTCCAAAAGCCTGGACCGATGGTACTACTAAAGGTCTCAAAAAACCTATCTCCAAAGGACAGCGGGTGGTCATAGTCCACGCAGGATCAGATAGTAGGGAATTTAGTGCAATGATTTGTATGGAGACCCCTCCACTTTGGTATAGAAGGCTCATTTTTGCACCAGTTGTTCCTTGGGTGCTCCTGAGTAGATTTCCGTCGGTAGACATCGGGAGCCCCCCCTGTGGTAGCAGGGGGAGGGGGGGTAAGTTTCCTTCTGCCGCGCTTCACTTTAAGGACCATATCTTCAAAACTATGGGTATTAGGGCAAGTGTGGTGTCATTTTCGGATAAATAAAGGATGGCGAATTCATTTCTAGAACAAACTTTTTGCCTTTTCATACAAAAAAATAGAAATATGGAGTAAAATTCACAAAAACCAAAAAGTATTTTTTTAAATAAACGTCGTTTACTTTTAAACCACTGGAGATAATCTAATAAAAAAAATATGTCCTGAAAGCTACATTTATCAAGATTATAAATATATACCATTGTATGGTACTTTTTTTGAAAAAAGTAGGTGAAAAAAAAATTTTCTTCAGGACACAGCGGGCGAATTTTAATGCGCGTCGGAAAAAAATATTTATTTTATCCATGAATTCATACTATTTGGTTCATAAGCAAGTAAAGATTATTATTTTAGAATTTATTTAGGGTTCCTGGCACATCATGCTACCATGATTTGTATTTTTTCTTCAATTAATTTTGAACTCTATGTGTAAGACATAAGGTTTGAAAATAGTTTAATTACATTGTATTAATGAAAATATCATAAGAAGAAAGCACTAAATAAAGAACTTGAATTTGTCTAAACGTCTAATGATCATTATTATTATTTTAACTAACATTTTTATTTCTATATACTATTGTACCAGTGATAACAGAAAGGTAAGTGTGAGGAAAGAGAGGATTGATATTATCATAGTACGGGAGATTATTTTTAGCACAAAGGCTACGGCTGTGACCATTATAGTTGTTTTTTCAGACAGCACCAGCTTCTGCACTACTACTTTCCTGGCAAGCTTCGGCAGCTACGGGCAATTGGTCCATGTAGGCTCCATGTTGCTATCGATTCTGGTCCACCCCCAACCAGTCGGTTAAAGGGAAGACTGAGTCGGTTGCTTGCAACTGACCCTATACGCGAACCCCTTGAACCAACTAAATTTTAAATAATTTGAAAAAATCATAAGGACATAATTACTGCCCTTGATATACTGATACAAAACTGCCTAGGTTGGTGGGCACTTACAGCACTCGTTCATAGTCAAGCATGTAGTAATAAACACAGTGCTACAGTATTTCAAGCTGAATTCTACGCTATAATTATGTGTGCACTAAAAACAGGGGTATAAGAAACGCAATATTTACATCTTTAGCCACAGCCAGGCAGCACTCAAACAAAAGCATCGCCTCAGTGAAAGTTGAGTCTAGAATTAGGTATTCTAGATGCAATCGTAAAGATGAACAAACTCTGAAGGCATGACAAAGTGTCGAATGCAATGAGAGAGCCGACAGTCTAGCGAGACAAGGGTCAGAGACGATACCTATTGGGTCAGAACTGATAGTACCTTTATCTAAAAGCTTAGGTACCTCATGGCCATAATATGGCCATATCCAAGAATAACAGGGCTGAATGGGAAAGCTCCAACGATATAAGCCTCTCCAAATCATTCCTAAAGGGAAATACAGGGTCATGAAGAAAACTTTTCAAAAGTATGCCCAAGCAATTACAGGTACGCAAACTGGGCATTATGGAACGAATCACATGTCCCACAAAATGGGCCTAACAACAGAAGCTCTCGAGCATGTGGAATACAATGTGGAGTTCATGAAACACTTAATACTGTAAGGATGGGTCTGCTTGGGTCAGCATATCCGGCATCAGAAGACTATTAGGTGGCTTTCACTCAGACGCTTAATTCACTTAAATAATGGATAGGATTTTTTTGGATGATAGGGAATAAAAAAGGGAGAATAAAGATCCTAATGGGTCGCTGTGGACTACGCTTAGGTGTGACCCTACATAAAATAACCCAGACAGCATTGTATCAGCATTTGGCTACTGGCAGTATATGAAGGGGTTCGCGTATAGGATCAGTTGCAAGCAACCGACTCAGTCTTCCCTTTATCCGACTGGTTGGGTGTGGACCAGAGTCGATAGCAACATGGAAGCTGCCGAAGCTTGCCTGGAAATGGTGAGATGCAAGTGCAAGAAGTAGTGCAGAAGCTGGTGCTGTCTGAAAAAAAACAACTATATTAATGGTCACAGCAGTAGCCTTTGTGTTAAAAATAATCTCCCATACTATGATAATATCAATCTTCTCTTTCCTCACACTTACCTTTCCGTTATCACTGGTACAATAGTATGTAGAAATAAAAATGTTAGTTAAAATAATAATAATAATCATTAGACGTTTAGACAAATTCAAGTTCTTTATTTAGTGCTTTCTTCTTATGATATTTTCATTAATACAATGTGTAACAGTGGGGGTATGTGTACCTATAGAGATAAATTTAAACAAACGATTGTAACAAAATAAACTATATTGTTTTAACAAAGTAATTAATACTACAAGTAAGTTGCGAACTATTAATATAATAACAATAAATAATAGACCGGCTAGTTAATAAGAGGGCTAAGTATTGGGGGGGGCGAAGTAGCAACGTATATTGTAGAACGCCGTGCGGTTCGCTAACGAAGCCAACACGTGAACGACAATATACGCGCGGAGTAGCCTATGCTCGGGGGGAATCAGGCGCTTTCAAAGACCGACCTAAGTCGATGCAGAGAAGTGCGCCCGGAACGCTCCGAACGCAGACTGGCCTCTGTACGGCGTCGACGCCTTTTATATGCTCCGTCCATAGCGGGGCCGCCGCGTGCGGGGCAGGGTGTCGCTGCGTCATCGAGCGCGGGCGGCGCTGCGTCATCGAGCGCGGGCGGCGCGTCGTCGTGTTACAGGCTCCCCCTCTGGACCCGAAGACGCCCCGGCGAGGAGTCCAGTGGCTGCGCTCGTGGCTGCGCTCGTGGCTGTGCTCGTGGCTGCTTTCTTCGGTCTTCCTCGTCTGCGCAAAGGTTTTTCGGGATTAGGCAAAACGAGGTCTGTTCCTCTGTAAGGAGTCAGAGCTGAAGAGTGATAAGTACCAAGAGGTACATTTGGTTGAGCTGGGTCAGCTATTTCGTAAGAACAAGGTCCATGCTGCCGCAGGACAACATAAGGGCCATCACGGCGTGGGTTTAACTTAGCTGTCTGATAGCGAGAGGCGTTGCTCAGCGTGTTGGATGCCACCAGCACGAGGTCTCCTGGTTGATATGCAGTTGATGGCCGACGGTGCTCGTCAGCTATCTTCTTTCTCGCCTCTTCCTTGTGCTCTTGGACTTCTTGGGCCTTCTTTACGGTGTCTGCTAACAGAAGAAGTTTGGGTGTGATTTCAGGAATAAAGTTCTCTGACAAAGCTATTTGTCTCAGATCATGTTTAATATCGTCGAAAGTTCTTAGCTCTCTGCCAAACATTAGATATGCAGGAGTATAGCTCGTGCTGGCGCATCTTGAAGTATTCATGGCATACCTGATGCTTGGCAGTTTACCTACCCAAGATCGATGGTCATCGCCTACCAAAATGGCTAATTGTGTTTTAAGATCGCGGTTTCGTCTCTCCACGGGGTTCGTTTCAGGGTGATAAACGGGAGTGAATGCATGAGTTATGTCAAGGCAATATGTTAATTTCTGCATTATGGCACTAATAAACTGTGTTCCATTGTCGCTGATGATTCTCCGTGGGATTCCATAGCGAAGAAATACTTCATTGAGTAAAACATCTGCACACGCGTCTGCTGTTGCATGTTCTAGGGCAAATAATTCAATCCATCTCGTAGCAACATCCTCGACTATAAATATCCATGTTTGGTTATTTATTGATGGTGGCAGAGGACCGAACAAGTCGAATGATAAAGTTTCGAACCTTTGGTTCATAACCGTAGTTTGCAACAAGCCTGCAGGTTTCATATTACTAGGTTTGTAACGCTGGCATTTGATACAATTCCTGACATAATTCTCAATATCCTTTCGCATACCCTGCCAGTAGTACCGTTTTGATATACGTTCAAAGGTTTTGTCTGCCCCATAATGTCCAGCGGATGGTTCATCATGGTATTGTTGTAGCACAGTTGATCTCTCGCTTTGGGGTATAACAAGCTGTCCAGCATCATCACTGCTATCCTCCAGGTATCGATATAACATTCCACTGCTCATGAAGTACCCTTTGTTTGACCAATAAACCGCGTCCTCATCCTTCACAGGTTTTTCCAAAGTGTCAATGATCTTCTTTATTTCAGGATCGGCGATTTGTCCTTGCCTTATTTCGGCTCCAGAGTACCGTGGTAGGTCGACAGAAACTACACAAATATCGTGACTGATATTTTCAAGCTCGTATGGTGGCCTGGAGAGGCCATCTGCGACTATGTTTGTTTTTCCTGGGATGTAATTAATTTCCAGGTTATAGGGCTGTAGTTGTAAAGCCCATCTTGCAAGGCGTCCAGTGGGAGACTTGATGGACATCAACCACTTTAATGCCTGGTGATCCGTGGCGATTATCACCGAAGACCCTTCTATATAGCCTCTGAACTTTGATACGGCCCATATTGCTGCCAGTGCTTCGCGTTCTGTCGTTGAGTAATTCCTTTCAGCTTTTGTTAACAAGCGACTCGCGTACTCTACTGGGTGTTCATCAGCACCCTCCCCCTGCACTAGAACAGCACCTATGGCGTAATCACTAGCATCCGTTTTGATGGTGTACGGTTTGCTGAAGTCCGCTTGACGCAAAATAGGCGCACTGGTTAGGCGACGCTTTAGATCGTCGAATGCATCCTGTTGTGAGGTTCCCCACTCCCATTTAGTATCTTTCTTTGTCAACTGGGTTAGTGGTTGGGCGCATCTTGCGAAGTTCGGCACAAAACGGCGATACCATGAACAGGTCTGCAGAAATGATTGAATTTGCTTAACATTACTTGGTACGGGCATGTTTATTATGGCTGCGACCTTTGCGGGGTCTGTTTGCAGGCCCGACCTCGTAATAATGTGACCAAGATAGGGGATTTGATCTTGGCAAAACCGACACTTCTTCTTATTGACGACGACGTTGTTCTTCTTTAGGAGCTGAAACAGTTCATCCAGGTCTTGCATGTGGCGCTCAAATGAGGGGGACAGCAGTATTAGGTCATCCAAATATGCTAGTATCTGCGCGTCTATTTGGATTCTCAAACGGTCGATAAATCTTTGGAAGGTGGCCGGGGCATTCCGCAATCCAAACGGCATTCTTCTAAACTCATACAATCCGAAAGGTGTGATAAACGCTGTCTTCTTCTGGTCCTCAAGGCGTACTTTAATCTGCCAATAGCCAGATTTCAGATCCAATGACGTCATGAAGGGTGTTGGCTTGGCCTCGTGCAGAAGGTCGTCCAGTCTTGGCAATGGATATGCATCTGGTATCGTTATACTATTAAGTTGGCGATAGTCGATGCAGACTCTTACATCGCCGTTTTTCTTCGGGACCATTACTACTGGTGCTGCCCACGGGGAATTCGACGGTGCAATGATCCCTTCCTCCAACATCTGGTTGATTTCTTTGCGTAATATTTCCTTACGTAGTGGTGACATTCGATACGGCGGTACAGCTATTGGGGAATGGTTTCCTGTTTCTATAACATGTTCAACCAAAACAGCCGGATTCCCATTAGCCGAGAATACACTTGCATTCTGTTCCAATATAGTAGCTAACTGCATTTCCTGGTTCTGGTCGAGATCCCTCACACCTTCAACCGCCACCATAGCAATGTCAATATTGGGGCCGAACTTGTTACAGCTATCGGGTGAAAGTTCAATTTCGGTCATATTGATCGCCATCTGGGCATCTCTGTACAAAGAACCAACAAATCTTGGTGAGTAACCATTAAGTTTATGGCCTTCATGTGTTGGTGATGATGGTGGCGTAACGAAATTCAACTTTATCGGAGGTCCATACACCATTTCTGGGGGTTCGTGACTTGGAAAGGATGCATTTGGAGATGGAGTCATTTGCATTGGAGTCACCATTGGTTCTAATGCGGTCATCTTGATTAATTTGGAGATAGTTGTTGCTGGTGATGTCTCTGTCTTCATTATGGCCACTGCTGTCGACTCGTCATCTTCATTTATGAGATCAAACTTTTTAGCAGGTTCATCTAGGAAGTGGTACAGGAGCTGGGGCAAATTGAGCACTATCTTAGCGTCTTGTATAAAATCTACTCCTAAGAGAGTTCTATTATCTTGAGACTCTGGCAAAATGATGAAGTTAGTCGTTACAATTTTGTTGCTAATTGTAACAGGCACCGATGTTCTCATTATTTGCTGCCGACGTCGTAGCCCATCAGCCAAGGTAATAGTTGCAGACTCAGTTATAAACTTAGAGCCTAGTTCTTTTAGGACCTTGAAGAGAGACTGAGAAGCCACGCTTAACTTAGCCCCAGAGTCAATATGTGCTCGTCCGCTGATGCCGCCAATTTTAATATCTACTGTTGGGCGCAGGCGAGATATGTGGGCGAGACTAGGACTCAGTGCATAGAATCCAACTTCCACAGCGCCTATTTTTGCAGGTGGGTTGCACTTATGGCATTTACTCCTTATTACACCAGGCTCGCCGCATCCATAGCAAGTGATCTTGGTTGAAATTGGTTTGTGATCAAAGGAGGTACTCGCAGAAGGCTGTGCTCGCTGATCATTCGCACTCTTCTTCCGGCAGGTGTCTTCAGTGTGTCCGAAAGCGCGGCAAAATGTGCATCGAGTTCTTTTTCCTGACGGCGTATCTGCAACTGTACACTTAGTTCGTTCAGCCAAGATTTCTTCGATTTGGCGAGCTTTCTTAAGGAAGTCATCGAAATTGGACACACTGTCTCGGGGAATTTTATCCCTTATATCTACATGCAAGGAGGTGTATAGGAGGTCCAAGCATTGAGAAGTACTGAGAGAAGGTTTAGGCAATTCGGCCATAAGTGCACGTTTCTTTGCTACAAACAGCTCTGTACCTCTTGGCTGTGATTGTTTATTGCATACTATCTCTTCATATATTTTGTATGCCGGCCTCTTAGGCGCAAATGTAGTACGCAGAAGCGATACTGCCTCCAGCCATGTGTGGATATCGTTCTTAACACCTAACCACCATATCGAAGCTTCTCCAGTGAGTAAAAGCGTTAGGCCTTCGATGGCATCGCTATCAACAATAGATTCGATTTTCTTGAAGGTGGTGATGGTTGATATAAATGCTTCGACCACTGAGTTATCGCGAGTTCCGTCGAAACGGGCTGTGCATGATGCGAAGCTACCAGTTTTTTGGGGTGAAGCGGAATTCCTGCTTGCTATCACTCCTAGGAGGTCCCGGAACTGATCGTCCGTGAAGCTAACGTTCGACATCTCTTGACGACGCCGGCTCATCAATAGGGATATTCAAAATTATGAAATAGTTGTAAAAAAAAAAAAATGTGGGTATATATAAATAAACTATGAACTTATTAATGACAACAAAGTACTATTTACTTCTAATAAATTTAAATGGCTAGATAAAATTTAATTTGGTAATCTAATGAGGTGTACTAAATAAATAAAGATACATACACATACATACCATATAAGTTATTGTATTAAAAAAAAAATAAGAAGCCCCGCGTTGGGATGCCAATTTGTAACAGTGGGGGTATGTGTACCTATAGAGATAAATTTAAACAAACGATTGTAACAAAATAAACTATATTGTTTTAACAAAGTAATTAATACTACAAGTAAGTTGCGAACTATTAATATAATAACAATAAATAATAGACCGGCTAGTTAATAAGAGGGCTAAGTATTGGGGGGGGCGAAGTAGCAACGTATATTGTAGAACGCCGTGCGGTTCGCTAACGAAGCCAACACGTGAACGACAATATACGCGCGGAGTAGCCTATGCTCGGGGGGAATCAGGCGCTTTCAAAGACCGACCTAAGTCGATGCAGAGAAGTGCGCCCGGAACGCTCCGAACGCAGACTGGCCTCTGTACGGCGTCGACGCCTTTTATATGCTCCGTCCATAGCGGGGCCGCCGCGTGCGGGGCAGGGTGTCGCTGCGTCATCGAGCGCGGGCGGCGCTGCGTCATCGAGCGCGGGCGGCGCGTCGTCGTGTTACAAATGTAATTAAACTATTTTCAACCTTATGTCTTACACATAGAGTTCAAAATTAATTGAAGAAAAAATACAAATCATGGTAGCATGATGTGCCAGGAACCCTAAATAAATTCTAAAATAATAATCTTTACTTGCTTATGAACCAAATAGTATGAATTCATGGATAAAATAAATATTTTTTTCCGACGCGCATTAAAATTCGCCCGCTGTGTCCTGAAGAAAATTTTTTTTCACCTACTTTTTTCAAAAAAAGTACCATACAATGGTATATATTTATAATCCTGATAAATGTAGCTTTTAGGACATATTTTTTTTATTAGATTATCTCCAGTGGTTTAAAAGTAAATGACGTTTATTTAAAAAAATACTTTTTGGTTTTTGTGAATTTTACTCCATATTTCTATTTTTTTGTATGAAAAGGCAAAAAGTTTGTTCTAGAAATGAATTCGCCATCCTTTATTTATCCGAAAATGACACCACACTTGCCCTAATACCCATAGTTTTGAAGATATGGGCCTTAAAGTGAAGCGCGGCAGAAGGAAACTTACCCCCCCTCCCCCTGCTACCACAGGGGGGGCTCCCGATGTCTACCGACGGAAATCTACTCAGAAGCACCCAAAGAACAACTGGTGCAAAAATGAGCCTTCTATACCAAAGTGGAGGGGTTCTTGCACTAAATTCCCTACTAAGAGGCTGGGTTCATAGCGAACGCACTGCTAACTTTTAAAGCTGGTGCGAAATCAGGCGACTACCACGCCAATATGAACTACGAAAACTATGAAAAATGGCTGCGGACACAGTTAATGCCGAACTTACCGCCTAATTCCGTTGTGGTAGTCGACAACGCATCATACCATAATAAGCAATGGGACCTCGCACCAACTTCTAATTCAAAAAAAGCTGACATGCAGGCTTGGCTTACTGAAAAGGGCATACAATATGAGGAAACTCTATTAAAACCTCAATTATACAATTTAATACGGGCTAACAAAGATAGATTTAAAACATTTTCAATTGACAGGATACTAGCAGAGTAAGGGCATCAAGTGCTAAGACTGCCACCATACCACCCAGATCTAAATCCTATCGAAATGGCATGGTCTGACATAAAGCAATATGTAGGCAGAAAAAATGTGAAGTTGAGTGTTGCTAAATGTATTGAGCTGATCCAAGAAAAAGTTTTGCTGATGGGTGCTTGGGATTGGAGGAAGTTATGCCGAAAGGTAAAGGACATAGAAGAGCAATATGCCAAGAGTGACCATATCGTGGATTTGGTTACAGAAGAATTCATCATTCGCGTTGATGGTGACAGTTCAGATTATAGCCTTGGTGAGTCTGATGACGATGACGCTGCTAGTGCCGACGACCGAAGCAGCCCTGAGCCTCCGTCGGCCCTCAGTCAGCAAAAGGCCCTGACGAGTTACCGTTGAAGGTGTGATACCATTTTCTGATTCGGACTAGATATAAATAACGGCACCTACTGGACAGACAGGAGAATGCGGCGTCTGATGTGCACACCCTACCGAACTGTCAGGTTTCCTCTATCCTGAGAGGAGACTTCAGTATTCATATGTAATTCGAGCTAGACTAGACTTGGTATCTAAAATAAAAATTGACAAATTCGATAATGTATTTATTTTTCTACTCCCCATAACCTTGTTAAAAATGATATTGTAGGTAACATGAAATGGTCGTTTTTACATTTTGTTCTACTTACTATTTGACATTATTTTGCTATTTTTAATTAAATAATTACACTAGATATTAATTTGTATTGCGTGCGCGACGGTACCCATGCGCAGCTATCTCCTCCACGTTTGGTCCAGCGCTAGAGTTACGTGCCGCGATTTGTAATCACAGTTACAGTGGGCGGAGGCTGCTCACTTATTGGCATTAATTTAAGTTTGAAGCCAATTACTAATAGTGGAGCCAATTTGGGACCGAATTCCTATCATTGCACCCAAGGAAAGATAGCTGCGGTAGACCTTTTCTCGATAGTGAAAAACACTACCAGTTTTCTTTAGATCCTGGGGATTAACCATATTGAGGCAGCACCAACAGCCAAACTAAGAATTAAGAATAGAGGTCAATCTAGTAAAAACGAATTGGAAGTTGCCTAATATGTTACCGAACCCGAGAGAAGGTATCAGCTTCAGGGTCCAGATGATTGAGAATGGAGGCAATGGAGGAGAGAACCTATTGAATGTTGCTGTCAGAAAATTTATTTTCCCCAGATATATTTTTATTTATGTCGACTGACTGTAAGACCTTACTGGACCAGGGCCTACAGACAACCAAGGAAAGCATTGGAGCAAGCACATGTCAAAAGACATAGTGCTACGAGACATTTTGTGAAGCGACCGAAAATATTTTAAGATATTAGTGCCAACCACCACCCCGGTGGCAAGCCCGAAGGGGTATGGAAATCAAGGCCTTCAATGTGATAGAAACAATTGAGCGGTATCTTTGAGAGGTTTACAAATAGACAAATAATATTTTCAGGGTCAACTTATGAAGAAAAGAAGGTATATAGACAATACTTTTAGGGTGTAGCAAAGGGGGTCCGAGCCATAGCCGAATTTTCGAGCGTAATTTGTATGGAGCCGACACTAAGAAAAATTTCTACGGCTTTATTATGGAGTTAAGACAACGAATTCGAAAATGAATGCTCTTGACTGTTACAGCGAAATTTTTCGCTTTGGAATTTCGCTTCAAATATACGCAGCGAAGAAGAAGCCATAGCAGCTGCACAGGCAAGACTTCTGATTCCAGATATTATGTCCCCACGCTGTACAAACTGCCACAATACGATGACGAGAGATACCAAACCGTCTTACAAAATTGGTTTTAGATGGCGGTGCGGCAGAAAAATTTGTAGGGCATCTTTGAGAGGAGCCACGTATCCATCTTGGCCACATTACGCCTAATCCTCCATTTCATCAGAAAGGATAAAGTGAGCCAAGCTGCATTAGATGTAGGCGTAACCAAAAAAAGCGCAATTCAAATTTTTCACTTCTTAAGAGAAGTTTGTGAGATACCGGAGGCCCATGATAGACAACTGATTGGTGGAGATGACGAATAATGACGATGTGGTAGAGATGGATGAAACCCATCTCTGCACTCGTAAATATCACCGTGGGCGTATACTTCGATCTCAGACGTGGGCCTTCGATTGCATAAGCCGCCTTACCAAAAAAAGTACACATTACGGGGGTTGCTGGACTTGCTGGTCCTACATTTGTAACGGAAGGATTGTCTTCATTCCAAATCTTTGAAAAGATTTGGGATGCAGACATCTTTTCGTTAATAGTGCGGGAAACAAATAAATACGCTGAAGACCTTAAAAATAATCATTAAAACATAAGAATTAAAGCGAGGTCAGGCTTAAGGTGCCAATCATTGTATGGTTTACCCTGATTGCTTGCTTCTGAAATATATTGTGTTAACGACGGACAACTACGGAAACCGTACACTGCGCGTGGCACGACACGCACTTGGCCAAATTTTAAAAAAATATCACGTGAGATTAGGGGGTGGGGGTCAGGCAAAATCTCACCAAGGGGGACGGGGGGGTTGAAAAATAGCCAAAATTGTCTCACAGAATGTTGAAAAGACGCGCCGTAATGAGATGGCTTAATTCGGTTTTCTTCGTCTCCGACGCTGCGGGAATAGCAGCCTCTTCGCCCTTACGTAACAAGGCGTAATCACAGTTACAGTGGGCGGAGGCTGCTCACCCTCCGCGCCTCCGGCTTTGGAATTACACTCTAGTATCGGACAGACAAGTACCACGGCCAGGCCCGGTCTGGCCAGGGCGGCTGGTCGGCGATCGCCGAGGGCCTCCGGCTCAAGGGGGCCTCCAAAAGCCAAAAAATTCAAGTATACAAAAGTTTTTTCATTATAAAAAATTATTTTGTTTTACTGTTCCACAGCGACGTAATACAGCAAAAACAATTTTAAATAAACAGTAACCTACTTTTTATTAAATTACAGCTAAGGTTAACCTAGGTATATTAAAAAAGTAATAGTAAGTCGCTCGGTGCTCGAAGTACTCGGTCACCCCCCCGCGCGCACCTGCATGTCGCGTCGTAGCTGTTTGCTGTCAGTTGAATTGACCTGCTGTCGGTGAGTTGATGTGCGTTGTGAGTTTGTTTGAAATTTAAAGGTGAATTTTTCAGTTTATAAAATGAAACGTGTGCACCCAAGTGGTGCAAGTAAAAGAAAAAAGAAGGAGAGGAAATCTTTCGAAATAAAACAAAGTTCACAAAGTTTGAATTTATGGTTAGCTGGTTCCAGTTCCAATCCTGAAAACATTGAAAAAACGCAAACAGGTAGGCGGAAATATCAGAAGATTTTTATGAGCATATAAGCCCTTAACTTGAAATACTTTTGATTGTTTGTATTTGTTGCTAAAGTAAATTTTTGGAGTAAAATGTGTGATAAACAGTAAATGTGATTCATACATAGATGTATTCAAAATATAAAAAAATCGGACGTTCTTTTTTACTGGGTATGGCAAAAACTCCCTTAAATCATTAACTATTGTTGTTGTATAAAAACTAGGTACTATTGGTCATATTTTTTAAATTTAAGACTTAAAGCAATTTTAAGAATAGGCCTTTACATATTATTGCAGCTATAAGTTAAATACAAATTAAAACTTATTGATACCTTAGTGTAGAATCATAAATACTGTAAAAAAATTTAAATTGATGGTAATTTTCATAACAGGTGAATGACCTTCCGTTTAGTTGACAGGATGTTTACGCATCGCCACCGACGCGGACGCCATCGCATCTTATCAGTGAATTTCGGACTCGGATTGTTCCCAGTTCTACCCACCCCTCTACCCCTCACCCCTCTCAACTTTACCCAAATGCACTCTGAAATAGTTTCCTCCAGTTTTTGCCGTTGTTAGTGCTCTCTTTCATTCATTTAAGCCTGAAGATGTGTTCATTTATTTGATATTTACCCGACGTCATTTTCAGCTCTATAAGAGAGCCAATCCTACTACTATTATAAAGGCGAAAGTTTGTAAGTATGGATGTATGGATGTTTGTTACTCTTTCACGCAAAAACTACTGAACCGATTTCAATGAAATTTGGCACATAGGTAGATTATTACCGGGACTAACACATAGGATACTTTTTATTCAGGAAAAATTATATGTTCCTGAAGGAGTCCGATATAACCGAAATCCACCCGGGCGAAGCTAGGGGCAGAAGCTAGTCTTATTATAATGCTTAACTTTCCGAATTTCCATGACCGTTATTAAAGTTTATTATGAATAATTTTAATAATACTTAGTTTTCTATATTGTTTTGGGGACATTTGCCACGCCTACGATTGTAAGATTAAGTTATTTTAAAAGGCTAATGTAAACAGAATAATTGTTTAAGATGTTTTGTATAAGACTACTGTATTTCGTATTATTTTGCACCCACGATGTTATTACTTATTTTCAGGAAACGAAGATCAAATTGAGCCTCCTTCAATCCAAGCAGAGGCTACTGTAGCTACATCGTCTGGTGGGAGTGAAAATAAGAGGGAAGAAACTACTACTAGCAATCAAAAATTTCTAGACCTAAATCTAGACCACCCCAAACCGTCGTTGACGCATTTCGACAGGGATTCGTCAATAAGCTCTGACTCTGATTCAGAAATCAGCGATGAAGAATCTAAACAAGACACGCTTGATGCTTCTAAGAAAAACCTTGGTTGTTTCATATGTCCAAATGAAAGTGATCACATTGGAATAAAAAAAGCTTTTATGGAAAAACATCCAATCCAAGTTCATGAGGGAAAAGGAGTTAAACTTCCGTTTGATCCATCCAAACTCTACTATCGTCTTTTGCCGAATGGAGAAAAAATACACAGAAAATGGTTATCTTATTCCATTGAGCTCAACAAAGTATATTGTTCTTGTTGTATGGCTTTCGGAGGCAAGGATAACAGAGATTCCACATTTATTACTGGACATGATGTTACACCAAAACACATTTATAAATCGCTGGAAACTCATGAAAACTCCCATTATCATGAACTTGCGGCCAAGACAGCTTTTCAATGCCTAAAAGGTCGTGATATTGAGAGTCTTCTAGCGGGACACCAATCTAAACAACGGGAAAGAGAAGTTCACACAAGAAGATTAGTTGTTCATCGTTTGATTGACATAGTTTTATTTCTGGGTAGACAAGGCATTGCTTACAGAGGGGACAAAGCAGAAGGGGCCTACTCACTTGACTCTGTAGAAAATCATGGTAATTTTCTCGAACTTGTCATGATGGTTGCAAACTATGACGTCATTTTACAAAACCATGTGAAACAGTGCATTGAGGAGAGTAAGAAACATAAACAAAAAACAATTGAGAAAAGAAAACTTGTCGGAAAGTCAACCAAAAGACAGTACGGGCGAGGCTCTTTGATCACATTTTTGTCCAAATCGTTTATAAACAAGTTAATTAAAACGATTGCTACAATTGGACGTAATATCATATTGAAAGACCTCAAAGATAGTATTATTTACAGCGTGATGGTAGACTCTACCCAAGATGTGGCAGTGATGGACCAATTAGCTATATGCGTACGCTACGTTGTCCAAGGAAAGGTTTATGAAAGGCTACTAGAGATGACTGTTATTGATGACTCTAGTGGACAAGCATTGTACGAGCGAATAACATCGGAATTAGCAAAGTACGGAATTCAAGCATCAAATATAGTTGCGTGTTCATTCGACGGGGCAAGTAATATGAAAGGGTGTTACAATGGCTTACAGGCTCACTTCAAAAAGGCAAATGAAAATATGATTTATACTCACTGTATGGCTCACGTCTTAAACTTAGTAGTAGCTGACTCGACAGTAAAGTTTCTTCAAGCAGAAAACGTATTTGGATTGGTAGAGGAATCTGCAGTTTTTCTGAGTACATCTTACAAACGAATGGCAGTGTGGGAGAAAGAAACAAAAAAACAACATACCGCCCACGACAAACTTTATAGACTGCAAAAAATAGGAGCCACTAGGTGGTGGAGTAAACATAAGGCTCTGTCATCGATAATTGATGAAAGTGTTTTAAGGAGCGGGGAAATTGCCACGGACAAATTAACTAACGTCATTACCGTATTCAAAGAAATATCTGATGGTAATTTTGATTGCAAATCCAGATATATGGCCAGAAATTTGGCAAGTCAATGGGCGAAATTTGAAAACCTATTTATTTCATTCGTTTTACTAGATATTTATGTTTCTTGTTATAACGCCTGTTTCGAAATATTTGCAAACTAAAACATTGGACTACGCTATTGCTTGGGATTTGGTTCAAACACTACTTAAACAGATCAATGAAAAAAGAAATGACAAACATTTTGAATTTTTGTACACGAAAACAAAAGAGTATGCGACTGCTGTTAACAGTAAATTGGAAGATAGCAATATTGATTTGGAATTACAATTGGACTTTACGGAAAGAAGAATTTCAAAGAAAAAACGAATGCCTGGGGAACAATCCAGTGATGATGCTCCTGAAATATCAGCAGCTCAACATTTCAAGCATGTATTTTTCAATATGTTAGACTGTGCTAGAATAAGCATAGAAGAAAGATTTTGCCCCAACAGAGAAATTTTAGAGGACCTTTCTTGGTTAAATCCAAGAAAATTTAATGACATAATGACGACAAAAGACTTTCCGGCTGGAGTCCTCTCTTGTATCTCAAAACTTTGCAATGTTGAAAGAAGTATATTATTAATAGAACTTAAACAATTTGCAGATCAGTACAAAAGTTTCATAAAAGTTGTAAAAACTCAAGATGAACAGATCCCAGACGAAGAATCAAACAAAGCAGAAGAAATTTTAAAAGACCGTGAACTCGATTCGGAACCTGAATCAGAAGAAGACAATTTTCGTGGTTTCTGCAATGACAGTAAAAAATGTTTCAAGTGTTTGTCATGCGCCTTCTCAGTTATTTTTGAACTCTCTGGATCAGGATTGTTCACTAACTTATATGTAGTTTATAAATTTATCCTAACGATACCCTGTACACAGGTTACATGTGAACGGGTTTTTTCGAAGTTAAAAATAATTAAGAATCGTCTTAGGGCTAGTTTAGGCCAAGACCTTATGTCTAGCCTTATTTTTATGAACATAGAGAGAGACTTGTTTTCTGACATCGACAGAGAAGAAATCATTAATGTCGTGGCCAGTAGTAGTGACGAACTTAAAAGAAAACTGATGGGATAGGCTAGGCAATCGTTAATAAGGCTACTATCACTATGGTAGGAATTTTTGTCGTCTTTCTACGGTTAACACAATTTTTTTTTAACTTCTTTATGTAATAATTATTTATGTTATGGGGGGGGGGCCTCAAATCACCATCTAGCCGAGGGCCTCCAATGGAGCCAGACCGGGCCTGACCACGGCCAAAGGACCACGGCGAGTCGGGATAAATAATGGTCTTTTATACATAGATTAATAAACTAGAAAACTGCAAATATCTCAGTAACGGTGCGTCGGATCGAAAAAATAATGAAATTTTGAACCCCATTTAGAACACCGTCCGGCACCCAGGCCCATAATATTCCGACTTCAAAAAACGGTCAAGTGTGAGTCGGTCATTTTTTCTTAAGTAAATTTGCGAAAATTTTACAAGTCTCAGCTCCACACAAAATGCCTTCGAAAATTCGGCTGTTCTGAGACCCCCCTTGCTACACTAAGTGAAAGCAAAAAGTTAAAAATATTACAAGTCCCAACTCCATACAAAACACGATCAAAAATTCGACTAAGTTAAACTCTATACTGAAGCCGTCGAAATTTTTTTTAAGTGTTGGCTCCATACAAATTACCTACGCTCGAAAATTCGGCTGTTTAAACTCCATACTAGTCGTCAAAATTATAAAAGTGTTAGAAAACCTAATTTCTTTTTTCAAAAAATTTAAAAATCAGTATCTTTTTTTGATCACTGTTTTTTGCAATTTTCAAAAAAAAAATTCAGTGTTATTTTAATGGACCCCCTTTGGTACTCCCGACGACGACGTACGACCTTTATCTGTCTTACAAGCAACACAAAAATAGAAATAAATAAAAAGTAAAAAAACTAAAACCCAACTACGACAAAAAACAACGCTGAAAAAGTATAAAACATGATTTTCAGAATACTGAACTTAACAAAGTTGCTAATGTAGTTGCATAGTAATTTTCATGTTTGGAAAACTGCAGTCACATGTTGTCAAAGTGCTACGGTAGGTAGGTATATGCAGGCCTGTTCATCTCCGCGAGTTCACATCGAAAACAAAACACGCACGATAGCCCACCTACAGGAGGCGATTCGACAAGGCGTCACATACGAGATACGAGCGAGCATTGACACACGCACGCGTACTCTTGTATTATGGAAAAAAATAAAAAAATACTGTGTAAAAAATACTGTGCAGTATTTAACTGCCTAAATAATAATAAAAACACACAATTAAGTTGCCTGAAGACACTGAGAGGTAAATAAGTGGTTATTATTATTCATGATAATTCATGCAAATTCATGTATTTCTTCCGACATTTTCCGCGATTTGGCACTTCACGTCACACATTAGTTTGCCGAAGTTCGCCGAGACAGCTATTGTCAATAATTATTATAGGTGTCAAACAGGATAGGGTCTTTGCGTTGGTTTTCGTCCAACTATCGGAGTTGCCAACTTTGTGATCTTAAAATACCCTTACATAAATGTATCATATTATTTTATGTCGTTCGAGTGCTCATAAAGGCAGTCAACTAAAGTCCATACTGCAACGCACACACAATCCGCACCGTAACGTAAACGCCTTGCCTCGCCGATGACAGCGCGCGAAGGGCAATGACAGCTCGCAAAACACTGACGTATATCAATGTCTCATGGACTTGGCGTAACTTTAAAATAAACGTACTCGGTACATTACGCACACACTTACACGCATTATAAATACATACACGATTTAGGAAAACAACATGGCCGCAATATAGGCAATCAGCTGACAGGTATTTGTGTGTGTGTGTGCGTGTAGTTGTCAGCTGATTGCCTATAAATATGTTGTTTTCTTAAATCTTGTAGGTACCTACTCGGCACAAGTCAGGTTGTTAGTGACGTCACATGAAAATGTTGCCAGAATGACCAAACATTATCTATTTCTTTTTTTTATACATCACCAGGGGTAAGTTAGAAAGAGATAAACAGCTGTTTGTCATTAATTTGTCGAATTTTTGTATAGATCTATATTTCCTCTCCACTATTACCTCCATGCCACAAAAGGCGATACGTTGTTGATCCCTTTCCGAGTTGATTTGCCTGCTATATGACCTGAGCTATGCTTTAAAAAAATGACCCTTAGTCATCTAAGATTTAATTTTGTATGAAGAAGTTTAATAAACACTTAAAATTGTGTTTATAATGCTATCAATTAGCCAAAAACTTTTCCTGTCAGCACGTTTTTTTTTTAGCGCGATGATTTCTGCAATGTACCGGTGACCGGTGTATGGCCGCGCATTTACGTAATTTTTTGGAACTCACTACTTTTTAAATTACATTTTCATTTAGGTAGAACTGTTGCTTAGGCATTATAGATTGCAACAAAACTAGCGCGGGATGGCTACTGCCTTCTGTGAATACAATACTTTGTATTCAAATTTTACGCATGTGTTTATGGCAGTTCAGTGAAATGGACGAAAACCGAAGTTAGATAGAAAACCAGCACAATGACCCTACTTTCAAAAATTAATATTGCGATTTTATAAATCACCTAAACAACTTAATATTAATTTGCGGTACGAAGTACGCCGGGACAGCTCGTAAAACAAATTCATTATTTACATATTACTAATTTATCAACTTTGTTCATTGTTAGTTCATTAGTTGTTCGTGTTTCGTTTGGGTTAGACCAAGAGCCGAATGCAAAAAATAAATGTTACGTAATCTTTTTGATGTTTTAAATTCCAGCAGTCTAAGTTATAAAAACAAATTTAAAACTGCCTTTAAATTAACCGACGTACAGAAAAAAGTTTTAATTGAAGCTACAAATATGTTTTCGACTATTACAGCCACAAATAAAAAAACAGGAAAGAACAACACAAAACGCATCAAATCTTTTGTTAATTTTCAAATATCTATCCAGGCAATCAAAATGTTGTACAAAGATCTCAAAGAAAATGGATTTCAGTATTTATTTACTCGAAAACTAAATCAAGACGCCCTTGAAAACTTTTTTGGGTCAATTAGGCAGCAAGGTGGCTCTTGCACTGAACCTACACCCATCCAGTTCCGAAGAGCTTTTTCCAAGCTCTTTTTTTGCAACATGTTGAAAAATTCCCCTGTTGCTAATTGTGAACTTGATTTCTGCCAAATTCTTCTGAAAGCTGAAAACATAATAAGACTAAGAAACACGAGTGAGAAAAGCGTGGTGACTCCATTAAGCAGTACTGCTGTACTTTTGGATGGAGACACAGACTATAGACTAGATTTACCGAAAGAAAATGCAATAACATACGTCTCTGGCTACCTTCTGTTTAAATGCATGAATAAACACAAGTGTATGAATCTAAACAAAGTTTTGGGATCTGTTGCTGAGTTGGGGGAAACCAATTTGTTTACTCATCATAAAGCCTTCAATAAAAACACTTAATTTTATGGCAGTTTGAAAATGCCTCCCAGAGAATTTATAGAATACTAGCTTTCCGCCCGCGGCTTCGCCCGCGTGGAATTTTGTCTGTCACAGAAAAACTTTATCGCGCGCGTCCCTGTTTCAAAAACCGGGATAAAAACTATCCAATGTTCTTTCCCGGGACTCAAACTATCTCTATGCCAAATTTCATCAAAATCGGTTGCGAGGTTTAAGCAGGAAAGCGTAACAGACAGACAGACAGACAGACAGACAGACAGACAGACAGACAGACAGACAGAGTTACTTTCGCATTTATAATATTAGTTGGGATATACGGAGTTTAGAAGCAAGTTTTACACATAACTTTGAAAAATTCCTTCAATTTAATCCAGGAAGACAAATATATAATTTATTTAAAACCTTACTTCCACAAACTCCGTGCTCTTGTTTTCCGGTAGAATATTTGTTAAAATTGTTTACCAGGCTACGCATATACGCAACAATAAAATTCAATAACAGATGTTTTAAAGTTTCTAAAAAAGAAATAAAAAATATCTAAAAATTAGGCATCTATAATTTTTATTATAGATGCTTGCATAATTTTGGGTAAACAAAGTGACAAAGAAGCGTAGTCGTGACTGAGTATTTCGTTTCTTCTCAGCACTTGCCAAAATATGTTTGTCTTACAAAGCACTGATAGGGCAAAAAAATAATGAGACATTTTAAAGGCTCCTTATAAGCATTTTTTGAGATTTTATAAGAATCAATTTATGAAGTTAGATTTATCATAGTACTAGTGACCCGCCACTGCTCCACAATGTACAATGTATTTTATTATACCTTCCTCTTGAATCACTCTATTTAAAAAAAAACCGGCCAAGTGCGAGTCGGACTCGCTAGGGTTCCGTACAAGCCAGTTGGTATATAACTTTGATTTTGTTACAGCTTAAAGGTACTATAGACCTGAGTATTTAATATGAATTAAGGAAATAAGTAGAAACTTTAGATTTTTTTCAAAAATATTTTAAAAAATCTGCTTACAAGATCTCGTTCAAACCAATTTTCGTTGGAAGTTTTCATGATGTACAATGTATGTACATACATATAAAATGATGTTAGAAACCTTAATATCATTTTTAAAGACCTATCCATAGATACCCCACACGTATGGGTTTAATGAAAACCAAAATGTATTGCTTTTTTCTATATTAATTTGTGTGAAAATCTTAATGCTGTTCACAGAATACATCTACATACCAAGTTTCATCAGTATTTTTTCTTATAGTTTCGGAAAAAAATGGCTGTTTCATATACGGACGGACAGACAGACTATATGACGAATCTATAAGGGTTCCGTTTTTGCCATTTGGCTACGGAACCCTAAATACCGTATCAAAATCTGTTGCATAGTTTTAAAGATCTAAGCATACATAGGGACAGACAGACAGGAAAGCGACTTTTTTTTATAATTATTACGTAGTGATGATGGGCATATAGACCAAATAAAGACATTTTGATTTAAGGGGGGGACATCGTAAGAGCCATTCACATTTTTATCAGAAAGTTAATAAATTAATATATTTAGGTTTTTGAAATCTAAAACAGCCAGGAAATCAAAGAGGCAAACATGATACCTTTGTGATTTTATAGGAATTTTATTGTAAAACACGGTCATATTAAACTTTTATAAAAAAATCCAGAGGTAAATGTTTTTTTTTGAGAAATTTTTTTTCTAATCGTGTTTTCGAAAATATCATCCCATCACACATACGTTCTGTAATACATAATATTGAAAACAGTGCGAAATATCGTCAATTGCAGTTTTCACATACTAAGGGCCCATAATGAAATTAGTATAATGTTTGTTTATGTAATAAAATTTGGTTTGAAATACCTACTGAATTGAATTTTTATTTCTTACTAGCTTTTTGGCTTCGCCCACGTGAAATAAATTGTCACAGTTATGTGTGTTATAAAATATTTAGGTGCTAGCTCTTACACTATATAACTGGCGGTCGCATGTAGCTGCGCGTTGCCGCGAAGAGTAGTGAATGCAAGTGTGGTGCGCTAGATGGCGACACAGTAGCTTCTTGTAGCAGTCAGCCCTATGGCATCAAGACAGTACCGATCACTGACGTAAGTCAACAAAACGGTGTTCGACTCTTAAGACAAGCTAAATTACACCATATTGTTGATGACATTGAGCATACATTTTTAGGGTTCCGTACCTCAAAAGGAAAAAACGGAACCCTTATAGGATCACTTTGTTGTCCGTCTGTCCGTCCGTCTGTCAAGACCCTTTTTCTCAGGAACACGTGGAGGTATGAAGCTGAAATTTATATCAATTACTCAGGTCTACTGTCCCTTGAAGCTGTGAAAAAATCAAACTTCTAAGCCAACGCAATCAAAAGATACAGCCGTTTATGCCGCAAATTTTCGACACTTGCAAGGGAATCAAAACCTACAGGGTGCTTCCCGTGAACTCAGAATCTTGAAATTTGGTACGAAGCAACGTCTTATAGCATAGATAAAGGAAAAATTACGAAAACCATAAATTTTTAGTTACATCACATAATACATATTTTTTTAAATAATTTTAAACTTACTACCCATTTCCTCATAAACGCGTAGAGGTATTAAATTGAAATTCATACCAAATACTCAGGTCTATAATACCTTTAAGCTGTAACAAAATCAAACTTCTATGTCAACGCAATCAAAAGAAACAGCAATTTAAGCTGCATATTTTGAAACTCGCAAGTACTCGCAAGGGAATCAAAACCTAAAGGGTACTTCCAGTCGACCTAGAATCTTGAAATTTGGCATGAAGCAACGTTTTATAGCACACATAAAGGAAAAATTCCGAAAACCTTAAATTTTTAGTTACATTACAAAATATATATTTTTTAATAAATATAAACTTATGAATTTCATTTTGCAATAAAAATACCATAGTTATGACTCGATTGTCGTAATGAACGAACTTTGTAAACCTTGCAGGTTTGTACGGAACCCTCGGTGCGCGAGTCCGACTCGCACTTGGCCGGTTTTTTTGAATATCTTCGCGAAGAAAAACTTCTGTACGTAGTACTTATTATCAGGGTTCGAGGATATATGTATATAGAGAATACAATCCCGGGATCCCGATTCCCGGGATCCCGGGATCCCGACCCTTTTCTGATCCCGAAAATCCCGGGACTGTACTTGGCTAATCCCGGTATTTTCGGGATTGATATAAAACAAGTCTATTTTGCATTCTACGATCCGTTGCGCCTTGACTATGACCTTGCCTAGATTCTACCTTAGCATAAAATTATACAGGGTGGAAACGATAAGTGATCTCACTCGATTATTTCTAAACTATACAAGATATCGAAAAACTGGTTACTGATCCTAAAAGTGCTTCACGAGCTTTTTCAAACGATATCAGTAATAGGTTACAGAATTAACTGGATCTATCCGAAAATTCAATACTAAATGTATGCCAGCCACACAATATTAGAAGTGTTAATTTTTTTTATTAAATAATAAACACTTAAAATTTTAATGATCTCGTAAATTGCATTATTATTTTAAATTATTCAAGGAAAACGTTGATTTTAGGCTTTACATGCTATAATATTATGAAGCCTTGAGTGCCATGACTGTGACAGTACTAAAAGTATGGAAGCTGGAAACTTGAATTTTCGGATAGATCCAGTTTATTATGTAACTTGTTATTGGTACCGTTGGATAGAGCTCGTGAAGGACTTTCAGGATCAGTAACCAGTTTTTGGATATCTTGTATAGTTTAGAAATAATCGAGTGAGATCACTTATCGTTTCCACCCTGTATAACGATAAAAAACAAATCTAAGGTACGATACGGATACGGAATATACAGGTTCGGCCCTAATAATATCTTTTTCGTAGACCTTAGACAGGATCACAACTTGAGCTAATGCCACAAACCTCCCAACCCCAATTGTCACTAAAGGAAAAGTTGCAGCTTAAAATTGATAAGAGTATGAAATGCCCAGATCCTGAAGTACAACTACAAAGTGAATCGGGCTTGACAAATAGTATCAGACGTGAAATGAGCCTGTTTGAAAATGGCGGAATTCGTGGATGGATATCACTTAGAATTAGCATATAAGTATCTATTCTATACCTCCAACGAGTGTAGAACCCGAGCGAGTGTTATCAGCTGCTGCTTTTGTAGAAAATAAATTACGAAGCAGGCTATATTGGATGCTTTGATATTTCTAAGATTCTATTTCCGAAATTCTAAAATAAATAGTGCTTTTGATTTGTATATTTTTTTTATTTTATTTTAGTATTATTGCAACTAACAATATTTAAAACATCTTTTGAGAAATTATACCACATAAGGCTGATCCCGGGATAGTCCCGGGATCCCGGGATTACCCATCAAAAATCCCGTAATCCCGGGATTGAAAAACATGCTCGGGATTGTATTCTCTAACTGTATATCAAGGGATATATAGGGTCCTTCTAAATCAGCTACGTTCCGTTTAATGGGAGCATGTATACGTCACACTGAATACGTTCCCAAAGTTTGAGCCAAAAATTCAGGCTAGTTTCCGAGGTAATTAAGGAAACAACTTCATTTCTTATCAACCCAATACAACACCCTGTTCAGCTGATTCACTACTACACTGACAAAAATCCGCACGCACACGAGCTTACGTAATGGCCGCCATTGCGCTTGTGCTGCCGTTGGGCCACTGGCCGCGAACACAAGAGTGCCGCCGGACGACGGACCGGGCGCCACACAAGCTATTCTAGGGCTACTACTAGTTATTTAAGGAATTAAATTAAGCAGAAAATTAAAGTTTATTTATTTTTGGTAACATAAAAAAATCTTATGTGGTAAGTACTTATTTAGTGGCCTTAATGGAATGATGTTTATTCAAAAGTTCGTTAAAATACTTTTGCGCTTGTAAAAATCTTTTATTTCAAACGTAGCAACGAAACGAAGCAAAAAAGTTAGTTGCCGAAATCAATGACTTATTTTTATGCCATACACAAATGGGATAGTTACCATGACTATGAAATTTAGAATTACGGTTATTATTACGATAAAGCAGGCACATTTTTCATGTTAATTTTAATCGCTTAATATCCCCTTAGCAAATTAAATAAAAATGTGATTCGTAATTGACTCGATCATAGCAGAAACTAAACGCTATCGAATTATCTACCTGTGATTATCGGCAGTCTTTAGTATTCCGAAGTAAATAAGTAAATAATTGTTCCCAACTATCAATTTTAAACTGAAATAATAATCATTAAAATCATCGTAGAAACAAAAAAAAATTATAAAAGTAAATAATGATAGTTTTATTATTATTAAGATTAGAAAGAATTTTGGAGTTGACATCCTTATTTATGCGTGGCGGAGTCGGTGGTATCAAAGACAGCCGTCCCTCACAATAGCCACCAATAGCCGACCGCGCTAGTGTTGTAAGAACCTCGAGTCTTTAAAGTCTTTATTTTGAGACTTGAGTTTATTTTTAAGACTAGGACTCGTTAGTCACATGAATAAGGGAATAATTGAGTCTTCCGAGTCCTTTCGAGTATTTTAAGTTCTTTGAGCTAGACTGAATCATGACATGAACTTGAGTTGGTGTATACTAATAGGCAATAATGAGTGATTTCATATCATCATCCGTATGTTATATCCTAATTGAAAATAAAATAAATCGCACAATACAAATGTAATATCAATAAAATTGCATTAAACGCAAATAATCGAATCAGAAGTATCCATCTAAAGACTGACGATTTTCGTAATCAAAAAGTTAAAACGGTCCAATAAAATAATAAACACACAGTCTTAATTCATAGCTATTTTATTTTCTTCAAACTTTTAATAAGTAAGATTCCAAGACTCGAGTGTCGTATCGTACAACACTAGCCGGCGCGCAGCAAACGAACTTTTAGACAAGTGCCGCACGGTGGATCGAAATGGCATTAAAGTGGACATAGGGATTTTTTCCGGAAAATCGAATTTTAAAAATTGCCAATCGATAGTCCTTTGCTCACTCATCACGACATGTCATATCACATTTTTCTCTAAACCTGATACTTTAGCTTAAAAAAAATAATTTGTGTTTTTTTTGTATGAAACTAGACATAAAGTGCTAATTTTCTCCGAAGACCTGCTAGATCGTGACTTGAAACAACCTAGGTCGGTATAACTGCATTATTTATTAATATTCTAAGCTATTTCCAGCTGCTCCAAACCGCAACTTAGCCTGTTAAACGATTCCGAAAAAAATTAAAAATTGACTCTTCTTGTAATTGTATTTTAGTTCTTTTTTTTAGAAAAAGCTTCGATTACGGTACTAGAAAGTGATTTTATCGTTAGGTGACATTGATATCTATTCTCAAAACCTGTTTAACCCTTTCTTTCCTATCAGCACATGACTTTAAAACAACAATGAAGTTACTCATACCTCGTAAATAACGTGTTTTGCGAATAAGCAGATAATGGTCAGGGGTGGGGGTAAAAAACAGATAAGGATTGTTTATTTTTTTTAAATTTAGTTTGGGCTGTGTAACGTCACCAATAACATTCAACTTTAAATGCGGTTTTTAACATGTAATTACAATGGAAGCTATTGTGAATAATATAGATTTGTTCGTAGTCTTAAGAAATACCTTAAAACCTTTCATGGACAGTGAGGAACTTTATAATCACCTTTAGCAGAAAATGGTACATTTGTCAGAAGAAAACAGTGTTAAGAGCGTTTACGCCGTTTGGCGCAAAAACAGTAAATAATAAAATAAATAAATGATAATAAATATCCTTAGACATTTTACACTGCGCTTCTAGTCCTAAACTAAGCAAAGCTTGTACTATGGGTACTAGACAACGGATATAAACATACTTAAATACTTTTTTTGTTGTAAATACATACTTATTATACATAGAAAACACCCAGTCCAATACAAACAAATATGTTCATGCACACAAATGTTTGTACTGTGCGGGTATCGAACCCGCTACCTCCGGAATAGTAGTCCGTTCCGAACCACTACACCAAACGGCCGACATATTACTTTTGTAACCCGATAAGTACTTTTTTAACCCGTTACAATCATTAACCAGTTACATTACAAATATGTTATAGGCATAAATAATTAGGCAATTTCGTCGTCTAAATAGTTAGTTGAGATAATATTTCGATTAGTATAGTATTAATTTAAGAATTCTATCAAGATAAGTCCTCACAGGTTTTCAAATTTCCACTTTAGCGTCAGTTTACAAGCTGATGATTTTTTTTATAAAAATACTGTGAAAACGATATAACAAACATTTATATCCTATAGCATAGGTCTTTAGGCAAATAGTTAGTTGAGAAAATTCTTAGATTTAAGCATTTTACAATAAGAAATCACAAATTCAAAGAACGTGAAATACCCAAAAATCAAAGTGATTTTTACACCATTATTCTTCTTGATGATGGACAAACTGTCATCTATCTCTTCCCCAATTTTTAAGAAGAAACAGTGATTGGCTTGAATCTCCAATTAACTGGGTCTGGCAACTAGTTTTTGATGAAGACAAAATTGAGGAAAATGTTCTGTTTCTGAGTTAATTTATGTAACGTGTAATTAATCTTTTTTTCTGTTTCTGAGTTAATTTATGTAACGGTTTCTTTGGGATAAAGGAAGTAGTCGAAGCATGTAGTGTAGAAATTGACATGTTTTCTGTAATAGCATCTATATTTGACGTTGTTTTTTCACTAGGTTCAGTAATTGAACCAACATTTTCCTCAATTTTGTCTTCATCAAAAACTAGTTGCCAGACCCAGTTAATTGGAGATTCAAGGCAATCACTGTTTCTTCTTAAAAATTGGGGAAGAGATAGATGACAGGTTGTCCATCGTCCATTAAGATTAGTACAAAAATTCCGGCAAACTTTTTTTAACTTAACACTGTTTTCTTCTGACAAATGTACCATTTTCTGCTAAAGGTGATTATAAAGTTCCTCACTGTCCATGAAAGGTTTTAAGGTATTTCTTAAGACTACGAACAAATCTATATTATTCACAATAGCTTCCATTGTAATTACATGTTAAAAACCGCATTTAAAGTTGAATGTTATTGGTGACGTTACACAGCCCAAACTAAATTTAAAAAAAATAAACAATCCTTATCTGTTTTTTACCCCCACCCCTGACCATTATCTGCTTATTCGCAAAACACGTTATTTACGAGGTATGAGTAACTTCATTGTTGTTTTAAAGTCATGTGCTGATAGGAAAGAAAGGGTTTAACAGGTTTTGAGAATAGATAACAATGTCACCTAACGATAAAATCACTTTCTAGTACCGTAATTGAAGCTTTTTCTAAAAAAAAGAACTAAAATACAATTACAAGAAGAGTCAATTTTTAATTTTTTTCGGAATCGTTTAACAGGCTAAGTTGCGGTTTGGAGCAGCTGGAAATAGCTTAGAATATTAATAAATAATGCAGTTATACCGACCTAGGTTGTTTCAAGTCACGATCTAGCAGGTCTTCGGAGAAAATTAGCACTTTATGTCTCGTTTCATACAAAAAAAACACAAATTATTTTTTTTAAGCTAAAGTATCAGGTTTAGAGAAAAATGTGATATGACATGTCGTGATGAGTGAGCAAAGGACTATCGATTGGCAATTTTTAAAATTCGATTTTCCGGAAAAAATCCCTATGTCCACTTTAATGCCATTTCGATCCACCGTGTGCCGCCGCCTTTAGACACGTGCCGGCGGCCGCCGGCTAGCGCAATGTACACTCACCAAAATAAAATTAAGAAATGCAACAAACTTTTTTTTACTATTCAAATTAAAATTGTGTTTATTGTTAAATCACAGGATAATAAGATAGGTCATAAATAAATACCAAGTTGGAACGGAAATGATTCGGAAATTTTATTTAACTAATTAATTAGGTACCTACCTACCTCATCTACTTTTCTATTGTAATAGAAATGATGACATTAACGATTAATTTAAGAATGGACTTTGATTTAGGATAAATGGAATATCAATACAAACAAATTGAAGAGTTTTATTTGCTTCAATAGTCTAATTTAATGTTTCTAAATAATTGACTAGGCCATTGAATTACCTTCACAAAACAATAAGTTCGATTAATTTTTAATTATTATCTGTTATAGGATATTTTACCATGAAATACACAACACCATAATTTAGATTCGAATCAATTGAAATCGAAAGCAAGCAGATAAAATAATAAACAAATAAGTTTCTTTTTTGTCGTCGACTGTACGCTTATGCCAACTTTTCGACTCTTGCTTTGGCGGCGTCGGCGTCTTTGTGTCAACAAAAGGCGTGCGGCTTGTCGGCATTTGTCGGCGCGTGCGCTTTGATTTAATTCAGTTTTTGATTAGCTTTCTTGTGTGAAGGTGCGTTTTGTAGTGCTCGTGAAGTGAACTATGACGCACAGATGCACAAATGCAAATAAATTTACTAAGACGCGCCTTAAAAATCATGGCCTTTGCTGGTTGATTTTTCGATGGTATCGTGAGTCCGTTTTACTGTGATTAACATAAGATAATAAGGATAGACAACGATATGAGAGTAGGCCTGTAACATTAAAGTGATAGCTCGCCCAATCAGTCGATCAGCTAATCGGCTATCAGCTGTGACGACTGCTGTGAGTTGTTATGACGTGAGTGTAAACAACAAAAAAGTGCAGTGGTAGTGAGCGTTGTGTGTGTTGTGTCTCGTGTTCCTGTGCAGAATGAATACACTACAGCTTTGTTGTGTGAGTAAAAAATACAGCATGTTCCATTATGTAAGACGAAATGAATTTTTATTTTTGTTAGAAAATGTAACTTTGTAAAATCATTATAAAACACATACTCAAATTTGGTGAACTTGTTCAGTGTACCGTATAGATGCCCCCATTAAAAGGAATGTAGCTAGTTTAGAAGGACCCTGTATATCAATCGGTTTTGATGATATATATCAACTATTAAAATTTGTTACTGTATTTGTACTTTTTGACATAAGATTTTTATTTTTTTAGTTGATTTTGCCGTATTTAAAAGAATATTTTATGTTTTTGCTTTATTTGTCTGATTTAAAGTTGTAAAAACATTAAAAACATGTTTATGTAACACATATGCAATAGTATTCATGAATAATACAATAAAATAATACTATGGCTTTCATACAAAATTGATATACAGGGTGTCCCGTAATGTAACGTCAAGCCGAAACTGGGTGTTGAGGCAAGTTGTGCTGGTTATCAGAAAAATATAAAAAAAAATCTATGTGGCATATTTTAAAAATAATAGGCATTTAAAAAAAATCAAAAAATTCTACTCCAGGTGACGGTCCTTTTGCTCGGGTTGCCACAAATCTTCACTTTTTCCAAAATTTTTTTTTGTTATGTAACCCTGAATAATGCTTCTCTAAATTGTTATCAAAATTACAAAACCAGCTGCTCCAGCTTGGATGAAAAAAATACATTATTCCCAAAAAATTTTTCAAAATAAAAATTTTGCCTAGTTTAAACTGACTGTACTGAAAAAAAAATGTACTGCGCGAGTGTGGCAAGTGACGTCATAATTTGGCGCATTTAGTAAGGATTCCAAAATGGTATAACACTTGGTACATCTTTGCTGTAATTGTCGACAACTTTTGTTTTTTTGGAAATAGTCCCGTTTTTAACTTTATCTACCTTGGTTAAAAATTATTATTCTAATGTGCCCAAAATTCAAGTTTCTGTGACTGACTACCGTACAGTCAGTCACAGAAACTTTTGTCACCATGACAGTAATTAGTAGTTGACATACTGTGACAAAAGTCACCCGTGTGCGCGCGCCTTTACTACCTGCTCTGCCTGCACTTGTACTTGGTAACCGGGATAATAAGGATATGAAGTTTCGGTTATGGATACGGTTACGGATATTAGAATAATATTATACCGGTTTCGGTTACGGTCACGGATATGAAATCATTTCAGATTATCCGAAAGTCTCGGATAATTTCGGTTACGGAATTATTAGAATTGCAAAAATGCAGGTATAATACAAATAGCAAGATGCTGCGTGAGCGTGACCCACATAGCTACTTTATGTACCAACTAAGACGACACCTATGTATGATAAAGGTAAAACAGGCTGGCATATTAGATGGTGCCAGCGAATGCCAGACAAGTTGGTAACTAATATTAAGATTTAAGGTACAATTCCAAGACGGGCCGCAGACCGCAAACTGCAAAACTATGAAATCGGCAGCGCGGCATTGCAGCTGCGGCGTGTATACTGCAGATTTCATAGAGTTTTGCAGTTTGGCCTTTATCCGAAACTATTCGTAACTTTTGAATCAGATTCGGTTACGGTTATGGAAATTTTTTTATTTTGGATATCCGATAGTTTCGGTTACGGTTACGGATATCCATAACATCCCTGCTTGGTAAGATGGCCCTCTCCGTCCCGCTCATACCTTTTAAAATGGCTTCTCCACCTCACTTAAGCCAGAAACTTGAATTTTGGGCACATTAGAATAATATTTTTAACCAAGGTAGATAAAGTTAAAAACGGGACTATTTCCAAAAAAACAAAAATTGTCGACAATTACAGCAAGATTTTACAAAGTGTTATACCATTTTGGAATCCTTACTAAATGCGCCAAATTATGACGTCACTTGCCACACTGGCGTAGTACAATTTTTTTTCAGTACAGTCCGTTTAAACTAGGCAAAATTTTTATTTTGATATTTTTTTTTGGGAATAATGTATTTTTTTCATCCAAGTTGGAGCAGCTGGTTTTGTAATTTTGATAACAATTTAGAGAAGCATTATTCAGGGTTATATAACAAAAAAAAAATTCGGAAAAAGTGAAGATTTGTGGCAACACGAGTAAAAGGACCGTCACCTGGAGAAGAATTTTTTTATTTTTTTTAAATGCCTATTATTTTTAAAATATGCCACATAGATTTTTTTTTATATTTTTCTGATAACCAGCACAACTTGCCTCAACACCCAGTTCCGGCTTGACGTTACATTACGGGACACCCTGTATATCAAAGTTGATATACAGTGTGAGTCACGTTAAAGTGTACATATGAAAATAGATGAAACTAGACCTATTTTTATCGACAAAAAATAGGTCAAAAAATTTTTGAGATTTTTTTTAATTTTTATAGAATTTTTTTTCTTCCAATTACTTATTGTAAAGAAAACGTAATAACTTTTAAACTAAGCGGTATATCCTGATAAAATAAAAACAGTAATAATGCTAAATAACAGGCAATACTAAAAAAATACATAAAATACACAAAAAATGCCAACAAATAATAAAAAGTGATACTTTTTGAAAAAAATCTGCTCAAAAATTCGTGTTTTTTTGGTTATTTGATAAATTTCTCCAAAAAAAATGCCCCTATAACAGGTGGTTTTTATTACTTTTTATTATTCTCTATCGTATTATCTTTGTAAAACCAAAAATCGCATGTCTCTATCCCTATCACAACATTTGCTATGAACGTTTGAACAAAGGCCTGTCACCACATTATTCTCCGCTACAGGTAGAGACAATTTTAATTTTAACTAAAATGCTTATTTTACTTCGAAATTTTTTGTTTTTATTTGAAATCTAACTTGTCTTTATCAAAATTACAAATCTAGAGTCATTTTCAGTTTTGTTGATAACGATGCTTTGAATGGCGCGCCCGGAGAGGCTTAGTTCAAACGATCATTGCAAACGTTGTGATAGGGATAGAGACATGCGATTTTTGGTTTTACGAAGGTAATACGATAGAGAATAATACAAAGTAATAAAAACCACCGGTTATAGGGGCATTTTTTGGAGAAATTTATCAAATAACCAAAAAAAACACGAATTTTAAAGCAGATTTTTTTCAAAAAGTATCATTTTTTATTATTTGTTGGCCTTTTTTGTGTATTTTATGTGTTTTTTTAGTATTGCCTGTTATTTAGCATTATTACTGTTTTTATTTTATCAGGATATACCGCTTAGTTTAAATGTTATTACGTTTTCTTTACAATAAGTAATTGGAAGAAAAAAAATTCTATAAAAAATTAAAAAAAAATCTCAAAAATTTTTTGACCTCTTTTTTGTCGATAAAAATAGGTCTAGTTTCATCTATTTTCATATGTACACTTTAACGTGACTCACACTGTATATCATAAATATCCGATATTTTGATATTTATAATAAATATCGGATATTTTCGAACCCTGCTTATTATTATTCTGTGGTATATGTAACGTGTGTCCGCTAGAGGGCGCCACATTAGATTTTGTGGAAGCCCATATAGCCTATAACCAGCAGACAATTAAGTTGTATTAATACATTTGTCGAATTCTGATAAGAAGTTTAGAAGTTACGAGGGAACAGATGAACATACATACATACATAAAGCCTGGCAAAATCATAACCCTCCTTTTGCTTTCCCGTAGTCGGGTAAAAATACTTTTATTGACATAAAAGTTTTATGTCAATAAAATGATAAAACACAACAAGGAACTAAAACAATTACTGAGCCACTGTGCCACTAGGCTCCCCCGCTCAGCCCTTAAAAGCATGTGAAGATAAATGCTGAGCAAATAGACAAGTTCCAGAGCTTCACGATTAACTAGTGAAAAAATAGGTAGGCTTGAATGCTCTCCAAATTATCAAATATATATATGGATGTATCTCGGCACCAAAACGGGCTTCAATCACCTCTTCAAAAAGGTTAACCAGCATAAACACCAAAATTATACGTATCAAATCTTGACACAGTGCCAACTAAATAATAAAAAAACAACCTTGCCCTAACCAACTTTAATGATACTATCACTGGACAGCCTCAGATTTATTCATCTATGCTGACGCCATTATGCAAAATTAATGACATTATTGATTTCTACAACCCAAACCATCGAACATCCCATTATGAAGGAAAATTAACATTATAAACACAGGTTGAATATCGAGTTATATAACAACAACTGCAATCAGAGCTGGTCGAGATTATAAGGAATCATTGCCAGGAAGAAACCTTTGATTATTTACAAAGCTGCTTATCTGGCGGAAGACAATAGTTGTTACGATCGGTACAAATCCTGAGACACCTTTTGGTAATGCCCAATCAATGAAAAACGTAGAAAGAATTGTAAGTTTAAATAAAACAGCATAATAAACGCTCAATGGAAAACCACTGTAAATAACAACGGACTAAACATATTAACAAATTCTTCCGATTACACACTGCTATTGTTTAATTTACCCAATTTAGTAGCCGTTATGCACGTTTATTATTAGTGCAAAAGAAAGAAAGATACAGAAAAATAAATAGATGATGGATGAAAATCAAAGCAAACAAAAGCAAAAGAGAAAAAGAATAAAGTTGAAGATGAATGAACGAACAATGAAATGAATGAACGAACATCACCTGTCAGTGTCTATTTTTTTTATTAAGTTTTACGGCTCTGGGCACAAGCCTTTTTTAGCCAGTCTGATAGGGCTCGCAAAATATTATCGATTTTCAAATCGATTAACGCCGGAATCCGCCCGCCGGATATGAAACGCCAATATGTAAGTACGGCAATATTATGTTTAAATAAAACTTTTTTTTAATCAGCCTTGCTTTATTTGTATGTATTCCATTATCACAATATAAGGACACATCACTTGTAATTTATCAATCAACAAAAAGGTACTTTGCATAGTGATCAAAAAGCTTGACACAACAATACCTACAACCATACTACCGTAAAACTACTTCTAGGCTTAATGGTCAAGAAGTATTGAGAAAAAATCAGTAGTAAGATGCATGAGAGTTCCGACGCCCTTTCGGCGACGATGGTCGTTGTGGCCCGAAGAAACCTCTTGACGTAGTACTGGTCCTCTCTTTGGGTCCACTGTAAAAAATGATTACAAAATCAAAATCAAATAATTATGAGTAAGTAAGTAATCAAAATCAATATGTACCTAGTTACCTACCTGGTGTCATGGTGCAAACTCGGTCTGGTCCCTGTACTAGTTCTGGAGTGAACATCTTTGATGCTTGATTTTTCTTTTGGAGTCATGCTAAAATAATGAAAAAAAAAAAGGTCAAGAATTATAAGCAAAACAACATTTTCGATACTTTAATGATGTGGCCAAAAGGTTGACAACACAACCTTATTCCAAGACGTGTTGCGAACTTTTGGGCTACTTTGGGTGTCACGAACTATGACGCTGACTGTACAGTAGAAATTAATACTTGCGCACCTGATTTTTTCTTGAACCAGACCACTAAGCTTCTCCGAATGTAAAGAGTCACGAAGTCTTCTTTGGAACTGAAAACGTATAATAAAGCAAAGTCGTCAGTCAAATCCATTCATTTATCTAGCTGTATCTACTTCCAAGATCTAGGTGCTTTTATTTTGCGATATTAAAAGGCGCACCCGGTTCGAGTAGTACGAATAAGTCGGACTTTAGTACGGCCTATGTCATAGACAGCGACGACGATCCGAGACCGCTGATAGAAATTCAGGTCGTAAACCGAACGGGGGTGGCGATTATTGACACGGGGGCCACACACTCTATCGCAAGCCCCGTGCTGTATAATATTTTACGTGAGGCAGGTGTTACATTTAGGGAGTCCAAACGTATCGTAGAGCTTGCAAATGGATCGCAACACCTACAGACGACGCTCGAAGGCGAGGTCAATGTCGCCTTGAAAGGTCGTATAATACCTACCGTGTTCTTGGTGCTACCACACGCGCGAACAAGAACCCTATTAGGTAGAGATTTTATTACCAAAGCTGGTATCCTGCTGGACTTACCGCAGAGCAGCTGGTGTTTCAACGATGGGCCGCGACGTTGGCATCCGTTCATCACCAGCTTTGAATTATCTACCACCGGCAAGGCAGAGCTGATGAAGGTAGAAGCAGCAGACCGGGTACTCCAGGGGAAGGTAAGGCCTAAGGGCGTATCAAGACCGACGATGCAGCTGAGTACCTGTATAGTGCACGGAGCCCGCGGCACTCAACGTGTTAACGGTCGGAGCGACCGGAAACCCCCTACGATATCGCCTCCCGATGGTTATTGCCCCGGGGCAGGTTCAATGCAGGGGGAGGCTCCCGGAAAACCACTACATCCATGTTGTGCCGACGTTGATTTAGCTTCTTTTAGTAAGAACCAAATCGAGTACCCAGAGTCACGTGACATGCTGCCATCCGACGTTCCGTCTAGGGGGAGGAGAGGGCCCTACAAGGGGTTCCATAATGTAATTGACGTCATCAACCCCGCTGACGAAGTACGTCATATTCATTCCGCGCGCTATTATACCGCTGGCGATTTATATCGAAGAAAACGATTTCGTCATGTTAGGGAGGCCGCGAGTACTGCATACTGGCCGGAGGAACACGCAGGAGGGTATCGCGTCCCACAGCTGACCCCGTCCGTAGGCGATGGACCGCCGAAACGGCTCAGTCAGAGGCATAGGCGTAGTAGACCCAAGGTATCATTTGCTGACCTTGACGCGAGGGCGCTATGTCTTGGTCAGAGGGGGAGGTTGTAACGCGACCTCTGTGGATAATGCTCGTATTCGAGTTTGGCGGGCTTTATTTTACAACTCACGGGCTCGCGCGCTCTGCCGGCGCGCTCTCACCATTCCAACGGTCGCCGGCGTCTTTTCTAAAATCGACCTTATTGCCAGTCCGCCCATGGCCGCGACGCGCGCTATTTTACTCTCCCAATATTTTGGTGTTTAGATATTGTTCTGACTGATATTACCCAAGTTTTATGTACATTTCGTTGTGTTAAATTGACAATATACTTGTTGATGATTGAATTGTGCCTACGAACTTATTTCACGACCCCGAGACCAACTTAACAAGTATTACACAAATCTTTTAACTGAGTGAGATTGTCAGTGATTCGACTGACTGAATTATGGACAGACCTGCCCAAAATATCGATAGGTGCTCTAAGTGGAATAATAGGCCAGGTGCTACCCGTGCAGGTGCTATTTGGGTGGGTTCTCAAAGTTGAATATTACGCCAACTTACACAACTCACGAAGGCGAGTGAGCTTTACTTACTTGTGTTGTGTTGTGTGTCACGACACGAGTGTGAACGTGCCTACCTACATATACAGGGTGTTAGGTAAATGGGTATATGAGCCGACACTAGCCCATGTTAACATGGTCATATAAATGGTATGGTGAAGTCAGAAAATTCATATCTTCATTTTAATTATTTTAATTTTTATACAAGTAAGATTTTGTAAAAAAAGTGTATGAAAATTAAAAAAAAATAATTATGATATCAAAAATTGATATCTTCATTTTAATTATTTTAATTTTTATACAAGTAAGATTTTGTAAAAAAAATTGTATGAAAATTAAAAAAAAATAATTATGATATCAAATTTCTGACTTCACCATACCATTTAAATTATATGACCATGTTAACATGGGCTAGTGTCGGCTCATATACCCATTTACCTAACACCCTGTAGATAACGATAGTGTAATGTCTTTCAAAACTTATGAAAAACGAACAGTAGCGAGCTACCACACATGTAAAGGTCACTCGCCTTCGGGAATTTCAACAACTATAAATAGTTTAAGCCACCTTTATGCTATTCAGCATGTCTCCCTGAGTGGCCAGTGGGCGCTCGTCGGAGCGGACGCTAGGCGCTCGCTTCGGCGCAGGGGCGTCCCGCCGCGCCCCCAGCGATGCGGCACCCACCGAAGCCGCGCCGATTGAGCCGTCCCGACCCGTCACCACTGAAATGTGGACATTCCAACCATGAACCTACGTAGAAAAAGACGTTCTATCACAGATAATATGGATTAGTGCGTTCTATACGCCTAGGATTCATACAATGGTGCTACTAGTAAAATCTGTTATGGTAAAATATTATGTACTTAGTAGTAAATATGTATGTAGGAATATACTAGGTTTACGTGTACTTTTCTGTTCTATCAATTTAAAGATAAATTATTTCTGTTTATTATTATGTAGATGCCATGAAAAAAATACCTTAAAAACCAAGTATACCAACTCCATTATCTTTTATTATACTGCATGATAAAGTTAGAACCTTCAATGCTGTATTCATACTATACTTTTGCTACTATGCAATGCAAGGTCATTATAATATTTAGAATGAAAAATAAAATTATCGTATGAACAAAACATGTTTTATTTTTCTCATCTACAACTAAATCACATTATCCCATCGTCCCAAATGACAATGATTACTAACACATTACCGGCATGGTATAATAAATTTGATAAATAAAAGTATGCACTTAGCTTGCACTTTAAAAATATTAAATTACACATTTTTCTATTGAACAAACTCATGAAATAGTTTTATACAGAAAATAAAATCATATCTCTAAAATTACATTTATGCAATGCAATTATTTGATCTGTTTTATATTTTAAAAAATATAATATGCTATGACTTTTATAGGTAGGTAGGTAGGTTTGTAATCAAAATTTGTTCTTCTCACTCACTAAATAAATATTAAATCAATCTCTTAGTTAGTTTTAGTAAAGGTTTATGATAACTTCAACAGATATCTTAAGAATGCAGTTTTGATGTAACATTAAGCTTTAAAATAATATAATTTAACATTTATCACTTTTTTTGATAGTGTGCTTTAACCCCCACTAAGAGAAGTGCTGATTTTAAACCACAAGCTATGAACCACAATATTATTCATAGCAATTAGATTTTCAATATACATTATTCATTCATAAAGGTCTGTAAATATTTTATGTTTTAACACTCTCTTCATTAACTAAAACCTTCTTACTGTCACCACTCTCTAATTTATTGGTAGCTTCATGTTCATCCAACTTTTTTCTGGACGTAGCTGGCCCAGCAAAGATTGCTGGGGATGTCTTGCTTTTTGGTATGTAAACCTCAAACGTTTTAAAGTACTTCAACACACTATGCACATCGACTTCTTTCAATTTATACTCTAAGGCTATTTTGGAAGGAGTAGCTTCTTTGGGATTCATTTGATGCGCCCCTATAAAGTCTATTGCGTGTCTGAGAGTTGTTTTCCCGTAAGAAACGCGTTCTGGCTCTTTAAAACCCAATTCATAATCTTCTAAAAGTTCGCGGTTCTGAGGCAGAGGCCTATCAGTGCTCTGGCGTTGCCGCTCTCGCGTAATGTCATCTTCAGGCCTCCCGTGAGAGGTTACATAAACATCCTTAAGTCTATCATCAAGTCCTGGGTCTTTCTTATCCAGCTTCTCGTCAATATCAGGAACCGCTTCAAGAGTCCTTTTCAAATCCGCGATATTTTGGGGATAGGTGGGCGCCGGGTCAGGCTTTTCTTTAGAAATAACACGATGAGCACGGTTTTCAATGTTGAAAGATCTGATCGGTCTCAAAGCTCTGGTCACTAAAGCACCCATCTTAGGTGGCGTTAGCACAACTGAGTTTACGTTTTATATTTTTTATTGAAATTCATCATCTATTTTCACTCAAAAAATATTTCATTTTAAATTTCACGAAGCTAGGTTAGAATTTCATAGTGACAGATGCCAAAATGACATTCGAATTTTGAAAAACAAAATTGCACTTGCTTGCTTACCAGAGTAAAAAAATGTGTCATAGAAAAAAGGACAAAACTCTCCTACTGTAAGTAAAGGTAAGTACACACAATGCGTAGTAATGGTAAGTAGCCGCACTGAAAGTACTGCAACTGGTATTGGCATGGAATGCATGGATGGCCGTCTGGTTTAATCACGAATCCAAAATCTGATGCTGTTGCGGCTTCAAATGCATAAAATCACAACCGGTTGCCTAAAAAACTGGAAAACCGCTAGCCGGGCGGTTAGACGTTCCCGCGATTAACCGCTGGCACGCAAAGAGGCGCTTAAGTGTTATGTTAGTATGATGTTGTCGGGTGAACTAGATCGGGTCATATGTAAAACACAAATAAAATGAAAAAACTTACATTTAAGTCTAGATAATACTTCTTTTAAGGCAGTTTTTGAAGCATCTTTAGCCAAAAACTTTCCAGCACAAGATGGAGTATTCGTCGCTCGAGTTTGCTCTGTCACCATTCTGAGTTGTGGAGGGCTCGGGCTGCGACCCAGGCGACGGCGATGCTGTGGTTGTGTTGAACCTCGGGACGCTATAAAATTAAATGCAAAATTCACTACACATAAACAACCAGCTGCAGCAGGAAAAGTTCTTGGGAAAATCCCTGTCAAAAAGTTTGTTCACAACGTTCCTCTATACAAAAAATATGTTCATTTATTTTAAATATTTTCTTGTTTAATGATACCTATTAAACTTTCTAATTACTAGAAAAGAAAGAAAATTAATAATCTTCATTTACTGAGTTGCTAGCTAAAGTATCATACTTTCCATAATTGATAAAAAGATTAAAACATTGCAGAAATAAAAAGGCTCAAGTGGTACGAAACGTTTTTTTGACATTTATCTCGTATCTTTTGCTGTGCTAGCACTATATTAATTTCGTAAAAGTTTGTGCGCTTTTCAATCTTTAGCAATGACTTTATCAGAATATACACAATTGAAGCAGCAACTAGTTTTTTATGTCGGTGGTAGTGAACGGCACAGTCAACTGCTAAGTACTTTGAAGGAGCACTTTCGAGACGACATCAATTCGCCCAGAAGATATGAAAAGATAGTATCCATTGGTCAGTTATTGCGTGTTTTGGAGATAAGAGACGTTCTATCAGAGAACAACGTCGGCCCACTGAAAGAAATTGCACGTAGGATTCCAAACGGCAATGATTTGCTACAAAAAATTAATGAGTATGAGTTGAATCGCGTCCCAACTGAGTTTGTTAACTTGTATGGTAAGAATCAATTTCTTTAAATTTTCCTTTTTTTTTTTAATCAGAATCCTCTCTTTCTATTGTGTGAACTGTAAAGATCAAAACCCTTTTATGATCTACTTTGGACTTGTAATTCATGAAAATATCTCTTAAGGAAAGTTAAATATTATATGCTTGAGAGATTTTTGCCAGTAAGTAAATGTAGAGATTGTAATGTAGGTACCTAAAGATGTTATCTGAATTATAAATTATTGCAATTTGTTTTAGCGTCTGAAAATATACATAGCACACCACATCGACCCGCGGAAAGTTTCGTCACCAGTAACCCGAATACAGCTATGAGTGAAGCCAAGAAGCAACGTATCATTGATACAGTCATTGACAACATTGGCACATACTGGCGTGATCTGGCAAGGAGTTTGGATATCAAAGAAAAGATTATCGACAAACTCAACGAGAGCAACAAGCCATTGCATTTAAGAGCCAAAACAATAATGGATATGTACCAAAAAATTGCAGACAGTCAAAATTGGTTTTTTGAACTATGTGATGCTTTAGAAACTTGTAGAAGGAGAGACTTGGTAAAAAAACTCAAGAAAATTGCTACAATGAACATATGATTTTATTGACTAGTTCCTGGTTCCACAGGGTACGCCAGAATTAATTTGATAAGATAAAAATATTGCACTAAAAATTCTAGCATTATTTTTTATTACTTAGTTTTTCTGCCAGCGCACTAGTTTGACTTTTTATAGTCTGTCTCAAATTAGACAAAAAATTTATTTTCATTTTTCATGACTTTTTTATTTATTCCATCAATGTTTATATGCCATTTACCAAAATAATTATAAAATTGTGATCACAGTATTTGACAAAATATAAATATAGACTAAGAAATATTTTTTGTTATTTGAAAACTTAATAATTTCTAATCATTAGCTAAGGTTGCCAGATGTTGGGGATAGGCGGAAATCTCTCCCGCGTTTTTGCATGTCCTCGCGACCCTCGAGAAAGTAGAAAACTCCCGAAAATCCACTTCATGTTTGTGAAACAAAACACTTCATGTTTCTCCCGACCTACTTAAGTCCCAGAATCCCGAAAAAAAAATTCTCCCGAGATTATGGTAACTTAACCTGGCAACCCTTTCTTTTAACTTTAGCAATTAATAAATTAAATTAATTAATAAAAGCAATAAAAATTGTAGAGATATTTCAACTATCCTATCCAGAAACATGACAATGACTGGACTAACCTGTGCTAAAACTGGAAGGCGTAATGTGGGCCATATTCCCAATAGTGGAGTGCTCGCCTCCGTACTGCGACACCCGAGAGTAGTGAGGGGTGACCGTGACGGAGGAGTTCAGATGCCTGTCCCGGTCATCTCTGTTCATGGAGCTCCTCATCAGGAAATTCTGAATAGAATTTATTAAATTATTAGAAATCTTATATAATTATTACCGCTACTCAACGCTAGATGGCGCTAAATGAATATTCTCAAAGATTTGGATGCCAGCGTTGCCAGACGTCCCGATTTTGGCGGGACGTCCCGATTTTTAAATCAAATTTAAATGTCCCGCGCGGGACAGGCTCGGTCCCGCTTTTCGGAGAGAGACACTCACTTCACCAGACTATTGTTTGAAACGCCATATTATTCTAAAGAATAAAACTTGTTTAATTTCGATTTTTCTTTTTTTTATTCTAAAGACGAATTTAACGATAGAGTAAATCTGATTTAAAATATTATTTTTTTGTTAAAATACATTTTCTATATCTACTTTTGCTATCTATTGTCACGTAAACGTAATTTTAAGTCAAATAAAAAGATAAATATGTATTTGAAAACCTTTGATTATATACGTTTTTTTACTATGTCCCGCTTCTGACGGAAGAGTCCCGCTATTTTCACTCAAAAAGTACCAAAGTCCCGACTTGGCGAAAAAAAAAACTGGCAACGCTGGAAGACATTGAGCAATAAAATAAATATCCACGATCAAAATATTGAGATCTTTTAGGACAGCAAAGAAAACTAAGTATTTCTAAATAATATCAGCAAAACGCTAATAAATAAAAATTCGTTTATGTAAAAAAAAATGTATTTACCCTCGCATCGTTGATCGTTTTTATAACAGGACCCTGTGAGGTTCGAAATGTTGGAAGTGGTGTTTGATAGCCGGCGATACTTCTCACTGTGGAGTCCTAAAAAAAACGACATTGGTACATAAATAATTACATAATAAATTATTATTTAAATTAAGGAACGATTTGAAGGCTCGTGCGCTCGTTAGCCCAACGATTATTTTAGGTAGCCTTACATTAGATTTGGCGCTATTCCGCTGCGTCCTGGCGGTGCTTCCCCGCGAAGGAGGCGAGGACGGCCGGGGTTCCCCGCTGCCACTGCCACGCCGCGTGATGTTGTTTTGATCACTAGAAAAAACATTTACCCCCTTAATAATAAAACTTACACGCTCGTTAAACAGTGTTTTAAAGTGACGTTTAGTATGGGAATGTCATTAATTTTAAAACAGTGTTCAACAACTGTGTAACTTTTTATTAGTAAGGGGGTTAGCAAGTAGTAGGTGTGTTTATTTGGGAAAAATTGTTATACATACTATACAGGGTGTCTCAAAATTAGCACGTCACACTGACACCGAAGGTAAATGAGCCTAAGACCTCTGCATCCAGTGTGTAGTAATAATTTTGGGATCTGTTTAATCCTCAGTTTATTCCAAATTATTGGTTTTAACTCTGCCACCCAAACAATGTTTATTAAAACAAAAAAATGCCACTCCTAAAGGCATTGAGAAGAAAAAAGTTAATAATACACAATGAGACGGCGTTATTACAGGCTCTAAGATTAAAGAAAAAGATGAAAATTAGTAATAATATTGACTGACCTTTTGTAATTGATCTTTTGACTGATGTTAGTCTTGGGTGTTCTCACGCGCCACTCACTGGGTTCCTTTTCGGGCGCCTTACTAAAAGCTATAATCGAAAATTATTTACATTATTATTAATTACTATGGATGTTTTCTAAAGTTTCAGAGATGCATAATAATGATGATTATGTCAACACTATGCCCTTCAATGTCGCTCTAAACAAAATAGGAGCCATAATAATTTTGTACTACTTTACATACAATTTTAAATTCACATGAGTAAAAAGTACCTATAGTAATCTTCAATATAACTTACCTTATCTAAGAAAAAACAACACTTATTTGCTCGACACGTATTTGGTGCCAACTTTGCGCAACGCACCGCCAATACCCAGATGCTATCATTGCAACTCTCAATACAGGGACGGCAGCAGAAGTACTTTTTCCAAAAGGACAATTTATTTTCTCTTATGTTGTCATTAGGATCGTGTTCTTCCGAGAGTGTTGTATTTTTTATCACGCATCCTTTCAGTTGAGTCATAGGAGTCCGAGTTGGCTCAGTCAGATCGCAAGACGTTATGAAAACCTCGTCATCTTCATCCGTTCTCTCTGTGTGAGGAACGAAACATTCCATCAGTCACCCAACGAGTGATAAAATATTTAAAATAACACTGTTTAAATTTTTTCTTTGATCTTTAAACCGGTATTGGCAATGCGTTGCGTAAAGCTGCAAAAAATATAACACAAACAGTGTTATTTTAAATTATGAATACAGATGTTTGAATTTTCCTGACACACTTGTAAAATAACACTGTTTGGTAACGCTACTCAAAATTACTAAATACCTAATTCACTTTCTGCTTATGATGACAAATTAATGTATGGGCTGAAATCGATTAACTGCTTCATGACGTAAAATGGCGTGCAACCTAGGCTAACAGGATGAGGGAATAGTCGCTATTCTACCACAGGCATTTTTACCTTCTCTGACTCTCGAAGCCTGCGCTCTAATCGGAGGAGTGATATCCGACCGCGTCTGCCGATGCATCGGAGGCGGGGGCGACGGAGACTTGCTGAAGACCACAGGCCGCTGCTTGATAGCCTTCTCAGCGATCGAGTACACCCCGAATTCGTGTGTGGGTATCTTCTCCGTGTCTTGATACGTGCGCTTTCTGTCATAACGGAGCATTTAGAACACACACGGCTATTTTCAATTTTGTCTAGTCTACAAATCAGTTATAGGCTAGGCTGGTTACAAATTGCATAAAATCTATCTATTAATTACAAAATCATCACCTGTTTACCTATAAACATTTCCTTGCTTGATCAACCACGGCTCTAACTGTTCCAGCCAACCCTGATAAAACATAATTTCAACTAAGCACATAACACAATCAAAATTTCAAATACAATATTTAATTTGAGGGTCCAGAAACGAGGAAAACTAAACTAGTGCACGAAAATGTAATTTGAATACCTGTTGATGGCCAATGACAGAACCAGGCCTGCAGATTCTCATCCATCCTATAGCTTCGTGAGAGGTCATACGGTAGTGCTTGATCAGATAGCAACCGATCAGTGAGCCAGTGCGCCCTAGACCTGCCTAAACAAATTATTCATCAGTATTTTTCAATGTTTAACTGGATATTTACCATTTAATCTAAATGACTGAGAAAAAAATATACTTTTAGCTGTGGCATACGCAATGAAAATAGTAAATTCATAACCTTGCAATGAACAGCAATAGCGCAATCGGATTCTTCGCTGATTTGCAGAAATTTGAAGAGAATATTTCGAGGTGGACATGACCCGTCGGGGAAAAATAAGTCGTAGTGAGTTATGCCGGCGTTATTAAATCTGTAATGTTTTCGTTTCATGTAAGCTACATTCATATTACATTTGTTTTAAATTAAATACAAATTATTGGTAAAACTATACTCACACATTGCCATCGTAAAGCCTTTTGTTTAATCTAATAACAATTTTTACATCGTTTTCCAGAAAATAGTCTATGTACATTTCTGGCGGATGGTATAAAGATACGCTGCAATCCACTGGCCCAATAAAAGCCAGAAACTTTGCTAAAAAATGATCATTTTGAATGTAAGTACTTACATAATTATAAAATAAAATTCCCAGATCCGCTGTAGAAAGTATTAAAAAAATTAAAGAGAATCTTTATTTTACCAGGAACAATCCAATTCAAATCGCCACCCTGTATTTTGTCAAGTCTATCATATTCTTCGTAGTTGAAATCTTGGAAATTGAAGAAACCCAAATCTCTTGCTTTTTTAATAGCGTTGAGACAATCGATCAGAGATATTGTGTATGCAGAATCACCTTGTGTTGCATCTTGAAAAGGTCTAAATAAAAAGAAACAGGGTCAGCTTGAATTACAATTTTGTGACCAAAACTGGATAAATATATTTATCCAGTTATAGGTAACTAGGTTCAAGCTTGATAGCTGAAGACTATATACGGGCTTCACACTTGCCGTAGGTACTTTTATTTAAAAAAGTTACACTAAACGCTTTTTTACCCATTTAAAATGAGTTTACTACGAATTCTCGCACCGCTTCAGCGCCATCTAGCGGGGAGTAGTATTAAAAGAGAATCGATTAATTACGTTACATTTAAAACAAATCTACAGATAAGAAGTACAGAACTTAGGAAGTGAATCTAAGTGAATATACATACCGATAACTCTGCCCATGAACCAGAAGAGGCTTCAGTGCGTCTCTTGGTGATAAACTTAAATACAAAACACCATAACATCCTAATACGAAAGCTGCGTTCGCCTTTTTCTTCGGATCTATCGATGTGTAATGAACTATTGCTTGCTTATTCAAATGCTGCTTTAATTTTTCATTCAATATCCTACAGTATTTATAAACGCAACCCAAGTTTAGTGGCCCAAAATCAGAATAATAGTTCTCGTATATTAAATCGTTGTCTATACAAAAATAATGTGTATCTGCAGTACTTTTGAGGGTCTTCCCTTGTCGTACTGTCGCAAAATATAACACGTTTTTAATATATTCTGCCATAAACAGAATATCAGGGCTGCGCGTCATGGCTGCACCAAAAATGGTAAGTATAAACTTATTCGATAGCACATTTTATAACTAAAAAACACAGTCTGAATAAAATAACTAAGCACTATGATTTCTTCACACAAACATATTTCTAAATAAAATTTACAAAAATAAAATATATCTCAAAATCAAAATGACACTGTCGTTATCTCTCTTTTGTTTTAAAATTACCGCCGCATTGACTGTTAAGATGGCCTAACTTGATTTATTTTTGCAAAGACTCCTTGTATGTTTTAATTCAATATTTATTGTGAAATAACAGAAAATATTTTTAAATAAAGGAAATGCTAAATCTAATATATAATTTGCTTGTTAACTAGTTAACTAGTAAATTTTATACTGTGTGTAAATTGGAACGTATAAATCACTAGTGTTGTAGCGCAGCAGTCTCGTTAGATTTAGAAATTCATTTAAAAAAAAATCATAAAAAATTAGTTTTTGTTGTATGTGCGTGGAATTCAATTATTTAGAATTATGTTTGGCTTGAAATAAGACAATTTTTTAAATTTTCAATGGTTTCATTGTTTTAAAACTATTGAAAAATCAGAATCGATGATCGATTATTCAATCTGAATTTGACATATCAAGTACTTCATTCGCCACATCACTAGTCTTTTTCCGGTGCGCAAGGTAAAGTGTCAAACGTTTCGTGAAGAATTTTTCGCTATCTTGAGTTATTTTAATAATCTTTCGGGATATTGTGATTGTGTTATTCGTTATAAAATGTGGAAGTTATATTCAATCTACTTTAATCCGTATTTCAGGTCGGCAAACAGTTATAAATCATGGCTGATATTGAAGTGTAAGTATTGTTGTTTTTCGGTGTATCTCTTTCCCTTTGTCTTTAAAATTGTTCTGAATTACTCTTCTATGTTCTCTAAGTTTGGTTTAAACCAGTAATTTAATTATAAATTGTCCAAGAACATTGATGTAAACATGTTATCAACATAACCTCAGAATGTTTAGAGGTTAGCTGTCTTCATGCGATTGAGCGTGTTTTACCGTCACCATGCTAACTGTGGCTCCTATATGCCTCCCCAACGTTATTATTACAGCTTTAGTAAATTTATTCTCTTATTTATGTGTACTTTTCCTACAGTGAAGTGCCCGTGAACCCCGTCTTGAGCGGAGGTGCTATGGACGTGAACACAGCCCTCCAGGAGGTTCTGAAGACCGCCCTCATCCACGGCGGACTCGTCCATGGTCTCCACGAAGCCGCCAAGGCCCTTGACAAGTATGTACATATTTGTTTACATGTGAAATTCACATAGTATAGCTTCAACACATGCTGCTAATTAGTAGTACGTGGTATATTTTAATTCAAGAGCAATAATTCACTTGAAATAGAGTTTGAATTACAGCTGATTTTGTGGGTTTATTCAAAAGTATGAAATTGTGCACTTGTGATACAATAGGTGTAATAATTTCTTTTTGTATTTCTTAATTTCTACTTTTTTAATTGTAGTAAACTAGTGCAAAACACTGTGATGCTTAACTGTAAGAAAGCCTGTGATCCATTTGAAAATAAAACTATTTCTGAACTTTTTAAAATAACACTCAAGATAAATTTTATTGAAGGGCTGATTTTCCAATAGTACTTAACTGATTGAAAAATCAGCCCTAAGGGGCCGTCCATAAATTACGTCATCGATTTTTTCAGATTTTAGACCCCCCCCCCCCCTACAATCATCCTATCGTCATTTATTAAGGACCCCCCCCCCCCCCTTCTCCCAAAATTGACGTCATTACCAGTTTGACAAAATTAAAACACTTGGTTATAGAATCACCTTTTTTTTTAATAGAGTAATTCTTAAGGAAGGTTTATATGTATAATACATGTAAGTACCACGGGCGAAGCCGGGGCGGGCAGCTAGTATTATATGTAATACTAGCGGCCGCCCGCGACTTCGTACGCGTGGATCCCGTTTTACCCCCTTCATCTATTTTACGCGGTTTAGATTTTTTCATACAAATGTTTTTTCCCGCTAACTCCCGTTCCCGTGGGAATTTTACAATATCATGTTGTAACTAAGCTTTAAGTTTACTAAGGTACCTGCATGCCAAATTTCAAGCGTCTATCTTACGCGGTTTAGATTTTTTCATACAAATGTTTTTTCCCGCTAATTCCCGTTCCTGTGGGAATTCCTAAGTATACTATAACCTGCCCAGGAGTATGAAGAATAATTGTACCAAGTTTCGTTAAAATCCGTCGAGTAGTTTTTGTTTCTATAAGGAACTTACAGACAGACAGACAGACAAAAATTTTACTGATTGCATTTTTGGCATCAGTATCGATAACTAATCACCCCCTGATAGTTATTTTGAAAATATATTTCATGTACAGAATTGACCTCTCTACAGATTTATTATAAGTATATAGATTATTGTTAGAGTATTTTATCTGTAGTTATTACTGTATTTGTGTACATCTATGTTGCATTATGTATGTTTATTATGAGTTATTTTAGTATTGTACGCGCCTTAGCCGCCTCTCACATTTGCAGTCTCACTTACTAGGTGTGCTGGAAGAAATTTCTTTTTAGAAATAATCTTTTTGTACGTGAACAATAAACTATAAATAAATAAATAAGAATGACGTCAATTTCGAAACACCCCCCCCCCCCCCTAATAATCATTTACCGTCATCCGCAGACCAACCCCCCCCCCCTAATTTAGAATGACGTAATATATGGACGGCCCCTAAGTGGTCTAAATATTTAAATTTATTGCATCATAAGCTTGAATCTATTCTTGATATTGAGTATACATTGAAAAACTGATTTGGAACCTTGAATTTGTGATATATTTTTCTGTAATGTTTATCAAATTAGGCAACAAAGTTCCTCACAAACATTCACACAGTGTGTGGCTGTTCTAGTCATATGCTATGTGGAAATATCTACTGTAATATTCAAGTTACGCTGGATACACTCTGTTGCCAATAACAAATGCACATACATAGTACCACAGTGCTTGTCCAACAACTTTGTGGCCTCCCAAGTGTGCTACAATACAATATCAATATTTATATAAAAGAATTTTTTAGCCTTAGTAAAGAAGCTTCGGCTATACACAGGTGATTATGTGGTACTCAAACAAAGAAGGTTGATTCTACTACTCAAGTACAACTATTTTCTTACATGATCAATATCTAAATTCATCATAAAGTACTTCACACATAAAGAGGGGGGGAGGGGGTTGACAAAGTGTGACATGGTGTGACAAGGGGTGGGAGGGGTCCTAAGTTTCGTGACATCACATTTCAATTGTTTTAAGTATTTGATATAATGTTGATTTCATAAAAAAATGTACTTAATTTAAATGGAAATAAAACTAATTTCGGATATAATAATTTTTCGATGTGAAATTGCAAAACATGTGACGTCACACTAGGGAGGGGGGGGTCTAAGAAATGTGACTACCTGTGACAAGGACGGAGGGGGGGTAAAAAAATAATGAAATTCGTGTGACGTACTTTATGAATGGCCCCTAAATGACTGATTACTGATGACAATTTGTATGGGAAGGTAAGTTTTTCTGAATAATTGAACATTCTTTGGGAAAAGATGTTGCATTTGAGCACTTGAATCAATCCTTTTGTTCGAACACCTGCTAATTAATCATAGATGTGATAATTGATACTAAAGTTAAGATACCTTTATCCTGCTGCTATTTTGTAGCTAAACATGTTCTGCCAGGCCAGTCTTAACAAAAACCTAATGATTTGTCAGGAGGCAAGCTATGCTGTGTGTCCTCGCCGAGAACTGTGATGAAGCCTCCTACAAGAAGCTAGTTCAGGCCCTCTGCAACGAACATCAGATTCCTCTCGTCAAGGTAACTATTTAATATTTTGTTCATGCTGGAATATATCAATGGTTATTTATACAGTAGAATCCCGATTATCTGGATCAATTAAAACCAGGGGTATTCAGGATAATCGAAAATCCGGATAATCGATTTCAAAGTGAAATCAAACTAAACTTTTTTACTGTAGAAAAAGTTCTACATACATCATTTAGACCATTTTGGGTGAATTCATTTTTAACAATGAACCAAGGCGCCATGCAGTATTGATGGGTCCAGACCCTAAATCGGTAATTAGAGCTGTAAAAAATGAGTCCAGATAATTGAGATTCTACTGTATTCAAATAATTCTTTCTAAAGATAATCCAGCGCTCCGCACGAGCCACTACAGCCCATGCTTTGGTTGGCACAAGGAGCGCAGAGTGAATTGTGTGCCCCTATGGTGACCTGCACCATGCAGAGTCAACTTTCCTAGCACCCATACATTTATTGCTATTTTCTACTACACATGTTCTTTTTGGGATTGATGATAATTTGACGATGGAAGTCATTGCTAAAACGGTTCTAATGTTACACTAATTATAATTATTCAATTTAATTATTATTTATTGAAGACTAATTAAATATGGGTCGATCATTTAAATATCAATGTTCGAACTATTTCAGGTTGACAACAACAAGAAGTTGGGCGAATGGGCCGGTCTCTGCAAGATCGACAAGGACGGCAAAGCCAGAAAGATTGTCGGCTGCTCGTGCGTGGTGATCAAAGTAAGTCTGGTATTTATATTCTGTTTAGCGGTTTAGCTTTAGTGAGCGATATGGGGAAAGCTAGATTATAATACCCAGTTTTATAGTAATTCTAGTAGTCACGAGTTGGCTTCAGGTTAGTGTGCCACCTGACTGTCGAATTTCTCCTATGTTCGCGCTATTTCGAAGTTCATAAATCTAATGTAGGTTGCTGCAACGTCAACGCCCGTGTGGCATCTCTCTAAAGGCTTGTACTCGATGAAATAATGCCGTCTATTGCCCCCCATCATTGTCTTTTACTGACGGACGGAACGTCGCGAAAGGAGTTGCGATATCCGCAAGTGGTAGATAATGCTACTGGAATCTTCAAATGGACTAACGGAAAATAATGTACATTTCTTTGTATCTAAGGGGAATGTACCACTGAATGAACTTGTATTAGCAATTCGTATTGTTATGCGCTTAGCACGAACACTAGCAGTTTTTGTAAGCTGTTAGTGTACATTTAATCGGCGCTATATCAACTGAATGACCCTATGGTGTCGTGTTACTTGCACAGGCTACCTTCCTATCACTCGAACATTTTTTGCAAGGCTCATAAAAAGTTACCCTGAAAATTGATCGATATTTCTAGGGACAATAAAAGCTATGTTAGTAAATAGTGTCTAGGATTTTCGATTTTCTGGCTTATTCAAGCAATGAATGATTTTGTTTCCAGGACTTCGGTGAAGAGACACCAGCGTTGGACGTGCTCAAAGACTACCTCAAGTCGTCGAGCTAATTCCTAGGTGTAGTCGCTAAGTTTTAAAAATAAAAATCCAAAAAAATTGAATTTCTTTTTATTACTATCCAAGTTACTTTCAATAACACAATCATGGGCTCATGTTTCAACCTTAGGTAACATTTTTTTCGAAAAGTACACAACTATAGCCCTTAATATACATACATAAATAAAACAATAATTACTATATTGCTAAAATAAGAGGAAACTACAGAAAAGTATAGGGATACGACAGCCTTATTTCTCTTGTCTTAGTAAAAACTTAAACAGCTAGGTTGGCGAACTGATCGCAGATATCTTTGTGTTTCGGCCATTGCTGCACTTGGCATTCCCTGAAAATTAAAACATGAGTAGGTAAGCATTTTGTTATAACTTAATCCCTTACAGATATTTAAGGCTAACTAATAGTCGCGAAATAAACGATAGGGGCGATAACATAACACGTGTGAAGCGAAACAAATGCGTTTTGCAGCGAACTGCTCTGTAGGCGACAAAGAATCCGTTAAAAAAGTGGCGTACTCAGGCCCTAAGGTTTACATCCTGCACCACAGAATAATAATAAGTACTACGTACCTGCACACTGAATGTCAGAATTGGAACCCTGTTGACCCTGACGGATCAGATACGTCTGCTCTTGGCACACATTTTCTAGCTTCTACACAGCTTACCTGCCACAGTACCACTCGCTCTTACACCTAGAGCATTTCTTGCTAGCCTTGTCGCCGCACTTAGCACACTTGGCTCCGCCGCTGTCCAGAGCCAACGCCGCATCACTGGTGTAAGACTCCACGAGTTTCTTGGCCACGTCGCGGGACTCCTCTGAGCCGTTCAGAAAGAATCGTTCGATGTGCATCTTAGCAAGCTGCTTCGTGCGTTTGTGGACTTGTTTTAGATACTCGTCTTTGATCTATGGACAAACCAAAATACGTTGGAGAAGGATTACAGATAAGACTAAGCGCAGACCATCAATTTTTAGTTGGCCGATGGGCCCGATTTTAATTTGTATGAAGAATCGGCCAAATCGAATGAAAGTGAGCACTTCGATCGACGAAAAATCCATGGTCTGTGCCTAGGCTAAAAACTGAGTTTTTTCTTATTATTAGTGTTGCTTGTGTAGGGGCCAGGGGACGCGATAACAAATGAAAGCTGCTTATTTCAAACTGCACTGTTTTTAATTGCACACAAATCGAGTGACAGACAAAAAAGGACTAACAATTTTTGCACAATCGGTTCGCTCCTTCCCCTCCCCGCCGCCGTGCCCGCCCCCCCCTCGCGCGTGGCGCCGCAGGGCGGCGGGTAGCGGAACCAAATGAATTTAAATTTTAGGCGCGAATGAGTTTAAATTTTAGGCGCGTCGCTAACATCCCCCACCCTAGTGCTGTCACAGCACTCATCACTCAGGATGATAGGTGCTACGTTGGCCACCGACCGCCGTAACCTCCCGGTCGCAGTACGCACTTCGACCAGCCTGATGACCCCGTCCTTGCCAGGGAAGACATGTGTAACCACCCCCTTCGGCCAGGTGTTGCGCGTAGACTGGGGGTCTGCCAGAAAAACAAGGTCCCCGACCTTTACTGATGTCGTTTTATCCCGCCATTTCCTCCGGGGGATGAGATCAGGCAGGATTTCCTTCACCCACCTCTGCCAGTACATGTCAGTCAGTCGTTGCGCCGTACGCCAAAGCTTGCGCAAGTGCAGGTCTGAGTTCTCGTACTTTCCTATGACAGGTAAGTTGGAAGACGTACCGAGAAGAAAATGGTTGGGGGTAAGCGACTCAACGTCCCCTGGTTCGACAGACACGTGCATCAGGGGGCGGCTGTTGACAATATTTTCTACCTCAGCCATCAGAGTGCTCAACACTTCTTCCCGTGGTGCACGCTCAGATAATATGACTTTCAGCGATGTCTTCACGCTACGTACGAGCCTCTCCCACGCCCCACCCCAATGGGGACTGGCGGGAGGGATAAAAGTCCACTCCATCCCGTTGTTAATACCCTCGTTACTTAACTTTTCAGTGTCCAAAAGCAGCATCGATCGCTTCAACTCCGTGTCAGCGCCCCTCAGGTTAGTACCGTTATCAGAGTAGAGATGAAGAGGCCAGCCACGCCTGGCCGCCATCCGACGCAACGCCATGATCAGCGAGTCCGACGTGAGGGAGGGAACCAGTTCAATATGGACTGCGCGCACCGTGAGGCAGGTAAATAGGACACCGTAGCGCTTTTCCCGTCGCCGGCCAATGGAAACCTCCATCGGCCCAAACAGGTCCAGCCCACAGTGTGAAAAAGGTCGCTGGTGATGTGCAACTCGGGCTTCGGGTAACTCACCCATCCGTGGCGCCTGCGGCCTGCTCTTGCGAATCCTGCACAGCATACACCTGGATACTACGGCCTTGACGGTAGGTCTCAGCCGCAACAGCCAGTAACGCTGTCTTAACTCGTTCACAACAGTCTCCTGATTACCATGAGCCGCCCTCGTGTGGTAGTGACGTACGATAAGTCTGGCTACGGGATGTCGACCATCTAGAATTACCGGTCTCTTCACCTCCATGCTCACGTTCGCCGCGGCGTCGATGCGACCGCCGACTCTGAGCACGCCATGTTCGTCTAGATAGGGAGACAGGGAAAGTAACCTGCTGCTGCGGTGCAATGACCTCTCGTTCGTAATCGCAGCCAAGTCATCCGGAAAGCTATCGCTTTGCGATTGTTTTATCAACAACCGCTCAGCACACTCCATTAGGTCCCGGTCGATCTGCCCGGACCGTCCTCTGCAGATATTTATAAATTTTAACACGGTAGCCGTAGTCCGCACCAAACGAAGCCAGGAAGAAAATCGTTCCGGGTCTGGTACGGGCAGGTCAACCGAGACGTGTTTCAAGACTGCAACGCACTCTGACGTCACCGTCGGTTCAACTGTGCTCGGCCGAATCACATCATTAGGCCACTCAGACTCATCACAGTATAAAAATTTCGGCCCTGCAAACCATTCCTCCTGCAATGCCATATCGAAGTTCTCCCGAGTGGCTAAATCTGCAACGTTTAATTTTGTAGGTACATACCTCCAGTCCTCCGCACGCGTCAACTCGTCAATCTCACCTAGGCGGTTCGCTTCGAACGCTTTGTACGTGCGCGCGTTGTTACGAATCCAATGGAGAACCGTAGTCGAGTCGCACCAAAAATACCTACGTGCGGGCGCTATTCTATGTTCCTTTCCAATAGTGTTAGACAACCTAGCGGCTAACAAGGCGGCTTGCAGTTCGGCCCGGGGCATCGTCAAAGGTTTTACTGGCATAACTTTGCACTTACTTGCGATGAATGCAACGTGAATGACACCATTCAATTCCCACCGCCAATACGCAACAGTACACATCGCTTTAGTACTAGCATCGCAAAACATGATGTGTAGCTGTACGTTAGTATAATCGGATGCGGCTGCTGTCGTAGCGGCGCGGCCGCGGCTCGTAGTCACTGCTACGAAGCCTTTGGCGCTCGTAGCATTATGTGGCGCGGGCGCGGGGAGCGATGACGTCACCGGGACAGGTATTACCGTAGCCCGTGTCGTAGCAGTGGAGTCGATCGGCGCGTCCTCCATCTCGCTCGCACTCGCAGGTATCGATGCCGCTTCTCCGTCGCTCGCCGCCGTCACCGATGTTTTGCTACACTGTTTATAGCATCTAGGTATGCGTATTGCATGAACCGATTTTAATAAATCAAGCCACTTACGCCATTTCTCGTAAATGCTGTCGGGAATATGTTCGTCCCATGTAGTATGTAGTCGCCAAGTATCTTGTAGCATTATGCGGCCCTGGATGGTGAAAGGAGCTAAAAAGCCTATGACATCAAATATTGACATAATTACCTTTAGCATTAAACGCTTCGTCGGGCGTTCGGTTCCTTCAATAATACATTCCGGGATCCGCTTTAGTGACAAATCAAAACCTAACGTGTCGTCCGCGGGATACCACATCATACCTAAAGTTCGTTCACTCTCGTGTTGCTGGCCGACTTTGAACTTAACTGCAGCTGAGCCTAGGGTCTCTTTTGGCACGCTATTCAAGACGGCGACGCTGTTGCTCGTCCAGTTTATTATTTCAAAGCCGCCGGCCCTGTGGATGTCAGATACATTTTTTACCATTTCGACCGCTGACGCCTCGTCGTCTATGCTATCAATATAGTCATCCATGTAGTGTGACTTACAAATTGCATCGATAGCAGCGGCCGGGTACTGCGAAGCGAGCCGCAGCGCGTTTTTGTTTTTTATAAACTGAGCTATAAATGGCGAACAGTTGGCGCCAAAAATTAGTGACGTCATTACATACGTTTTCATAGGTTCTGTGGGACTGTCCCTCCACAAGAACCTGAGAGCATCCTGATCCTCGGCGTGAATTTTAATCCTCAAAAACATGTCCCTGATATCACCTGTTACTGCGATGGAGTTCTCTCTAAAGCGCAGTATAATACCCAGCAGCGATGATAGCAGGTCCGGCCCGGTAAGTAAGTAGTCATTGAGCGAGTTACCGTTTACTTTGCAGGCGGCGTCGAAGACCAGGCGGAGCTTCCCTTTGTTGGGGTTGTCGACCCCGAAGTGAGGTAAGTACCACGTCCTATCAGTGGTGGTCGCGGGGTCCATCAGCTCACTGGCGTAGTCGTTCTCTAATAAATGATTCACTCGTTCCTCATACCTTTTAGCGAACCCTGGGTCTTTACACATCTTCCTCTCGATACCCTTCATCCTGGTGATCGCGGCGGGGTAGGCGTCGGGCAAGCGGCGCGCGTCGCGCCATGGCAGGCGCACGTGCCAGCGGCCATCCCGCAGCGCCGCGGACTCCTCCAGCAGCGCGACGGCGCGGACCTCCTCGGCGTTCTGGCGCGGCCTGCACGACACTCCTACAGAATCTAAAATAAAAGACCGCCGGACCTCCTCGTGCAGCTCCCGCAGGACGCTCGCTTCGTCGCTCTCTGAAATAAATAGGTTAGTCTCGGCGTCGGCGGCGGCGGGACGACGGCGGTGGCCGGGGGCCCGGGTCAAACACATTCTACCATGTACACACCAGCCCAGGGGGGTAAGAGTAGCGGACGGCTCGTTTAATTTACCTAACCTAATTTGAGAAGGTAACAGCAAATGATGATTGTCCTGTCCTATTAATAATTCAGGTTTCAAGTCAGACTTACACAGTTTATCTTTTATATCTTTCAAGTGAGAGTAATTTACACAATTCAAAATAGACAAGGTTTGTAAAGGTAAATTTAACTCGTCAACACAGCGCATCCTTATATTATGTACCTTATTGTCCATACCCGTAAGGTCCACATTCACAACCGTCGAGTCACATTGCAGTTCACTATCGCCGAATGCGCCCCGCACACGCATCGCGCAGCTGCGGCCTCGGAGGCCGACGCGGGCCGCCAGGGAGGCGCTCATGAGCGACACCGACGAGCCATCGTCCAACAACGCCGTGCTGTCCACAGCACCGTTAGGCCCGGAAACGCGCACTGACACTACTTTTAACAGCACTCGATCACTCGCGTTAATGAACGTTAGAGTCTCAGGTGGCACAGACGTAATTGCCGAACTCCGTTGGTCTTGAACGTTCGTCGTCGCACTAGTCGGTGCGCGCGTACTCGATGCCGCGGCCGGCGACTGCTCAGCTGTTGTAGGCCGGCGCTCGGTGTTGGATGCGTTGTTGTTGTTGTTGTTGTTGTAATGCAACAACCAGTGGTGCGCTTGCCCGCAGCCGTCTCTGTCGCACACAGGCGCCTTGCACGTATCACGTTCGTGTTTACTTAGTAAACATTTGAAGCACAAGCCATTTCTTTTTATGTATTGCCATCGTGTTTTGCGTAGGGCCTTTTTGAATTGCTTGCAGTCAGTCAATTTATGCGTAGACTTTTTGCAGAACTGACACATAGATTCGCTTTCTTCGGCTTGAACTAACACAGTGTGTGAACGTGTAGGTTTTTGATGATCAGGTCGTATTGACGTTTGACAGGTTGCGGATATCTTTACGGCTTCTTTGTGTAAGAACTCAGATAGAATTACCAATCTCGGTTCCTGTCCGTCCGTGATGATGTTGTAACTATAATCTGCCCATTTGGCGATCAGCACGGTAGGTAACTTGTTCAGGATTGTGTTGACGATACTGAAGCCTCGCAGGTATTCCTCTCGGCCCACCGCTCTGACCGCCTCCACGAAGCTCTGGACCTTGACGGCGAATGCGACTATGTCTTTATGATAATCCATTTGTAGCGGCTGCAGCTTATTTAGGTCTTGTAGGATGCGAGAAATAATGGCCTCTGGGTTTCCAAACCGTAGCTCTAAGGTGGCCATCACTTTATCCGGTGTTGTGGCGCTGATGAACAGGGCGGAGACAGCTTCCTTGGCGGCGCCCCGTAAACACTTTCGTAGCCTCCACAGATTTTCTTTTTCAGTGAAATTACAAACAGCTGACGACTCTTCGTAGGCCTGCTTGAATTGCAGCCACTCCAGCAGGTCACCCGAGAATTCAGGTAGGTCTTTAGGCGTACTGATGCGGCTGAGCAAACTGGCATTGGGCACAGTATTGGCACTGGCAGTGGTGGAAAGTTGCTGGAGAGCACTCGCCAAAAGGTGAACCATACTATTGAGCGTCGCGAGGGTGCTGTCGAGCGCAGGGTGCGCCGGGACAGCGGCGGCGGCGGCGGCGGCGTGCGACGCCTCGATAGCGGCGGTGGCGGCGGCGACGGCGTGCGCCGGCGGGCACGTGTCGTGCGACGCCGGGCCAGGGGGGCACCGCTCGCGCGTGGTGACGCCATGCTGCTCTTCGGGTTCAATATGTGTGCTCTGATGTTCCACCCACTGTTCTATGTGACGAGGAAGTTCATCTCCATCGATGAGCGACGTGTGTGGACTGTATACTTCTAGGTCTTCCTCGTCGCTGAGTGCCGCCAATTTTGCCTCTAGAGCTTTATCTATTAGCTCCATTTTTATCTTTGCCTTTTCCTTGGCGGCTTCTAAAATCAGTTGTTTTCGCTTGGCCGACGACTTGTGTGAATCCTTGCTGCGCGATTTGGTGTCACAGGAAGCAGTTTTCTTGTTTTTCACGTAGCCAATTTGTTGCACAGGTTCAGATTTCACGCTGTGCACTTTTTCCCAATCGGCGGCCACGTGCTCGCCGTCGCGTCCCAACATGGCGGTGCCGGTTTTTCGCTGTTGCAAAGCCGCACGCCGAGTTGTTGGCGGCGTGTGAAGCATGATCCTGGCTCGAAGACCACTTTGTTGCTTGTGTGGGGGCCAGGGGACGCGATGACAAATGAAAACTGCTTATTTCAAACTGCACTGTTTTTAATTGCACACAAATCACATACTATGTACATTGAGAGTGACAGACAAACAAGGACTAACAATTTTTGCACAATCGGTTCGCTCCTTCCCCTCCCCGCCGCCGTGCCCGCCCCCCCCTCGCGCGTGGCGCCGCAGGGCGGCGGGTAGCGGAACCAAATGAATTTAAATTTTAGGCGCGAATGAGTTTAAATTTTAGGCGCGTCGCTAACAATTAGCATTCAAATTCTACTCATTAGTGTCTGGTACTGTAAGAGATACAGCATAATTATTCAGCCAAACTTAAATAGTGGCTGTTGTTATTTAATTTCTTTCAGAAGTTATTTCTAAAAAGCTGCAGTTATGATTTATAGTCATTGATTACGTCTACTTGTAATTTTATTTTTTTATCGGAATGCTTAGGCACTCTTAAAATTATAGAAAAAATGTAAATTATAAAATAAATGATCTGCTTTATTTCTGTAGAACAGAGTGAGTTTGTAAGAGTTACAAAATGAAAATGATTTTTTTTACATTAAAATAGAACAGAATGTAATAAAAAATATGTTTTTAAATAATAAACATTTATTTATAATAACTTTATGTACCTATTTAGTTATAACTTATTTTTACTTTGCAGCTCACTTTTTAAAATTGCAATTTTTAAAAGCCTTTCTTCTTTTTCCAATTCAAACAGCTCTTTTTTATAACTCATTTCATCTTTCAGCATTTGTTTTTTTAATAACTTTTCTTGTAGTTCCTCCTCAATTATTTTTTTCCGCAACTCTACTACTTCTAGTTTTGCTTCCACTAATTTATCAAAAGGCCTGTTTTCTTGGGGTTTTTCTGAAACTAAAATAAATTGTTAAATAATAAATATAATGCTGTAATTTTGTAATAAAAGTTGTTTATTATTAACACATAACTATTTACTTACCCATATTTTGATCTGAATTACTACAACTTTCACTGTCTTCAATGGACAAAGAAAGCATACGTTTTACTTTTTGCTCGGCTGGTGTTAAAGGGGGTACATTATTTATAGAACTACCATTCTCATTTTGCTGTGCAATGTGGTTCGCTTTCTTTCTGGTGTCTCTTTTGATAGCTTCATATTTTAATTTAAGATGCCTCGCATCTCTGTAGACGCCGACACCGCAACTGTTGTACTCAAACTCAATGGCTTTCCACGCTTTTTCTTTTTCTTGCCAGGTCGCAGCATCACTTTTCTTATTTTCTATAATATTTTTATAAGTTTCTATGAGAGAGATAAGGTTTTCGGTCTCCTCACGAGAAAAGTTCGTATTCCGCTCTCGTTTCATGTTTCTTACAAAAACCTCTTAAATTATCAATGATTGTAGAAAATTTGTAAAATACGCAACACCAAATCAAAGTTTTATTTAATTTCAAATAGTCCAGTAGAATTAGCTTTTAAATCGGAAATAATTCCTACAAAAGATTTTATTGTTTTAATGGCTTCATTGGTTGCCCATTAAGACTCTCCTAAGTTTTCGACTTCGACGGAGTTGTGCTTAAGTGGTGGGGGCCCCCGAAAGAGGCATTTTTTCGGTTTTCCGGTTATACCGCGTAAAGGACTTACCCTATCAAAAAGTGGTCTTCATGACGGTTGAAGGGCACTTAATCCTGCATTGAATAAGACCAAATTCATATGTTTTGGACAAACCGTTCTCGCGCTAAAGTTCGGCAAAGTAGAAAATATACGTATAATTAATGACCCTCCCCACGTCCAATGGTTTGTTACCCACAAGCTTCCAAGTCTTGAAAAGGGCCACCTCAACCAGTGTAACCCTATCAAGGCTTACGAGCTTGATGCGCCAATCCTTGTTCGTCCCAACCGTTCCTTAACTGCGGTTACTGCACCTCTTCCTGGCACTCACCTGAACGACTCTGTGTTACCTACTGTGGCTGCCCCTCTTCCTTGTATCCTTCTGCATGACTACGTTGCCTAGCCGTATGCCTGGTCTAAGGTTCGACGCCAAAAATCAACAACAACAAGTTCATATAAAAACGCTGAAGAGTTTTTTGTTTGTTTGTTTGAACGCGCTAATCTTAAGAATTACTAGTTTGATTGAAATCATTATTTTTGTGTTGAATAGCTCATACATTGAGGAAGGCTATAGGATACATACAATTACTCTACGACTAATAGAGGCGAAGCAGTAAAGAAAAATGTTGCAAGCACGGAAAATAGTATTTGAACTATTTTCACGCGTACAAAGTTGATTTTGTGGCATCGAACCTTGGACCAGGCATATAGCTAAGCAATGTAATCGTACAGGAGGGTACAAGGAAGAGAGGCAGCCACATTAGGTAACACAGAGTCGTTCAGGAGAGTGTCAGGAAGAGGTGCAGCAACCGCAGTTAAGGAACGGCTGGGACGAACAAGGATAAGCGAATCAAACTCGTGAGCCTTGTTAGGGTTACACTGGTTAAGGCGACCCTTTACAAGGCTTGGAAGCATGTGGGTAACAAGCCATTGGACGTGGAGAGGGTCATTAATTATACGTATATTTTCTACTTTGCCGAACTTTAGCGCGAGAATGGTTTGTCCAAAACATATAAATTTGGTCTTATTCAATGCAGGATTAAGTGCACTTTAACCGTCATGAAGACCACTTTTCGATAGGGTAAGTCCTTTACGCGGTATAACCGGAAAATCGAAAAAACGCCGCTTTCGGGGGCCCTCACCACTTAAGCACAACTCCGTCGAAGTCGAAAACTTAGGAGAGTCTTAATGGGCAACCAATGAAGCCATTAAAGCAAAAAAATCTTTTGTAGGAATTATTTCCGATTTAATCAATTTTTGTGTTTAATTCTACTGGCCTAAAAGCAAAACAAATTGAAAAAGCGAGCGACTGCTATTTATTTAGCTGTCATCCAATGATAAGAAATGTCAAATGATAACAACAGTGCATCAAACGTTCCTTTTTTGGCGTCGTCGCTCTACTATTTGTTTCACTTATAAGTTTTTATTTTCTTAAAATTAATCAATATTAACATCTCAAAAGCCAATGTAGTCAAATTAAAGATATAATAAGCAATAAAAATATTTTTCCTCACTTAAGTACAATTTTATTGAATTTGCGAAGTAAAATTAATAACGAAATTGCATGTAAAGGAATGTTATCCATAGCTGTGAAATCTGTGATGGAACATCACATCGCGTTGCTGATGCCGCCCAGCAGCGATAGGCCAATCATACAGATAGTAGATAACATGCAGATAATGGGGGCTGGATTAACGATATTGAATATCCTAGAACCTTGATAAACTGCCAGCGCTGCGAAAATTTGTACTACCCTCGCACCCCACTATTATGTAGTCTGTGGTCGAAATTAAGCCGAAGTGCTCCGTAAAGAAATGCAAAAACAATTTAAAACGACTCTAAAACTCGTTTTCGGTAAGCAAAGTTAGTCTTAAAATTGTAAATTGAACAAATCTTTCCTTCGCGGTACAGACGTACAGTATTGAACTGAAAAGAAAGGACAACTGGGGCCCTAAGTAATCCATGAAATCCATGAATCCACAATTTTATACTAAATTCGATAGTAGTTGCGGTGAGAGGGGTGGCTGTTAGTTCAAATTCTTATCGGATATCTCATATTTTACTGAAGCTATACTGAAGGGAGATCAATCCAACCTGCGGAACCAGCGCAATGAGCGTGCAGCCTGGGCCTCCTCTCACGCCATTAGTGCGGTTGTGCAAGCTGGAGTAGTCGCCGACTGACAGCCGACACAGGAACGTCTTCAGGTCTATCAGAGGCGGGATCTGGTCCAACATGTCTTCCGTCAACTTTGCTTCCAGCTGAAAACGGAGAAGAGGGCAGTTAGCAGACACCATAGTAAATTGTTGCTATATAATACCTACTCCAAGTTGTAAATTTTAATATACTCCAAGTTTGCATGGCAGTTATTTATTTAGTAGAAAGGGGAACGTGGAAAAAAAACAGGTAGTGTAACCTACTGCAAATTATTGCCAAAAAGGCATGATGAGTTTATTTAAATAGTTCAAAGCTGCCACTCCCCGTTAGATGGCACTATACGCAAAAGTTAATGTTATCTTACATTGATAGAACTTGGTTGCTGCAAACGTGAGCGACCGTAGCTAAAAAAAAGCAGCACAAGAAATTCAGTCACTATCGTCCCAATTTTGTGCTATTGTTAACCTAGATATTACCTAAGTACAATAAAATACAAAGTCAGATTATGTATAGATCGATTCATCTATGAAGTCGCGCCCCACTATTCTCCCGCTAATGTTTGAGTGTTATCGGTACACGCTAAATTATCCATGTGCGTGAATGATTGTACATGCACACTACAATAATGACGCTCCGATTGCTCGGATCAAACTGCCCACCACCCCGCGCTTCTCTCGACCAAAAATTGGTGGGGCGCGTCTTCGTGGATGAAACAATTCGTTCTTACCCTACAGAAGGTACTGCGGCGTGTGTCATCAATGGTGTAGTGGTGCGGGAGACGAGGCTCCAACAACAGCTGTCGCAGACACAGCCACAGCTGCGCCTCGCTGCGGTGCATTTGCGACAGGTCCTCAGAAGAAGGCTTCGACCAGCGGCCGTCTAGCAAGAAACAATGATGAATGGGTGCTCAATCTTTTCAGCAGAGCTTGCAATATTGAGCTAAAGAGCTAGTCTTTCTTGGATGCTTCCTTTATTAGTATGACTTTTTAGGAAAGTAGTTAACCAGTCGCCCACTAAAGTCATCGGCAAGTTATTTATCTACTATTGAAGTAAAACAAAAAAACAGTCAACTATGAGCGAAATACTTTAGTAAAGGGGTGGCCCCTTGACTACTCCAAACCCCTGACAACAACTAAGTAGGCAACTTATTAAAATATTCGACACAGAATCCAGAATTTTTCAATGCCACAGTCATTAGGTAAAAACCGCTAGACAGCTTTGAAAAAATTCTCATTAAAAGATGATGGAACAAATCAATGATCTGGAAGGGGCAAATGTCTATCAGATTAGCTGATATAAAAAATACGGATGAAAATCTGCTGCTCGCCGCTGTCGTTGGAGCGCGTCCACGGGCGCAGCGATATCAGGTGCGCCAGCAGCGACGGCACATCGTGGGTCTTGTATAAGTCGGTCGCCATCGACGCACCCACCCCCACAGATTCCATATGCTCTGCTATGTAGCTGGGAAAAAAAAGTATCAATATGTGAGGTTGCTCGGGAGGCTGGATACTCGCGGTGTATTAAACGACTAAGTATAAACACATCTTCATCATCATCACTTAAACACGTCTACTCTAAATCGATGGGTGTAATCAAGTGAATACTACATACCGTACAATAGTTATACATCTCATGCTAATATTAAACTGGAGATCACGTTTCTGCCTTTCCAGCTCCTGGTCTGGCGTCTCATTTTCAATGTCATTGGCCGATCGTGGCTTCAAGTAGTTGTCACTAGAAAGAGAAGAAAATGAGAAAGTACTCGTAATTCTTTTACATAAAAAAAGAACATACAGTCGAATTGAGAACATCTAGGGTTATTTATCAGGGGGGATATATTCACCTGAAGCAGCGCGGGTGCTATTAGTGTCATAAATAGTAGTGTATGTAAATTTTGTATTTGTAAGATTTTCTGCGTTTTCCGGTACGCGGCCTCCACTCCAGAACCTTGCTGCCCCATCGGCCGTTAGTTCTGCGTACTAAGTATGTGCCCTGCCCATTGCCACTTCAGCTTGTGTACCGGGAAACACACACATGTGTGTGACAGCGTGGGACGACGAGAGTAACTTAAGTCTACTTACTTTATCAGAGCCAGCAGAGTAGTCAACTGCTCGATTGCATAGTGCAGCAAGTCTACCATCACCTCGCTTACGCACTGAGCTCCGTCTTCATGGAACAGCACAGTTTCCAGAAGACCCACTGCTACAGCCTCATGATACAGCTGAAAAAGACATTTTGTAAACCTTTTAAATTGCTTCATTCGTTTCAGCCAAATGACGTTCATTACTGGACAAAGGCCTCCCCAAGTATTGCCACAACAACCGGTCTTGCGCTGCCCGCATGCAGGTACTTACACCATATTATTATATCGTCGGTCTACTAGTGGGAGGTTTGTCCACTCTACGTCTTCCGGCCCGTGGTCAATAGAGATGGGTAGTGGGTAAAAACCCATTTCACTCGATTGGGTTAAAACTGGGTGATTTGGGTAAAAACCCGGTTTTTACCCATTATCACCCATTCTGGTGGGTGAAAACAAAAATAGCGTTTTTGTAAAGTGAGAAGTGGTATTTGTTGCTAAGGGGGCGTTCTAGTGTTACGTAATGCAATCTGGGGGGAGAGGAGGTCTTGAAAAACGTTACAATGCGTTACAGTGGCGGAAGGGCGGTTCGATTTTAAGTTTTTAAGCAGAAGTACTTTGTAGGTAGTTGGTGTTGTTATTTGTAACTTTATACCGTAATGTCATCAAAGAGAGAGTTTGGCATCTTTGGCATCCCCCCCCCCCCCTCCATGTCCTTGCCATGATCACAAATTATTGTGTTCCTACTAAATTTCTTCTAAATCGGTTCAACGATTCTTGAAATAACACCATTTTATAAAATAATTGGTCACATCATCATAACGTGATCAAATTTACGATTTGGCCACGATATTAATGCATATTAGTGTTAAATTTGACTTATTACTTATTAATCAATAAACTTAAATGAGAAAAATTCAATAAAAATAAAGAAAAGATACCAATTGAAATAATTATAAAATTATTTGTTTTCACCCGGTGTAAACACCCACGGGTGGAATGAAACGGGTTTTTATTGGGTTTTTACCCTCATGTGGGTTTTTACCCGGGTAGAAACCCATCTCTAGTGGTCAACACTCGAGAACATTTTTGTCCTAACGGCTACAGACTTACCACTATGTAAATGCCAAAAGTATGTTGTGGAGACAGCTCCAGTTTCAAAATTTGAGGGTATATCTTCAGGCGCCATACTTGGATGCATATGGCTTCGCGGACTAGTACAGGTAACTGTAATTTTAAATAAACTATTTTATGTAATTCGTCTATCTACCTACAAAAACACGCCACAATTTAAAAAACACCATAATATTTTTTAAATAAATTTTACGTAAAATAGATAAAATACCTTTCCACAAGATATAAGTAACTCCTTGGTAAACTCTTCTTGCATTGACTGCGCCTCTAGTACAGTTTGTTGGTTTATTTTCTGAAGCCTTATGTGCCAGTCTATCCAGCTACAAAAATATTTAAAATTATGAACTTAAAAATAAGGGTTAAAAGATATAATTAATTATGGGCCTCTTTCCGAGGAAGATAGAACCTTGGCCTAGTACAGTGCCATCTAGTGGTGAGTAGATTAACTTTTGAATTCCTTCAAAAACTTTTCTACAAATAGCTATTTGAATATAGTCAGATTATTTTCTTAGTTTGGTTTGTTATATTTGGAATAAAAAATTATCTGATAGGAAGTGGATGAGCCCATGAGGCAATTAAAATTCTTACGCTTGATTCCCAATACTTTCTATACGCGCTGGTTCCATGCTTTCCACAAACATATCAACCTCTCCTATTTCTAGCGCTCTTAATTGGGGATCTTTATCAACCATTTTCTTAGATTTTTCTTTAACAATTCGAGTTCATTTTTATTATGAAAAATTATCCAGTAACTGTAGTAACGTTTGATCAATATGTCAATACGATGCCGGTCATAGATGTGTCAAGAAAATCGAAAAGAAAATAATGTTTTCTAAACTTTGACACTGCGAACACGACCTCAGCTTCACACGTTCCTTGAATATTTTTCATCAGTTTTTGCAATATTTTTGTGCATCTTCACAAACAATTTTAGAAAATAAATAATACGGCTACAAGTTTCTGAACTGTTCTGTGGTGTTGCCAGAAATAAAATAATAGAAATATGGCGGTCAGCGGAAGTCAATTTTCTGTCTTTCTTTTGATAACTTGACACACGTGCCGCGTGGAGTTTTGCCCCGCAGGTTGATAATTATTTTGTATTTTGTGGTAAATCTGGTGTAATTTAGTTTGTAAGAAATCAAGGAGCCCTTTTACAGTGTCAGTATACGTTAAATAATAGTGGAATACAGTGAAAAAGTGAAAAGATTGTACATTGTTGGATGACATGCCGCCTCTTGGTTGATGTCTTGATTTTACAGAATTTATCCTTTAATTTGCCTTCTGTGATCCAAATATATTCTAATTTGTGACTTTTTACACTCGTTATGTTCATTAGTGTCCACAAAGTTAATTTGTGTTATTACCAAAATCTAACCTCCAATGTTTCATGCCATGCACAATGAGTGTTTCTACGGCCTGTTGCTGGCCTGAGCTAGTCATTCTAGATTATTATACAGATGAAACGTAAATTTAAAGTGGATACTATCTATTAAGTTAAAAGTCGTTTCATCAATTTCCTTCTGGCTAACCTCACACATTCATAATTCCTCACCATTTAGGCCTATTTTGTACCTTATCCTCAACTAGACTAGGTAGGGATCTAGTTAAAAATAATACCTAGGTATTTATAACTATTTTCTAACACTGCCAGCAATAGAAAATCTCAAACTTGTTTGTATTCCAGATTGTTTTTTTATTGGCACAATATTCTTCAAATTTATCCATCATGTTCATAATGATTTAAAAGTATTAATAATAGTATTAAGTGGACTAGCTGTTAAGATAAGCTTCATAATGAGTTTTACCTTTGTCTGCACATAAACATAGGCTAAAGTTGCTGATTTTCAGCAGCGTTTGATATAAAATTATTTTGTGTTGCAGCACGATGGTTGCGACTACAGAGAAGAAGGTAGCGGCAGAGAAGAAGCCCGTGAAGGGCAAGGAGGACAGCAAGAAGCTGCCCGCCGTCCCCGAGTCAGTGCTCAAGCACCGCAAACGGAGAGAACATCTCCGCACTCGCCGCCTCCAAGTATGTTTTCTTATTTGAACTTATTGGAGAATAGTGGCACTACACATCAAGACAACAAGGAAACTTAAAGTCTGGCAACTTATTAAAACTTATCTTCAATTCTTTTTTCCAAATTGGAAAGCATTTTCTACTGTTTACATGACATTGGCGAAATCATGGTCTTCAAAACACAAGTTAATCCCAACTAATATTATAAATGCGAAAGTAACTCTGTCTGTCTGTCTGTCTGTCTGTTACGCTTTCCCGCTTAAACCTCGCAACCGATTTTGATGAAATTTGGCATAGAGATAGTTTGAGTCCCGGGAAAGAACATAGGATAGTTTTTATCCCGGTTTTTGAAACAGGGACGTGCGCGATAAAGTTTTTCTGTGACAGACAAAATTCCACGCGGGCGAAGCCGCGGGCGGAAAGCTAGTGCCAAAATAAAAGAAGAAGAAGAAAGCATTTTCTATTAGGTCATCATGTTGATTATTTTGCCTATCATAAAATTCTGATTTTGATAGTAAGAATAGTCTAAACCTATATTGTGATTTTAATTTGCCCCAGGAGAGATAATTTTATTGGGATTTTGTGTCTTGATGTGGCTGTGCAATAGGCTCATTTCTTGTTTAAATACCTTGTTAGCATTCAATTTGAAAAGGATATTGTCGTACCAAGGCATTTCCAGCAATAAATGCTCTTGCTACTTTAATTTTTGTATAGCAATTTGTTGTTGAATGATGAAAAATCACACTGACCTACATGATGGTTTACTCTTTATACCTGACCTGACCAATCAACTTCAATAAAAGATTTATTTAGAAGTTGTTGTTATAATGTGTTTTTTTTATATTAGGTCACACTTAAGAGGCGTACAGCGGCCATCAAGAAGAAGAAGGAAATCTTCAAGAGGGCTGAACAGTATGTTAAGGAATACCGCATCAAAGAACGCGATGAGATTAGGCTAGCAAGACAGGTGAGTCAGCATTCCAATTATTATTATTCTATCACCAACCCTTTTTGGCTAGACTAGTTGTAATATTTTCTTTAGATTCTGTATTTTTCAGTTTTCTCTCAGTGCAAGAAAAAGAATGTTGTCTAGCACATAAATTGGCCAAAGAACAATTCATAGGCTTGCAGAAGCTCTGATGCATTATTTGATACTACTTTGCACATGATTTTGGTTACTAATAAAACCTTGTAAACTAGACACTACTGTTTGTTATTTAATAAAAATTATTTGCAGGCACGCAACCGTGGCAACTACTATGTTCCTGGTGAAGCTAAACTGGCCTTTGTCATCCGTATTCGTGGTATCAACCAGGTGTCACCCAAGGTAATTTGCCATTTTCATTATTTTTATTAACAATAACTGCATAATATTTCGCTACTGGTCCCCCAAATATGGGCATGTCTCAAGCAGAAATGTATGAAACATCTGCAATATTGTGCATTCATGTTATTAGAATTCCTGAAGAGTTCTTTGTCAAAAAATATTCTGTCAAAGTACATTTTATTGTTAGCGTATATGATTGAACTTGACTCGAGTTTCTCTATTTTAGTAACTATTCATTCATTCAAAGTTTATTTCATGTTCTAAAATCTAAATGATGATCCCAAATTAAAGGCATAGTTCATCTGATAAAGATGCTGTTAACTTTCTAATCTGACGTCACACCTTCAGACCGGCAAACTTCTTTTGTTCTACAAACTTGTTAATATCCATGTTCTCCGTACCAGGTCCGCAAAGTCCTGCAGCTCTTCAGACTGCGTCAGATCAACAACGGTGTGTTCGTCAGACTGAACAAGGCTACCGTCAACATGCTGCGTATCGCTGAGCCTTACATCACCTGGGGATACCCCAACCTGAAGAGTGTACGCGAGGTCAGTATAAAATCCATACTGTTTTAAATGGAAAAGTGACACTTTCAGCCTTTGTGTTACCTTTTTATGCAACCATTAATAGAAGAATTTTGGATTAGAGAAAGATTAAAAGGCTACTTTTCGACTCCTATGATTTATCTATCTATGAGTCTTGTGTAATGTAGGCAAGAAAGAAAATTAACTTGTCAGAAAACGATAGACCAGTGTTCTGGTGTAAAAAAAACACAACATAATTAAGAAAATATAAAAATTATCAAAAAGTAATAAATTTTTTGCTGATGCAGAATGTGCAATTGGCAAAATACGCACATTTCCATACTAATTTTATAGAAACACTTCAGTTCAGCCCGTATAAAGGAAGTGCGCATTTTCCGAACTGCACATTCTGCGTCAGACTCGACACTAGAAAAAAATGCTGACGCACTATTAAAACCTTGTAATGTATATTCCCAGCTGGTGTACAAGCGTGGTTTCGCGAAGGTGAAGGGCCAGCGCGTTCCCATCACGTCCAACACCACCATCGAGGAGAAGCTCGGCAAGAACAACATCATCTGCGTGGAGGACCTCATCCACGAGATCTTCACCGTCGGAGACAAGTTCAAGGTGGGTGTTCCAAAGTATACACTACTAGCGGCCGCCCGCGACTTCGTACGCGTGGATCCCGTTTTACCCCCTTCATCTTTCTTAAGCGGTTTAGATTTTTTCATACATATGTTTTTCCCGCTAACTCCCGTTCCCGTGGGAATTTTGCAATATCCTGTTGTACCTAAGCTTTAAGTTTACTAAGGTACCTGCATACCAAATTTCAAGCGTCTAACTTAAGCGGTTTAGATTTTTCATACAAAAGGATTTTCCCGTTAATTCCCGTTCCCGTGGGAATTTCGGGAATTCATTTCTTAGTGCACCTCTACGGTACCTAAGCTACGTCCCTTCCAAATTTCAAGTGCCTACGTTTAGCCGTTTAGCTGTGCGCTGATCTGTCAGTCAGTCAGTTTCTCCTTTTATATATTTAGATTGGGGAAATGATTAGATTGCATATAGCATGGCAGATATACGCCTGAAGCGCACATCTGCTATAGATCGCGCAAGGAGAGTTGAGGCCATCAACAAAGGCAAAGATTTTTATCGTAATAGGCTGTTTTGCGTAGTCGGATTGACAAGTGCTTTTTGTCTCGCTTGCAGACATTTAACGAAACGACGCAGCTAGTGTATTGAATATTCAATGTTCATTTTATTTAACATTTGAGTACGTATTCGCCTCTACTTTCGTTCCGCGATCTATACGAAACAATGACAGCAAAACCATTTTCAATGAACGCTAACGTTTTAGCGAGTGACAGGACTTTACACGGCACTATCCCCACCTATCGTGCCCACCGCTGCAACTCCTGTGTAGCCAGGGCCCCGCTTACGGTAATTTTTAACGTCTCCAATACAGACGCGCTTACGGATAGAAGAAGCGCGTTTGTATTGGAGACGTTAAAAATTAGCGTATCTATAGCTTGACCGCCTATAAAAACCCAACCAGTGAAGGTCAAGTTAGATCTATTTTACAGTGGCGCCAACTGACTGACGAGCGCTAAACAAAACGTATATTATTATGTGAACGCAGAAATGTGTATTGAAATCGTGTCTCTATCCTGTGTGCTACTATAAAGTTATTCAAATACAAACTCTAAAACCTCATTTTGTCAACAGTACGCAAGCAATTTCCTGTGGCCCTTCAAACTGAACAACCCCACTGGAGGCTGGCGCAAGAAGACCATTCACTACGTCGATGGCGGAGACTTCGGTAACCGCGAGGACAAGATCAACGACCTGCTGAGGAGGATGGTCTAAATAAATAGATATAAATTTATTTACGACTTTCATTTACTAGCTGTTTAATCCTAACCCTTTTCAGAATTTATATCCATGTGTTAGCCTAGGTTGTTGATACAAGTTACTCTATGGGTTGTTGGGTCGGGCTGTTATGTAAATCATTATGGACATGAATGAAAGTGCGCACATTACGCCGATTTGGTACCTATCGGCCAATTCTTCATACAAATTAGAATCGGGCCCAACTATCGGCCAACTAAAAATCGGTGGTCTGCGCCTAGGCTCAAGCTTCGGCCAAACCAACGTGTGTAGTTCGCGTCGGCTGATTGATGACCAATGACAGGACAGAACAACTCGTAATTCGTGTGGTGTGAGGGTCCGTTTCACTATACCCACCGCTGCAACTCCTCTGTAGCCAGGATCTACAGCTTTTACCACCGCCAATAAAAACCCAACCAGTGAAGGTCAAGTCTGCCCCGGGGGAAAGTTATGAAATTAATCAGAAGAACATAGCGTTCAAAATGTGAGGGCGCATTTGATAAAACTAAAACTGTGCTTTAGAATGTATGTGTCAGAAATCGCGTCGGAAGCGATCTCGATTCTCGATCTGTAACAGAACAGCCCGGCAGTGAAGGGGTGGTGGGACTAGTCAAGATTCGGAGAACGCGGGTTCGAACCCCGCCCGCCCCCACTGGACTTTTGTGTGGTGAACTCACCTGTAACACAAGCATAAGGCTGCTTCTAAACATACGTTTTTTTGACTGATTTAGCGGTGGTGTATAGTTTATAATGAATGTGCACATGCATCGTACATAGGTCCGGCGAGAAAATTTAGAGCAAAGGATATCCGTTGAAAACGGTCCGCGCGTCGTCTAATCGCCGGTTGTCTACAACTGCCTTAGTATGTACTAATTACCCGACTGCGCCAGAAGGAGGGTTATGTTTTTAGGTAATACAAAGTATTATTTATTTCTGAAAAAAAAAACAGGGCCACAGTTCCTGCTACGAATTTCCGTTTTCTTTCGCTCTCATCAAAATGGTACTATAATCGAGACAACATGTACGTACGGACAACAGCACATCAGGCTAACACTGGGGAAGCGGGGATCTTAAACAATTGTAATAGAGGCGAGTTTGCAGCAAAATTGTACTTTGATGTGCTGTCGCCTGTACATCATGTAATGGTAATGGTAAAATAAATAATGCGATATAGGAGGTACATTATGACAAAAATTATATTGATCACAGCCTCTCTCTCTTACACTAAGATCACATTTCCTTACTAAATAACTATTAAATTGTGATAAAAATTCATTAAATTGGAAGAGCACCTATAATATTTTTTTCAAATTCATCAGCAACTGGTTGAAATTCCTTGAAATGTGGCTTGTTCTGTATACAGCTCTTGATCTTCTTGAGTACTTTCTGTAAAATAAAATAAAAATGGAATATTAGAAATGTTTATGAATGAAATATTAATAAAAAACAACATGTAAATCCTGATATTTAATTTTACTGTTAGTGACCTAAGTTTTAAAACTAGACATTACATTAAATTGTGTGCTTTCTAGGAAGTTAATAATTCATATAATGGCTTACTTTTAATCGATTCAGTTTTAAATGATTTCATTAAATTGCTACAACTATACATACCTCAGCTTCATAATACAGTGTGTGTTTCACAAACTCCTGACCAGGCCCAGAGTTTTTGAAATCATCATAAATAATCTTTGAAAATAAGTTTCTTATATCGTGTGCTACGGTCATATTTCCACAAGAGAACTTCAAAAGTGGCTTTGAAAAATCATCGCTCACAATTTCTACAGCAACGCTATTGCTGCCTACTTCAAATGTTACAGGGCTATTTGATTTCAAGAATTCTTCTGATGAGTAATTCTGTACTATTTGTTCGGCTCTCATTTTAGTCAAATAGCTCAGATGGTCAGCATTTTTCTTCAACAATTCAGCAAAGTTGTTGGGCAGTTTTAGGTATATGGAGAATTTGGGTACGCTATCCAACTTCATAAGGTTAGTGACTTTCACCATTTCTTGATAGTAATCTTGAGTGAAATTCCAGGCTAATTTCTCAATGTTCGTCTCTCTTTTAGGTGGATAATCCGTATTTGGTACAGCAGATTGTATGAAATGCTCTGAGGTAAGTACTACGCGTCTCCTGTAAAGCGTGACCCACAGTTTTTGCTTCTCTTCAAAAGCTCCAGGCACACTTGTAACCAATTCCATATTCACATCCATTTCTGATATGTTCTCATCTTGAATAGTTACCGGCATCAGAACCTTCAACTTTTTGAATGTATCTGTAACTTTCATGCTTGTTGTTTTCAGTAATTTACCGTCCATTGATAGAGATATATGGATTTTGACGTCATTTAATACATTCGATAGTATGTTGTTGAACATGTGCTGAAGTGTCGTAGTGGACAGGTTGATCAGAATGAAAAATGTATCTGGAAGCGAGTACTTATACAGTTCTTCTGTTGCCATCAGACCAGGATGCTCATGTATCACATCCTGATAGTATTCATACACTGTAATGGTGTGGTGAATAATATTATCCATAATATCTTGTCTATTTGATAAAGAAAAGGCAGTCACGAAGTTGCCTTCCTCATTTATTTTTTTAGTCAGTGTATTGTTTTTCTCTAATTCCTCAATAATTTTATATAAATACTCGGAGTTGTTCAATAACTTCTCAGCTGCACAATACTCGTCGGTTGTGATTGGCTTAATATAAGAGGACTCGTCGTCAATAGGAAAGATGTATATTAAGTTCGTGAATGTGGTGCAAATTATTTGGTCACCGAATTTTATGAAATCCTTAACATCTTTGACAAAGAATTGGAAGAATGATATATTTTCTGTAAATGTGTTGTCTGTTTTCCACATAGATTTAGCATCTGTGTACAAGACTGTGTCTTTCAGAGTAAGAAATTTATACAGGGCCGAGTTTAAATGCACCAATTCTGGCTTGTTTGAAACATTTCTTAAATTCAGTCGCACTAATGTGCCAATGTTGAGCCCAATCAATATAAAAAGATTGTTTATTTCAGTTATTTCTATGTTACATATTTCAGATGGGCATGTGTACAATTTCACCAAGTTGACAGCTTCGTCAGGCATTTTGGGGCTAAATAAGCAGCCGTAAACTGACAACTTATCAAAAGACATGATAATTAAGCTATAGTCATTAACGATATAATTACTGTTGACATCAAATATTTTTTTCACATAATCAAATTCAGTTTCTGATAATTTGTGTATTGCTATAATGCACTTATCCTGTATGGCAGTCGGTAATGGCCACCGGCCAGAGTGTAGCAACGCAATCTTCTTCTCTAAAGTAAACTCGGAGTTAATTTTGTTAAGGCACAAAGAGTACAGGTCATTTTCACATTTGACACTCAAGATACTTGATGAATGATCATCCTGGATTTGAATACAAATCATAATACCTTGCTCTTTCGGCTGGAAGCTGCTTTTGAACCGTTTTTGTGCAGGATTCTTGAATTTCATAGATGTTGTGTGAATATTTCCACTTTTGTCTAAACATATTAAATAATTGTTTGATAGTATCAGCTGCTGGATTTGAAACTCGGGCATGAACACCTTAGCAGTGCTCTCAAAGTTGAGGTCTTCGTAAACGAATATTTGGTATTTATTCCAAATAACGATCATGGAATTAGATGCATTGTAAACTATGTTTATGCTGTCAAATAACTGATGATCACACTTGTAACACCTCTTCAGAATTTCAGGCTCATCTTGAATATCCATTTTGATGCAAATCACAAGATTTTGAGATCGGTTACAGTTTTTTTTACAACTGCGACAAAGCTGGCGGTGAGCTGGTTTTTTCTTCAATTCAAACTTTGTTGACATTTCAAACCACAGTTTCAAACAAAGCTTCAATACCACATGACTGTCAAGCAGACATTTTGTTTTATTGTTTTACGTGGCAATGAAATATGAAATTAACTAGCTTTACCATAATATTTTTTTATGATAAATGGGATACTTGTTTTTATAAATGATCTGACTTTCAGTTTTCACAATTAAATAACATTTTCAGATAGTATACAACATACTCTGTAGTTTGTGGCCAGACAAAATATCGTCGTATCATTTTTAGAAGCGCCATCTAGCGGGGAGTAGCCTCACTATAAGCGCGCAAAGCTTTATTTCAAAGCTTTTGGCAGATGGCGCTAGCATAAACATTTGAATTTTTGATGTGAAATTTATTACAATGGAAAAGTTTAACCTGTATTACTTTGCTCTATGGTTTAACGTATTACTTTTCTCTATGGGTTTAACTGCTTACTGCTGAGGAATAACATCCTCAATTTCGCTCCTGTTGGTATGTAAAACTAACCTATACAATAATATTTACTTTGCTTACCAAAATTATTGACTTGACAAAATCATTTAATATTATTAACTGTTTATTTTTATTTTATCCTTATCCATAATTATATTACCATTTTTCAAAGGTTTTCCCTAAACCGCAATAGAAGGTTTTATCAGTTTTATTGTTTGTTCTTTTGTTTTCTATTGAATGCCTTGAGTAAAAATATCGTAAGTTAAAATTAACTTGTAAATATGAAAAAAAAAAAAACTTTACTGTCGTTAATGTTACTTACTGTCCTATAGGTATTGAAAAAGAATGAAATAAAAAGATGAATAATTAAAAGTGCATGACTGGCTTTTATTTTTTTATTAAAATAAAATTACTTTTACGATCTTTTTGAATATACAATTTTGGTGTTTGTCGCTGTCTGACCCACTAGATAACGTGGTTTAACTTCTGAATCTTCATCGTTTCGAGATGGTGTGACAGAGTCCTAAAAAAAACAAATGCCGGCTATACATTCGCCAACACATTAGATTATACATTTTTGCTAAGGAGCTACAATGTTTAGTTTAATGTGCCAACGTCCGTACCTTTATCTTCATGTTATATAGCGAGTCTCTGACGTGTCACAACTTCATTTCAACATGTTCTTGATATAACAAAATGGTTTTAAACAAACAGAACATAATTACATTCGTCGTTTATTATCTACAGAGCTGCCTTTATTTTTTATGTGCCAATACTTAAAATCCTAAATTAGATCTTACGACAATGAGGTAATCAACATACAGTGTAGATTATCAAAGTATTTTTCTTTATTAAATAATACAAGAGAACTTATACACTATGTAAGTTTTTACTATAATACAAAATTAACGTTTTGCTGCAGTTTTATAAAAGAAAAAAACAACTTTTTCTTCAAATGGGTAAAAATTATGACATCTTATAAATTTGGCACATTTATACGAGTTGTACTTTAAAAAATATTTATGTGTGGTCAATGTCGTTACATCATAAAGTAGACAAGGTTCTCTTAAACTAACTAATTCGATTTATAATAAAAAATAAATATCACACGGAAATTATTAAAATAAAATGTTATAAATATATTTTATGGCAAACAAATAAGTTGGAGACAGAAAAAACTAATTCAATCAATCATAGTCCTTTTCCTCTTTTCAATAAAAAAAATGAATTATGCAAAAAGTAAACGAGTTAACTTTAAATAAAATAATTTTAATAAACTCTGGGCGAAGACATTCTACCTCAGTTACCACTCGTAGTGGATATGTCTGGCTTATAATGTATTTGGGTTCTTTATAAAGTAAAAAAGGTTACGAACGAAAAACAATCTGTGATTTTTTTTAAATTTAACACACCACGTACAATGTATAAGAATTCAATTCAATTTAGAAAGGTTGTACTTTAGCAAAAATAAGTTTTAGGCAAGGTAACAGCAATTTATATGTACAAAGACACAATGATAATAAATATTAAATACCTATTTACTGGAATATTTTACAAATTCCAATAACGAACTAATTGGCACACTTTCACATTGATTCACTAGCAAAAACTATGTCTAATTTAAATTAACAACTAAGGAGATTCGTTTTGTTAAGGAATGTTTAAGACAATACTGTTTATATTTAATAAATGAAGCTCACTATAAACGGAATGATATTACTATGGTCACCAGACATCATACAAATAATTTTTTGATCCGTACATAACAAAGGAACAAAATAGGAGTACTTACGACTCTGTGCGAATTAAAATGGCACTGATCTTTGTAATTCAACTGCTTACATTATATTAAAACTAGCTTTCCGCCCGCGGCTTCGCCCGCGTGGAATTTTGTCTGTCACAGAAAAACTTTATCGCGCGCGTCCCTGTTTCAAAAACCGGGATAAAAACTATCCTATGTTCTTTCCCGGGACTCAAACTATCTCTATGCCAAATTTCATCAAAATCGGTTGCGAGGTTTAAGCGGGAAAGCGTAACAGACAGACAGACAGACAGACAGACAGACAGACAGACAGAGTTACTTTCGCATTTATAATATTAGTTGGGATTAAATTAAAACCTCTTGGTAAAATTTATTAATCAAAAAGTAACTTTTTAGAAGCAATAATAAAATAAAAAGGTTTTGAAACCCTTTATAGTGAGCTCAGTCATATAAAAAAAACTATGTTCACCAAAATATACAACCAATTTTATTTATTCTTGTTATTCGTGAAAAATGTAAATTCATTCAAATATTCTAGTTTATTTACAATTAACATTTTGATATGTTTTCTTATTGCGGTGGATGCCGTGAAAATCTATTCATAATCCATGTAAAAAAACATTTTGTAACCTTAGTCAACGAGCAATCAAAATTACGTTAAGTACACTATAAATGCTTAATTAATACTACAGTTCATACGCTATCTATATGTACACTTTTTCACAATCTTGAGTATTATAATTGCACTTTATTTGTATGCGGGTCACCACAGACGTTCATAAAAATAAATACGCAATCTCACGCTATACCTGTCAATGGCAGTTTAGAATTTTAGGATATTAAAAAGTTTTGATACTTTTTTCTACAGGCAACATTAAGGTCTTGCTAGTGGTAAAAAGTATCATAAGTCCCGTATAGCCCGACTGGCTCGTCTTGAGTGTGCGCGTTGAGAATAATCCGACGAAAACGTCGTGATACTTTTGTTACTTCTTAATGTCAGGGTCCATTTTTGTTTTGTCCATAGACGAAGACACCATGCCGCTTTGGGGATATAATTTGTCTAAATGCTTCAAGGACTCGTTGAGGAAATTCTGGAAAGAAAAATAAATGTGAATATTTTTTACAACTATTTATATTATATAAGTATGTAATGCAGTTAGGGAATTCCTACTAAAACAACGCCAAGAACTGGTTACGGTTAAGAATTTTTTGTAATTAATAGACTCAAATCTGTAAGTTTTCTATTATTATTATATTACTACTAACTAACTATTGATTCGGTTTTATATTTCTGCCTGTCTGCCTCTGGTAAGTTAGAGAGAGTCGTACTCCATCAGTGAAGAGCTGGAGACTAAGTGACCTGCTGATGGTGATGACTACTTACTTGTATCGCAGTGAGAGCGGCCACGATGGCCGGGCCACCGAACCCGTGCGAGATGAGCGAGAAGTGCGTGAGGTGCCTCTGAATAGCTGGTTCTAGCAGGTGAGGCGGCCGCGTGTTGCACAGCGGCGACCGATCCTGATTCAGCAGGTCCATTAGCTCCTTTGTCACCTGTAGAGTTTAGGCGTTTAGATATGCAGATTGCCAACCAAGGATTACCATAAAGCCTTCGTTATTATGGGCCATGACATTATTATGCTGGGTCCAATTACAAGAGACAGTGATTGCGACAAGGTGGTCCTGCTCAGATTTCGTCTTTCATCGAGTTTTCTTGTAGTGCTGTTGTGTAGCTTTTGTTTTGTGTGATGTTCCTCAGGTCCCACCCACTAATCGGCAAGAATAGCTTTTGCCCGCGGCATCACCCATGCATTCGGTCTGGCACAGAAAGTCTTTATAATAAGAGATTCTCTTATAAAAAATACTTCATTTACGAGTACCAAATTTAAAAACAGTAATATTTGTATAGACATTTGCTTGACCTAGTCAATGTAACCAGACCAGCATAAAAAGCAATTCACCTGTTTAGTAGCCTGCAGCAAGTCCCTGCGGCGACGCGCGTCGTGCTCCGCGTACTGCCGCGCGAGGTACTCGGCCAGCGCACGCGCGGGAAACTCCGTCTCGCACACGTAGCCGAAGTCACGTGCTAGGTGCACTGCTTCCGCTGTAGAAAAAAAATACTTTTAATGGGGTGAAAAGGAAATGTATAAAAATATTTTTTTAAACTTGTAACGGGCACTCGTGTGTCTGCGCGCGCCTGTGGCATCAATTAAGTGAGCGCAAATAAACTTAAACAATAATATTAAAATTTGGCACCTTGGAGGGATGAACTTCCCTTTCACTTTTTCCGCGCCGTACCAGGTTTGTATGATTTTGTGAACACTGAGGTACACTCATTTGAACTAAACCTTTGTGATATCAAATTACCTTCGACTAGAGAAGTGAGCAGCGTGACGTTAGCGGCTTTCCGCCGCCCAGCCGGCAGGTTCAGCCCAATCTTCTCCAGCTTCTCGCGGAGAAGGCGCCCGCCATTTTTACTTTTTGCTCTGAAACAACAATCAAAGATGTTAGTAAAATACATTGCTGTAAAACGATGTAGCTAAGAGTGTTCAATTAAAAAAAACTTTTTTTATATAAAATGAGTTTGGTTTATTTATATCCATGTTTAAACAGGATAATGTTCCACATAATTATTAAATTAAAAAAACAAATACAAAGTTTCCATGCGTCTATTTTCACAAAACAGCGAACAAAGAACGTTATAAACGTATCACAATCAAAATGCTAGCCAAACATGACTATGCAGGTTTGTCCATTCAGCCTCAGTCATTGAACTCGAAGGAACCAAAAAAGCACTAATAGGTTCGTCAGACGTGACATGATACAACCAGATGTCGTAGTTCAACTACTGCGCGATAGATGGAGCTACCGATAACCGATTACCCCGCGTGTGATTGACACGTAGAAAGTTGTTCGAAATTCAAATCGATTCAATGAGGATCATTTCGATTTTTAGCTGTGAATGCAGATTTATAGGGCTAAGAAATCCTTAATACACAGTCCAAAAATTTTTGTTCTACGACAAAAATTTACGAAGTTATGGCCAAATTACTAAAAAAGTTCACTGACCGCCCGGCGCGGGGACGATGACGTCACTATATCCGATCCGAACGCTGCCGGCGCACGGTGGTCTGAAAATGAAGCTCCCATACCATAGAAACTTAATGTCAGAAATTAATAAATAAAAATATGCATTGTGTTTAGTATACCTCCCTTTGTTTTACTAATATAGTATGAAGGGTATGAGTAGCTCCATGTGTGAGAAAAAAAATATTTTAATTTTTTTTGTATGGAAAAAAACACTTAAAGTGGATTTTTTTAAAATTGAATAGTACTGAAGGGCTGGTACTCACATGAGCTATTGCACCATACACGGCGATCAAGATGACATACAATTCTTGTGCCTTTGGGTGCCGCTTTGCATGTACCAAGCTTTGGAAATTTTGAATTTTCGGTAGGTGATCTTTCAAGTCTTTGATGTTATTTTATGAAGTTATTAACCGCTTTCAATACGAGAATAGTATGTAAATTAATACTCATACTCATAATAATAATTAGGAATATAATAGGGATATTTTTAAATAATATTTTTAATTTTGAAAATATAAAAAAATAAAACGTTTAATCATTGAATGAAGTAACCAACCAGTTGATAACTGACATTGTTATTAGTTACTAACATGTTAATGACGTTATAATGAAAATAATAGAAATCAATATTGATTAAATAAACAACTTAAAAAATCGAACTGCCTAATAGGCCAGTAGAATTACATTTGAAATCGGAAATAATTCCTACAATAGATTTTATTGTTTTAATGGCTTCATTTGTTACCCATTAAGACTATCCTAAATTTTCGACTTCGACGAAGTTGCGCTTAAGTGGTGGGGGCCCCCGAAAGGGGCGTTTTTTCGGTTTTACGGTTATATCGCGTAAAGGACTTACCCTATCGAAAACTGGTCTTCATGACGGTTGAAGGGCATTTAATCCTGCATGTTTCTGCCTATGCCTATGTTCAGCAGTGGTCTTATTCAATGCAGGATTAAATGCCCTTCAACCGTCATGAAGACCAGTTTTCGATAGGGTAAGTCCTTTACGCGATATAACCGTAAAACCGAAAAAACGCCCCTTTCGGGGGCCCCCACCACTTAAGCACAACTCCGTCGAAGTCGAAAATGTAGGATAGTCTTAATGGGTAACAAATGAAGCGATTAAAACAATAAAATCTTTTGTAGGAATTATTTCCGATTTCAAATGTAATTCTACTGGCCTATTAGGCAGTTCGATTTTTTAAGTTGTTTATTTAATCAATATTGATTTCTATTATTTTCATTAAAACGTCATTAGCAGGTTAGTAACTAATAACACTCCTGGAATGGAAAGGATTCGGCATAAACATTAATGGCGAGTACATCACTCACCTTCGGTTTGCCGACGATATTGTGGTTATGGCAGAATCGTTGGAAGATCTTGGCACAATGCTCGAAGACCTTAATCGAGTTTCCCAACAGGTAGGCCTGAGCCCCGATTACGGTAACTTTTAACGTTTCCAATCCAGACGCGCTTCTGATTCTGCTATACGATTGGTCAAAACAGCTGACGTACGCTGTTGAACGACCAATCGTATCGCAGATTCGAGAAGCGTGTCTGGATTGGAGACGTTAAAAGTTACCGTAATCGGGACTCTGAGGATGAACATGGACAAAACGAAGCTTATGTCGAATGTCCATGTTGCGCCCTACCCAGTTTCTGTTGGGAGCTCAATTCTCGAGATTGTCGACAAGTATGTCTACCTCGGACAAACGATCCAGCTAGGTAGGTCCAATTTCGAGAAGGAGGTCAATCGTCGAATCCAACTCGGCTGGGCAGCGTTCGGGAAACTACGCAACATCTTTTCGTCCAAAATACGTCAATGCCTGAAGACTAGAGTGTATAACCAATGTGTGTTACCAGTGATAACTTATGGCTTGGAAACGTGGCCCCTCACTATAGGCCTTATACAGAAGCTCAAAGTTGCACAGCGTGCTATGGAGAGGGCTATGCTTGGTGTTTCTTTGCGAGATCGAATCAGAAATAAGGAGATCCGTAAACGAACCAAAGTCGCTGACATAGCCCGATGGATTAGCAAGCTGAAGTGGCAATGGGCAGGGCACATAGTACGCAGAACTGACGGCCGATGGGGCAGAAAGGTTCTGAAATGGAGGCCGCGTACCGGAAAACGCAGCGTGGGACGTCCACCTACAAGGTGGACCGACGACATCGTAAAGGTAGCAGGGAAGCGCTGGACGCAGGCCGCTGCCAATCAATCAACATGGAAAGCATTGGGGGAGGCCTATGTTCAGCAGTGGACGTCCTATGGCAGAAATGATGAACTAATAACAATGTCAGTTATCAACTGGTTGGTTACTTCATTCAATGATTAAACGTTTTATTTTTTTATATTTTCAAAATTAAAAATATTATTTAAAAATATCCCTATTATATTCCTAATTATTATTATGAGTATGAGTATTAATTTACATACTATTCTCGTATTGAAAGCGGTTAATAACTTCATAAAATAACATCAAAGACTTGAAAGATCACCTACCGAAAATTCAAAATTTCCAAAGCTTGGTACATGCAAAGCGGCACCCAAAGGCACAAGAATTGTATGTCATCTTGATCGCCGTGTATGGTGCAATAGCTCATGTGAGTACCAGCCCTTCAGTTCTATTCAGTTTTAAAAAAATCCACTTTAAGTGTTTTTTTCCATACAAAAAAAATAAAAATATTTTTTTTCTCACACATGGAGCTACTCATACCCTTCATACTATATTAGTAAAACAAAGGGAGGTATACTAAACACAATACATATTTTTATTTACTAATTTCTGACATTAAATTTCTATGGTATGGGAGCTTCATTTTCAGACCACTGTGCGGCGTACTGGGTGGATAGAAAATATTTTTTTCTAGCCAAACTATCAGTTTTAGAGAAAAACTTGTAATGACATTTATTCATCAGAATAAAGTAAGCTATCGATAGGTAATTTTAAAAAATAGAAATTGTGAAAAATAACGCAAAAAATCCATACGCTCATACGATTCAATGGAACGCAGAGACGCGATTGGGGTCTCCGCTCCGCGGTTGTATATTTGGCGATTTATTCAAATAAAGTGTTCATAAGTGTTGTTAGTTGTTGTTGTTCATATCGAAGTGTTGAGGGGTTTGTACAAAAACGCCACAATGTCGGTCCGCCTCCAGGATCGGGATTCGAAACCTATCCAGTTGCAGCGAGGGGTAAGACAGGGAGACGTCATATCTCCAAAACTGTTTACCACCGCCCTGGAAGATGTCTTCAAGCTTCTGGACTGGAACGGATTTGGCATAAATATCAACGGCGAGTACATCACCCACCTTCGATTCGCGGACGATATCGTAGTCATGGCTGAGACCTTGGAGGATCTAGGCACAATGCTCGATGGCCTCAGTAGAGCCTCTCAACAAGTGGGCCTCAGAATGAACATGGACAAGACAAAAATCATGTCTAATGTCCGTGTTGCACCCACTCCTCTGAAGGTTGGAGACTCTACACTCGAAGTTGTCGACAATTATGTATACCTGGGACAAACAGTCCAGTCGAATCCAACTCGGATGGGCAGCGTTCGGGAAGCTTCGCCATATACTCATGTCCGAAATACCGCAGTGTCTCAAGACGAAAGTCTTCGAGCAGTGTGTGTTGCCAGTGTTGACATATGGATCCGAAACGTGGTCGCTTACTATGGGCCTCATAAGAAGGCTCAAGGTCACCCAAAGGGCGATGGAGCGGGCTATGCTCGGAGTTTCCCTGCGTGATCGAATCAGAAATGAGGAGATCCGTAGGAGAACCAAAGTAACCGACATAGCTCGCAGAATTGCTAAAATCAAGTGGCAGTGGGCGGGGCACATAGCTCGTAGAGACGATGGCCGTTGGGGCAGGAAAGTTCTCGAGTGGCGACCACGGGCTGGAAAACGTAGCGTGGGCAGGCCTCCTACTAGGTGGACCGACGATCTGGTAAGGGTCGCGGGAAGAGCCTGGATGCGGGCAGCGCAGGACCGTTCATTGTGGAAAACCTTGGGGGAGGCCTTTGTCCAGCAGTGGACGTCATTTGGCTGAAACGAACGAAGTGTTGTTAGAGTCATATCTTCTTCCAAGTAAAATATAACAATGTATAAGTATTAATTTATTTACTTCTAACAATAAGGTATAGCTGAGGCAGATACACTCTGCCTAGGCTACAAGACATTGCTATGAAGATCATTTCGATGTACACGCAATACCTACCTGTTATTTAGTTTTTCTGAGTTAAACCTACGTACCTACCTATCTATTCGCCGTTCCCATGGGCGGGCCAGCTGCTGCAGGAAAGGACAGCTGCTCCCAAATCTATTTAATCTTAGCCTAGAAGCTGGGTATGACTCCCCCGCCCCCCTCCTCTCCCCAGGTCATAAGCTGGGCATGACTTCCCCCTCGGCCAGAAGTTGGGTATGATTTACCCCCCCCCCCCCCCCCAGGCCCGAAACTGGGTATGACTTGACCCCCCCCTGCCCCCAGGCCAGAAGCTGGGTAAGGCTAGCCCCTCCCCCCAGCCCATAAGCATAAGCTGGGTATGACTCCCCCTCGGCCAGAAGCTGGGTATTACATACCCCCCCCCCCCCCCGGCCAGAAACTGGGTATGATTTGACCCCCCCCCCTCCCCCCAGGCCAGAAGCTGGGTAAGGCTAGCCCCTCCCCCCAGCCCATAGAAACTGGTTATGACTTGACCCCCCCCTCCCCCAGGCCAGAAGCTGGGTAAGGCTAGCCCCTTCCCCCAGGCCATAAGCATAAGCTAGGTATGACTCCCCCTCGGCCAGAAGCTGGGTATGACTTACACCCCCCCCCCCCCCCCCGGCCAGAAACTGGGTGTGACTTGCCTGTCCCCCCCTCCCACCAAGGCCAGAAGCTGGGTAAGGCTTGCCCCTCCCCCCAGGCTATAAGCTGGGTATGACTTATCCCCCCCCCCCCCAGGCCAGAAACTGGGTATTAGCATCATATATGTATTATTATGTTCAATACAAACAATCATTAAGTTACACTTACCCCAACCGCGTCTCCGCATTGCATCGAATCCTATGAAAATGTGGTTTTTAGACATAGCGATACTTATTTTTCACAATTTTTATTTTTAAAAATTACTGGTCGATAGGTTACTTTATTTTGATGCATAAATGTTATAAAAGTTTTTTTCTAAAACTGATAGTTTAGCTGGAAAAAAATATTTTCCATCCATTCCATTGCTGGCTGCGCTCGATTCGGATATAGTGACGTCACGCGGCCCTGCGTACGTTGACTTTTAGCGCCAAAAACGGCCTATGTTTATTACTTAATATCTTCGTAAGTAATGGTCCGATTTGGATAATTCAAAAAGATATATCTTTCTTATGTCTTAAAGATTAACGTAGATACTAGTTTTATTGAATTTTCTACAACAGTACTGATCCTCATTATCAAATATTTTTTAAACGTATAAAGTGGGGTATAGAGTTGCAAGTTGATTGTTTCGTAACCGAATTTATGACGGAAGTTACGTTCAAAAACTGGCTACTAGTATTAACTGAAATTATATTATAGCTCGTTAACGAAATTGTTTTCGATAAATCATTTCAATGATGGACTTGTGAGTGGATTGACCGAAAGAATTGGAGTGCCTTGTTATGTTATGATAGATTTTTATGCAAAGACATTGATCAATTGAACCACGCATTGCATTTGTTTTCTTTAAAAAAAATTATTAAGTATGGAAGTTTTCCTAACAGTGTGAGAAATTATGAACATGACGTAACGCTGACTTTTAAACAGGGTGTTAGGTAAGTGTCGGCTTGATATACCATTTATCTGACACCCTATATGTGGATTAGTATTGGAAGTCTACTGCCTATGACTAAATAAGGTTTTTTTATAATCATTCATCGTAGGTACCTATCAATTAGGTATATCAGATCATTTTACTGATTAGACGTAAAATGAATAATTGCGACCCAGTTCATGGACAGTTATTTAAGTTAATAGCTCTTATTGCTACTTACCTATTGCTTGTTACTTTGTGCTTCTATTACATATTTAGTAGGTATAATAAAATAAGTAATACCTACCTAAATAGTTTTTGATTAAATAGCTAAGTAATTTTGTAATGTAGGTATCTACGCTTGCACGTGGTATGCGATGGCATTCCGCGATCTCTGGCATGTTGTGGAGAATTTATTTGTAAGTAATCCTTTAACACTGTACTTAGCTAACGTAGTGTAACAACGGAAACAATTCCGATTTTTTTAAATTATTTGATCCATTTTAAAAGCAAATTTCTTTTCAGGTGTGATTTTAAACAATAACAACGGCTTTTCCAGTGAAGTAAAATATTATGTAAGATTTTTCAAAAAGTGATTTTTCAAAATATAGGTACCTATATTGGCAGAATGGCTCTCTAATGAAATACGCGCCTTATATTTTTTATTCTTAATAAAAAAGTGGCCAAGTGCAAACCATTGATAAAAAAATAATCTGAGTTTCTTCATTCCAAATCTCATTGAAAAATAATGACGGAGAACGCCTCATTCCAATACTCAATACGAAACTTTATATTAAAATTTTCTACTCAACTACGCTTCTATACAGTTAAGCTCTTTTTAAACCCCATTTTGCTATTCATACTCAATAACGTGTGAAGTGAGAACCGCTAAGCCGAATAAAGCTTCTAATTGATATATCATTAAAAGGAAATAATCTTAATTTTAATTTACCGGTCAGCGTCCATATTTTCACACGTCCGCTTAAGCTGGCACAAAAGAATTGAGAATCATACGCGGATAACGAACCAAACAAAGAATTTGAATTTCGAATCAATGGAAAACTAAATCGGATGAATCGACACATCGATACAACTAATGGCGTATTCGAGTGCACGCTCGTATCGTTGCCTGCCAGTGCGATTATACAGATTATCAATCATCCTCCTTGATTCATAAACGATAATTATGAAGTAAAATGCGGCTTCGTTACACACTCTTATTTTTGGAACACTAAAGTCCAATATTGATTGACATTAAGAAATGAGTTTTGGCGATACTAGTGATGGACTAAATTGACATAATTATTCGATACCGACAAAAATTGTAGCGCGCTTCAGCGGGACAGTCCATGCCAATAAAAAGTCATAAATTGCTGCATGTTTTGTCTCTGTGCTTGATACAGTTTAACTTTAAATATTGTGCACTCTTGATACATGAGAAATACAAAGATTTTATAATGATGATGATGTAGCATAGGTAACTCGTAGTCCTAATTTCATTTGCCAGGACCAAGGGTCAAATAAATGACATCACAAACGAACATCCCTAGTAGTATCAGAATTTCGTATAGTAAAAATCGACATCTCCTTACAACGTAAGGAGGTAAAACTGTGTCTTCCATAAATTAAATCCTGTATTCTTGGAAACACGTCACCAATGTTTAAAATTCCCGAAATAACTATCGTCCAATTACCGTCCGTACGATAAATACTTGAATACTCGATCCATTAATAACCAACTCGATTGATTCAATCGAAATGGCGTGCCTACTTACGACACAATAACTTTTTGAATTTCGAAATAGTACCGCAATGGCACTATACAGGGTTACCAACTGCTAGTTGCAAGATTTTTATGAGTAAAACCACAATCCCTTCCCTAAATACTCATAGTATTTTTTATATTTTTTATTTATTAACACTCTTCAACAGAGAATGATAGAGCTATGCTTATGTTTGAGCATTTGCTCCTTGAAATACGGGGATTCAGATTTTCAGGGTTTTAGATTTTCAGAAGGGGCAAAAAAATAATGTTATCTCAATTAAGTAGTGCTTTTAATTAGTTTTGGTTCTACATGGGCTTTCTCAGAAGGTATATAAGTGTAGGACAAGATTGTTTTGACTCCATGGGAATACGAGTATACTGTGCGCTGAGTGTGAATTTACATCAAACGCATCAAACGTCCTCACTAGTGAGCGCGTGATTTTAGTTCTTGAACGTTTCCGCTAGGGGCGCTGTACAATCCGTCATACATTTAATGTCATTTTTATACGTGCTAGTGAGCGCGTTTGATGTAAACTCACACTAGGCCCTCCGGTCTCATGATAAAATCATTTTAAAATTAATTAAACTTTCTTTTCAGTCTTCCAAAACACCAGCCTCACTAAAAACAGGTTATCGGTTAAAATAACCTTTTCCAGTGGCAACCCTAACGTGTTTTGACACTGTCTTTTGTTAAAAGATAGGTATGCAGCTTGTGAAATTCACGTATGATTAATTTCTCGTAGATCGGCATTTGATACGGGCACGTCATTATACAGTTTTGCGGCGGCCATTCCGAGGTGTCTTATTATACTTTACATTGTTGATATTGACCCCCGGTATAATTGACGATCTTGCGTCTGTAATAAATTAGATTTTTGGACAATAAAGACTCTTTGGATAACTTTCTTCACTATTCACTTTGGTAGGAATATTATAACAGTTAGTTTTAGGACAGTTTCATTAACACTGACACAGTAAGAGAAATAGAAATCGGTTTATATTTAGAAGTAAGTTTGATTCGTACGTTAGTAAGTTTCGTTCATTTGATCTTTGAATAAACTTTAAAAAGCATTGCTAATATTTCCGAAATATTCCTTAAAGCTCTCTGAAGTCCACCTAATGACTATCATTAAGACCCGTTGTCGCTAAACGCGTCCTAAATTCAATTAGCCGACCACTTGTAATTCTGAAATTACAGCGGTAATTCCGCAATTACAATGTTTACGATGACACTGCTAAACGGACACGTGTCTTGTAATTACGAGGGTAGGTATAAATTGGCGCAGGTGATCGCAATTCAAATTAATTTTAACTTTATTTTAATCGGGTGTTGCTAGCGCAGAAAATTGTTGTGTAATGTTTAAATCGCGCCGACCGTTTGCCGATGAAGTTATTTATAAATGTAATTGTCTTTTTAAATGATAAATGAATGAAAAATTTAGTCATCATTTACGTCATGGTATTCGTACACTAGGGATGGCCTTAATTAAGATTCGATTCTCAATGCATTTTTTTAAGACAATGCTGTAAATTAAAGGTTATCAGAAATCGATGTTCTTGATCTAATCACTCGATAAAGTTATTTATGACATCGATAAATGCATTTTTCTTGTCAAAGTGTCTACCGGTGGAAATGACAAATTACATTAAATTTTCTTTATCCCTATGCTAAATAGCATACCTTTCTTGTGTTAAAAATTGTCATCAATGACATAATAATATAGATTTGAGCTTTAATAATTAAGGCCTCTGAAAAAATAGTGACTCTGTTACCACAATGATCCTAAACATTAAAATAAGTTGCTAATAAACATAAAATGCTATATATAGCCGGGTCTCCAGTGCATGTTTTGTCCTACACAATCTACAAAAATATTTCAACATTCAAAATTTTTTGTAGGCAATTTTGTTGAATGTTGATATGTTTTTTGTTGATTGTGTAGGGAAAAACGCACTGGAGATAGGGTTGCCAGATGGAAACTTACCAAATCCGGGACAATCTTACTAGGACTACAGTGTCGGGTCTTGGCCATAGTTAAAATATCTTGGTTTCCATTATTTTCAAACGATTTCATTTGTATTTTAAAAGAAAAAGCCATTTATTTTCAAATACATGGCTTTTATTAAATAAGTAATGTACGTTAACGTACTAATAGGACTCACAGGCAGGCCAGCCGTGTCATTTGTTATTACATATTAGTTTATTTTGACACAAAACTATTAGGTTTTCGGAAATCCGGGACAGTAATGTCTAATTACTGGACAAGGGGCAAGACGCAAAATTCCGGGACAATCCCGGATTTCCCGGCCATCTGGCAACCCTAACTGGAGACCCAGTCGGGTCTCCAGTGAAGCCTTAAAGGAGAAGAAAATCACTACAATTTCCCCACGTGAGCTAACAAACAATAATTGGATAGTTTATTAAATTACTTCTGAAAACCATTACGATAACCGGTAGCAGTAATATAACGGGCGTATAGAAGACGTTATCTAAGCGAATGCGATCACTTAGTCTTGTCGCGCGATAATCGTCGTCGAAGTTACGTCGTTTGTAAGCAATAAGGGCGAGATTTAAATTTGACTGTTGATGGGTCACTGAGTTTGCTTTGGTTAACCCTTTGCATGCGCGCTGTAGTATTTTAAAGCCAAACTCTAGTATTTATTCGAAGTTGATTTCGATCCGACATTTGACATTAGTACGTACACCTCTACTAGTAGACTTATAGTTTTCTTTTGTTATTTCGGGGCATAGCAAAAAAGTTGCATGTAGAATTGTAGTCTATAGCTAAGTAATGACGAGGCTGTAGCGATGGATTTAATTAAAAAATAAAGCTTTCAGCAATTGAAAATAAAACATAATTTCCATATTTTAGTCAGCGAAAATCTCGATGGCATGACATTTATTTTTAGACGAATTAAAATATTAACATAATTTTTGTGCATAATAAAAACATTGATCATCCCGTCTTTCTTTTTTAGGTTTTTTGGCTTTCGTTCGGTTAAATGCGAAACGTCGCATTTAACCTCAACTTAGGCTGAGTTGCACCACCTAACTTTAACGGTAACTATAACGATAACTGATCCTTTTTGTATGAAGATTGTCGTTTTTGACGTTTGATAAAGTCAAAGTAGGATAGTGCAACCCAGCCTTAGATGACTTTCCAAAGCACGCGAAGGGTTAAACTCAAACAGGTGCTCTCCGATACTTGTCTCGATAATTGTAATCGATAAACGCGAAAGAAACGCGTCTATGCCAACCGAGACTGACCGCACCACAAAAAATAGTCTAATAACTACCGCACCGACCGAAACGACTGTGGTATCCGCCACAGAGATGCAGACGCGACTTTTTACACAAGTAAGTATTTATTTTGTGATCAGACAACAAGGAAAGGGTTTGCCGCACGAGAAAATTTTATAGACACCTGCCGATGCCCGAGCCCGATACATTTACAACAATGAAACACTTATTACAACTATCTAAGATGACACAATGCTTAGTAGCTTAACCAGTATGCCTTAGATGCGCACCGCGATAAGCTTTTATCGCGCCATTTTATCGATTTTACGCGATAAGCCCATACATTTATCGTCTAAAATCGTCGATTAGATTTTATCACGGTGCGCATTCTAGCCCGGCTGCCGTTGTCTGTATACATTTCTTGATTGATCATACAAGTTTTATGTCGCAAAGTTGTGGCGCGCATTTTCGTAGCTTTCCAAGTCAAACATATCTTTAGCGGTCGCAGCCACAGTGTTGCAAGCGCAAAAAACGTAATAAACGTACGCGGCCTGTAAAATGGGAGTTAATTCCGTCCACCGGTAGGTGGCGGTCGAATAATTCGACTAAAATGTATTATGCATGCAGTCTGTAATTATTTTTAAATTGAACTTTAATCACGTGCGGCTCTCGAATGAAACTGTGAATCATCTCCGTCATTTTTAACAGACGAAAGTCGTTTGATTGATGTAAAAAGTTCGTTTTACGTTGTCGACTGTCCTCTTCACCTCGAAAGGTTAATCAATGACACGTTTTTTGTTGTCAAACATGTAAAAACTAGTTGAATTCGTAATTAAAATGCTTGATTAGGTATAAAAAATACATGTTGAAGAATATTTAAATCAATTTCTATGATGGTGGTAAAAAAAGTCCGGTCATGGTCTCTCATTCAATAATTTAAGAAATCTGAACGACTTAATATTAATTTCTTTGTTTCACTAATGCCTTAATTTGTTCAGCAATGGACAGCACCAGAAACGAGAACGAACGACATCTTTGGAAGAGAAGGAGGGGGTTCCACTTTTCACTCAGTCAAAATCAACAGCTTAGTAGGTCCTTGTGGTAATTGCTGGTGGATGACAGCAGGGACAGCCCCAGTACCAGCAGATGACACAGTATAAACTAAGAACAGTAAGCCACTGACCTCCGCAGCGACGCGTTGAGGCACTCCGGCGGCGACAGCCGGCGCTGCACCTCCGCCACGGTGACCTTGTACTTGCTGATGGATGATAGCAGCGACAGTCGGCCTGGTACCAGGGACAACTGTCCTGGTACCAGCAGGTGACACAGTATAAACTAAAGAACAGCAAGCCACTGACCTCCGCAGCACGCCGCCTAGCAGCGACGCGTTGAGGCACTCCAGCGGCGACAGCCGGCGCTGCACCTCCGCCACGGTGACCTTGTACTTGCTGGTGGATGATAGCAGCGACAGTCGGCCTGGTACCAGGGACAACTGTCCTGTTACCAGCAGGTGACACAGTATATAAACTAAGAACAGCAAGCTACTGACCTCCGCAGCACGCCGCCTAACAGCGACGCGTTGAGGCACTCCGGCGGCGACAGCCGGCGCTGCACCTCCGCCACGGTTACCTTGTACTTGCTGGTGGATGACAGAAGCGATAGTCCCAGTACCAGCAGGACACACAGTATAAACTAAGAACAGCAAGCCACTGACCTCCACAGCACGCCGCCTAGCAGCGACGCGTTGAGGCACTCCGGCGACGACAGCCGGCGCTGCACCTCCGCCACGGTGACCTTGTACTTGCTGGTGGATACAGCAGGGACAACTGGCCTGGGACCAGTAGGTGACACAGTATCTAGACACGCGGCAACGCGTCAAGCCAAGTTCAAGCAAAGGGTAAACAAAAGAACAGCAAGCCACTGACCTCCGCAGCACGCCGCCTAGCAGCGACGTGTTGAGGCACTCCGGCGGCGACAGCCGGCGCTGCACCTCCGCCACGGTGACCTTGTACTTGCTGTTGGACACAGTAGGGGCCTGGTACCAGCAGAACACACAGTATAAACTAGGAACAGTAAGCCACTGACCTCCGCAGCACGCCACCTAGCAGCGACGCGTTGAGGCACTCCGGCGGCGACAGCCGGCGCTGCACCTCCGCCACGGTGACCTTGTACTTGCTGGTGGATGACAGCAGCGACAGTCGGCCTGGTACTGAGCAGAACACGTCGTTTGGCGCGCAAGAGCCCGAGCCGCCGAGGCCGTCGCGCCCCTTCATTGCTGGTTGGGAACAGACAAATTATAAGTCGTGTATAAAGACTGCTTAAGAACAAGTTATTTATTTGTCGATCTTTAAGAAAGTACTCTGCAATATTTAAGTCTAAGTAACAACTACATTTTAATAATGTTGATGCATTAGGAGTTTTGTTTTTCTTAACACAGGGTGTAAAAGATTTATAAGTTTTAATCCAGGCATGGCCTTAAAAATATAATAATAGAAATTAGAAAGAAAGAAATACGGGGTTTTTAGCAACCTTGGTATTTATTTTTACCTTTAGAAGATTTTGGTAAAAACATTATTTGGTTTATTATTCTTATGCAAAACGTTAAATTTTTTTAAATCTCCAGGAGCTTATTTATTCTCTATTCAGGTGCTAATAAAAACAGCACGATACTAACGAATAATAGATGTAGGTACCAATGTATAAAAAATTGGGTGATTACAAAATTCCCGGCTTAGAAATACAAACAATGGCAATCTTAACAATCACCGCCACGCCCCAAACATGCTCTCAGCGTGATCGACATTGTGATGGGTAATATTCCGCTACGGCAACCCTAATACAATAAACGTTACTGTATCATTAACTTTGCACCATACTGGCTACTTAATATTTAACACCCGCTTTTACTAAAAAAGAAAAAGCTCATTTGAAAAAGGAAGGGGACTCGCGGTAACTTTTTGAAATTGGAACACCACGTTCCATTGTTCGACGTGTTTTATTATGACTCTATTAGCCACATTCATATTCGGAGTCTCATTTCCACAACGCACTATTCAAACATCGATTGATTGATCGATACTTTTATTTCTTGATATCGATTCACTCGGCCGTTGAATGAGAGTTTTTTACAATCTACTTATAAAAATTGATACACCCATCCGATAAGTACAGTATGAGGCCTAATTACAGTTTTATCTTTGGGGTCATCAGTGTTGCAACAATCAAAATCTTTGATAAGTTAACAATATTATGTACTAATTTAGCGCATCGATGTTCTGGCCAGATGCATCATTACGATTTGACATTTTCGCCTTTGTTTTGAATGATAATATTAATTGCCTTGATGATTCATATTGAATTACTTATCATCAGATTAGAAAAGTATGACTTTATCGTGCATGAAATAATACAGGCTGTAAAATAATGAAAATAGCTTTACGCAATAAGAAAAAAAGATACAATTACTTCGTAACAGTTTCAAATATTTGAATAATTGCCTCACTCTACATACGATTATTTATTTTCGTATTTAAACAGGTGCAGATTAAGAAATAACACCATGGAATCATCATAAAGTAGTAGTTAATTACTTTTAACGAAAGCGTTGACTTCCGTAGTATTAAATTAGTGGTTATTGCGCATAAAAATAGTTTATTATTTTATGAATGGAGCTGATTATAGAAAGTGAACCTATGAATGAAAGCTGGCTGTATAGTTAACCGCATTTTTTTATAATTACGTATCTTATAACGTGCGTCTTACGTGACATTCAAATTAAAGAAGAATATAATAGACTCAAGCAACCTGAGTTTGAAATCAAAGGACAAAAATCTATGAAGGAGATCGAATAATGGCCTAAGTTCCAAGTTTGAATCGAGTTTTACTAGTCTTTTTTTTTATATTTGACCATTTGTAAACACTTTTTAATAGTCTATCTGGTGTATGCCTTCGATCAACAATAGTACTTAGTTGGTATTGTTAAAAGTCTATGCAAATAAATAAATGTTGACTTTGAGTTTTAAGTAACGATCCATAATAAGACATGAGCTTTAGAATCCATTGATTTTATGCTATATGGATTTTCTATTAGCTGTCTTTGCTAGCGATATGCTTATCGCCTTGCAGTTGATGGCACATGGCGATATGAAATGGCTGTAAAAAATTTCCAGTTAATTTATAGGATAGAATATAAATAACTTACTTTTAAGTAGAGGGAGATCCGTCATGAACCCTGTAGTGTCGTCCATCGCCGCATTCTGGAACAAAAGAACATCGTTAAAATATTGCAGGAGACTGTGCTTTAGTAAACAAAACAAAACCTATCTCTCTTCAAACTCTACATCTATACTAATATTATAAAGCTGAAGAGTTTGTTTGTTTGTTTGTTTACTTGAACGCGCTAATCTCCGGAACTACTGGTCCGATTTCAAAAATTCTTTCAGCGTTAGATAGCCCACAACATCACGCTACGATCAATAGGAGCAGAGCAACAATAAACAATGTTGCGAAAACGGGTTTTCACGCGTACGAAGTCGCGGGCACAGCTAGTGTTCTAATAAAGGCTAGATACTTGAGTTAAGGCTATTGCCTATTGAGTGAGATAGAGCAATCGGCGTACAACTGTGTCATATTATAGGGCTTATCTTTATCTAAAGAAAAAAAATACACTCAACATCAAATAAACCGCACATTCCGCGACGCGAACTTTAAAGATTTTCTTCTGACACAATTATGGTACCCCAACAATATTGGTATTATTTGAAAGCCCAATAAATATCCTTAAAGAAAAATACATTTCATTTCTAAATAAATGATTAACATTTACCATAAATGTGACTTGAAAATAGACCTCACTTTGGGCTCACCTCTGGGATCAATTAGACCAATTTTTATGGTTATAAAACCAAATAAAAATCTCACGTGTCCTCTTTAACAGATGGATAGCGATTAATCCCAACTTAACAGTTTTATAGTCATAAAAAATGGCTATAGCGTAACTACCTATTTTTTGAAGAAGTGTCTCTGGATCCTTGTAAAGACACATTTTTGGGGAAAAAACCTTTCCTTTAATGAAATGAAGTTTAGAACTAGGCTTTCAAATGGTACCAACGTTGGTGGGAAGTGGGGATGCATACGTTTGATAAGTGCTTGTCGCGAGAGGTGCGATTTATTTGATGCCGAGTGTAGTTACTTAAAGACTCTCCTTTGAAGGAGCTTGAATATATCAAAGTCAAAGCCAAAGCCTTAATTCAGTACTAAGGCCCTTTCCAAGGCGCTTATACACGTCCCAAAACATATAGCTTGCCTTATTATCACTTCGGGACGACATTATGGCCTGGTGCTGAGAAGCGGCGGCAGAAACTCATGGCCGTTTTCACCATCAATCCCTAAATTTTTAAATGACCTCTATGGTAACACATAACAGGATTTTTTTCATAGGGGTCACTTAAAGATTATGGATTGATGGTGAAAACGGGCATCAGTCTCCTTTGTGTTCAACTGAACTAAGTTTTGCTGTATTAAAATTTGCATTTTATAAGAAAAACTCCACATAACTGTTGCAAAATATTTCCAATATTAACGGTTTCACCCTGTATCTTAAAATAATGAGGATGTAGAAGCTAAAAATGTGTAAGTACAAAAATTCCGGAGACGTGGGGAGGTTCCCTCTTTAATTTAGTAAGCTTATTATTAAATTCCTATTGACCGGCGGACATTTTTGTTCGGGTATCGGAGGGTATTGAGATGTAATTGGCATTTTTGAGGCGGATATGTTGTTTTGATATTTTTTTTAAATTAAATTTTGAGATAATGAGGGTTTAGCACTTGGGCATGTGTTTAAGAAAAAGATTTATGGAGCGGCAAATCATGTCCACGTGTCATGATAAGAATGTGAGATGCAGTGAGATGATTAGATGGTGTACTTAAATGTATTTATAGGCGCTTTTTCAGCAGATCGTGGTAGAGTGATAGACCAACTCATATTGCTGAGATCTGCATCTCTGTCAAACACTTGGATGCGGTTATGAATAAGTGAGAACACTAGACGGTAATTCTACCAACGCACAGTGGCCAAATGGCCGATCTACACTCGCGAGCAAAAATATGGAATCACCTCATTCGTTTCGAGTTATCTTTGGAACTAAATGACTATAAGTGATCAAACGAACTTCACAAGCGAAGTTCGATCATTATTATATGAGTCGCTTCATTCGAAGATATAATTAACCAGGTAGTCCCTTTTAGGTGCTGGCAACATCGCACAACTTTTAGAGAATTCAAATATTATCTGTGTAACGACTTTTTTCCCCACCGCGGCGCCCGCGCGCTCCGATCGCTAGCTCATTCTTTAGAGAGAAGAGTTAAAACTTTCTTGATAAGGGTTATTACGTTAACAAATCTTTGTTATAAGTACATATAGTTATGGGGGGGAGGGAACTTATATCTTCGAATGAAGCGACTCATATAATAATGATCGAACTTCGCTTGTGAAGTTCGTTTGATCACTTATTATATTTCGTCGCTTCATTCTTCAGATATAATTAACCAGGTAGAATTTCAGAGTAGAAATAACAAGAAAGTTTTTAATAGTGTAACTTGTCTTTTTAATATTATTAAAGACGAAAACAAAATTACAATTTTGAACTCAAATAATGACTAAACTTCTAGTAATCAGGTAGATAATTTATAATTAAAGAGCAAATGTAGCTTAAAATAATCTTAATTTAGGCATACGGACGTGGCAAAGCTTTCTTCTTCAAGGATTTCACGATTAAAGAACCTTGCGAAAGTGTTAGAGGAGCTGGTCCAGCCAGCCGTTCTGCGAATGGTATCCATGGACACCCCGCGTGAGTGAGCGGCCGAAGTCGCGGCATGTCGCGTACTATGTCCGCTAAACACTGTCGTGTCAACTCCGCTATCTGACAGCACTTGCTTGATCCAACGACTTATCGACTGAGTTGTCGCTGCTTTGTGTGGCGCTTTAAATGTTAATAATAATCTACCCGTGCTAGCAGGTCTCTTATTTTTTGTAACAAAAATATAGTCTCTGAGAGCTGTAGCAGGGCATATGCTGATATTCTCAGCAAAATATGGCAATTTCAGAATAGGTTGCTGACGACCCGGAGCAGAGGTTTTAATTAAATCCGTTATAAAAATTTTTGCGCCTTGTTCTGAAAAACTGATATTTTCTAACTTTATAAGTGAGAGAGTTTGCACTCGGTGTGCAGTGCAGATAGCTAGGAGAACAACTAGCTTCTTCGTTATTTTTTCTAGTGATAATTCGGCATTAGGGTGCCATCGTGAAACAAAATTCAGAACCAATTGCGGGTCCCAAGTACCGAAGTACTTAGGTGTGGCCGGTTTTAACCTGTACGCTCCCTTAAGCAACCGCTTGACATCGTCATTCGATGTAAAGCTGTTGCCTAAGAGTAACGACAACGCGGAGCGGTGGCTATTTAAACTACTATAGGAACATCCATTAGAGAACTGTGTACTTAAAAAAGATAGCACTGATGTATGTGAAGGCGCAAATAAATTAATGTCTTGTTCTGAGCAATATTGCCACCAAAGCTTTAGTGTAACATTATACTGCTTCATAGTGCTGTCAGCTAGCGAAGCGAGCATTAAGGTGATTGCCTCTGGGGGGGAACCTCGCTGAGCGAAGGCTTGCCGCAGAGCTTCGCAGCCGCCAGGGTAAGGTTGGAGCTGAGCGGGTGTTGATCTCTGAAAAGAGATTGAAGTGGGTATTTTTGACAATCAAAATAAATTATGTCTGAGCAAATTAACTTCTTCAACAAAGGAAACCAAGGCTGCGAAGGCCAGTTGGGAAACACGAAAACGCCAGATGCTTGGTCATCAATCACTTTTCTCAGGCATTTTAAAATCAGAGAAAAAGGCGGGAACGCGTAGAAGTAAAAGCTTTGCCAGTTTATAGTAAAAGCATCCACAGCCATCGCATCGGGATCCGGTCTCCAAGACATAAAATTTACGCATTTGGCATTGGTGCGCGAAGCGAACAAATCAATTTCAAATTCGCCAAAATGTTCTTGAATAATTTGGAAAGCTTTTTGTGACAAAGACCACTCAGTGTCCGGGTTAATAATTCTAGAATCACTGTCTGCAACATTATCTTTCGTATTTACGTAAGAAGCAAAAATCCATATGTTATGCTCCTCGCACCATTGCCAAATTAGTCGGGATAGTTCATTTAGATGAGGGAACTGAATTCCCCCCATCCGGTTCACGTAGCTGATGGCTGTGGTGTTATCCACACGTAACAATATTGTACAGTCCTTTTCTTGGCTAAAGAAGGTTTTTAGCCCTAGAAAAATTGCGAATAATTCTAGGTAATTTATGTGTCTATTACGTTCTGAAATGGTCCACATCCCATTAGCATGTTGGTTAGTATTTGTACAAACGGCTCCCCATCCGGTTTGAGACGCGTCTGTGTAAATCTCAAATTGGAAATGAGTGTGTCTCATATGGTTGTAGGTAGAATATATATTATTACTCCACCAGTTAAGATCTCGAAGTATTTCGTCCGATAATTTTATTTTTGCGTTATAATTATTGTTGTGTTCCAATAATAAAAGAAATTTTTGTCTCTCTAAAATTTTTGTGTACAGCCACCCATACTTAGCGGCTGGACACGCGGATGTTAATACTCCGATTAATTGGGCAAAATCACGGATGGTGCAATTTGGTAAGGTAGAAAACTTTTTTACTAGCTGTGCTATATTGTTACGTTTGGCATGTGGCAAACTCATTGTCATGTCCTTGGTATTAAATTCAAATCCTAAAAATTTGCAAGTAGATTGGGGTATCAAACAGCTCTTTTGGTAGTTCACAATAAAACCTAAACATTGTAACAACTTTAGGGTTTCGTTAATATTGTTAAGACACTCTGTATAAGTATCACCGATTAATAAAATGTCATCTAAGTAGATTGTTGATCTAAAACCTCGGTTTCTTAGAAAGGATATCACCTCTTTCATTACTTTTGTGAACACTCTAGGTGCTAAAGACAAACCGTACGGCATAGCAGTGAATTCGTATGTAATGACTGAATTTAAATCAGATTCGAATTCGAATCTGAGGTATTTACGGTCCTCGCTATCGATAGGTAAAAGAAGATATGCCTCTTTTAAATCAATAGTGGCAAGGTATCCATTATCGGGAATTAATTTTGCTGCCGTACGGTAGTCTTCCATCTTAAAGTGAGGGGGTGATATGAATTTATTTAGCGGTTTTAAGTTTAATATAAATCTCTTGCCCCCGTTTGGTTTTGGAGTCAAAAAAGTTTTAGATAAAAACTGATCATTTCTCGGTTTACATGGCGTTATAGCCCCTAACGCTAACAATTTTTCAATAGCATGTTTCATGTCTCGTCTTTCGTCTATTGAAAAATTGTTACGTGGCACTACTGTTTGTCTTACATTGTCGCAAAAGGGGATGGAAAATCCATTTTTAATCCAATCGAGAACGACCGGGTTTTCTGTAATTTTTAGCCAACAATTATAAAAGTATTTTATACGACCGGCGTGTACCTGTGTTACTACTGCGCTGGCGCACGAGGTTTGCTCTGTTGAGCGTTCTTTGTGTTGTTGGTTTGATTGTTCCGGCGCATCTGCGGTGCTGGAGGATGGCGTCGGTTCCCTCCCCGCCCCCCTCTGTTCGACTGGAAGCGAGGAGATTGCCAGTTTCCCTGGTAGGACGGACGAGCGCCAGCTTGCTGAGGATACGTCACTGGAGCTTTTTGGGTTGGTCCTTTCTTTATTTGAAGCCCTTGCTTCTCTATTGCTTTCGCAGCTTTGATGTTCTCACCCAGTTTTTCACCAAACAGAGTACTATCTCTTTCAGCGTCGTTAATCACGTTGAGACAGGTTTTGTCTAGACTTGGTGTGATTAATTTTATGCGGTTTTGTGTATACATGAAGTGCAAATCCGACAATAAACGACAACTATTACTCAGGTGCTTGATCGCCTGAACTTTGTCCCCATTCAATAGTAATAGGTCTAGTGCTCTATTACATGCTGTTATTCCCAAGCCTAGCTGCTGCTGCTGAGCCAAGAGTGAACTCTTGTCTCGGTTTCGGACCATGTCTGGAAGAGCTGCTGCGATTTCTGCATTTAGTTTTGGGGCTTGCAGGAGGCGACAATTGTCTGGTACAGCGTATTCTTTGAGCAGTTTGTCCTTGGCTTCCTTAGGAACGCCTTTCTTTAGAATTGGTAGCCATAACTTGGCTTGGCTGTCTAAGATTTTTTCGCCATATTCAGGAGAATCGGATTCCGTTTCACCCAGAGCTGAGAGCAATTCAGGATCTAACGAAGGCTCTTCTAGGTTTGGCGGGTCGGCAGAAATGTTTTCTGCTGACTTCGCTTCGGTTGGACAATCGCTTAATAGGTTCTGTACCAATTCGTCATTTGGTATCGAAATATCGTTGTCCTGAGGTTCTTGTATATTAATACATGCCTCGGACGGCGATTCTAGGTAGCCTAAAACAATATAAAACTATATTTAAAATGTGGGTAGAAATATTTTATTTTATGAAAATGTGTTTAGTTATAAGTAGTAACTACTCAACAAATATTGCATTACATCGTTGAAAATTCGCGATTCACCCCGATGTATATGCCTATATAATATAAATCTATAATATAATTGTGTAGTCATTAACTCGCAGTTAATTCCTACTGGCCGATATAAAAATATGTAGGTCACGGCGCCGTCATGGCGGGCGTGTAAAATAGTATCATTGTTGAAGACTCGCAGTCAACCCCAATGTACCTTGTGTATTGTATTTATTGACTCGCAGTCAATCCATACTAGTCGGTCTATTTATGGAAAATTTTCACTTTCACTTTTATTCACTTGAGAAAATGAAAGTTTTACTTACATTGATTTTCGTCTTCATCGTCGGATTCAATAATCCGGCGGCGGTAAGTCTTTTTATTTTCTTGTAACTTCCTTATTTTCTTCCGATAACGCTCGATCTTTTCTTCCCTACTGCGTTTCGGCATATTGGACGGAACGTGTACTCGTTGCCTCGCACAAAAAAAGAATGAGCTAGCGATCGGAGCGCGCGGGCGCCGCGGTGGGGAAAAAAGTCGTTACACAGATAATATTTGAATTCTCTAAAAGTTGTGCGATGTTGCCAGCACCTAAAAGGGACTACCTGGTTAATTATATCTGAAGAATGAAGCGACGAAATATAATGAATATTAAATAAAAAATGGTACCAGTTTAAAGGTTACATTATAAACTTTAACTTGATACCATACATACATAGATAATCATCGAGTTCTTCAGATCGCTGGGAACAAACACAAGAGGGTGATTCCATACTTTTGCTCGTAAGTATAGTTGGACAATATTATTTCAGACTGTGAGTGAGTGAGGTTGAAACGATGTTAGTTAGTTAGCTATCTGTATACTAAAGGTCATGGCAAAATAATTTGTCAATTTTTGTCCAGCTAGATTGGATAGTTGGAACATGACACAACGCTTCATCTCAGCGCGTGGTGTAGAGTCAACTAAGTCCTGTGCATCATTCTCCACTGCTGTAGCAGAGTAGTACTCAGTGAGTACTTCATCTCTGTCACACTCTGGATGATGATGGTAAGAGCGAGTGGAACAGATAGATGGTGACTCTGGCGCCTTTGCAGCGGAGTGCAGCGATTGATGGAGGGCTTGCAGCTAAGTGCTAAATATCTGTCACCATAGGATGCTACTAAGAGTGAGTGAGTTGGTAACACTGTGAGTGACTTACCGGCGCTTCTTCGGCGGAATGTAGCGCGTGGTGTAACGCCAGCTCGTGTTGTTCCCTCGCACCATAATCCGCTCGTCGCTCGCCGCCGCCGTAGCTGAACCCTCCGTGCGATAACTGGACAAACAAACAACATATTCAATGTAATACTTATAACATAACTAATACTCAGCTCTCATCATCATCAGGCCGTTTAGTCTCTACTAAGGGAGCATGGCCCTCTCTATGTATAATTTACAAGAGGCAAATGGAGGATGGCCTGCACTCTCTACGCTGGCTGGCCAGACGGGACGGGTACTTGGGTAGGCCTGATGTTCACATATTTGTCCTTTAGTTGCCTTTTGAAGACAGCCATGAGAATAGTGGAACTCTGAAAGAACCATACCGTTCACTTAGATACATAAAATCTAAATTAATTTATGACTGGACATTTCTTGCTACGTCTTATCCCAATATACAGTCTACTAAGCAGAAAGTAAGGACTGACCCAACAAAGTGTTGAAAAATGCACACCTAACTAACAAGAAAAATATTAAGGCCCGTATTCACAAACAATGCTTGCTTAAGTGAAGCAGCAAATCGAACGCACAGCGTGGAATAGAGCTCTGTGATTGGTTCGTGTGTTACCCTGTGCGTCCACGAGCACTGTGAGACGTTTGTGAATACGGACGTAATACACTTTATCAGCGATAACTTTAGGAGATAGCTTAATACAGTTGTACACAAAAGTGTTTTGTTCGAAAACTACCGTTGACAAAAAGGATAACATAACAAAAAATCCCAAGAACGGATCGAAATGGGTCGCATACTGGCTTTCATAAATCGCTATAGAACCACGCAACGACATCGACTTGCTTACAGCCTATTGTGGCTCGGACGAGACCGGAACATTAGCCGCGGCTAATCTGCTAAAGTGGCGCCATCCTAACGTCAATCGTATTGTTGGCCGAAAATATTGTGTCGTCTGGATGACATTAGATGGATTCGAAAAGAATGTTCTTTTTTTGAATTTGTATTTATTTAGAGATTGATGTTCTTTTGTTTATTTTGTTAAAGCGCGCACACACCACCACACACTGTCCACTGAGTTTTGTTCAGGCAATAGTTAGAAAATAGCAGCTCTTCATTATTTAATACGTACTTACTTAGTTAATTAAACCAATACTGTCTTATTGTGCGACAAATCATATTCTTTACATTCTTATTTCACATGCTTATGAAAATCACTGGAGATGCTTACAATTTACTTTTACTACTTCTTTTCTACATGTTATACTCGTACCTATGTCCTAAATTAGTTGAATTCTTTAGTAAAATGAAGTCTTGTATACTTTCATATTACTTTTGCGTACTCAGCAATCGCCTTCATACGTAGGTATTTCTATTAGCCAATTTAAAATCAGTTCCCGTGCATTTAATATCTTGAAGAATTCGCTGGGCTCGCGAACTATGCAGGGTGTGCGGAGGGCGCATAGTTTCGCCGTGTTATGATTCTGGATCGATCTCTCACATTCCCAGAAAGGGTGTTTAGATGAAAGATGCGAATATTACGACTAGTATTATATTATCTGTGGTTACGGTATATTAAATGAATTTTGGATTCTACGAGACTACGAGTACCTTAATCGTTTTTTAGGGTGGTTTTGGGTTCCTGTGTCTGTTTTTTTATTTATTCAATACTTGTTGGGTTGGGGTTGACGAATGTCCAAAAGGACATGAAAGTATTGGGACTCCAAGAACAAGAAGTTCAAGATAGAACCAAATGGCGGCGCATGATTGGGAAAGCCGAACCCGAGTAACGGCATAAGGCAAGGCAGAAGAAGAAGAGAAGACTCGTTAGGTCGGGGTAGAAAAGTTCTCAAAAGGCGACTCTACGTTATTGTAGGCAGACCTTACGCTTCCCCTTGGTTTTGATAGACCGACGATCTAGAGTCTAGAGAATGGGAATGGGCAAACTAGGACCAGTCTTTGTGAAAATCCATGGGGGGTTTATGTCTAAAAGTGGATGGACTGTATTAAGTTGAAAGGAGATGAAAATGAGGACAGGATAGGGCACGGCATCTGTAGCGATCGCAGGTAATTTTGTGTCGTTACTGAAACGCGTTTCCATCGCGACAGTATCACGTTTGCATCGCGACAGAAGCGCGACAGTGTCGCGTTGGCATCACGATTAAATCGTGTTTATGTGGGTAAGGGCACACAGCCAGCAACCGCATTGCGACTGTATCGATGCGAATGCGAGACAGAATCGCTACCTGCATCGCTACAAAAAATCGCCCATCAATCCCTAATTTTTACGTGACCCCTATGAAAACAAACTAAGGGAAACTTAAAAAGTGCCAGTCGTTGCTTGCTCAAACAGAGCGAGCCACAGTCTGGGGCGGAGCCGCGAAAGAATGTCTAGGCCGTCTAGCTCGGACAATAACTCGCAGCTCCGTCCCAAAGACTTCGGGAGGACACCGTCAGGTTTTAGTGAATAGGCCCTGTCCATCGGGCAGGGAGAGCCTCACATAACCCACTGGTTCCCCCTGGCCAGTGGGTATGCAATTTCATGCATTTTCTGACGAAAAAAAAGGGGTAACTTTAAAATTAGGGATTGATGGTGGAAACGGGCATAAGTGTTAAAGGGCGCACTCACGTGGTGCGCATGGATGGGGTCGTGGTGGTCGCGGTGGTGGCGCAGATGGTGCGGTTCGTGGTGCGCGTGGTGCCGCGGCAGCAGCTGCTGCGGCGCGTAGTGCTGCGCGTACTCCGCGCCGCCGCCGCCGCCGCCGCCGTATTCCATGCCATGGCTCTGTTGGACGAAACAAGTTTAGATAATTTTTTCACTGATTTTTAACTGTATCTTCACAGAGTAAAGTAGAAATTGATGTGGCTTCGATACTATCCCGGCCAGTAGGCCTAGGATGCGTGCCGCGATCATCTATATCACGCCATTATATCGATTTTACGCGATAAACAAATACATTTGTCGCCTAAAATCATCGATAATATTTTATTATGGCTCGCAGTCGCAGCCCTCCGCTCCTAGCCCGACTAGTAGCTCTGACTGACTTCTGCCAGCAGCTTAATACGATTAGCACCCAATTTCTTTCTATATGTTATAATCACCATCATCATCAAGTCAGGAACCCGCCGGTGGTCAACGCCCTTGTGGCATAATAATCTTTATTGTACCTGTTGTTGATGGTGCGGGCTCGCCGGGTGCGGTGCCGGCGCGAACGGCGGCGGGAAGTACGGCGGCTGGAAGTCGGCGGGCGAGGGCTGCGCGCCACCGCGGAACCCGCCTGTAGTTGGTAACCTGCTCGTGTGGGAGTCACCTGTGGTCAAGGCCCTTGTGGCCTCTCTCTTACTATACCTGTTGTTGATGGTGCGGGCTCGCCGGGTGCGGTGCCGGCGCGAACGGCGGCGGGAAGTACGGCGGCTGGAAGTCGGCGAGAGGGCTGCTCGCCGCCGCGGAAGCCGCCTATGGTCGGAGGTTTGTATGCGCGGGCTTTACTGTCCTAAGCACAAATGGAAAAGAGCCTCGACTCAGTTCCTAAGCGTTCTCCTTCTCCTAACATTTGGCTACAAGTAGAACCATGGTGGACCTACCTGTTGTTGATGGTGCGGGCTCGCCGGGTGCGGTGCCGGCGCGAACGGCGGCGGGAAGTACGGCGGCTGGAAGTCGGCGAGCGGGGGCTGCGCGCCGCCTGTAGTTGGTAACCTGGTTGTATGGGAGCCGCCTGTTATCAAGGCCCTTGTGGCTTCTCTATACCTGTTGTTGATGGTGCGGGCTCGCCGGGTGCGGTGCCGGCGCGAACGGCGGCGGGAAGTACGGCGGCTGGAAGTCGGCGAGCGAGGGCTGCGCGCCGCATGTAGTTGGTAACCTGGTTGTATGGGAGCCGCCTGTTATCAAGGCCCTTGTGGCTTCTCTATACCTGTTGTTGATGGTGCGGGCTTGCCGGGTGCGGTGCCGGCGCGAACGGCGGCGGGAAGTACGGCGGCTGGAAGTCGGCGAGCGAGGGCTGCGCGCCGCCGCGGAAGCCGCCTGTGGTTGGCGGTCAGTTTGCACGCAGCCTTAGCGCCGAGTCATACCAAGGTCCGAAGATGTGCCAGGACTAGGGTGGGACAGCCGAGAGGCCATCATGCTAGCGCGTCCTGTTCCCTGCTATCTTCTCTCCGCACCTCGCACACCCAAAAGTACACATCTTCGCTCCTCTCGTCTCCTCTCCACTTTGGTGGAAATAACCAGCCAGCTTCGCTGGGTCTCATTTTACCTGTTGTTGATGGTGCGGGCTCGCCGGGTGCGGTGCCGGCGCGAACGGCGGCGGGAAGTACGGCGGCTGGAAGTCGGCGAGCGAGGGCTGCGCGCCACCGCGGAATAATAATATGCGCCGCTGCGGAAGCCGCCTATGGTCGGTAGCCTGGTTGCACGCAGCCTTAGCCCCGCGTCATACCAACTAAAGTGGCGAACAGAAGATGTGCCAGGCGGATTTGGGTGGGGCAGCCGAAAGACGACCGTGCTCGCGCTCCACATTCCCTGCTGTCTTTTCCCCGCATCTCGTACACCCAAAAGCACACATCTTGGCTCCTCTCGTCTTCTCTCCACTATAATGGAAATAACCAACCAGGGTCGCAGCTCATCCTTCCTCTTCGCTTTAGTAGAAACTGGGTCTCATTTTACCTGTTGTTGATGGTGCGGGCTCGCCGGGTGCGGTGCCGGCGCGAATGGTGGCGGGAAGTACGGCGGCTGGAAGTCGGCGAGCGAGGGCTGCGCGCCGCCGCGGAAGCCGCCGCCGCCCAGCCCCAGCCCGCCTCCGCCGAGCCGCTCCTGTTGACAATACAGAATTCACTTTAATTTAAAAACAATATAGCTGTGAACAAGAGTGCCATTATGATCTGCCCCCTTAGACAAGTTGCAACGTGACAGTTTTAATTTTGAAATGAAATCGCTTCACGGACCGACTAACTACATACGTATAAGAACATCATAAGAAACGTCAGAGCAAAATGACATTGTAACTTATCTTGGGGAGACGTTGGTTAATAAACTTATATTTGAGCAAACTATGACTAGCATTGCCTGAATATTTGATCACGATTATGAATTAACACGCCATTTTTGTACCGGTATTATTGAAGCTAGAGGGTCTGCCTTTAAGCATAATTGATTCTAAGCTAAAAGATAAAGAAATAAGTAGGTATCCCACCAAAAACATTCTGTAAAAAACTAGCCAAGTCTCGATGGAGCTGCTTGTTTATCTCTAAAAAGTAATGAAATCTAGACAAAGTCGTGCCAAGTCTATGGTTCCTTACTGCGATTTCTTTATTATTATAGTTAATGTTGTGTGTGGGAACGGGAGTTAGCGGGAAAAAACATTTTTATGAAAAAATCTAAACCGCGTAAGATAGATGAAGGGGGTAAAACGGGATCCACGCGTACGAAGTCGCGGGCGGCCGCTAGTTACTAATAATGCGTATGCATCTAATACCACTAATACTCTTTGTGATTCATAACACTGTATTCTGTAACGCAACACGTAAGTTTGACAGGTGTTAAGTTAACTCTTAATTACAAATAATCTGTTAATTACCAATCACCGATCCGTCTGAGGCAATTCACATCGAATAGCATTGTTTGTTCCAAATTAAACGTCATTTTTAAACAGTGAATAATGTTGGCGGGTAATCAAGGTAATTATAGTATAGTATGGATCAGGGGTTCCCAAAGTATGCGTCGTAGAAAGTAAAGAAGGACGCCGTGGTGAGTAGTGTTGAAAATGACTAAAGCGACTGAATTTGACTGACCGTCAATAAACGACGGTCAAATTGGTCAAAAACGGTAAAAAACTAGTCATAAACTGTCAAAACCGGTCAGATTCAGTCAAATTACATCTCTAGCCGTGAGTGAATCCTTTACATCGCGTTAGCGCTTGAAAACCGTTGATACCCTACCTCTCCCACGTCTTTACCCGCCCGTCTTTCGACTGGATCTTTTTCAAAGAGTAGGGCGCCGTGAAAAAATACTTTTGTAAGTGCGCCGCGGGATGAAAAAGATTGGGAACCCCTGCTTAATAGGTGCAGTCCTGTTGTCCCCCCTGCTTGGCCCCCCTGGGGGAGCCAACAGGATTTCGAAATCCTGTTGTCCCCCCTGGCTAGGGGAGACAACAGGACTAGATTTTAATTCAATGATATGAGGACTGTTGTCCCCCCTGGCAAACATTATTTAAAAGCCATGTATTTTTATAACATAATTTGTGAAATACTGAAGTACCTACTTGACTGAATGCCAAATTCCTAAAATGAGTGAATACCTAAACGTTTGTTAAATAATAATTACCATTTTGATAACGAAAAAAATAAGGTTGGTGTTTGTGGTTGGTGCCTGTACTGACACCTACAAACTTGAAATTTGGCAGGTAGGTTGTAGACATCTGCCAAGAACGAATTTTATTTATCTATTTATTTAAGGATATGAAATAATACGAAACATATAATAGGATTTTTCGAAATTCCACACATAAGGGGGTAAAACGGAGTCCACGCGTAGGTACGAAGATGCGGGCGGCCGCTAGTTGAATGATGAATCACTGAGCAATTAATTTGTTGAATATTATGACTAATTTAAAATTATGCAGTTTTAGCGTCCTACCTACTAATATTACAAATGGAAGTATGGAATAGTATAGATGTTTGATACTCTTTCACGTAAAAATTACCTACTAAACGGATTTTTAGTCAACTTTACAGAAGACAATATTTTTTATACATGAGAATAAAAAATATTGTCAAGCATTATACTTAGCTTTTGCCTACGGCTTTGTCCGCGTAAAATTTTGTCTGTCACAGAAAAAAAATATAGAGCGCATTCCTGTTTAAAAAACCGGGACCCGGCACTCAAAACTATCTCTTTACCAAATATCAAAATCGGTTCAATGTTGTATGCGTGAATTCGTAACAGACAGACAGATAAAGTACTGTCGCATTTACTAATTCATAACGATCTGTTAAAAGCAAGTAAAGCAGATTTTGGAATAGTCAGAAATATTACCGGTACCAGAACTTATATTTCTTTCGTTAGGTAACAAGATGTTAATTATTATTTGACATACGTTTAGGTATTTAGTTTGTCAATATGGCATTTAGTCAGGTAGGAACTTAGTCCAGTCAATAAAGCATTATAGATGGAAAACTGTAGAACACAATTTCTGACTTCAGGACTTTATTTAGACTAGTTAGGAGGTGAACATAGCAAAAGTCCCCGCCCTTAGCCCTTGAGCCGGCGGGAAGAGGGGGGTTTAAAGGAGCCACTTTTCGGTTTTTCGCTTAATCCTCGGAAACTATGCGTCCTAGTGACATGACTACTTTGAACCAAAAAAAGCATATTCAATTTCCTACAGGTGAGATAGACAAGTTTTTCTATAAATTGTATAGTTTTCGCGGGATGCTCTAGAAGGTCTGTAATATTGGAAATTTTATTTTTGTCTTACATGTTTCCATCAGGAGAAAATCGACTAAATCAACATTGAGCAATCATTCTAGACATGCGGGAGCATGTTAAGCCTAGTTCCAGGGAGGGGACTGCACCGTGCGTATATTTAGACGAACCACTTTGAGCCACTTTTGACTCCTCATCACTCAAAAACTACTGTGCGTTAACACTTCAAATTTGGCTCATGTGTTGAGACTTGCAAGATATTCATCAGCTTCAAATTTCATAAATATACCTCAAACGGTTCTTTAGATATTGACGTCCAAAAATCTACATGTCTGACCTACAGACCAAATTCTAACCACTTCCAGATGACCTCGAAGGTTCAAATTTGGCATCCAGAAAGGTAGTTATGTAAATACTTATGAAAAAATAAAAAACCAGTAAATTTTAACATTTCACAATGTGATAGATATATTTTATTGCTCTAAATATCGATTTTTGAACGTCAATACCTAATTAACCGTTTGAGGTATATTTATGAAATTTGAAGCTGACGTATATCTTGCAAGTCTCAATACTTGAGCCAAATTTGAAGTGTTAATGCACAGCAGTTTTTGAATGATGAGGAGTCAAAAGTGGCTCTAATTGGTTCGTCTAAATATACGCACGGTGCAGTCCCCTCCCTGGAACTAGGCTTAACATGCTCCCGCATGTCTATAGTGTTTGCTCAATGTTGATTTAGTCGATTTTCTCCTGAAAGGAACATGTAAGACAACAATAAAATTTCCAATTTTAAAGATCTTCTAGAGCAGATGCCGTAAAAACTATACAAGATATAGAAAAACTTGACGGTCTCACCTGTAGCAAATTGAATTAGTTTCCGAGAATTAAGCGAAAAACCGAAAAGTGGTACCTTTAAACCCCCCTCTCCCCGCCGGCTCAAGGGCTAAGGGCGGGGACTTTTGCTATGTTTACCACCTAGCTAGGCTAAATAAAGTCCCGAGGTCAGAAATTGTGTTCCACGGATTTCTCTCTACACCGTCGTTAAGGCATTCATTGACTGGACTAACTCCAGTACTTCTTAAATGTTACAAAAATATATGGCTTCTAAATACCCAATGTTTGCCAGGGGGGACAACAGTCCTCAAATCATTGATTGAAAATCTAGTCCTGTTGTCTCCCCTAGCCAGGGGGGACAACAGGATTTCGAAATCCTGTTGGCTCCCCCAGGGGGGCCAAGCAGGGGGGACAACAGGACTGCACCGCTTAATAGATCACGTATAATGATATTCGGACACTGCGCACGCGAGAAGGGTATTAATATGTGTATTGTTTTAGAGATGGATATTATGATGATTTGATTCGAATTGACCGTTAAATAATTAAGATTTTTAAATAATTACTATGGCATATCACTATGTATTTGATGGCTTTGGATTGATTATTTTTTTTTTGTCAAAAGTGCCGAATCGCAGAAATAATAAAATTAATTTACTTTTTAATTGCAGAGAGATAAAAAAATACGAACAGGTTAAAGTTAATGTTCTATTCATTTCTGACCCAGACAGATTTATGCAAGACAGCAGTAATGTAATATATTATTATAGTAAAAATAATCATAATGTTACGATCTTCATAATATTTTCTGAATAGATTTTCATGGTTCATTATCCTCAATGTAAAACCGTTTTTGCCCATGTTCCAAATTCAAACGATTTCAAAATATATGTACAGATGACAACACATCGCTAAAAAACTGTGGCATCTATGTAATTGGTAATAGGGGCGATTTGATGTGCTGACTGTAGACATGGACACGCCGATCTAGTTTAGGTTATTTTTTAATGTATGCGGCCGGATGCGGCGAGCAAACCCGTTGCGACCATGCGGTTTCTCAATTGTTGGCCAACGTTACATGTGATCGGAAAGTTATTTACAACCTTTACGGTAAAGTCGCTAATAGACCAGCAGCACATCTGATTAATGTGTTCATTGCAAAATGGCACCGAGTAAAATGATAAAACGTTTAGCTTGATATGCCGACGTCGCGACGTTGTTACATACAAGTCGAATAGTTTCAACATGAATGAGAAGAAAGATGAAATCTCATCAAATCTCATGAAAAACGTGACTGGAACTTATCTCTCTTGATCTTGGGTTCGTTTTCCAGATAGGACATATAACTAACTAGCTTGGGACTCAAACTATCTCTATGCCAAATTTCATCAAAATCGGTTCAGTGGTTTAGGCATGAAAGCAAGACAGACAGAGAGACAGACAGACAGAGTGATTTCGTATTTATAATATTAGTATAGATTTGTTAGAAGTTTCGTTAGTTACGATATTATATTCCACCAAACTTTTATACCTACTAAGTTAGTTCGATGAATCGACGATTTCACAGGTTAAAATAGACGTTTTTAAAAATACAGACTTCTTTAATCATCTAAGAAGTTTCAAAAGAATCTTCCACCAACCTATATTTGACATAGATCACAATAGATAAATCGAAATCAAATCGATACCTCGTCTGCGATCGATTACGAATAACTGTTACGCCACTGACGCATCAATCAGTCGATATCTCTATCACAAAAGATATAAATTGATCGATATGTGTGTCTCATTAACATCCGATTGGTATGAATACATCATGCGAGTAACGTGTTACAAATGTAAAATATACAGTGTGTGTAATTTATAGGCTGTTACAATTTGGTATTAAATTGAGTGTTTGTTTGCTAACCTGTTTTAAATAGTTCAGATTGAACTGAAATTGCCCGCGGCTTCACCCGCGTGAAATTTAGTTTGTCACAGACCGTCATAAATTATAGCCTATATGTTATTTTAGGTTATAAACAATAATATTGTAAAGTTTTATCAAATTCCGTTCAGTAGTTTTTGCGTGAAACATGTTAACATTCAGACATCCATACAAACTTTCGCATTTATAATAAGTAGGATAGGATAAAAACGAGATTGACGAAATCAGAAAAAAGAAAGGTTTACGGTTGATCTTTGAACCCCAAGACTGCTACAGAATAGGAAATAAGACTATCCATTTTTGTAAAAAATCTATATTACATGTAGAGATAATAAGCTGTCCAGTTTATCTAAAAAAAGCACCGAATGCTGAACTATGTGGTATTACTGCAAAACTAACACACTAAAAAATGAGGAAAACAATTTTATACATTACGGTAGCAGTTATAGTGAATAAATAAGTGGATTTTGCTTCACTAAAGTTAATTATCAATATTGTTTAATATGAAAGTTGCAATAAGCTAAAACTGTGTAAAGTCTCAATTACTTAAAATTAAATAAAGCCCATCAAAAATAAATAAATAAATAAAATTAAATAGATAAATATCATACATAAAGAGATTAAAATAATAAAAACTGTCTGTGTTATAAAATAAGCAATCTACAAGTATTTAGTTCTATAGTGGTAAACTAGATGGCACTGTGCGCACTTAGATCGCGCAATCAAAGTATTTTTTCCGTTCTACTTATACCTTGAGAGCTAAAGCAATAAATCGAGTTCAGTTTAACAACAGTGGTGGTTTTATTTGGAAGACAAGATACGCAGCGACATCTGGTGCCGAAACCCGGGAAGTGAGAACTTTGGACTTGGTAAAATCGTGAGTACAGTGAGTGAAGTGATCAACAATGACTGTGTTAAAGAGTGCGTCTCAGACTTAGAAAAATTTGAAGTGTCAAAGACTTAGAAAAATTAGTGACCGAAATAACTTAGAAAAAATTTGGTGCGGTTTTATATGGAACTTCGACAGTCGACTTAGAATATTTTCGGTCCGATTATGTATGGAACTTGAACTTGTAAAATTTCTCCGATATTTGTGAACTTAGAAAAATCGTGTCTGAGTGGATTATTGGACTTAGAATATTTACGCGCATCTGTGACTTGTGAATTGACACTTCATAACCTATCATCAACTTCATAACCATGGAAGCATTTCTACTGCAGCAAGGAGAAATCCGAGAACAAATTGGAAAGACTTTGGCGAATTTTAAGAAAACACCTAAAGATAGATTAACTTTACTATACATCGAGACAAAATTAGAGAATTTGGAAACATTATGGAAGAAGTTCAGCGATATTCATTACAAGATTATAGTGTCCGCGACGAAAGATCAACGGGATAAACTACCCTATTTTACTGAAGATGTGTATGTAAATGTTGAAGACATTTATACTGACTGCAAAATCAAAATGAAGATGGGATTAAAGAAGGGAAGTTGCTTCGATCCTTCAGGTTCAGCTCAAGACAGTCAAAGGGTACAGATGAATGTTGAAGTGAAACTGCCACAGATACAACTACCCTCCTTTTCGGGTCTTTATGAAGAATGGCAAAGCTTTCAAGATATGTTCACTTCACTTATCCATAACAACGCAAACTTGAGTGCAGTTCAGAAGCTACATTACCTGAAAACCAGTTTAAAGGGTGAACCTGAAAACATGTTGAGAAGTTTATCCACTACAGAGACAAATTATCAAGAAGCATGGGATAAGTTGACGCGTCGCTACAATAACAAACGATATAACTCAAATGAAATCCTGAAACGATTGTTTTCACAGAAGGTCATACCTAATGAGTCCGCTTCTTCAATAAAGCAACTTCTTGACACCACATCAGCTTGTTTGAAATCGTTGAAGAATTTGGGAGTTGATATTGAGTCATGGGATGTCATAATAAACTATTTGATAGTTTCAAAGTTGGATTATGAGACACGAAAATTGTGGGAGACTGAGATTAGTCATTCGTCCTCTGATGACTTCCCAAAGTGGAACCAACTTGTGCAATTTCTAGAAACAAGATTCAGAACCTTGGAGATGATAAGCGGAACCAAACAAAATGTGAAACCTGTAAACAACAATGCCAATTCCAATATCAAACAAGTCGCTAATCAGAAGATGTTTCACTCAACTGTACAAGATAATAAGAGAGAGAATAATAGAGTCTGCGTGTTTTGTTCAAATCAACACTTACTGTATCAGTGTAAGCAATTTGGTAGCAAGTCTCCTGAAGAGAGATTTGAGTTTGTACAATCAAAGAGACTTTGCTTCAATTGCTTGTCATCTACCCACAACGTGAAGAGCTGCCACCAGTCTACAAGCTGTCGTCGGTGCGGTAGAAGACATCACACCCTGCTGCATTTCGAGAGGAGCGAGCATCAGCTGCCTACGGCGGCCCCAGCTACGAGTATCGAGCAACCTTCGAGTCCGGTTGACGTTCAGCACAGTACAAATTATGAGAAAAAGGTTGTAGCTCATTTTGCTAAGGAGGAGCACCAAGGTAAGGTGTTACTGGCCACGGCATTAGTCAAGGTCAAATCAACAAATGGCTATTTTCAAACTGCGCGAATATTAGTTGATCAGGGCTCTGAAGCTTCTTTTGTAACTGAGAGTACTGTACAATCCTTAGGTCTTAAACGTATTCCAGTCAACGGCTTAGTGACAGGCGTAGGAGATGGTAAACTTAGAACTAAGAATATTGTACAATTTGAGTTAGAGTCACTACATAATCCTGAATTTTCTATTTCAGTAAACGCATTCGTTTTATCTTCATTGACTTCATTTCTTCCATCGAGTAAAACTTCCATTTTTGACTGGCCTGATCTTGGAAATTTACCTTTGGCAGATCCTAACTACGGTTCACCTGGTAAGATACAGATTATTTTAGGAGTAGAGGCATTTAGTCAAATAATACTCAGCGGCCTTTTGAAACATCCGTCGCCAGGGGGTCCAGTCGCCCAAAACACTCAGCTGGGCTGGATTTTATCGGGTAAGGTTGGTCACTCAGAGGAACCAAATCACAACATAATAAACTTACATTTGCAAGTGAAAGGAGACGAGCTTTTGAAGCAGTTTTGGGAAATTGAAAGAGAACCAGATCTAATAAAGAAGAAACTAACCAAAGAAGAGCAAAGATGTGAAGAAATTTTCGAGAGCACAACCACAAGGAACAATGAAGGTAGATACATAGTACGATTGCCGTTTAGAGAGTCAGATCCAAGCTGTGTGTATGGAAAATCAAAGGATATTGCGTTAAAGAGATTTAAACTGTTAGAGAAGAAACTCAAGAAGGATTCAGTATTACAGTTGGAGTACGCTAAGGTGTTGACAGACTACCTTAAACAGAAACACATGGAGCAAATCATGGATCCGATGGAGGTAGAATATCCTTACGCCGTCTATCTTCCTCACCACGCCGTAGTGAGAGAAAATAAAGAGACAACGAAGGTCAGAGTTGTATATGACGCGTCCTGTAAGGGTGTAAACCACGTATCTTTGAACGATTCTCTAATGGTGGGACCAAGGCTTCAGCAAGACTTGCGTCACATTCTGATGCGGTGGAGAACGCATCAAATTTGTATCGTTGCCGACATAGTCCAAATGTATCGACAGGTCTTGGTGAATGAGGATGATACGGACTTTCAAAGAATTCTTTGGCGTCCAGACCCGGAGGAACCCATCGCTCATTATCGATTGTTGACACTTACCTTCGGAACGGCTTGTGCACCATACTTGGCAGTGAAGTCCCTTCAGCAACTGGCAAAGGACGAACAGTTGAAATATCCTGTAGCTGCGAAAATAACAAAAGAAGATTTCTACATGGACGACTTGTTAACTGGTTGCGCAACAGAAGACGAAGCCATAAAGATTTACACAGAGATAAATAAACTCATGAGAGAGGGGGGTTTCGAGCTACAAAAGTGGTGTACTAATAGTCAGACCTTGATACGCTATATTGAGAAAGACAAACAGAGTTCAAACGAGTCATTTACGTTTAAAATCAACGACACGATAAAGGTTTTAGGTATTTCCTGGAATAAAAACGACGACAACTTCGAGTATACATATCACTTGCCAGATATGGATGAGCCAATAACCAAACGCAAGGTGTTATCAAATATTGCAAGACTCTATGATCCTATGGGTTGGATCGCACCTGTTTTGATTACTGCCAAGATCTACATGCAGAAATTATGGAAGTCCGGCTTGGATTGGGATGATCATCTGTCAGCAGAGTTGCTGAATGAGTGGCTGAGATTTAGAGACGACCTAAATAGAGTGGAACATATCACCATACCTCGTTGGCTGAAGTTTGGAGGAGAAGATTCTGTGGAGCTGCATGTATTTGTTGACGCTTCTCAGGCGGCTTATGCTGCGGTCGTTTATGTAAAGATCAGAGATAGTGAGGGCAATACTTACGTGAATGTCGTTACAGCCAAAACAAAGGTTGCTCCCATCGAAAAGGAAATATCTATACCTAGAATGGAATTGTGCGCGGCGCTGCTCGGCACAAAATTATTATTTGAAGTAGCACAAATTTTAAATATCCCCAAGAACAAGTGGTTTGCTTGGTCAGACTCGATGGTAGTTCTTGCCTGGCTTCGAGGAGAGCCGAGCCGCTGGAGCACATTCGTCAGTAATAGAGTTTCTGAGATTTTAACCATGCTTGATCGTGACCAATGGAACCATGTACCCACTGATCAAAACCCTGCCGATTGTGCTTCAAGGGGTATATCCGTTAGTGAATTAACTGAGCATGATCTGTGGTGGCATGGTCCTAAAGGTATACATGAGAATGACATCTACACGAGTGACTTAGAGTTTAGCACCAACCATGAAGAGAGATCAATCAAAGCTCTAACAACTGCAGTCCATTTGACAGAAGATTTTATATGGACGAGATTTTCCAATCTTTCGAAGATGTTGAGAGTTTTATCATACTGCAGGAGAATGTTAAGAATGAAAGAGCTTAAATCAACTAAAAGTGCAAATGAGAACATCACTGTCAAGGAGATGAATGAGACTTTAAACGGTTGCATAAAGGCAACCCAAGAATTGTACTTCAACGAAGATATAATCCAAATTAAATCTAAAGCGGGCTGTGTCGCCAAGAGAAGCAAACTGCATACTCTTAGTCCATTTTTAGACGAAAATGGATTGTTAAGAGTAGGCGGTCGAATCATTCAGTCTTCTGTGGGATTTGAGAAGAAACACCCAATTATTATGCCTAGTGAGTCTCACCTCACTAAGTTAATAATTTTGGATGCTCATCATAAGACACTCCACGGAGGGCCACAGCTTATGCTAAATTTTTTGAGAAGCAAGTTTTGGATTATTCGTGCCAGAGAAAAGGTTAAGAAGTGTTATAGAGAATGTGTTGTTTGTGTGCGATATTCACGCCAAAACAACAACCAGTTTATGGGCCAATTGCCTAAGGTCCGGCTGACCCCAGATAAACCATTCAAGTCAGCAGGAGTAGATTTCACCGGCCACATAAACGTACGATTTTCTCCTGGCAGAGGATCGAAAGCTTACAAGGGCTACATATGCCTTTTTATTTGTTTGTCCACCAGAGCTATTCACCTGGAAGCGGTATCAGACTTAACGGCGAAAGGTTTTATTGCCGCCTTTAGAAGGTTTGTGTCCCGAAGAGGTCGTTGCCAAGATTTGTACAGCGACAACGGTACGAATTTCGTTGGAGCTGATAAAGAACTCCAAGAGATGTTTAACGAAGCTAAATCTCAGCTACCGAACGAAATTGCCCACTTACTCACCGAGGAAGGCACGACGTGGCACTTCATACCACCTCACGCGCCCAATTTTGGAGGTGTGTGGGAAGCCGGTGTTCGATCCACAAAGAAACACCTGAAAAGAGTCATTGGAGATGCAACGCTAACCTTCGAAGAGCTATCAACGGTCTTGACTCAAGTGGAAGCGTGCCTCAACTCTTGTCCGATATCTGCTTTGAGTGACAATCCAGATGACCCAATGCCCTTGACACCAGGACATTTTTTAGTAGGGGAGCCACTGGTAACTATTCCAGATGTAGACTATTCCAAATCAACATTGTCTGGCCTCCAAAGATGGAAGTTAACTCAAAAAATGGTTAATGACTTCTGGCGAAAATGGTCTAATGAATATTTAGTGACTCTGAATAATAGGTATAAATGGTTCACTAAAAGGGATGAGCCCGAATTAGATGATATAGTTGTAGTTTTAGATCACAATGTTCCTCCAGCAAAGTGGTTGTTAGGAAGGATTATTGATAAACATCCAGGAAAAGATAATATAACTAGAGTTGTCACAGTAAAAACTAAAAATGGTGTATTCAAGCGACCTTGTAATAAATTGTGTATTTTACTAAAAGCTACATAGATTATCCTTTTGCTGTAAAAGTTAGAAGTATTAGATAAGACAATTTACTTAATAATATTCCAGTGTTAAGCCCTTTGTACAGACTAATTGAAAACCTGTATTGTTATGGTGGGCAGTTTTCTTTACAAACTTTATTTAACGTGTTTAATATAAGTTTTATTCTGTTTCGTTGTACTAACAAGTAAGATAGACTTAACTTTGTGTAAGAAAAGGACGTTGTCCTTTTGGTGGGCAGGATGTTTAATATGAAAGTTGCAATAAGCTAAAACTGTGTAAAGTCTCAATTACTTAAAATTAAATAAAGCCCATCAAAAATAAATAAATAAATAAAATTAAATAGATAAATATCATACATAAAGAGATTAAAATAATAAAAACTGTCTGTGTTATAAAATAAGCAATCTACAAGTATTTAGTTCTATAGTGGTAAACTAGATGGCACTGTGCGCACTTAGATCGCGCAATCAAAGTATTTTTTCCGTTCTACTTATACCTTGAGAGCTAAAGCAATAAATCGAGTTCAGTTTAACAACAGTGGTGGTTTTATTTGGAAGACAAGATACGCAGCGACAATATAATTACCGTACCTACTGGATGACATTTTACAGTGGCCATAAAAATTGTCTTTTTAGAATTCCGTAAAACTTTAGTAGAGTCAGAGATAAAGGTATGTAAAAGAGGCGAAGTTACTTAATTAAGTATACATATACATACAGTATTATAATTATGATGTAGAAAGAACAAAAAATTGAACTTTTTAAGAGTCAGACTTTTATGTAAGTAGGTATATTCACCACATTCTCCAGTATTGAATATAGTACTTTACCTATCTATCTATGTATGTATGAGAAAAGTATTTTCAGGTTTCTAACATATTGATGTAAATGTCAGTTGGTCCGGAAAAACAATTTAAAATTCAAAAATTAATTGCCATTAATTCTTTAAGTGAGTACCTATTTTAAATCCTCGTAATAGCTAAGAAAAATATCACTGAATCTTATCTTCTCAGATCTGTTTCACACTTTGCCGCCTTTATGGCACCTGGAATTGGGTTTTCAAACTAATTGGTTGATCGCGTTTTAATTACTTTGTAAATACCTAATAGATTCGTCCAATTAAGTTATAAAACCAAGTACCAGACAACTTGGACAGGTTCATTGAGTTTCATGTAATAAAATTGAATCAAACGCTACTTAATTAAAAAACAAATAAATTATACTGGCGGAAATTACAGCGTTTTATTTTTATTTATAATAAAGTTTGAAAGTTATAAACTGAAGAGACAAATTAGTTTCTGAGTATACAAATACACTACTGTAACTACAAAAAGAAAAATTGCTGAAAATCTAACAATTTTATCTCAAAAATATCGAGTCAAATGACTACGAATAGCTAACAACGAGGCGACACGCGACCGCGCGACACTGCGCACTACTGTGATTACGTCATCGCTCTGCTACGGCTTCGTAGCGCGGCTCAGTACTAAGTATCTGATAATTTCGCCTGCTCAGATAGGTCTTCGGTAGTATAGTGGTCAGTATCCCCGCCTGTCACGCGGGAGACCGGGGTTCGATTCCCCGCCGGAGAGAACTTTTAATTTTTATTTTGTTTTGTATGAAATGCTGTTATGAAATCGAATTTGGCAAATACCTATTGTTTAGTACAAATTAATTGGAAGAAATCTGAAAAGGAGTTTTTGATATTTTTTGTTAAGTAAGGTACGACAAAATAAAGCAACTTATTAGTAATCTTATTTTAAATCGACGAGAGTTAACTGTAGGTGTTGCAATCTTTTGAATTATTAGTTTTACAAACTTTTAGAGTAGGCGCACACCGTTGATTTTTAGTTGGCCGATAGTTGTTGTGCCCGATTTTAATTTGTATGAAGAATCGGTCAAATCGAATCGGCGTAGTGTGCGCACTCCCATACATGCCCATACTGATCAACTGCCCGACTAAACTATCGGCCGACGAAAAATCAACGGTTGTGCGCCTACTCTTAGATTAATTTAAATTGTTTCTTTGGTTAAAATGTTCTTTTTGATTTACAATTTCAAGCTTAGTGCACAAGTCTTCGGTAGTATAGTGGTCAGTATCCCCGCCTGTCACGCGGGAGACCGGGGTTCGATTCCCCGCCGGAGAGAATTTTTTTGCTCACAGCTTTTTAAATGTTCTGTTAAAATCCCTTTAATTGCTGCAAATTTGAGCCTGAATATTTTTTTATGTACTCTTAACTTAACTTTTAATGTTCGCATAGTGATGTGTAGTTTATCGACTCATTGACATTGGAGAAATCATGGTTCTCATTACCAAGACGTTGCCATAATAAAAGAAGAAGAAGAAGAAGAAGTACATTTTTTGCCTATTATTATTATTATTTGAAGCTGAATATTTATGTGTTGTCTTACTTGTATTTATTGCAGACGGACTGTAATCAGATACCGATGTACGAATATGAACGATGCCCCATAAATTGTAACTATCATAATACATATTTCGTTGTAATAAGTGTGAGATTTTGCTACGATACTGAATAATCCGATGTTGTGCTTTATTTACCGTCTACTATACTTAGTTTATACAAAGTATGTAGGTAATAAGTATAAATAATAAATTGTACGTATATTTTTACCTGCACCTCGATCACACTGGACAAATCCACGTACGCCAGTGCCGTGTCTGCGATCACACTTCACGGAAAAATAACACCAACTTTGGGGAACAGCACTAACTTGACTTCTCATTCACATGTTTTGTTTCATCACTGCACTTGAGGAAAATGGTCGGATATTAATAAGGCACTCTATAAAGCTTTACTAGAGTTTTAATTTTTAATAAAAACTTTAACGAGATTATTATTGTTATTTATTTGAATAGTTTTAACTTAATATGCTTTTGTTTAGTGCTTATGTCATAGTCAAAGGTCGATATGCAGTCTCTTCGCGGAATGACTGGTTTATCCTAGGTTTGACCAAGGCCTTCAGGCAAACCCCGAAGTGATTTCTAATTTCGGCCTTTGACTAAGTCAAACCTAGAAGTGCCTAAACTGTTCAGTCAAACGTCGAAACTAAAATAATCTATTTCGGGCTTTGCCTAGTCAATCCTAGAAACGACTGGCAGACTCGGTCAGAAGTAGACAGCAAATAGAAAACCGGTCAAGTGCGAGTCGGATTCGCTCACGAAGGGTTCCGTGTGACTCTGTTCTTGTATGGGAGCCCCCCTTTTAATATTTCTTTTATGATTTATTTTTAAAGTAGATAATATGTGAATATTTCAAGGGTTCACCTGTTTACGTTTTAATATCGAGCAGAAAACTGCAAAAAGTCACGTTTGCTGTATAGGAGCCCCCCTTAAATATTTAAATATTTTATTGATTTATTTATTTTTAAAGTGAATAAAAAACTAAATCTTTTGATAATGATTCATGAGATACGAGCCTCGTGACAGACAACATTTAGCGAAGTCATAGTAATAGGGTCCCGTTTTAACTTTTTATCCTTTAAGCCTTAAAGGACCTTCTGTTACCTTAAAGTTTAAGGTAACAGAACCCTAAAAATTAGTAATTTCAAGATCGGTCTAGAAACACTGACAAACAACCGCAGTAAATAGTTTTAGTTTTTCGTACCTTCACCTAAAGAACCGACCGTAACGCATTTGCAATAAATTCGAGATCAGAATAAAGTATAGTTTAGTTTAAAGTCTTAATTGAGGTTTGACTAGTCAAACCCCGATTTTATTAAATTGAGTTTCGACGTTTGCCTAACCAAATTAGTTACTCCTAGGTTTGACTGACATTCTTTAGTCAAAGGCCGAAATGTTTGGGCTTTGACTAAGACTTCTAGTCAGACCTGAGGATTGACTAGTCAAACCTAGGAGTGCCGGAACTTCGAGGTTTGACTATAACACTTAGATTGGTGATTGTCTGTATCAGTTATAGGATTGTTATCACGTCATATTCATGTTTCAGTTTGTTATCGGCTTAATTAATCCTTTATGAAACCTATTTACCTACTTCCTATTTACATAATATTGTTATTATTTTCCGGAACTCCTTCAAATTAGGAGTACAGAAGTAAAAATTCCACGGGGCAAAGATATTTAAAAACCAAGGATGCGTAGAATTAAAAGTTTATCGATAATCGTATGGCAAAAAAAAAATCAAATATGCAATCGCTGCATTCAATTCAAACTTAATAGGACTAATCGATGGCAGTCCACATAAATCGTACGTAGTGAGGTGAAAGCGAACGTTACAAAAACAATATGTAGATTGCGTTCGGAATTCGAATATGTCGATAATTAACGGTCCCTTAAAAGGCGGGCTATTCGGCCACAATCGCTGGAGATTGCTTTTTAAATTGATGCTTCAATAAGTGCTGTCTTGTGCACCGGAACCGCCCGGACTGATTTGTACGCGTCTACCAAAACAAGCCTTCACCGTTCGAATGTTTATTTAAGAATGAGATATACCTCATTATTTTTTATACCATTTTGACGAAGTCATTCAGAATGAGCGCTATAAAATAAATCAAAGACGTCTAATTAGAGATACTAAAATTTTTACACGTTATTACGTTGCATTGAAAGTGATTTGGCTAACATTAAAACATAAAAGTTAGTTATGGGTCTTAAATTAAGATGATTTGTATTAATTTTAATGCGTTTATTACTTTGAAGTAGGTTTCAAAAGAAGACTACATATAGCACGATTACCTATTAATTATTTTTTATTAACAGGATTTATGCTTCATAATTGATGAAGAAGAGAAGTATATTGCTGCAATATCTATTGATAGCACATAATTAAATAATTTGAGACAAAACGGTAGAATTCAATTGATTGCTATTAACATTTTTGATTTATCGATATAATTCATTAACGAAGCGCACTTCACTATTAATAGCGTTTGCAAATAAAGCGTACAGAATCAATTTTTGACGGTGAATTAAAACGGTTACTTCTTAAGATTATTGAAACTTAGATGGTATTCAAATGACTAACGGTTGCAGTAATAAGAAGACGCGGTATTTTTTTCGTATAGAAAAAACATAAATATGGTTTTATTGCGATTGTGATATCTTGATTAGAACGATTACACAGTGGACCGTTATATAGGAAAATAATTAAGAACAAGTTGTTGTAAACATGTCAATTGCTGTAGCTATTTTTATGGCGTTCGGACGTAGAAATTAGTGAACGTACGGAATGCGAGCTTTTTGCGTTTCAATTACGTTACGGAAAAAACAACATATTATAGATGGTGGTTATTTAAGACTGAAAAGAAATCCTACATTAAACGACGGACATTTTTTTTCGCGCATTTTCATCTAATTAACCGTCTATTACAGAAAAAGTTTTAGTTTAGCGGTATCTAATATACTTATTTTATCATGATTGATTTGATTTTATAATTATTTAATAGCGTAATTAAAAGTTTTCGAAAAGCAATCAAAACTTAATAATCGTTAAACAACTTTTGTTTTACTTCGTAATGAATGCCAAAACAAACATAAACCGGCAGTTAAGACAAAAGGCGATCGCCGAAACTTCGCGAAAAAAACAAAAACAGATCGCCCGCTCCGAATTTGAAGTTTTAAATCGATACGCGGCCGATCGCGAGTCGTTACGATGTCGTTAATCGGCAATAATCGCCCGCGTACGATCGCGCGCGCCGCGAGCCGAGTGCAGACTGCCGGAGGGCGGCGATCCGCCCTCGGCGACCATGTGCTCGGGACTTTACAAGACTTTTAGGGGTCCGTAGGCAGAACTGCGAAGTTATTTAAATTTTTACAAACGAATGTACTAAGTTATGTGTCAAATAAATGAGTTAACGTAACTTTTCTTGTAGTCCAAAAAGTTGAAGGATTAAGTACAAATATATAGTCGATTTTAGCAAGAATACGAGTAAGTAGGTATATCTAGAATTATTGCTAAATCGCTAATTTAAAGAAGGAAAAGGCCGTCCTCTATTTTATAACATTTAGGTTTCATAAATAAAGTTATGAAGCTAGTTGGTTTAACTATTTGATGTCAAATCTATGAGGATAGAAATGATAGAATGATATTAAAAGTGGGTGAAAGTTGTAAATATACTGAACCCCAAGCTCACATGTTCAACTCACTCTTGACCGTTTCCATGTGTGGTGTTGTGACCCTCTTTTGTCGGCTCCACTATTGGTGCGAAAGGTTAATTGAATTTCAATCGAGTAGCGCGATTACTACGAGCGTTTGCGACTTTCTCGCGATTAAAAGTGTGACTAATGATGGACTTCAATTGTTTCGGTATACACGTGTCGGTGGTTTTTAAAGGAGCTAAAAGAACCACATTCTTTTAAATTTAATTAATGTGAAAGTGGGGAGGCGTCAAACTGTCTGCTTATGAAGGTCTTGGGGGAAGCCAACTAATTTATACAATTTAAAACAGTGTTTTAAATAAAAAGTGTCAAGACTGTCATTAGTACCTACTAGAAGACAATAATGAAAATGTCCTAGTAAATACATACTCTCGAAAAACATAACCCTCTTTCTGGCACAGTCGGGTAAGCAATACAAAAATCTGTCCAAAGTCACAAATTCAAATACCAACAGAACACAGTGCACGAGTCAAAAAAAAAATCCAAAATCGAGTTCTGCTTCAAAACTACGTGAAATTCTAGCTGTTCCTGTAAAAATAAGTATTTTAAACGTACTCTTCATCTAAGTGTGCGAAATGTTATTTACTGCCATGAATTTAAGAAATAGCACCAGTTTTGGCGTCTAAACTCGAACGAAAATCGCTTGTTAGAATTTAAAGCGAGTTTAGTTCGAGTTTTTGCTAGTACCGTCCGCCGCCCCACCCTCGGGCGTTTCTAATTAGTAGGTCTTGCCAACGGATCCGATTGGCGATTGTACAAATGTACACAAAACATCATTCTCAACTCTATCCCCGCTCAATATAGACCGATTTAGAAAAAACCTTTTTTCCGCACTCTTCAATGAGCTTCACTGAAACGCCAATTACAATTATTCCGTAGACATAGAGTTCAAATTACATTGTAAAGTCACACCTCGTTGGGTTTACTGTGGAAAATGAATTTTTTAGTTTTTGTTGAGTTACATTGAATTTATAGGCATAATGACGCAGTGGGTAACTAGGAGAGTTTTTTTTATAATAATTAGGTACGCAAACAAACAACTATATTTCCAGAATGTAAAAAAAATATTTACTTTGCAAACAGCTCTATAATATGCACAGCAAAAACACTTTTAGCATAAAGTTAGAGTTCAGAAGTTAAATATTATTAGTTTCAATTAATTAGACTCTACACAATTGAAATGCTGTTAATTAAAATCTTTTTTAAACTTAAAAGCTTTTTAAGCTCTGAAAGGTACCTAGTTTAAGAGAAAAACAATTTTGTCATATGGCAACACCCTTCACAAGATGGCGGAATGGCTCTCGTTTCCGCAATTTGGGCACCCCAGTTGGTCTCCATAGCCCGAGGCTTTTAGTCAATGAAATATTGTAACGTCATGAACTGGAATAAATAAATAATGGGCCAATGCATAGAATTACTTTTAATTTCATTGCAACTAATACAAAATGAAAATAGAGCTGTTTTTTTTGAGTGGGTTAAAGAGGATTAAAGGATTAAACAAATCATCCATCTTAGATTAACTAACGGATAAAGGGTATTTTACTAAATAAAAAGAAAGGATTCATGCCCGTTTTCACCATCAATCAATTTTTAAGTGACCCCTATCTGTATCTATGTAACACATAAAAGGAATTTTGTTTTCATAGGGGATAAAAATTAGGGATTGTTGGTGAAAACGGGCATCAGACAAGCTTTCGAGTGCCTGAAATTAAAGTATTCATAAAAGCTTCCACGCCAGACAGCGGTCCGTCAGTTTCAAATATCTCGAGAACCTAATTAATATTAATTTTATCATTAACATGTGTTAAAATCCTTCTTACAGCGTGAAATACTTAATACGACGGCTACGATTGACGAATATTCATTTATTCGAATCGAATTACGATTGAATATTCCGAAACATATAACTGGCCAATTCACTCGAGTACAATGAAAATGCCATGTGAATAGAAAAAAATAAAATAAAGTGCCATTGTAGAATCAGATTTTTGAATAAAGAACGCGCGAGTATTGCCCGTATCGCCCCGGGCTGATGGCGGGGTGCCGGTGTTGCCAACCTCTGGTCCGGAAACGCGTTCTGTTTGTCTAATGACGTTCCGAACTTAAATCAGATTTAGCACTCCGATTTTAGTTAGTTAATTGGGAGTGGATTTGTTTACCTTTAAATGATAGAATCTGCACTGAAAATGTATACAGGCAGGTACGGTCTCCTGAAATATTGCACGTGGTGTGTATAGTACAGTTAGTTATTAATATTTTTTGAATAATTCGTCATCTAACTCGGACAGGCCGAACGGGAAATCGGGAATGTAGAATTACTTTTTGGACTGTAAGGCCCGGTTTCCATCAAGGTAGTGCGGAACGGAGAAGTGTTTTGAATAAGCAACCAGACCAGATTTAATTACTCAGGTAACCAGGAAATCTGATTGATTATTCAAGATTATTTGTGCAAGCACAAATTACTAATTACTTAATCTTCAAAAAAATTCATTAAAAAAAGACTCTTCTCCGCTCCGCTCCGCCTTGGTGGAACTAGGCCTTCCACCTATGTATTTTTATTAATTAAATTTTTATTTGCTTAAAATGTTTATGGGTAAAAATCACTCTTTCTTTGACTGCTTCGCCCAAAATAAATTTACCAAGGAAACTCCGCGCATTGTAACAAAAAAGCTAATTGCAAAACTTCAAAAAAAGCCGCCGTCCCGTTCGTTCTCAGAAGTTCGGAACTGGATTCCGGAGCCAGCCGAGATCCGACCTCACAGAGCGAACAGCTGATTCGGCATGGCCCTTCGACCAACTGGGTCATGCTCATTCCATTGAGGATGAGGAATGCGGGACTGGGTAGCTTTTATCAACCTGGAGATCGGCAAAGTTCCAGATAAGGAATCATAGAAATAATGTCTTTATTTTTGTAGACTACGGTAAATGAACAAATCGTTAAATTTTGCTTATAAGGGGCCTTCATTTTTCTCTTTTTTGTTTACATCGAGGTAAACATTTGGCAAGTGTTAAGAAGAAGCGCCGCAACAAACTTAGTCATTTATTAAGTAATAAATTATGCTACCTACCTTACCTACCCATCTTTGTTAGTAAAATAATCTTAACATCCTGTTTTTATAGTTTCTTTCAATACAAAATTACTGAAGTCTATTGATAAATAAGTTCTAAATTAAAAAGCCGAATGTGGCAGACAAAGTTATCGAACACGTGATATAATTTCGATATATTTAAAAGGACATATAAATCTAGTACTAGACAATTATTAATTACATTTCCAATGTGCACTTTCTTCGTTACGTAAATTCTAATGTTCATATCGCAATGTCAATATATTCGAATAGATATCGAAAAAACCGCACGCATTAACAAACTTATTTTGCAATTAAATATTTGTTTTTAGTCCTTATTGTTGAAAGAATAAAAGTCAGTTTGGTCGAAATATAACTTTGTGGGCGGTAAAGACCCCATTGGGTAATGTTGACAAGTCGTCTGATTTGGGAGCAACTTTCTATAAGTATAAACAAGTATGTGTATGTGCGTACGTAACGGCTGTCGAAATTCGTAGGAGTGCGACCACTTGCACTTCGGACCGTGCATTTTATTTTAAGAGGAGGTTTTCCTCAAAGATCATTTTAATGTTGATAGAAACTAGCACACAATTTTTATTAAAGACTAGAATTAGAAGAATATAATTATTAATTAATTATCTTCATAAAGTCCATGAAATTCGGGTAGCAATATTTTTTTGAGTAACAGTTAAATAATACTAGAGGTAGTAGAGACAACACTCGCCATCAGCATAGCCATAAGTAAATTATCACACACAGGATAAAATAAAATAAATAATTAGTTAAGTATAAGAAAGGTCTATTTAAAATAAAAGCTACCTAATCTCTGAAACTTCATCTCCTAGGTTTGTTTAAAAAAAATCCACAGCTAAGCTATTCCTAAGTTCGCATTCAGAGAAGTGACCCTGAATCTATAATTACAACATGGTGATACCGCATTGCCAATTAAAAGATAAACTGTGTGACACCACCAACACAATGGCCACTAAATATCAGATCTAAGGGCACCGAAAACTGCCTGTAGAGCTGATCGCATCAAGTGAAAACTTATGAGCATTCATTTTTTATCTATGGCGTTCAATTGACAGATCGGTTTGCGCGGGAAAATACCTAAGTTGTATTGGTTTTTATCATTAGACTGTTTTGGTAAATTTATGTATTTTAATAGATGGAGACTTTTAGCACTTTTAGCTTACAAATAAAATAGGTTAATGGGGTCAACAAAATATGAATTCCATTCATTCCTAATCATTCAGTAAACGAGCTATCTACTTTTAAATTTATTTAAACTTTGTCAATATAGCAGGAATAATATGGATACTTTTAGTTACAGCAACAATGTTGATGATGATATGAACGTCTTCTTCACATTCAACACTTTGCAGTTAAATACGTTTACAAGAATATTCGTCCCGTAGCATCAACCAAGAAATGTAATAGAGAGAGAGGGAGAGAGCGAACCACGAGAATCACCGAGTTAGATTTATGTTTTATTTAAATAAAAAGTTTCCATCTACCATGATTGCACAGTGCAAACAATACAACCTCTCCCAACTAGCAGTTTGATGCTTCATTAACTCGGAAACTGCGAACAATCCAAGTCAATTAACGGTCTTTTTTGCTCGATTCAAATTGATTTATTGTTTATGTATCTTTGCCGAAGGTGGCTGACCCCCACTAAATATGTCAAGAGTGACACGGCCGACAAAGCGACACTAGAATGGATTGAGTTTTGTCAGACGGACATTATTTATAGTTCGATAAAGAAATCTAGGAAATAATTTGCTGAAAGCTATGGACTTTTGTGGTCACTACCATAAGAATCATGGTTCCAAAAGTTGGTTAACTAATTAAAAAAAGTACTTTTGGTCGAGTTTTTATGAGGCTCTGTGGAGAATTTAGAAAAGTTGATTTTTCAGCCAGTCTATCCATTCTCCACTGAGTACAGCCGTGAATTCAAAATGGGAACTTAGTTCCTAGTCGATTTTTATTTTTAATCTATTTAAACAAAATTAGGCTTTATTGACTTTCTTTTTTTTCCGTAAAAAAAGCAAAGATCATGCTCAAAATATAAGCTGCATATTTTTTTAAAAGTAACTACGTGCATTTTTACAACCAAATTAGTGAAGTAACTTATTTGAATAATCGAATAGTATCGAGTGTAAGCCGGGCACCCAAATAAAATATTCCGAGTAGACTACATGTCGATTGAACGTGCAAACGACAGCACATCAATATAAGCACTATGACCTCTTATTGCATTGTATTAAGAGTGTTTTTGCGACAAAAATGTATAGTCTGATAACTACAGTCAGCGTCAAATAGTTCGTGACACCAGTGACCAAAAAGTTGACAACACAACCTTATTCCAATGAGGGCTATCGTTTTTATACTTAACAGTTGGCACCCCTGGCGATTGACAGGACCTTACCATCTTGATGAGTGCAAATGCGATAGTCCTCCTACCACTTTAGCGCTCACAAGTTCGTGCCACTGTCTTCGCTACTAGCAAGTGACAGGACCTTACTCTACAGTGGCGCTAACTGGTAAGCGCTAAAACGATAGCCCTCATTGAAATAAAGATGGTTGCGAACTTTTTGGCTACTTTAAGTGTCACTATTCGACGCTGACTGTACCTACACCTTGTCCAGCCACACTGACTACCCACGCGTTGTTGCACAACTTGTCACTATCATCGTTTCTCGGAAGTAATAAATTACTTACCAAAATAATAAAATGATATTGCGTGCCAAGATATTATTAATTTGATAAGAACTTGATAAGGTTTGTAAGATTTTTGAGGTGGTGGAAAGAGTTGATAATTTTAAGGCTCTTACTGAAAGTATTTCGTAGGAATAATGGTGGTAAAAGGGTCAACCTTATGTCTGACCGAGGTCATGACTAGCACAGTGAGAAAACTATAAGTAAACATTCCATTTTAATTATTTTTGATGCAAAACAGTGCCAGTCACAACTAAAGAAGATGTCACAAAAAGAGAGCAGGCGACTCGCGAACTAATATAAGCCGGGCTTGGATGCGCCGTGATAAAATCATATCGATGATTTTAGACAACATACTTATCGCGTAAAATCTATAAAATGGCACGACAAAAGCTTATCGCGGCGCGCATCCTAGGCCTACAGGTCAAGCTAAAACTTTACCTATAACATCTCATGTAGTTGTATTAGGTGCTATTTTGCAAAAAACAAACGTATTTGTAACTCTACAATAATAAGTATAGTATTTCTGAGCACACTATTCTCACTCTTATATCGAACTAAACTCTCGCTCGTAGTAACTCCAATGTTTATACAGTAATAATATATGGCCAGTTGTTGGGACAGGCCATTGTATTTTACAAGTAGTGATAGATAGCGTCTGGTAGCAAAGATTTAGGCCGTGACACACTCTAAAATAGAAGTTTATAAACTTTCTAGCAATAAAAGCTTGTGGGAAATGAAGGATTCGGAGAAAAAAGGTTCGAATAAACTTAACGTTTCAAGGAAATAAGATTCACGATAAAAATTAAAAAATGCGATAGATAGAGACACTTTACTGAAATCGAAATATTACTAGGGAAAGTCGTTAGGAAGACGAAAGTCTAATAAGTCGATAGTTTTTATTTATTTATTTATTATTACATTATTTAGCCGTTACATCTTTGATTTAAATAGTGTCTTAAATCCTCTTAAGATTTGTCTAGACACTATTGTTCTCTATACAAATAAAATAAACGTTGTAGTATAAGCATTCACAATTTGTAAAATACTAACTCAGCACCAGCCCATAATATGTTGTCCCGAAGTGGTGGTAGGGCAAGCTATATTTGGGACGTAATAAGCGCCTAACGGGCTAAAAAGACTTAAGTACTGAATAAAAGCTTTGACTTTGACTTATCTACTAAACAATAATTCTACTAAGCAATCACAATTTTGTGAAAATCGAAAAAAAAAAACAATATTTTTTTATTAGCTTTTATTGCTTTAAATATAAAGAGAAATATAAAGCTTATTGGGTTATCCATCGTCCCCAGATTTTTACAAATGGCGGCCCTAAACTACCATGTTTGTGGACCTGACCAAAGGATAACGGAAAGCACTCTTGCGCAGGTGCCCACTTTCGGCTTACAAAAGGTCAAGCCGATAAGTTCTTACAAATTTTACCGCCGTACTTTGTGTGTTACTTTTTACGAGTACAGCCAGCATAAAAATTGACTTCTTGCGATAAAGTGAATCTCCATGTTCGTCAGTCTTTATTATTCGTGGAAAATTATTGTGGATTTTATTTATGAACCACTAGCTTAAACGCAGGCCGCTACCAATCGATCAACATGGAGATCATTGGGGGAGGCCTATGTTCAGCCGTGGACGTCCTATGGCTGAAATGATGATGATGGAGGACTAGCTTTTATGCCTGCCGATTCACCCGCGTGAAATTTTATTTATTTTGTCCGTCATAGAAAAACTTTATCGCGCGCTTCCCTATTAAAAACCGCGATAAAAAGTCCTTTCCCGGGACTTAAACTATCTTGATGCTTTCCATTAAAATCAGATCAGTGGTTTAAAGAAAGATAGAAAAAAGAAAGAATATAATTTTATTTGGCAACAAAAGACATAGTGCAGGCGTTAATATAGCGTGACAAACAGACAGAGTTACTTTCGCATCGCATTTATAATATTAGAAGGGAAGTAGGGATACGTAAAAGTACATGAGTGTAGGCATTTTCACTCTAAATTATCTCAAGAAGTCCACGTGAGGTCTCAAAGTGACACATCTCTACTGAAACTCAATGGGAGTGAGGATAATGACGATGATTTAAAAATAATTAATTTCATAACTCGATAGGTACCTAATTGATTTTTTAATTTCTTGACACTGGCCTTATGTGCAAGCCGCACGTAGCCATATTAAAAAAAAGATTTTTTGGAACGTATATTATTGACAGTTAGTGCATCTTATTTCTTAAAACATAAGGGTCATTACCTGTCAGCGAATCCATTCGGTGACCGTAAAAGAGACAGGTTGTGTGACATTTTTCAAGTTTAGTGTTGAAATTGTATGCAAGAGCTGTCTGATACATTGAAATTTATTATTGCTTTTCCAATTTTTGTAACTACAGATTTGCGCACTCTACTTTTTAGTGAGTATGATGAATTTATGAAATTGGAAGTGCCTTATTTAACTAATATAGTTCTAAATAAAGGAGAAATATGAATGAAATTAGGGGTTATTTTGTAGGTAAAAAACGAATTTTATGTGATTTTAAATGCTGTTAAAAACATAATTTTCAAAAGAGTTTCGGTATTATCATTTCTTTGAATCTATTTAATGAAAAAAACTACCTAATTAGGTAGGTACCTAACAATTGTTCAAGAAAATTAAGAAAACTAAAAAAAAAATCGATTTTATTTACATTTCCTTAATTAGACTTCAACGCGTTACGATTTTTTCTTATTTTTTTTTACAAAAAGAAACTTTTTTGTTCAAAAATTTTATTAAAAATTAACGGTTTTCTAGAAAGTTCGTGACTCCATAAGATCCTCATTTGTTCTTGCAGTGATTTTGACCCAATTGAGGGCACCTTTGTGCGGGCCGACGCACGATTGCGTTTATGCGAATTATGTATACCGGGCACCGGCAGATTGAGGTAAACAAGGCATTTTATGTGCTTGGAATAGGGGTGATTTTGCAACTAAAATGTATAGCCTGAAGTGCTGTCGCTGTACATAATATAAGCACGATAAGTAAGTATGTATACTACTGGTAGACTCGTGCGTCTGTGGTTGATCATTACGTGCTTGGTCCTAAAATGTAAACTAAAATCTTGATTTTATTTCAGTAAATTAGTTCCTTCTACTGAAAGAATTATTTGCGGTGTTTTAAGTGTAAGCTCCGATCGTATCGTATCGTAATCTAACTACCCAATCTATATTTATTATAAAAATCTCGTGTCATTGTGTTTGTAACAAAACTCATCTGAAACGGCTTGAGTGCTTGACCGATTCTTATTTTTAGTGGGTACATACATTTAGTAGGTCTGAGTATATGACGTAAACTATTTTTCATACCCCTAGGTGAAAAACTAACAAGGTTTGCTGGGTCAGCTAGTCTTACATTAAAAACTTATAAAGATACTTAGTCCAGTCATTAAAGCATTATAGATGGAAATCCGTGGAACACATTTTTTGACTTCGGGACTTTATTTAGACTAGTTAGGAGGTGAACATAGCAAAAGTCCCCGCCCTTAGCCCTTGAGCCGGCGGGGAGAGGGGGGTTTAAAGATACCACTTTTCGGTTTTTCGCTTAATCCTCGGAAACTATGCGTCCTAGTGACATGACTACTATGAACCAAAAAAAGCTTATTCAATTTGCTACAGGTGAGATAGTCAAGTTTTTCTATATCTTGTATAGTTTTCGCGGCATCTGCTCTAGAAGGTCTGTAATATTGGAAATTTTATTTTTGTCTTACATGTTTCCTTTAGGAGAAAATCGACTAAATCAACATTGAGCTAATATTCTAGACATGCGGAAGCACGTTAAGCCTAGTTCCAGGGAGGGGACTGCACCGTGCGTATATTTAGACGAACCAATTGGATCCACTTTTGACTTCTCATCACTCAAAAAGTACTGTGCATTAACACTTCAAATTTGGCTCATGTGTTGAGACTTGCAAGATAAACAACAGCTTTAAACATAAATAAGTATACCTCAAACGGTTCTTTAGGTATTGACGTCTAAAAATCTACATGGCTGACCTATAAGACCAAATTCTAACCACTTCCAGATGACCTTGAAGGTTCAAATTTGGCATCCAGATAGGCAGTCCTGTAAATACAAAGGAACAAATAAAAAACCAGTAAATTTTAACATTTCACAGGTGATAGATAGATTTTAGTGTCCTAAATGTCGATTTTTGAACGTCAATACCTAAATAACCGTTTGAGGTATATTTATGAAATTTGAAGCTGATGTTTATCTTGCAAGTCTCAACACATGAGTCTAATTTGAAGTGTTAATGCACAGTGCTTTTTGAGTGACGAGGAGTCAAAAGTGGATCCAATTAGTTCGTCTAAATATACGCACGATGCAGTCCCCTTTCTGGAACTAGGCTTAACATGCTCCCGCATGTCTATAATGTTTGCTCAATGTTGATTTAGTCGATTTTCTCCTGATGGGAACATGTAAGACAAAATTAAAATTTCCAATATTACAGACCTTCTAGAACAGATGCCGCGAAAACTATACAAGATATAGAAAAACTTGATTGTCTCACCTGTAGCAAATTGAATAAGCTTTTTTTGGTTCATAGTAGCCATGTCCCTAGGACGCATAGTTTCCGAGGATTAAGCGAAAAACCGAAAAGTGGTACCATTAAACCCCCCTCTCCCCGCCGGCTCAAGGGCTAAGGGCGAGGACTTTTGCTATGTTCACCTCCTAACTAGTCTAAATAAAGTCTCGAGGTCAGAAATTGTGTTCCAGGGATTTCTCTCTACACCGTCGTTAAAGCATTCATTGACTGGACTAACTAGCGACTTCGTACTCATGGATCCCGTTTTAGCCCTTTAGGGGTGGAGTTTCGTAAAGTCCTTTCTTAGCGGATGCCTACATCATAACATCTACCTGCATGCTAATTTTTAGCCCGATCCGTCTAGTGGTTTGGGCTGTGCGTTTATAGATCACTATGTCAGTCAGCCAGTCAGTCAGTCACCTTTGAGTTATATACCTATATTTAGATATTTCTTCGAAGATCTTGTTCTGTGCCAAAAGCCTTTCGTATGCAGGATTATTATCACCTGCTATCGTATTGATAACGCGTGCTTGAGTCAGTTTATGGTGGCTTTAACGACAATAATTAGTACCCGAGATTTGATTATGCATAAAGAATATTCTTAACGCGATATGTTAACGAGAGAATTATGGATATTGCAACTTCAAGGGTATCATTTGAAAATCGTGAAGTCTTTAACCCTTAGGCGTGTACCATCTTACTTTAACTTTAACGTTGAAGTCTGTCAAATTCCATACACAAACACCGGTTAAAGTTATAGTTAAGGTAGTGTAAATGAGGCTTAATAATTTAATTATTACTTTAGCATATTTTTTTCCTTTTTGAGTTTCAACTTTCTAGTAAAGTATACTTAATTGAACTATAATTTTCTTTTTTTCTATGTCACCTAGCATAAAATGAAATTATCCTCGAGACTGCAAATTCTTACAAGCAGTTATTAAATGCTAAGTAAACAAGCAATAATATGTAACATCAGCCTTCTTTTTTGGATTTTGAGTTAATAAAGTCAATTATGTAAAATTAATCGTTGCTTAATTTAACTAAATTGACTATCAATAAACTGTAAAAACTTAAATAAATATGCTTCAAAATGTAAGAACAAGTTACAATTAACTAATACCTGTTTGAAATTGTCACAGCGATCTAAAAGTTAAATTATAGGTCTAGTTTAAATTCGGCCGTCATTTGTTATCGCTTTCTCTTTATTGCCTTTTGCTAATTAATTTTAATACCGACACACTATAAACATGATGCTTTAGATAACTGCTGCAATGAGTATAATCTCTATTATAAGAGGATGTAATAAATGTGTAGTGATTATACCATTTTTTGAATTCTAAATGCCTTTTTATTTAAATAAATTACATATTTGACTGGTATTTCGCTTGATGTTAATATTTTTAATATGATTGAAAGTATTTTTATATTTTTTCCAAAATGATTTGAGATACAGGCCAAGAGCTTCCTCGTAGTGCATAAAAAATATTTTTACAGGGCGACATTGTATAGGTATGAATAAACGAAATTGCGATGGTAATCTGGTAGAGAATGCCTTATGGCATTAAGTTCTTTATGGTCCTACGAATTTATATGTCATGAAAGATTGAATAAATAATCCCATGGGTGTCGCTAAGTTTTGAACCAACATGAAGACCAATATCTAAATTAAGATAAAATCTCTATAAAATATCTCATTGGAAAAACTAAGTTAAGACTTACGTCGTTCTCCTCGTCGTTTCCATTCGCGTAGTCATCATGCCTGTTCATGTCCTCACTGTTCTCATCCCTTTCCATAACATCCACACCATCCTTCAAAGAATACTCCTCAATCCCATTCTCTATGCATCTATGATCATTTGTCTCATCCCGGTGACCATTTTTGTAATCTGAATCACTCCCTGGATGCCTAAGCTCCAGCCTTATTGTTCTATTAGAATCCTTGTCTATACTTATATTTAATTCCGTATTTACGTAATTATCTTCTATATTTTTTGAAGTTTTCCTTTTAGGGGATATTTCTTTGTTAATCAACTTCAAATTGTTATTATTAAACGCGTCGGGTTTCTTAAGATTTTCATCTCCGTATTCATCTTGCAGTTTCTTGCGCTTAAAATTGTCCGTAAAAATGTCGTCGACGATTAAATTTTGTTGCCCAATCATGCCGGGCAGGTCCACGTTCATTTTGGTCATCTTAGCGAAAGGCTCAAAGGAACCTAATTGGTCACATTGTACGCGGCACGGGGTTATCGCATTGTCGGTTTAACATGGCGTAAATCATCGATCGATGATTATCTCCAAGTATGATGACCGCACCACCCACCACTATACCCTGAACCCCGATTTCAGATGTAACAACAACCCAAAAATCGATTTGTTCAAGACCAACCTTCACTGGTCCACATCTACCTATTGTTACAGCGTTGGGCAACCATCGTGAACTTTTACACGATTATTGTACCGCCATTACATTTCGTATGAGAATTCTATTTTCTTTAGATCGATGATTTGAAATCCATCTCGTTCTTGCGCATGAACCCGTCCCGCTCTAACAACAAATAATGTTATTGTTTACTTGCCCCGTTACTGATGGTAAAGGAAATCGTTGTTCATCACGTCCAATATGTGATTATCTTTGCGGGGTATTATTTCAGTGTTGGAGGATAACTTTATCGATTTTTTATCTATTTAGAGGTAACACTGGCCGGTAACACTGCACGTTTTGAAAAAAGTTGCACTGTACAAAAGGCACGTTCCGAGTTCGAATTTTGGGAGAGTCGATTTAAATTTGGAATGTTCGCGCGCCACGTGAGCTTCGCGCGCGTCGCTCGGGGCGGTCACATGGAGTGCGCAGACGCAGGCCCCGAGACATGATAGAGACGGGGAGAGACGAGTATACGGCGACCGCAGATAAAACGGTAAGAGCTTTTCGGAGCTTTTGCTTTTGCTTACAGTCGACAGCATAATATTATTAGACTGTATACGGGCTATTTTTCAACAAGAATATAGGTACATTCTTGTTGCAAAATAGCCCACAACCATAAATCACAACGAGATAAGACGCCACTGTGTTTAGCTTGATGCTGTCCGCACATCATATTACAGTAAATTCACGAACAATGAATTTATTTGATTTAAAAAATAATTAATTTATGCAGTCTTAACTGTTACGGGGCTATAAAAATAATGCATAAACACGAAAGATCATGTACAAATTTTAATAGGTAACTAAAAATTAAAAAAATTTAAAAACAATCTTACTGAATTTTATTCCAATACATTACTTGTACCTTTACTTTGACTAAAAAAAAAAGTTTTCTATTGTTAATTAATACGTTGAATAAGATTAGCACATTGACTGTTTGTCTGTATTAATTATTAAGTTTATCTGTACTTAAAGTTTAGAGCTTTCATTCATCTGAAAGCTGCGCGTATACACCAGAAAAAGCTCGCTACTCGCGCCGCCGCGAATTTATAACATTGTTCCTCTCATATCCAGTTTGATCGCGGCGTGTGCGCGATACACCGCTACGTGGTGGACACGCGCCCGAGCGGAGCGGAGAGAGCTGAGCGGAGCGGATAGCGGCAGATAGCTAAGCGGAGAGCGGGTAGAGCTGTAAAAAGAGCGGATAAAGCTGTGGGGAGAGTTTTTTTTATCCACAACGAGGAAGCTCTTGGCCTGTATCTCACCTGGTGGTAAGTGATGATCAGGCCGAAGGTGGCAGCGAGCTTCGCCCGGAATCCTCAACCACGGAGGAACAGGCTATCTTACCTCTAAAGTAGGTAGAATTGAGAGGATAGCGGGTTAGCGGGTAGTATGTGAGAAGCAGGAGCCTGCATCTGTTGGATGCAGGTCTCTACCAACAGAGCAATATGGAAATCATTGGGGGAGGTCTATGTTTAGTAGTGGACATGCTGTGGCTGAAATGATAATGACGATGATGTGAGAAGCAGATAGCTGGTATCACTTATGGGCGGAGATGGTTTAAAGCTATTTATTCCAGAATATCGTACATCACAAATCGTTTTTCAGCAAATTCTGCATAATAAATCTTTATGTACAGTGACACATCCATAACTTTTCTATTATTACTCAAATTTTCGGTACTATCTAACCACAGATAACAATATTATCTAACAATTTCCTCAGGTGAAGTCAAGTGCTGCTAGTCCAATGTGAATAGGGAAAACTCAGAAATAGCTTGGAATCATGATCCAGATATAAACTAATTTAATTAGTTCTTACAAATTGTCTATAAGCTTTCTTCAGCTAAGTGTTTTTTTCCGCGTTCATCAAATCGCTTCAGATTCCGCTACGCTTATCAATGTGAAAGTAAATTATTTTAAACGTTTTTATAACAAGCTACGTAGAGCTCAAATTCGGTAGGACCGAGAAATTTAATGGGGATAGAGCTTCATAATGATGTTCTTTGCGCCTGAAATTTGATTTATTTGAATTTAAACCACAGACAGGCATTTACATGATTGGTACGATTTAGGAAAATGATTGGAAATCAATTTTCTGCGAGATTTCATAACTGACGCAACTATATGCTCTTTTGCATTGAGTAATTGATTTGAAACACATTTGTAAAAAATAGTGCGGATTTTTGGTTAGCTTTTGAGATACTGTGAAAAAAATATTTCAAAGGACTTCTAGAGATACCTGTATTGAGAAAGAAATACATACTTGGCTGAAGAGTTCCTATTTAAACAAGCCTTTATCAGAAGCAAAACTTTATTTTTTTTATTTTTTGCGCTGAGGCATTTTCTTTTACGAATAAAACACTTTACTTGCTTTGCTACAAATCAGCATGAAAATATTTCTATACCCAGATGCTATTATCCTGTTAAACGAAAGTTTACACATTAGTCACAACGTCTGTGATTCATCCAAATTAAAGTAAACCACTAACTGTCCAGTTAGAACAAACTTCAGTTTATGATAAATCAAACAGTAAGTTCGCTAAGTGCGTGGGCGCAGCTTTGGGGTCAGTATGTGGCCTTTGGGGGGGTGACCATAAGTTTGACAAGTTTGAAAGATGTATTATTTAGGAAAGAAAATTAAAATAAAACGGATAAAAACTAAAAATAAATTACTCCTATTTATAGTGCCGCGTCGTAGCGTTCTTTTGGCAGTCATGCCAAACTTAATGATTTGTGTAAAGCCTTTGCTCGTGCTTTTTCTTTAAGACTGGGGACTAAGTATGATCTTAAAAGTTGGTCTAAAAGGCAAACATTGAGACCCATTGACTCAAGAAAATAAAAACTATTTTTTAAACTAAATTCTTCTAGTTTAATGAGGTTCTTTTACGGAAAGTATATTATAGCAGTTTTTTTGGCAATGTGTTACATATTTGGTTTTTTTTTGCTATTATTAACGTACAGTTTTATTAAAACGTGAAGATTGGTGACTCTAGCTTCAACCTACTGACATGTCAAGCGACTGCCACGCACTTAACGTGTCATCGACTGCAGTGCGTAGGCCCAATAGCCCGACGAACAAGAAGCTGTCGCTAAATCATATTCAATTGTGCTTAGACAGTTACTGATGGACGATGTTGATGTTTGAAAAATACTTTCTCTATCACAAGTTCACCACACAATAATAAGGCACTCCTTTATTTTAAAATGAGATAGCTTTTATTCGAAAGTAAATACCTATACAATAGTGACTTTTAAAAGTTTTACGAAAAGTCTTCAATATTCTCAAAACATATCAAAAATAAAATAACATTTTATGGCAACTATACTTCAGTGCCACCTATTGTCGAGTAGCAGTATTTACATGTCAGAACCATGCTTTTCCTAAGCACTTAGTTTTATAGTTACACAATAGATGGCGTTGTACACTTAAAAATTTTACGATCAAAAAAATATCAGTGACAATAATTAACATATAATTTAAATTTTTGTTAATCGTGTATTATACAATTTTATTATTTTACTTTATAATGCTTGATATCAAGCCTATAATTTATTGTTCTTGAAACATTCACATACAGCATGCTAATATAAAAAGAATGTACAGCGCCATCTATTGGGGAGTAGCTAAAGTAGTAGTTTCTAAAAACTTACCCAGGTGGCGTTACTGTCATTGGAGACCGCTTGAAATGTAGGAACACAACGAAAAGTCATTTCTATAAACTTATTTTACACTTAAAATTATTTTTACATTTGAATTTCTTGTCACAGCTTACCTAGAACAAAACAAAACACTTACTTAGTGATACAGAAGAAAATACGAAAAAGAAATAGATAAGAGCTATTTTCTAATCGTTCGATGTTTTATTTTTTTTAGTAAAGATAGATCATAGAATCTTAATATACGAATATGAAAGTAGGTACATTCTGCACATGCAATTTTTCGAAATATTAGGACCTGTACCTCTAGTACGAAAAACTTTCGAGTTCGTTTCGTTGCGTATTCAAAGTGTCATCGAAAAATTTTGTATGAAAAATTAAACAGCGCCCCCTATATTATAGCCGCCCTAGGGGGCGCTGTTTAATTTTTCATACAAAATTTTTCGATGACACTGAATACGCAACGAAACGAACTCGAAAGTTTTTCCTACTAGAGGTACTGACTCTTTATGTAGAGTCACAAACATTGTGTTGTGCAAGTGCATATTCAAGTAAACTTTTTATTATTAAAATAATTAAATATTTACGGCATGTCACTCCATTTTCTTGGACTTCTTCAATTTAGTTATTTTCTTTCAGTAAAAAAGTAAACTTTATTAATTTTTATTGTTAGGTACTAACTATACAGTGACTAATCCTTTCCTGTAACTTTTTGCTCGCGAATTCCTTTTAACAATTTATTTTTTCGAGAAGGACCATTATTGTTCAAATTCCTACGTAATTAGGATAATTAGAGACTCTAGATTTTAATTCGTATCTATTCGTAGATGTACTTAATTTCGGATATTGATTTATAGATCGGGCCTGACGGGATAATTACCGCCAATTATCATCACCTACGTCAGTGAGATGGAGTAATGATGCCACTTACGTATTTTGGGGTTCCTTAGCCGAAAAAAAATATTTTACTGTTATATAGAAAAGATAGTATGTTCGTTCATAGCTGAAAAAATGTTTTCAGAGTTTTATAAATTTAAGGTTTTTAGTATTAAGTGCGTAATTACGAGCAAAAATTAAATCATTTTTTTGCAGGAGGATCAACAAAAACATTTGAATTTCTGCTTAACTTCTGGTGCTACCTGTGTGTGATTTTTTTTTAGTTATGTACGAACATAACAAATGGTTTTCAAATGTTATTTCTTGTCTCTTCGACGGAGTTTTACTAAAATTGTTATCTATTACAGTTCGAACTTCGAAGGTATGTTGATGAATTAACCTGTGAATAAAGTGCACTATCTTCCTTTTGTTAATAAATAATACCGTAGACAAGACACAAATCGTCGTGACTTCCAAGTAAGGGACCAATCCGGGACCATATATCGTAAGATATCACACAGATGATTTTCTTGCCTGGGGCTGCTCCAAATATGAACTTTAAGAATCGTGCTCTGGAGACCAATAACTGAACTTTGCATGTAATCTATTACGACGAAAAGATATGTTACTATAGTATTCCATGTTCTAGAAAAATCCAAACTTCTTTTGAAATATATGACAGAATATACTGTAATATATCATACAAGAAAAACGACCCAGTACCTACGTATCCCGAATTTATAGACCTAAAGTGTTTGTGGTAGCGTGACCTTTTTAGTGCCGAATCCAGGCACAATGGAACTAATCCGTTACGCAAATAAATCAGCACCGGTCGAACACAGCGTAATGATACCTCGGTACGTGCCCACAATGAGGCATAAAATCCTCGGTGTCTGCGCCATAAAACGTTTTAAAAAACCCCAAACGAACCTCCGTCGAAGAAAAGCTACGCTTATTCGGAGAAAGTTAAGGCTCCAATTCGATCGCACTGGGATAACAATTTTGAAAAATGTTCCAAAGATTTATAGTGGGCGGAAAAGAGGTTTAATATCAAAGTGGTAGAGTCCAAACTGATTTGCGTTCAGTTTGGTTTTTTCGTCGGCAAAAAAGTCTGGACATGAGCGCCTCGGGCGTGGCACGGGCCGACTGGCCGGCTAGAAATGTTTTTGAATCTGTGGCGGTTAATGATCGCGCGCGCGAGTTAAAATTAGCTGTCAATAAAACTGTTAACTGCAGGCTATATTGTTTTATGAAAGCAAATAGATGGGTGCCGATTTTATTGGATTCCATTTTGATTACGTAACGCGTCTGTCTACCCCCGGTGGTGGCCGGCTGAAATTGATTGACTGATGATGACAGCCGACCACTTTAGTAAACCATCGAATAACATGTGCATTTTATTCAGCATAAAAACATGTGCGTTAGGCTTTAAGTTCGCAATTATTAAATTAAAGTATAAAATTAAGCCACCTTTTATGTCTGACTAATCTACAAATTCCAAAGCAAAAAAGTTTTCCAGCAAAGGAATATGTATCAAAATGCCTGCATTTTTAAAATTCGAACGTGCCGAAGAGCGATAAAATATGAAGTCGCACACTTTCAAAACAAAGGACCATAGACCAGATAAGGCAAAAAGTTTAAAAAGAAGTTTCGTCTCGAAGGAGGCGAGTAGTGTTTTATTAGTGGTTCCCCGAAAGGTCGGTGATTATGTAATTACAGAGGGTAACCATGCTCGGGTTCAGACTTTTTGGGGATAATTTTAGAAATGGACGAAAGGCTTGATAACGCAGGTCACGCTATAGTGAAATTGGGATGAAATAGTCACACCAAAATAGAAGTGGTAATGATGTTTCTTCGTAAAGCCTTTAGGACATTTGTTGCGTGTTAGATAAATAGTTTCAATCTAGTTAAAAAACATAGCTAAATCCTAAATAAGGACCTAATTCTATCCTTAATGGTTCGGATTAAAATGGAAAACAAAAATGTTAAATGGGACTGATTTTCTGGAGCTTCTCTACTCTTGAGTGTGCCTCAGGGCTCTATATTGGGACCCTTTTTTATTATTAGTCCTTTACTTACTTCACAAATAAGTGGTACGAGTATGTTACTTGAAAATGTTACATAATTTATTTTAAAACTTAACAGAGTAAATCTTGTAATGCTTTCAAGAATGCTGGTTCACAACATGTAAGGTAATGCGAACAAATTTTAATGCAATAAAACTATGCTCAATGTAACACAGGTCAGTTATACGTGTAATCATGGCAGACGATCGTGTAGAGACGCAGTTAACTACGTTCTTGGAAATTACATTAGATTCTCGACTGTAAGCCATACTTTAACATTTCATATCAACTGTGAATTACGTCAACTACGTCTAATAATGATAATGTCACTGCTGGATAAATTGATGTTATGATGCCAAAATTCGTCCAGTTACGTTTTAGCATCCTGATTTTCATAATAACAGCGCGAGTATGCATATTAACAGAACTTTAATGGGTGTAATTTATAATTTTTACTTAGGCAATTACGATATTAATTTTTAAATTACAAATCTACGTAAAAACGGAAGTCGATACTTTATGGGAAAATATTAAAATGTAACAAGTTTCATATTCGGAGAAATGGAAATTACACTTTATATTGAAAGTGGTAGAGTCGCATTCAAAATAACCTCTGGATGCGTATCCAAAGTTGGTAGCCCCGTTCGTTTCAACATTCCAAGCCCACGTGCTCTCTTTTTAAATTCAGGTGGTTTTTAAATTGCCAGTGATTTGTTTTTATTTTTTACAACATGCCAGTAGGTTTTGAGTTAATACACGAAGAAGTATTTTAAAAATTTAATAGAAACTTTATCTATCGTTCTTTTTCCTCCTAATTCTTTTACAATAGATTAGTGCATCCTCGTAAGAGGTATTTGGAAAATTATACATACTCGTACTTCCATACCTTTACTTCTTATTCTGTCTTTACAAGAAATTGCAATATTTATTTTTTAGAAAACTATTAAGACAATGATTCCTATAAAAAATATGTTACTTATTTGCAAGTCGAAGTTACTGAAACATTTAATAATTCTTTCGACCACACTTCTTTTATCCATTAAAAATTCAAACTAATTACTTTTAGTAATAACTCGATTCTTTCCTTATTTCTTTAATTTGGATCCGTCACAGCAGTCGTAGTGGCCCGGCCGAACTATTGCGAGTTTTAATCACCTCCAAATCGAAGGCGCTGGCGCAGGGGCGTGGCCGCGTGATGGATGCCCGCGCAAGATTGAATGTCCTGCCAGGGCTGTCGCATCCACACTCAAAAAGGACGTCCACTGTTGGACAAAGGCTTTCCCTAAGTATTACTTCCACAACGACTGGGCCTGCATTGCTTGCATCTATATAAAAAGCGAAAGGTCACTGACTGACTCACTCGTTCGTTTCAGCCAAATGACGTCCACTGCAGGACAAAGGCCTCCTCCAAGGTTTTCCACAATTAACGGTCCTGCGCTGCCCGCATCCAGGCTCTTCCCGCGACCTTCATCAGATCGTCGGTCCACCTAGTAGACCTGACTCACTCACTCATCACGAAATCTCATAAACAAGTGCTAGGAGTCTCAAATTTTGCATGGGTGTTAGTTTTGTATAAAGTCGCCCACTGCTGGATAAAGGCCAAACCTAAGAACTTCTACAACGACCGGTCCTGCGTTGATCGCAACCAGGTGCATACCCACCACTTTTACCAGATCGTCTGTCCACGATTCTTCTAAACAGACCCTTCTTTTAAACAGTTGCCGAGCTTTTATGAATTCTCATTTCTGAATTCCTCTGATTTTGATGATTTTCAGAGTTTCATTGACGGATCCGACGGCTTTCACGACGAATAGGAGTTTCAAAAGTTTCTGAATGATTAACTGGAGGATCAGGACCCAAACTGAAGTTTTTCCTTCTTTCACCACTATCTGGCGTACCTATAATTCAGTATTAGTTATGATAAATGTATTGTACATGCGTTAGCAACCCTACAGCTCTCGTCGCGCCTTACTCCCTATTAAACACTTACAAACTTACCATAACATACCAATCCAAAGCATTTTAGACTTTGTCCCCCCTTCATTAGGTCTCGTGTAACAGCAGACAAGTGTTGCCATAGTTAAAAACATTTGTTCTTGCTTTGAGTAGGGAAAACTCAATCTGCCTTAGAAAATGAATATGATTTTAACATGGTCACAGCTAATGAAGGAAGTGGTTCTCATTCTGGCTCAGGTATGCCTTTGTTGGACACTTAGTTAAGGCGCTTTTGATTTATTTGTGCCTTTGGTTTATGGTTTGGTTATTATTATTTAAGAGTTATGCTAGGATTCGAAAAATTGGTATGTAATTGCTAAGCATACTTTAGGTAGAGCTTCCTAGATTATTAAATAAAATCTAAGCAATCGTTTAGGAGCAAATAATTTAGGCAATAAATCGGTAGTAATTTCTTCCAGACCACTTTCAGATAGAAATAGTTTTAAAGAACTTAGGCTATTACTCGTATTTCTCTGGTTTCCAATCTTTTATAGTTCACTACTACTTCATTTCCTGAACAAATTATGTGTCTAGTAAATTTTCTACCCTTCTTGTTTTTATTCTGTTCGGGACTATTCCCACCTCTCGTTCCCGCTGTAACTCCTGTGTAGCCAGGATCTACAGCTTGACCGAAAATAAAAACCCAACCAGTGATGGTCAAGTTTGTCCCGGAGGGAAAATTAAACTTTTCATTATGTAGATGGTGTAAATGACGTTTTGTAACTTTGAAAAGACGGCTAGTTCAGTGATTCGTCCCTCAACAGGTTCGTCCCACTGGGACGAAACACTGAATTCAAAAAAAAATATATATTTCGTTCTGGATTCGTCCCATTTATTTTATTCTTTAACATAATGAGATTTAGTACCGTCAGAAAGTCAATGAAATAAAAGAAAACATGAATTTGTTCTAAAGAAATTATAGGTATAGAACTTTAGGTACTTATGTGGTGGCACGGTACTGTTCGTTTTTCAAAAGTTTTGATTGACATTACACTATCGTTATGTGCATGTACAATACACACACAAGTAAAGCTCACTCGCCTTCGTGAGTTGCAAGAACTGGCCAAAAAAAAACTAATCTAATCTAATCATATGTATTAAAATACTGGCCACATCTACGCTTAATAAAAGCCATAAAACATAAAAAGTAATCAGCTTCTGAATTTGAAAAGTGATTAAAGAAGCGAGATTACCACTCGCGTCAGTCGTGACTGCGGTGCGCTACTGGCACGTGTAAGAATATTGGGGGTTACGGTTATTACGGATTCCGTGTTACGGAATGATGGGAGGTGAAAATTTCATTTAACTTTGTTGTTAACGAAAGAATTTCAACACGTCGCGTTTTCTTGATTTTACTTGCTTATGTGAGGTATTTGCACAGCGTTTTGTTGCTGTGTTATCAAATTGTTTCAGCATTGAAGTAACGTACTTCTGAAGGTATTAAAAGCTAGATAATTTGATTACAATAATGAGGATGCGATGCTGGATGCGGATATTGCGGTGGTGGTGGAAGTGGATATTCTTGGCGGAGGCCTTTGTCCAGCAGTGGACGTCAATTGAGTGAAACGATGAGGATTAGAAGCAGGTGAAAAATGTTTATTTTTGTAAGAATTTGTCCCTTATTTTACAGCATTACTAGCAAATCGTTCACTTTTCTCCCCTTTTTGGGGTAAAGTGACATTTGAAAGTTGCAACGTTTAAACGAAAAACTTATTTACCAGAACCCCAAGGTTGAGACAAGATTTCACCAGATATCCAATGCGATATACAATGATTAAGAAATGCTACCACTTATTTAATCCGAACATGTACGGCAGCACATCTTTACATTTTCGTTGCAAAATAGCACCTATTGCAACAAAATAGAGATCTCAATGGTAAGCTTGATGTGCTGTAGGTACGATGTTTTCTTAAAGCTTATCGGGTCTAATCGATGTTGAAACAATTAAAGCAACCACCGTGTTACGTCGGGCGGGCGAGAGGGAGTGGTCCTCAAATTGCTTTTTAGGGTCTAAGAACATACGAAAGAGGAAAGTTTTTATCCTTAGGGTCTAACACCCGTTTTCACAAACGATACATGCTTAAGTGAAGCAGCATCGCTATGCGAAGTCGAACGCACAGCGTTGACTATAGCTCTTTGATTGGTCTTCAAGAATTATCTTTATGAATAATAAGTTTTTGGGGCCCTGTGCGTCCACGCGCACTGTGAGACCTCATAGTAATGATTGTGAATACGGGCGTAAGAATACACGAAAGAGGTGGGTTTTTATATCCGTAGACTACAGACTTTGTCGGCCGATAGTTCAATAGAGCCGTTATAGCTTGACCACTAGAGCTATGCCACTCCTACATTCGCGGGATTGAATTATTAAGGCTGGGTTGAACCACCTTATTTTAACTATAACAAACGTCATGTCTGTCAAACTCCATACAATAAACACCGGTTATGGTTATAGTTACGGTTAAAGTAAGGTGGTGCAACTCAGCCTAACAGATTTTATTGTATTTGCGAGATGTACGGCGAGAGCGGCACAGCTTTTGTGGACAAGCTATTAATCAGTATGAACAAGTATGAAAGAACATTACATTGGCTTTGGTAATTTGGTATCGGCTGATTCCTGATATACCTAAATTAGAAGTTGCGACCAAATTATCGGCCGATAAAAAGTCGGTAGTCTACTAAAACTCATAATGTTATGAACAAGTGCGAAACATATTATTTAGTGCAACGATTGGTACATATTTGCCGATTCCTTACACAAATTAGAAGCCGTCCAAATAAAAAGTCTGTAGTCTCTTATACGAGGAGTTCGCGGCAGTCTCTACATTGGAAGCGATTACCCACTTTGCGAGCGATTCCAGGCGTTTAGCATCAACACACCCTATTTACACGCGTGTTGAACGCTAGTTTAAAATGACATTTCCGTGCACCGGGCGTGTAACTTTTATTGCAGTGTTCAACATGCGTGTAATTTTTATTAATAATGACAATGTTTGGTTGTTGTGCCATCCGCCATACCCATATTACCCATTGACCTTCATTTTGTACTTGGAATGTCATAATGATCACAATATTATTTTTGGTACTGTTTTATAGTAATTTAAGAAAAAAAGAAAGAAAGAAATATTCAACATCACTTAGGGCCGATTTCACCGCTTAAACTAAACGCGATCAATTCAAGTTAATCTCAGATTACATGAACTCAGTTCGAGAACAAAGAAAGTATACGGAAAAAAGAGAAATAGCACATAAATATTACAAGGAAATAAAAAACTGAACTGAGCAGTGCCACCCTGGTACAACAGCGATGCCCATCGCAATGGGACTCCACTCAGCATATGCCGTGGCCCACACGGTGGGGAAGGCCACGATTACGGGAAGGCCAATTTCTAGACTGTATTACTCCATCTTATCTGCATTGAACTTTATAAGCCCTCATAGATAACAACGGGAATATTCCTGACTATCTTCAACTGGTGACTGGGTAAGAAAGGGAGAAGAAGATTTACCTCCTGTAAAAACTGGGAGCCACAGTCAGACGAGGTCGGACGAATGATGACAAGGATGCGTGGTCAGTTCAGTCTGCACATATTTGATGTACCTACTTGAATTTGGTTATTCTTACCGTTAGATAATTCCTGGCAATTAGTGGTGACTGAGTTTGTTTTTATTTTTATTTATTTAAAGACTTTATTGCACACACAACAATGTTCTGTACAAAAAGGCGAGCTTAATGCCATACGTCATTCTCTACCAGCTGACCTTGAGCAAAACAGAGATATTTAGAAATATATTTAGATATTTTGTTCCGGCGTTTCTTCTCAGCACTTGCCATATGTTTGTCTCGAAGCGCTGGTAGGGCCCAAAAGATAAGGAGACATGTAAAGTGCCCCATAAAGGCTACCTTTTCTTTATTTATATTTACTATATTTGATGTTCGTAAGTGCCACTTGTGGTCTAAACTGAATAAATATTTTTGATTTTGATTTTGAATGCCTACAACCTCTGGCGCGCTAGTGCATTGGTTCTGACTCACTTAAGGATATCGTGTGATTATTGAGTCGGCATCCTCAGTTGGTAGTTGTTCTTTTTTAATTCAAATTCTTTATTCATATTTAGGACCTTTTTAGGGCACTTGTACGCATCATAAATATAGCTTGCTCGGTTTTCTAAATACCTATGGGTAGCTATTTTGCTGCAATACCAACGAATTTCGTGCGAAACTACTACTAACCCCAACTGTGTTGGTAGCGACCTACCAACCGGGCAACATGGAAAGCATTGGAGGAGGCCTATGTTCAGCAGTGGACGTCTTATGGCTGAGATGATGATGGTGATGATGACGAACTGTGTACTGAAGCCTCCTATTTCCTTCTAGTCGAGAAATCTCATAACATTGAATCATTGAAACGCCGGGAAGAGTTAAATCTGCTAAAGTTGTCGTAAAAGGTGACTTGGGAAAAATATGCGAACATTTATCCGAGCAAGCGTGGGTAGTGTGAGCCAAATCCTCCATTTGCCTCTGGTAAGTAACGCCCGTATTCACAAACGATGCCTGCTTAAGTGAAGCAGCAAATCGAACGCACAGCGTTGAATAGAGCTCTGTGATTGGTTCGTATGTCAGTCACCCTGTGCGTCCACGCGCACTGTAGGTACGGGCGTTAGAGAGGATCACACTACCTAATGATGACTATGCATGGATAGCATGGATACTTCATAGACCCTATCTCGTAAAACTTTGCTTATAATTCAAGATTTTAAGCATTCATATTTCAAGGAAGTCGGAATTGATAATCTGTGGCGCGCATTAGAGAATCTCCTTTATCTTCCGAAACCTATATTTAACGTCGTTAATCTCCACGATAATCCCCGTCCATATCATTATGACATCACTAACGATATTATAATAAACGCAAAATTAAATATTCATTCTAATTTGAGACGATAATAATATCTCGGCGTATTCCGTTACACATTACCGATGCAAAGTCTTTATCCATCATCTACGAAATTAAAATGCGTTGAACGGAACGCGCGTGCGAGCGGGATAGGTGTAGTCTATTAAAATAATTGATGGCTGTAAATCTGGAGGTGTCATGTCTTCCGGTATTGGGAAAAAAATGAATGTCTATTGGACGCCATAGAGTTGCGATTGGCGCGTCAATTTCGACCGGGACGGTTGTCATGTCAACTAGTTGTCAATCATGACACTCTATTTGGTAAGAGAGGTGATCACGTTACGTCGTTGGCACATTTAGCGTCCAATCGAACGCCTATGGCGACACATAAAGTCAGTCTGGAGGTGACACTCCTGCCGATGGAAGGTGACGCCTCGGTTTATTCAAATGAAATCAATTAGTCGGATATTTTGTTGCAAAATAGGAGCCATTATAACTGGATAGGACGCCACAGTGTTTAGCTTAGCCAGTATATAGCAAGGAAGATGATGAAGCCAACAGCCTGGAATAAATTACTTTCTAATTAGGACTTGCAAGAAGCCGTCTTGGATATAAATATTAAGTTCTGATTTCCTTGGAATATATCAACGTCAGTGAGGGCAAGCTCGAAGAGCTGATGGCCGCTGGGGCAGGAAAGTTCTTGAGTGGCGACCACGAGCCGGAAGACGTAGCGTGGGCAAACCTCCCACTAGGTGGACCGACGATCTGGTTAAGGTCGCGGGAGGTGCCTGGATGCGAGCGGCGCAGGTCCGGTCTTTGAAATCGGAAATCCTTGTAGGAGGCCTTTGTCCAGCAGTGGACGTCTTTCGGCTGAAACGAACGAACGAACGAACTAGGGCAAGCGGAGGTGACGTTGCCATTCACCGATGCTTCTCATAAAGGTGATCATCATCATCATCATCGTCATCATATGTCATTGCAGGAGAAACTTTCTAATTACCAATCTGTTAATATTTTTTACTAACAATCATCATCATCATTTCAGCTACAGGACGTCCACTGCTGAACATAGGCCTCCCCCAATGATTTCCATATCGGTTGGTAGAGGCCTGAATCCAGCGCCTTCCTACTACCTTTATGAGGTCGTCGGTCGTATTTACTAGGAAACATAAATTAAATTGTGCGAGTGTATGTATTTTATAAACAAATTACATGTCATTAAATGACGTGTCACCTTAACTGCACTTAATTGATGCATAAATAATAATTAAGGTGAAGACATAAAATTGATGAAGTCATATTTTGAGATTAATCATCTGAGATTTATATAATAATAGCTCATTTGAGATTAGCTCTACTGATAATATTATGAACTTTTTTAAAAACAGATATTTAACAGGGTCATCATAAGATATTTTGAAAATGTGAAGAAAAAACCGTGGTAGACCGAATTCACGCGGCTGTAACCACAGGGAAAAACTAGTCAATTAATAGTAAAAAGACCTGAAGATTGACTAAGTTTCTTCCGCCAGTTCTTCTCAGCCCGAAGTCAATGAAGAGTAATGAAATGACTGACATGTTTCGGACGATAGTACCAAAATAAAAACAGATTATAAAAAGTGGTGGTAGGGCAAGCTTTATTGGGAGTTTCCCGAAAAGGGCCTAATTTAAAGAATTCGTACTATTGTGCACACATACTCCCTTTTTCACCTATCTTTTCAGTTCATTTTTACGCAGTCGGGTTTTTAATTTTTTTTAATGATTCGCTATTATGTCTGGTTAATGAACTATGAATATGTTAACCTATTTGCTGTTTTAATGAGGCGTCTGCTTTGCCTTGTCTATGCAGATATTTAATATTAACCGGACGAAGTCGGGTCTTCCTCTTGACGTTTTAATGCACCGTTAGAAGCTAAGCGATAATAACTTGAAAATATTACTTGAGATCGCATTTAGATTTTTATGGAAGTGTTTTGGCTAAAGTTGGTGCGAAGAGTTGTAGACAATCTTGCAAGCAAATTTTCTAACTGTTAAGTTACATAAAAGTAATTAAACATATTTTTTTTTTGCAATCAAGCTTTTGCAATATAATTTTCACAAAAATAACTTCAACTTTAAACAAAATGAGGACTGTTAGCTAGTCAACTTTGTAAACCTTCGCAAACTTCGCAATCGATTACAAAATCACGATAACTAAGTTCTTTTAATTTTGGTTCAAAACAGCTGTGGTACAGTCAACGTCAAATACTTAGTTCTTAGGGTTCGTCTCAAGTGGCCAAAAAGTTGATAACACAACCTTATTCTAATGCTGCGAACTTATTGGCTATTTTGGGTGTCACGAATTATTTGACGCTGACTGTCCCTAAATGTCTTTTGTCTTGGGACGTGAGGTGTAAGCGCCCTGGAAAAAGCTTAAGTACTGAATAAAAAAATGATTTGATTTTAGTAGATTTTCATCGTTCTTTACAGGTCTGCATTCCACAGATTTATGTCTAGAAGCCATAGGCAGTTCATTCATACCACATTATGTATCACATCTGAAATTTTGTACGATACAGGAAGCAGGAAGGACGGGACATGTCGCCGGGCCCTACACGCGCTCAATTACCTGTACTAGACACGACACGCGCCTAATTGGTATCAGTAATTAATGGCTGCTCTAGAGGCTATTTATTCTATATTTAATATAATATTAATTAATTTGTGAAGCTTGTCCAGGAATTATTTATTTAAGAATTTATTAAATTATTAATTTACGAATTATGCCACTACAGATTTATAATTACGATGTCAAGATAAGAGGAAAGGACGTGAACAACGGTACTTTGACTTAGAATATGTTGATGTACAGCAGCAGGAAGAAAAAAATGTTTTTTTACCCGACTACGGCAAAGCAAAAGGAGGGTTATGATTTTGACAGGCTATGTATGTATGTATGTATGTATGTTCATCTGTTCCCTCGTAACTTCTAAACTACTTATCAGAATTCGACAAATGACATATCATTAGAAGCGTTTTAATTGTCCGCTGGTTATAGGCTATATGGGGTTTCACAAAATCTAATGTGGCGCCTTCTAGCGGACAAAACATACAGAATAAAAAAATAAAGTTAAGATAAATATGCCGTGTTTGGTATCATTTGAAAGCGCTTTACTTGTATATTTTGAATATATATATATTACTAGCATTTGCTTGTGACTTTATCTGTATTCATGGGCTGATTGCATATAATTCACATCTTTTCGTTCATAGCTTCTTTACTACTTATTAGTTCATCAATTTAACTTTTGTTAATATTATTTTCATGTTTGGAAAGGCGTAGTCACACGTTACATATGCCTACCTACCGTAGCACTTTGACACCGTGTGACTGCGGTTTTCCAAACATGAAAATTACTATGCAACTACATTAGCAACTTTGTTCAGTTCAGTATTCTTAAAATCTTGTTTTATACTTTTTCAGCGTCGTTTTTTGTCGTAGTTGGGTTTTAGTTTTTTTACTTTTTATTTTTTTCATTTAGAGTTGTAGCGAATTGCTTTTAGCGCCAGAACAGCTTCAGTTTTTATTGTATTCTAACCAATATTTTTTAACGAAGTTTTGTCTTATAATTTTACTGATTTATCGTATCAGTTTCCCAATTTATTTCTGATCCAAAATTGCCTTTGCTTCATGCCAATATGTTATCAGAATTCAGATCGAATTCCTGTAGCAACCTCAATAGCATCGATAGTTTTTTTTGAGTGGACAAAGATGCAAAGGAATAACTTTCAACGCTAGCCCGTACTTGATTAAGTTTTTTTGTTCTAAAATTGAAAGTTATTTATCTTTATCTACTTCCTGTAATTTGAAAAACAAACGTCGAATATCTGTGGCAGCCTCGACAGCATCAATAGTTTTTGAGTGAGCAAGGATGCAAAGGAATAACTCTCAACATTTGAAGCGGCCGAACTGGCCGTAATTATTATTTTTAAATGAGTAATGTGATTGTTACTTTAGTGAAGTTCTGTTCTAAAATTGAAAATTAAAAAAATATTTATCTGTGTGCCAGCCAAAGTTGTCAAATGTAATTTGAAAAACGAACATCGAATATCTGTGGCGGCGGCAGCCTCGACAGCATCGATAGTTTTTGAGTGGGCAAGGATGCAAAGGAATAACTCAACATACGGCCCGGTCAGCGGACTGGCCGTAATTATATTTTTTATTTTTTACCGGCCCCGATGACAGCTTAATGAGCTCTATGAGTAAATAATTCATAAAAGCTTTTAATTTTATGAATGAAAAGTAGCTTTTTGTAAAAAAAGTTTTGTTATTGACTGAACATGACTGTCTCTACTGTCTATCAAAGATTGTAGATACATACTTACTTACTACTTAGGTACTACTGAAATGCAGATGATATAGGCAGAAGCAGTTTAAGTAAATTAAATGTCGTAGGTTCGATTCCTAGATGAGACAAGGTGGTTTAGTAAGCTAACTTTGAGGTGATTGTCATTATGATTCCATCTGTCTGTTCTATAATTTTTATCATAACAATATCATGCCTATGGTAATTTATAGACCACTAGCGGCCGCCCGCGACTTCGTACGCGTGAATCCTGTTTTACCCTCTTTTCCAGAATTTTCTTTGCTATAAACCTCACGGAGCCCGAGACCTTTCCAACGAATGCAAAACCGTGGAAATCGGTTCGTGCGTTCTGGAGTTATAGCGTCAGGGAGGAAAACCCGACTTATTTTTATTTAGTAGATAAAGATTACAGCGCTTAAGTTAGAAAATTTACTAATGAACAAAATCTGATATTTTTACCAGTTCAGTGACTTTTCTGCACTCGTATATTTTAGAAATTCAGCCAGTAGGCAAAGAAAGAACATTCGTAATGACATGAACAGTGCCCAGAATATGAATCAGACAAAATGACAGGTGTGGCTGAAGGAGCCTCATTTGCGCTACGTGACTGTGTCATTTGGCTGGATTGTACGGACGTGACGTGCAGTCTGGTAGGCCTATAACTTTGTTTGTAATTTCGTAACCTGTAATGAAATTACAAAATAATACCTATTTGTTGGAATGTCAAGAATGAATCACTGTAGATATTATAATAGGATAATAGGTACTTATCATAGTCCTCATGCTTATCATAGCGTAGGACGTCCACCCACAAGGCGGACCGACGACCTCAGGTAGCAGGAAGGCGCTGGATGCAGGCCGCTACGAACCAGTCATTATAGAAATGGAAATCATTGGGGGATGCCTTTGTTTAACAGTGGACGACCTATGGCTGAAATGATAAGGTTGATCATAGTCCTCTTGGTATGTCGTGTTTCGTGCATATTTCACAGCTGGTTTCATAAAACCGTTTTCTTAATTTAATTAAAAATATCAAAACGACATCCCCGTCCGCAATATATCAACCGTTCCAGAGAAATATGTAAATAACAACAACTTAATCTTGGCATTGAGCCTCCTTTATTCGGGATACGCACGCAAGGAGGATTTGCGAAAAAAAAAACATATTATCACGTTCGAAATTCGAAACATTTAAATTGTACGTTATTGCTACTGTGCACGCGGCGGGCTCTACCAAATTCCTACAGGTCTGTAATTACGCGTGCTGATTGGTCCATCCAGATCCGATGTTGCCAGAAATAAAAATTAGTCTACTAATTCGTGGGAGTCGGGATATCTTTTGTTTAGCGTGAGAAAGGGAAAGATTTTGAGACCGAAATTAGAACTGTCTGCGATTTGTTCTTCGTGTAAGGAATTTTTGGAGTCGTGCATTCTTGTAATTGGCGTCTGATATCGATTTGAGGCCGTGGGTACCTACATCATGTGATTTGAGTTTAACGCATTTAAAGAAATTCTGGTTGTAGTTTTATTTTTTTTCTATTTTGTCAATTAATACTTACTGAGTAGGTAATATTTACTCGACTGCGCCAGAAGGAGGGTTTTATTTTTTAATCAATCCTTTGAAGGCTACGAATCGACTCCTCCAACCAGACCAGAAACATCCCAAAACTTTTTCAAACGCAACTCAATGACAAAGGTTTTATGAATGGTCATTTTCGGCGTTGAAATAATTCAAAACAATTAAACCCGTGAAATAAGTTGATTCGAGAGGCTTCGGAGAGTTGTGAATTATCGCCATAGCCCAAAGTGCGGTGCCGCCGGATTAAAATAAGTTAATTCGAACGCACGGATGCGCCGGCGTCCCGCGGAGAGCTCGCGCCTTAGACCCGCCGGTTTTGGTAGACCAAGTTAGTGAGGAGTTCTGTATAATTAAATGGTCAATTGTTTTTAAAATTGCATCAAAATCATAAGTATATTAGAAGTCCACTGCTGGGCATAGGCTACTCCTAATATGTGCCTCTTATCCTTCCTATCACCTCGTAGGTGAACTCATAAAGGTAGCAGGAAGGCACTGGATGCAGGATGCTACTAACCAAAACCATTGGGGGAGGCCTATGATCAGCAGTGGGCGTTGTGGTGGCTGAAATGATGATGATGATGATATCCATTCTACGGCTTGTCACACACAAGCTGGGTCCAAAAGTCGAAACTTCAAAACTCTAATTAGGTAGATTGTTGGCCTACCGATTGTGGTCACTATAGATAGAGATAGTGCATCTGCGCTTGCTACAGTTTCTCAAAATTTTCCCTTAATTCAGTCCCATAATAATATTCAACAGTGATATACTTACAAACCAATTTTCAAACAATTAACTGCACTTCTACTCGTAAACGTATCTATTCCATGCAGCAACAAAAGACATATTACACACATAATGAGTTCTAGAGATACTTGCTTTTGCCTAGAGGTCCCTAAACACAACGTCAACCGAGCTGTCAGTAGTATTGACAGGTTGAAAAATGTTGCCAGTGCTAAAAAAACTATAGTAGAGCGTTCATTCATAAACTTGACGCGTGTTTGGGATTTGGTTTATTTTAATTACTGTTGGGTATTGTGGTTTTAATTAACTACGCTTGCCTGATGGTTAACCTCAAGTTCTATTATTGTGTAGTATACTGGGGCCTATTATCATGGAGTTTACGATAGCAGAAATTATTTTTTATCACTCCCGCCACACTTACGCTGGCTGTAAAAGTACTAAATTCTTACGATATCAATAAAGGAATGTTTGAACATCGTTTTTGAATTAACTGAAGTGTTAACTTGGCAGAAGCATCTTTAAGAAACATTTTCACCTTTTCCGTGAACAATTTCTAGCTTCTTTAATATATGTACTATGAATAAACTTATTCACAAATTAAGCTGTCAGTTGTCGTCACTACAGCTCGAATGTTTGGAGTTTGGACAGTCAATGTCAAGCCATAATTTCATTGCACATTCGTCGCCGAGTAGGTATTACCCAAATGTTGCTATCATTAAAAAAGGTCACCGTTACGTCATCCATTCACAGCCGCAGACACGTGAAGGAATTAGTTTATTTTAATTACCGCATGGGGTATTGTATTAAATACACCGCCGCAGCGTCGGACAATATATTTTATTGTGTTTCTGTACGCAACTGATTTATACATCTAGTTAGTAAGTTATTCGAATTTTAATTTAGACGAGTTTTAATGGGCCCGGCTGAATGGATTCTAATTAGGGAAAACAACCTGAGAGGATATAATGAATAATGTCAGATATAAATTCCTGTTATGGCCTTAGAGATATCGGGACTCCGGCTGACAATGGATTTTATTTACCATAACAAATTGCCAGCGGAAAAAAATAGACGATGAGAAATGAGTTCGGGCCTTTTTGCTTGCTTGTTTAAATAGACGATCATTTGTGGGTCAGTCCTCTCTGGCAGTTTATTTCCGGAAACTGATTGCCGTATTGTGTGTTGTCTGTGGTGCAGTGTTTTGGAAACGTGGATCGTATGGGGTCAGTTACTTTGGGTGATCAATAAACGCTTTGTTAGAGTTAGCAAATAACGAAGCACTAGGTGGCTATTTCAAATTTCAAATCAAAATTTGTTCAATGAAACACCAATTCGGAATGCCGTGCTTGCGTCTTACACGAAAGCCCTTACAAAATCCGGGAAAATAAAACAATTTAATTGGTAACTGAATAAAATTAACAAAACATATTTAGCATGGGCTAACGAACACATAAGTATAATTTACTAACATTAATCAGTGTACTTACGACAACACACAAGGAATGGAATTGAAAAAAACTACCTTAACGATATTTAAGTAGGTATTATAATTTAAAAACCTTCTTATTTGCACTTATACTTAAGAAGCCCAGCAAAGAGTTACGATTATGGTCGGCCATTAATCGCTAAAATAAGGCTAGTCCATTGCGACATTACTCAATTCTTCATTAGCTGTGTTCACAATTCATTGCTTGTAAATCATGAATTTTAAAAAAGGAACGCGCTCATTTGGCTGCCAGTGCGCTGCGCACTATTTAAAAAAAGAAAACGGGTCAAGCGCGTGGCCGCCATGATGTATTCAAGCCCGTAACTTTGTATTTTGTTTCGTGAAAGTTTTTGGAAATAATTTTTTTAATCGCGTGTTTGGAATGTCGTCGAAATTCGAAAAATATTTTGCGAAAAAGTACCGAATGTTGAAATTAAACATTTTTTTAGTAACTTATATGCAATATTTACTTATTTTTACATTGCGTTGGATGTACAACTTGGCCAACTTGTTTTTAAGCAGTAACTAATGGTTATTAAACTCTGTTTTAAATTAATACTCGTTGTAATACGTTTTACATAAACTTTGGAATCCCAAACTAATTATTGCTTCATTATCACTCCGCACACTCTACCGATCCCTAAATCATAAAAACAAAAGCAGTCCGAATCATGCTCATAACCTATTAAAATATCAGCAATGCTTATTGAAATTCGAATTTCGAAATAGCCAATTAGACCCGCGTTTTGAATGCGATTATAGATTATTGCGAGGTGGGCGGGGCTGGAGTGACATATCGTTTATTTTTTTTGCGACTGTGACAAGTGATACAACCTGTTTAGAGTTATTCATTTTTTTTAATTGTTTTGTCCATCGAACTTAATGAATGAAGCAGGTAACGGATTTTATTCTAAGTAGCATTAAGAATTTTAATCAAACTTATTCTTAATTCCGTTCAAAAGTAGAGACTGATTTAGTTTCATTTCAAGATTTGTATGTTAAAAGTCATGATTTCATGAAAGTCATTTATATTTTGCAATCAAGCTTTTAAAAAGCGCTTTGACACGTCCGCTTTTAAATTCTACCACTGCTTGAGGACAATAATGAGAGCCAGTGCTGAGAAGAAGCAGAGCAAGAAACTCCGCCACTATTTTTATTTATAAAAAATAAATCTACTAAAAGATCTCGTGTCTGAATTTGGTTTCTTTCATAATACAGTTGAATATTTGATAGCTCATAAGTAATAGAAATGTCATATTTGATTCAAATCTCGTTGAGCAAGGCGAAATAAAATTAACACGTTTACTGCCGACTCATTCATAGCTGTGATTGGTCCAGACGTGTTAACACTTGCTTAACAAGCTGTTAATGTTTGTCGTCTAGCAAACCGGGAAAAATACCTGTTTTTCGCTTCACTTTTTAATGATAACTTACCTTAAATTGATGTGAACGGCATAAAGTACAGTGTCCACATCAGACTGTACTTTTTTGTTGCAAAACCGGACCTATTCCGACGACATAAGACTCCATAGTGTTAAGCTTGATGTGCCATTCTTCAGGTTAGCTTTTTAAGAAGTGATATTAAGTAGGTAATTTAGTTAAAAATAAAATGTCCTCCATATTGATAATATAGTTGTAATTGTAGTTTAAATAATATAATGTGGCGATAATCACATAATCATACGATAATAAGTAATAAGCGCTAAAATAAGCTGTGGCCTTTTCGTGTGAATGGTTTTTATTATTAATAATTGTAGCTGTAATGTAGACCTAGAGCTTGTTTTGTCATTGATGTTTCATTGACATGTAAGGTGAACTATCATCTATCATTCAAACTGATTTTGTGCTTAGACATCTTGTGTAGGTGACAGTTATATTAGGAGCAATATAGCAATGCACTTTGGCGGCAGTAATGTGGGATGCTTGTCCTTCACATAAATGTCATTAAACTACGACAATATTGATATTGAATACACAAGTGACTAAGTTTTTTGTGCTGCTTCTTCTCAGGCTGGTCAATTTATTGTATCTAAGCGTGGTAGGGTTGAAGTAAAAGCTTTTTTCAGTTCTATTTTCAGCACTCCTCTTTGCACTGGATGGAAGGGGAGCCTTAACTTGTCCTTCACTATCTGTATTTATTATTTATGTGCCTTTCTGATTATTGTGATAATGTTTAGTATGCACTAACCTACTTTTAATAAAATACCTAAGACACAGGCAAACAATTTTGCTTAGTTTAGGTATTAATAATTTTACCTTCGCACACTAACCTTAATTTACGTAAGTGAATTCAAATGTATCTAGGCTAAGTTTTATTAAGTAATAAATTTATTCTTTATTCTTATTATTAGGTTGATTTTATATTGGCGGTCAAGCTGCAAATCAATTCTGGCTACGTAGGATGCAGTAGTGGGAACTAGAGAGGTGGGAACACCGTAATAGAACTAGCTAGCTCTCTTGATTTCAGGTCAATTTTTGTACACATGAAAATACATTAAAAGAATAACAAATGAAGCTCAACACCTCACAATATTGCGATCGAACAAACCCGTAATGAGATTCAGGCAGCCAGAGCCAGACAATGCAGTCAAAACAGCCACAGAGTCCGCTGCTCGCAAAATTAATTTGTCAGAATTACATTCAATAACTGTGCCTGTGCACCGACAACGACCACGAAAAGGCAGCGCGGTGTAGACCAAAGAGAACAAACTAAACCAGTCTGTTCCGATGAAGAATATTTTAAAAAATAATATAGGATATCGTTGCAATAAATTAAATAAACCACACAGCCTATGGACTTCATTGCAATGGATTAAAAGCTTAAAACACATACATACATTGGGGTCTGAAACTAGAGTAGCGTACATCAGAATAGAGTATGAAGATTTATAGAGTCGTTTTGGTTACTAAGAACTGATCCTTAAGATTCAACTTTAAAGGGACATTTGAGGATATGTAGGATGAAAGATGTAGGGAAAACATTCAGTTTCTGAACTATAGCATAATTTAAAGCAATCTTCGATAGATTTTAATTGTAATTTAACCCATAAAATGAAGGAACGAACTGAATTTAATTGTTGGAATTAATTTAAGCTGGCCGTATGTCCCGGCTGTTCTCATCCACACTTTCATGACCGCTCCCGTTCCAAATTTGAAATTCGAAATTAATGGCGGATTTGACAGCAGCTTTATTGTGTTCCTAATTTAAATCTTATCAACGCGGCGATGACAGCGGCATAATGGGATCGCCGGTTGTTTTTAAGAAGTAATCCTTTTTGGTGCGGTTTATTTTTTAATCCGTTCGCGTAGGCCAAGGAAATTAATTTATGGCTATTCGAATGTGAAATATTACCGAACTTATATTCTGTGCCTCCGCGGACAATAAAGGGTCATTTTTTATAGCAATGGCGGTCGATTGTAAAGACAAAGGACTTTTTCTTGTTTCTCCGAAAGTAGTGTTAAATTATGTTTTACTCAAGTCTTTATTTTTATGTTATACTCGTAGTGATGTTATGTATGTAATTGAGAATCGAATAAATAAAGGATTGTTTAAAGAAAATAATAAAGTTTTTAATAATGAACTTAATTCATTGCACTGTTTGCGGTCTACTTCACGGCCGACTGGTTGTTTTTTATCAGCTTAATGATTTTTTGTTTAAATAAGTAAAGAAAATACATGTAATTATTACGTTCATTTATTTGAAAAAACCCAAATAAGAATATGTTTATTTAAACAGATCCCACCTATGTGTTTTCTTTTAATTCGAAGTACATATAATTAACGTATCATCCAATCAGGAAATAGGTACACCTATAATAAACGAGGAGGTTTCTTCAGTCAATAACAATTACGTGATTATCCTAATTAGTTGGTGTGTACTCTATAGAGTACACAAGAGCTCCACAGCAGGGATGTTATGGATATCCGTAACCGTAACCGAAACTTTGATATCCGAAATAAAAAAAATATCCGAAACCGTAACCGATTCAAAGGTTTCGGATAGTTTCGGATGTAGGCAGTTTAAATTGTTTTTTTTTGTATAGCATTATATGTAACGGCATAACAGCCTGATTTACCTTTATAATGCCATCTAGTATCAATTTTTATTTTTTTTATTACTTTTTATTCGATGTAAAGTGTGCGCGGCGATGAATGAACCGTGTTGGATTACTATTGCAAATTGCATTCTAAAGCACAGATATCCGTAACCGTAACTTTCGGATATCCGAAATAAAAAAATATCCGTAACCGTAACCGAAACCGGTATAATATTATTCCAATATCCGCAACCGTATCCATAACCGAAACTACATATCCAACATCCCTACTCTACAGCCAGCTTGGATTGGTTGACAACGCCTCAGGCTGAATTATTTCGATTCATTAACAATGTCTTAATAAGTCTAGTTAATAATTGAAACTTTAATGTCTCAAGTATTTTCAATTGCTGCGAAATTAAATAAGAATATATTAGTTGTTCATGTTTTTGAAGATATTCTGATATCTTTATTATTTTCATCATCATCATTTAAGCCATAGGACGTCCACTGCTGAACATATGTCTCCCCCAACGATTTCCATGTTGATCGATTGGTAGGCCCTTCTTGCTACCTTTATGATGTTGTCGGTCGACCTTGTGGGTGGGATTTTTTATTATTTATTTATTATTATTATTTAATTATCATCATCAGCATCTGTAGTCTCTACTCCAAAAGCACGACCTTCTTTTAAGTTACCAGATGGAAATAAAGATTTGGCATACACTCCCTTATCTTGGCCAAACGGGTTGGTTTCTTAGTCGCATTTTACGGCATCCACAGAAAGAGTGAGGGTGGTCCTATTATAACTGCCAAAACACACGGCAAACTAATTATCTATACTTCTATACTAATCTATACTAATATTATAAATGCGAAAGTAACTCTGTCTGTCTCGCTGTCACGCCTAAACCACGGAACCGATTTTGATTAAATTTGGCATAGATATAGTTATAGTCCCGGGAAAGGACATAGGATAGTTTTTATCCCGGTTTTTCAAACAGGGACGCCGCGATAAAGTCTTTCTTTGACAGACAAAATTCCACGCGGGCGAAGCCGCGGGCGGAAAGCTAGTCTATATAAATAAAAATGAATTGATGTTCGTTAGTCTGATTAAAACTCGAGAACGGCTGGGCCGATTGAGCTGATTTTAGTTTCAAAATGTTTGTCGTAGTCCAGGGTAGGTCTAAACGGTGAGCAAATACGCGCGCGATATTGTTTTTCTGTGACAGACAAAATTCCACGCGGGCGAAGCCGCGGGCGGAAAGCTAGTTAGTAATAAAATTATTATACATTTACTTATGATACGACTCCTAACAACAACAACAGTCAGCATTGCAGAATCTAAAATGACTTCAATATCTAGAATAAATTAAAAAATACCACATCCCAAAAAGAACAGTTTCAACAGAATACCTCAAAGCCGTGATGTCTCAGAGTAATTTTCGCCGTGCCCTGTAATTATAACCTTAAAATATAACTTAGGCAAGCACACGAACATATATTTTTATTTTTTACCCATAATTATATCCTTTGTGGAATCTTTTAAATATCGACCTTCAGTTTCTCGGTTTACTTAGGGCGAGTTCACGCTATTGTAGTGCAATGGTACAAGCAGTGTTGCCAACGAAGTATCAAGCTCCCCACCAGAATTGACCTCTAAAATCACCAGAAATCCACTAATAAAAATCGCACCATCGTAAAAATCGCTAAATTTTCCACTATTTTTTTGTCTGGCAGATTTGTGGTCATTTTGAAAGAAAACAATATTTTTAAGATATATTTATTAAGATTTATTACCAAGAATCCCGAAACTTTTGCGTATACTGTGGTTTTGGAATAGTTATCAATGACGAAACATGAAACAAAACCGTCAAAACCACCAACGTTTTATTAATCTAAGCCACCAACACAATGAGCGCGAACGAAAATTGCGACTTTAGGAAAGGGAACTCAGGGAATCCCCGATAATAATTTATTGTCATTTTTCTTAGGTCTCTTTACTCGCTAGCTCGAACAGTGTTGCCTGCACGATGAAATTAAACTCCAAAAACGATACGAGTGGACCATATAATCGTTGTTCCAATGTTTAAGAAAAAAAAGCCTTAATTCTTAAATTCCACTAGATAAATCCACTAGCCACTAAAACCCATATTTGTCCGCTAGTAGGTAAGTCAAAACCACCAGATTTAGTGGAAAATCCACTAAGTTGGCAACACTGGGTACAAGTTTTGCCATTTATGTTTGTCTCAAAACTCTGGTAGAACCCAAAAGATAAGGAGAGAAGATTTATTATTTAATTTGATCACTCATAAGTGCCAAATATTGATCTAAATTATATAAAGATTTTTCATTTTCAAGTGCTAGTGCCAGTTGGTAAGACTTTCCTCGTTTATTAAAGTTACATCTCATTGGAAAATATTACATTTTCTGATGACTTTATACTACCTAAAATCATCAAGAGTAGGTATCTCAGTATTCAGAGCTAATTTCAGCTGAGGAAACATACAATACATTTAAATGTACCAAAGTAAGTATTAATTTAATTTACTTACACAGTTTATTGATTAATTGCGAGTGTTTTCATTCATAATTTGATTTGTCTGCTACAGCTACCAACGCAGCAATGTGTCCGCGGCCTTACCGTTTAACTTTGTTTCACAAGATTGTTTGTCACAGTCACGACGATTGGCTCTATTTATAAAATGACAGTCGCATCTCAAGGTTCCGTGGCGGTTTGAGAAAACCATTACTTGCTGGATTTATTTATTTTATTAGATTTACCAACGTCTGTTTTATATTAGTTTCACGTGAATAACTACATAAAAGTAATTGATCAAATATTAAACGTAATAAACATTTACAGGCAAATACAACTTGCATTATTATAAAACAATAATTAGCTCGAATTTGGATACCTATGCAGAGAATTTGTTTCTTTGGGAAATGATTCGATTTCTATGGAACACGTCTTCTCTGAATAATATTTTACCAGAACAAAGTTTTAAGCCAAACAAGACATACGAACCATTAGTAGGTAAATAACTTTAAAAATAACTATGTCACTCGTACCAATTTATATGACTTGTCCAAACCACTATCTATCCACTATGACTTAGCCAAATATCTAATTTATTATAATTAGGTACCTATGTAGGTGTTTTTTTATACAATTATTTTAAAAAATAGGACTTAAAAAGCCTAGTCACCACTTTTCAAAGTAGAATATTAGTTTGATGAAATAATAGCTGAAGACCGTGTTTGTATGTAGCAAGGATTTATTTTTTATAACTGCATAGTGCTTATTATACAATTATCTCCCTGGTGCACTGATATTTTAGTCTTTTTATGTCAGATAACTTACTGGAATATGGCAACTCTACAACGTAACTCGATTCAGTCGCAAGCATTATTTTTTTAAGCATTCAAGTCTGTGATTGTTGAATATTATGATCATTCACTTGAGGAACTTATTTTGCAATGGAACATATTACTTGAGTGTCATTTCAAAAGAGATACTTACACACTTCCCAATGAGCTCTACCAATAATATACAGCGAAATAAGATAGTTTGTTTCATTAAACGTATGTTTAATATTAAGCAAAGGCCTGTATTTGATGCTTCCTATGTTCATAAAACTCAAAACTCATTAAACATATTATTTTTTGCAAGTAGGCTTTTACACGTCCCAGTTAAACATTGTGAATAGTTAAGAGCCTAAAATCCAGATCTATCTGTTGCTTCAAGCTAAGATTAAACTCGTTGCAATCGTACCTCGCGGCAAATTTTTGTTTGGCACATCGTAGTTCCTGCTACGACCGCTAGAGGCGTTGTCGTTATTCTGAATGGCGCTTAGTAAATAGGCTGTGTTTTCTTATTATGCTGTGTAACAAGCGTTATTCGTGGACAGTCTTAGCGTCACATAGTCAGTAACTTTAAAATGAAATAGTTAAAAAAATATAAATAAAAACAGCGAATAAATAAACAAATTGCGATAAAAAAAACAACAACGTTTCGTTTACAAAACTGGCTCATGACAAATTATAGGCATTTTTTGTATATCGCGGAAAATGTGTAAGAAGTAGGTCTTTGCCCGCGCCAGAAGAACCAACGCACGAGCTTGAGATACTTCTTGCAGTAGTGGCGTGACATCACTGAATTTCGGTTGAGCGGCAAGTTGCAGAATCGCGCTCCGTACTACAAATTAGCGGTTGTGTGCCTTGTATGTTTGAATATCAAATTCCTCAAGTTGCTACACGATTTTTTATGGCTTTTGCGTGTTTTCATATTCCGAACGTAAGTAACTAATATTTTTTTATTAGACTGGCAAATACATAAAAATCACTGCCTAGGTAAACCTATTTTGTTTTGAAAAGCTATTTTGTCTCACACCTCAATTTTTTTTTAATGTTTGCAGTTTGTTAGTGAGCTGCCAGTGTTTAACTTATTTTTTAATTATCTATGCAAGATTAACTTCTACTACCGACATATCACACTGATTTTATCTGCACTGAGTCATGGACGTTTATAAGTATTTAAATATGTCTGGCCGTTATCTCGTCGCCCTAGAACAAGCTCTGTTTAGTTAAGCTCTAGTTAATTGATGTAATGGTTGGGAGAATTATTTATTTTAAATGTTGTGGTAGAGCGTATTTCTTTTTTCCTTCGGAAGAATCTTGAAATGATACAATCTATTTCTTGTTTTTTTTTATAACAAAATATAATTGAATGTGCGCTTTGGATTTGTTGTCCACCAATTAAAATGCTAATATTCTATAGTTCGTTTAGATTTCTTTAAGTATAATTAGATACGAATTATAACAATAATAGCTGATTGTGAACACTGCACTACGCCTAATTAATTTTCATAATCACTTATTTTTATACCAAATACCTAGTTTAAAAGACTCTATTTGATAATAGAAAATCATTGTTTTTAGACTTTTAATTAAATTAAAAATTGCTGTAAGATATCAATAATGTTTATCAATAATATAGTACTATAGTTTAATCATTTGTGAATAATCAAATAAACTAAATATTAATTGAAACACATGTCTTAACAGTTTTTATTAGCTAGCAAGTAATAACTGGTTCAACATTCACATTTGATTCCTTGACACTAATCACGCATAGGATCGCTCTTGTAAGTGGCACTTTGCAGCGCTAGTAAAACCACTGGCTGTATATGAGCTGTTAGGCTGTTATACCGGCTTTATATTATTTAGAGCTGGAGAATTGAAATACTCGTAAAAGGGTTTTTACTATCTAGTTAACGATTTTGGTCTTCTTCGTAGTGGTTATTAAATTAAAAGAGGAAAAGAGACTTAAAGCATAATCATACATTTAAAATGATTTATAAAGCTCTTAGAAATAACTTAGTGAACTAAAAACATGTGTGGATGATAAAATATCAAGGTGCCGACGGCTTATGTAAGTAGTAAAATTTTTCGTAAGTAGGTCTATAATGACACCTACCTATGTATTTTTTACTCTGCTAAACTTCAAAACACATTTAAAATATTAAGACATTCAATTGTTATATTTTTTTTTATGTAATGTGAAATAAAAATATAAAAAACATGCATTCGAATTTAGAACCACCTCCTTTTTAAAGTCGATTAAAAAGAGTTGAAATTGGGATATTATTAACCCTTAGCGCGTGAAATATTAGAATGTTAGAAAAAAATTGTATTCTCTGAATGTTTTTAATTTTCCTGTTTCGTTATAAAAATACATCTTAATGTAATATTAATAAACGAAAACATAAAATAACTTATCACATTAGTTAAAAAATAGTTTTTAAACATTTATAAAAGCTCGCGTAATTTAATAAAAATCTATAAATTCTGCCTTAAATATTTATAAAACGTTCAACATTTCACAAAAATATAAGTTAATTATGCAAGGCGTTTATAAAATCACTAAATCAAAAGTTCCGAACAGCTTTATTTAACAGCTTAAAGTTTTAACTTCAACTAAGTTTCACTTATCAGCTTAAAGTTAATCAAGTGCACAACCACTGTGTACATAAAACACATAAGTACACCATACACTTAGGTAGTAAGCAAGACAACATACCTCACGGTGGCACTGCATATACAGGTTCATGCCGATACTATCTATACTAAGGCAATCATATCACAGAGCACAGAATGTCTTTCCCATATCACAACAACAAAAGTTTTTTGCAACTATTACTAGCACACTTGTCTCTGTACATCGCTATCGATCGCCGGGGGCGACGTGTATATCACACAATCACGCGTACCAAACGTAATAATAATCGACCATCCCTGAGGCTTATCGGTAAACGACTGGAGGCGAAAAGGTTTTCGCTGGGGGCGAAACGCCGAGCGTAGCTGGAGGCTCCGCCCCGGGGCGCCCCATTGGCCAAAAAGCGGTAGGGGGCCCCCACCGCGCCTCCCCATTGGCTCCCCTGCCCCCGGTGGGGATACGTGTCGCGAGGCAATATTTTGACGATTTTTACCCGCGCGGTGGCATTCCATGTCGTGGCGATTAATTGTAATTCTTTATCGCCATTGTAAGGGTTAACTGCTCACTTATGGGTGAGTTTGTATGGATGGTTGTGTCAGTTTTTGTCGTTATTTGTCGAGGCCGTGTCTGAGATTTAATTCGTAACGCTTCTGCTCTATGAGCTTTGAAAAGCTTGTTTGCGTTGTGTTTGTTCGGTGATTATTTGGAGTAGTGAAGAGTTTTTGTTGAGAAAAAGGTTTTTTGGAATGTATTGTCCCGAAAAATTTGAGAATTTGTATTTTTTGCGGTTGTATGCATTACTAGTGAGTTTAGTTTGCACAATTAAAAAAATGGTTCGAGTTTTACGCAAAAATATTAGCATTGATGTTGCAAGACGGAAATTTTAACAATTTTGTGGATTTCGTTCACATTTTACGATATAATAGGTACATTTTTTCTATAAACTACATAATTTTATACACCTGCCTTGTCGTGCTCATGAATTATAGAATATTTCAGGCGTAATTATATGTATTATTGACTTAACTACATAGAATTATTCTATGTAATTATGACTAGATAATTGAACTCATAATTGCAAACGCCAATTAAAAATTAAAAGTGTGCAATTAAAATAAGGACTAATAGCTATGATAAGGGCGAATGACGAGTACTTACCTTAGCAATGAGATATTTATTTTCTACTTGTTTATATATTTTTTTTACTTTTAAAATAACCTTTTAACAAAGTTTTAGGTAAATTGAAGATCTAATGGCTACGTTAAACAAGGTTTTAATTAGGTAATTTATGGCTTTTAAGAACTAAAACGAATGTTTTTAAGAACTAGGGATATTATATGGTTATTTGGTAGATATTTTGATGAAAAGTGAACCTAAATGTTGGCTAGAGTGGTTCTACATACCTGCCTAATTGATTTATCTACTCACTCTAGTCCTGAAAACATGAAAAATATTTTTATTAAAACTGATTTATTATAAAATCTGCAGTGACATTTTATGAAACGTCAAAAACGTTTGAAGAGCTTGACGCTGTTTGAAAAGAAAATCGCACTATATCAGTCATTGTAACAGTCAGAGAAAAGAAGTTACTTCTGTATCAAGTTTATTCGTAGAAAAGCATCAGTACTTTGACAGTTTATTTCATAACGTCTCTATGTAATAAGTCAGTATTTCGTCCCATTCAGTGGCTCATCTTAGTTAGATTTGTCGAATTGGAGGTCCAGGAATCGCATCCTAGCTGAGACATCTAAAATTACTGTTAATTTTCCAGGTTATTCAGAACTGTCCAGACTTGAACACCTTGATAATCCAAAGGGAGATTATTTCGTTCTTCGAAAGGCCATTTAGATGTCCAAGTGTCGGGCTGATTGAGCCACGTCGGTCCCATAGGACGGACAAATGGCCTATCGATAGAAGAACAATCAGAATAAATACTATCACTAATTTCCGTCCTAGGCATATTTTTTTTTAATGGACAGCTAATTGACCTCTCGAAGAACGATATAACCCTGCCTTAGGATTATCATGTTGTTCAAGTCTGTAAAGCTCTAAATAACCTGACAAATAAAGAGTAATTTTAGTTATGGCCTGTATCTCACCTATGATGGTAACAGTAGGCGCACACCTTTGATTTTTAGTTGGCCGAGTTGTGCCCGATTTTAATTTGTATGAAGAATCGGTCAAATCGAATCGGCGTAGTGTGCGCACTCCCATACATGCCCATACTGATCAACTGCCCGACTAAACTATCGGCCGACAAAAAATCAACAGTGTGCGCCTACTCTAAGTGATGATCTTGCCGAAGGTGGAAGCGAGCTTCACCCGGAATCCTCAACCACGGAGGAACTGGCTATCTCACCTCTAACTGCCGGAACACAGCAATGCTGTTAACATTTCAGCTAAGCTTGAGGGAGTAACGGGAATATTAACAATTTTGAATATTTTGAGCAATAAAATGCTTGTGCTTATGTTATTATAGACTAGTATTTACCCCTAGCAGGATATGAACTTACAAGTTTAGTGACGTGGTTTCGTGATCGTCAAGATTTGCCATGTTACAGAGCTGTAGGAAATATAACTTATTTCCGTCATAGTACATACAATAGAAGTAAATAATTATTATAGGTTTTTAAACTACCTATGTAAGTAATTATAACGAAGCCAAATTATGAAGTGAAACACTTAAATCTAACACACATTTTTAGATAACAGTTAGGCTGAATTGCAGCATCTTAACTTTAACCGTAACTATCTTTAACCGGTGTTTTTGTGTAAAGTTTGACTTTTGACATTTGTTAAGGTTAAAGTAAGATGGTGCAACCCAGCCTTATTACTACACTAGCTTTCCGCCCGCGGCTTCGCCAGCCTGGATTTTTTTCTGTCACAGAAAAACCTTATCGCGCGTGTCCCTGTTTTAAAAACCGGGATAAAAACTATCCTATGTCCTTTCCCGGGACTCAAACTATCTCTATGCCAAATTTCATCAAAATCGCTTCAATGGTTTAGGCGTGAAAGCAAGACAGACAGACATACAGAGTTACTTTCGCATTTATAATATTATACTAGTAAAGAAGTATAGATTTTACCTATGATGCTTGTTTAACTTGATTTGTGTAGTCTTTCGTACTATTATTATACGAGAGCTAAGTCTTGTTATGGAATTATGCTGGACTTTTATGGTAACGCTGAGATAATGGGTTGAAAAGTAAATAAATATATACTGACACATTTTCTTACCATGATAGGAAACCTACCAAGTTTATACATTCATGAATTTATTTAATTTATACCCTACTTCCTAATAAGTGCCAGACGTTGGTAGATCTTGATCTTAAATGCATAAACGGATTTGGATGAAACGAGCATTCAGACCAAATTCGTATGTAAAGTCAATTCAAGGTGGAGTTGATTTGTGAATCTATTTAAAGAAATAAATAGTTTATGTGTTGTTTTCATATTCACTTTTGAAATGTGGGAAATAGCTTGCTAAAATAAACAGATTCACTCGGTCGCTTCATGAGATAGAATCACCCATTTTCTTAAATCCATGGATGAAATTGTTAGGCTGAGTTGCACCAACTTACTTTAACCGTAACTTTATAAAACCGGTTTAATTAACCGGTGCTTTTTATATGGAGTTTGACAGATTTTTGACGTTTCTTGAAGTCATAGTAACATGGTGAAACTAAGCCTTAGGAAGAAAGAAATTTAGTTAGGACCTAACTAACAAACAATATTTCCTAAAATACTCGTAACCCTACAGAAACATACTTACTTACATATTATGTATTTTGCAAATTATTTTACTTACTTACTTTTCGTAGCATATGGCTGGCTGTAAACAAAATAGAAAATTAAAATAAAAACTATATAAAAAATATTAAACGCTGTTAGATAAAATAAAATTTACACAATAAAGTTGTAGGAAAACTCGCCGGATCACTGAAATAGTTTTTCAACGTTTTCATTTTCTAAAGGGTGACTAATACCTATTGTAGACGTATAAATATTTTGCAAAGAGTTTGTCACTGGCTGCATACAAAAAAGTAAAACAAATTTTGAACTGAAACGAACGCTGATAAGAAAATACAAATAAAAAGTTTCGAACGGGAAACCCTGAAATAATTTTTCAACGCGCGCCAATTTAACTTGGCTATTCAAATCAAATGAAATAGCTATCATTATAAAGGGTGAATCAACTCGGTAATGAACCCCGAACTTTCCGACCGAATGTCTGCCACCTCGGGGTGTTTCCAGCAGTCCGTTTTCAAGTAAAAATGTTTGTTGCGGGCGTGTGGTGGGATTAAGGATTTTTAGCAAGTTTCTAACAATGTGGCGTTTTGAAATGCAAAAAAAAAGTTGGGGCGAAATCTATGAAAATTAATAACTTTTTAATTATGTTTCACAATTAAAAATAATATTTTCCGTAGTCATGATGAGCTAAATGATCAATATTGACTAGACTCGTAGTTCTAGTTCAGGATTTGGGTAAATGCTGGCAGGATGAGTGATGATCATGAGTATGAGAATTTAAGTACTAGAATCCTTCTATGGATGTCTCTATTACATGTTTTATGAGTTATACTAGGACGTTTTGTGGAATAATCAGTTATTTAATAGCAAACTCTGCTTAGTATAATGCGATACAATAACCTACTTTGTTATTGTATCGTAACCTACTTAGTTTGCTTTAAGCTGACAGATTTTAAACTTATGATCTAAAGATGAACTCAGTGTCTACCTACAACACATTAAAAGCCAGACTATTCTGCAAATTCGTGCCGAAACGCTTTCGCGGTCAATTGACAGCTGTCACAATTGGACCACACACGCATGACAGCTGTCACAGGCCCTCGGCGCAGCCTTCGGCGCGTCGGCAGTTCCAGAGAAAGGTGGAAAATTGTTTTGGAGCATTGCTTTGTAGTGAAAAATTGAGGAAATAGCAGACCACACATTGTCAGTCAGCAGATGTTATGTATTGGACATGTGGCAACATTGCATCTTTTTTGTAGTACTTGCTTATATCAATTGTGACAAAAGGATGGCCTAAAGTTTTCGAATTGCTAAGTTAAAGTAGCTATTAGGCCACTTAGTTTGAAGAATGAACGAATAGGGATGAAATTTAGGTTCACTGGACTTTCTGGAAGAAAGACAATGGGTAGGCCAGCCACCCAGTGGACAGATGACCTAATGAGGGGCCTAGAAACCCGCTGGATATGAGCGAAATACTGTAGAGCCCCTTGTTCACTACACTGTTCTATGGCTTACTATGTTCAGCAATAGATTTCTAGCTAAAAGCTAAAGTTACGAGTAGTTCTAACTTAACGACAAGACAGTAAAATAATTAACATTTGGTATTTATATTCGACTATCTCCTCTTTACTTTTTATGTCCAATCTACGACACAGGAAGCGATTAAAACTGAATTAAACAGTAATATTTCACAAAAGCAGTCCTTTAAAGACGTCGATTGTTATAAAAAAAAACATTAACAGCTCATTTGTGTCTAATTTAACACGGGTCCGGTGCCATCAATTAAAAATTATGAAGGTTTTGATAAATTCCCGCGGTTTTCGTGTTGTTTTGGCGGCAATTCGACGCGCTCGGTGTTACGTAATTTCGGATTCAGTAACGGTATTTTTTGTCATTCCATTTTCGGATTGCGAAGATACATAAATTAGGAACGGTCTTTTTATGATCACAGTTTTTTTAGTGGACTGCGGGCATTGTTTTGAGATATTAATCTGTTTGGTGCATTATGCTTTATGCGGTTTAAACTACTTACAGAATATCTACCATGAACGGTCTAAATAAAATTACTTATGATTATTATCAAATTTATGTCCTTAATTACATTTTATAACTAATTTTATAAACTAAGATAGGATTTTAAAAAGCGTGTTTCAAATCGTACTTACCAAGTAAGTAATTCTGTTAGGTTGTACTCGCAAATTCTACTAAATGGTTTTGATAACCTTTAAATTCTATGTAAGACCACCTAGGAAATACGAACTACTTACTGAATGAAAATTACGTTTTACCTACGTTAGACCACTTAGTTAGCAAATACGAACCAGTGGATGAAGCTAGCAACCTCAAGTAATTTTATTTCAATTATCACTGAAACTGCGCAGAGCTTTTACAGGCTATAGAATGCATATCAAACTTTTATATGTTATTGTAAAATCACACTTATTACAACTACACAATGTACCACGGTATTTAGCTTAATATGCCGTTGACAGTAACTAGATAATAATGAAAATACAATAATTCATAATAAATTCATACAAATGTCCGTGACTCCGGGAATAAATAAAACATGCGGGAAACATAATCGGTATGTACTTATATGGATAAATAAATATTTATCTTATCTTTCTTATCTTATAATAATTGCTAGTGCTCATCACTCAAGCGTTGCCCTATGCAGGATTCGAATCCGTAACCGCTGTGAAAGCTAAAGAAAGCCCTTACTATGTGTTTGACGCCCGTATTCAAAAGAGCTCGTGATTGGTTCGTGTCTCACCCTGTGCGTCCACGCGCACTGTGAGACCTCATAGTAATGGTCTTATATTTCAACTATTAAATATTCTATACGGATTTTCACCATCCTCATTGGAATCATACTCTTTGTGTGAATTTCCATAGGTACTATGTTCACCTTCTTCTACCTAGTTCCCATCTACCTACTTATGTCTTAGGTACCAAAAATTATCAAAATTGTTTCAGCGAACGTACCAAATGTCGTAACAAAAACGAAGACTCTCTTTTTTTAAATATCTGTTGCATACCTACCTATTTAAAATTAAAGAAAGGATTCGTTTTCGATTCGTGTGATCGTATGCGGATAATCTAGGCTAGGCTAATTTATCATAATAACAACTTCTCTTCATTCGTTCCATTAAAGTGTTGGCAGGCAAAAAAGCATAAGTCACATTTACGAAATTATATCACATCACACCTATTATACGCTATGGTTCGCGTGTCAGATAGTTTCTCACAGATTTCTTGAATAGCTTAACTCGGAATATTCTCATCTGGCTATAGTTAGCCGTTATAAAATGGTATTAGAAAGGTTATATAGAGAAACAAACTTACTTAGTTTTTACAAAATTTTTGGGTACCGAATGAAAACAGGTCGTTAATTTGACATTGGTAGAATAGCAATAAACTTTCCCACAAGGAGGTTTAGTTGCCATTTATTAAAAAAAAGATAGGTAGAGATAGGACCTACAGGCTACATACACGACATGACACATAAAATTGTCGATTTGTAAATAAATAAGTATAAAAATAGCTTGATCTTTAACTGACTTCATTCGACGTGTAGAGTTCGGAAAAATACGCTGTCCACATGTTTTTTATTTTCTTATTTTACCCTACAGACAGGTTAACCTTTAATTCACCTCTAGCTTTCTAATCAATACCCCTTATGCATAAATCATTAAAATACCGAACACGATCCTTAAGTTTTTGTGGCTGACCCAGTAATCCGGGGCAATTTGACTGAATTCTCCACATTCCCCGGCTCATTTACCTAAAATGCCCCACGCGAGGGGTATACAGCCAGCTCATGGGACTAAAAATAGGAAAAGTAGGTATGGTTTGAGAGATTTAAATTATGCCAACCAATTAATTACATTCGCCAAGTAATACGCATTATTCCGTTCTCAACTCGTCTGGACATCACTAATAAATTATTATCTCCAAATCCAAAGCTTTTCCTTAATTTTCATTTAGTTGTGACCCTTGTAAAAACATAGTACTTAATCCCAGGTATAAAAATATTTATCCAGCAGGTAACTGATTTTTAGGCAACCTTAGTGCCTCTTAGTTCTTTCAGTAGAGTAGCAGACCAAGTAGCATCTATGCTCTCTGACAAGTTAACAAGTTTAGCTGCCTGTTCACCCCGGGCTTTGGCCTATGGGACAATTACATCGGTATTTCTCCGGGCGGCACGCGATCCGTCATTACGCGCATTGCCCGGCTAATACTAGCCCTATCTTATATGCATTATGGCTGTGCGTAATGGGAGGTGTTGTCCACAAAGCACCAGCATCATTATAGACAAGCCAGGGCTACGGCACGCGAACAATCCGAATAATAATTAAAATAATTTTCTCTCTATAGCTCTATAGAGACTAGCGGCCGCCCGCGACTTCGTACGCGTGGAGCCCGTTTTACCCCCTTAGGGGTTGAATTTTGCACAATCCCGTCTCAGTGAGCACCTACGTTCTAAAAGGAACCCCATGCAAAATTCGAAACTCCTAAGTCCTAGCACTTGTAGTTTCTGAGATTTCGTGATGAGTGAGAGAGTCAGTCAGTCAGTGACCTTTCGCTTTTATAGATATAGAAAGAAGTCGGTTAAAGAAGCAAGATACTTGTTTTGGGCACAATATTAGCGAGGCTACGAGACGCTTGGTTTAGTCGTTTGTGTACCAGTCTACTAAGCTAGAGGAGAGCGTGGCTTTGATCCTTGCAAAATACAAATAAGTGTTCAGAAAAGTATCTGTTTGAAGACCAGTATGTCTTGGTGTCATAATATGTTAATTATATTAATATTTTTATATTTATTATATTGTATCTAGAATATTATGTAAATACGTAGCATTGCTTAGTTTGGGAATAGATAGCTGTGTATAAAGTGAAGGACATTTAATTATATTTATCCAATGTTACCGATTAAAAGTGCCGGTTTGCGTACCGGTACAGGCTGATATGTATTACCAAAAACTTTATGTAAGAGCTAAAAAAAAGATAACATAATGCCATAAGCACAGTATCTCCTATTTAGCATTTGAAAGCAACAGAAAAGACAGTAGATGCAAGACGACATTTTTAAATTGTTAAAGTTAACTGTTGGTATGTTTTTAACTCTACTCATTGTATAATGAACTTAGATAGAATGTCTGAAAGAAATTATATTTTTCATTGATTTTAAATAAATTGTTTGGAAAATGTAAATCCATTTTCTTCCATGTCTCTCAACATTGTCTCTCATTAAGATGTACTGTGAAGTCATCATCGATTTAAGCACTTATCGAACACCAATCGTGAATTAAAGTAATTGAATTTAATACGCCGGCGATCTAAATTCTTTGTTCCAAAATTCCCGTGTTCGCGTGCGGCCATCACTCAGTCAAAACTCAAATTATATTGTCTCGGTCAAATTGTTACACGACTGGGATCAATCTGGCCGAGATGGACGGTCGTTTGTTAATACGTTTAAGATTAGCTAAGCTGGACTTGGTTTGGTATTTAGAGGAATGGAAATTGTGGGAATAGGACTTTTTTCAGGTTTTACTGGTTAGTAATCTAACTGCGAATTTGAGAATGTAGGTTCGAAATAAATAAGAGTTTGGTTTCATATTTGATGCAGTAGTCACTCAATATTTAGTAGTAATCTCTCATACAAATACTAGTTACTACTGCTACTTTGGGCCTACCATTTCTCTGATTCGGATCGGGCAGTGCGTATGAATTCACTGGATATGTAACTTCAAGATTTGGATTTGATATAATAACAACTAAAAATAGTATTTGTTCGTGTTCACAGCTTGTATTATAAAAAAAATTAAAACGATACAAATTCCAAAATCTGAGTTTTAGATAGCAATGCAGCAATGGTGACCGTAACTCTACATTTTTTTTTCGAATGTATTTTAAGCTAAACTCTGTCTATGACGTCGTATGTAGTTGTCATAGACCTAGTATAATGCATGTTGTCCTAGTGGACAGTTCACTAAACACACATTTCATATGAGAGATACACCCTTTGAGAGCGTATTACCTATTAAGATGGTATGTAGATTATTGTATTCACAATTGGTTATCTGTATCGTTTCATATCACACGATATCGTGCCGTCACTACAAAGTGGTTTAATCAAAAAATGAAAGGGCCGGGCCAATCAAGGCATTATCAGATTAGTGCAGATGATCCCCGCTGGAATTATAATAATTTGGGCACTTTTTTGGGCGCCATTTAGGTGGTTTGGTCGAGGCTGTGATTGATATATGTAATGCTCGGCCGCCATTTTTGTTTGTTTTTGAACAACAGCTGTTTCGGACGTAATGAGGTCTTTGATTGCGATACGTTGAGTTATTTGGGAATTGGGATGTGTGGGTTTGAGATTTTGAAAAAAGCCGGTTAAGTATGAGTCGTCCTTTCGAAGTCGAGTCCTTTCGATTCGATTCCTATATATATCATAGCCAACTGGACGATTTAGCCTCCACTTTCCACGCTTAGGGAGAGGCCTGAAGTTCGTGTATTTGTCCTTAAGTCGTCCTTTTAAGACATAACTACCCGAAAACAGTAGGAATGGATTACAAAACGTTTGTTGTAATGATATAAGAGAGTGGTAGAGCTTTAAGAATGTTTTTCTTTATTCGCGCAGTATTTGGCATATTATATCTGGGGGCACGGCAGTGCCCCCACCAAGTCGAGCAGGGCCGTACCATCCTTTTCTCGAAGCAATTCAGGCCATTTTCGACCGCCTGTAACTTCGTTGTGGATAAAACTAGAAGGCTGAATTTTCATTAGCTATGCAGGCATTGTAAAGACACGGTATATTTCAAATTTCATTCAATTTGAACCAGTAGTTTAAGATTTATAACGGGTCAAAGTTTCTTAATTTTGTCACTCACTGACTAACTCACCGATCATCAAAATTCTAAGGCACTTCTAGCAGACCTAGAAGCTCCAAATTTGGAATATAAGCAGTGTTTGGTGTATGAATCAAGGAAAAACTAAAATATTTGGGGGCACGGCAGTGCGACCGCCAAGTCGAGTAAAATTTTTCAATTTCGGTCCAGTTTTCTAGATACATAACTGCTGTCTACAAAATACAAAAAGAAATGAGATCCCATCAAAAACAATACTTGTCAAAAAAACCAAGTCTCGCAACTCAGTTGTTCTACGGTAAAAAGTTGTGAGATCCATGTAATACCAATTCCAGGCCAGGAAATCTTTAACGTTTTACATAAATATATTGACTTGGCCATCGCATGAAAACACGTGTAAATTAAATTATTTAGTGCGATGGCCAAGTCAATAATTTATGTAAAACGTTAAAGATTTCCTGGCCTGGACTTGGTATTACATGGATCTCACAACTTTTTGCCGTAGAACAACTGAGTTGCGAGACTTGGTTTTTTTTGACAAGTATTGTTTTTGATGGGATCATTTTATCATTCGTCTTATTTCGTAGGAAGTAGGTATATTAGACTATAATAGTGACTATTGGAAACTAACTGCTATATTAGCAGTCAGCTATTTTCAACAGTCAACTCAACTTCATAAGTAAAATATCTTTTAAAGGTAGCCTAAAAAAATTAAAAATGTATGCTAACCACTATTGTCCAAAAAATCCTTATTTTAAGTTTTTATCGTCCAATTTTGTCGTGGTCTTTTTCTATACCGATTTATATCACGATTATGTAAATGTCCGCATCATCACATAGTAATGGACAGTGAGACATACCGGCGCGGGCGCAGCCTATACTTAACTGCAGAAGTGTGTATTAAAAAACATGTTTTTATGAGGAAATCGACCTGATCTCCAATCTTTATGGGGACATTATGGGTCCTAATAAGGTTGGGCTTAAATAATAGGCATTAAGTATAAAATAGATTGGGGTAATGTTAGTTATTACCTAAGTTTGGGGTTGAAAATATAAAATAAACCATCATAATTTGGGTTCAGGACAACAGTTTGTCTCTTCGACTTTTAAAAGGTAACTTTTCAAAATAAATAGCGTGAGGTATCAAATAATAGTAGTAATAGTAAATATTTAATTCAGACTTTCATTCATAGTTTGTTAGTAAGAATCTGTTATTATAATAGGTTTATGAACACATTTGAATAGTGAAAATTTAAATATTTCAAAGCTATTATATTTACGAAAACAGCTTCAATACCAACAATCAAATTAATTGTTAATGTATCTCCCAACAAGTCAAGTATTTAATTGCTGATTTAAGTACCTAACTTAAATCTTAATGTTATTTAATTTTAACGTCAAGTATTTGGCGAAGTTTCTAAACTATTATTTTCAGTAGATACTACCTCCGACTCCTACTCACTACTTTATTTATACCTATGATTCACATTGCTGACATTTCCTCATTTATTTCACCTTTAACATTATTATTTATTAATAAATAACAACCAAGGTACTGACCTGACCTAACGCAAGCCCCGGCTTCGTCCACAAAACGTTTTATAATTGCACCTCTTACCCCGTGTTTAAGAGTCCCCTGCCTCTAAATCCTGAGAAACATAGTCATTTGGATATTTTATGTTCTTTAAAAGTATTGTTCGTAGTTATTATCTTTTCTGGCGGTTCAAGGTTTTCTTGTTTCGTGGATTTTAGCTTGAGATAGTTTAGTTTATTGACTATGGCTTGAATAGAATCATGAAAAGTTCTTTGGAAATTTTCATACTTTTCTAAAAATTTTCAGAGAAATTATCAACTGAGAACACTTTTTGTAGGTTTTGAATCTTCAGGTACAGTTTGCTTGTATACAAATATCCCTACTTCTGGCGCAGTCAGGTAAAAAGCACATGAAAGATTAAAGCCCTGAAAAGGGCCCACTAATAAAGAATCTATACTAATAATATAAATGCGAAAGTAACTCTGTCTGTCTGTCTGTTTTTCTGTCTTGCTTTCACGCCTAAACAAATGAACCAATTTTGACGAAATTTGTCAAAGAGATAGTTTGAGTTCCGGGATAGGACATAGGATAGTTTTTATCCCGGTTTATGAAACAAGTTTTTCTGTGACAGACAAAATTCCACGCGGGCGAAGCCGGGTGGAAAGCTAGTTTGAAAATATCTCCTCTAAGTCTTAAGCTTAAAACTTTTGAATAAGAACTTTTGCTTACCGACAGCTTTATATCACTTGACCTACATGCTTATTTCTCTTCCATTTCATAATTAAACTGACGATCACAAGATTATTTTTAAAAAATCTTAGAAATATATCTTTCACTGTATTTGTATATACTGCTGTACATCACTCACTTTGCTTGCATTTTGTTGGAAAACAGCGTCTATTACAACATTTATAAGATGCTACAATACCAATACTTTGTTTGATGTGCTTATAATAAAATACGTGCGTCATTACGCGTGCGTCAAATTGTCGGGCTGCGTCAGCCAGGGACGTATAAATCGGCCTCGAGCGACGCGCAGACAGGGGCTGCGGAGCCTGCGCAACTCTTGGGACTAAGGGTTTGGGATTTGGTCACTCGAGTAAAAGCTTGGATTTGGTTCCAAAAGGTAAGGCACTACGTAGTGGAGAGTAAATCACAGTATCGTTATCGTTTAGCTTAATGACAAAGGCATTCCCAACGGGTTTCCACAATTACCGGTCCTGCGCTACCTGCACATACTACACATATCCTATCATAGGACTTGTTGTGATTTACTGATTTTAAATCAGATCGATCCCTAAGAAACTAAAAACTTTGTCAATTTCATTAGAAGGCATGATTTTTTTTATGTGACAGGAGGCAAACGAGCAGACGGATCACCTGATGGTAAGTGATTACCGTCGCCCATAGACACCCGCAGTCCCAGGAGCGTTACAGAAAATGAATGAATATGGTTTTATGAAAAATACTTGAAAATATGTATGAAAAATACCTGTATAAACATAAAGCGAATGGCAAACCACTTTACGTTCTCTACAATCTCCGCGCTCGCCCAAAAGCGTTGCGTGTCTCAAAAATATTCACAATTTCAACTTTTTCCGAAAATTGGGACTATTTATACCAAATTGTGATATATCGCGGCCATCATCCGCATCCCGTCGTTTCGGACATTAGCCGTGATTTATGGCTCGGTGAATTCGCGGATTGCATCGCAAATGACGGATGATTAGTGAAGAACGATCGTAACTTTGAATTAATAGAGAGAGGTAGAGCCAAAATGGCCAAATCAAATTGGTAATAATATAAAAAACTTTAAAATAGCACTTACTTTCAAATTAAAGTAACATAATCTTATTTAAGGTGGACTGATGACCTCATAAAGGTAGCAGGAAGGCACTGGATGCAGGCCGCCACCAACCGGCCATTGTGGAAAGCATTGGGGGAGGCCTATGTTTAGCAGTGGACGTCCTATGACTGAAATGATGATGATGAATTGATTTGCATACCTAAATGTTGCTAAATGATCTACTACCTACTTATTCTGGGCCAAACACACTGTAGGGACACATTGTATTTTGTTAAGTTTGCATGTTTGTATTTTGTTACAGTGGTGACAGTAAGGTTTATGCCAACTTAAACTTTAAAAAAATATATATTTTTGGTGTTCGCAATTCTTAAGTTTGAATTAATCAGTGAGTACGGTTTCATATAAAACGTGTTTATATGAAACGATACTAAAACATTAAACCAAGTGGTTTACGTAGGCGTTAACAGCCGAAATTTTGAATGCAAATACAGCCTTATTTTATCATTTACTTTATCTCTTTACTATCAAAATTCCAAAATTTACCAAAGTAAAAGTAGCATTGTATGATATTATTTAAATACATGCGTGTTTTATCACTTTTAAGTGGAATACATGGGTAATGCAAAGCAATGCAAAACAGCTATGCAGCCTAAAGCATGGGTTTTCTTTGAAAAACGTGGCCGGCAAAGGAAGTGCACATTATACAGCATTATCTGTATTTCAACGCAGATGTTCACGTCCATATTGCACCAATTGCTATAATCGATATGCTAATTCGGTCTAAATCGATACATCCAGGTGTGCTCGGAGCACGATATCAGCAAGATTTCGCTGGAATTTTTAATGTTGTCAAGATTTAGTTTGTTCAAACCGAATTTCCTGTTATATCGACAGTGTGTAATTATGGTAATATTGGTAATATTATCTAAGATTTACCTATCAAATACCTGTGCAAATACTCTTTTGACTTTTAGACATAAAAGATTTTAAACTTTGGCGTTCCATTTCAACTAAAATAGTAAGACATGGGTCTCATTAATAATAATGTAACTCATTAATAAACGTCGCGTTAAGACCCGTGTCTTACTATTTTAGTTTTAGACATAAATTTCGCTTTAATTTTAATCAACATTAAAAATCGCTCTACATTGGAATGTAAGCAATTTTTATTATTTATTTTGATCGTTCACAGATAAAAAATCACTTTCACCCCACTACAGTTTGTACAAATAGATTGCTAAACATCAAAGATTTCTTTTGAAGCATCAAATCGTCAATCAAGATACGAATACGATTTCAAGCATCGATTACGGCGCACCCTACACTCGCGTGCGGAAAATCGCATCACTGGCAACTTTCGAAATTCGAATGCTCTATTCGAATTTCAAATTCAAATTGAAGTGGCAGGTGGCGCGTGCTTTATGTTTATTTTGCATATTGGCGCGAAAGTGTGGCAATACTTGTAATAGACAAACATGAAACTAACATTTTGTCTTCTTCTAAGTTTGTATAGTTCTTGCAACTCAAGAAGGCGAGTGAGCTTTACTTGTGTATACGTGTAATGTCTATCAAAACTTTTGAAAAACGAACAGTAGAGAGCCACCACACATGTAAAGCTGACACACCTTCGTGAATTGCAACAACTTATACTTCTTCGATAATTTGACTTATAGCAGGCCTCCGTCACTCGCCTATGCCGGCCGAGATAATTACCTACAGCGCGCGACAACTTCAAGTTGCAAATCAGTAAGGGCCGCCACGCGCCGTGACGCGCCTGTGAGCACACGCGTATTTCTATACACGCTCGGTCCATTATCGTCGCAATCAAGGTTAATTATTCCAACAGCACTGTTATTCTTCTTTACTGGAAAATCGTAATATTTTGGAATAAAATTAACTGTAGTAATTTAAATAATGAAAAAAAAAACTACACTTTTTAAATAATTTTGAAATACATACTTAATATGACAAAATACTGTAGCAAAAAAATTATTTTAGCTAATAAAAACATTAACTTAACTTCACCGTGTCTATTTTCCGACACTACACCTTTTAAAACTGTGTGTCCAATTTCGAATTATCACAACACTGAAGTTTATTAATAGGTACTTTAGAGATGGTACGATTATACAAACACCACTAGATTAAAGTTTACCAATCGTAAATACAATAAATGCTTCTTAAAATTAAGTTTTTATTAATTTTACTTTGCTTATACAACCCTGACGCTTGAGCTGTGAGGTAGATGAATTCTGAACACAAAAAAATTGTGCGCTCTTGTGAGCGTAATAGTAAGGTGCGATTTCGAATGCACCATGTGCGTTGGATATTTTGCATTATTATTATTACCGTTAAAATGTCGGCATCTGATCCTACACAAAGGAGTGCAATTTCTGTTGCTACTATTATGTATTCTGTGCTTATAGCCCCGGGAATCGAATCAGAATTAAATCAATTTTATTGTTACGCGGTTTTATAAAGTGACTGTATGGGGTTTGATGGGATAATAACTTAGTATGACGTTATTGAGTAGTTAGTTACAAATATGTAAATAGTTTAGGTGGACCAAAGATCTGGTGAAGATCGCGGGAAGCTGAATGCTGGTAGCGCACAGGACTGGTCTTTGTGGAAATCTTTGGGGGATGCCTTTGTCCAGCAGTAGACGGCATTCGGTTGAAACGAGTAGTGTATCCAAGTGCAACAAATGGAATCGCTAGCAAGTAGAGAATGTATGATTAGCAGAGGGGAAGTTTTCCACCTTCATCCCAGGCTCGCAGCATATTCTCAGGTCCTCGATATCCATTACGAGCGCGTTTCGTGTCACAAATGGCACATACTTGGGTACTCGGGGTTTGGTTCGCTGCGTACGAGTCTCAAAATCTATTTACAAGCTTGCCAAAGTTTTTCTATCTACCTCCATGGCAGCATATTCTCAGGTCCTCGATATCCATTACGCGCGCGTGTCGCGTCGCGGGCGCACAATACCTACTCGGCCCGCCACGCGCCGCGCCGTGCGTTAGCGCGTTGTTTCAACGCAGCTTAGGGAGAACCGACAGTTTTAATTTGATCAAGAATGTTATTGGACTTTTGAAAAATTGGGATATTGGTTTATTTTGTCTAGTAAGAATACCTTCTATTACGCACAAATTCTGCGGATTACTGACTGTGTACTTATAAATGGATTCCCAGCTTAGACCCTTTTATAAATAAAAAAAATAGTATTCTACATTTCATAGTTTAATAGATTCAAGTCATATCAATAACCACACATTTTATAAATTCAGTGTAGTTAAGCTTTGAGAGGTGTTTTTGGCCTGGTGAAGTGTTTTCGCATTTAGATGTAAGTTATACTGTCTGGTATTATTTTTATAATGTAACTGTATAATATTTTTTGTTTAAATAAAGAATTTTGAAAAGTAAAGTAATAACCACACATTGTACTCGTTCTCATACCCCGGTTTCTGAAAAAAGATTTTTAATTGATTCTGAATTGATTACTTATCGTGAAGATCCTATGTAATTTATTATTGCACGTTCATAAAGTAATTATTACTTTATGAATTGACACATACCTTTCATTAAGAAGACTCAACACGAAAAGAAAGTTATATCAAAGCCATCAACTGACTGATGAGCTAGCTGTTCTCCTCAGCCTGTGGTAGGCATAAAACACCGAAACAGGGGTTAAAAACATTCGGCACGTGTGGACACTCGATCCGACTACTTTATTAATTCGCTCGTTAGTTAGCCGGTGACTTAATTAGGCTCGGAGGGCACGCTCGCTGCATTGTAACATTTTCGGTAATTTAATAAGGAAACGTATAAAAATAGGGTTTGTGAAGGGGCAATGGTTTGTTTGCCTTAATAATTTATAGCCTGACCGGGAACATAAAAACCCTCGCCATGTTGCGGAAAACTAATGGTACTAATTTCTTTTAATGGCAACAGTAACTGAAAACTTCATTGACATGTCACCTTGCATGTCAGTCTATTGCTGTCAAAGTGTAAACAAAGTTTATTTTAAATGTGCGCAATTGGTTTTATGAATTAAACTAGCTTTCCGCCCGCGGCTTCGCCCGCGTGGAATTTTGTCTGTCACAGAAAAACTTTATCGCGCGCGTCCCTGTTTCAAAAACCGGGATAAAAACTATCCTATGTTCTTTCCCGGGACTCAAACTATCTCTATGCCAAATTTCATCAAAATCGGTTGCGAGGTTTAAGCGGGAAAGCGTAACAGACAGACAGACAGACAGAGTTACTTTCGCATTTATAATATTAGTTGGGATTGCTAAAATATTTTTATAGTCGTGAAAGAAAAGTGGTTCACAATGTGTTAAAGTATTTGTCGAAGAGAAATACTAAGGATTCGGACAATATTTTCATTGAATAATGTTTCCGACAAAGGTTGTCAAATTGACTGACATGTTTATCGTATAGTACAGTCCACTATGAAAATTAGCTGTGGTTTGTTTCAACTACCTATTTTAATTTTTTTTGTCACTTTCTAAGTGTTGAATTTTATGGGATTGGGAAAGAAGTACCGAGTTTGAAGCGTTCATGAGCAGACATTGCAGTTGAATATTCAAGTTCTGAATTTGATTATTGATGAATAATAAAATAAATTCTACTAGCTCGATTGATGGTTTCATTTAATTTATTTAAATCAGGTTACCTATAATAATATTTTTTGTTAATTTATGAAAATATCAAATTAGCCCGTAATCCTGAATCCTGATACATAAAGTTAGCTTATTAATTTAACACAGGTACGACTGTACTCAGTGTTGCACTATCAAATGCAATTGACGCGCCTCTATGCCAGGGTTTTTATGTTCCTGGTCAGGCTATACCTTACTTATCTTATTACATACCTATTTTCCATGTGAAGTTGCTCGTTGTATTTGTAAAACGTAATATTTTCAGAGTGTACAAAAATGGGGCTTTGCGAAGGGGCAATGTTTTTTACCCTTATATGTATTTTGCAGATCATACTTTTTCATGATTGTGTAGGATTTAGAGCTGAGAAAAAGTTTGTTGACTGATAATAATGCAAATATTTTTTCATGACTGAATTTTGGTGTTAAAAGCTTAGGAAAAGCTTGTTGACTGAAAACAATGCAAGTCATTTGTTTCATGAATCATGACTGTAAAGTTTGATGTTGAAAGCTTAGAAAAAGCTTTTTGGCTGAAAATACTTCTCTTACATGAAATAATGATGGCACATCAAGCTGTGGTAACTGTGTTTTTGTGAGGTAATAATAGGTGTGCTATTTGTAACAGGTAACGTAGATTTAATACAATTATTAGTTGTAGAGATTGGGAAAATCGTTAGTTGCTCGATTATCCTCTATCCAAAACAATTCTGGAAATTGAATTTCTTCTGACGTAAAGGAGAATTGTATGAAATACTTTTCGTATTAGTACCTACCTAATCTAGGGGTTCCACGGTCTAACGAACTGGTTTAGAAATTGTATTCAAGAACTATCAATAAAAATTAGAACAGAGCCGTGAGCTCAGTCTAGTCAGATTTAATTTGATAACCCATTACCACCGCAAATGCACCCTTTCTCCAGCAACCCGCAGTGTGTACCAACTTCAAGCGCTCAATAAGTATGCCTTCGCCCCAGAAGCACGTAGCTGTCAACTTAGTACCAACATAAAAAAACGAAACGTGTCGCTGACAATGGCGTCGTGCCGAGACGGAGCCCCGCCGCGCGCAGCGGGCGCCGACAAATCATTTGTTTATCGATTATTTAACAGGTGATAATATGATAATTTGCGTTTTAGAGGCGTTAGGAAGGACCTCATTATTATTGGGACACGTTTTAACATAATTGACCGCCGATGCGACTTCATTTTGGGCTATTGCAATTCAAGGACACTTTTGACATGGATGGATTGGATTAGTCGCCTTTTTAATATTTAGGACCCAACGGAGAATAAGTGGATTTAATGACCTAATTATAATGTTTTGCTTCTATAATGCGGGTTTGGATAAAAAATTCAATACTGATCGAACGCAGGATTCAGTATTATATTGCTTTTTGTACGTAAGTAGGTTTTCTATTTATGGTTATAACTAGCTTTTGCACGCGGCTTCACCCGCGTGAAATTTCGTTTGTCACAGATTGTCATAAATTATAGCCTATAATGTTATTCTGGATTATAATTTATAAACAATATTACAGTAAAGTTTCATCCAAATCCGTTCAGTAGTTTTTGCGTGAAAGAGTAACAAACATCCAGACATCCAAACTTTCGCATTTTTATAATATTAGTAGGATAACACTTTAAACAGTCTAAACTCTTAAAAACTCCACTTACAAGTTCATACAACTGTTAAAATAATACTCCGTCCTATAAATCTTTAAGTCATTGTTCATATCTCTATCATTTGACAACGGGGCAACAACAAAAACCGCAAGCTAGCTAAAAAACCTCACCCCAGTCACCACGGACCCCAAAATTACGCGGTCCCACCGCCTATAATCACGGAACCCTATCGGCTTTTTTATCTGCCCTCCCTCGTATCGGGCACAGATCTAATTCGCCTAATGACAGGATTCGACGCGCACGTTAAAGCACCTATTAGTTTATGGTAACGCGCCGTGTGTCATAGACAACGGTTCATTTGGTGCGAGATTGAGACAGTTTCTATTCTCTAGCCTTGGTAGAGCTAGCTTTTTCGCAAGAATATGTGCTAAATAAACTTTGATCTATATTTTTACTGATAGAAATTGCTTTAAAAATCCAGTGTCATTAGACTTGTTTACATTGTAAAATACACTCACACAATTGGACGATATATCCATATATTTGGGCTGAGTTGCGTCACCTAACTTTAACTGTAACTATAACGATAACCGGTGCTTTTTGTATGGAGTTTGAAAGATTTTTAAGGTTTGTTAAAGTTAAAGTTGCACCCTCTTGTACAATCCAGTCTGTCCTAAATGTGCCTTATATTAGAGAAAAACCCTTTATGTCATTCAAGCTATGAAGCTAGTCTAGAGATGTACAACAAAAACTGTCGTTCAAAAGCTTCCTTTCCTTACCAACCTAAAAACAAACCACCTTTCATCATTCATCCGCGACAGACGAAGGTAACCACTATCTTACAGCCAACGGTGATACAGTCTTAAAACAAGCCGTGTTCTTTTTTCAAAAAACTGAAAAGAATAAAGGGTCTTTTCACGTGGACGGCGCGTCGTGACGGCCCGCGGCGGCCGCGCAGCCACAGACTGCCACTCGGCTATTACCGCGTGCCGGGGTTGCCATACGAGGAACTGCAAACACCCTAATCATAGGCTAGTTCGTTCAAAGATAGGAAACAATTTGGAAGCTAGAGGTGGCGGTTTAACATTTTCTGAATACGCAGTAGGTACTTGTGTGTCTATTAGTTTGCTAATTTCTTAAGAAACAATTTGGAAGGTAGAGGTGGTGATTAAATTGTAGTGGAATACGCAGCATTTTAGTCGCCATGAGATAAGTAGCCAATTTCAATAGTAGGTGCTTAAACAAAATACTTTTACATGTTTTTTAAAGATAGAAGAGGAAGTGCACTTATAAAGCAGCTGTAGAGTATAGAGCACATCCTTCCTTAGTATTCATATTTCAAACGTTATAATTATTCATAATATGATTTAAATTAATAGCTCAGCTGTTCGGTTTAAATGCTGTGATTAGTTTAATAACATACTTACTTAGTCTGCAGAAACCAGAATGCATTAGTATTTCTATATTACTAGATGGTGTTAGTTGGTCCTAGTTGAATTATAGTAGTTGATGGAAAATAAAATGAATTAAAAAGAAAAAGTTCAAATATTCTCAAATCTCCCGATTTCAGGGGAAAATTCCTCGCTGCGTATCCATAGCGTACGTAAACTGTTCGGTCGTTTTGTTGGGCCGAGGAAAGAATAGGCTACGGCTATGGCTGATTTAGCCCCGCGCAGATAAGTGATATCTGTGTATGATACTAGGGTACGCAGGTTTGTACCTGAGTGTAAAATGATACAGCGTTTGAGGGTACATTTTGTAGAGCAGGTACGTAACGTAAAATGATAATAAATGATGTAAAAGTGCTTTTTAAAAGCCTATTTGCAAAAATAAATGAGTTTTATGAGTTTTTTTATACAGTTTTTGAAGAGTCTTGGAACAACTGAGCTGGTATACCTATAGGTATACTTTTAGACCTTAAACTAAGATGATTAATAACTAAAGACATAGACTCTATAGGGATACCATCGTAAAGATTCCAGAAAAAAATACTAATATAACACTTACCTTCTTTCCTTTTCCAATTTTCCACTTTTCCACTTTTCCACTTTTATAATTTCACCAAAAGAAAACTAAAACTTGGTTGGATTTTTTACGTTTAGTTTTTACATTTTCTTTTCTATTGGTTAACATTAATTTGAACGCGTACAAAAGTTTCATTCTTTCTACTGACTTGATGTTTAATCAATTTTTCGTAGACATTCTACTCAAAATTCATCAACAATGTGCGCTATAAACATTTTACTCCATACTATATTCCGTTAACGCCGATAATAATGTATTCCTTCTTCATTTCAGCTTGCTGTAACAAAGAAAAAAAAAACAACGCGCGGCTGCACCGGGCACCAACCATAGAGAATTTAAAAAGAGTAACGCAAGAAAACAAAGGCTGCGTATGATTAATTCCTTAGCGTCTACAGGAGGAGCTCGGGCGCGGAGAAAAAAATAGTTGAACGCAACAAAAAAAATGTTCAAAATAATTTTAAACATACAAATACGTATTACATATGTATGAGATAATTGCATTAATAATAGAAAACGTAAATATTTGATTAAGTTTATTATGCAAATTGTGAAGACGAATAAATACTTCTTGGTTTCCTATGATTAATAATTATGATAGCGAGTTTTTTTAGTTCTTTTTTTTATGTATAAATAATGACCATTATATCACTTTCATAGACTGTATTAATTAAGCAATACCAACATTATATTAATTTAATTAAATAAAGTTCATTCCAACTTTGCGTAAGTGTAGGCTTATTACAGCTATTTTTAAGACGTTTAGTAATTTTAAACGCGTCATTTCGGTCATGAAGCTTAATATTCAGCACAAGGAATAATTTCCGAATTTGTATTAATATAATTAAAGTAACAAAGAGGCGATTTGTAAAAAAAATCAATTATTCCACACTTTGTGGAAATAATTTACATCTTGTTTTTGACATAATTACGAATCCCGGAGGAATGGAAAGGGGGTTTCGCGTTTTTGCATGAAACTAAGGTTGAAAGTTGCTGTACTCGCACTATTTTGCAAGTAATTATAATGATGAACATGGAAATTCGACGGACCTAAATATTCAGATCTGCCGGCGGCTTAGGTAGCGACAGCAGCGAAATTAAATCGGATACAAATTAATATGTTCCGTACTAAATTGGAAAATAAATGGAAATAGATGTGCGACGCTTCCTTGAAGAAATGTTCTTAAACTTGAAATGATCCAAAGTTTGCTGTATCTGGGAGAATATGACGCAATGCCAAATGTCCAGGAAGAAACCACAGGTTTTTAATTATGCTGTCGTCTCAACATAATATACATACCTGTACATACGTTACTCAGGTAAATAATTTTCTTCTGGCACTTCATCTCAGCACCACCCGATACCTATCCTGAAGTGATGGTAGGGCAAGCTATTTTTGGGAAGTTTTAAGTGCCCTGAAATGGGTCTACATACTAATAAAAAAGAAAATGTTTTTGTAATTTTTGCATCACCTACTTTCTCTCTAAGGGCTGATTTTTCAATCGTCTAATAACTTTTAACTGAAGAATAAGTTTGGCACATTGACAGTTTCAGTATGGGAAATATGTCAAAGTGACAAGTTTATTCTTCAGTTAAAAGATATCTGACAGTTGAAAAATCAGCCCTAAGTTATAATGCCATCGTCTGGCTCCAGGTACCGCTCTGCAAACAAAGTTGCAAGCAATGGATCTGCGCGAGCTACACGTTGATAACTGGCGAGAGGTGGTACTGAACAGATAGAGTTGAAGATTCTTATTTTCAGAGACCACGATTTCCCTTTGGGTCTTCTTGGTTAGTTTTATTGTCTGTGGTAAGCTTGATCTGCTGTCGGTACCAACCGAATCCCCGATTATGTCGGTCCCGCATAACATATTCATGCGCGGCCGGACCATATCTTACACTTGCATTTGCAACTGAGTGCTCATTGTTGATATCCAATAAATTATTTTAATGAGTTCCGAACTTATACGTGATTTTACTTACATAAAGTATACATATTTTAAAATATAGTATGTGAAAAATAGGCCAAGTTTTGCATAAGTTCGAAATTATATAAACAAGTTTTACCTAGGAACTTATAAGGGTTGTTAATTTAAAACAAAGCTAAAAGATACTAACTACGCACTTTATATTACAAAGCTTAAAACATTTTGTTATAAAAAAGCCACGTGAGTATGTTTATCTGGTACTGTTGTATATAAATGGGATAAGTATAGCAACAATATACAAATGAGCTATAGTGAGTGAATTAGCCAAAGTAGCCATCGACAAAAGTGTCTTTCATTTACGATACCTCTTTTTAGAACAGGCATTTAAATTTCTAAATTGAGAACACAAAAAATACTTACCGAATACCCGATTTGCCAAAGATCATCACTAGTTTCCAAATGGTGGGACAATCTAATAATATTCTGCCTAATCTATCGGCGAGCCTACGAGTATCATCTCCACAGCAGCTCCTTTGGTGCCATTGTCTCTTCCACCTGTTGGTCCCTGAACAATTCAATAATGGTCTCGTAGATTGTGTGCCGTGTTCTGCAGTATATGATCGCTGGTCGTGACGGCTCGAGGCTGTGGCTTACATACTGCTACTTCGGTAAGCGAGCGGTACAGCGTGGCCAAAGATTATTTTGAAGACAGAAGAGCACTATTCTTAGTTGATACCTATAATGAAGAAACTACTATAAAATGGCATATAGAGTCACATGGGTAAATCTTAAATATTGATAATAAAAGTGAAGAAAGGTGAATTTTAATGAAAATTATATCTTACATCGCCATGCTCTACAACTAAGTACGAGTATCTATAAGAGCTTAATGGCGACCATGTTCGAATATTGTGTAGCTATGTATGTGAATCTGACACTGCTTTCTGATGATGTGCTGACTCTGCTTTAATTCTTTTGTACCTGTCAGGGCCGGATCGTGAATTTGTGGGGCCCTGGGCTGAAACTACTTGGGGGCCTATCTTAGTACTCAACTAATAGCCATGCCAAAAAACTGTTCCTATAATGATATATTATTCTTATACATACAGTGTGAGTCACGATAAAGTGCACATATGAAAATAGGTGAAACTAGACCTATTTTTATCGACAAAAAAGAGGTCAAAAAATGTTTGAGATTTTTTTAAATTTTTTTTCTGCCAATTACTTACGTTAGGTAACGTAAGGGCCGAGGGGTTACAAGGGGCCCCCAGATCCCGCTAAAAAGTAGGCAATAATTAAAAAAAAAATAGTTGTCTGTAAAGTCGGTTTACGGACGATATTTTTACGTGACTACGTCATAAGAAAATATTTATTAAAAATTGCATACTAAATTTTTGAGATTTTTTTTTATTTTTTTTCTGCCAATTACTTCTTGTAAAGAAAACTTAATAACTTTTAAACTAAGAGGTATATCCTGATAAAATAAAAACAGTAACAATGCTAAATAACAGGCGATACTAAAAAATACATAAAATGCCCAGAAAATGCCAACCAATAATAAAAAATTATACTATTGAAAAAAATCTGCTTTTAAATTCGTGTTATTTTGGTTATTTGATAAATTTCTCCAAAAAATGCCCCCATAACAGGTGGTTTTTATTACTTTGTATTATTCTCTATCGTATTAATTTTGTAAAACCAAAAATCGGAAGTCTCTATCCCTATCACAACATTTGCTATGATCGTTTGAACAAAGGCCTGCCACCACATTATTCTCCGCTACAGGTAGAGACAATTTTAATTTTAACTAAAATGCTTATTTTACTTCCAAATCTTTTGTTTTTATTTGAAATGTAACTTGTTTTTATCAAAATTACAAATCTAGAGCCACTTTGAGTTTTGTTGTTAACGAAGCGTTGAATGGCGCGCCCGGAGAGGCTTAGTTCAAACGATCATTGCAAACATTGTGATAGGGATAGAGACATGCTATTTTTAGTATTACAAATGTAATACGATAAAGAATAACACAAAGTAATAAAAACAATCTGTTATGGGGGCATTATTTGGAGAAATTTATCAAATAACAAAAAAAAACACGAATTAAAATGCAGATTTTTCTCAAAATGTATAATTTTTTTTATTATTTGTTGCCATTTTCTGAGTATTTTATGTATTTTTTTAGTATCGCCTGCTATTTACCATTATTACTGTTTTTATTTTATCAGGATATACCTCTTAGTTTAAAAGTTATTACGTTTTCTTTACAAGAAGTAATTGGAAGAAAATTTTTTTTAAAAAAATCTCAAAAATTTAGTATGCAATTAATAATCAATATTTTCTTATGACGTTGTCACGTAAAAATATCGTCCGTAAACCGACTTTACAGTCAACTTATTTTTTCAAATTATTGCCTACTTTTTAGCGGGATCTGGGGGCCCCTTGTAACCCAGGGGCCCTGGGCTGCAGCCCAATCAGCCCATAGGTAGATCCGGCCCTGGTACCTGTTTTACAAGTAAAATCAAGTAGTTTTTTTTATTAGTTTAATATGCTATACACTCGCGTGTTTCATGATGTAGAAACAGACACCTAGACTGAAGTCCACTGCTTAGGAACTTCTGTCCTAATCCACTCTTTGTCTCAGTTGTTCTTATTACAGCCAATCTTTCACTACGATCTGGATGTTTTGCAGCCCTTATGTGGACCACTTAAAGTCTGCAATTGCATGACGAATCGTGCTTGTTGTTTGTAGGCGTGATTTGAATGGCAGGTGTATGATATGAACGTAATGTTCGGTGCGAAATGTCTTTATGTACTTACATACGGCACGCAGCTGCTATGTGCGTTAGGCTAGGGCTGCCTATGCCGGGAGGGACTGTGGTATTTGAAGACTGTGAGTTCCTCCCACTTAAAGCGAGTGGCAGAGCCTTATTTTAGACAGTATACCTCGTTCTTCTGACGAGGTGAGCTCTACAAAACAAAATAAGTCTGACATAAGCTCGCTTCAACCAAAGCAGTTTATGTGTTTCCAGTGACACCAACAGTCTTTAAAACGAGAAAGGAGAGCCACTGTCTAGCTTTCGTTGCGACAGTGTGGTCTTCCTATGATATGGCAACTTCCTAAGATAGTGTTTATTTTTCCGATCGCTTTCCCATTTGTCCTATTTTCCATTTTCTCTATTACTTATAGAGAGATGCCGGTATGAGTGCTAACGAAAGATAGATCTGAAAAAACAGTAACAATGTTAAAGAGTAAAGAAGTAGAGCCATAAAGAAGAAAAAAAAAACATATCTACATAGATATTTTGTAGCTTCGTATTTTGGTTGTCTTGGTTCTAAGCTACAAGATGCTGACAATAATTTTTTGCTTGCCTATTTTTTATATTGATAGTAAATAAGACAGTAGGTATGGTTGATATTCTACTGACAACCCTGCACATTGCTCTTTACTGTATCTGTATTAAATATCGCCGTGTATGACAATGTTTTGTGTTTTTAATTGCAAGACTTCCTGCGACTCCATTCGCTTTCCGACTTTTCAAATAAGTACAGGTTAAATGAAAAGGAGTGTCTGTTACTTGTGTTATTTCAACTGTTTTTTGTTATTGATCTTTTTATAAGCATTGAAAATATTAATTTGAATTAAACTAGGCAAAAAGTCAAATCATAATCAAAAGGATGCTATTGTCAGCCAGATAAATATTCAGAAACTATTAATTTCTTTTTTCAGTGATAAGAACTTGTTTTTAGCAATGGTCTAGGTATACACACAGGTAATTTATGTAAATTAATATTTAAAGTTAGTTAATCATTTAATCAAATGTAAATAATTATTTTTTATATGCCCAGATGGTAGGTTCATTAAGATCTGTTTTTTGTGATCGATACTTACTAAACGGTCTTCAAGCCTAAAACTAACACTATTATTTTAATTTATTCACCCTCCAAAACTATACAAACAGAACGTTTAAAACAAGCCACGATAAAGAACTCATTTACACGCCATATTAACCGCGAAATGGGACGTAAAAAAAGACCTTTTTTAACAACATTTATTCACCAAAACTTATAAACTTGCTTTTGTAAAGTCAATTTTATTCTGTAAGCAGTAAATGTCACATGCTACTCTGTGATCCGAATCAAAGAGTTTGTAGTCCCTATAAAACACTGGCAATTTGAACAAATGTCTCTCGTCACAGACAATGTAATTGAGCTGTCAGATTTTGGAGGGAAACAATTTTATTGTATTTTGGAATTCGAAATGTGTGTGATTTATTTTAACGTCGTCGTCCATTTTGTTTTTGGTATCCTATTTTTGCTCGTTCGATTACACATTGAAATTGAAAGGGTGATGCTAATTGAGGGTTTCATTTAAAATATCCATTTTAGTTCTCCATTACCTATCGCTGCCGATGCGATGATTATTGTTATCAAAGTAACTGTATAATGATGTCTTACTAATATTATAAATGCGAAAGAAGTTTGGATGTCTGTATGTTTGTTACTCTTTCACGCAAAAACTACTGAAGGGATTTTGATAAAACTTTACAATATTGTTGTTTATAACCCAGAATAACATATAGGCTATAATTTATGACGATCTGTGACAAACTAAATTCCACGCGGGTGAAACCGCGGGCAAAAGCTAGTTATTATTATATTGGTTCTTATCTTTTTTGTATTAACTTAAACTTATGAATGCGGTCGCTATAAGAGGATGGGTTCGTGATAACTTCAGCAGCCGGACTTTTCAAAAATGAATTTTCAATTTATTTTACCAACTGGATAAAATAATATAACCATAATGTATTCTTAAGTATTGTAACGCAGTAATTCGTTTTAAAATAGTATTTTTCCAAATTGATTTACAAAAATATTATTCATCTGGTAGACGGTATCGAGGGGAGGGAGGGGAGAGCCGCGCAATTAGTTTTTAATTTAAATAAAGCGATCTATGAGGGAAGAGGGTCCGACACTCATTTCGCGCCCAATTTGAGGTCGATTAAAAACAAATTCTGTCAGAATGCACTCGTTTTCATGAACAGGGATGTCAACATTTTTAAATAGTTTTTTTTGTGGTCCTACATTTTGATTTCAGTTTAGTCATTTAACGAATCACTTAAATTATGACCATAGTTAAGGCAGGTTGACGTTGTATTAAATTACCTGGACAGACACATTTTTTTCAATTTTAAAACCAAATGCAAAAATTCTGTTACACAATATTTTGATTCAGAGTTAAGTAGGTAAGTCGATGCTCGTTTGCCTCGTGTCACATAAAAAAAATTAAGTTCCTTGAATCCAGAAGTGGTCCTAAAATTTTGGAATAAAGCTTGCTTCTATGCTCTTACCGTCACCGAGTGACTTAGCTCCAATTTCGATCTTGATTGCTGATCTAAAAGAAAAACATCAATAAATTCAGAGTTCGGGTTTAAAATTTAAATCCTAGCTAAATTGTGGACTTCATGTAGGTACCTACATAGTAAAAAGGTGAAATAAAGTTTAAAATGTCCAAGGAGATTTTATTTACAGGTTAATCACAGCCCTGCATGCGCGCCAGTGCACCGCCATATTGGACGCGCCCTCCGCGCCTTTGATCTCTGGCAAGGCTGTCACCGCCACCCTTAGCTACGCAATACTGAATCATGGTCAAGATTGTTTGTTCGTGTTATTCTATAGGCACGATGACACTAGTAACAATTGATTTTTATTCATCTGCAGTTAAAAGTTCCAGAGTCGATTAATGTTTTTCGAAAGAGGACAGAGGTTTTAATGCCCAGACAGTGATGTATATTTTAAAATGTACAGTTACTTTCTTGCTCTACTTGCTTGATATTTAGTGCCAGCCACGACCCCGGTGGCAAGCTTAAAGGGGGTGGATGGGAATAAAGGCGAGCTTGGGTGGTTGAAAATTCCTTTATGAGCTGTCAAAACGTAATTTTCCCATGGAGTGTGTTGTATTTTCCCATGTATGGCGAAGACAAACTGTAACCTCACTATTCCTGATGCTATTGTCATGGTTGTATATTGAGAGCGACATAAGGATAAAATAGACCACTTGACACCATTCCCCAATAATTCGAAATCACAACATTTCTAAAAATACACTTCATTTTGGTCTTAAAAACTTAATTAATTTAAAATTACAAGTAAATTACGATTTTTGGTCGCATTGTAATTGAAAAAAGTAGTTTAATTGAGTTGACAAAAAAGTGACGTCACTTGCCTGTAGTACCATACAAAATCTATGGGAGAGTTTCGTTTTGACATTTTAAAAAGTACGTCAATTGATTGGTGGTGTCAACATGTCTATTATAATTAGTTATCACTTTTGAAAAAATTAATCATCTAGTGAAGGTCGCGGGAAGTGCCTGGATGCGGGCAGCGCAGGACTGTTCGTTATGGAAATCCTTGGGAAAGGCCTTTGTCAAGCAGTGCACGTCATTTGGCAGAAACGGGCGAATCATCATGATTCTTAATTGAATAACTTTAAGGGATCATTTTACCATCGTCGCGCGTCGGATAACTGAAAGAATTTTGGCATGCAAGTAGATGTTATGACGTAGGCATACTCCACCCCTAAAGAGGTAAAACGGGATCCACGCGTACGAAGTCGCGGGCGGCCGCTAGTATTGATATATTTCCCATACTGAAACTGTCAATGTGCCAAACTTATTCTTCAGTTAAAAGTTATCCGACGATGGTAAAATCTGCCCTTTGTAGAAAACCTAACACTCAATTTTCTTTTTCATTCTCATTCTATCTTTTTTCACCTTCTGATGTAATATTTTGATGAATGTTAAAAATAGTTTATGACATAATGGACAGTTTTCTCAGGAAGAAATTTCATGTTAACACCGTGTAGCAATTAAGCTGATTAACATTATCTTTAATGAGATGATGAAAGAATAACGACGCATTAGAATAATATCTCCCTGTACGAGAAACGGCATCCTTCCAACAGCCACAGATTACACTAGTCTACCGCGCTCACATGGAGGAAAATCCAGACATGTGCGAGTAGTCGCACGCGAAGGTACTATATTTAAGTCTATCTATCTATGCTTTCCCTCTGTTAAATCCTTTTGGATGTGACTGTCAGCGGCTTATCCCTCATGAACCGTACTAGAATAGAAAACTTTTTATTTATTTATTTGCAAGAAAGGTATACAAGCAGCCAAGACATAGATTCAAACAGAGAGAAATAAACAAGTGGACAATTAACTGCTTGTGCCCCTCTGACAAAAAGGGTGTCTTTTTGCTCAGCGTACATCAAGACCGCCAGAGTTTGTCTTGAAACTGATTTTCAGCGGCTTATCCCTCAGGAACCGTACTAGGTAGACAGTTGAAATTTTAACACATTTTGTAAGTATTTCTGTTATGCTGTGTTGTCTGTTATGTTGTCTACAACAGTAACTTCATAGTAGATAGCAAAACACAAATTAAAGAAAATTAAAAATTACACAAAAATTACAAGAAACTTTTTTCTTTAAGTGATTTTTGTTTAATTTAAGAACGTTTTTAAGTAATAGATATCTTGCATGGTTCCACCTTACAGGGTGGTGGGGAATATACGGAGCCTGATTAGCTAGTTTCATTTTATACTCGTATGTCCAAGATGTTCATGCTAAAATATAGGCATTAAACGGTCATTCTCACGATTAGGCGTTCTCAGCCTAATTACCATATCATTTTTGAAATTTGGCTTAATTGACTTAAACGCATTTAAATATGAAACACATGAAAAGTACGAATTTAACAATCGTTAAGGCGTCAAATTATTCCAAGCGGTTTTCGCGTAAATGAGACCCAAAAATTTTATGGTCACGGTAATTAGATAAGGCTAATACTTAATCTAACGGTAATTAGAAAAAATATGTAAAATAGCAAGAAAACAATATCTTGCATTGATAAATTTGTATATAAATATATAGCGTCATAAAAAACGCTATAGGTACACTTAATAACCCTTTGAAAAAAGGAAAACACTCATTTCTAATATTTATTGTATCAAGATATTTTATGAGTGTATATCATAGTTGCGACAAACAAAGGTGCTACAAACGTAGTGGCGACAGTACGTTATGCCGACAATCAATGGCGCGACTGCACATTAGCTCGACGAACGTTAGCGCGACAGAACGATGGGGCGACAAACGAAAGCACGACAGTACTTTGGAGCGACAAACCTTAGCGCGACATTAATTAGGCTCGACAAACGATTGCACGACAGATCCTCCGATCGACAAACTACACTGTGACACAACTTTTTACTCAACGACCTAAAGCATGACAAACATATTATGTATGTGGATGTATTAGTAATGTATAATAATAGTTAGGCTTTAGGTTTATTTTTTAATTACATGTTTACTTTAAAATTAAATTATAAACGTTAACAAAAATGTAATTGTATAAAAATGTGAAAGTAAACATGAAAGTAAAAAAAAAACCTAGTTATGCATTATCAAATATTTTTTCGTATAACATTAATGTGATTTCAAAAATATTAAAAATACAGAGAGTACATTTTTGTTAACGTTTATTATTTCTATTTTATAATTTATTTTATTCTATTTTTGTGTATAATTAAAGTAAACATAATAGTTTAAAGTTAAGTGATACGTACTTATGGCAAATTAAATTGAAATAATTAACATTAAGTTGAAAATGTAAGATTAAAAATAAACCTAAATATCCACATACATATTTTTTTAAATAACTTGTTTCTATGTTTGTCATGCTTTAGGTCGTTGAGTAAAAAGTTGTGTCACAGTGTAGTTTGTCGATCGGAGGTTCTGTCGTGCAATCGTTTGTCGAGCCTAAGTAATGTCGCGCTAAGGTTTATCGCTCCAAAGTACTGTCGTGCTTTCGTTTGTCGCCCCATCGTTCTGTCGCGCTAACGTTCGTCGAGCTAATGTGCAGTCGCGCCATCGATTGTCGGCATAACGTACTGTCGCCACTACGTTTGTAGCACCTTTGTTTGTCGCAACTATGATATACACTCTTTCAGTATACTGCAATAATCGAGGCTATAACAGGAACACTTAGTTTCGGCCAGAAGGGGCTACGTGTCACATTTCATCAGAATCTTAATCATCATTTATTTGATTTCAATGTGGTACAAACTATTTAACGTACAGATAATGGATCAGGAGATCTCACAAATTTGATTTTTCGGATATGCATATATCGAAAAATTAATTAATGATTTAAGTGATTTTTCCTCTTTTTAATCTATCTGCGATCAGCCATCACCCATTATCAGATTAAATTGAATTTGTAATAATGACAGTTCCAGCTCAGCATATCCCATGATTTAATTTGTCACCTCGATTCTTTTACAATAAGTTTTCAGATTGATGCTATTCGCTTTCTCCTGAGCCTAAATGCAGAATTCTTAGAATTTAGAAGGGATGCAGCAAATAGATTGCATGAAGGTCTAGTCTTTGGTTGTAAGCTTTACAGGATTTTCCACACCCTCTTTGACGTTTGGTATCACTTCAGTGGACTTTGTAAACCAAGGTGCACAGATCAAGATTTTTAAAACTTTATTTTGAAAACGTTAAAGTATTTCTACATTTGCGAGGCTAAGTCGATGCCATGTCTACATGGGTTTTAGGATCCATTTGTATATAGTTTGTTCTCCAAGCTTCTTCTGTCCAGTACCCATTGCATATCACGAAGTTTTTTCTATGCATAACAAAGCAGGTAGGATGCAGTTTAGAATGGTACAAAGTGCCTATACACTCTTGCCTTGAAAAGTCCCATTGTCTGTTGATTTGTTCTCTTTTGTTCTTAATGTGATCACGCCAGGTAAGTGTTACTGTTGGAAAATCTCATCTTCTTAGGGCAAAGGTATTATAGATAGATGTTAATGGTATTATATTAGAATTAATTAATGATTTAAGATGTTAATATCAATTATACCAATAGTAAAAATAAATATCTGGTACGAGACATGTTTCATGCAGGGGTGACATTTCCTGGCCATCAGAAAGCTCCGATTTCACTCCAGGTAACTTCTTTTTGTGGGGACACCTTAGGGGTTAAAATATACTCTTAAATCCAACAACCATGCAGCAACTGAAGCTGAACATTCGTCATGAAATCGAATCTATTTCGAAGTTACTCTAACGAAAGTTTTTAAAAATTTTGATTGTCAGATTGGAAGAAAAGTCCGTACAATTGTTATGCGAAAGTCTAGGTATATTTCATATTTTATCATCATACTTATTCAATCGTGAGTGCAATTTGTAGGTAACAATTTCATACAACGGTGATTATAAATATACGGTAATTAGTACATGGAAATTATAAAACGATAGTTTTTCTTCAAAATTTCCAAAATCTTCAGCGTATGCAAATACTGTCTTACTACAACGTATGAAGGCCAAAGTACTGAATCTATTTAAATTAACAACGTGGATCTACCTTCAAAAATTGAGTATAAAAATAAGGACATGGTAAATAGAAAAATTGAAAACCAAAGATATGGTAATTATACTCTTACGCAATTCATCGACGGTACGCCAACGCAATAGACGTCAACTTGCTAACAGTTCTTAGAACTAACTAAGGGCTCGCACCGCGCGCGTAAATGATGTATCAAATATTATTATTTAGGCTTGTGTGCCCAAAAACAGAAAACGTCACGGGAATTAGGACTTTCGCTCGGACAAGCAGTTTTTTAATTCTAATTATTTACAGAATGGTTCTATTGAATAGATATTTTGCTATGCGTAAGACAATCTTTTGTACTCTTTAAAATGTTGAATGGAGTAAACCAAATCAATACGACATAAAAATTACTGCCAAGTTTTAACATTAAGTCGGTGTGCGGACGCGTAACGGTAATTAGAGAACAGAGGTTCATGAAATTAATTAAGTCACAAATACTTAAAATAGAGGCCTATGATTTAATGCACAACTGGATGGGGTTGTTAAGTAACATATAAAAATACTTGCATGTCTCTAATTTGTCATTTTTAACGATTTAACAGCCCGGACACGCAAAAACTAGCTCATCTGAGAATGGCCGTAAAGATAAAATTTTCTTCATTATTCATATTCAGTGACCCTGCGTCCATCTTCCCAATACCGTTAGTTTTAGAATTAAGCTAACATGTCTGAAGTTTGTAGTGTAATGTATTACTTTATAGTTTACTAGCTTTCCGCCCGCAGCTTCGCCCGCGTAGAATTTTTCGGATTTTTATATAACCTATGACACTCAGCAATAATATGGCTATCTATTGGTGAAAGAATTTTTTAAATCGTAGTAGATCCCGAGATTACCCTTTACAATTTAACAAACATACAAACACACAAACTTTACCTCTTTATAATATTAGTATAGACAAGTCAAACTTTCTGTATTTTTGTTATAGTTTTGTATTTTTCTGTGAATAAATAAACTAAACTACAATAAAGTATTTATTGCATTTATTTACCGTCCGTTAGACGTTCTCAAACAAGTCCGGCCTAGTCCACGATGTAATCGAGCTCCAGGTTGAATGTCCGGCAGATGTTGCGGGTAGACTGGGAAATGAGGATCTTGGGAAACTTACGGTTTTCATCAGTTTCAAAGCATTTATGTGACATAAGAGGGCCAAAGTCAAAGTAAATTCGAGACAGTTTTCATTTGAAAATTACTTCACGAAGCGAAGTGACTTTATACAAAGAAACGCCGGAGCGAAGCGATTTCAGATTTCGGAACTACAACTGTAACATCATCATGTTGTAACACTCAGCGTTGTTGGAGCCTATTCTACACGAAAAAATATCACTTTTTAAACGGATCTTTCTATCACACCAAAGTAAGTAAATAAAATAGCGCACCGAGGGGTTAAAGCAGTGGCTTCTGTCTGTCATGAGTGCCATATTGAATACCAAGGGTTTAGAACCAGAATCATACGTTTAGTGAGAGATTCAAGCGCGCCTAAGATAAATACAGTTTTATCCCCCAGAAAATAACTCTAGCTTTCACATATCCTTCCTGAGAGTCAAGAAAGTGACACTGCTAAAGACATTTCATTGAATATGGAGCCATTCAAAATAGTAACCTGATACAAGAGCATTGGCTGATCGTTTCAACAAAAAGTGCATCAAGAAGTAATTGACTGGTAATTTTAAAACTTTTCCTACAATTTCATACTAGCAGTGGCTTCGATGCGGACACTGGTAGGCCGAGTTGAGGCCACGCCTCTCCGGGCATTACAAGTACATTATATTATGTGTACATATAGTATCATACTATTATCTACATTTCTACAAGCAGAGAAAAGCTATTGCAATATTCTTCAGGTGGACTGTAGAAACCTAATAGACTAAGAGCTAGTGAACAGCCAGACCTACGTCATTTTATAAAAGCTGAATATTTGTCAGCGTATGTTCCCAATATAAGATAGAATGTTGGTGAATCGTGAAGTTTGGGTCATAGTGGCTTTTGCAGCTACCCTAAAAAAACTGTCTGGCAAGAAGTTGGAACTGTCAAAACTGTCTGGCTGATGGGGAAACTACTTCTAATTATTGCCTTCTAATTTTAAAATGTTTAAGACTGAGTTACACCAGCTTATTTTAACCGTGACTATAACAATAACCTGTGTTTTATGTATGGAGTTTGGCAGATTTCTGACATTTGTTAAAGTTGAATTTTAAGATTGTGCAGCAACCCAGCCAGGTGTTACATTTTTAACCAAACCTTTTGAATTTCCAATTCGATGATTTTAGACGACTAATGTAATGTACTTATTGCATAAAATGATAAAATGATGCGATAAAAGTTTATTTCGGCGCACATCCTAGACTTAATGGACAAAAACAGCCTGAATCTATACTAATATTATAAATGCGAAAGTAACTCTATCTGTCTGTCTGTTTCGCTTTCACGCCTAAACCACAGAAGCGATTTTGATGAAAGTCATAGAGATAGTTTAAGTCCCGAGAAAGGACATAGGATAGTTTTTATCACGGTTTTTGAAACAGGGACGCGCGCGGTAAAGTTTTTCTGTGACAGACAAAATTCCACGCGGGCGAAGTCGCGGGCGGAAAGCTAGTTCAAGATAAATGGAAAATCATGGTACAGTCGGTAAAAAATTAACCATTAACAACTCAATAGTTACCTGGATGTAGTGCTGGCCGTATCTATAGTACTTTTTTACCGGGAAAATTAATAGTATACAAAAAAGAAGCTCAATAACTTTAGTTATCGTCGATAACGTTTTTCCACATTTAATACCTACATAATATAATATTGTAAAAGGTGAAGCCTCCGGGTTTTTATAGAATTGCTTTTAGTTCAAACTAGTATGTAATTATTTTAGTTAAAAATTGTAATAAGTAAAAGTGCAACAGCAGCTACTTCGCATGGTTTTGTTGACACTAAAATAATTCTGGGGCCTGGGCTATTGTCAATTTACTACAATCGATTTGTCCCAATTCTCAAATATTTCGTGTCAAAGTGACGCGTCCTTGTGCACGATTGAAGCACTAGATGTGCCTGCGTTTTTGTACAATTTAAAATACTTAATACATGGACCTATAAAAAAAGGCGGACGGAACTCGCGCTACAACAAAACTGTGACGCAAAATTTTGGCGTCTGTCTATTGTGTGAGTGAATTTAGGGATGCCATGTTAGCCAAAACATTTTACCCATTTATTTTAAGAAAAACATAGATCGGCAGATGTTACTTGGAAATGTAGACAGAATTTAAAAAGGATGAAAGGTGAATGCGTTGAGGTAGGCGCGAAATTTTCAATGTTCAAATTTTCTTACATTGTTTGCAAGTCAGTGTCAGGGTATGTACATAATGTTGATCAAAAATGATTCAAGCAGTTACAAATTACGAATCTTGTGTACATTATAATCATAATCTTATGCATCATCAATATAATTATTATTATCTCTGATAGATTTTATTAACATACAACCTGACACTGACTTGCAGTGTAAGAAAATTTGAATTTCGCAGTTCCACATTTTTGGGAAGGATCAAATCTGCCTATGAAAATATATCCCATTAAAACACAATTATTATGATAAATTATTTTATTTCTATAGTATGCGTAATAAATAACTAAAAAAGTCCTAAAATTATTATTAATTTCCCATATTTCGGGTAATTTTCCCACGTAAATAACTGAGAACACTGGTCTTTGACGTATTTTTTTCGAGTGAATGACGTTTGATTTCAATTAATTTCAATATTTTAATGTCGGGAAATAAGTGATTGGGTTATTATTTTACCTGTGAAATGTGATTCCTTAATTTTTGTTTGTTCGAACAGAACGGTTTTTACACAATTTCATCACACAAGACATGTCGTATTCGTGTTGTTTTTTCGCCGCCTAAATGTGTCAACTGTGTGAAGTTTGCACTCGAAGTGGTGCGTCAGGGTGTGAATGTGTGCGTGCCGGCCTGTACGTACAGGCAAGCTGGTGTATCCTAATGTCACAGTATTTTGTTGATGAGAATCCGTCCGACTTTTTTTATAGGTCCATGACTTAATATGAATATTTTTTTCCCGTTTTTGCGAAATTTTTTATTGACCCATTTCCTAATGGACACAGCACGATGGTAGGTATATAGCCTAATATAGATTTTTCGATAAATGGACTATCCAATAAAGCTCCCGATAAAGCGCGTTCTGTCAAACAACCAAACTTTTCAGCATAAAACATTAGTGTTGATTTCATTATACCTTCTACATAAAAAGTTTTAAAATAAGTAGGTACCAAGGGAAACAGGGATTAGTTTTTCTATTAAAGTTTATAAATATAAGTATTCGTAGTTTATCAAAGATAATAATTTAAGCCTAATCAAGCGGCGCACCTGTTATTCCTTGGAGACATGCGCCCGCGCATTCGCACTCGCTAAACGAGTCATTACTCATCGCGCGGAACTAGAGCAGGGGTTGGCAACAGTTTGTCTAATCGACGAATACAATGAAAAAAAGAAAGAAAAAAGGATTGGTTCTACCAGAGTAAATACAAATGAGTATTGGTTCTACGGCTCAAATGCATCAGCTTTCCCCAAGAAAAGTAAGTTCAACTCTTACAAAAAAAATCTTTCTATGAAAATTATCATATTTTTTTTAGACTTTCAATATTGCTTCTGTAAGAAAGTTACAGCAGTAGAATAGTCTTTTTGTTTCATCCATATTTAAATCGACGAAGATGTGTGAAGATCAAGTCTCTTCAACCCATCTGTCTGGCCAGCAAGGAGGGTGTAGACCAAATCCTCCATTATGCTCTGATAAATTAGATAGGGTTGTGCTCCTGCAGTGAAGACTATTATGACTTGGTGATGGATTTGAATCTTTCGCAAGATTCCAACTTGAAAACACAGGTAGCGATACATTCCAGTACGGTACTCCAGTGGTTCTTGTTTTTTAAGTAGTACACAGTGTAAGTTACCAAACCCTGATCTTTTTAAAAACGCATAATATAAAACAATATTAAATAGGCGTTCCCCGCGGCTATCCCTACAGTCATTTAAAACATTTAGTTCAGGCATTAGTTACTAGTCTTTGGCTGTATTAGCTATATCCACCATTATGGTTATTACATACTAGCCATATTACATTTAACATTAAATAAGGTGTGATCGTTAAAAGACATTTTTACACTTACGAGTAAACACTAATTATGTTTGAGATCGATAAGTAACGATGTGTTAAAAAAAACTGATACTGACACGAGATGTGCAAATTAATATAATCAAATTCTAATGGTTGCATATGCATTCTAAAGGTACTTAGCAGGAAGGCGCTGGATGCAGGCCGCTACCAACCGTGCGATGTGGAAGTCATTGTGGGAGGCCTATGTTCAGCAGTGGAGGTCCTGTGGCTGAAATGATGATGATGATGATGAATGGTTGCATAAACACATCTCGTTTTAATGCAACCATTAGAATTTTTAGTGGAAAACGGCCCTAAATTCCGTCTTTTGTTTTGATGACCTTAAAGTATTAAGTTAAAAAAGCGCATAACTAATATTTAATGATTTTTCTTGACATTTATGACATTCACGTTACAGCAAAAATGATTAAGTGAATCAGGAGGTCATTTAAACCAATTTTGGGCTAAACGACGTTGTGCGTGCGATCTAAGGCCGAGTTCACACGTACACAACACGTCAGACTACACAATTTTTTTGCAAAATCACTCGTATTACAAGTACATATGATCCTACAGTGTAAAATACAGTTGTGGTGATAAATGTGAGCCTAATGCATCAACTAATTGCATTGCACTGGAGGCAGAGCACGGAAACGAGCGAAATTTTTACATTCTTCGAAACTTTTGACGTAAGTTACAGATTACTCAATATATTTTGTTGGGATGGAGCAAAACTACCTGATTGGAAATACTCATGTATCTGTCTTTACCGTGGTAGAAGACTGGACAAAATGAGTGATAATAGCTTTTCCATTTTCCCAGCTCTATCAGTGGTTCAACTACAAATATCTACCTATAAATAAATACTTATGTCATAAAGTTTATATTGTCGCCAAACTTTATTGAAGTGTCCTTAATATCCTCTGCTACGTAGGATTTGCTAAATAAAAATAATCCAGAATTCACATTCAGAAATATCTAGCTAGAGGACAAGTTAAAATAGAAGTTTACCAAATTTTTATGCCCATTATTTTTGTAAACCTTTAAAAATGCATATAATTACATCTTTTTAGTAATTGGTTCAAAGATAAGATTATAATATTAGTAGCTTCTTACCAAAAGTATTTTGAGTTTGTATTATACATTCTTCACGTGAATTCCCAGTTCACACATCAAATGGATCAATTTTCCAAACGCGCAATAATAACTCACGCAGCCCATCAAGGTGACCCGAAAGCTCTCACAACGACGTAATGCGCAGATGCGCATGCGTCGCTTTGCGAACTACGCAATTGAAGATTTCAAGCAGTTGGAACTTTAGTTTTATTGATCTGGATTTTTCGTAGGATAGGAAATACTACTTATTAATTTCAGGTTATAAGAAAAGTTAAGTAAGTACCTTTGTTTGAAGATACTTTGTTTTAATAACAACTGTCTACAGCATTTTTGCGCACGGGTTATGCATAGCTTATTTTTATTGCTTTAATACCTAGAAATAAGAATAACAACAAAAAAAATTCTGAATTTGCTATTATGTGTAAAAAATAGAAAAATCCATATCAATGAATGTATGAAACATGAACATAGAGATGATTTAATTGGTTGCCAAATATATTTTTTTCTTTCTTTCTTTCATTCTTTCTAATTATTAAAACATACCAAACATCCATTTAAGATTCATTCTCAACAAGAGAAAATTTAAAATAGAGTCCAAATATTTATTAAAAATGAATAGTTCTAATTTCCTGTCAAGTTCCATAGAAGATTTTTCTCATAAAAATCTAACCCTATCATACTTTCAGTTTACTGGCGTCGTATTACGTCGTCTCTCAAATCCCACTATATTTTGATGAAAGCGTGCCCCTTGTTCTTGCGAATAAGCCCCCATAATTATCTATAAATATATCCCAATGAGAATGTGACTTGCATCTTTAGAGACATTCTACTATGAAGATGGAAAATTCAAATCGCTATAACTCTTTAAAAAGCAAATATTTTCGATTTGTAATCGCACTTTTTTATATAAATTTGCTTATATAATCAGAATATAATAAGTAAAATCCATGCGCAAAAAAATTTTTTTTTGTCGACCGGTGTCATAAATACCAGTAAAATGCAACGCATTAGAAAATAATGGGCATCGCAGATAACATAGTTTTTAAGGTCCAAAACCAAAGAACCAAACCTACCTATAGGTTTTGAATGGAATGATTAATACTTTCAATAACTCTTTTATGAAATATAAGCTACGATTTATTTTAAAAAGATTTCTTCATGTTGTCTGTTATAACAACTTTAATGAAGGTTTTCCCAATAAACTGAGAAAGTTAATTTGATTTAAACCATGAAAGTGAGTAAAATAATAGTAAACACTAAAGTTTAAGGGAGCACTGGAGGCGATCCAGTATCTCACATCTAGTAGGTTAATGGCGGCCAGCAAATAATGAGTAACCAAAGTAAACAGAGTTATCGGCGAACAATGCTCGCTTAGATCAACAAATTGTGTGGTTCGGATTTACTATTGCATGTATCGGAACTAATCTAAGAAGCTGTATCCTCATATACAGGGTGTCTACAAACAACAAAATGGATAACATTCTAACTCGAATCTCTAATCGATAAGCCGCACTTTCTAATTTAAATTTTTGTCCAGGTAAAATATCACGATTTTTAAGTTTTTTTGTACTCGTATTTTTATAAAATTGTCACATGCGATCGTGATGCGAGATTACGAATTAAATTTTCCTTTACTGCTTTTTCATTTTTTTTTAAATACTTTGGAACTAGTTTGTTGAATTTCATGAGACAAACTAAACACATTTGGCATTTTCTTAAAATAATAATTTTTAAGTCTGTGGTAAGGTCAAAATTTTGATATTATAGAGATCTTGAGGTGGCCAATCGATAGTTGTAAGGTTATCCATTGATTTTAGGATACCCCGTATATACAGGGGAATTGTGCCAAGGGCATATTCAATTTCGATTGAATACACCAACCAATTGAGACTAATTGATTTCTATAATTGACCCTATGAAACACCAACCCTAGTGTAGTTGTTGCAATTCACGAAGGCGAGTGAGCTTTACATGTGTGGTGGCTCACTACTGTTCGTTTTTCAAAATTTTGATAGACATTACACTATCTTTATGTGCATGTATGTATATTGTACACGTACACACAAGTAAAGCTCACTCGCCTTCGTGAGTTGCAAGAATAGTTCTTGTTACTTAGAAGTTGATTCCCGTATTAGTACTACGCCATCGGATGGTGCAATATGCTGGCTTACTCTCTGTATAGTATCCCATAATCTTTAAAAAGAAATTACGGTTTTACTAAGGTGACTCTTGTGTAGGATACCTTTTACAGTGGACTGCTTTTGGCTCTCCTCAGCCAAGATTATATGATGAATGCAGGATCACGACATCTACTTAACTTACATTGTACCTATGTTGTAACTGAAAAAAAATTTGCCAAGCGAATTTGAAATATCGAATTGCCGAAGCGCGTTTCTTTAACTACAGACTAAATCAGTCTAATTTGTCGGAGGCCATAGCCCCAAAAAAACGTGCGTGCGAAAACAAACCCGCAAACGGATTCCCATCGATCGTTACCGGAATATCCCACGCTCACATTCCCACAAAGTTTTCAGAAGTCGTTTCATAATTAGTCTATCCGATCTAAATGGCTGCCGGGACGGGACGCTAATTGGGACACTCGCGGCGGTCATGACGAGTGGGACACGCGCGCCTTAGGCCGTGCGTCTGCGCAGGACCTGGACTCGCCTCATTGTTATTACGTACGTTTTACGATTGTACAGTCGACAGGACATCGGAGTATAGTTTTATTGCAAAATAGCATCTATTGCGACTAAGTAAGATGCCACAGTGTTTACCTTGTAGCGTTGTATAGTCCGTACCTAGGGTTGCCAGGTCCAAAAACACAAAAGCCGGACTATGTGCTTCATTTGGCCGGACCTCAGATCATAGAAAGGAACGGACATTTTACCCTAAAAGCCGGACATGCGAGGGGGGGGGGGGTGCAATTTTAGTGAGCTCACGAGTGATAGTATTATCATTGGTTGCCTAACGTCCTGATGCGTGCGTGCCTTATTCTGTGTCTCGACTTTCGCCTGGCGCGATAAAAAGCCTAACAAAAGCCGGACAGGCCGGACATCGGTTATTTTGGCCGGACACGCAATCAAAAAGCCTAACTATGTCCGGCTTTATCCGGACGCCTGGCAACCCTATCCGTACCTATGGGTCTACTTCATCTTCATAAGACTAATGCCCGTTTTCACCATCAATCCCTAATTTTTGATGAAAACAAAATTCCTGATTAGTTGTTACCATCACTTAAAAATTAGGGATTGATGGTGAAAACGGGTCTAAGTAAGTCCTCATTTTTCAAAACTCTACATTTCTTTTACTATACTTGAAATGCTGTCATAGGGAAGAGTAAAAAATTAAGTTACGGAAATAGAGTTTCGAAGTAGACGGTAGGTACTGTATATTTAGTTGATGTGCCATGGCCCCTATAACCTTTTTAACAGATAGACAAAGAGTGTGAATGTTAGTTTAATTCCTAGCCAATCATTATTATCTCTCATTGTCATTTATATCATCATGGTCATTTAGTCTCCACTGCAGGAACATGACCCTCTCTAATTTACCAGAGGCAAATGAACCACTGACTGACCATTTGGGGTCTCAGGGAGGACCAATACGCGTCAATAATTAGACTACCCACCACTCGCGGCGGTCATGCGCGGCAAACATGAGTGCCCAAGGCTGCCAACTAAATTGTAAGAGTCTACGTGCCTTCTTAATTTGCCTGCGTACGCGTGACTCTACATGACACGATGTTAAAAGAAATAATAGAGGTGCATGCGATACAGCTTACCGAAGCTAAGCAAGCCACGCCGTGGTCATAAGTTGATGGGTGGCCGTTTCGATTTAGGCACTGGACCATAATGGACTGAAATAGATGTTACCTACCTCCAGTAAAATCTATTTGAGTCTCTGAACTCACTGAGCTGAAACTATTCTTCGCATCATTCGCATGTAACGTGTCAATTTAAAACTATTACACTAAACACCTTTTTAATACAGAGTAATTACTATTAGAGTACATTTAATTCAATATAATATAAGTATATCTTAAGTTTTAGAGTCATTTCAGAATTCGGGCAAGAGATTTTAATGTGACATAATTTTATGCACGCACGACAGCGTACTATATTTTAGATAGTTCATGTAGAAAACCTTAAGAATTTTGGGAAATAGGTAATAACTATTCGAAAAATCAAAAAACTATTTTCCACACACAAAAGACCATAAAAACTCTTTAATTTACCTACTAAAACTTACATAAACCATCGCAATAACACCCAAACACCCCAAACTCTTGTAATTGCTCAACAATTTACGAACTTCGAATTCCCGTAATAAGTACTTTTAGTCTTTTACCGTCAGACCCGCGCGTGCGCATATAGGTCGTGATTTCAGGAAACCCCGGGGTCATGGCAATTTGCGCTTATACTTAGCGTCTTTAAGGCGAGCACGTAAGTGATACCGATGGGGTATGGTGCAAAGGTTTTTACTGCTTTCATATTTGTGGGTGATTTTATAGCTCCCATATAGATATTTGGTTTTCAATGCGAGAGTGAATAAGCACTTATAGGGCAGATATGTACCATCCTAGACAGCATCTCTCTTAGGCTGGTTTTAGTGTCACGTGGACTGTCAGTGCGGATCGCTCCGCACAGCCGATCTGTATGAATTGCTAGGGAGCGAAGCTTCGGAGCGGTTCCTTCGGACCGCATTTTGTGGTATTACTCTAAAACGCTCCCTAGAAGTTCATACAGATTGGCCGTGCGGAGCGGGTCCGTACCGGACGGTCCGCGTGACACTAAAACCAGCCTTAACATCATCTGCGATTGCGGTCAAATTCCTGCCTGGTTCTGCATAAAAAAACTTAAACTATTTATACCCTGAGTGTTATTATTTCTATATGAGACTTTACAAAGTCCATTTAAAGGAGCACTATAAGGAATGAAAAGTGGATATACTTACTACTCGTATGTGAAAGATTAGAGAATGTGGCATAGTTTCTACATCAGTCTACAGGGTTACAGGGAAAGTCGACCTACCTTGAAAAAAATTATACAAGAGGTCATTAACAACAAATTAAGTCTATAGTAAACCAGAGGTCTTTTAAAAACGTCCTTAGGCTGGGTTGCACCATCTTACTTTAACAAACGTCAAAAATCTGTCAAACTCAATATACAAAAAACACCGGATATCTTTATACACACAGTTATAGTAAGGAGGTGAACTCAGCCTTAAAATTATCACTTCACGGGATTTATTGCAACAATATCTATTTTAACGGTAAATAATATTTACCCTCCCGACGTTTCGGCTCGGTTGCACGAGTCATGGTCGCGGGCAGACTGAAGAGATGCGGCGTCGTCTGCTCCGGCGCAATGAGTTTTCTTCACCCACCCGCATTTGCACAATATTTTCGTCAGTGGTACAGTCAGTCCGACAAACTACACTAACAGTGTCCGGGTTTCTCTGAGACGGCCTAGAACGCGATTTGTACTTCGTTATCACCGGATTCCACGCTGATGATAGGTTAAATCCATCTTCTCGATTGAAATTCTTATGCTTTTTAATTTCAATGGCTTCACGTATCAACCTAACATGGTAATGCCTATCAGTTGAGAGGATTTTCGGGTCATGAAGCTCCATCCAGTGATTAACGTCCGAAGTTAACAAATGTTCAGCTATCGCAGATTTGCACGTCTGTTGGTTCTTTACAGCCGCTATGTGTTCTTTGACTCTTTCAGCTATAGACCGCTTAGTTTGTCCTATATAAGAACTACCACAGCTGCAATCGATCTTATAGACACCCGGCGTCTGAAGAGGTATAATATCTTTTGGCGAGCGAATTTCCTTCGTTACTTTTGACAACGGACTATATACAGTCTTAATGGAGTATTTGTTGAGTACTGTTCCAATTTTATCCGTTACCCCTTTCACGTACGGAAGGAAAGCTGGTTCCCTGCTCACCATTGGTTGTTTATCCCTCTTGAGCCTCCTCTCCATTTGTCTTGTGGTAGCACTGTAGCCATTCCTTCTTAGTACCTCCTTCACATGTTTTAGTTCCCCTTCCACATGTTCAGGGTCGCATAGGTTATATGCCCTATTAACCAATGAGGAAATAACTGCTTGAAGATGACGGGGATGGTGATGAGAAGAGGCGTGCAGATATCTGTCCGTGTGGGTCGGTTTCCGGTAAACAGAGTGGGCCAAAGCCCCATCCGGTCTCACTGTCACAAGAACATCAAGGAAAGCCATGGATCTGTTCCTCTCCATTTCATACGTGAACTTAACCTTTGGATGAACAGAATTTAAGTGCTGTAGATATTGTTAAAATGCAACATAATAGTTTAAAATATTATATAGCAAACCGATACGGGTCGGAATGTGTAACAAAATTAAAACATCTAGAATTACTCCGAAACAAAAAAGTGCGCCTTGAAACATCGTTGACATTTTTAAAAAACTGTCGCGATTTGAACTTATTACCTACGTGTGTGCGTCTGAAACCGCGTATTGGGATTGCATTTTCGGATAGAATTCTAAGGAACGCGAGTGTTCGTTTGCTAAAACAGCTTATTAAAAATACGTATAGCCAGTTAGACAAGGTACAGAGTGAGCTTTATGTTTTACATCTGGAATGCAGTGTAGTGTGGTCTCGTGAGGATTTTGACAGATGTGATCGGGTAACGTACCTACAAGCATCCCGCACTTATGTTCTGTGTGAGAATGGTCATAATCGAAAATTCGAAAAGCTGTGTACCCGCCAACTTCGTGATAATTTTTCGCGGAATGAGATTTGTGCGAACACTCAGGTACAGTCGGACACATTAAATACTCACACAGTTATCAATTTGTCGAATACTTCATTGGACAGTGCTGCACGAAGCGTGTTGGCGAAGGGGATGAATTTTGCTTTAACTCCTAAGAGAATACCGTATGAGAGCATAATCTGTGGCGTAGAGGAGACTATTATCCGCAATAAAGTTCCGCCAACGGATGCTGACATTTTAAGGCAGGATATAGCAGTGATTTTGCGAAAGTCTAGGCTCCCGAAAAGTAACGTAACTGCAGAAGAGCGCCAAGCACTTAAAGACCTGCGACAGAACCAGGATATACTCGTTCTGAAAGCTGACAAAGGCAACGCCACTGTAATTATGAATACTGAGGACTATGCCAGTAAAATTGGAAATATGCTAGCTGACACGACAGTATACAAACCAGTGTCATACAACCCTACTGCCAGAGTGACACGACGCATTCGCGCCCTCATCCAGGAGCACCGAGAGCTATTTACAGAAGACGTGTATACATACTTGCATAAAGCAAAAAACGTACAGCCACCAAAACTATATGGTCTGCCTAAAATACACAAGAGCAACGTTCCACTTAGGCCGATCGTGAGTCAAATTGATTCACCTACATATAAGTTGGCAAAACATGTTGCTGGAGTGTTGCAGCCATTAGTTGGGAAGACATCGTCCTACGTAAAAGACTCGATGCATTTTATTGAGCTTATCAAGAATATCTCAGTGGAGCCGGGTGACATAATGGTAAGTTTCGATGTCGAGTCACTGTTTACCAATGTGCCACTGAAGGATTGCCTGGAAGTCATCAAGGACAGATTGTTTGACAATGAGCTGCCCGATGAATATATTGTCCTTTTGCAAAACTGTTTGGACGGAAACTATCTCTTGTATCGAGGCCAATATTACCTCCAGATTGATGGCGTTGCTATGGGAAGTCCTGTAGCACCAGTGATTGCCAACATTTGGATGGAACATTTCGAACAAAAAGCATTAGCGAGCGGCCCCGGTATTGTTAAGTTCTGGAAGAGATATGTTGATGATATATTTTGCATCATAAACGGAAACCAAACAGAAGTGGAACAATATCTACAGCACTTAAATTCTGTTCATCCAAAGGTTAAGTTCACGTATGAAATGGAGAGGAACAGATCCATGGCTTTCCTTGATGTTCTTGTGACAGTGAGACCGGATGGGGCTTTGGCCCACTCTGTTTACCGGAAACCGACCCACACGGACAGATATCTGCACGCCTCTTCTCATCACCATCCCCGTCATCTTCAAGCAGTTATTTCCTCATTGGTTAATAGGGCATATAACCTATGCGACCCTGAACATGTGGAAGGGGAACTAAAACATGTGAAGGAGGTACTAAGAAGGAATGGCTACAGTGCTACCACAAGACAAATGGAGAGGAGGCTCAAGAGGGATAAACAACCAATGGTGAGCAGGGAACCAGCTTTCCTTCCGTACGTGAAAGGGGTAACGGATAAAATTGGAACAGTACTCAACAAATACTCCATTAAGACTGTATATAGTCCGTTGTCAAAAGTAACGAAGGAAATTCGCTCGCCAAAAGATATTATACCTCTTCAGACGCCGGGTGTCTATAAGATCGATTGCAGCTGTGGTAGTTCTTATATAGGACAAACTAAGCGGTCTATAGCTGAAAGAGTCAAAGAACACATAGCGGCTGTAAAGAACCAACAGACGTGCAAATCTGCGATAGCTGAACATTTGTTAACTTCGGACGTTAATCACTGGATGGAGCTTCATGACCCGAAAATCCTCTCAACTGATAGGCATTACCATGTTAGGTTGATACGTGAAGCCATTGAAATTAAAAAGCATAAGAATTTCAATCGAGAAGATGGATTTAACCTATCATCAGCGTGGAATCCGGTGATAACGAAGTACAAATCGCGTTCTAGGCCGTCTCAGAGAAACCCGGACACTGTTAGTGTAGTTTGTCGGACTGACTGTACCACTGACGAAAATATTGTGCAAATGCGGGTGGGTGAAGAAAACTCATTGCGCCGGAGCAGACGACGCCGCATCTCTTCAGTCTGCCCGCGACCATGACTCGTGCAACCGAGCCGAAACGTCGGAAGGGTAAATATTATTTACCGTTAAAATAGATATTGTTGCAATAAATCCCGTGAAGTGATAATTTTATAGTAAAAAATGCAACATAATAGTTTAAAATATAACTCAGCCTTAGATTTTTTTAATTTTGAATGCTAATCATCTCTAGTATAACCCTTTCAAATCAAATCAAATCAAATCAGTTTATTTGCGTGAAAAGTGGTCTACAAGTTCTTACAATATTAAGATGTCCGCACAGTCCACCAGAAGCTGGCATGCAAATATTGTTAACATTATATTTATAACATTAAAAATTTATAAATTACATTTTGGCTTTTCAAGGAAGATCGAGTTTTCCCTGTCATCCTGTATACTTGCAGTCTTATGTCGTCTAATTCCACACTATTTCGATACAGCTGAGGCTAGCAAGGAGAATAATTTCGCACTTAAGGATATTGATTTATCAGCCGATAATTATAATTGTAGCAGCAATTTATAGCTATTATTTCTCGCAACTTACAATATAGAGTACGAGCTAGTGAACGCCAGACCTACGGCATTTATAAAATCTGAAAGTTTGTCAGCGTATACTCCCAATATAGGATACAATGTTGGTGAATTATGTATGAGAGAATGATGTACATAAAAATCAGATTTTATGGTATAATATTTGGACAATAATTAGAAGTATTTTCCCCTAACAGCCAGACAGTTTTGACAGTTCCAACTCCTTGCCAGACAATTTTTTTAGGGTAGTTGCCAAAGGCACGATGATCAAAACTTCATAATTCACCAACATTATATCCTATACTAGCTTTCCGCCCGCGGCTTCGCCCGCGTGTAATTTTGTCTGTCACAGAAAAACTTTATCGCGCGCGTCCCTGTTTCAAAAACCGGGATAAAAACTATCCTATGTTCTTTCCCGGGACTCAAACTATCTCTATGCCAAATTTCATCAAAATCGGTTGCGAGGTTTAAGCGGGAAAGCGTAACAGACAGACAGACAGACAGACAGACAGACAGACAGACAGACAGAGTTACTTTCGCATTTATAATATTAGTTGGGAATGGGAGCATACGCTGACAAACTTTCAGCTATTATAAAATGACGTAGGTCTGGCGTTCACTAGCTCTTAGTGTAATAGAGCTTTAATAAGCGCATTATTATAAAGACATAATCAAATGTAAGTAACTTCACAGTAAAACAAAGGCATGACAATGTAATTATTCAGACCACTTATAAGATATTCTAAATTGTCCCCAGATACCATCGTGGTTCTTACCAAACCAGCTTCGACTCTACCACACAGCCTAAATGAACCTTATTGCAAAGAAATACGGTTGTTAATGATTTAAGCGGCGGTATAACGTTGTTATGTCAAAATAATGGTAGTTCATCAAGTTAATAACAGCCCTGGTGTTTGACATATGGCAGTCACGAACGGAGTATTATCAATACATACCAATCGGGTGATACCGTGTGTGATTTGTATCTTGGATTAAGTGGTGTAAGTACGTGTATAGGTTTAATATGTATACTTAAACGTTTTGGAATAGCCTAATAAAGTATTTTGTAGTCGAACCTTAACTTCGAACTTCTCTTAATGTTCTTCTGATTAATTTCGTTGCGGGTCCAATGACAGTTTAACTTTCCCCCAGGACCAACTTGACCTTCACTGGTTGGGTTTTTATTGGCGGTCAAGCTGTAGATCCTGGCTACACAGGAGTTGCAGCGGTGGAAACGAGAGGTGGGAATAGTCCCATAATAAAGTATCTTATAAGGTCTGGTGCTTACTATGGGCCTCATAAGAAGGCTCAAGGTCACGCAAAGGGCGATGGAGCGGGCTATGCTCGGAGTTTCCCTGCGTGATCGAATCAGAAATGAGGAGATCCGCAGGAGAACCAAAGTAACCGACATAGCTCGCAGAATTGCTAAAATCAAGTGGCAGTGGGCGGGGCACATAGCTCGTAGAGACGATGGCCGTTGGGGCAGGAAAGTTCTCGAGTGGCGACCACGGGCTGGAAGACGTAGCGTGGGCAGGCCTCCTACTAGGTGGACCGACGATCTGGTAAAGGTCGCGGGACGAGCTTGGATGCGGGCAGCGCAGGACCGTTCATTGTGGAAAACCTTGGGGGAGGCCTTTGTCTCGCAGTGGACGTCATTTGGCTGAAACGACAACGACTGGTGCTTAACTGAGTCCGTGCCTGAGGTACAGGAGCGACGCGGGAAGGTGTTTTGAGACGTCAACCGTCAACGAGACTTCAGATTTCTTTCAGCCCCCCTAGACAAAACGCACTTTTTGATCGAATCGACAATCGAATCCGTCAAAACTCCATACAAAAAAGGGGCTTTTCGACCACTTTTCGACTGGTTTGCGATTATAATTTGCACTTTGTCTAGACCCACAGATTTGTATGCTCTGTTACATTAATAATATTGCAATGTTACCCCTCCCGTATCGCTTCCATACGTAGTCGGAAAAACATTCTCTGTTTACGCTCCCTATCTCATGATTTAGTTAAGTGCTAGACATTATAGTTGTCCAGTGGTTAGTGTGTACTATGCTGATCCAGAGGTTTTGGGTTCGATTCCTAGATGAGACATAACTTAGCTCTTGGTCTCCGGTTGTTATGCAACCGAGATGTGAAGGGGTCGGACTAGCTGACACGAAATCCGAGGAAAGCGGGTTCGAATCCCGCCGGGACTGTTGTGGTGAGCTCACTTGAAACACAAGCATTTTAGCTTAGTGCGATTGGCTAAGGGAATTATTAGTAATTTGTACAATACATACCTACACATTTCTTTACGATGTCGTCGGTCCACCTTGTAGGTGGACGTCCCACGCTGCGTTTTCCTGTACGTAAGGTAAAGGTAGCAGGGAAGCGCTGGACGCAGGCCGCTACCAATCGATCAACATGGAAAGCATTGGGGGAGGCCTATGTTCAGCAGTGGACGTTCTATGGCTGAAATGATGATGATGATAGGTACACATTTCTAATATTATTTAAAACTAGCTTTTGCCCGCGGCTTCACCCGCGCGAAATTTAGTTTGTCACAGATCGTCATAAATATAAAGCCTATATTTTATTCTGGGTTACAAACAATACTGTAAAGTTTCAACGAAATCCGTTCAGTAGTATTGGCGTGAAAGAGTAACAAACATCCAGACATCCAGACATCCAGACATCCAGACATCCAGACATCCAGACATCCAGACATCCAGACATCCAGACATCCATACATCCAGACATCCAAACTCCAAACTTTCGCATTTATAATATTAGTAGGATTCGTTTGCAGAGTGGTCGTCGTCACGTTGAGGCGTTCACATCAGTTGTAGAGGGGGATAGAACTCTTGGTCTGAAACCCGCATAATGCAAGGGCTGAAATGATAATGATGATGATACACATTTCTAATATTATTTAAAATATATTAAGAGCAATATCTTGAGCATATAGCTAGTAGTGGTCCCTAAATAACTTATGTTTACAGGTCCGTCCCGGCGGTAGTGCACGCGCCCGCGGCGACGCAGCTGCCGCGGTAATGGCGCGCATGCACGGGGTGCTTCTTTTAAGGACTTACAGATCCTATGGAAGATTTAAGAATATTGATTTCGTCGTTTTAACCAGAGGACGTCCACTATTGGAAACCTTTTCCCAGTTCCTACAAGTATTTCTACAACGACCGGTCCTGCGCTGCCCAAAATTCACGGTAGAGACAATTCCCGATTTTAATAAAGTTCCCATAAGCTACATTAAACACAAAAATAAAATAATATCAGAACAGGAATCCAAAAAACTCTACTCTACACCAGATAATTGCGCGTACACTAAATCCTGGCTCCCTTCGTATGAAAATCTTATCGAGGTCATATCACATATCAAACCCTCCTTTTCTATTAGTCAGTTACTCACAAACCACGGATACCATAAATAATACCTCCACAGATTCAAGATTACTGACAATGACACATGTCCCTATGATAATATAACCACCCAATCAATGTTGCATCTCGTTCAGGACTGTCCAAGATTTCAATCAACAAGACTTAGCCATAATATAGTTTGCCAAATTTACAACATCGACCCATTCAATTTCCAACAAATTATAACCAAGCAAGATTCCATAACAACATTTACCACCCACATTGAAAACATAGTTAGCAACCTAAAATCTTTCAACAATTGTGTCGGCCGTTTGGTGTAGTGGTTCAGAACGGACTACTATGCCGAGAGGTCCCGGGTTCGATTCCCGGCCGGGCAGAAATTGAAATGATGAATTTTAATTTCTGTGACGGGTCTGGGTGTGACTATGTATAATATTTATGTATTTAATAAAAAAAAGTATATAAGTAGTATATCCGTTAAGCTAGCACCCATAACACAAGCATTAAGTTGCTTACTTTGGGGCTAGCTGGCGCTGTGTGAAATTGTCCAAAGATTTATTATTATTAATTAAAATTCTAAATCACGTAGGAGAGAGCAACGCGTAAACCGATAGCGCCGCGCTCTCTCTGAAATTAAAAATGCCCAAATTAAAAAAAAAAAGGTAAACCTTTTGAGGACTTACAAGATTTACACCCGTATTCACAGACATTACTATGAGGTCTGACAGTGCGCGTGGACGCACAGGTCACACTCGAACCAATCACAGAGCTTTATTCAACGCTGTGCGTTCGATTTGCTGCTTCACTTAAGCAGGCATTGTTTGTGAATACGGGCGTTAGAATATTGATTTCAGTTTTAACCAGAGGACAAGGATTTTCACAACGACTGGTCGTGCGTTGCCCAGGTTCTCGGGATGCTTCTTCTGAGGATAATACTCCGCACTAGTTCTTTAGAGCAGCGGTTCCCGAATGGTGTTCCGCGGAACCCTGGGGTTCCGTGGAAAGGCCGCAAGAGTTCCGTAAAAAATATTATCCCACGTTTCGTGACCGACGTTGTTCGCTCGCACCGACTTGTTTACGCACAAGGGAGGGGCAGGGCGTGCGGGCGGAGTAGTACGGGGGTTCCGCTAGGAAAAGTATAATCAATTAGGGTTCCTTGGCAAAAAAAAATTGGGAAACCCTGCTTTAGAGTATTGATTTCGTTGAATCAGAGGACGTCTACTGCTGGATATTGGTCCCACCACCAAAAATTTCCATAAAGTCCGGTCCTAAGCTGAGTCCAGGTTCATCGCACGGGGTGCTTCTTTTGAGGATTTACAAGATTTAGCATATTGATATGAACCAGAGGAGATCATTGGACAAAGGCCTTCAAGGATATCCACAATGACCGGTCCAGCTCTGCTCTAATACACGGAGTGTTACTATTGAGGACTTCGATCTTTTCCACCCTAGCGATGGGTACTGATTGCTTCGTTTCAAAAAGAGAACATTCCCAAATAATGGGAAAAAAGGTTAGGGAAAAGAAGAAGAAGAACAAAAGGATATCCACTGGATCAAGGCCTCCCAGAAGGATTACCTTAACGTCCGATCTTGCGTTTCCTACTTTACGGGGTGCTTTTCTTGAGGACTTACACTCCACACTAGATTTAGATTTACTGCTGGACCAAGGTCTCCAAGGATTACTACAACGACTAGTCAGGATCCCGTGCCTATGTCCTGTTATAATATGATGATGATGATATCCAAGTAGCTAAGTTCACTATAAGAAATCGCCGGACAAATTCCTAGATTGAGGGGATTTACGGATGACAGCACACCAAGCTAAACCCTGTGACAATTATCTTACGTAAGTGTCCTTTAAAAGCCCACTAACAGAAAATAAATGAATTTTATGTTTTTTCAACAAAAACGTACGCGTAGGTTGATGTGTGGTCAACTGTAGAATAATTCTTATCTATTAAATAAATAATAGCTATACGACTAACGAGACGCCATTCATTACCAGCTTTGCAAAACGCATCGTTGCAGCAATTACAATAATTAACAATAATCACTAACATCTAGATTAACAAATGTAATTAAATAACGTAATCAATTATGTTAATTAATTAGGTACAAAACACATTTCAATATTTATCTTACCATCGTCCCCTAGGCGTAGTTAGTGCTCATACATTTGACTTAATATCCCCAGGCTTATAAATAGCCTCGAGCCAACAAAACGACAAAATCTAAATTAGTTGGGGCCTATTACGATGATTGTTTTGACTTCAGTTTCATTTACATACTCGTAGGTTACCAGTTTTTATAGTCGACAGGCAGATTCTTATTAGCTATTAGAGTGCTATTCAGAATTAAAGTTCATTTTCTAGTCATTTGTAATTCCACCTAAACAAAAGTTTCATCCATCTCATTAAACGAGATGAGTGTTAAGTCACAAATGTAATTTTTTTCTGCAAATAAGCTTTTAAAAAGCGTTTTTTACTTTATACTACAAGTCTAATGGCACATGGATAGGAAATTTCCTTTCGTTCGATCGATTGAGAGCTAAATGAATGAATTGTTGATGTTTATTAGAAAGCGCATCAAGCGCTTTTTGCCAGCTTACGTCTAACAGCAGACTGCCATAAACTGAAATGATGATTATTTTTAGCCGACTAGGCCAAAAAAAGTTTATTATTTTAGAATTTTATCTATTCCCGTATGTTCCATCGTAGCGCCTAAACTATTCATCCTAATTACCTAAAAGTAACCTATAGGCTACATTTTGAAGGTGAACGCACTCTTATTCGAGCAGAACGAGTAGATCAAAACCATTTTCTTTTCGTTGTCATGTATTTTTAGACATTATTCCTTGTAATCGTCATATTTCTCAATGTAGGTCGAACCACCCTGTACGTATAGAGCCGTGCGCATTACATATGCGTGCACCATAATAAATGTATCCGTTTAATTATTGTTTCGAAATATCCGCGCCCCGGGCCCGGTCCGCTGCCTGCCGGTGCGAGATCATCTTGATTCTTATTTTATTTTATTTTATTTTACTTATTACTTGCTCCTTTTGTTATTTATATCATTCAGAAAAATCATAAACTTCCAAAGGGGAATGAGACAAAGCGATTAAAATAAGACGATTGGGTTACCGAGTTTTACGTCGCGGCATGCGTGGACGCACAGAGTGACACATGAACCAATCACAGAGCTCAGTTCAACGCTGTGCGTTCGATTTGCTGCTTCACTTAAGCAAGCATCGTTTGTGAATACGGGCGTTAGTCAGTCTGCAGTCTAGTTCGTGTTACGTGAACAATTTCTAGCTTGAACTAGTTCCAATTACATTATATTTTCTAAAATTCCCTTAATACATATACTTGCATTAACATTTCAAAATGTTTTATGAAATTGCCAATATTAACTCTACAATTTTTATTGCAAAATGGCACATAACTTTAATAAGTATTTGTTGCATCTGTTCGCAAAAAACATCTTACATACGGCATGGCATTTATAACGCTCTATTTCGTTGTCAATTAAAAGACTAATTAAGTTGGATGGACATATCAATGGTTCCCTAAAGATTTCTATAATAAAACCGACTCCAAAAAACCTACACTAAAAAGTAGAAAAATAATTACTAATTTCCTACTTATTTATTAGGACGAATTAATATTTATGTAGGTATACCATGATTGATACTTCTGGAGTCGGTGCCAAGATAAGAAACATGTAAAGTTTGCCTGCACCGACTCCAAAAGTATCAATCATGGTATACCTATATAAATATTAATTCGTCCTAATAAATAAGTAGGAAATTAGTAATTATTTTTCTACTTTTTAGTGTAGGTTTTTTGGAGTCGGTTTTATTTTTTTTTATAAAATTTTACTTATTTCTTGCTTTTTAGTTAACTAATTATTTGTCCAGCAGTGGACGTCATTTGGCTGAAACGAACGAACGAACGAACGAATTATTACCTTGATGTTACCACTGAAGGTAGGCAGTACATTGACACCATATTCTTCATGTCTAGTGTAAATAATATTCCATACAAAATACAGGTTACCATATAGGAAACCTAAAAGACCCTAAACCGTCAGCCCACCTTAAAAACATGAAAGAATACAACTGTTGGTCTATTTGTACTTATAATATTTAAAGAATTATCCTCCAACTCCTAAGCATTAAGGAGTTTTACCTTCTATCATCAGCTCATCAATATGAGATGATGATTTCCAGGAGCAAATACTTGAATAACTTAAGAAAAAGTTTGAAAAACGATATACGTGCCTATAAAATTTGAGGGTTGCCCTCGATTTCCCTAGGATCCCATCATCAGATCCTGACTTGGTGACAATGGGACCACCTCAAAAGTATACCCTATCGAACAAAAAAAGAATTTTGAAAATCGGTCCACAATTGACGGAGTAATCGGTGAACATACATAGAAAAAAAAAATACATACAGTCGAACATTTATAACCTCCTCCTTTTTTGAAGTCGGTTAAAAATTACACTATCTTACAACTCTATTATTTTCTAAACCTTACTTTTGTAGAGTAATATCATACTGGTTCATTCCGACCAATCCTTTTGAATACAAAAATACATCTGCTCTTTTTGACCGTCGAGTAACAATAACATTCGTATGCGGATTTTGATACCTACCTATAGACAAAATGTTAACCAACTTTGAACTCTATCGGTACGGAACATAGAGCTTTTGGTGACCATGCTCCGAGCAGTCGATCGAAAGAGAAAGGGTTGTTTAACCCTTTCCCTGCTATAGTCAAATCTATAGATGCGACGTAATAATTGTAAGGTCGATAGCACATCAGACTATGCATTTTTGTCGCAAAATAGCCTTTAATACAACGAGATAAGACGCCACTGTGTTTAGGTTGACGTGCTGTTGTCAGCAGTACTACGACGGGTGATTCGTTCGGTTGAGTTTAATTCTCCAAAGTTTGAGCAGATAATGGAAAATCAATTGTTTCGTGAATGTCAATGTGTTAATAAAAGCTTAGTAATTATTAGACCAGTGAAACGGGGACTTAGTTAAAGAAAGCTCTTAGAGAAGTCCTGTTTTTGGATTTTAATTAAAAGTCACCAAGGTCTGTATTGAAAACAGGCTATGTGGAAATCATTGGGGGATGCCTATGTTCAGCAGTGGAGGTCCTGTGGCTAAAATGATGATGATGATGATGAAGGTCCGTATTTTGAACCGCAGCTCAAAAATCTGTTGAATCAGGCATAGAACAAAACAGGTTATTTGAATTTCGATAGTCAAACTGAAATATGATTCAAATTAAGTGAAACTGTCGATTTAAACTAACATAACTACGAGTAAAACAGTTTTTTAAATAATTATACATTTTAATAATATTGTGCACCTGTAGAATATAACATTACTAAGGTACAAATTATGTGAGGTTTGTGCGGCTCACATTTGGTGAAAACGGGAGGGTTGATTAACCCTTCATTACCGGGAGTAGCGAACAAGTAGAATAGAGTATAGTTATTGTGTTATCTTCCATTCTTCAACCGGTTCAAAATTATAATCAATGGCGCAATAGCCAAGACGATATTATTAAAAAATAAGTCGCCATCAAATATCACCGTCCTTGTTTATGTTTCTTATGCCTTTTCTTTTAATTTATTGTCATCCTTGTTTTGTGTTTTTAAGGAAAAACCTTTTCATCTAATTTATTAGATAACAATAAATTTACACACATTTAAAAGTACCCATTAACCAAGTTTCACTGACACTGTGCCGGCCAGAACTCAAATAAAAAGCAATACGTCAGCTACATACCTCTCCGCACGGAGCGGAGCGAAGCGGATCGATGCGGTTGCCATGGCGACCGCGTGCGCCTCGCCCTCGTATCTCACGCGTCACATCACGTGTAGAACTGTAGGATATCTTGGAAATAGGTATACTCGTAGGTACAGCACATCACTACATAAAACAAAGTCGTTTTCCTATCAGTCTGTCCCAATGTATGCTTAGATCTTTAAAACTACGCAACGGATTTTGATGCGGTTTTTCAATAGATAGAGTGATTCAAGAGGAAAGTTTTTCGGTATAATAGTTAGGCGTAGTACGAAGAAATCTTTTTCTTATCTAACACAATCAGGGATACGAAACGAACCAAGCTCTCTGTCTCAATATTTTAGCCAAAATAACTCCACAGTTGGATGTTTAAGCTTCCTCAAGTATGCCACAAAGCATAATCTCTTTATAATCCAGCAGTCACCACTGTCAAATATAATTTTGTCTAAAATGACCAAACTAAACCCAACGCGCCCTCAGGGAATCTAACTCGTATCTCCGTGTAAAAACACCACCTGTATTTACCACAAGACCACAAAGATGGCTTTATCAAACAAGACTTGGCCATAAAATGGAAAAGAAGATGAAGAAAATTGTAGATAAGTGAATGTTTCTCTCTCACAACAAGTGAAATAAGCAGCAAGAAGTTAAATATAAAATTTACTTCTAAAGTAACCTTTATACTAACTTTACATCCCTTACTGCACCTTAACGCTGATCAAGTTACTGCAAACGTGAGCACACTTAACGACAACCAGTTTAACTAGATCTCAACTTGTATAAATTACCAACTCTATTGATATTAGAATAGGGTTTACAATAATGTAGCATGAGGTCTACATGAGGTGGAGTTGCAGTAAGAAGATCGTTCACGGTCCCTGGACGCAGAAATGAAAACTCAATGACGTAACGAAGTGAGCGTTTGAATTGATTTCGTGATGGGCCCAGTGACACGCCTTAGAGTGTAAGTAGTTTCTATTATAGGTCTAAATTGAGCTGTTCCATAATTTACATTTCGTAAGTTGTGTGTGGTGTAAAATAAATTAATTTTACAATACCTTCCTAATATTACATAATTACATTTGCGGAAATGAAAGAATCTACAGATTCAAGCTTTTTCAGCTTCTCATCCTAATTCCTATGGGTCTTAGTCGAGAAATAGTTACGAGACCATAAAGGAACTTTTGTTTCGCAACCTTGTCCTAAAACCCAATTATGGAACTACAACAATACAATTACACTTTTTTTATAAAATGTCCTGCTTATTAGCATTCCTAAAACAGCATGCTTCAAAAATTCGAAATGAGAATGCTTACCTATTATTAGCAGTTGTTTCGACACACATGCTACAAAGTAGCAATTGCTCAATAGTGACATGCTTTCGTGATAGTATCACTGTGTATCTATACACCTTAAAACCTTTTGAAAGAGTTTTCACTCATAAACACTTAAACAGTATCAGGCATTGAATGCGAGAAAACCGTAAATACATAAAAAAATTGAACCGTATACTCGTGTGACCGTGGCCTAACTAAATTAAACCCTAACTTAATAATCTTCTCCATAATCACAATACTTGGGTAAGTAAGTAGTCAGTAAGCGGCGTTTAGTCACGCTCGCTGACGGGGGCGATAGCAATCGCTTATCTGATGGATAAACCGACCATTAGTTGTTTGTTACTCAAATTGGGCGTGAAGTACAGTTTACAGCACATTTCTATTGCATTACCTACTGCACCTACTACAACTAAATAAAATGCTACAGTGTAAGTAAAATGTTCGTTCGTTCATTTCAGCCGAAAGACGTCCACTGCTGGACAAAGGCCTCCCCCCAAGGATTTCTACGAAGGTCCTGCGCCGCTCGCATCCAGGCACCTCCCACGACCTTCACCAAATCGTAGTCCACCTAATGGGAGGCCTGTCCACGCTACGTCTTCCGGCTCGTGGTCATCACTCAAGAACTTTCCTGCCCCAACGGCCATTAGCTCTACGAGCTATGTTCCCCGCCCACTGCCACTTGATTTTAGCGATTCTGCGGGCTATGTCATTTCTGATTCGATCACGCAGGAAACTCCGAGCATAGCACGATACATTTTCATGCCTAAACCACTAAACAAATGAGTATTTGATACAGAGATTGGACCTTGGAGATGAAAGGACATGTCTTAAAACTTCAATGCGTTGAAATATTGTGACCGTTTTACTCGTATTTATCAAAATAAAGTGCTTAAGGTCGGTGCACGCGATGGGTTTTATGTTACAGAGCAAAATGCATGGGTGGAAAATCGGTTTCTATTATGGTTTAGATATTTATTTTCTCAAAAGATTACAAAAATCACTTACAGAGAAAATACAATTTAACTAAAATATTAATTATGTTAACGCGCGAACACAAAAGTGGGTACATTTAATATAAAAACATTCACACGCCGAACATTCATCTGCTGATCGAGTTCGATGCAGGCGCTATTATCGCTTAAACCCATGAAACTCGTTTTATGTACAAAGTTAGCTACGGTGCTACGAGCCCTGAAAACTAAGCAAAAAGGCAAAACCCAATAAAAAGGCGACAATGTCCTAAACGCGTTTCCTGACAAAATACTCGGTTAATCTGTATGCTTATACACCGAGATAAAAATTACACTTATTTTAACACAAAATTTAGTCCGAGCCCTGAAAACTAAGCAAAAAGGCGAAACCCAATAAAAAGGCGACAATGTCCTAAACGCGTTTCCTGACAAAATACTCGGGAAATCTGTATGCTTATACACCAAGATAAAAATGTCACTCAATTTATCACAAAGTTTAGTCCGAGTCCTGAAAACTAAGCAAAAAGGCGAAACCCAACAAAAAGGCGACAATGTCCTAAACGCGTTTCCTGTCCAAATACCCGGGGAAGCGTTATGCCGCCAAATTGCTGTTCCGGCCGGTCCATTTCCGGCAATGAGGCCACTACCGGTACAGGTGCCGCACTATTTAGTTTACTTCCTTTCCGACCGTAAACCGATTTGACGGTCGGTGGTTGTGAAAAGAAAATGGTTTTAACGGAATTTTCTTTACAAAGTACGCTGGTTATCTTTTTAGCAATATTGTAAGAAAGAAAGATAAAAGTAGGTTTTGCAGAACACTTTAGTTCAGTAGATAGAGTTATTATTATCATCAGCAGCCGGTTTTGAAGGTTGACAGTTATTAAAAGTAAGATTATGTTAAAATGGATGGATTGGATTTGCAGAATGCCTCAGTTAAATCTATTAACTGAGACGCGCAAATCCTGAAATACGTGTTCAATGTCCATGAATACTCTGCCATCTTGTTCATCCAGGTTTCGTAAGCGACATTTCATGTTCTTCATTCAAGAACTACACCAATTGAAGAATGCAATTGGTAGGTAAGGTTAGTCATAATTAAATACAGATCAATTGTGACAATTGTAATGCTGTTTAAAAGCTCACTATGACCTCTTTTCCGAATTGTAAAACCACATGACCCTTAAAATGTGTCGGGGTCCCCTCAATTTCGCTTTTCTCAATATTTTACGTTATGTACCCTAAACGGGTAGGTGTATAATATACACATGTATAGTATACAACTTCTTGCTCCACCCTCAGACCTGTCGGCCCCTCGGAGATAAGGAAGGAACCGTAGGATATTTTTCTTGAGAACCCCAGTATTATAATGCGAGTATTTGTTACTGAAAAACTTTTTAATAACAACGGTGCCTTTTGAGGTGAATTAATATGGATATACCTGTAGGTAAGATTAAATTATAATGGATAATAATTTGGGAAAAAATAGTAAGTAATGTAAGTATGCTCCAATACTATGAATGGTGGAAATGCAGGACAGATGACTGCAACATTACAATGATTACATGAAATATTCTGTGTCCACGGTGATAAATTGGAGAAATAACTACATACAAAATTAAGAATAAGGTTTTTTTATATAAAAACTTAGAACATATTTTGTTTGTACCAAGTAGATGTAACAATTTCTTTCAGTTATTACAATTGATGCGTCCAGTTCAACAGCAGTGACATTATTTAAGTAGAGAGCGCAACCACATATAAAATACAACTTATCGTAGTTAAAACTTCTCTAAAAATTTTTTTTAGCTTGGTATTTTATTTGGGTTCAGGATTAAGTCGAGGTCTGATGATTATTAAAGCCATGTCCATTCCATTCCAACGAAAAAAATATTACGAAAACAAAATTCAAGAGAAGAAGTTTTCGCGAAAAATAATTACAATGGGGTCGCTCCCGTCTTTCGCCACTTGTCGGGAGGTGGGGAAGTAGGGAAGTGGGGAGTCGGGGAGTTTTCTTTGTAACTCCCACAGTTTCTTAAATAATTACCCGCTTTATTTCACAAACATTTGTGTAACGGGATTAGAGGGCGCGGTGATTACCTTCTTTATTTTTGTATAATTTTAATAAGACACCGCTTGCTCGGATTGAGTAATTGGTTTATGGCCGCTTTTTTTGTGAAAGTTAAATTAACTTCTGGATATTGCTCCAGGTGATGAACAAAAGGAATTGAGTAAATAATTAAAAATGTATTGTTTTGAGAGTTCTGATTTTTTTGTAGTGGAACGAGTAGATATAATTAATTGAACTACGAAAAATCATCAAGCACCTACACTGAACTACCTGGTTCTTATTCGAAGATTTTTCCTATATTTAAGCTAAGTTATTTAATGAAATCAGTTCAATAGAAGTACCACTATGGTTAAATACATAAGTGTCGTTGGTGACCGAGTCATTTCTGATCATGAAGTCTTTTATACGAGTAAGGTTGTGGCTGTGGTTGTGGTGACCTAAAATATTTTCAAACAAATTAAAATCGGACCCAACTAAAAGTCGGTAGTCTGCGCCTAATCGTCAGAGCTGGCAACTCCATAACTGGTGTGTACGCAACTCGACAATTCATTACCTGCATCATCATCATCATTTCAGCCATAGGACGTCCACTGCTGAACATAGGCCTCCCCCAATGCTTTCCATGTTGATCGATTGGTAGCGGCCTGCGTCCAGCGCAGTCCATTGCCTGCATATAAAAATGAAACTTGGAATGGCTCTCATGGAAATGTAACTTTTGGCTCTACCATCCCAAAAGGTCGACAACCCCAGGGTCTTGGTATTAACCGTTTTACAAAATGGACCCAAAAATATCTACGTCCGACCCGGGCAGATACCTCGTACGTTTCATGTTCGGTTCGGTGCCGAACGTGTACTGCCATGTAGCGAACAGCCAGGGCTGCCAATTATATTACATTAATGAACAATTAGTTAATCGTGAAATTAAGCAGATTTCGCTTTGAATCGAAGTTGAAGCGTAATCGAAACATTAAGGCTGGGTTGCACCATCTTACTTTCGGTTTAAAGAATCTTTATTCTCATAAGAACAGGGTAGTTCACTTACATGAGATTATAATAATTTACAACAATTGTCTTGTGACGAAGCATGCGCAAAGCCCACAAACAAAAAATAATGTAGGTACATAAATAATTATTAACATTATTTCGAATAAGTAAACATCAGATCTGCAACTCCGTTGACACAGAAATAATGGCCCTCAAACTAACTATCATTTACTCAGTCAGGACTAGGTAGGTGTGACTAGGTGTAGTGAGTAAGTATCCACCTACTAAATAAATAAAATTGTAAAAGAATACGAGATTTTTTTTTATTTTTACTGTTCGGGTACTCGTAGAAAACTGTGCGGGAGGGATAGTGTTTGGTTCGCCCAAGTTGGCAAGTTAACAGTGAGCATTGGAGTTGTGTAGTGTAGGAGACAGTGTACCAAAATTCATATTTACAAATAGTTGTTTAGTTATTATATTTTTGTAGTTTATATTTCAAAATAAGTTTATATATTTAATTTATTAATTAATTAATTTATTTATTTAATGTATTTTATGAGTCTTTCTACAGATGAAAGTTTCATAATTAGATTGCAAAAAATAATAGAGGATTATGTATTTTAATTTATTGTTTTACGTTTTATTCACTTTATAAGTAGGTGTAAGATTTAGTTTTTAAATTAATTTGTCATTCAAGTAATAGTTAGTATATGTTCTTTGAGTTTTCGTTTGTAGATTTGTATACTTTCACTATTTTTGATTGAATCCGGAAGTTTATTATATAGTTGAACACCTTCATATATTAACTTTAACAAACGTCAAAAGTCTGCCAAACTCCATTATAAAAACACCAGTTATGGTTATAGTCACGGTTAAAATAAGGTGAGACTCAGCCTAAGTTGTATGGTTTCGGTTTCAAAGTTACAGTAATTTTTTTCATGATTCAAAGTAAAGTAACATTCGTAACAATTTAACTTTAGAATTAGCTTTATAGGGCATAGTAACATTACGTTTCTAAACTGTCTCTACTTTTTATATCGGACAGCTATATTTTTATAATATTTTAAACTATTATGTTGCATTTTTACTATAAAATTATCACTTCACGGGATTTATTGCAACAATATCTATTTTAACGGTAAATTATCGCAACCTTTCGAAATTCTTCTATTTTACAAATATAATAAAATAACAAACTAAAAACCCATTACAAATACAAATTCAGTCATTCTAAAAGATAGATTTAGAGATATTAGATTTCGAAGCACTCACGTCCTTTACCGCCAGGACCAGATAAATGGGTCCGTTTCTAGAATACTTATATCTATTTATTTATTACATAAGTAACTAAGCGTAAAAACTCTGGACTACATAGTGACACACAAACGCAAAGAAGATAAAAACGATGTAGTGTGAGTGGTGTGGTAGGGTTGGCAGGGTGAAGCTTTCATTTTATTTGTTTAATTTTACGCAGACTTAGACAAAATTGAGAAAAATACATAGTAACATAGCTTTTACAAAGACCTACCGTTTCAGTTTCCTACATCTTTCAATCCGAAACAGCACGTTTATTTTAATTTCATCCATTTTACCGTATGATTTGACACCAAAATAGTCTTCAGGCTAATCAAATGTGGCCATAGCTCTTCATCATAGCCATAATTAGGGTTGCCAGGTCCAAAAACACAAAAACCGGACTATGTGCTTCATTTGGCCGGACATTTTACCCTAAAAGCCGGACATGCGACGGGGGGGGGGGGGGGGGGGTGCAATTAGTGAGCTTACGAGTGAGTACTATCATCATCGGTTGCCTACTTATTCTGTGGCTCGACTTTCGCCTGCCCCGGCAGCCAAATAAAAAGCCTAACAAAGCCGGACAGGCCGGACACGCAATCAAAAAGCCTAACTATGTCCGGCTTTATCCGGACGCCTGGCAACCCTAGCCATAATTATATTTAATAAGTTTTTAAAATGAGCTTTTACTTTTACGATACTAAATTACGCTCTATTGCACGCCATACATTGCTGGCAAATTAAATAAGTATAAAACAGAAACGGCACAATTTAGGTTGGAAGCTTACCCAAAGAGCGAACAGTTGGTTTAGATAAAAGGGGAATGACATCCAGTTTTTTTAAAGTTCTGCTGTAAAAACTACATAAAATATTGATAGGGCCTGAAACTAATGTAGGCAGCCCTGTCCTAGCGTACAGTTTCAGCACGCACCGCCCCCGGGGCTCCCCGCGGCGCGCCCGCGGCAAGGACGCCGAGGAAAACCCCGTAACTGACTCCTAAACTATTTTTGGAACTTGGATTTTGCATTGGGATTTTATTTATTTATTTTCTTTATTAGAAAAACATACAGCTTATATTATAATACAAATAGCATACAAAAACAAGTCTTACACAAGCCTTAATTACTTATTTTTTATTTTGTTGTACACTAATTCCTTACATGTATTGTACACAATACATTATGAATACCTACACTTAAACCTATTAATTTTTATTTTATTTAAGTTTTCCCAAACCAAACCCAAAGACCATCAAACTACGTGTATCCATCCTTCCATGCAGTTGAATTAAATTGTACTAAATTAGTAATGTTTCTGCCTAAATAATGCTAATAATATACTACTAATACTAAACCTAACAATTACTGTAGGTAACATGAAAACAGAGCTTTTCTTTGTAAATTAAAAATAACTTGAAAAAATCGAACTGCCTAAGGCTTTTCTTTACCCACAGCAATGGCGAATCACTGTTACAAAAAGTCTGTTAAAATATGTTCATATTTTATTTAAACAAACGTATTTTATAAAAGTTTATTGTAAATACACTCACATATAATATTTACACAGTATAAACATCTGAAACTAATCCAGAAATGTGAAAATATCATCTGTCGACTTTAAAACACTCTTAAACTGTTCTGAAATATCCTGAAACTAAGCTTTGTCTTCTAATTTCATTTGCGTCTTTCTCCTTTAGATTCGTCACCATTTACAGTAGACATAGGGCGGGCTACTGTTCACAGCCTGCGGCCTTCCTGACCAATCACAGCGCTCCGAGCTATATCGCCCTCTCGCTCGCTCATGCTGAATTCCCCATACGGCCATCTCTTTCGCTTCCCCCGGCGAAAATCCTAGCACTCGAAACCCTTCAAGCAACTCTTAACCGTAACAAACAGACAATAAAACCCATTTCCGCGTCTGAAATCGGCCGTCGCTTCAGGCGTTGTGTCAGTAAAACAATGTTTATTTGATATCGAGCGTCAGGCAGGCGACGATTTTCAAGTTCAGATTTCCCTTTCAAGTGATTGTGGACCTTATTCGGTTTGACATTAAATCTATCCGCTCCGAAACGTTTCAACGAATCGTATTTACGTGTGCAATGCTGGCATTTTCATTGTTACATTACTGAAGGTGGGTTTGCTCGTGGCATTTTCTGCTGTAAGGGATTGAGTGTAAAGTTGAGATTTGCTTGTATTTTTGGTACTTGAAAGATGTTTCGTAGTTGTGCGATATAGCGCCTGAGGCAAAAGCTATTTGCGATGACAATTTTGTGAGCGTCGGCGAACGAAATATGCCTTTTATTCGTAGTGGAGTCGGGATTAAAGCTCTAAAACGGAATTGCTGCCAGATGAAGGGCTTTGAATTCGCGAACTACACCTATCCCGTGTCCCGCTCTATGGAATTAAACTTTGAGGTTTGGAACTCTTGGAACTGAACGGTTTAAGTTATCGCAGGAATTGTTGTTATGTTTACGAATAGATTAAAAGGTTTCCGCGAATCGTAAACTATTTAAACTGTGAACTACGAAAGCTCTATATTTCAGCCGTTTAATTTGAAATTAAAGGTATTTATTTATAGAATACAAAAGAGTAGGTACCTACTACCTAGGCAAGAAACACAAGTATAGTTTTAAGAGAAAATTTATTTTATTTTAGTAACTTAAAACAGTATTATAACTGTTTCCCAGGAAACTTATGCTAGCATAAGTCAATTAAAAGTAATTTGACTGGTTCTAGGAAGCACTGCTCTTAAACTAAAATCTACATTGATGCATATAAAAAACATACTCATGTAGAGACACCGTTTCATGAAAGTGTTTTTAAAAGTAAGTATAGACTAGTAGAGCATTTCTATGTAATGTAACTTTCTTACGAATGATATAGTTCTGATGAAATGTACGACATTTGCTTTGTGAAAGGGTAATGATAACACGAACATTTCATAAAGCGGCTCGTTGTTCTGTTACAAGACAATGCTCTAGTTTATAAGTCACCTAAAAATACGTTACGCGAGCGTTTGTTACGCAACAAATTCTTTCGCGAGCCGAACATTATACAACGTAAAGCGATATAATGAATAATGAATCGTACCTAAACCGTTTAATAATGCGTAGGCTTCGTTCAAATACAAAAGAGCCAAAGCACGAAAAACGTAGAAAAGCAAACGAATTCGCGGAAATGAAAATTAATAAATCTTGGATAACATCAGTAATTCAGTCAATCTTATGTTCAAGCCACAAGGGTTATTTTCCTTTGGGTTGTTTTTCTGAGGATTTTTTCTTTCATCTCAATGTTTCGTTTCTATTATAGAGTCTGAACAGATTCCCCCAAAGAAGTTGAAAAACGTAATTTGTGATAACAATTCGGTTGGTACTCCCCTCTGTGTACAAATCACATCAGACTGCACATTTTTGTTGGAAATTCAACTCTATTACGAGGACATAAGAGCCCAGTGTTTACCTTGACGTGCCGTCGTCGTACTTTTCTCGGTATCGTACCTAATTATGCTGTAGGTAAACTGATATAGACCAAGTTGTTTTGTGAAAAAACACTCGCGTTTTAACCGACTGCAGAAAAGAGGAGGTACGAGATTAGATTATGCTGAGATACTTGGCTCAAAGCGGTAAAGGTATGATCGATTTTGTAAATAATATGTTTGGATTGGATATTAAGTGACACAGAAAATAAATTATTTATCGTAAAGTAACATGAATAAAATGATATTTGAACTTCTTGTAACATAACATACCTTGTTTAGAGTTCAAATAATTTTGAAGGGAAATTATTCAACTTGAGGTCATAAAAACGTTATTTACTTACTCGATTTTTTGTCATTAATGATTTTTGTATGACAAATAATTGTAATTCCAACTCGATAGAGCGCAAAAGTACATTTTCATGCAAATGGATTTGCAACGCAATTTTTTGATGAACACAATAATATTTAGCCTTTACTTTTTCCTCCGTATTTTAATGTAACAAGTGCTACCTGTACTTTTACCTGTTCGTCACAATTCGATATATATTCGATAAAACGTTCGTTCCATCGATTAGTTCCGATGCCGTGGCAGAATCGATATTGTAGCACGACAATGGCAGATAACTTTACCACGAGGATTGAGATTTCACACCCAAATTATAGGCAACATCTTAAACGATTTTTTTTTAACCAGAACATTGAATACAGACAGGTGAATAACAAAGCGTGTAATTGTAGAATTGACAAAACTAAAAACCGTGAATTTTTTCGAAAAAGTCTTTTTAGGTAGTCCTCTTTTACCACAACGTGGAAGTTTCATCACTTTTCTATAAGGTTATGCAGGGTTTGCTGGTCAGATCAGGCCAAAGAAGAAAGTGTGTTTCATCCAGGATCCTCAACTACAAGGATCTTACGGGTCTACCTCCAAGTGCTGAAACAACAATGTTTTTTTTTCAGCCAAGTAAGCCTACCTGACTTCATTACCCGAACTGTGCCAGAAGGACGATTATGCTTTTTGTCATTCACCTTTATATTCTTTGCGGTGTCCAAAAGCCAGCTATTTCCCAGGACTTTGGGGACTAGTCAACTCTGGACTACACTATACCTTGGAATAACAATGTATTAACCTATTATAATAGCAATGGCATAAACTCTTTTCCTTACACTGAAGCTCAAAAGTGAGAACTAGCGTTACATTGTTTTTTATTGCGAAACATCTTTTAAAAATGTTAGCGTTGTAAATAATGAGCAAAGGCTTCGATTGTACATTTTTATTCAATTTGCAACAAAACCACAGTTACTTACAATAGTCAACTACTTCATAAATCCAAAAAAAATATTTGCAAAGGACAAGAACGAAAAAATACTCGATAAAGGTTTTGTCAAAATATTCGATTGGTTTGTTCTGCTCGATTTGTTCCATTCAATAAAAGATACTGGCTGAATACACGCTGCAAAGGCGTAGGTGAGCTGTGAATGTTTCTTTTTCCTTTTTTAAATTTCGAAACGTCAAGTAGCATTAACTTTTTTTGAAAAGAATGGAGTTAATATCTGAATGAACTGCCTGTTACATGCTTTTTGTAAAGTAGTTTTTTGTTACTAAGATGTCAAACTTTTCACTTGTTTTTATTTTGTTTTATCACTTTTAGGGTTTCATTATTTGAATGAATCTGCTGCATTTTCTTCTAGATAGCTTAGAAAATATTTAGCCTGGGTTGAACCATGTTACTTTAACTTATAACAAACGTCAAATGTCTGTTAACCTCTTTGTATGCAAAAAGACCGGTTAAAGTTAAGGTGATGCAACTTAGCTATTGCTATTCTTGTAAACATTTCTTTATTTTCAATATGATCATCATAAGAATTTATGCATTAAACACCTACATAGTTCTAATCTTTTTGAAACCATCTAAAAATATAGCAAAGGCATAGAACCATGCAGGCAAACCATTAATAATTTACAGCTTCACACAGACTAGTGATGTGTAGATGTCACACATTGTCAGCCGTTCGTTTGTCAGCGCGCCGCGCGCTAAAATATTCAGCGGTCATTAAGCGAGCGCACGCAGTATTGTGAACGCTTTGCGTCTCTGCCAGGCTGGTATACAAACAGGGCGGTGTTGGAAAAGACGTGTTTCTTTTGCAGGTGGTAAAAGAAAGGAACTAGACTGATGAGCCATGGTTTCTTATACATAGATACAGGGTGGAATTTTGTAAAACCCAAAAAAAAACGGAAATCTTAGAAATCTTTTCAGAAATAAAAGGAATGTTTTCTTTGAGTAAAATTTTCTATACAGTTTTAAGAGTAGGTAACTACCTACTTTCCCTTCAGATGGCATTACAAAATGACTCAAAACTGTCATTTTCTATTTAAAAAGAAAAGAGGTTCAATAGGTTTCAAATTGCAAAACGATTCCAAAGAGGTCCAAAAAGATCAGTAGACTTCTTCTTTTTAATCACGCACAGCGGCCAGTACTTCACATCCATAAACAGTTGTTTGTTAACATTCTATTTTCAAATTAACAGATTCATAAAAAGCGGCGTCCGGTCGGCAGCGCAGCGTGGGCCCGCGCGGCGTGGCGCGAAAATTATAACCTCTCGCGGCCGCGCGCGCACAAATCAATTTGTGCCGTTAGCATGCGTGCCGGACTGCCTGGCTTGGGAAGGGTTTAGTGCTGGAATAAGCGGTAAAGAGAGTCTTTATTTTAAAGTATGGAAAAATTTTAAATTAACATTTTTTCGGACTATGCTGATAGCCGTGAGCGGCTTTCTCAGCTTCACCGGGCAATAGGTGAGCGCAGGATGGCTCTCAAGCTCAAAATTTAAGCAACGAGCCTAAGGGCGCCCTCGGACCTCGGCCTAGGGCGTTGGGGGATGGTAACCTAACAGAAATTATCATTAGGTTACGTAAGTGCACTGCAGCTAGCGAAAAGGGGATCAATCGAAATTTTATTTTAATTGTTTTATGTAGGTTATAACGCAGCTCTATCTTGCTTGCCACTGCTTCTGGCAGCTTAGCGTAAGTATTTAATATTGCTCTAGCTAAATGTTTTAAAGTCGGCGCTTACCACACCAGTTCTTATGGGCCATTTTCAAGGCGACTGTGAATAGGCACTTACAGGGTAAATTATGTACCATCCTAGACTACATCCCACTTAACATCAGGTGCGATTGTGGTCAAATACCTGCCTTGTTAGGCATAAAAAATATGACTACAAGTTTGAACCAAGAAAAAACACCGCTATAAATATTTGACACTTCAAGTAGCCGCTAAAATGTACTGCTTAAAATAACATAAAAACACGTACAAGATTTTCCGTACTGCTTTTCTTATAGACATTCTTGCTTTAAATTCGAGCATGGTTTTATAATAAACACTGCAGACCCACGATACCCCTGGCGATACCCCTGGTGGTATCGTGGGTCTCGTTAAAGAACTACACTTCAGACCCACGATACCCCTGGGAGTAAAGTTGACAAACGAGGACCGGCGCGGGCGCGGGCGGGCAGGGAGGGGACGCACAGTGCACACGGCCAGTGCACAGTGTTGTGGAATACCTCTATGAATTCTAAATTGATTTCATTGAACATGCAATAAAATTTATATCGTTAAAAATAAAAATAAAAATAAAAATAAAAATAAAATAACAACAATTCATACCTACATACCTACAACGAATTAAATTAATTAATAGCACTTATAAAATAACTTTTTGACTTTAAATATTTATTTTTGTTCTGGTACTTTAATCTATGTTATTTGATGTGATAAAAAGTTAATTTCATCTACCACGTTGTGTGTGACAATGATTTAAATGAGTAGTTTGCCCTTGGGAAAAAAAGAGACATTATCAATAAAATATTTATTCATATAATATTAATTTTAGGCTATATTTTAATTTTATGAAGTCAAAATAAAGTTTTTTTAACATTACAAAACTTCTCCAGTAGAACAGTTTGTATGTGTGGTATGGGAAATATAACCAGTTGAACAGTTGCGCAGTTGAGCAGTCTAGTTGAGCAGTGGGGAAAACAGGAATTCACTACGGTAAATAAAAGGTACCAGGGTAACATAACCTTATGGGAGCTATTATCAAATTCTTCTTGGTTGACCCGAGAAATAAATATGTATCACAAAATAGCTCCTGTATGGTAATGTTGCCCTGGTACTTTACCTGATACTAATTAATCATTATACGAGTAAGTAGATATGAATTGTTGTTATTTTATTTTTATTTTTAACGATATTTTTATTGCATGTTCAATGAAATCAATTTAGAATTCATAGAGGTATTCCACAACACTGTGCACTGGCCGTGTGCACTGTGCGTCCCCTCCCTGCCCGCCCGCGCCCGCGCCGGTCCTCGTTTGTCAACTTTACTCCCAGGGGTATCGTGGGTCTGAAGTGTAGTTCTTTAACGAGACCCACGATACCACCAGGGGTATCGCCAGGGGTATCGTGGGTCTGCAGTGATAATAAATGCAATGGTAAGTAACCGTTCGAGAAGTCCGAATACAAGCAAACACTTATTGCATGTATTATAGCGATATTTTCACCCGCTTACTACGAAAATCGCTTTTCTTCGTTCGCTAGTCGCACCGCTACGAATTACCATTGCGATTACAGACTAAACTTAGGTTTCTTGAAATATCAACTTGTTTTCGTGCACTTGCCTATTTAAATTACACCCATTTAATCCAGGCGGGAAATAAATTGATAATATTGCCTAATACCATGCTATTGGTAGAATCAGGTTCTTGTAAAGGATACGTTGGCAGAAACTTAACAATAAAGTTGTCATTATAATAAGTATTGATACAAAACTATAGTTTGATTTAAAGACGTGTCATAACAATCATTGTAAACAGTCGTTTTCATTTATTTATTGTTTGACTAGTGAAATAATTTGCCAACAAATAAAATATTGTTGATTTACACACGGTTTATTGTTTTAACTAAGTATTGAACACGCCGACTGGATTTAGTCCACCGGACCGCTTGCCTCAGTCAGACCCAGAGGCCTGGGTTCGATTCCCAGTGAGGCCAAAAATATCTGCTCGGTTTTGTTGGTTGTAGAGCTTGTTCTAAGTCTACCATCTTTTAAATGTCTATCACCATAACATTTCAATTTTAACAGCATTGCTGTGTTTTGGCAGCTGGAGGTAAGATTTTTTTTGTTTTGCCAGTTTTCCTGTAAAATATTCCGGTAAAGCTCGCTTTAACCTTTGGCCTGATCATCACTTTCCTTCAGGTTTTGGGTAAAACAGTTAGTCCATAAGTAGTAAATTTAATTAATAATAAATAAATATGCAGGCCAAGAACTACCTTATTATTACACTAATTTTAAAACACACATTTTTTCTATCAATATACGAGTAGATTTCGCTAATCGAATAGAAACAAACCTTTAAAGTGAGTGAAAATTCATCCACGTCTGTATATTGGGGCGAATCCAAATTACCGCGAGTGGGCGAGGGCCATAAGCCACAAAGGCGTGTCACGCGCAGCCCGCGTTTGATCTCCACAGTCTGCGCCCGGCCTAATATCACAAATGTCATCTGTGAATTGTGATACAGGTATACTCGTATTTTCCTAATTGAAGTGACAAGGCTTTTGCTGACTATGGCTTATTAAAGCGTCATCATTTGATAAACAACAATATTGGCATGAGACAATATCAGAATAATCTACTTTCTTACTTCGACTATATTCGGCAGCAAGGTTCTGGAGTGGAGGCCGCGTACCGGAAAACGCAGCATGGGACGTCTACCCACAAGGTCGACCGACGACATCTAAAGGTAGCAGGGAATCGCTGATCGCAGGCCGCTACCAATCGATCAACATGGAAAACATTGGGGGAGGCCTATGTTCAGCAGTGGACATCCTATGGCTGAAATGATGATGAAAGAAATATTTTGGGTGAAAATGAAGGAATACCTATGCTAATACGAGTATTAGCGACATAACTGACCTATTGACTGCATTGATTTTTCAAGTAACAAGTTTATTATAATAGAGTTTTAACCATTATGAGTGCAGTATTATATCAGAGAAAGAAAGAAACTTCCATTTTTGACTACGACAAAATATAGTATACTACTAATACTTATGACTCGTTGATAACTCACTTGCTCGAAACTTATAAAACAGCTGTTTTTATTTGCGATACAAGGCATAATAAAATGGAAACATGGCGTGACAGCGATGCGTATAACATGTTAATGTTAAAGATGCGCCAATCGGTACAGTTACAATTGAATTACCAGTATCTTCATGTCTTGGGTAGTGATGTAAAATTACGGTTATCGGTAAACGCTTTACGGGACTATTTCCACCTCTCGTATCCACTGCTGCAACTCCTGTGTTGCCAGGATTTAGCTACAGCTTGACCACCAATAAAAACCCAACCAGTGAAGGCCAAGTTATGTAAACGCAGTAGTGTAATCAATGAGATTACACTACTGCGTTTACATAACTTGGCCTTCACTAAACCGCGTAAACTTAATAACTAAATGAAACTATAAATACTTATGTGATTTTTAAGATTGTTATTGCTATAGTACGCTCTGCTCTCTATACTTCGGAGAGAGAGGTAGAGCTTTTGAACTTCGAAGACTATGTACCGGTACTCGGAAACTTGTGTCGTAATTATTGTCCCATAGTGGAGACTAAATGACCTGATGATGATGATAAGACAAAGTAACTTAGTGGGTATACCTACTCTATAACACTATTGGCAGGGTGCCGTGATTAGAGATGAGACGTATTTACTAGAACAGATCCACACACTAGGTATTTTACAGTACTAGGCGGCACCTATTCCAATTTTTTAAATACTTGATTCACCTAGTATTTTATAAATTACACGATTTCCAACCCTACCATCAAAGTAATAGAGGTTATTATTGCGTAATCCGTAGTCGTGTATTACGCGCACCTAGTATTTCTCGCTAAGCTTATGTGCGAACGTAGAGATTCACTCCGTCTCTGTCTGACCAAACAATTTTGAGCGCGACGAAGCAAACGCACACAAACGTAGTCAAACCATATTCATGTAAATAAGAAAAAATAGGTATGTAAATATTTTTATGAAATTGATATCTTTTAAATACGCCAACTTTTAAGTTGACAGTCCTAAGCCTGTTGAAGTATGAAGGGGGGAATTATTATTCAATTTCAAATTGCATTATTCATACTACGGTTGTATCTTTTAAAAAAAAATGTATTTTAAAGTCATATTACGTGGATTAGTCCGCACTAGTCGCGTCAAGTATGCTAAATTACTACGTACTAGGTGGAATAGGTATTTGGATCGAGTATTAATAAATACTAGGGGAATAGGTGCACCTAGTATCAAATTTACCTAGTATAACCATCTCTAGCCGTGATAGACGGCAGTACATCACAGGCTCGGTCACGTCTTCCACGCGTTCACAACTCACGCGGTCATTGAAAAGGAAGTTTATAAATGTTTGATAAATTCAAAATTATTCCATATATCTTTGGAATAGTTGTTAACTTGACTAGTTGCTGTGCTTATCTTGATGTGCTGTTACCTGTGGGCTGAGTGTGAGTTTACATAAGACGCGCTCACTAGTGAACGCGTTTAAAAAATGTATGAAAATTTTAGTTATTGATCGTTTCCCGCCCGCTAGGGGCGCTGTACAATCCGTCATACATTTAATGTCATTTTTTGACGTGAGCACGTTTGATGAAAACTCACACTAGGCCCTCTGTACTATGACTGTTAGGTATCCTGTACAACTTACAACACTATTGGCCAAGTCGCCAGGTGCCGTGAGAGACGGCAGTACATCACGGGCTCGCTCACGCGTTCCTTCCGCGCGTTCACAACTCACGCGGTCATTGAGAAGCAAGTTTACATGTTTGATAAATGTTGGTGAAGTAAATCAGTCGAATGAAACGAATCAACATTCAATTCATATGCTTTTTACGCAAATCTTTACATTCAGTAATTATTATGGCTTTGTACATAGGCCTTAGGGTATTGTGTGTTGCGATTTGATGCTGTCCTTTCATCACTCTATTTCAGCCATTTCAAGGTTCTCTGCAGAAGACAGTAGCCTATGGTACTTCTTGACAAGCAAACACTTGACCTTCATTGGTTGGGTTTTATGGCGGTTAAGCTGTAGATCCTGGCTACACAGGAGTTGCAGTGATGGGAACGAGAGGTGGGAATAGTCCCGTTTATCCTACTTCTACTAAAAGGTTCAATCTCAAAATTATGCTAATTTCATCAAAATTGGCTCAGTATTTTAGAAGTAAAAAGCAGATTAACAGACTTAGATGCTTGTACTAGTATTTGTAATATGGTAATGAACACTGGACATATAATTACATTTAGCTTAAAATTTTAAAATGTTTATTGTCATTTTGTTTATCGTTAGTATGATTTCTTATGTATGAATTTATAGATAGGTATTATTATAAAATCTAAATATATAAAAGGAGAAACTGACTGACTCACTGACATATTAACGTACAACGGCACGTGCACTAAGAAAGGAATTCCCGAAATTAGCGGGAAAATCCTTTTGTATGAAAAATCTAAACCGCTTAAGTTAGATGAAGGGGGTAAAACGGGATCCACGCGTACGAAGTCGCGGGCGGCCGCTAGTTTAAAAAGTAACATCAAGTTAAAACTCCAAGCATCACAAATTGATGGTACAAGTTAACACGTGTACGGGCTAGCTTGCTGCCCAAAGCCCACACGCTGGGCCCGGCCCGGCTTGAGCGCAGGTGTAATAATTAATGTCACGTGTCGCGCCTTCTTTCATAAAGACCTCAACGAACATGATGTACGCGACTTATCGACGTTGAACATGAAAAGGCATGTTTATAAGGCATGATACTCGTGGCTTTGACGTTTTTCCATAAATATTACTGGCTTTTTACGTCATCATCATCATCATCATCATTTCAGCCATAGGATGTCCACTGCTGAACATAGGCCTCCCCCAATGCTTTCCATGTTGATCGATTGGTAGCGGCTTGCGTCCAGCGCTTCCCTGCTACCTTTACGATGTCGTCGGTCCACCTTGTAGGTGGACGTCGCACGCTTTTTACGTGTTTACAGTTAACTACAAGTTTTTTAACGTTGTTTAAATTTTGGTTTGCATTCGTTTAGCCCTGGAGGGAAGTTAACCAAACGAAACCACAAACTCCTCCTAGTCTCTTCCAACTAATTTCGTTGCGGGTCTAAAAACAGTTCAGCTTAGACACCCTTTGGACCAACTTAGCGAGAATCTGCTACTTACAAGTCTTCACTAGTTGCCTTCATCAATTAGACACTTAATATATGTATAGATTTTTAGTATGAAATAGATAGGTATAAATAATAAATAATTTAGTTCTTTTTAGATTTACGGTATGGTGCCTTTAAGTAGGTAAACTGTTTTTAAACTAAAGAAGCCAACATTTATGCCTTAGCTCCCCGTCTAAACTAAAGACGAAGAAAACGATTTAAAGTCAATAAATATTTGCTGATCTTCAGTTTAGTATCTGTGCTCGCTCACACACAATTTGACAGCTAATTTTGTGCAAACAACGCCATCTGTCGACTCTGTCGCCCTCTTAAACGGCAATGATGGGTAAAGAACTGTGTATGAATTATTTATGGGTTGTTTTATGGCAATTTATAGTGTAGTTTCGATCAAGGTAAAATTATGGCTTCTTTTGTGATTATAAATAAGTGCTATTTTGCTATAAATGTTTATAGCCTGAAGAGCAGTGATATAGGTAACACCTATATCTATCAAATCAAACAAGAGACACAACTATCAAAACAACTATGTGCAGATTCTGCCATACAGAAGAAGAAACGGCCATGCATGTTCTTTGCTCATGCTTCCCGCTTATGAGCAAAAGAAGTATCCATCTCGGGCGACACATCATGCACCCGGATGAGATAGCAGATATCACACTCCAAAGAATCTGGAAATTTATAGACTCAACGGGACTAAGCAGTGAACTCTAAAGACAAGGGCTGCCACAATAGATCAAACCTGGTCGAGCAAATGAAGGCCCAAAACCAATAATAATAATAAATAATAATCAAAACAACTATTAATGGCACTCTATTGCAAACAGTTAAATTAACACAGTAGGATCATAGAAAACAGCTTTGTCAGCATCGCATCTCTATTAATCGACACTAGACTTCACTAGTGCTCACGGAATAGTTACCACAGAGCTGACAGATGGCTCCCCGGCGGCGAAGAGCCGTGTCGACGTCGAGTGAGATGTACATATTGACAATCGTTCCGCTCTATTGCTACGGCCTTCCAAATTTGAATTTTCACGGGGTTTGGCGGGTTTCAGGGTGTGATTCTTTTTCTCTTTTTTTATGAAGCGCAGTCAAAATAGGTGTGAAATAGGTTTATGTTTCGAGAATATCTTTTAAGTTTTCATTCTTCGTTACTTTTATGTGTATAACTTTCTTGCCTAATTTCTGCATTTGAACATCTTATTCCAGGCCCACATTCTTAATTGGAGTAATACACTACGTATGCCACTGAATTAGGTAATTTTTATGTCGTGAAAATTGTGGCGCGTGGCAGCAATTTCAAACTACCGACATACATCAAGGCACATCTTTCTCTACATCAAGTTAAGTAAGCCTCTCTTGTAAAAATGTAACTTAAACATGTAAATGTAATGAAACAGGGATATGCATACATAAGTTATGCTATTTTGTTACAAAAATGTATTCTAATTTTCTGTCGTCTCTACATGCTTACAAGATTTGGCATAAAGTAACGTATTACCAACTACATACAACAAATTAACCACAGAATGGAAAGTGTATTTAAAATTCATTTGACGTCATAAAACACCTTTTCAAAAAGACACTTGCATTCGAAATTGGAACGCGAAACAAAACAATCGCGCGTCGTCCGCGCGCTTTTGTGCGAGGGGTGCGATCGAGGGTGATCATCGGTGATTATTGCGCAACGATACGGTTGGTGTCATGCAGGAGTGAGACAAGAATGACAATGCTTACCAAAATATCGGAATGCAATTTTGGCACGCACTGGAAAACGCTGCGTGAGACGTCCACCCATCAAGGTGGTAATATCATGACAGTTAACTTCAACATCCAAAAGGCATTTATTGTATTTACATTTGTCTGTAGATACTAAGTAAATACTTACAAAGACTAGTCATGTTCTAAATTATCATTTAGTCCATGGCAGTCCCTGCCGCAGCTGGAAGTAAGGCTTTCTTAAAAAGCGCCACGCAAAACGAAGCACGATTCCGCTTTTTTTCATCAAGACATTCTTCATAAGTTTCAGAATGAAATCATGTATATTTTTTAAGGTTGGCAGCATCTCACATAACCCGCTCCCCCAATTACTTATTCAAGACATTTTTAATTGACAAACGCGCTCGTTGTTTCACAATAACGAGCGCGGTGAACATGTGGCACTATTGACGCTACCTTTGTCTATGGTTTGCTTGATGAAGCACCTTGTGTCAAGTTTGACAGCTGGTTAAATGAGACGACAATGTAGTGTAATGACACTTTGACCTTGATGGGAGTCCATTCAAACAACACAGTGTTGGTTTAGTGGTTAATAAGTATAGTTAGACTCTAGATAAAACCTGGTTTATATAATTACATTACATAGTTGAATACGTGTTTCAGTTTCCAGTTTGTTTTGTAATTATTTTGTGCTATGCTTACCAGTGTATTGGAGCTTTTCAGATGCCTATGGTAGCTCATATTGTTTCAAAATCCTGTATAATTCAATCATAATTTGAAGGCTTTGTATGGCTTGTATGGCTTGTATAGGATTAAACTAAGATTCTTGTATCTGACTTAATCATAATAAATTAGCACCATAAAGTGCAATATTGTGACCAATTCCATTTACAGCCTACTTTAAAAGAGATAAGCTGATCTAATCTCTGGTAAGCGTTGCTTGATCTGGCATAAAATTCCAAATCTCCACAACCCAATGCCTTTGCCTTTCACCTGTCCACAAACACAAAAACCATAAACCACAGTAGCCATAACAACTCATTTCAAATTACGAACACATCAATATGTCAAAATTCAAAATAAGAACGCGCGGTAGCGTCGGTCGCGCCCTCGCTGTTGGACGCCGCCGCCCGCTGTGCGGCCTAACAAGATTGTAACCGCATGTTGGTACTACTGAAGTTGTTTTTTTAATGTAAGAACTCAGCACAGTGGTAACATGAATTAAGAATTTATTTTTGTGAAAATAAACCACGATCTGACAGACTTCTGAATTCAACAAGCTAATCGTAGCAGCCTAAAATGGCTATGGCCTAGGCTATGTTTCGCTTGGCCTTATTTTTCACCACGAATGAAAAAAATATTAATCTCCGGAGAAGTTAAGTAATACTCTTTAGTAAATTGGTTTTTCTTGCTAAGTATAATTGAGAACCTCCGCCTTTTTTTGAAGTCCGTTAAAAATATCTGTAGTGTTTTGGTCGGGGTTTTCCCGTTATAACTCCAAAGAACTTTATAAGACTTTCCATTTTCCTTAGGCTCTCACTTGAAGACACATTTTCGAGAATAATCTAAGACCTGCATTACACAATGGTCGCTGTAACTCCTAGACTCCTACACACCCCAAGCGACATCATCAAATAAGTACTACTTACTTTAACCGAACAATCGCCCGAAATTGCACACAAAAAATAACCGCCAAAACTAAATGAACCACCCCTCGGATTTCCATTACCTAATGAAAGATCTTGGTAATCCGGCGCAGCTAGCGTGCAGTTTGGCATAGAGTAAGTGTAAATAGCCTCTAGCAACTGTACTGGAGGGCGCTTTGAAATTCGAATTTGGAATCTTTTTTAATCTCTGCCCGTGAAAAGATAATCCTTTCTTTTTTATTCGAGATTGGCTGTTTTTTGTTTATTGAACAGCTGATTTATTTGCATCTTTTTTTTAAGTGCGTGGGACTCGTTTGTTTGTAAAGAGTAAGATAATATTGTCACAATAACTGTAAAAAACGCGGAACTCTATAAAATACTCTACATTATTTGTTACGCTTAAAACTTTAAGTCAAGATGTAAATGAACATAAAAAACTATTGATTGAAAAATCGGTCTCCATACAAATTAAGGCGTAAAATGAAAAACAAAGCAATTATAAAAATGCGTTTAATCTGTAGTCCCGATCGTCCTTTGTCTTTCCCGCCACCCGCCGCCTCATTTCGCAGCTTGTCAAATTCGAAAAGAGAATAGGTTTCTTTTTAATTGGAACATATTCGAGGCGATCAATCGTGGCTGCCAGTAACTCTGGGTTTTTATAGGGTCGTTTGAAAGGGGACCGCGTAGCCTGGAGGTATTTGGTTTTAGAGGAGTGCAGGCATATTGGAATAAGACAATCTGGCCCCCTATAATAACTTGGCAACAATGAGTTCCGTGCAAGTAGGCACGTTGTTATTATGCTTTTGTTTGATTTCGTATACTTATTAAAACTTGAAATATTGTATCGAAAGTAGCGCCATTATGGTGGCAGTGGCCATTCATTTTTGTACCTACCAGTTTATATTCAATGAGTATTGTCTCTTCCTCTACACTTAATATTATAAAGAGGAAAGATTTAATTATTTGTTTGTATTGAACAGTGCTTCAAAACAACTGGATCGATTTCAAAAATTATTTCACCACTAGAATCCTACATTAATTCTGATGAACATCGACGGTACAAAGTTCGCCGGATCAGCTAATCTAGAATAAAAAAGAACAGCAAAAAGATGTCCAATGAAGTCCGAACAGAGCAATTCTATTAAAAATAAAAAAACCGGCCAAGTGCGAGTCGGGCTCGCACACCGAGGGTTCCGCCGTACAAACGTAGCGGTTTACAATTTATGACGTATTAAATCAAATTACTTACTTGATTCCGTTGCGAGTAGTGGCGAATTTCAAAATATGCGGTATGATTATTTTTTATTTATTTATTCTTCCTATATTTGCATTATAGGTAGGTACCTACCTCAGCGTTTTGAATTTTTGCGTTGATTTAGAATTTCTCACAGTTTAGAGGCAATTAGATTTAAGAAGTGTTTGATATGAATTTCAACTTTAATATCTCTACGCGTTCATGTGAAAAAGGGTAGGTAGTAAGTTTATAATTATTAAAAAAATATTTTATGTCATGTAAGCAAAAATAATATTTAAAATTTTATATAACTTCAAATTTATCATTTTCGCAATTTTTCCTTTATCTGTACTATATAACGTTGCTTCGTGCCGAATTTCAAGATTCTGAGTTCACAGGAAGTACCTTGTAGGTTTTGATTCCCTAGCGTGTGACGGAAATTCGTCTAAGGTGTCGGTATAAACTGCTGTATCTTTTGATCGCGTTAACTTAGAAGTTTGATTTTTTTACTTCTTAAAGGGACAATAGATCTAGGTATTTGGTATAAATTTCAATTTGATACCTTTATTCGTTCGTGAGAAATAAGGTAGTAGGTTTCATTTTATTAAAATATTTTTATTATATTATATAACTAAAAAAATGAAATTTTCGCAATTTTTCCTATATTTGCATTATATGACAATGCTTTATGCCAAATTTCAAGATTCTGAGTTTACGGGAAGTATCCTGTAGGTTTTGATTCCTTTGCGAGTGTCGAAAATTTGTTGAAAATATCGACATAATCGGCTGTATCTTTTGATTGGCTTGGCTTAGAAGTTTGATATTTTCACAGCTTAAAGGGACAATAGACCTGAGTATTTCATGTGAATTTCAGCTTGATACGTTCACGCGTTCTTGAGATAAAGGGTCTTGACAGACGGACGGACGGACAACAAAGTGATCCTATAAGGGTTCCGTTTTTTCCTTTTGAGGTACGGAACCCTAAAAACAAACTAAACACTACTTCAGTTTGACAGTTCTAAATTCAAATAATCTCTTGTTTTTTTATGCACAATTCAGAAATGCACCAGCCAGCATTAAGTACATAGTAACGTTGTTGTAAGATTGCTTACGTAACAAGCCTGGGGGGCCTGGTGGGCTGTCAGTAAATAATGTACCTACATAATACATAAACACTCGCGTTTACGGCGGTTTGCAGCCGTCCATCAGGCCGATGCCTCAGGTCATCGGATAGTGCATAACTTCTTGGACATTTCATTGCATTAGATACGGGTGAAGGCCTGTCAAGTGTGATCATGATGAATATTTATTTATTGATCAAGAATGCAAAACTGACTGAGAAAAAGAGAAAACTGATTAAAAACAATTATTAGGCGGACGATGAAAAAGATGGTTTTTGTTTGAAAATTCACCTGCTTGGGTTTTTCAGTCAAAATTATGTTTATTTTCCATGACAAGACAGGTAAAAAAAAAAAAACAAAAAAAAAAAAGACAGCAGCAGGCAGCGAATTCCAGTCCCTAGCTATTCGCATTATAAAAGAGTTATCAAATTGCTTATTGCGAGCTGATCTTTGTATTCTTTCGTTTCCTCAATATTAATGTATTTTCTCTTTCAACTCTAGAAGCTGAACGTGTCGCAACATCCCCATCATCTTTTATATTCCACATGTAACTTATTAAATCTAACATTAAGTAACGAACTAAGATAAAGACCCTGCCAGTACAGTAAATAATGAAATTATGTAAGAATAGATAGTCGAGTGAAGGCTCGTATATCTACGTAGTACCAGGGCGGCAGCCGGGGCCGGGGGTGCCCGTCAGCACTCGCGGCGGTCACGACGCTGGGCGAGTAAGGACGCGTCCACCCATACAGCTAGGCCTGTTCATCTCCCCGAGTAGGCATCGAAAACAAAACACGCGCATCCAGTCAATCAAGTAACAGGGTTACACGTTTGGGTGTGACTCGCTGGGAACAAGCGTATAGGCTCGGAGCAACACTAATGAAGGCAGTGAAGGCTCGTATCAACACTAATGAAAGCAGTGAAGGCTCGTTCATCTGCGTAGTGCCAGGGCGGCAGTCGGGGCCGGGGGTGCCCGTCAGCACTCGCGGCGGTCACGAGCTGGGCGAGTAGGGCGCGGCCATACACTAGCTACACTAGTGAAGGCTCGTACAGGCTCGGAGCAACACTATTGAAGGCTCGTATAGGCTCGGAGCGACACTAGTGATGAAGGCTCGTATAAGCTTGGAGCAACACTAGTGAAGGCTTGCGTCCACCCATACAGCTAGGCCTGTTCAACTCCCCGAGTAGGCATCGAAAACAAAACACGCGCGGCGTACCTGCCGGGTACCAGTAAGCCCTATCGCATCGGCACAGTACCGATCACTGACGTATGTAGACGAAACGGTGCTTGACTCTGAGACGAACGTAATTGCACCATATTGACGACATTGAGTAGACACTTCGTTAAATAACTTCGCGAAGAAAACGTTCTGTAGTAAGTACATACATATTAATATTCTGTCAGACTGCGCTTAACACTAGTGAAGGCAGTGAAGACTCGTATATCTGCGTAGTGCTAGGGCGGCAGCCGGGGCCGAGGGGCGCCCGTCAGCTCGAGGCGGTCACGACGCTGGGCGAGTAGGGCGCGGCCATACTGCGCACTAGCGACACTAGTGTAGGCCCGTAGCCACACTAGTGAAGGCTCGGAGCCACACTAGTGAAGGCTCGCATAGGCTCGGAGCCACACTAGTGAAGGCTCGCATAGGCTCGGAGCCACACCAGTGAAGGCTCGTATAGGCTCGGAACCACACTAGTGTAGGCTCGTATGGGCTCGTAGCCACACTAGTGAAGGCTCGGAGCCACACTAGTGAAGGCTCGCATAGGCTCGGAGCCACACTAGTGAAGGCTCGCATAGGCTCGTAGCCACACTAGTGAAGGCTCGTATAGGCTGGGAGCAACACTAGTGAATGCTTGTATAGGCTCGGAGCCACACTAGTGTAGGCTCGTATAGGCTCGTAGCCACACTAGTGAAGGCTCGGAGCCACTAGTGAAGGCTCGCATAGGCTCGGAGCCACACTAGTGAAGGCTCGTATAGGCTCGGAGCCACACTAGTGACACTGTCTTCACAAGGCTCGTATATCTGCGTAGTGCCAGGGCGGCAGCCGGGGCCGAGGGGCGCCTGTCAGCTCGAGGCGGTCACGACGCTGGGCGAGTAAGGACGCGTCCACCCATACAGCTAGGCCTGTTCAACTCCCCGAGTAGGCATCGAAAACAAAACACGCGCATCCAGTCAATCAAGTAACAGGGTTACACGTTTGGGTGTGACTCGTTGGGAACAAGCGGGCTCGTATAGGCTCGGAGCAACACTAGTAAAAGCAGGGAAGGCTCGTATGGGCTCGGAGCAACACTAGTGAAGGCAGTGAATTCTCGTATTACCTATATCTCCTAGCATAGTGTCAGGGCGGCAGCCGGGGGGCGAACGTCAGCAGATGTAAAAAACTGATAATTTTGATTTCATGATCTCTTCACGTAGCGACTTAGCTAGTAGTTTAATTTAGGTTAGCAATGCGTGCTAAAGATACATATTCGTAATAATAGCACTCGTAAAACATAACCCTCCTTCCGGCGTAGTCGGATAAAAAGAACTTCACAATTTAGCTCCAGTGTGCAACCGTCCTTAGCGGCGCGCGACCGCGCTCGCGTGCCAGTAATTGCCCCGCGTTCCTTTTTCGAATAACTATCACGACTTTTTCGCTCCAAATACTCTTCTTTTTCGCTCGCTGTTTAAGGCATTCCACGCATACAGCCTCGCAATTTCGGCGTTTGGATATTCCAAGCATTTCGCGCGCATTTTGCGTCTGTGGTAATGGCGCTTGATGGCGGATTGGCATTTTGAAAACAATGCTGTTGCTAACTTTTTGTTTCGAAGAGATTGTTGTACACGTTTTGTGCATGGGTTTAAAAAATATAATTAAGCTACGTAAAGCATACCCATCTACTTACTATCGTGAAATATTAATACAGGATGTCCATTTCTTACAGGTAACTTTCAACAGCAAATACAGACGATTTGCTTCTGTATGTGAGCTAATAGACTCACATAAACAGAAATGAAGATCTCAGTTTCGTCAACATTTTCACTTTGAAATTAAAAATAAGTTTACACAATCCTTCAATGATATTTATGGTATCATAATAGTAATTTTTATAAGTATTTACGTAGGTAATAAGTAGTTATTTCTTTGCAACATTGACAGAATAAATCCTTTAGTATGCTATGCAGTATGGTTGGCATGTCAAGCTTTATTAAATACGACTTTTTATGTATATTAAGTACTTATGAGCTCCTTAGTTATTTTATAGTAGAATCACGTTTCACAACTTATTACATAACATGCTGATAATAGCGCTCTTGCCTAACGTTAACGTTATTCTTAGTTCAAATTAATACCGTTGTTACAAAACTTCCAACTGTAGTTATAACTTGTTATCAGACCCAAAGCCAAATTCAACAAGCAACTCGGGAATAACAGCAAGTTTGATTAGGTCAGCGTTTAAATGCGAAAATTACTCTGTCTGTGGTGTTACCTACGATTTAAGTGTATTTTTCTTGGGATGCTGATTTCGCCACGCGTGCCTATCTGGTGGAATTGTGTAAAGCAATCGTTATCATTTAACGTACGATTATTCTGTAAAACGCTTTGTTTAACTGACTTTATCGTACGTTATGAACTGTCAAATGATTACGATTGCTTTACACAATTGCACCTCAGATCGTTTTTCCTATAACACGGGCTACACCCACGCGGAACGGTAAAACATGTATGAAATAATAAAATGCGGACAGCCCGTATGCGGACCAACCGGGCTAGGATGCATGCCATGATAAAATCTTATCGATAATTTTAGACGATAAATGTATGGGCTTATCGCGTAAAATCGATAAAATGGCGCGATAAAAGCTTATTGCGGTGCGTATCCTAGGCCTACAAATCCGCGCGCTATCAGAGGGCTTAGTGTGAGTTTACATCAAACGTCGTCATTAGAGAGCGAGTCAAAAAATCTATGAAGATTTTAGTTCTTGAAAGTATCCGCTAGGGTCGCTGTCCGACATATATGTCATTTTTTTACGCAGTCACTAGTTGACACGTTGATGTAAGCTCACACAGCCCCTGATGAGTAGTAAGATCTCATGTAGAGCCAAGCTTCTAACTCTAAACGCACTAGCTCTACACCTTACCTTAGTCCATATGTGGCATGATCGTATGAATTGGACGTTTGTTCATAATTCAAACACGATTACCCAATCTAATTTTTACAATTTACATTATAATCTGAATCTAAATTAACATAAAATAAAGTACTACTTGCAAGTTGTCCTGCTAATTACGAAGATAAAAGAAAGCCTTCGCAATACATTACTCGCTTATAATTTAAGCCGAGATCAAAGAGCGGTTTAAATAATGTCCAAATAATATTACTACGAAATTATTTCAGCCTTTGATGCTAGGGATGGGGTAGATAATATCGATAAAGGTAGAGTGTCAAATTTATTTCTTTTTCGGAACTAAGCGTTGTTACGTCGAGTCAGTCATGCACCAATCATTATAATCATTGCATTCATAACATTGTATGTTTTATTTTCATTTTCTTAAACAGCTTAATATTATTCAATATTAAAAGTTAACACTTTTATAATGTCAGTCAAGTAATTTTATTTTCTGGATGTAAAATAACTCGCAGATTTTATATCTGTTTGTAATCGTGTAAAGAATTCAAGTTTACCACATTTTGATTCAATATATCCTAACTAAAATGTTATTCATCATTTTAATATTAATTCTTCAACAGTCGATATTGACAAAGAAGGGTACAGCACAAATAAAAAACAATCCGCAACGAGGGCGTGACCCCCGCTAATCAAGGGGCATTTAGCGGGCGGGGGTCGCCGCGCATTTGTTAATCACTCGATACTCGATGCACGCACGGGATGACACGGCACTTCACTATAATCACGTGACAATTTGGTTTCCGAAGCGATATTGTAACCGTTTAACAACCGCAAAATATTATTTCCTTTTTCATAATTCAAAACTGGGGAATTCGCCGTTTCAAATGATGAATTTATATTAAAAAACTAGCTTTTGCCCACGGCTTCGACTGCGTGGATTTCAGTTTGTCACAGATCATTACTAGCCTATAATATGCTATTCTGTGTAAAAGTTTCATTAATATCCGTTCAAGAGCTTTTGTGTGAAACAGTAAGCAAACCTGTAGGTTTATGGATTATTATTATTATTAAGGATGTATGGATGTATCCATACATCCTTACAAAGTTTCATTACCTACGTTATAATATTAGTAGTAGGATTTAAAACTTAGGAGCTAAATCTCTTGTGTCTCTGTTAGGTCTAAACTCATTTAAGCCAAACTCTTACCCACAAGTCTATAATCACGATAGCGGGGGGTTCCCCTGCATATTTAATTAGAGAACGCTGTCCCAGCGGTCACCGCGGGTGTCGATTGGCACAATCAAGCGGCGCCGCGTGCGGGTCTAGTGAACGTGCCTGAGTGCTGAGAATTAGGCGATGGTGGGTTAGCTTATTTTGTACTCTATGGTAAACCGATAATAATAAAATAAGAAATGGGTTACAAATGGTTGTAAAAGAGAAGTTTCCAACATATTATATCGTACTATCGGCAACAGTGTTAACTACCCATTGCCGATCATGTCGCCTCGTTCTATCGCAAAGAATCACCATTTGATGAGAGCGAGAGCAAAAACGGAAATGGATAGTTAACACTGTGGCCGATAGTACATACATACCTACGATGTGCAAATATTGTAAAAATTACAAATGTACCTACAACTTTTTTTGTTTTGAGTAATAATTTATAAAAATAGATGTGGAAACACCCAAAATGGAATCTTGATGTTACACGCGAACGCTCCCAGTGAGTTGCCACCTTCAGCAGACGCTACAAAAGTGGCGATCAAATCAAATTAGAAAGCAGCGCTTTAAAGCTTTTAATATTCCTAATATCAATGTCTAGACACAGGTCACAATAATGTCGCAGACTAATCGTTTACCGCAAAATACGAAATTATAGAAAGTAACAATCAGCGATTGATGTCACGGAGGTAATAGCCTAATCAGTGGTCAGGTCAACCGGCCCTGATATTATCGGAAATTATCGAGAAATTATCCATTGAAAATGAAAGGGCGATAACATTGTCGTGATCTAATCATCCGATAATTTCCCTCTTTAATATTCACGGTAATGGCAGACATTTAAAGGTCACGAAATTGCAAGTTGTACGCTAAAAATATCTTCCACTTAAATAGTTTCTAGTAAATGATAATTGTACTAAAATCATCGTGTCTATTGAATTAATTTGATAAAATATATTTAGACTTGTGTACTAAAAAATCGATCTTCAGAATTAAGCATAAGATTTTAAACATATACCTATTATGAAACGAAACTTAAATAGAAAAAAGAAATGTACACTCAAGAATAAATCCAAGCCTTTGTTTAGTCTACATTCAAATACCTATCTTGAATCTGCTCGAGATAAAACAAGTATAGACTTCTACCTAATCATATAAATAGAACGTCCCGTTGACTTTTCTGACGATTTTTTGCTCCAAAACTCCGTATTCTGCGAAAACTGTTACACGGTGCCCATAATTACTCGTAATATTGAGACTTTGGTATACAGATAGTGCCTTTTCTATCAGTTGTCTCTAACACCCGTTTAAAACGATACTTGCTTTATGTGAAGCAGAAAATCGAACACACAGCGTTGTATAGAGCTCTGTGAGTGGTTCGTGTGTCACATTGTGCGTCTAAGCGCATTGTGAGACCTTATAGTAATGTTTGTGAATACGGGCGCAGTGAGTCCCTTTGAGACTTCTTGGCGGGAATCTGAAGCGTCATTAGCGGTTTTGTTTGATTTCCTCAAATTCGTGTTTGGGCGACTATTAATGTGTAATAATGGTGGATTATTAACCATTAAGTGTTCGTGAACGTGCATGAGTGTGGGCGAGTGAAGCAAAACAGTGCATCGTGATTCTTCTGGTTCTCTCAAGTTGTCCATAGGAGGTCTCAGTAAAGCACCACAACTTTACTGAGACTCAAAGGGTGGGAAGGGGTATCATCTATCATCCTTCATTATATCATTACTTGATCTCATTTTGTAACTCGTATCACCTATAAACTTGAAAATGGCACAAATCAAGTCGACCTCGACGTGCATTGCCAACATCATCAAAAAAGAAGAAGAAATGTCCCTTTGAGCAATGTCACGTTCACCTATGACGATCTCAATAAGTCTGACTTTAGTTGTAACCTCGGTTATTACAACCCACACCTTTCAAAATAAGCCTTTCTGGCCAACCAAATAGTAGGTACCTATATCTCAATCCAATCTAAAGCATCGAAAATTATAAATAGTACCAAATTACTACCTCCATGTTAGTTGCTTCAAAGAAAGTCATCGTTGTGTAGTAATTCAATAAATCAGTCGTATCTAATCCGATGATCTAAACGTGGAGAAAATGCGTGGGCGCACGACGTAAGAAAAGCTTTGGAAATATTGATTTATCAGTTAAATTCGTTGGTCACTTTAGTATGAAGTTTGCGTACACATTATGTAAAGGTGTAAATCAATAAATCTAAATAAGAAAATACATTTTTGATCTAATTAATGGTCAATAACAATAATAAGCTAGAAACAAACCGCAAAAATTCAAAAGGATTTTTACTTTAAAAGTAGAGTCGCTACAAAGAAATGAACATACCTAAATACAAAATAGGGGTATCATTTTATGGCCTAACATGAGGCATCTAGCCTCATCATAAACTCAGAGCTTTGTGAGAAAAACAGATAAAAGTCTGTGTACTTGGTAGCATGAAACTACCTACAAGTTTCAAGTACAAACTTAAAATCTTTTTACAGTTCTGGCTACATTGATTTAAAAAATTGAAGTACTTAGTTATCCAGGTAATAGTTAAATGAGAGAAATTATACTCGTACTCTATATTATTATCTCCGTACAAATCCAAAAATGTCAAAACACATTACCATAACTGATTTTCACCTAGTACCCTATCATTAAAGCATTAACCATCAATTAATATATTAAAATACAGTCGTGTCATCTGCATAGATGTATGATGGCCGCAATATTGAATTTATGCGGCATTAAGCTTAATAGTGGGTTATAAAATAAAATCTTAATTCCTTAGTGGACGGAACGTTCTATACGCCCACGATATGTGGACCCCGGAAATCAGAACGTCGCGGCTACAAAAAGTTTGGACCTACGCTTTTTAAAGTATTTTTTTACTAAATACCTACGAGTACCATCTATTGCACGTAATAATAAATAAATAAATAAATCTTTATTTCATTACCAAAGGAATGACAAGATTTTACATTTTTGTTATACAATTTACACTTTCATAACTTTTTCTTTTTCTTAGTTTACACACAGATCTTATAATAAAGTATAGTGTCGTACTATGCTGTGCAAAAATAATTAATTGTCGGACGTATAATGGTGGCTTAAAACATGTATTTTCAAGACATTCTTCTTTTTAGAGACAATAAGTATAATTTTCTTAAAAGTCTTATCAACATGACTACGTAGTACCTACTGCAAGTAGGTACAAATAGTAAGACACTTTTCAGTATACATTACAGTTTTATGGTGAAAACATGATTGTTTTCCAACCTTACACAAGAGACTGCTCTCTTCTTCTTTTAAATCTTTCACTCATAAAAAAGCAAAACAAAATTTTTTTCTTTAAAAAAAAATCTTCCATTGTGTACCAAGCCTAACCGCTCTCGATCGCCTCTGGGCTGCGCACGCGCTTCTAATGAGCGGCCGACCGTTACCCCCATTAGTACAACGGCATATGAAGCTAAAACAGTGGCTTATTTCATTGTAATACAGGCCATTTTCCAGCAAAAGTGAATATTCTGATTGCTGTTGACTGTACAACGGAAAATTAAATTAAACACTGTACTTTGTGTACTTGAAATAGTTGCCATTTTGCTACAAACATGTACTGAAGTGTTGTCAACTGTATTGTATTAAATTACACTAGCTTATGCCTGCGACTTCACCCGCGTGAAATTTTGTGTCACAGATCCTCGTAAATTATAGCCTATATGTTAATCTGGGTTACAAACAATAATACTGTAGTTTCAACAAAATCCGTTCAGTAGTTTTTGCGTGAAAGACTAACAAACATCCAGACTTCCAGACATCTAGACATCCAGACATCTAGACATCCAAACTTTCGCATTTATAATATTAGTAGGATATTAGTAGGATTAGCATTGCTAAAATTTCTACTTCTAATTTGACGACTCTGTGGTGCAGTGAATGCAGTAGTCCATAGTTGATGTGTAGAACGATCTAGGAACGTGTTAAGGATACTGTGACACTGTCATAGAGTAAATTTTTATCATATTTCATTTATAAAATTGACAATCACTATAATCTGGGCCTTTAACACTTTTATAAGGCGAGAGACTAAACTGCATCTCAAATATCAGGTGCGATTGCGGTCAAATGATTTGCATAAAAAATAGTAATAAAATTTTTATTGGCTCCTTGGCCGTAAGTAAAGGAAAACTGACTATCGACATGAGTTGACCTTGTACTAAGACTAGCGGCCGCCCGCGACTTCGTACGCGTCGATCCCGTTTTACCCCCTTAGGATTTTTGCAAAATCCCGTCTTAGTGAGCACCTACGTTCTAAAAGGAACACCCATGCAAAATTTGAGAATCCTAGCACTTGTAGTTTCTGTGATTTCGTTTCATTACATTTCGATTACGGATTTTTATTTAAGGCTTTTAAGTGCCTAAAACCTACACCGCTAAACGTACCCTCGACATCCAAAAACGTATTTTCTCATGAACAAAGACCCACAATTATAGCTAAACTCGAAAGTTCACGATACCATAAGAATACGACAAATTACCCAGTTCACACGCCCCAACCCTTGTCGTGCTAATTGCAGCTTTCCCCGCCGCCCTGTGATTAGTGTTACAACACAAGGTTAGCTCAAAAAACCTTGGTAAAATATTAGTGTATTGTTTTGTTTATGCTTTAGTGTTTGTGTCTACATTTGTGGAACTTTAAAGGAGTTTTAGATTTAAATTCTGACTTAAAAAGCTGACCAACCCTAGTATAGTGTCACTATTCGGAAATCTTCCTAAGACACTAATTTCTGTCATACTTTCATGATGATTTATAGTGGTGAAAGAAGGAACGATGTTATCAAATCGAAAATGTTTCAAATGGGTGTTATGAACACTATATGATGATGTTTTGGTCACTGTATAGAAAACGGGGCGCTATGGGGCACGAGATTTTTTTTTAATTTTTGGCTTTTTTTGCCGGGAATGTTAAAATTTAGATTGATTAAATTAAAACACATTGGACCATAATGAGGGACTAACTACAAAGTTATTTCTTGTGATGACCTTTCTACATTATCTAACTTTCTACCTTTAACATTACGTGCAAAGACTAACCAATGAACTTAAAAAAACTGGTAAAAGTTTTTATATTAAACTTTCGATGTAATTTCCGCCTATAATATTACATGCAGTGTTCAACTCACACCATTAATCGTTAATCTCATTAGTCAGATAATGTATTTGTGATTCACAAACCAATATTTGCACGCGTCAAAAATCAACACGTGAACTTTTTTAAAACCATTTTGGCGCCACGGGCAAAGGCACAAAGCGCGCCGCAGCCACGACGCTCGAAACACTTAATAAATTACGACGCCTAATCACCCCTAATTGGGATGTGTCGTGACCCGGCTTAACCTTAGGTCGCTTTAAAAAAGAAAAAACAATGCAAACATAATGATACGGCTCGTTCCAAAAACCTTTTAATTTCCGAACGTTAACTCGCGTTCAAAACTCTAATTATAGACACACAAATTTTAAGTATACGGATAGAGATATTAATAACGTGTTTGCTTTTTTCTTGATTTATTTGGCTTTATAGATTCAGTGAAATTGATGGTTGAATCGTTTTGGCTGTGCCGCTAATGGTTATAAATGTGTGTGACCGCTAGTATTATTTTGTTGTCTTTTTGAGTTGGTTTTTGAACGGTCTAGGTGTGGTCTTGAATCTTGATTCTACGAGTTGTGTTCAATGATTAAGAATCTTAATCGTTTTGTCCATAATCAAGCAGATCATTGTATTTTATGATATCACAATATTGGTACTCTCTACTCTATATTTTATCAAAAATTAAATCGATACGATTAAAAACAAGTTTTATGAATATGTTACGATAAATGTGAAAATTATGAATAATCGCCGGTTATTATGAATAATTACCGCATGATTTGGTAAATGTGATTAATATGAGGTCATTTATGTGTGTATAAAACTAAATAGGCGGCTTAGGGGTGGCCCAAGGGCCACCCCCGCCGCACCTTAACCTATTTTTCATTTTAAATCAAAACATTATGTTATAGGCATCATGGAAAAGTAATATTATGCAAGAAACATTCCAAACTCATTATGCCAAATTATACATATTAATATATGATATCAAAACGTTCAAAAGTTTGGCTGTACACGAGCACGTACACAAGATGATGTTCTCTTTTATGAAATTTGTTAGTACTAAGGTTGAATTATTAAATAATCACTGTTAAATGTGATTAATTTATCACTTTTACCGCGACTGTCGGTAATTATTCATAATAACCGGTTATTATTAATAATTTTCAATTTATCATATTAACCGTAATAAATATACACTTATTTTGAAATGTAAGCTATGATGTATTTTAATGTCTATTCATCTCCATTCACCCTTTCATATTCACATTCAAAACTGATATCGCCTCAATAAATCATTTAACATATTCCATACAAGTTTAGATAGTCCACCCCCGGCACGCATCGCTAATTGAGCCATTTCACAGATAAGTAGATAAAACACGGAATAGGGCTAACCCTAAATTATGCGTATTATTTGCATATAATAACTACGGGGGTGACATATTCTTCATTCAGGAACAAAACGCTACATCTGTCAGAAAACACCAAGTTAAAAGCGACTTTAACTTTACTAACACAAAACCTCATATTGCATAAACTCATCCCGTCAACCGTCTTCTGCAATTCAAAAACAAAACGTCACAAACAGCAATCCACTCACGCAATAACCAAATGTGTCGCTCTTAAAACTAAATTCAATTTAGAGTAATGTAAAAAGTTCTTAGGTTTGATAAGTGGATTGACAGTCCCAAGAGAGCGGTAAGCGACAATACCACACGCGCAATGCAGTTATGCAGATTTCGTAATGATGCCGGTTGCGTTTCGTTTGTCACAGACCGACAAATGATACGGTTTTATGATGATTACTGAACTATTAGACGTTTGACTACGAAAATTCCGTAGCGGTTTTCGTAGCGCGTAGCAGCTGCCATACTACGAAATAGATGGAGATGTAACTTAGAAGTAAGGATAAGAAGTAGGTCGTCTACTCTAATTTTATCTGTAAGTAAAGTTCTTTCAGCACATATTTATATGTGTACTCATCAAGAAATTTCCACTCTCAGGCTGAGTTGCACCACCTAACTTTGACCATAACTATAACGATAACCGGCGTTTTTTGTACGGAATTTAACAGATTTTTGACGTTTGCAAAGTTGAAGTAAGATAGTGCACCCAGCCAGCCTTATTGTTGGTTTTAATAAGTGTGCGTAGCTACTATAGATCCTTTACTGTGTAGCATTATTTCTCACTTGGGTAGGGAAAGGCTGCAGTGCAGTCTGGAACTGCATTTTTTATTTATTTATTTATTTCCACACACATTATCACTATCTTTACAGGTACTTAAAACCTTATGCGATAGCATAACTTAATCTAGGTAGTTTATGTATCTAGTTATCTAATTTAAGAAATATTATGTACGTACGAGTAATGCAATCGAGAAAGTTTGTGATTAGTCTCTGGTACTGCTGAATCTATTTTGATTTTATTCTATCACAATGTTACATTATTCCTGAGTGAAAAAGCTACAAATTACAATACATTTTTCTGTGAGAGACCGAATAGGGGAACGTAAAAATCGATAAGTATAAAGATACTTTATAAATTATCATTTTTAGAAATAACACAATCTTATTAGAGTCTCGCAAGCAATTCTCCCAACCGTATTAGTCAGCACATAATAATCCCATTTACGTGTACGGAATCCAAAACCGCTAGGGCCATAACTGGCTTAGTGTTAGAATGTCCACGCATCTCCCCAGGGATCCCTGGTGTGGGAAACGGGAGTACGAATTGAGTACAAAAATCAACACTTGGAAACGAGTGTGTCGTCTTGATGCTCATTTTGGGGGAGAGCTGAGAGCCTAGAGTTTGGTTTAGTTGTGGATGTGGCATTTTAACCGACTTTAACAAAAAGAGGTTCTTAATTCGGTATTTTTTATGTTGTTTTTTATGTGTTTAATTTGTGTTTTGTTGATGTTAGTGCTGTAGACTCGTATGACATACATAACATTATTTGTTTGAAAATTAAAGCTTATTGTGGACTAATAATCTCAAAAAGTTAGTATTTAACGTTATTCGTTCGTTTCTGCTGGACAAAGACCTCCCCCAATTCCATATCGACGTATTTGATAATGGGCAGCGCAGGATCGGCTGCCCATTATTAAATAGGTACGTTATTAAGAACTTTGGTTAGTCAATAAAAACAAATTAATGAATTATAAGTTTCAGTTTCGAGTTGTTAGTGTTGAATGCCATGTCCAAAAACTTTCGCGCCTCCCTCACCCACTCCGGGATTAGGTATCGGCTAAACGTCAAGTGTCACTCAAAATTGGCGGGAACTGTTGACAATGCAGATTACGGCCCTGCCCCGAGCTTATTAGCCGAATATTATTGAGTGCGTTTTGTTTGCTCAAATACTCAGAACTACAAAACTTAAATACGAACATAAGTTCATAGAAATGAAGAGTTCTACAGTTTTACAAAGAGCTCAAATATTAAAGTGATATAGGCATATATTTTTAGTCATAGAGTCGGGGTTAAAAATACAGTAGATAAATTTTAATAAATATGAGTCTTAATGGGGTTATAAACTAGCCGTGGATAAAGTATAATTATTATTGATTAACATAAATAATTAAACCTTAAAACCTGATTTCTTTATCTATTGATTTGATACCGACTACCTATCAGACTGGGATAATATAATATTTTTACCCTATCTTAAAATCTTTATGCAAAGTTGGCTTATAACTCCACTCGTCTCCCACATCGAAAATAGATTTTCGACTCCCAAAACCACCGAGTGGAAGTTAATAAAGGGAAACTCACTATGTAAACATGATCACGTGACCGCCGCTGGCGGGCCACGTGACCGGCCACAGACTAGATAGCGATCTTTGGCGCGCGAAATTGTCTATGGTCGGTGCTTTCGCGCTTTTTGATGTCGCGCAATTTTGACAAGCGGGTGTTGTTGACAAATAAACTTGTGCAATCGTTTGTCTCATTCCGACTTTTGATCACATATTGTCTACTAATATTAAAATATTTAATCACTCTTCTCCTTCGATTTTATTAAAGTTGTAATAAGTTTCGAGGATTTTCATGATTTTTTATTACTACTCTACTCAGTAACGCTAAATGAAGTCCTAATAAGTCTCATAGAGCTGATTAGCCCAAAAAAAAATGCTAAAAATGTTTTAGTTTTGATAGGAACGCCTACAATTAATTTCTTTAAAATACGGAATAGGCACACAATGAGTTCGAGATAGTTTAAAAAACGCTTTTGACCTGAACCTGGGTTTTTTGTTTCAGCCAATCTCTCTTGCTATCATACAGCGAAATAAATGAACATGTCCAAACTGCCCATTTCACAAGCACCTCAGGGGACAAAGGAGTGGCCAAATAATGAAATAAAACATACCAAATCACTGTAATAACCGTAACAAATTGCCAAACATTGAAAAATCGACGCCACTTTGATTCGAGTGACCGATTTCCGAACGTTTAGAAAACGCTCCGGGCGCCATCTTGTCATGATACTAACAATGTAATCTATAATAGTTAGGTCAGTGATTAAATAGTTAATTACAGTGGTTTTGCCCAATTAATCACTATATAGATTGAGTTTTTGAGCTTTCAAACCCAAGTAGCAACAGATTATCTTCATAAGGCATTGAAGATATCTTGAAGACTAGTAGCCTAATTCCAGCCGTTGTCTTGGCCAAGACAATAGTCGCACTCAAGAAATCTTGAAGTTATGCCCCAAGACAATGGTAAGCAAAAAAGGGCACAATCCTTTGGAAATCACTGAGACAGAGTTAAGACAACGCTTAAGGCAGACTTAAACCCTAATTAAGAGTGTAGTTTTAAGAATTTCTAAACAAGTACTATAATATAACTTGTAGTATGACTGTAGACTAGGAAATAGAGTTGAAGATATCTTGAATACTTATTTAAGAGTAATAATTATTTTTACAGCTAAGGTTTATTTAACTTCATGAAGAACTATGTAAGACATTTTTTATTAAAGAGGAACTTTAATTTAGTAAACATTGTGATCTTTAACACTAAATCAACTTTAGATAAAGGTTAATGAAAATGGCGATTAAATTATTTTAATAACTAATTTATATTATGTCTAGAATAGACCGTGAATGTCATTTTTGCATAGGAAATATAAAACGCATTGTGGTTTCTCGTGTCAAATCAATGGATAATGTTATAAAACAGGAGGGCCTTGAAAAAGACCTCATAAGATAAATAAAATATTACGAAATTGTATTGTATAAAGAAAACTTTGAGGTTATAAAATAATATTTTATTTTATGCAAACGTTCTTAGACATTTATGCAACTAGAAAAAGTGTAACAAAGACGTACTTCAATTTAAATGTCATCTTGATATAATATTATAGGTTAATTTCAGATTTATTTTTTGTTACACATAGCTCATAATGGCGGTAATTCTAATTCGTCTTAATGTAGCAAGAGTATAGAAGATTTTGAATTTGTAAGTTTAGTTTAGAAAGAGTTGAGTCAAGTTATACTTTACCTAGTATTAGTTTAGAAACATTAGATTTAACTTACACTTAAAATTCACTTGATGAAGTATTACTTAAGTGCATATGGTATCAAGTAGATCTTTAATTTTATTTAGTTAAAACTAGATAGTTTTCATTCTGTCTTAGTCTTGCTAAATTATTGGTGCTGCTATACATTAAAGAACAATTCATTTACTAACTAATTTATTAATTACATGATTTCTCCCTCGGATTGTCCGTGTGGAAGTCGAAAATGGTTCTAATAGGATTTTAATTGGTTTTTACGTTTTTAGTTTTGTTATAACATACACCCGCATATTTCGTAAAGTATTCTTTGAACTCTGTAATTGCAACACTCAGAGATAAGCAATTAAATTTATTGAATATCGGATATGTCATTTTTGCCGTATTTGTTGTAAAAAGTTTTTATTTTATTGTTTTTATGGAACTTTTAACAATTTGTGATTTTGTTAAATTTAATCACACAGTGTTTCTAATTTATTAAATGAGAAGATTGAGAAGCGTAAATAAGTGTGGATTACAATTATTAGAAACATTTTTCGGTAGTTATTATGTTAAGATTTTTTAAAGGTCACAGGCCTACTGTCACCTAGTTAGTTAAATTGTATAATATCATGTTGTACCCAACTTTACCATACAATTTCGAAAATAATTTAGACAATACTTAATTAGTAAATCATATTTTGAGTTTATTTATAATAGCATAATTTAGTTTGCGGGCGACCGCACGCATTTTGTATCAATAATTAATACGCACGCAGGTGCTCGTGCATTACCTTGAATTAATAGGCGTGATCCTGTTTTATCGAAATCGTCCCGTTAAGTGTATTTTTTCTCAAAATGTACTAATTCTAGTCAAAAAGTAATTAACTTAATCTTCAGAAAACTATTTCTAAGACAATGGTCTTTAAAAAGTCCTAAGTAAATCTACGAATACTTTATTTACTTTGCAACACTTAAATAATACTTTATCTATACTATTTAGTATTAAGTGAGCATACAATAAAACTTAATTTAGTAAAATAAGATTTTTTTAACTTAAGCTTAGAATAACTTAAGACCAAATTATCTAAAGAATACTTAACTTGGTTTTGGGTATTCTTAATTTGCTTAAGTAGCGCTCGATGAAGAATATAAAGTCTTAAAGAAAAAAATCTCTATTCTAAGTTAATTTGGTTTTAGCTTAAGTGTAAATTTAGATAGAGTTAAGACAAGTAAGATTTTGCCATTAATACCAATTGCTACTTGGGAAAGGTCAAGTATGGAATAGCATAACCACGCACTGACAGTAATCACAGCTTTGAAACTTTCTCTGGGACTGATGGACATTGAAATAATTACGCGGTAATGGCGCCTAAAGATTATAAGCTAAAGCTTTCGCACTTATCTCAATGGTACGAGAGAAATGTTTTATAAAATTACAGGAAGAAAACTGTACATTTTGGTTTATAATCTAGGGTAATTTTGGTGGTTCAATTTGATAGAACAGACTTTCAGCAATCCCTAGTTGTTTTTTTTATCCACAACCAGGCAGCTCTTGGCCTGTAACTCACCTGATGGTAAGTGACGATCAGGCCGAAGGTGGAAGGTTACATAAATAATTGGTTAAAATAGATAGTTAAACTTCTTCTCTTTGAGCTCAAATTATGGCCTATTGCTATTACTATAAGTTAATTATATTTTATAATCTGTAATTTTTTTTTATTAAAACCAAGAAAATAATCCGCCAATCTGCGTCACGGTGCTGCAATCGTTAATAGCCTTTAATATTAACTCGAGTTTTATCTGTGCACATTCCTTTGCTATAATAAAAAGTTAGATGATGCCTATCAGCTTCCCGCCAATCCGCCATGATGGCAGCGAGGCAGCGACACCTAGCGGCCGCGCGCCCGAGGCGAGTAATTTGAATAATACCATTCGATTAGCCATTTTCACGGTGCGGATTATAAATATGCACCCGCGAATCTAAGGGAGTCAATGATGTACCCCTTTCATGTTTATGAATGTGGCTGGGATAAAACTTTTGGGAAATGTCAGGATGGGTTGGAGTTATTAGAGCAGATAATACATATAAAATATACTCCGAACGAAGGTATTTTCAGAAATAACTCTATATTGGTAGAGCTCGCGAAAAGTCTTTACATCATAATAGATAATCTATTGTAATAAATATTATGGTAAGTATAGATGAGTTAAATAAAATTGGAACGATCACATGAAACATTTACTGAGGTCATAGTTATAATAATGCATGAAATCAATACGAATAAAGTCAGTACTACTAAATAATGTCATATTCGTTCCAGCCCGCGGTCATAGCGTGACAATCGCAAATCGATATTGTTATACTTCACGACACAATAAGAAGACTCAAGAACCTGTATAGCTCGTAGCAAAAAGCTGTAAATATCATTAAAATAACAATAACGAGTTAAAGACATGCACGCATTACACGTCCGCCCTCCGCGGTGGCGGGACGCATAATGCTCTGTATTCTAAATTCAAAATTGTAGAAGTTGCGGAGATGCGGTCGCGCACGGGCCAGTGTTGCCTGTTATATAATTAGAAAATGAAAGGGTGGCGCGCACGCTGCCCGCGGCGCGACCACTACTATCGCTCACCATCGAGCCAGCTCCCGGTAGGGATGTGGTGACGTCGATTTTATCGATAACAACATAGAGAAACATGATTTTGGCAACTGTTCTTTAATAATCATTTTAACGACAAATCAGGAATATCGTAGTTTTTTAATGGTGAAAGATTTTTCCAAAATCGGTTGAGGAGTTTCAGAGATTTTTTTCTTACAAATAAACTTATAAACATTCCGTAGTTTGGTTTTAGTAACTTATTAATAAGTACCACGTAGAAATCAAAATTAAAGTCTGCATTGTCGCACAAATCATCGCGTCTAACGGCTCTACAGTCTGAGTTTAGATATTAAATATTAAACCCACGATAGCAGAAGAGTACGGAAATCTCTTTCTTTTGCCCATTTGTTGTAGCCGGAGTGCCATTACATTGTTTCTTGATTTGGGAGTAAATCAGTAGAAATTCTTGTAAGTTTTAAACTTGAGAGGAAATAAGAAAGAGCCACTATTACCACTATAGTCATGTTGACAATAAAATACTATCGATAACATCACAACTGGCAGCACTATCATAAAATATACTCCAAAACCCCGAGGGCAAATGGCAACATTCTTTATTTTCGAATATTAATAAGAAGCGTGCAACATTACACCGTATTTCACATCAAGTAACATCAACATGCTTTGTCCCGCTCACACTGTGCGATTAACCGTATATCCGTACGTTTCTAATGTCCAAAATTTATATAATCACATCTTAGGAGACGGTATCTGCATAATATTGGGCAGTCACACAGAAGGATCACCCCCTTAATGAAATCCGTTGGATGCAACCCATAAGCACAATCAAATCGATATCCCTAAGTATTATAAATCAATAACACAATAAATTAAGATAGCACTTAACCTATTATATAAGCATGTATAATATTGTCTAAAATGGTGTATGTCTTGTTGGTGTTAATAAATAAATAAATAAATAACGCCACAATAGCTTGCTTTAGCTTGATGTGCCCTTGTAATAGAATAGAATAGGTTTATTGACACAATAAAAAAGACACAATACAGAAAAAAAACAACAAAAACACAAATATGCTATTACTATTATTATGTAATAGCTATTTACGATGCAGCTCAGCATTTCATCAACCACATAGATAGGTACAGTCAAGTAACATCACTAACCATGCCATTCAAGAAGAGCATTTAAGAATCACAGATAACTAATACTATGTCAGAGATCATGAGATCCATCATCAATCGCTTCTCGGCCTTTTGGCTAAGATCAAAGTGAAGTGCATTAAGAATTATGACCCAATGCTTTCAATATCTTCAGCTCAAGTCAAGATCTTGGACCAAAAATGGCTCGATAAAGAAAAGGGGAGATCATGTTTTTAAGCTACTCCTTTCAGCATTAGACTGCAACCGCTTGAAATGATGGATGATAAAAAAAGTTCCAATTCGGTTAGCGACACCAACTTCCAACTTCAATTCTTTAGAGTTACTCAAAAAGCGCATTTATGAGTAAAAACACTGCATCATCCTAAACTCTACTTAGTGCTTAACGGCCAGTGTTTTTCCATTGTTTTTTTCTGTTATTTAAAAAGGAAACGTAGAAAACTTCTTTGAACTCACTGCATGAAGCTCTGCTATGTATCTGGCTGGAGAGATTTGGGTCCTAAAGACAAAAACTTTTTTCACCATGCAGGTTCGGCGAGGTCGCAAAAAAACTTTTTGGTAAAATTTTGTGCGGTGGTTTGATATGGGTACCACACTACGACACAATATTAATGTTTAAGATAATGTATATGAAGCGGTATGTTATTTCAGATTATAAATAAAAGTTTTCTCTATTTGTAGAATATATACAATCTTTCATCGTCCTCATTTCAGCTACAGGACATCAACTGCTGAACATAGACCAATCCAGCCAGCCTGCATCAAGCGACGTTCCTGCTACCTTTATAAGTCGTCGGTCCATTATTGGTAGACGTCCCACGCTGCCTTTTCTGGTACGTGGCCTCCACTCCAGAACCTTGCTGCCCCCATCAGCTGTATAATAGAAGAACAAACATAATTCAACACAAATTACCGTCTAAAACAAATTATGGTACACTGATACAATTATTCACGCCGTTTTAGGGCGATTTTATTGTCAAACTACACTCTGATTTTTAATTCGACGGAATTTTGACATTTCAGAAGTGTTGCCAACATTGAAACATTCCCACTAAGGATGGAGAGCATTTTCACAAATTAAAAAATAATCCTTTCTTGAATTTAAAGTTTCACTTAAAAAACTAAGGCTTAAAAATGTACTGATCATTTCAAAATGGTTATTTGAATTTTTATTATCATATTTTAGAAGTTACAAAAAATATTGGGAAATTATTTTTCTATTACTGGACTCCCTGGCCAATAATCCATGGGTTACAAACCTTTTTTATGAAAATCCTTTAGTTAATAAAATCTTAGCTTCATAAAATAATAAATTTAACAAGATGCCAATTTTATAATCCAAGTTGATTATGATGACGATAATGATGATTGATGATCAATACATATTTTCGTTTATGTTAATATGTTGTTTTACTGTGTTAAAAACACGTTTTTTTCTACTTAATCTCTAAAATGTACATAATAATTAGTGTACATTGAATTCACGGAACAAACAATAGTTCATTTTTGTAAGTTGTAGTTGATGAAATTTCATTTCATATTATTTATTAATAATTCAAAGCAAAAAAGGCTTATTACATCTGAATTGTCAAAAAATGACAGCTGTCAGAATTCCGTCGAATTAAAAATCGGACTATAGACGGGCATGGCGCTATTGTCTTATTAAAGCGGCAAATAAGCAACTCGGCCGCGGGCTGCCCAAATGCACTGTTATTTGTGGGTATACCATAATTTGAGGAATGTATTCGACTAAATCAGTTGACAATTGCTGTAAGAAATATCTGGAAAGCTTATTATGAAAAATTACCGTATTTCGCTCTGTTCCTGAATTTCGAAAGACAATTGCAGAAGTTTTAAAGCTCCAATTTGTAAAACGTTTATCATAATAATAATATATCAGTAAGTAATACATAAGTAAGTACTCTCCAAGTAATAAATTATTGTCCTAGATGATTAGAAAAAAAATGTACCTATGTGCTTTGAAATGGATCAATCAATAGATAGCTGTGTTGCTCTTTGAGTAAACTCATTTTCAACGCACGTCTTGACAATAAAATAATTGTGTAAGTAGTTGAAACTATAATACCGTACCAACCAATAACTCTATGGCATACCTAACTTCCCTAAAAAAAAAGCTTTACTTCAGCCCTGAAAACACATTTTTCTGAAAAATTACTCTGTGCTACGAAATCAATAAATGAGAATATGATTTTATAGAGTTGTCTCCTTCAGAACTTCCACTTGTCCAATACAACCTGATACATTGAAACTCCATGGTCACCACACTGGAATACCAGGGTAGGCCATGGATTGCGTGACGCCCCCATGGGAACAGCCTAACGCCCTGAACCTCAGGAGAGTCCAACTGTCAGGTATGTGCCAACTGTGGCCTACGCTTACACCGACTCGTAATTTATTACAGAAATTACAAAATCTAAACTACTAATTGTGAAGGTAACGTTTGTCTGTTACATTTTCACGTTTGACTTAATTTTGATGATTTTTTGTGTAGAGATGGATCACACGGTAGCTGCCAAACCTACGATGACCCAAACTTCTTGATGGTCTGACGTTCTTACTCGTACCTATGTTGGGAGCATGCGCTGACAAACTTTCAGCTTTTATAAAATAACGAAGGTCTGGCTTTCACTGGCTCTTAGTCCATAAGGCATAAAGGTTCATAGGTACATCATTTCTTCAGTTTGGGTTGAGAAAATATAATTACTAGCTAGATAAAGACTCCATGCCAAAAGAAAATAAGTAACAAAAAGCCAATTTTTCAATTCAGATAAGTTTCGACTTAACTAATTGCCAGTATAAATGGACAATAATTTCAAAATGTTAATTTTATTCGACTGAAAAAAGTTATCAGTTGATTAAAAAATTAGCTCTTATTTATTTAATTTTGTTCAGAGTGCCTTATGTACACATATTATAATTCACCTGAAAAAAGGCAGAGTAAATAACCGCTCGATTATCCGATCGTTATCCATTAGTTAAACATCAATTAGTCAATTAAATTAATATCAATATTTAAACGCGCCGTAATTACGAGCATTTTAAATATCAACCCTTTGCTATCGTCAAAATTAAAGAAGATAATTTTAATTATCAATATTAATAATGTACTGTTTTAGTTTTTCATATTTAATTTGCTAGAGTCAGACTAAGATCGATTCGAATAAAAAGCTGAGTTTCTTCCGCTGCATTTTCTCATCCCATGCCCATAGTTTTGTTTCAAAGTTCGGTAGGATAAGTTTCTAGTAAGTCTCCTGAAAAGTTCCAAAGGCATTGGTAATATCATTTGAAAAAGAACGTTCTGTTACACTCCGGTGTAACTGTGAACCTCTAAAACTTGCAATTATGAGTTTTGGGCTATCATTTTCGTCGGACTAGGTTACCATTTGTTAAATATGCACTCTTGGACTTTGACTGGCCGGTCGTGACTGCCACGGCGGTGAAGTTCACGAATTTTGAATTTGTCTGGCCACACTAATGCCTGTTATACATCGGGAAGACTGCTGAGACCCAAATTAGAGAGCTTAAGTGATGGATTAACATGTTTCAAGGCGTGTAAGTGCGAGGATTTGGAATCGGTTTGATTGTTGAGTATTTATTTGGATTTTACTTGGAAAAGATTTCGAGGTTATGCCGAATAAAATAGGAGGTGAGTTAGCGAAAGAACTCTACAAATGCATTGAAGTGTAACTAGTGTATGGTTAAATTGTTTAGTAACTTTTTACATATTTTCTCCACACTTAAAACTCCACTAGGAATTAAAGAGAAAAAGCAATCTCTACGTAGTAGAGAGTAGAGAGAGTATAGTACTTACCTATAATCTCATCTTCGATAAATCTAGAAAAGGTTTTACATTATTCAGGTAATAATTACCTTTTAGAATCTGCAGCAGGATTTTGATCACGTCAGGATTTTATTCACTCCAGGATTTTGATCTACAATAAAACTTATCAAACGTTCTTGAACAGGGAACCGATTAACGACTAAACTCTAAGCAATTTGCTCAATTACTCATTTCTCACTGGTAAACACAACTTGCAACTTTGTAACAGCTTCGCAACTCGTGAATCCGCATTCCTTGTAGATACTACTTCTGATTGAAGTTCATAAAGATAACTATAAAATAATAACCACCTTAGTTAGACTAACGCCGTTCTTTAGAATGATAAGAATCTATTGAACCGTATAACGAATAGATATTAGCGCTACAAATGTCTACAATTTATCAATTTAATAGCTAAAACTGTACGAATGGCTGCGTCCCTACCCCCAGTAAGTAATGACGATAGTAATTTGAATTAAAGATCAATGGTTCCGATTCGGTTGTGCAAATTTTAAAAAAGCTTTTAACTCTTTTAGTTTAAAACTAGCTTTCCGCCCGCGGCTTCGCCCGCGTGGAATTTTGTCTGTCACAGAAAAACTTTATTGCGCGCGTCCCTGTTTCAAAAACCGGGATAAAAACTATCCTATGTCCTTTCCCGGGACTCAAACCTTCTCTATGGCTTTCATCAAAATCGGTTTAGTGGTTTTTAGGCGTGAAAGCCAGACAGACAGAGTTACTTTCGCATTTATAATATTAGTATATTATATAGATACGTTTATACGATACGCCACAGTACAGCAAATGTTTGGTGACAGAGTGGCTTCAGTTTAATAAAGAGCATTTTAAGAAAATTAATAAGGAGCAAATGTTTTTTAAATATTTTTTTAAATATCGATGTCCACATCCTGTCTTATTTTTTAACGATTGCACCATCTTAAGAAACGACAAAAATCTCTCAGGCTAAATACAAAAAACACCGGTTATCGTTATAGTTACCTACGGTCAAAGTTAGGTGCAGCAACTCATTCAAAGATTTGCCCAGTTTAAAACTAGGAAACTGAAAATAAGTATTAGCTGCTAAAAAGATAGGTAAGAATAATAAGAAAGATTGTATTATGATCTTAGTTTAGCGATAGGTCCAACAGAATGCCACCAATAAGATTATATCGATGAATTGTGAGTCAGCGCGTAATGATAGCCTTACTAACTCCTCCGCCATTATCTATAGCGCTCGCATTCGCTGAATTTTATAATTCTGACCTATGGGTTTCTCGAGAACTTGTAACTGTTAATTTATGATACTTATTTTATTAATGTTAAATGTATGTACCTAAGTATAAGATGCTTAGTTAATGGGCAAACATTTATTTCAAATTCTTCTATTGTTATTTAACTACCTACACATTCTATGGTGTAGGCTTAGATTCATAAAGCGGTGTAAGGTTTAAGAGCCACATTAATACAATTCAAACATGATTTTAATAATGTGCTCTCCAAAGCACAGAATCATCTTCTTTACGAATAATTAGGTTAATTCAAGCCCGCAGTGTTCAACAAAAATAGATATTATTGCATTAAATAAATGTGCCCCACCTAGGAATTGAACCCGGATCCTCTAAGCTGAAATTCTAACTCTGTCTAAGCACTATTGCTTACCTACAATTTTGTTAAAACTTGAATTTTAATAAATAAGAATGCATATTTTTGCAACAAAAATAAGCTCCGGCTTAGTTTTTTTTACGACACACGAAGTCTAATTTTATAAAATTACGAGTAGCGACATCTATTGGGGAGTAGATGACAAAATGCAATGATGCTAAATCAAGCATGTTAGAGTTATGGTGCATAGCGACATCTATGATGGAGTAGAAAAACTAATTTGATATACATGTAGTACTGTTTTATCACGAGAGATGGCAGTCTAAGCATTATACTATTCTATTACAGATATTATACTTTAATTGAATTAAATCAATTTAATTTTAATTATTAATTTAAGTAATTATGATAACTATTTTAAATGAAAAATAAATTAACGTATTAAACGATTTATTAACTCTATGTTTCCAGTCGCCCTGTGCTAGCCTCGCAAACATAAAAAAGCATAAATGTCAGGTATAAAACTGTCAAAGGAAAAAGCGCGGGAAACGTCAAGCTAGGCGGTTGTCTCAATTTTTGCTTTTGCGATTTTTATAAATTATCTAGTAAATAGAGATCAGTTAAGTAGTGGAGTGTAGTATATTTATGTTTATCTTTCTATTTATTTATTAGTTAGTGATTTTGGCAGTGCTCTGGTAAGTTTTTACCTCTTTCTCTGGTTACATGAACGACCCAGACGAACCTGGGGGCTCCGTCCCCCAGGTTTCGTACAATGTCACTATAGCTAATAATTATTCAGCATTAGATACTGAAAGTTCATGCACGGATGGCTCCGAACATTCTCAAAATAAATCCAAACGTTTAAAACGGGCCTCTGTACCTAAGTATTGTAAACACTGTAATAAAAAGAGGAGACGTCATCATAAAAGCTCTACAGTTCCTTCACTTGACTCATGTGAATGTCACTCGGAATCTCATTCCGAAGTAATAATTCAGTCAAAACAACAACCAAACAAATTCAATGATACTACTGCTAAAAACTCTGTGCCAGTGTCAAACTCACCAAACTCACTTGATGTTGATTTTGAGAACAATAATTCCAATTCTCAGCGGCTACCAATTGGCAGAAATCTTTACCAGGCATCTGATGTTTCTCCTTATGTCATACACATACAAAAAGAAGAGATAACTTCCAATCAAAGTACCTCAATTCACCCGGTTACTCTTGGTTTGTTTTTGAAAAAACATGGTTTTAAAAACATAATAAATGGCAGTTTAAAACGTATTGGCAGAAATCGTGCAGCTATTTCCTTTTGTAATTATGAGGATGCCAATTCATTCTTAAGTAGTACTGTCTTGTCCAACAATCGCTATAAAGCATTTATTCCAACATCAAATGTTACTCGCATGGGAGTAGTGAGGGGCATTCCAACCAACTGGACTGATGAGGAAGTCATACAGAATATTACAGTCCCTATAGGTTGTGGCAACATTCTTAAAGTAAGGAGATTGAAAAGGAAAACTATTGGAAAAGACACAGTTGAATACATACCTATAGAGACTGTAGTTCTCACATTTGATGGACAAGTACTTCCAAAGAGAGTATTTATGTGTTACAATTCTCTGCCTGTGGACTTATACATTTTCCCCACTATACAATGTTACAAATGCTGCAAATATGGTCACATTAAGTCACAGTGTAGATCTCTTCCCAAATGTTTTAAATGTGGTCATGACCACTCGGGTGACAGCTGTTCAGTTGATGAAGAGTTTGTTAAATGTTGTCTGTGTACAGGTTCTCACTTTGCGACCAGCAAAAAATGTCCTGAGTTTTCCCGTCAAAAGCAAATTAAAGAGACTATGGCTAAGAATTGTATTTCTTATTCTGAGGCTTTAAAATTACACCCTCCTCTTGGTAAGTCTTATGCTGATGCTTTGACAACAGTAGCCCCAGTGAACACAAATAGACCAGTTTTGAAAAATACATCTGATAGTATTCCCAGCAGGAGTTCATATAAAAAAACAGTATTTCTTAAGCCTAGATCCCCTCCAGTAATTAGTCCTGGATATGATAAAGCCTCTCATGATGCTCTTATTAAAGATTTCAACATAAACTTTCCTTCATCCGGCACTGCTTATAAGGATTCAAGTAAAGACTCTTTACTATCTGATATTATGTCTGTTAAAGAACTTATTATCACACTTATTAATTCATTGTCTCATTATAATTCAAACTTCACACCGACCAACGCTGCCTCATCCCAAAACTCTGTAAGTAATAAAAATAATAATTTGCATGATAGTACTTTTAATAGTAATTTTATAAATAATAATGAATTCAGTGGTAATTCAGTGGAATTGCCGCAGTATTTACAGTAAAAAATCAGATTTGTTTCATTTAATTAATAAATATGACCCTTTAGCCATTTCTCTCCAAGAGACTTGGCTTAAATCTAGTAGTTGTTTTAAGGTAGCAGGCTATGCCTGCATTAGAGAGGACCGTCTAGATGGCTATGGTGGTGTTGCACTGCTGATCAAGCATTCTTGGCCTTTCAAACACATTCCCATTCCTATTCATAATGATGATTATTCCATTATAGCAGTTTCTGTAAACGGCATTTGTTTTGTTTCTATTTATATTCCACATCCATCCTCTATTATATATGATGAAATTTTACTCAGTATTTTACCTTCCCTTCCAAAACCCATTTTAATAATGGGAGATTTCAACGCCCAGCATGCTTCTTGGGGTAGTTCTTCCTCTAATTATTACGGTTCAAGAATCTTAGATTTTTTAGATGTGAATAACTTATGTTTACTAAACTCCGGGGAACCTACACGTCGCACTGCTAGTTCTGAAGGATTCAGCGCTCCTGATCTATCCATATGTTCTCCTTCCTTAGCGTCATCTTTAACTTGGCACGTACTTAGTTATTCATATGGCAGTGATCATTATCCTTTATTTATTACTTTACCATTTTCTGACAAATCAATCCCAATCCGTCCCCCTCGATTGAAGTACCAATTGATTAATGCTGATTGGAAACTTTTTAAAGAAAAAGTGGAGGAAAGATTAGAGTCACTTCCTTCCTTACAATTAGACAATCATAGCAATTGTGCTGATACCTTCACTCAAGTTTTAATTGACGTGGCGGACAATATTTTTCCTGTTAAAAAAAATAGTAGTAGATATATTCCTCCTCCCCCATGGTGGGATGAAGAATGCGCTGAAGCTATTAAAAAAAGAAAATTAGCGGAACGTGCGTACAGAGCATTTTCCTCTTCCGAAAACTTAGAAATTTTGTCTCAACTTATAAACAGCACCCGTAAGTTATTTAAACAAAAAAAATGGGAAGGATGGAAGACATTTTGCACTTCGATATCACCAGACGTTTCCCCATCTGAGGTATGGAAAAATATACGGAGATTTAGATCTTGTTTCCGAGAGAGTACTCCCTCGTTCATAGATAAATCAATTGTTGATAGCTTTCTAGACAAATTAGCGCCTCCTTCTGTGCCTCCTATAGATATAGTATATCATGAATTAAACTATCCTATTTGCACTGAAAACCTTACAGATTTAAATGCTCCATTTACTTTTTCTGAATTAAAAGGCATTTTGTCGTACGTGAAAGATTCGGCTCCTGGTATTGATGGTGTTCCTTATTCTTTTTTCATTAATTTAAGCGATTCTTGCCTTTCATATTTTCTATCAATAATTAATTCCATCATGATTAACGGTAATATTCCTCCATCATGGAAATCTCAAGAGGTAATACCAATCCTCAAACCGAACTCTCCTGTAGGTAACTCCACTTCGTATCGGCCTATTGCTTTATCGTCTGTTCTTCTCAAAATTGCAGAGCATTTAGTTAAAAATAGATTAGAATGGTATTTAGAAAGCAAAGGTATATTAGCTACCAGTCAATTTGGTTTTAGAAAAGGGAAGAGTACTATGGATAGTTTAGGAATTTTTACTACAGATATTCGCTTAGCCTTTACTAATAATCAATGTCTCCTCGCGGCCTTTCTCGATATCACAGCCGCTTACGATGGTGTTAATTTATCTATTCTTAAAAATAAACTTTTAAAGCTACAGGTACCGATTACCCTAATCAATTTCATTATTAGTATGTTATCAGAAAGATCTATTCACGTTACTACTCAAGATTCAACAGTCCTGACCCGAGTTCTTTGGAGAGGATTACCTCAGGGGTCTGTTTTAAGCCCATTGTTGTATAACGTATATACGTACGACCTTGAATCTATTTTTATTAATAAAATTAATATTCTACAGTATGCTGATGACCTTCTTTTGTACGTTACCGGTTATTCAGTAAGCGAATTATGTCATTGCTTAACGACAGCTCTAAGTTCCCTTAAAATCTGGTTAGATAATAACTGTCTATCATTATCGGCCCCAAAAAGTTCTGTGGTTCTTTTTAGTAGAATGCGGATACCACCTCCTGTTTTTGTTTACTATGATAATATTACTATCCAGGCTTGTAAGGAAGCAAAGTTTTTAGGAATAATTTTAGATGACAAACTATCAGGGGTTCCTCATTGTTATTATGTCACGGCCAAATGTGAGCGTTTATTAAATATTTTGCGCTGCCTCTCAGGGGTCTGGTGGGGTGCTCACCCTTCCTCGCTAAAACTTCTCTATAACGCTATAATACGTAGTGTTCTTGATTATGGAGCTTACTTCTTAGAACCTTGCAATCTAGTCGGTCTGAAAAAAATGGACAGCATCCAATCAAAGGCTCTCCGTATTATTTCTGGTACTATGAAATCTAGCCCCATTAATACTTTACAGGTTGAATGCACTGATCCTCCTCTTAGACTGCGCCGTCAATTCTTATCAGACAAATTTTTATTTAGAGTTTTACAATATTCAAATCACCCTCTATTTTTAAAATTACAACTTTTATCTGATTCTATTGGTACATCTCCTTACTGGGCTCATAAAAACCTTCCCTGTTTAGTTTTAAGTTACCGTAAATTTATATCTTTTCAAGCTCCGACTCACAGAACTCCAAAATTTCCCATATTTTCTGCTACTTTTGAGTCGTTAGTTCTTTCTCCTGAAATAATATATGATTTAGATATCCCTAAAAATTCACTTGACGCTAAATATAAATTTAACTTCATTATTGAAGATAATTGGGCCGATTGGCATCATATATATAGCGATGCATCCAAACACTCCAACGATGGTGTGGTCGGAGTAGGGCTTTTCCATCATCAGTATGGTATTCACGAAAAGGTCAGATTACCTCCTGAAACATCAGTTTTCACCGGGGAGTGCTGTGGAATTTATAAAGCCATAGAATATGTCCAAATTATGAAACTGAAAAAAACAGTAATTTTCGTAGATTCTAAGAGCGCTTTACAAGCCTTAGAAAAATTTCCCTTTAAATGCAATATTCAATACCCAATTGTAATTAAATGCAGAGAGTTGCTTCATAAATGTTCTACTTTGGGGTACAAAATAATCTTTGCCTGGATTCCGAGTCATAGCCATATTTTCGGTAATGAAAAGGCTGATAAATTTGCCAATGAAGCTGTTGTGAATGGTGATATGATTAGCTATAAAAATTACTGTCATGACCTTTTGTCCCTCCCTAAGTCCTACTTGCGTGAATCATGGGAATTGGATTGGGCGCACACTAGTGCAACTAAAGGAAAATGGTACAAGATCATTCAACCAACCATTCCTTTAAAACCATGGTTTTTTAAAATGAAACTGGGAAAGGTCTCTACCTCTAATATTATCCGTATGAGAATTGGCCATGCCTGTATACCTACGCATCTTTTTAGACTTAAAATTGTGAATTCTGATTTGTGTGAGTGTGGTACTGGCACAGGTGACTTAAATCATCTGTTTTTCATTTGTCCGTTACATGACCGATCCTCTTTCATCGAATCCCTTATATCCTTACGAGTACCATTCCCAACTTCCATAGCCTGCCTCCTTAATATGCATTCTATTGATATTTATAATACCCTATCTGTTTATATGAGTAATAATAACATAAAAATTTAATCTACCTAATATTTTGTTTTCTCCATAACTTTCCTGATCCTTTGCAACCTTTTTTTTTCCGTTCTCCATTTTTACTTTCCTATACGTTTCCCTAACTTTACCTTACCTCGTCGTGGCTGACGCACAAGCCGTGCATGCCATAATAGAAAAAAAAAAAAAAAAAAAAAAAACTGTCAAAGAAAAAGCGCGGGAAACGTCAAGCTAGGCGGTTGTCTCAATTTTTGCTTTTGCGATTTTTATAAATTATCTAGTAAATAGAGATCAGTTAAGTAGTGGAGTGTAGTATATTTATGTTTATCTTTCTATTTATTTAATAGTTAGTGATTTTGGCAGTGCTCTGGTAAGTTTTTACCTTTTTCTCTGGTTACATGAACGACCCAGACGAACCTGGGGGCTCTGTCCCCCAGGTTTCGTACAATGTCACTATAGCTAATAATTATTCAGCATTAGATACTGAAAGTTCATGCACGGATGGCTCTGAACATTCTCAAAATAAATCCAAACGTTTAAAACGGGCCTCTGCACCTAAGTATTGTAAACACTGTAATAAAAAGAGGAGACGTCATCATAAAAGCTCTACAGTTCCTTCGCTTGATTCATGTGAATGTCACTCGGAATCTCATTCCGACACGCTAATTCAGCCAAAACAACAACCAAACAATTTCAATGATACTACTGCTAAAAACTCTGTGCCAGTGTCAAACTCACCAAACTCACTTGATGTTGAGTTTGAGAACAATAATTCGAATTCTCAGCGTGTACCAATTGGCAGGAATCTTTACCAGGCATCTGATGTTTCTCCATATGTCATACACATACAAAAAGAACAGACAACTTCCAATCAAAATACTTCAATTCACCCGGTTTCTCTTGGTTTGTTTTTGAAAAAGCATGGTTTTAAAAACATAATAAATGGCAGTTTAAAACGTATAGGCAGAAATCGTGCAGCTATTTCCTTTTCTAATTATGAGGATGCCAATACATTCATAAGCAGCACTGTCTTGACTAATAATCACTACAAAGCGTTTATTCCAACATCCAATGTTACTCGCATGGGAGTAGTGAGGGGCATTCCAACCAGCTGGACTGATGAGGAAGTCATACAGAATATTACAGTCCCTATAGGTTGTGGCAACATTCTTAAAGTAAGGAGATTGAAAAGGAAAACTATTGGAAAAGACACAGTTGAATACATACCTATAGAGACTGTAGTTCTTACATTTGATGGACAAGTACTTCCAAAGAGAGTATTTATGTGTTACAATTCTCTGCCCGTGGACTTATACATTTTCCCCACTATACAATGTTACAAATGCTGTAAATATGGTCACATTAAATCACAGTGTAGATCTCTTCCCAAATGTTTTAAATGTGGTCATGACCACTCGGGTGACAGCTGTTCAGTTGATGAAGAGTTTGTCAAATGTTGTCTGTGTACTGGGTCTCACTTTGCGACCAGTAAAAAATGTCCTGAGTTTTCCCGCCAAAAACAAATCAAAGAGACAATGGCTAAGAATTGTATTTCTTATTCTGAGGCTTTAAAATTACACCCTCCTCTTGGTAAGTCTTATGCTGATGTTTTGACAACAGTAGCGCCAGTGAACACAAATAGACCAGTTTTGAAAAATTCATCTGATAGTTTACCCAGCAGGAGTTCATATAAAAAAACAGTATTTCTTAAGCCTAGATCCCCACCAGTAATTAGTCCTGGATATGATAAGGCCTCTCATGATGCTCTCACTAAAGACTTCAACATAAACTTTCCTTCATCTGGCACTGCTTATAAAGATTCAAGTAAAGACTCTTTACTGTCTGATATTATGTCTGTTAAAGAACTTATTATTACACTTATTAATTCATTGTCTCATTATAATTCAAACTTCACACCGCCCAACGCTGCCTCATCCCAAAACCCTGTAAGTAATAAAAATAATTATTCATTTGATAGTAATTTTATAAATAATAATGAATTCGGTGGTAATTCAATGGAATTGCCGCAGTATTTACAGTAAGAAATCTGATTTGTTCCATTTGATAAATAAATATGACCCGTTAGCCATTTCTCTCCAAGAGACTTGGCTTAAATCTAGTAGTTGTTTTAAGGTGGCAGGCTATGCCTGCATTAGAGAGGACCGTCTAGACGGCTATGGCGGTGTTGCACTGCTGGTCAAGCATTCTTGGTCTTTTAAACACATTCCTATTCCTGTTCATAACGATGATTATTCCATTATAGCAGTTTCTATAAATGGTATTTGTTTTGTTTCCATTTATATTCCACATCCATCCTCTATTATATATGATGAAATTTTACTTAATATTTTACCGTCCCTTCCAAAGCCAATTTTAATAATGGGAGATTTTAACGCCCAGCATGCTTCTTGGGGTAGTTCTTCCTCTAATTATTATGGTTCAAGAATCTTAGATTTTTTAGATGTGAATAATTTATGCTTACTGAACTCCGGGGAACCTACACGTCGCACTGCTAGTTCTGAAGGATTCAGCGCTCCTGATCTATCTATATGTTCTCCTTCCTTAGCGTCATCTTTAACCTGGCACGCTCTTAGCTCTTCATATGGCAGTGATCATTATCCTTTATTTATTACTTTACCATTTTCTGACAAATCAATCCCAATGCGTCCCCCTCGATTGAAGTACCAATTGATTAATGCTGATTGGAAACGTTTTAAAGAAAAAGTAGAGGAAAGATTAGAGTCACTTCCTTCCTTACAGTTAGACAATCATAGCAATTGTGCTGATACTTTCACTCAAGTTTTAATTGATGTGGCGGACAATATTTTTCCTATTAAAAAGAATCGTAGTAGATATATTCCTCCTCCCCCATGGTGGGATGAAGAATGCGCTGAAGCTATTAAAAAAAGAAAATTAGCCGAACGTGCTTACAGAGCATTTTCCTCTTCAGAAAACCTAGAAACTTTGTCTGAACTTATAAACAGCACCCGTAAGTTATTTAAACAAAAAAAATGGGAAGGATGGAAATCATTCTGCACTTCGATATCACCAGACATTTCCCCATCTGAGGTATGGAAAAATATTCGGAGATTTAGATCTTGTTTCCGAGAGAGCACTCCCTCGTTCATAGATAAATCAATTGCTGATTGCTTTCTAGATAAATTAGCGCCACCTTCTGTGCCTCCTATAGATATAGTACATCATGAATTAATCTATCCTATTTGCACTGAAAACCTTACAGATTTAAATGCTCCATTTACTTTTTCTGAATTAAAAGGCATTTTGTCGTATGTGAAAGATTCAGCTCCTGGTATTGACGGTATTCCTTATTCTTTTTTCATTAATTTAAGTGATTCTTGTCTTTCGTATTTTCTTTCAATAATTAATTCCATTATGATTAACGGTAACATGCCTCCGTCATGGAAATCTCAAGAGGTAATACCAATCCTCAAACCGAACTCTCCTGTAGGTAACTCCACTTCGTATCGGCCTATTGCTTTATCGTCTGTTCTTCTCAAAATTGCAGAGCATTTAGTTAAAAATAGATTAGAATGGTATTTAGAAAACAAAGGTATATTAGCTACCAGTCAATTTGGTTTTAGAAAAGGGAAGAGTACTATGGATAGTTTAGGAATTTTTACTACAGATATTCGCTTAGCCTTTACTAATAACCAATGCCTCCTTGCTGCCTTTCTTGATATCACAGCCGCCTACGATGGTGTTAATTTATCTATACTTAAAAATAAACTGGTAAAGCTACAAGTACCGATTACCCTAATCAATTTCATTATTAGTATGTTATCAGAAAGATCTATTAACGTTACTACTCAAGATTCAACAGTTTTGACCCGAGTTCTTTGGAGGGGATTACCTCAGGGGTCTGTTTTAAGCCCATTGTTGTATAACGTATATACGTACGACCTTGAATCTGTTTTTAGTAACAAAATTAATATTCTACAGTACGCTGATGACCTTCTTTTGTATGTTTCTGGTTATTCAGTAAGCGAATTATGTCATTGCTTAACTTCAGCTTTAGGTTCCCTTAAAAACTGGTTAGATAATAACTGTCTTTCATTATCGGTCCCCAAAAGTTCTGTGGTACTTTTTAGTAGAATGCGGATGCCACCTCCTATTTTTGTTTACTATGATAATATCACTATCCAGGCTTGTAAGGAGGCAAAATTTTTAGGTATAATATTAGATGACAAACTATCAGGGGTTCCTCATTGTTATTATGTCACGGCCAAATGTGAGCGTCTATTAAATATTTTGCGCTGCCTCTCAGGGGTCTGGTGGGGTGCTCACCCTTCCTCCCTAAAACTTCTCTATAACGCTATAATACGTAGTGTTCTTGATTATGGAGCTTACTTCTTGGAACCTTGCAATCTAGTCGGTCTAAAAAAAATGGACAGCATCCAATCAAAGGCTCTTCGTATTATTTCTGGTACAATGAAATCTAGCCCCATTAATTCTTTACAGATTGAATGCACTGATCCTCCTCTTAGATTGCGCCGTCAATTCTTATCTGACAAATTTTTATTTAGAGTTTTACAATATTCAAATCATCCTCTATTTTTAAAATTACAACTTTTATCTGATTCTATTGGGACATCTCCTTACTGGGCTCATAAAAACCTTCCCTGTCTAGTTTTAAGTTACCGTAAATTTATATCTTTTCAAGCTCCGACTTACAGAACTCCAAAATTTCCCATATTTTCTGCTAGTTTTGAGTCTTTAATTTTTTCTCCTGAAATAATATATGATTTAGATATCCCAAAAAATTCACTTGACGCTAAATATAAATTTAACTTAATTATTGAAGATAATTGGGCTGATTGGCATCATATTTATAGCGATGCATCTAAACACTCCAACGATGGTGTGGTCGGAGTAGGGCTTTTCCATCATCAGTATGGTATTCATGAAAAGGTCAGATTACCTCCTGAAACATCAGTTTTTACCGGGGAGTGCTGTGGAATTTATAAAGCCATAGAATATGTCCAAATTATGAAACTGAAAAAAACAGTAATTTTTGTAGATTCTAAGAGCGCTTTACAAGCCTTAGAAAAATTTCCCTTTAAATGCAATACTTAATATCCAATCGTAATCCAATGCAGGGAATTGCTTCATAAATGTTCTACTTTGGGGTTCAAAATTATCTTCGCCTGGATTCCGAGTCATAGCCATATTTTCGGTAACGAAAAAGCAGATAAATTTGCGAATGAAGCTGTTGTGAATGGTGATATGATCAGTTATAAAAATTATTGCCATGACCTTTTGTCCCTCCCTAAGTCCTACTTGCGTGAATCATGGGAATTGGATTGGGCGCACAGTAGTGCAACCAAAGGAAAATGGTATAAGTTCATTCAACCTACCATTCCTATAAAACCATGGTTTTTTAAAATGAAACTGGGAAAGGTTTCTACCTCTAATATTATCCGTATGAGAATTGGCCATGCTTGTATACCTACGCATCTTTTTAGACTTAAAATCGTGAATTCTGATTTGTGTGAGTGTGGCACCGGCACAGGTGATTTAAATCATCTGTTTTTCACTTGTCCATTACATGACCGATCCTCTTTCCTCGAATCCCTTATATCTTTAAAAGTACCATTTCCTACTTCCATAGCCTGCCTCTTAAACATGCATGATAATATTGATATTTATAATACCCTATCTGTATATATGAATAATAATAACATTAAAATTTAATTTGTTATGTAATTTAATTTTTATGTTTCCAGATTATTTATCATTTTGTTCTCTCCTTTACTTTCCTGATCCTTTGAAACCTTTTTTTTTTCCGTTTTCCATTTTTACTTTCCTATACGTTTCCCAACCTTTACCTTACTTCGTCGTGGCTGACGCACAAGCCGTGCATGCCATCATAGGGAAAAAAAAAAAAAAAAAAAACTGTCAAATCATATTTCTGAAAATCGGCGTTTTTCGCTTGTCATCCAACAAAGTTTTGTATTATTTGTGAAATTAAAATGGCTTTACTGGATATTTGCCGCTTGGATGAAAAGATTAACTTGAAACCCGTGGACTCGCTTGCCTCTTTTCAAAATGATGTGATGGGATTCAGCCAGAACTTCGAAAACGGCTACCAACTTGCGACCCCTCCATTTGCAAACGTAAGGTTACTTTGCTATTTTCTCTAAAATTGATCATAAAATAACCATTATTATAATGTTCATCGTTTGATTTCAGCCTGTTGAAACATTGGCCCAGTTCAACACAAAAGATGAGACTGGAAAACAGATCAAAATTGAGTTCGACCATGGTACCACAACTCTTGGTTTTAGATACAAAGTAAGTAAAAATTGCACTTTAAAGCCTAATTCAAGACAATATAAGATTAACAAGACATATTTAATTGTTTTTTCTAAATGTATTGAATTCTACGGCTTTTTTTGCAGCAAAAAGTAATCTTTTTTTTCTCAATTTTTGTTATTCAGTTGTTTATTCTGTATGTAGGGTGGAGTGCTATTGGCGGTGGACTCCCGAGCGACTGGCGGCCAGTTCATCGGCTCACAATCCATGAAGAAGATTGTTGAAATCAATGACTATTTGCTTGGTAAGTAAAATTTTCCCTTTCTTCTAACAAAATCTCTCTATCAATCTCCTCCATTGCTAAAACACACAGCCCTTATCCAAACTTACTTAGATCCAACACTATCTTTTCATGTCCCACAATTACATTCAATGCTCAACAGTTAGTTGCCTATAGCCATTAGCCTGAATGTCCTGTTTATAAAAAATGTCTTAAAGATAACTTATGCTAGCCAGCTCTAAAATTGTTATTTATTGTCAGCATAAAAATAATCCCTCATTATCATCATGGTAAACTTATGTATTATTCTTTCCTAGAACTCCAGTTTGTGTAAAACAGTGTTTTTCAACCTTTTTCATGACACAACCCCCCTAGTTTAAAAAAATATTTGGCGACCGTTCGCTTTTTTTTTTTCATGCATTTTATAATGTTATAAAAATGTTTGTAGGGACCGAACACTTCAATCCATACAACATTTTAATACATTTTCATAGTTAGATTTCGGATAAATCTGTCTTTATAACTAATGTTTTTTACTGAGGTGGTTTTTACGACCTCTCATGACCCCCCTATAGAGGCTCCGCGACCCACAGGTTGAAAAACACTGGTGTAAAGTAACCTGGAGTGGCATTGAAACATATAACCACCTTCCTCAGGAACACTGGCCGGCGGTGCAGCGGACTGTGTGTACTGGGACCGCGTCCTCGCCAAGCAGTGCCGCCTCTACGAGCTGAGGAACCGCGAGCGCATCTCGGTGGCAGCCGCCAGCAAGCTCATGGCCAATATGGTGTACAACTACAAAGGCATGGGGCTCAGCATGGGAATGATGCTGGCTGGGATTGATAAGAGGGTAAGAAACACTACATTGATATTCCAAGTACGTTTATTTATACTTTTGAAAGAAAGAAAGAAAAATTATTTATTTGACAACTAAAAAGTACAAAAACAATGAGGCGGAGAGTAAAAAAAAAAGTTGCCAAAGAGGTCACCCACTCAGTATTATCTTGACAATTGACATTTTACTGCCAAGTGCCAAGACACTGGTTTTCAGTGGGTGCCTTGTACGCAGGGGCAAAAAAATATAATAAAATAAATTCAAATTAATTAAAATTCACATTAAAATAAAAATAACAATAATAATAAAATTAAAAAAAAAATTGCACAAAATACTGATGTACAATGGCAGACTTAATGCCAGGTGGCATTATCTGCCAGTCAACTTCAGGTCAAGCAGAGAAACTAAGGTGGTGCAAAAAGTATAAGTGTAGGGCATAATAACTGGGTAGGTTCATGAAGTAGTGGAGTAGCTTGGGAGGGTTTATTTTGTGATTATGACAAATACTATGAGACTTCAAAAGTGTAACATGACAGCTCTGTTAATGCCACTGCAACCTATTCAGTCAACGAAGTGACTTGCAGTATTTAAAAACTGCAAGTCACTTCACCAAAATAACATAGGCAAGAGTGAATAGGCACTTATAGGGCAGATATGTACCATCCTAGACTGCATCCCACTTAACACCAGGTGCGATAGTGGTCAAATATCTGCCTTGTTATGCATAAAAAAAACCTGAAAATTGTATCTTTGTTATGAAACTTGAATAACAAAACTGCACAACATCATAAGTTCAAAAAATAAAATGCTGAATAATCTGCTAATTACTTACTTAATCTATTGTTTTATGTACTTTTTGTGTGTCAATAAAGTTTTATCTCATTCTTGCAGGGAGCTCAGCTGTACTACGTGGACAGTGAAGGCACCCGCACGCCAGGCAAGGTGTTCTCAGTTGGTTCTGGATCAGTGTATGCGTTTGGTGTCCTTGACTCCGGCTACAGCTGGGATCTGTCTGACTTGGAAGCTCAGGGTAAGATTTGGTTTATTTCAAAGCAAACTGAAACTTCTGATGTAATACTATGAGGTATGACAGCATAGGAGGCAGTTGATAAAGATAAAATATAGTTCAATAAGTCATGTAATGGTAGAAAATTAGTGTCACACAGTTGTGGTCTGTGTCATTATAGTGTCAAATTCAAAGGCACAGAATCTCCAACAAACTAATTTTTTTTCGAACAAGTGTCAGGACATCCCATTCCTATACAAAAATCTTCTTTTAGTGGCAGGCATGACAGGCTCATAAAAGTATAATTCTTGGTAATATAAAATTATTTATACATGTTGTTGGATCCATAAATTACGTCACACGAATTTTATGTTTTTTTTTTTTTTTTAAAGATTATTAGTAATTTGTTACTACACAAATTACTAAGACTCCCGCTAGCCCCTCGTACTAAGCTAAATATGCTTGTGTCACGAATGAGCTCACCACAATAGTCGAGCGGCGGCGGGGACCGAACCCGCGTTCCCCGGATCACGAGTCGGCCAGTCCGACCCCTTCACCGTTCGGCTATCGTGGCTTCAATTTTTGACCATATTTATATTTTACATCGAGAAATAATTATTCCGAAATTCCCACCGCCTTGTCACACAATGTTACACTTCGTCAACCTCTGCCTCGCCCACGTGTGACGTAATTTATTGGTCCCTTATTTCCAGAGAATATTTATTTATTGTTATTTTTATATTCCCAGAGCTAGGCCGCCGCGCGATCTACCACGCGACGCACCGCGACGCATACTCGGGCGGCATCATCCGCGTGTACCACATCAGCGAGCAGGGCTGGGTCAACGTGTCCAACGAAGACTGCAGCATGCTGCACTACAAGTACCGCGCCGAGAAGGGGCAGGAGGACGACTAGATGGGGCTTTTGAAATAAATGGTTTTTAATGTATATCGTGTTTTTTTAAGCTTTTCGGTACAAAAGTTGAGGTGTGTACACGACAGATATAGTGTACGCTGATGTAATACTTACTTGAATACAGAACAACACACAAAAAAAGGTCTAGCGTTAAACTAACTGACTCAGTGCCTGGGGTATGGGAGCGGTACGGGGAGGGTGTTTATGTGATAGTCAAACGTCAGCGATACTCATTGGCGTATAGGTGCGCGACCAATTTATAAGTTTCTGGAACTGTGGAAATTTTACAAATCCCTACTAGACTCGGTTTCCAACAAAGAGATGGATTTCGTTATTTCTACATTACGTCACCGCTCGGCTTCGGTTCGGAAATCCCATTTCCTTTTTCAAACCATATTTCAGTTTGCCCAAACCTAAAACCTAGCCCTGTGGAATACACCTTTGATCTCTCTAAACTCTGCAGGCTGGAGTTACATGTCCAGAGGAAACTTTTGGTCAAGTTTCAACAATAAAAAACAGTTTCAACTTAGTCAACTAACTTTATTAAACCAAAACGGTTGACTAGAGGGCATTAAGTAAAAAAACAATACAAAAACTTAACCGTAATCTTAATACTAGTTTACGACTTTTTCTTTTCTTCTGTGAACTTATCACACTTGTTTTGAGCGTCTTCTTTAGTCTCTGTGGGTTTGGGGGGTTTTGCAGGGGAGTCTACGTGTTCCACTGTTACTTCTTCAAACGTATCTTCTAGTTCCCAGTCCTTGAGGGGCACTTCAGTCAGTTTGTAGAACTTGCCGTGTTTGCCGATGCCTGTAAGTGTAATTTTTTTTTAGTTATAGTAGCACTGATTTCTCTTTATTTGATTTTGGTCGCTTAGTGATTTCTTGCAATAAGCTGACGCTTAAGACATTATGATCTGCCGTTCCTCCGTGGTTGAGGATTCCGGGAGAAGCTCGTTTCCACCTTCGGCCTGATCATCACTTACCATCAAGTGAGATACAGGCCAAGAGCTTCCTCGTTGTGGATAAAAAAAATCTCGTTTTTTTATGCCGCAAAAGGCAGGTTTTTGTCTGTAATTACACCTGATGTTAAGCGTAAATCTACAAGTCTAGATGTGGGATGCGGGTAACGCAGGACCGGTCATTGTGGAAATCCTTGGGGGAGGCCTTTGTCCAGCAGTGGACGTCATTTAGCTGAAAGCAACGAACAAACAGCTCTAGAGCGGTAAATTATCTTCCCAGTAAATGCCTCTTCGCTCTCGCCTTTAAGAGGGTTCGGGAAAGATATCAGCAGGCAGTGAGTCTAGCTATTCACATTAAAACTCAAATTAAATGTTTATATTATTTGACGAAAAAAGGCCCTAGACCATAGTTCTTAAGAACATTACCTCCTTGGAACTTCTTGACGCCCTGGTTGATGTCATCTATGGCGTTTCCCAACAGGCTGGTCATGACGGCCTCGTCTCGCATGCTCTCCTCACTATTGGGGTTGAGTTGCGAGTTGACTGCGGCTAATTTGTCCATTATGAGCGCGCTTTGTGGAAACTTCGAGAGAGATTTGGCCAGTTTTATTGATTCGCCTAATGCTGTAAGAGGTAAAATATTTGTTATAGTCTACTCGTGTGAAAATATGTGCTCATAACTAAGACAAGTACATTTATTTACAAAGTTAATTAAATAAGAGAAGTGGGTTCTGGGGAAAATTCCCAGGGGCATGGCCCTATGCCACCCGCCGCGTCGCAGGTTGCGGATAGCGAATCGGTCTCCAGATATGGAGGCTAGCTGCTTTGGCAGTCGCGGACAATTGGGCGATCTATCTCGAGGGGTGCTGGGAAATACTCGTGGCGAGGATTTTTCTATAAAAAGGCACTAAACCCAATGACGGAGGATGACAGTGGCGAGCAGGAGCCGCCACTCAAATCAAAGCTCTGACCCGGGGAGACCTACCTCGTTAGCCCTGGAACGGCAATTGGTCTAGGAGATACATACTCCGAAATTAAAGTAACCGCTGCCTTGTGGAAAGATGTTGGTTCATCAAAGGCTAGGGCGTCACCCCGATATCCTGATGTGTAGTGCCTTGGGAAAGCACTGCACTATTCTCCCAACTACTAAAAATGAGAATGAGTACTAATAATGAGAATTTTTTGCCTTGCGAACCGGTTAGCACCCGGCGCTTGCAGGTACCCGGGCCTGCAAGTGAGAAATTGGTTACCGAAGACTGTAAGAGGGTGGGTACCCAGGCCCCCTTACCAGTAAATGCTACTGGTCTAAAAGAAAGCCACAAGGAGCTAGTACAGCAAGTCTTCCACCCTGGCCTATTCCTGGCCAGACCCAGAAGTGTATCCCTGAGCTCCATAGCAGATACTCAAAGCCAGATTACCATCTCCAACAATGAGGATACCGAATCCGAAAACTCGAATCCCCCCAAGTGGCAGAGAGTTCCAGTGCTACACAATGCCAAAAAAAGAAAAGCGGTTTCTTCACCATCGCCAGAAAGAATTATAGTCACAAATCAATTCAGCTCGCTTCCTGTAGACCCAGAGGAAAATAACGAAAGTGAAAACCCTCCCAAGATCTCGAAACCACCTCCTATAATCCTTTATGGAATTGAAGATCTCTCTAAGCTCACTGAGCTACTAGAAAATGTTGCCAGCAAAACCGACTTTATATACAAAATAATTAACAAAAACCAACTTCGCTTGAATTGTGCTGATGTAGAAGTATATAAATCCATATTAAATGTTATCCGAGAGAAAGGACTCATTGGACACACATTCAACAGAAAAGACACCAGACCTTTTAGAGTTGTTATTAAGAATCTTCATCACTCAACGCCTATTAGCAGTATAATAGAAGCTCTTGAAGAAACAGGGAACACAGTTATTGGAGAGATAATAAATGCAAAATATGGACCTGAAAAGAAACCCACCTCCACATTTTTTGCTACTCTGCAACAAAACCCCAACAACGAAGCCGTTAGGAGCATCAAATACATTAATCATCAATCAGTTGTCATAGAACAACCACGAAAACGAAACACAATTATTCAGTGCCAAAAATGCCAGCAATATGGACACTCCAAAAACTATTGTATGCGACCATACCGCTGCGTAAAGTGTGCCCAAGGACATAGAACAGCAGACTGTCCTAAAACCGATCGGAATACTCCTGCAAAATGCGCCCTATGCTTTGGTGCACATCCAGCCAACTTCAAGGGTTGCGAGGTATACAAGGAAATACTATCCAGGAAGTCAAACAAACAGGCACACATAAAGGCTAGAGGAAGAATAATACAATCGGAAAACACAGATAACCAGCAAGTGTTAGTAAATCGGACACTTGGTGCTAAAACCGACAGAAAGCAAAAAACACAACCTCAAGAACTAACAGACAGCAACAGAAATGAGAGAGTAAGTTACGCAGATGCATTGAGAAGGAATAAGAACGAAGAAACAACAACATCAAATAAAATCGAAGAAATGCTCCTCAAACAAGCAGAAAAGTTTGACATCATATTACAACAAATGAGCACGTTAATTAACCTCATAACAACCTTGGTAGCTAAAATTTCACAATGACTTCGTTAAAGATGGCTGCGTGGAACCTAGACGGGCTATCTCCAAACTTAGCTGAGGTAGAGGTTCTTTTACATTCACACAACATAGACATCTTACTGGTGTCTGAATCCCACTTAACTGATAAAAGTAGTATCCGTATACAGAATTATAACATTTACACTACAAACCATCCAGACGGCACAGCACATGCAGGTGCTGCCCTAATTATAAAGTCAAATATTAAACATTATGAATTGCCACAATTTAAAAAACCACATATACAAGCAGCATCGGTTGCAGTAGATGACCAGGATGGAACATTTAATGTGGCAGCCATATACTGCCCCCCCAAACATACTATAAAGGAAGAGCTTTATAATGAACTGTTCAACACACTTGGAAAGCGCTTTATAGCTGGTGGTGACTGGAATGCAAAACATGTACACTGGGCCTCTAGACTCACCAGCACGAGAGGAAGAGAGCTCAAGAAATCTATAGACAAGAACAACTTGACTGTAATCTCGCCCACTGAACCGACCAATTGGCCGACTGACCCTAATCGCCTTCCTGACGTCATAGACTTCTTCATCGTCAAAGGGCTATCAAGATTCTCTCATGACATACAAACTTGTTTGGACTCTAACACTAATCACGTTCCGGTAATCCTGACTATCGGCAATACAGTTCTAAACATAGAACATAAAGCAAAACTCTACAACAAGCGTACCGACTGGAACTCTTATCGGGAATTGGTTCACGAAAAACTGGATATGAAAATAGATCTGAAAACCAAATCAGATGTTGATAATGCTGTTCGTAAAATAACATCAGTCATTCAGGAATGTTGTTGGTTATCCACGCCTGAAGATTCAAACAGACATCCACAGAGTAAAACGTACTCTGATTTGATAAGGCAGAAGATACTTGAAAAAAGAAGGCTACGTCGAGTATGGCACACTAGTAGACATCCAAGCGACAAAAAGAAGTTGAACAGAGCCATTCGAGAACTTAAGACACTCATAAAAGACGCTAACGATGCTGCACTGGATAAGTACTTGGAGGGCCTGTCAGCCACGAAAACGACCAATTATTCACTATGGAAAGCATGCAAAAACATTGATAAACCAAAACATCAAAAACCACCTTTACGAACAAGTGACGGTCAGTGGATAAGAACGACTCAGGATAAAGCGGAAACCTTCGCTAAACATCTCAGCCGAGTGTTCACGCCAAATGACGCTGTAATGAACATGGATGAAACTGAAATCGCATCAGTACTGAATCAAGATTTCCAACTTGATCTACCCCTGAGACTGGTGACACCAAGAGAAATACATAGAAACCTTAGGTCGCTCAAAAACAATAAAGCTCCGGGGTATGACCTCATAGACAAAAAGGTCCTACAAGAGTCCCCTCGTAAAGTGGCTGTGTACCTAACAATGGTATTTAACGCCATAATAAGGATTGGATACTTCCCAGACCTGTGGAAGGTATCGAGTATCATAATGATCCATAAACCTGGGAAACCTATTCACGAAGTCACATCATACAGACCAATCAGCCTCTTGCCGATAATGTCAAAGCTACTTGAAAAGTCTATACTTCAAAGAATGATGAAAGTGATAACGAAAAGATCAATAATCCCGGAACATCAATTTGGCTTCAGAGAAGAACACGCAACTATTGAACAGGTACATAGAGTGTGCAGAGTAATCAGATCTTCAATGGAGAAAAAAGAATACTGCTCATCTGTGTTTCTTGATATCCAACAAGCCTTCGATCGAGTCTGGCACAAAGGCCTATTGTGTAAGATCAAATCAATATTGCCACACACATTCTACGGAATCCTGGAATCGTATTTGTCTGACAGAATCTTTCAAGTGAATGAGAATGACTGCACCTCCAACTTCTATCAAATATCGGCAGGAGTCCCCCAGGGTTCTGTATTGGGACCAATCCTATACACCCTGTACACATACGACCTACCGCAGAGCCCAGAAGTCACCGTCGCAACCTTCGCTGATGACACGGCTTTACTGACATCCTCCAAATGTCCTATCGAAGCTTCTCGAATCCTGCAAAACATCCTGAATGAAGTTCAAAAATGGCTGGCCAAATGGAGAATAGCAGTCAGTGCATCCAAATCGGTGCACATAACCTTTACCCTCCGTAAAGGAGACTGTCCTGCAGTTACCCTAAACGGCGTCCAATTACCACACCAAGAAACTGTAAGATACCTGGGCATGTACTTGGACCGTAGACTTACGTGGAGTAAACATGTAAAAACCAAACGAGACGAAATTAATCTAAAATACAAGGGTCTCTATTGGCTGCTGGGGCGCAATTCAAAACTATGTTTGGATAACAAGCTGCTCATATACAAAATGATTCTGAAGCCCATTTGGACCTACGGCATCCAGTTGTGGGGCTCTGCAAGTGCCTCTAACATCATGATAATTCAGAGAGTGCAAAACTACATCCTGAAACAAATATCGAATGCACCATGGTTTATAAGAACAACAGAGCTGCACGAGTTATTGAACGTGCCTATGGTGAAGCAAGAGATAGACACCCATGGAAACAGCTACAAGCTAAGACTGTCAAAGCACCCGAACCAGTTGGCTGGGCAGCTCACTATCCCAGAAACCATACGGCGGCTTAAGAAGCGGCGGGATATCTTCGACAATGAATTAGTCTGAAAATAAACCTGAGATTAAGAAAAATAAAGGCCTGTTTCCGCTGGGAGCAGTGCTCTAAATGACGAAAAGAATCCACCCCATCTGCTTATAGTTTTTGAGGACTGATCGCATGATTAAACCATAAAACAAAAAAAAACAAAAAAAAAATAAGAGAAGTTACTGAAGTATTTTCAGGAAAGATTTTTTTATAAAACAAGGTTTGTGATTTTGTGTTACACACTTATTAAAAGTTAGAACCACTATAAAGAATCATAATTTAAAAATTAAAATCTCTGTTTTTAAATTGTTCTTAGCATGATATTATAAATTAGTTTTTTGATACAAAACAGTGTCAGCAGTAAAATATTCTAGTACCAACCTGTACCAGTAGCCGTGAGCTTAGACGCAAGTCCGAACTGGTGTGCCTCTGTCCCAGTAATCAGCTTGCCAGTGATCAGCAAGTCTAGCGCTCGTGACAGACCGATGAGTGCAGTCAGCTTCCTGCCACCAAACATGCCTTGGGGAACCCCTGTATAAAGAAATTTTGATGCTAAAATTTTTCTGCCATCTGTTACGTTATCTGCATGTGTTACATGTTTTGTGAAGTCATACTGTCAAAGATGGAATTAAATGGTAGATTCCATAAATTGTGATTGGGATTCTAGATAGAACCTGCAATATAGGGATGAAACGAAAAAGGCAAGACACAAGCCCACCACAGGACTCAACTCAAAAACGGCCAAAAACTCTAACTACGTTTGCGATACCAACATCAAATAGCTTTGAAGGACTACAGAATGAATCCAATGAAGATACAAATACGGATAATTCAAATAAAAAAAGGATGACGATCCCAAAACCCGAACCAATATTTGTAACAGGAGTAAATGACATTAAAGAACTCCATAAAATGTTAAAAGAAATCACAAACACAGACAAAAATTACACCCTTACGACTCTAAGAAATGGGCACACTGTAAAAATTCTACCAGGCGATATTGAAATGTACAAAATCATTAGAGAAACATTTATCAAACTTAATGTCAGTCACTATACATACCAGCTCAAACATGAAAAAGCATTCAGAGTAGTCCTTCGAGGACTCCATGCTACAGAAGACAAAGACATTATAAAAACCGAATTAAGGAATCTTGGACATTCTGTCAGAAACATCACCAATGTAATACACAATAAAACAAAAGACCCACTACCCCTATACTTTGTAGAACTGGAACCAAACTCAAATAACAAAGACATCTACTCAATAAAATCTATCAGTAACACCATCGTAAGATTCGAAGTTCCCTACAAAAGAAATGAAGTGGTACAGTGTAAACGATGCCAGAGATTTGGGCACACCAAAAATCTATGCCACAGGCCTCACCGCTGTGTTAAATGTGGCGATGATCACCCAACATCCTACTGCAAGAAAGAACCAAATACACCAGCAACATGTGTAAACTGCCAGGGAAGCCACCCTGCCAGCTATAAAGGCTGCACTAAATACAAGCAGTACAAATCGGAAATATTTGATAAAAATAGACCAAAAAATAAATCTGCGAATATTCAACCGAATAAAATAGAAATAACACCTAGAGAAACTGTTAGTAATACTAACATCAATCAAAAACCAAATGTAAACAAAACTTACACAGAACACGCCAAAAGCAGCTACGCTGATAAAGTGAAGGGTAATGCCCACAAAGAAAAAGACATGGAAGTACTGATGCAAAATATGTTCATAAAATTTGAAAATACGATCGAGAAAATGATCGACAAAATGATGGACCGTATGTTCGACTTAGTGTCCAAGCTAATTAAACCATGACTGCCATAAAAATATCCATTTGGAACGCCAACGGCTTGTCTGAAAGAAGACAAGAACTAGAATCCTACCTTCAAACTAACAATATAGACATAATGCTAATAGCCGAGACCCGCTTCACAGAAAGGAACTACATTAACTTCAAGGGCTATAGCTCTTACCTAACCAACCATCCTTCTGGAAATTCCCATGGAGGTACCGCAGTAATCATAAAAAGCAACATTAAACACCACGAAAGAGAACACTTCAGTGAGGATTTCCTCCAGGCGACGTCGGTGACGGTTGAGATGAAGACGGGACCCCTTGCAGTATCAGCAATATACTGTCCACCTAGGCATAGCATCAAGCATGAAGACTTCATCAAATTCTTCGATACACTCGGCCTACGCTTTATTGCAGGTGGAGACTGGAACGCCAAACACACGGCATGGGGCTCCCGCATGATACTCCCTCGTGGGCGACAGCTTTACATGGCTTTGATGAAAGAACAGATCCAGTGGCTCTCAGGCGGGCAACCAACTTATTGGCCGGCGGATACAAACAAAGTCCCTGATCTCCTGGACTTTTTTGTAATGAGAGGCATATCCAGAAACTACGCTACCGTTGAAAGCGTGGCTGATCTATCTTCTGACCACTCACCTGTTATCATAAGTATCAGTGGTAACTTCGCACTCAACGTGAGTCCTCCGGGATTGTACAATGGATCGACAGACTGGGATCAATTCAGAGAAAACCTAGACACAAACTTAAACCTCAATGTCCCGTTAAAGTCACTCAAGGACATTGAAGAAGGCGTAGAGCAATTGAATGTCAAAATCCAACAAGCAGCCTGGAACTCAACACAATATAACACCAAAGAAATGCACCACAAAAAGCCTTACAACAACCTAATTAGAGATAAAATTAAGGAAAGAAGACGCCTAAGAAAAATCTGGCAGACAACACGATGTCCGGACGATAAGAGGAACTTCAATCATTGCTCCAGGAAGGTTACTGAGCTGATCTCGGTGGCTGAGAATGAGTCCTTGCAAATTTATCTAAAAAATCTTACCCCGGATAGCAGCACGGACTACTCGCTCTGGAAGGCAACCAAGACACTGAATCGCCCGATAAAATCGTCTCCCCCCATAAAACTACCCAATGGGGAATGGGCCCGTAGTGACCAAGAAAAGGCCAATGCGTTTGCGGAACATCTGACTAACGTCTTCAAACCGAATCCACCGACTAACTACTCCAGGAGCGAAACTGAGATGGACACGTACCTCGAGTCTTGCAATCAGCTCTCCCTGCCAATTCGACATGTGTCGCCGAGAGAAATACAGCACATAATTAAAGACCTAAAGCCAAACAAAGCGCCAGGTTATGACCTCATCACTGGCAGGGTATTGAAGGAGCTGCCTAGAAGGGCAATCATGCTAATAACATATATATTCAACGCCATCTTGAGAACTGGACTCTACCCGGGCCAATGGAAGATTGCTCAAATTATCATGATTCTCAAACCCGGTAAGCCCCCAAACGCTACATCTTCCTACAGACCTATTAGTCTTCTACCGCTGCTGTCGAAGTTATTCGAAAAAATTGTATTGAAACGAATGAAGCCCCACATCAGTGATCTGATACCTGAACACCAATTTGGCTTCCGGGAAAGACACTCCACTACTGAACAGGTCCACAGAACCATAAACATCATCTCAGAAGCACTAGAAAAGAAACGATACTGCTCAGCTGCGTTCTTGGACATAAGTCAAGCCTTCGACAAGGTCTGGCATAAAGGGCTCTTGTACAAACTGAAACAGAACCTCCCATGCCCGTTCTACGAAATACTTAGGTCGTATTTGGGAGACAGATGCTTTGAAGTCAGATCTGGAGACTCTTGTTCTGCCCTATGCAACATAGCGTCCGGTATACCCCAGGGTAGTGTCTTGGGGCCTGTGCTGTACCTATTGTTTACCGCAGACCTGCCAACAACTGCAAATACATTCACAGGAACCTTTGCTGACGACACGGTAACAATGGCAACACACGACGATCCAGTCACGGCCTCACTCTATCTCCAGGAAAGCCTGACGGAAATGGAGAAATGGTACCATTCATGGCGTATTAAAGCGAACGGAGAAAAATCTGTGCATGTAACCTTCACTCTCAGAAGAAACTCCTGCCCACCGGTCAAACTTAATGGTATCCAAATACCTCAGGCTGAGGACGTTAGGTATCTGGGCTTGCACCTGGACCGCAGGCTAACCTGGAGAAAGCATATATGGACAAAGAGGAAGCACCTAGATGCCAAACTAAGAAACATGATGTGGCTTGTCGGAGGCCAGTCACAGCTGAACACCAGTAGCAAAATGATGGTCTACAAAACCATCCTTAAACCTATCTGGACCTACGGGATACAGCTGTGGGGAACAGCTGCCAACTCCAATCTCGACATAATCGAGCGCTTTCAGACAAAAGCCATACGTTTGATTTACCAAATCCCATGGTATATCAGCAACAAGCTCATCTATCAGGACTTGCCATTGCCCACAGTCAGAGAGGAAATAAAGAGCCACACACTCCGCTACAAGGATAGACTTTCAAATCATCCAAACTCTTCAGTACAACAACTCATGACCATTGAAGGCTTCCTATTCAGCAGACTGCAAAGAGCTAGTGTCAGGGGTCTCCTTAGTAGATTCCAGGACAGTTGAGAAACCATGACCACTGAGGGCAACTGAGTCACTGGACTCCACCCTACCCATGACAAAGAACAGTGCAAACGGACACAGGAGTGGATTATTGTAGTTCCCTACAGATTGCCGCTGGGACCACGGATATAAAAGAAAAAAAAAAAAAAAAAAAAATAGGGATGATAACAGTATTATAATGCTAGATTTAATCATTATTCTGCCTGTATGTGTTACATTATTTTGGGAAGTCATACTGTCAACAATGGAATTAAATGGGAGATTTTCTATCAAGCATTTCCATAAATTGTGATTGGGATACTAGCTAGACCCTGCAATACAGGGATGATGACAGTATTATAATGCTAGATTTAATCATTATTCTGCCAGTATGTGTTAGATTATTTTGGGAAGTCATACTGTCAACAATGGAATTATAATATAATATAATATAAATATATAATATAATATAAATATATAATATAAATATATAATATAATATAATATAATATAAATCTTTGGACAATTTCACACAGCGCCAGCTAGCCCCAAAGTAAGCAACTTAATGCTTGTGTTATGGGTGCTAGCTTAACGGATATACTACTTATATACTTTTTTTTTTTTTAAATACATACATATTATACATAGTCACACCCAGACCCGTCACAGAAATTAAAATTCATCATTTCAATTTCTGCCCGGCCGGGAATCGAACCCTGGACCTCTCGGCATAGTAGTCCGTTCTGAACCACTACACCAAACGGCCGACTATATGGCTAATTAAATGAAAAAAATATATAAATGACTAATTAAATGGGAGATTTTCTATCAAGCATTTCCATAAATTGTGATTGGGATACTAGCTAGACCCTGCAATACAGGGATGATGACAGTAATATAATGCTAGATTTAATCATTATTCTGCCAGTATGTGTTAGATTATTTTGGGAAGTCATACTGTCAAAGATGGAATTAAATGGGAGATTTTATATCAAGCATTTCCATAATTTGTGATTGGGATTCTAGCTAGACTCTGCAGTACAGGGATGTTAACAGTATTATTATAATGCTAGATTTAATCATTTCTGCCAGTATATGTTAGATTATTTTGAATAAGAATAAGTCTGTAAGCTCACTTTCATTTTAATTAAATAAATAAATATGAATTTAATATTTATAATGTTCATTACATGTCAAATTTTCAATACATTTTCTTATTAATACTAAGAAGTAATACTGTCAAAGATGGAATTAAATGGGAGATTTCCTATCAAGCATTTCCATAAATTGTGATTGGGATTCTAGCTAGACCCTGCAATACATAATCATCCCTGTATTTAATATTTAATCAGGTTTTTAGTTCACATATTTTGTTTTTAGTTTTGGCTCAAAATAAATTTAAAAATAACTGTCTTCATACCAAATCTCCTGCCCAGGCATCCCAGCACAGCAGTGTCTTCAACAACACGCAGATCACATGCTAATGCCAGCTCGAAGCCCTCGGCTACTGCATACCCAGACACTGCTGCTATGGTCACTTTGTCACAGAGTGGGCGGCGTAAGAGACGCGACTGTAAATGCAGAGAATAGACGTTGAATGATTGCAGTAATTATAAACTTAATATGAACTTGACTTGAGAATGAAAAGTATAAAAGAAAATTTTAAAATTTTACACCAATAAAATTATTGTATGCTTAATTCTTTTTAATGCAAAATTTCATGAATTTGTGTATAAATATTCTGGATGGATTAAAATTGCTTAAAGTTAAGGACAAGGGCAACTAAATCTAAGGAATAGACCTTTTATTAAGCATAATACTTACTGCTGCATCTTTAACATTATTGTACCCTTTCTCCCCAATCTCGTCTATATCAAAACCGGAGCAGAAGGAGCCTCCTTCTCCATTGAACACCAGGACTTTAGCCGATTCATCTTTATCAAAGGCTTCGATTGCAGCAGTCATTTCACGGAGAGTTACCTCATCTAAACTGTTCCTCGTGTGCTGACGGTCAATGTTTAGAGTGGTAATGGCTCCAAACTTTTCTATTACGATATCTGAAAAATATAAAAAAGAAAATAGACATTCTACACTGCGTGTACATTGATATCAACCTATTAATGAGAAAAGAATCTTATTTCTGAGAAGAAGGGATGAAATTTAATAAATTGTACTGACAAAACAGATAAATAAATATTTTATGGTCAAACTACGTAGGTACTTAATTATTTACAGTACAAAATCTACATTATGCTTTCTGATGCAGTATTCATATAAACACCATAATTTCTACTTTGTTTGATGACGAAAAGTAATAAGGCTTAAGTAATAATCAGCCAATACGTAATGTAAAACGAATTATCATAGTAATTTGAAGGTAAATAAATAAGAAAACAAAAATAACCTTACTTTTCTTTACTTCATCCTCATCGTCCTTATCTTTCTTTTTCTCCACTTCTTTTGAGCAATAGCGTACATTATTACTCCTAACTAACGACAAATTGCTAGCAGAAACTAATCTTCTGAAAACGCTTCTCATTTTTGCGAAAACCGGAAAAATAAAATGAAAAATTGAAAAGCAAGACTGACAGAGCAGACAGCTGAGGAAATGTCAAAATTTGGTAGGGATACCAATGCATTACCAATCATTTTACCATCATTTATGTATTATCCCAAAAACAGGGCCCCTTCACGGTAATACAATCTATACAGTATTCCAACTCGGTCATATTTTTCAAATAAATGTCAACAGCCGCGCGGTACGTCACGGTATGACAACATGCGATAGGGCTGCCCACCTGCAGACCCTATTTTCATTACATCTGCCTACTAATAATTTCTATCTAATTTTGTGATTGTAATTTTTAATTTTATTTTGAAAAACAAAATACTTCGTGAATGAAATAGGATAAAAATGCATGTTGTTTTGTGATTAGTAGATTTCATTTGAAAAATATATTTGTAATGATATATGATTTAGTAACAAATCTTATAAACCGACCGCAAAATGTATGCGTCTCGACTGAGGCGTACAAAATGCTTGATTATTATACAGGGTGTTAGGTAAATGTGTTTATAAGCCGACACTAGCCCATGTTAACATGTGCATATAAATGGTATGGTGAAGTCAGAAAATTGATATCATCATTTTATTAATTTGAATTTTATTACAAATCTGATTTTATAAATTTTATTTTGTATGGAAATTTAAAAAAAATATAATGATATCACTGACTTCACCATACTATTTATATGCATATGTTGACATGGGCTAGTGTCGGCTTATAAACCCATTTACCTAACACCCTGTATAAATAGGTACTTATAATTATTTTTATAAAAAAAGAGCGCTTACTGTTTAAAAACAACACATCGTCCGTTTATTGCAGTGGCACATTCGCGACACCCCCGACTTTTGCATGTCGAGCGTATACCGAGATTTGAATTTCGAAGGAATTCTCGCGTTTCGTCCGTTTATATGAAGTTACAATACTGTATGATAATATTACCGTGGCCCCTTCGTCAAGTTGATTTATCATATCAAGTCCTTTCTATTACTAGCGCTACTTTGAAAATGTTTGTGAATTGCAAATTTAAATTTTCATAATCTAAATTACTTTCAAAAAAAATTTATAAAAAAAATATTGACATTTTGTTTTAATATAAAGTTCTCCAAAGTGGATATTTTCCCTTAAATTTTGCAAAAACTTTTAAGCTGGTAACATTGAATTTTTTTTATTTTTGGTTAGACGAAGACAAGGAAATTAGGAGATATACAGCATTTAAATTATGTTAATGGAAAGCTTTCAAAGCTATTTTATATAAAATTATTCTTAAGACATAACTGCAGATCGATAATTTATACTTTACTATTTGGAATTGTTTGTTAATTATGCAAATAAACAACAGTGTTTTATTTCAATTATCATTATCAATCAATCAATATTATTTTCAAATAGTGCAACACCTTATTTTAAATGTCAAAATAAATAAAAATCATCCTTCTCCGATTTTCTGGACAAATTCTCATAGGACACGTGTACTTGCTTCTAATTTGTGTTTAATTTCATCACCAACATAAATATTGCGCTCATCAAGCCGAAAGAGTCACCACCAAAGTGGTTTCGGGTGTTGAGACTTAGTGTTTTGTGGATGTTAGTGTGTCTGTAGAGCTATTGTGTTTTTGTAGGAAAACCAACAAAAATGTCTGAGTTTAAGGACTGGTACAGGAATGTGCCGTTTTTTACGCGTACTTGGTTAACTTTGACGATAGTTTTTAGCCTTATCGGCCGGTTTGGACTTGTTAACCCCTATTACTTGTTGCTCGACTTCTACCCCTTCGTGTTTGAGTGCCAGGTAAGTGCTGATGTCATAATAAAATTTATATCTTATCAACTTTTTTGTAATTAGGTAAATCGGAACCAAGAAATCAATCTCTAGATCAATCAAAGCAATTTGTTTACATCTTGTTTTTAGCATTCTAGTGGTACCTATAGATTCTTACAGCCAAAAGTATCCTTAGGTAGCTAATTAATTGCTTTTGTAATTCTAGAATAGATTCTAAATGTTAAAAAGAATACACACATATTGTTTTTATTCTCTTATTATAGTATGAATATTTTGTTACTTTCTGTAAATAGCATTTCTTTCTATATGCAGAACTGAGAGAATCATGTTTTCTTAGTGCTAAAAGTGCATAAAGAATTTGACTTTTAGGTATTACAGAGTAAAAGGATACCAGGGTATTATTTGTCATATTCCTCATGAAAATTAATATTGTAGTACTATTTGTATGATATAAATTAATAAACTCACTTATTTTCTGTAAATAGGCTCGCAATGAGCACTTTTATTTACATATCCCAAACCTAGCACTGCTCCCGATGCAGCAATAATATGGTGCAGCACTAAGAAGAAGCAGTGCAATAACTCAATCACGATGTTTCATTGTCTCTTCATAAACCCTAAAACTTTCCAGATATGGAGGCCGCTAACCGCAGCGTTCTACTACCCCATCGGTCCAGGCACCGGTTTCCATTTCCTGATCAACTGCTACTTCCTGTACACATACTCGCAGCGGCTGGAGACCGGAATGTTCCAGGGCAAGCCTGCAGACTACTTGTACATGCTCCTTTTCAACTGGGTGTGCTGCGTTATTATTGGACTGATGATTAATGTGCCGGTAAGTTCTAACTGTAATGGTATTCATTACAACTGTTTACTTGTGTTGTGGCTTTCTTTAATTTTTTTAAACTTCTCACTGTAAAAATATGTAAGTTCCTGATAGCAATGTTTAAATGAGATATGTTTAACATTACTTTTTCTCTATTTCATTGTTTATCTGATACCAAAAACTAGTCAATGGAAGAGTGAAGGAATAGATTGTTTATGTGTGTACTTGTCTGTTAATTATATCTGACACTCTTAGGCTGTTAATCTCATTTTAACTTTAATAAACGTCATAAATCTGTGAAATTTCGTACAAAAAACACCAGTTATTGTTATAGTTAAGTTTAAAGTTGGTGCAACTCAGCCTTAATGTTTAGCTTGAGTATCAATACATCTAAACCTACCTCTCCAGCTTTCGAATATGAACCTTATTAACAATATCCTTAATTCATTCATTTCATACAAAATCCTTAATCTTTCCAGTTGATCATGGACCCGCTAGTCCTGTCCGTGCTGTACGTGTGGTGCCAGCTGAACAAGGACGTAGTTGTGTCGTTCTGGTTCGGCACCCGCTTCAAGGCGATGTATCTGCCCTGGGTGTTGCTAGCGTTCAACATGATCCTTAGCGGAGGGTGAGGCTTTTTATATCCTTAGAATAGAATTAGGGTTGCCAGGTATCAACCCTAATTGTTGGTGACATGTTTTCCTTTTTACAGTCTTTTCCGGCCAAATATTGGCTAGTCCGGCCGTCCGGCTTGTTAGGGTTTTTATGTGGCTGCCGCGCCAGGCGAAAAAGTCGACCTACAGAATAATATCAAGCGCACGCATCAGGATGTAAGGCAACTGATTATAGTACTCACTCGTAAGCTATGACACTAATGTCCGGCTTTTAGGGTAAAATATCCGGCCGAATGAAGCACAGACTCCGGCTTTTGTGTTTTTGGACCTAATAGAATAGCATAAAATTGTTTATTGCATAAAACATGGTATACTTATACCGGTTAAGATTTATAGTCTAGTGAAATGTGGCGTAAACTCTATAAATTACACTCAAGGAAACAAACATTTTTCGACGTTATAAAGAGTGGTCGTTAGATGGAGTGACACAGTAAAGCATATAAAAAAAAACAAGGGAAACTTACAAAGTCTAGAAAGTTTGACGTTTTAATGAGTTTGTTTGTTTTGTTGTTTGTAAGTTTACTCGATTTAACGAAATCGAGTAACATTATAAAGAGTTTACACTGTATTCTATCCCTATTTAGGTTAATGTCGGATAAAATATGTTTCTATTTCAATATTAGTGTGTATTAACAGTAAGCAATGACCAATATGGAGTAAATTAATTAACGTAATTAAATTACGACAGAATGCGTTTGTTGTACAATTTCAAAGCTCTTATCTGGTTCACAAATGTAGAACAACTGGTTATCTACTGAAATATGAGTCACTGGGACATTAAAGTTATAATTAAAGAATTAATGACTTGGCACTACTTATAAAGTAAAACCATTTTTGCTATATTATGGTGCGCCCAGTCTGGACGCAACATTAGACAAACTTTATGTTAGAGAATAGATGATGGTATGTCAAGCTAAAACACTGGGCTCTTATATACTTGTAACAGGGTTGGTTTTGCTACAAAAATGTATAGTCTGATGTGCTGTTATCTGCACATTTCGTGTACTAGAACTGAAAAAATTGTGGCTTGCTGTCATAATAAGCCTAAAGTTGCCTAAAGTCATAGCATAAGCGGTAACAACGTGACTTCGGCGGAAATCATTGGGGACGTCACTATGTGGGCCGTAATATCCCAGACATGGCCGTTTTAACAAAAAAAAACTCAGTAAAACTAACATTTTATTTTTACAAGTAGGCTTTTAAAAAACACACGTCCCAGTAATAATCCTACCACTGCTTCAGGACAATAAATGGGCCAGTGCTGAGACGAAGTAGCGCAAGAAAGTCACTATAGTCACTAATTACAATAAGAAGAAATCACATCCTCTATAAATTGTTTCTTTTCCAGTGGTGCAATGGAGCTGGTGGGCATTCTCATCGGTCACCTCTCGTTCTTCCTGCAGTTCAAATACCCGCAAGAATTCGGCGGCCCTGCTATCTTGACTCCACCTGCTTTCTTGTAAGTATTTATTCTGTATTATTGACCAGCCCACATACTTAAACTAAGCTGTTACATAAGCTTTCGTGATGCAAAGCGATTTCTTTTTGGGATTATGGATAAATTGCTGTTCGCACAATCATGCTAAAATTAAGAATTCCAAAGAAAAAAAAATAGCAACTAAAGCAACACTGAAAAAAATACTAAAAGAATATCTTGTCTGAAAATTAAACCTAAAGTTCTAAAAATGCTATTTGCTCAGCATAATGTGGTACTCTTGGATTGCACCAAGACGACTAGCAGAGAGAGAGGCAAAGAGTTAATAAAACACATTCTTTGACTCTGTAGAGTAAAGCTTTATTAAAACTCAAGTTTATATAAATTAAAATAAATAAATAAATGTCTAATATGTATCAGATAGCTGTAAGCTAACACGAGAAACTAGGGAATTCAGGGAAAATTATACATTTACCCATATTTTTTACCAGGAAAAGGATGTTCCCCGACTCCCGATTCGTGGGAGGCTTCGGCACCGCGCCCCAAGCGGTGGGCGGCGAGCGCGCGCGACCAGGCGACACCATGTTCGGCGGACACCACTGGGGTCGCGGGCAAGTCCTCGGCGGCAACTGAACGCATGGTCACCCTATTGTACCATAAAGTTATACCTAGCGGAATAGAGCAACGAGATGTCACTATAGTCCGGTCGCCGAGCACGTAGAATTTCGTCCAATGACCCCAAGCTGTGTGCGACGGGCGGCCGCAATGAGTGTGCGAGCGCGACAGCAACATAATTACGCGCGAGCGATAATGATGGGTAGCTTGCGGTCATTGGACGAAATTCTACGTGCTCGGCGACCGGGCTTTAGCAGCAACACTATGGTAAAAATGAGGTTCAGTGATTGATTTATTTAATAACTAGCTATCCGCCCGCGGCTTCGCCCGCGTGGAATTTTGTCTGTCACAGAAAAACTTTATCGCGCGCGTCCCTGTTTCAAAAACCGGGATAAAAACTATCCTATGTTCTTTCCCGGGACTCAAACTATCTCTATGCCAAATTTCATCAAAATCGGTTGCGAGGTTTAAGCGGGAAAGCGTAACAGACAGACAGACAGACAGAGTTACTTTCGCATTTATAATATTAGTTGGGATTTACAAAACAGTGAAATAATCCTGAAAAATGACACACAAATGATCCTAAAATCGGTTTCGTTTGACAGCTCGTGGTTGTTGCTCTATTCCGAAGAATTAACTTTATGTATTATACAGACCACAGCACGTCAAGGTAAACTGTGGCATCTATGTAGTGGGAATAGATGCTATTTCACAACAAAATTGAATAGTCTGTGCTGTAAACGGTATTCGATGTTCGAACGGAGGTTCTATATGAAGATGGTTTTTATTTAGGAAAGATTTTGCATTTTAGTAATCTTTAATTTTGTTTTATAAGGATGGCATGGCATGTTTTTGTATGCAGTTATATTTAAATTTGCTTCGAAAGGTCAAGAATAACAATCATTTGCTATGGTTTTTGGGTATTCAAAAATGTAAAAAACTATAATTTTACTATCATGGCTCTAAGCTTTGGTTTTATTCAAAAGTATAGAACTACATACTTTATATTCAACCTCCACTTTAGATGTAATAATAAATTGATGTTATATTTATGACGAATGGATGTCTTAAAATGTATGAAGGTGTTTTGAAATTAGGTGAAAACGAATGTTTTGGAAAACTGTGGGTAATTTGTAGTTATAACTGGCTGTTTTTAATAAAAGTAATGAACTCTGTATAACTTATATTTTTCAATATTTGACGTCATAACTATAATTACGTAATTATCAACTGAGGTTTTTAGTTTAATTAATCAACAGTTCTATATTTAGCGATAGTAATGAAGTATTTATTTTTCCGAACAATATTTAACTCAAAATGATGTTATAATATACCTACATAAATATGTACTTTTATATCAGTTTCGGAATGTCTGACATAAAACATCACCCTGTATAACTAATATCACCAGGGACGGCTCATAGATTGTAAGCAGAAATATTTAACCTGCCATGGCATAGCAGGTGATTGTGATAGATATTATAAAGCTGACAGACTGCGTGTGCGCATATTTTTAGGGCATCGGACAAGGCAGCTGCTATAATCGAGTCGTAAAGTAGTACAGACGTCGACACATCAAACTAAACCTTATGGCGTTAGTTGTAAAGTGCTATTTTCAAATAACATAGTTTGATTCGTTAGGTCATAGGTGTGCGAGTCTGGTCACTTACTACAAGCAGTGCCTGTTGAAATCAATGCTGTATTAAAGCATTTACTCAGAAAAAATACTTTGTATAACATAATAAATCCAAAAATATTAATAAGGATTGAAACATCTAGCATACACTTTTTGTGATCATCTTTGTAGAAATCAACTGGAATAACCGAAATTAGAATAAAAAGTTATTGTCTCTAGAGCAAACTTATTTTTTAACTTTCATCAGTCTCACTTGTGTACATAATGTGGAAGATATCTTTGTATGAAATTGTTTTAACAATAAAAATTGTATAATGTATTTTTGTTATCACTCATTCACCCAAATCAGATTTAGGTCAATCAATACCCGTTTACACATCTTACAACCCGGACGAGTTAACTGCGTACCTGGCAGCCGTGACGTCACATCGACGCTCGGGCACGGACGGGGCAAACGCGAGGTGTGCGGGTGAGTGTGAGGGAGAAATTTGCATTCCAGCGAGGTGTGCAGTTAGCTCGATGAGTTGTAGATTACATTTAGATTATTCGTTTATCTATTTGAGTCCAAATCCATTGAAGTACAAGCGTTATTGTTCACATTGGTGTTATTTCGTAGAACCTCCATCTGTTTCTCTGAAAACAACTTCGCAATCTCCATCATTAGTTCTGCTTGTATTACAGGTGGAAACGATTTATAAGTTTCTGCATAACTACGAAATAATTGGTCTATGGCGGTGATGGGAAGATGTTTTTTGAGATATTGTAGTATTTGTTGATTAATTTCTTCGTTTTTGGCGTTGTCTGTTTCCAACTTTTGTGTGCTCTGTTGTACAGGGTCTGGTTTATTTAGTTGATATGGTGGTGAAGGAGGTACTATGTAGACTGGTGAAGACATTCTCGTGCTGTAAGGATTCTGGTTTTGACACGAAGTTGACACAGATGTGTATAATAATGACGCTGGAACGTATACTGGAGACTTGGCTCCGTATGTTGGTGATGGTGACCTTACAGCGTATACTGGTGTCGTTGCTACATATGTGGGTGACGCTTTAGTTGTGGACGATTGCGCTTCATTATTCTGGTTTTGGTATGAAGGTGACGTTGTAGCGTAAACTGGAGACGTTGTTCCGTATGTTGGTGACGTTGGAGCGTATACTGGTGACGTTGCTACATATGTAATTGGTGACGCTTTAGTTGTGGACGATTGCGCTTCATTATTCTGGTTTTGGTATGAAGGTGACGTTGTAGCGTAAACTGGAGACGTTGTTCCGTATGTTGGTGACGTTGGAGCGTATACTGGTGACGTTGCTACATATGTTGGTGACACTTTAGTTGTGGACGATTGCGCTTCATTATTTTGGTTTTGGTATGAAGGTGACGTTGTAACGTAAACTGGAGACGTTGTTCCGTATGTTGGTGACGTTGGAGCGTATACTGGTGACATTGCTACATATGTTGGTGACGCTTTAGTTGTGGACGATTGCGCTTCATTATTCTGGTTTTGGTATGAAGGTGACGTTGTAACGTAAACTGGAGATGTTGTTCCGTATGTTGGTGACGTTGGAGCGTATACTGGTGACATTGCTACATATGTTGGTGACGCTTTAGTTGTGGACGATTGCGTTTCATTATTCTGGTTTTGGTATGAAGGTGACATTGTAGCGTAAACTGGAGACGTTGCTCCGTATGTTGGTGACGTTGGAGCGTATACTGGTGACATTGCTACATATGTTGGTGACGCTTTAGTTGTGGACGATTGCGCTTCATTATTCTGGTTTTGGTATGAAGGTGACGTTGTAACGTAAACTGGAGACGTTGTTCCGTATGTTGGTGACGTTGGAGCGTATACTGGTGACGTTGCTACATATGTTGGTGACGCTTTAGTTGTGGACGATTGCGCTTCATTATTCTGGTTTTGGTATGGAGGTGATGTTGGAGCGTAAACTGGAGACGTTGCTCCGTATGTTGGTGACGTTGGAGCGTATACTGGTGACATTGCTACATATGTTGGTGACGCTTTAGTTGTGGACGATTGCGCTTCATTATTCTGGTTTTGGTATGAAGGTGACGTTGGAGTGTAAACTGGAGACGTTGCTAAATGTGGTGGTGTCGTTGGTGAGTATCGTGGTGACGCTGGTGCATAATATACTGGTGACGATGGTGCATATACTGGTGACTCTTTAGTTGTGGACGATTGATCTGCTGCATTATTCTGGTTTTGATGTGGCGGTGTCGTGGGTGAGTATCCTGGTGACATTGATACGTATATTGGTGAAGCTGGATTAATTTTCCGTTTTTTAGCTTTAGGAGAAACTTGTGTGGATATAGTTCGAGACCCTCCTGTGTTTTCAGTTACCATAATTGACGTGTTAGTTCCCTGTGAAATCAAAGAAATACCCGAACAATTTTGCTCTGATCTAAAAGTAGCCTGAAATGGCGTTCTTTTCAATTTGCTATCAAATAGCGTATTTTTATTGTACTGTACGAAAAAACAACCAGTAACCCACTCGGATGTAATATTATCCCGCATCCAAGCCCAAATCAAATTCTCAATTTCCTGACTAATGGAATCTTCACTGCGATGCGTCTGCAGAGGCAAAGGAACGCCATTTATTTTCTTACATTCAGGCCACAATTTTATCAATTCCTCAACGACTTTAGTAGGGTCCAATTCATTATCGCTTTGTAAAATGTACGGCATTCCGAAATCCAGAAATATTTTAAGCAATTCGAAAGCAACTTCGCTCCCTTCTTTTGAACAGAGCGGTCTGACATGAATAAACTTGGTAGCTTGATCTTGATAGTAGAGAATCCACTTAAATTGACCATCTGGCACTGATTGCATATCAATAATACCAATGCAACCACTTTTATTGTAATTTCCGCTTAATTGCGAATCGCAGATGGGGCATAGGGACACAAATACGTCAACTGCTTTTTTGGTAATAATAAGATTTTTAGTTTTGATAATATCCTGAAATTTGGCGCTATTGCAGTGTCCAAATTCTGTATGAATATCTAAAAGAACGTCATAATAATCCTCCATTGGCATCACCTGTACAACTGGGCAATCTGGGCTGGTTTTTTTCATAATAAGAACATCTTTTTCTGCAATTTTAATAACATCGTACCTCAAATGCCAGTATCGGATAGTATTCCGTCGATGATCAGATTCCATGGCCACCTTAGCGGCTTTGATATGCTCGATAACCTCAAATACTTTATCCTTCGTCCACGGTTTTACTACTGGACCCGTTTGAGAATTATACGATTCTAATAATTTGTCATAATACCTGTCTTTTAACTCGATCATTTCACGCAAATATGGAGCTGTACTTGAATTATTTTCGCTTCTATTAAATTTTTGATCCGTATGTTCAGCCGCCATTGTTGTTTGAATCACTGGTACCACAGATTAAAAATATTATCTCTAATCTCTCTTGTCTGTGGTTCTGAGCCCCGATTACGGTAACTTTTAACGTCAACAATCCAGACACGCTTCTCGATTCTGCGATACGATTGGTCAAAACAGCTGACGTACGCTGTTGAACGACCAATCGTATCGCAGAATCGAGAAGCGTGTCTGGATTGTTGACGTTAAAAGTTACCGTAATCGGGGCTCTGGTTTAATTCGACTCCTCGTGTCCGTCTTTATGGTAGGGGAAGTTATTAAATGGTAAACCATATTAGTTTGGTTGGCTACAAAAAACAGCATGATCGATCAAAGAAAAAACTCTAGTTTACATTGGCTTGCTGTCCATTTTTCTTTTATAGGCGGTCTGTATTTTTTCTCGAATGCGAAAAAAATTGAGACTTATAAAACTTCTGTGCATGTATTTTAAACTACCTACTAGAACCTATTTAAAAATACCTATTTTCACCTGGCGCTAAGTTCATAAAAGTAGATAGAAAGTAGGTAGAAAATAATAATTTTTGAATGGAAGAAATAAAAAAATACCAAACATACACTAACAATTAATTTACTATCATAAACTACTATACAATGTTTAATGGTGTTCGCTCTTAGGGTCATATTTGCCATATTCCTTCTCCCACATGGCTATAAACTCCTTCTTCCTCTGTTCACGTTTCTTGAAGTATTCCGGATACTGGGCTTTTTCGAGAGGATGCCAGTAGTCCAGGACCCAATCTGGAGGGTTCACGATACGCTCGTATGCGACACCGCCAGGACTGAGGGGGACTGGAAGAAAGAGAAAGGTTACTGGTTTGTTGCTGAGCAAGACTTATAAGACAAAATTTTCTGGCAACCATCAAAAAATCCTGGTAGATTACTTTAGCCCTTGAGGGCAATTTTGGCTCAACAAAAGTGTTGAAATTGAGCAAACTATCTTGCTACCTTTTTTTATAAATAGGCTCCAGTAATGCTATGTAACATTTATCAACATTGCTGTGAAGAGGTAGGAAATTAAATCCTCTTTTTTGTCTTGAGCTAAAGTTGCCCTCTAGGGCTAAAGTTACCCAAAAATATGGTTTGTAATTTTTATCATAGATTAAGTAGGTACTATTTTATTCAAAGTTTTACGGCCGAATACTGAAACGCCATTTAAATATTTGACGGCTTCTCAAATAGTTAAGCAGCTCTTAAACTTACATTTCGCATAACTCAAAACAATATCTGAGCAGTTCTCAATTTTTAAGCACCTCTCAAATTAAGTTGCACTCAAACGCCACTTAAATGAATTTTCGCATACTGAAACGCCATTCAACGCTTAGCATTACTCAAACAACTGTCAAATCGTCTTAAGCAGCTGTTAAATTTGAGAGTGCTTGCGCGGTATCTTAAATCCTATTCTTATACCTAAATCGACCTAAATAGTGGTAAATAATGTGTGTCATCGTTATCATTTCTTTCGAGCCTCGAGGAAATACCTAGATCTAATCGCAGGAACGCAATAAGGCTGAACGCTATTGAAAAATATTATTATAATGACATGCAATTCCGAGCGAGGTTCCGCGTCCCTAAAGAAACGGTGTTGTTTCTGGATTCATAGTTTGGAAGCTCTTTGAAACCCCTCACCAAATGCCTTACAACCAGTGGACCAAATACTTATTATAACCCTACTATTCTACGCAACGGGAAGTTATGAACGTGTACTAGGTGATATCTTCCAAATCTAACAGCCAACTGTGCATCGTATAGTGCACGAAGTAACAACCAAAATAGCTGCTATGAAATCGCTTTACATAAACATGCCTATTTCTGAGGATAAAGGGGACATCGCATATAGATGACCCACGCTGAACTGTCCCGCCAAACTCAATGACAGGGGGGCGCTGGCGCTACCATCGTTCAACTATATGGTTTCCAACATGGCAAAAATCGGAACCAGCGATCCGGTATTGACGGTGGCGCCCCGCTGTCAATGTCATGGATAGGACAGTTCAGTATTTTGGAACTATAGGGGTCTAGACAAAGTGCAATTATAATCGCAAACCAGTCGAAAAGTGGTCGAAAAGCCCCTTTTTTGTATGGAATTTGACGGATTCGATTTTCGATTCGATCAAAAAGTGCGTTTTGTCTAGGGGGGCAGCATTTCCAAGAGTTGTTGATTTGTCAATTTGATGCTCTGTCAGTCAACAATGATAAATGTCAATTGTGGTTACGTTTCGGTCCACGATCGCCACTTAATAGATTTCAACAATAAAAAGTATCACCTATAAAATTATTTTTTTAATTAAATAAAAATGCAAGCATTAATTTTTTTATATGATAAAACGAGATTTATATATAATAGAAACTAAAAATAAACTGTTCTATGTTAAGTTGATTGAGTATATTTCCATAAAAGACAATACATAACCAAACGATGCTGCGTGTAATGGATAAAAGACGTAAAGTTATCATTTGTGTAAATGAAAACATACTTTTTTTGGTAAATGTTGCCATTATGTAAACATTTGAGAGCTGCTTAGCTGATCACGGCTTCAAATCCGTTGAGTAGCGTTTGAGAATACCATTTAAAATTGAAGGATACTTAAATTTAGGAGCCCGTCAGCTGAGTGACAGATTTGAGTAGTGTTTCAGTATTCGGCCGTTAGACAGACAATCTAAAATCTTTATTAAGTAATTAATTCCACCTAATCAACTTACACTTCTTAGGGATAGGATGCTGCGTAAGGAACAGTTCCTCTTGTGCTTGCTTCAGCATTTCCTGGGACTTGCGGAAATCCTTCTCATTCACAATCTCATCGAAACGCACACGCATTTGCACAGCATGGTAGCGGTAGACATTACTGGAAAATAGAAGATTAGTTATTGATTATACTCAATTTATGCCCTGAGTAACTAGGGAACATACAGAATTATTGGTAAACTAGGTATTAGTAGACTGATCAAACAACAATAAACAATAATTAGGTATAATGGCTAACTAATAAAAGTTACTTTACTACATGAATAGACAATAATACATAAGTTTTGATCAAATTAAATTGATAAAACTACAAAAATTCAAGTAAAAAAGATCATTGTTTAGCTTTGAATCTAAGATAACAAAATATAAATAATACAAGTAATAATTATTCCAAAACAAAGTATGTAAAGGATTAAAGGAATATTAAAATAAAAGACCTTCAGGAGAATAAGGATAGGCATAAAATAGGGCTCAGGTAAAATGAAAATCTTCAAGAAATCTGAAAATAAAATTGAAGAATAGGTTATGTTATGTAATGTAAATACAGGACGTACAGAGGACCCTTTAATAAAGAGCAGAATAATTACCGCCTGTCATAGAATGCCTCCAAGTTGCGTAAGGTTTGCTTGTAAACAGAGCAAATCTTTTGAACATGGGTTTTGATACCCAGAGGAACCTGCGCCGCCATTTTTCTTGTTTTCACATATGACAGTAATGACACTGACAGCCAGCTGGGGCGATGACACCCCGATTGCTTGCGGTCCGTTATAAGCCTACTACGTTTTAACTAGAAAAAATGTAATAATCTCAGTCTGTTGTTTTTTTTTATTTGTTATTAATTAAGAATCGGCTAAAACTTTAAGGTTTGCCATATTAAAAGTTTGATTTAATTACTAAAAAGACCTTACTTGTTTTTAATTTTGTAAATACAATCATCTCAAATTATATTTCTCTTTCTCCTTCTCATCCAGAAAAAATCCTGCTGTCCGCAGAACGGTCCCCAAGGAGTTCCACAGCATCCGGTTCCGTATGCTGCTTGGATCTGAAATACGTCTAATTATTAGTACTCTGTGATTACGTTTTCCCATGCGTTGTGATTGCGACTCAAGAGCGTTTGCTGCATCAACGGCCATCTATTCTACAAGCTATGTGCCCCGCCCACTGCCACTTGGTTGTGTGGACTGTAGGGGTCACTTAATTCTCCTACGGATCCACATTTTGATTATATCTTGCGCGGAAACTCCTCAAAACTTAATTATATAAAAAACAAACATAATCAATTCATATTATTAAAATAAAATCGCACGCAACTGCACAATCATCATCCGATACAAATGATGCATGTAGCCTTGGTCATCAGAGATTCGCCACATCGGGCACAAGGGCGCGTTGCGTTCGTGCGGCGCGGGCGCACCACAGATCACAACCTTGGCGCAGTGGCGGGAAAGTGATAATTTGTGTGACACAGATTGTTGTATAACCATGGTTTTGCGTATCACCGCCACTCAGACAGTGTGTCATAAATAGAAAGAAATTACAACAAAAATCATACATTACGTCTAGGATTAAATTTGTGTTGAACCAAACAGTTGGCTGGAAGAGAATTCTTTAAGGTATTAAGCTTTTCTTGACCACCAATAAAAACTCAATCGGTAAAGGCTGTATTTGTCCCAAGGGAAGTTAAATTGTTAAATTAATCAGAAGAAAATAGTAGACGTTTTGAAGAAAAAGTAATTTAAGAAGAAAAGAGTTCAACGCGTTAGCTCTTATTATTTAATAATTAAATAATGAAATTCGTTTTTCGTAAACTAATAAATACGCAGAACTTGTGAACAGAGCTTACTTTTATTGAAAATAGCTTCCTGAGAATAAATACTGATCACAAAAATGTAACAGCTCCATGTAATTGGGGTCAAAGAAAGTTTTTAAGAGAGATGACCATGCAACCGGTTGTGATGAAATCGCGCCAATTTTTTTTTTGAAGATTTAAAAAACAATTGTTCCAAAGAGGTTTTCTTCCAATTAGGTCATTTATAATGTCAGCTATTTCAGGTGTTTTTCTTGGTAGAAAGTCTAAAGATAATCACGGTCTTGTTCGATAGCTTTAGTAGACGTGACGGTGGCCAGTGTTATGCCGACACTCGGTGCGGTGGGTAGCCATCGCTTAGTACTTCTACTCTCCTAGTACCTCTTTACGTGTAGTGTTTAAAATAAAATATAGTTCAAAAACCGTACTAGTGAACACACCTATCCTGGAACAGACCTTTTTGGAATTTTTCTACTGCAACTGTTAATAGGTAAATATTTTTTGTTTTTAAATTAGTTTGAAACAGTATTGTTTATCGACTTATTTTTGTAATTATTAATGTTAATTTAATAAATGGAAATTATAAGCACGCTAAAGAATGTAAAGTCGTTACATTACAAATAAATGAAAGGCATGAATGAGGTTGTGCAATAAATGTTTATAAAATTACAAACAAATAATTTAAAGTAAGAGTAATTGTTATTTCTTGTAATTAATTAATCAAATTACGGCCATTTGCTTATCCATTAGTAACATCGATGTAAATAAATATAAATCTTACAATTTGTAACATATCGCTCGTAAATAGTAATTCTATTAAATATTAATTCGGTGTTATAAGAGTCCATAGGTACGGATCTAAAAAAAATCTACAAGAACCTGGCCACTCCAAAGCATTATTTTCTTTTTCTACAACATTAACAAAACTTTTTTCTTCTCATCGAACCTTTTAAAAATAAAAATGTTCCAAATTCAAATCGCATCCATAGAGTAAACAGACTATTGTAGCACACATTTCCCGTATTGGAAAGTGGGTGAGGCGGGCACCGCAATGGTGCCACGGGACCGGTTGGGATAAGGAACTGTCGTGGAGTGAGAAGGCATTTTATAACTTACGTAAACGTTAGTAGGTGGTATCACAAGATGATTGGTTTTATTGAGCGAAGCTACCTACTGGTTCTGTGTTAATTTACCTAAAGATGAATATTTTGGTTCTATGTGTAGTATATTTTATGATGCTTATTAGGACGATAAAGAATAAGTAGAGCCATTACCGGTGATTTACTTAATACCTACCTACCTACATAATTTTCTTTGTACGTCAAACAAGAAATTAATATTACTTGATATTTTTTAAGTTTTATACAGGGTGTCCCAAAAAGTCATACATAGTTCAAACTCACCAAACTTTTCTATGGACATACTCGTATTAGGCTTGTGTGTTCGATGTCGGATCTTAGGCCTAGCTACCTCCAGTATGTCAGTGCGACGTGCAAATTTTGGGACAAACTGTATAAAAACATATTTTATAATATGTTTGTCAGGCCCAAAAATGAAATCTAGTTCATAAAAAGTAACTAATCTTAGAAAACAACAAATCTTAGAAAGCTGCATAGCAAAATACTCCAGAAGACACTGAAATTAGACAAGACAACTAGTGTAGAACGTCTAGCTGCATTAATAACACCGCACGTTTTGTACATTAATTTAGTATGTACGTTATTCGAGATTGAGCTAGATAAAATGATTGTAGTAGACAACAATAGCTAAACAATTAAATCGTGGAGCGTACCTAATTATGTTTAGTTCTTGATATTGTAAAAATAAATTGCTCAATTCGTATTCTATCTTGTAAACTAAATTGCATATTATAGATTTGAATCATGAATCATTAATTGTATATCAGGTTTATTTTCAAATAATACAAAATTAAATGCTTTTTTCATACAGGTCAATATTAACTTTTACTTGGAATACCACGTTACGTTCCACGTTCTCATGACTATTACAATGTTCTTGATTAAAATCAATGATTTATACCAAACTTAATTCTAACTTAAAGCTTGTATTAATAGAGTTTCTTTCAATAAAAATATTAATTACAGGCTTGAAAAAGCTTTTAGTTATTTGATAGTCAATTTGATTTGTTAAATCGTTAGCACTTTTGGCGACACCCCTGATGACCCCTGTCAATGGACATCGATAAAAATGACATTCTTTTTTCACATCGACATAAGAATTAAATTATAAGTACCTACCTACTTAACCAGTATTATGAAACTTATCATGTACTATCAAGGTTTTCAGGTTTTAAGTAGCCTACTTGAAGATGCCAAGGTTGCAATCATTTGGTTTTCCAATTTACACTTAAGATCAATTGTTTACTGAAGTTATTTATTTACCATTTTGTTAGGACAAAATTAAATAAGGACCTAATAAGGTTCTATTGATTCTCTAATGTTTTGAAATACCTTATCTGTTAGTCTACGAATAAATCATAATTTTATAAGATGTTTATGAAAATAACTTATGATTAACTTAAAATAAATTGAGAAATAGACTCCGTTATTTTTAATCTGAAATAAAATAACCAACGTTATTATAAATGATTATAGACTGTTAATAATGTTTTGTTTTCAGAATTTGCTAAATATTTACATCTTTTGAGTAAGGTATATGTGAGAAAGTCGTCAAAAGCATTACACACATTTTAAGATTTAGCCAACACAATCATAAAAAGTATAAATAAGCATTGCATCATGATCATGCCATGATCATTATGCAACACTGTCATGATCATGATGATCATGACTTTCTTGCAAATTATACGAGCACTTCGCACAGATTTGCGAACGCCAAAAATGTAGGGTAGGTTACTTTTACCGGTAGAAAGTGAAAATATCGCTCTCTCTTTCTAATAAGCTCGGATAGTGCTTTCATTTTGTGCATCGTGATCTTTTAATGTTCATTGTTAAGTATTTAGGTCAATATTAAACTAAATTACAACAAAAACACCTAAGTATTCTATAGTTATGTATTTTATGTTACTTTATGTTAGTACTATGTGAATTAAAAATACATCAATCTCAAGTTTACTAAAAGCTCTTACTTAAAAGTAATACCATTTATTTAATGTTGTAACACTGTTTATCTATGGCAATTTACACCTTCTTGCACTGCGGCAAGCAATTAAAATAATACCATAAATTAAAATTATCTCTAAGCTGTTGGCCAGTTGAACGCCATGCTGTATCTCGACATTAGTCGACATGCTTTTCATCATAGCTCAATTAGAAATAATTTATCGTTGCACACAATTTAATGAAAACCCTGTAGATGTATTAATTGTGGAACCTAAAATCGACCCTAGGACTTAGTAATTAGATCTGATACTGCTTAGGTGACTTACGCCCGTATTCTCAAACATTACTATGAGGTCTCACAGTGCGCGTGGTGTGGACGCATAAGGTGATACACGAACCAATCACAGAGCTCTATTCAACGCTGTGCGTTCGAATTGCTGCTTCACTTAAGAAAACATCGTTTGTGAATACGGGCGTTTATATTCACTCATGAGCAGCATACCGCATGCTGAAAACTAAGTAAATAATAAGACAAAAGAAAATTGTCTTTGATATTAATTAAATAAGGTTTGTATTGCTTTAGCGATGTGAGTATTTCTCAAAAAAAATGTACATTTTGAAAAAAAAAGTGTGCTTTGAAACAGTTCAAAAGTTTTATGTTTATAAATCATCACACAAAAAAAACACACACACAATTTTGAAGGATGAATAATTATTAATCTTTAAGATAACGAAGAATTGTAGCTATAATCCTACTTATTACCAAATATTTAGATATTTTAAAAATAGTCCTTTTTTACCTTTCATACAAAAACCTGTTTGCCACCCTAGCTTTTTCATGTATTTTTGTTTCATAAAATGCGATACGTAACTAAATTATTGTAAATTTCTTTGTATTATCGTTCTACAGTAATCGCAGTTTCTGTATCAAATTGATTTTCTATGGGGTGTCATAATGAATTGGCAATTTAAAGCAAAAAAACAAAATGAGTCGCTCTCATTTACTATTTCGTTATTTACTCTTTAGTTACGATTTATTTCTACTTTCCCATGGTTTCTGAACAATACCGTATTTATTTTACACGGACAACAATAGCTGCACTCTGAATGGCTGTTGGCCTGACGTCTCCGCCATTACATCTATCGCGAAAATTAGTGAAAACGTGTGTGTTTTGTGGGATTACTTTTTCGTAACAGGAAGTAAAATCAGCGATTTTATATAGAACGGTAAGTCTTCATTTAACCATTTTTTGTAATACGTGTGGTACGAACATTTAGTAAGCTTTTATATTTGCTGTAACAGCTTTTATCAAAAAAATACTTGTGTCTGATCTCATTTTGTCTAATATTTCGTTACGTTTTTTACGAATTTCGTTACGTTACGAAAAAGTACAACATAATGCTGAGTGTATACTGTTATTACCTGACTAAGCATAGTAATATTAACTACTTAATTTATTTCAAAAAATATAGAGCGTCAATAACAAAAGGATTGGATACTATCTGCTTTACAGAAGTGCCACCAGCAAAAAATAATCAAATCATTTAGATTACGTTTTTAGGTGATTACTTCTTTTGTTTTTTTAGGAATGCCGCCAAAAACCAATGCCGAAAGGCAAAAAGCTTACAGAGAACGACTCAAAATGGATAAACATGATGGAACAAAAATAATTTTATTAAAATAGTATGAATGATTACTCCCTTATTTTATTTCTAACCCCTTAATATTACCCCGTATTTGGGTGCATACTTACAAATATCTCGAATTGAATAAATGAAGAGCATTCACAATATTTCGCCAATGTATAACAAGCCTTATGGCCTTACTATTTCGTTACTACCGTTTCGTTACGTACATTTTTTTTGAGAAATACTCATATGTTAGCCATGGCTAAACCCATGGCAGCAGATTGATTGCTCAAACATACCGTAGCGCAACAGCTTGGATGGGTTATGTCAACACTATGAATTATTCATTATAGCGCGGATTTCAAGGCTAGTATAAAATCACTCGTTGCCAACATCAGCTCCATTTAGGTAACAATACTGGATTTGTACTGGATAAAATGAAACTGGAATAAAAAAAATTGGGCTGAGTCTTATTTGAGACCAGTGTCATCATCATCATCATCATAAATTTCAGCTTCAAAACGTCCACTGCTGAACATAGGCCTCTCCCAATGATTTCCACATCGCCCGGTTAGTAGCAGCCTGCACTTGAAAATTTTTGCCTGTGTTTTTTATGTAATTGACTTGATTATTTGATAGCACAAGATCTAACTCAAAACGAGACACTAAACAACTATTGTTTTGATTAGTCACATTTTGGTTAGATTAGTAATGAAGACTCCGAGATGTATTTGACCAATCTCCTTTTAGCCTCTTTTAAGTGGAAATCATGCTTTCTGGACATGTCATGCCATGGAAAATATTTCTTCACGAATTGTGAGCAGTTTGTCAATCGTCAATTCGCACGTGGCTGGCAACATAAAAGTAGAGTCATTAAATAGTTTAGCAACAAAAATAAGAAACAACATGTTTGAAAAAAACGGCCCGATGTTTTAAAAAATAGAACTTTTGATTTCGAGCAAATCCGGTTTTGTACAAACTTGTCTTTAATTATTACCTCATAATTTGCATATGGAAGGATCCATAACTGCATAGTGACGATTATGAAATAAATAGAGGTGATACATAAACTAGTTTTCCTCGATGTGGGAAAATCCAGAAAAAACTTATTTGATTTTTACGTTTAGCAACTCTATCTTTGTATTTGGTTGTTTGTGTAGTTTTAACTAATTTTGTAACAATGTCAGTCAACTTAAGTAATAATAGTAGGTAACTTAACCTTTTTCGACTACTTTCTTTTACACACGATTTTCTTTTTTTTACACTTTTAAAAAATTTCAGCAACTTGGTGTCAAAAAGTCAACTTTCCTTACATTTGAATGTCGTTTTAGGTTGCAGAATATTGAGTAATTGTGAAATAGTAGCGAGTTTCCATTTGCTTAAGTTATACAAATTCTGTCTTATTTTCACAGAGAACACTAGTGGTTTCGAAATAAGGAATATTGATCAGATGCGTCGAAACACTTCCTAAATGGTAAACAACTTGCAATTGAAAATGGCTACATAGTAAAAAAAATACTTAATGACTTCTTGAATTTCAATTACGCACAACTAATGAAAGAACATTTTTTTACAAATATGGATATTACAATCTTCATGTAAGGAAGTAAGGACTTTTCCGGGAAAATAAATTTTCAATGCAATTATTCTTAATGCAAAAAATAAGTAGGTAGTAGGTACATCTTTTGCATAACTAATAATATACCTAATAGTTTTTAAAAACAGAAAATAAAATAGGCATTTCAAAAACAAGACCGTAGTGAATCAACGACAATGAAAAATAAAATAAAATAAAAAAAGAAACTATAATCTACAGACCATTGCTTGGTAAAAAGGGGAAAGTAGCCAGCCTCCTCCGTGCAATCTCGGCGACATTCTTTATAGTCGAGCACTTGGTCAGTCGGTGAACCAGCACTTAGGTAACCGTAAAGGTAGAGTCACATAGCTTCGGGGCTTGAGCGGGTCGGTAAAGGTAGAGTCACATAGCTACGGGGCGTGCGCGGGTCGTCTTGTCCCTTTGTGGAAAGAATTTTAAGCCTTATTTAGACGTAGTCGAACTAAAGTCACTGGCATACCCCGAAGGATAAGCAAACTGAAGTGGCAGGTTTGTGGTGTGGAGGTCACGTACCGGCAAGCGCAGTGTAGGACATCCACCCACAAGGTGTAAGGCTTATATGTTCAGCATTGGCTAAGTATTATTTAGTAGATAATGAGCGAACGAGAGAGCAGATCTTAGAAGCATATGCACCGGACTTCACCGGAGCGAAGCATAGTGCGAAGGTTGTAGTTACATTCGTGCACATTTTATTCACCAGATTAAGTTCATCAGAAAAAGGTAACCGGAGGCTTTTTCATTCTCAACAATTTGTTTATTTTTAAAGTCCGTGTCTTTTACAAAATAATATGTCGCATGTAATTTCGTAGTAATTCCCCGCACACGCCCCTTTACCAGTGTAAATTTACCTTAATGGGTTTTCCATGCCACGCAGTGCTCAACTTGTAGGTACTCAATGAAAACTTGAAGTTGTACCCGATTAGTCAACCAGCCAGAAAATCTGAGCCATTCAACGTTACAAAATTTCCGCTATGTGGCGCAATTTTTAAAGGAATTTCAACTTAGTGGAACCTAAACCAATAATTAAGTTCTAAGTTTTATCTGGTATAATAACATGACTCTACGGAAATAGTATTTTGATGTATGAAAGTGAATGGAAAAATAATAAGTAGGTAGGTTACAGCTACTAAATTACACCGTTTAAGAAGTTGAAATTGCCTCTTGTAATTTCAAAATTTTCTGCAATTTTACATCAAACGGTTGGTTCAGATAGTTGACTTATTTACCAATTGCTTACTCTACCTAAGTACATATAAATTGGAAACATTGAGTAAAAACATTACCCTCCTTCTGGCGCAGTCGGATAAATAGAATGGATCCATCTCCCACCACACCCGACTACGTCACGTATGATGATGTGATGTGTAAGAATTACCTACGTCTTTTTCCCTCGACAAAAAAAATCAAATTAATTGTCCCTACCCTGATGATGTTGATGTGATAGTTCTCTAAGGCTGGAGTGTATCATCTTACTTGTACTTTGACAAACGTGAAAAATATGTCAGACTCCATACGAAAACACCGGCTATCGTTAAAGTTACGGTCAAAGCTAGGTGGTGCAACTCAGCCTAAATCTGCTAATGTAGAGAAAACTTTACGTCTAATATTGGTCCAATATAGTAGGTACACACGCTCATCGAACCACTATATCTTATGCCGTTGTTATTGATATTATTTTGCAACAAACATGTACATATCTAGGCATCGTCTGGTGCTGTGTACAAAAATCCGTTCATGACATTGAAACTGCGTTACTTACTGGATCAGCGGCTGACTCACGCGAGTCTAGGGTTGACATGTTTGGCTTTTATGGAAGTGTCCGGCCAAATATTTTCTTGTCCAGCCTGTCTTTTGTTAGGCTTTTATGTGGCTGCCGCGCCAGTTAAAACTGCTCAAGTGAAAATATGACGAGAATTTTTTATATTAAGAATTAACGGCTTTAAGAACTTTAAGAAGCTAAAGTCGGATTCTTTAGAAATTTCCCTAAATGTAAACAAATATGGCCAACTGACAAAAAAACATTTTTAATCTGTGCCCTAGTGAGACGACAAAACCTCTCGTTAATCGCGGATTGAAATTATTGTAGTACTTACGTACCTATAGAAATAATTTATAATGCTTTATAAAGCAATGCATTAAACAATTAGTAGTACATTCAATGAAGAAAAAATACATTGTTGATTAAGACCCTATTTAAATCTATTTAAATGCAATCAGTAATAAAAATGATTGAATATTTGAAATAAAATCGATTAAATTTACCGATTATTGTCTATGACTTACAGGTTACAACACTGATGTGTCAGAGACAACATGGAGATAACACATAATTTTAAACTTCAAGTCAATTTGACAAGTCTCACAAATTTTCATCTTTCACATAATTTTGCTAAAATAATTTGTTTAAAGATTGATTCCAAACTTGTATAATCGTGAGAATAAAGTTGGTTTCATGGGCTTGTGAAATAATGTGTATGATATTATGAACACGTAAGTAATTATGGTGCGGAATTGTGTGCAGAAGTGTTTGTTTACATTTAAGGAAATTTCTAAAGAATTAAGGTATATGATAAAGTATTATTATTTAGGCTTTTATTTATTTATTAACACCAACATTTTAGACAATATTATTAGTTTTGAGCTTCGCGTTTGATCGCTCTCCAAGTCTTTTCAATTTTCTTCGCCTCGTCTGCTACGTATACATGATTATTTAATAGTAATTTTAATGTAAGTCCGGCCAAATTAAGCACAGAGTCCGGCATTTGTGTTTTTGGACCTGGCAACCCTGCACGCGCCCCCATTCTGCTCTGCTGGGCGCCTACTGCCGACTTTCACTGCGCCCGAGACGAATCTTACACGATATCTTGAACGGAATTGTTTTATTTTATTTCCTTGCTGTGTTTGTAACGTGTGAGGATGTAGTTTTCCAGAGTGGACCCCGTATTGTCAACATTACTTTCCAGTCATCATGGATCTTTCATTTATGAATATACCGTAGGTATAGGACTACAATCAGTAGACTGATCAAGCTACGAGTATTTTCAGGGTCTACAATTAAATATTTTATCCCAGACTGTTACTAAAGAGTGTGTAATGTGCTACTAGCGTTTGCCCTCGACTTTGTACGCGTGGATAGAGGTAGAGTTTTGTAAAGTCCGTTCTTAGCGGATGTCTAAACCCTATTAGGTACCTACCTGCCAAATTCCATGTTTGTAGTTTTTGTTTCTGAGTTATCGTGATTAATCAGTAAGTGGTATTTCGCGTTTAGGATATAGAAGTTAAAATAGGGTTGTATCTACCTGTATTTTCCTATTTTATGAAAAACAGTTTCGTATGTAGATTCCAGTCTCGGTTTACCAACAATTTCGCCAAAATACAGTTGGTTACGAGCAGAGACCAAAAAATCGTAGAAAACTCTTGTAACTACCGCATTTCGTAATTTACAAACGTCACTAAGCCCAAGCCATGCCACTTACGTCACGATGCCAAAAGACGCCGGCCAATGCTGAACGAAGCAAATAAATCAAATCATTGTCACAACATTTCACGAAGTAGTTGCGTCAATGATTTTGAGACGCACAACTTGCCTAGGTCATTGGAATGGACACAATAACCTGCCATATTAAGAAGCAATTATATTGGTTAACAATACGCCGTTACGAAGTAGGAACAACCATAAAGTTGATTAATGATTAAAAACAGTAGTAAAGGCGATAGGTGTAGAGAGGTCAAATGCGTTTTAAATAGCTCTGAAGCTGTTGATTTGTCAGTGATATTAAAAGTAGGTACCCTTAATTTGTCACAAATAGATCTGAGAGTCGTGCTCCTGCAATGGAGACTAATGATCCGACTCCTATTTACTACCCAGCTGGACAAATGGTCTCTCGCAGATTTCTACACTACAACCATTCTGTTCTAAGGACAGACTACTCTCATCTGATGATTGGAGTTCACGTGTTAAAAATGCATTGTGAAAATGTAGTCAAACCATACTCTGTACCGCCCTGTCTGTGTGCAGTATAACCCCTCCGCATCTATTTTATGTGCTTTTAATTTATGGTATGCCTTAATTATACATAGATCCAGCCGTAGCTAGCTCTAAAAGCTTGTTACCAGGCTTTTTTTTTTATTTAGTTAATTCAGTTTTACAAAATTAAATACGCGTAGTTGATCATCACGAAACCACGTGGGCTTTTTCTCGAGACAGCTGTTGCAACTTCAAATCTTTCTTTATAGGCCAGTAGAATTAAATACAAAAATTGATTAAATCGGAAATAATTCCTACAAAAGATTTTTTTGCTTTAATGGCTTCATTGGTTGCCCATTAAGACTCTCCTAAGTTTTCGACTTCGACGGAGTTGTGCTTAAGTGGTGGGGGCCGCCGAAAGGGGCGTTTTTTCGGTTTTCCGGTTATACCGCGTAAAGGACTTACCCTATCGAAAAGTGGTCTTCATGACGGTTAAAGGGCACTTAATCCTGCATTGAATAAGACCAAATTCATATGTTTTGGACAAACCGTTCTCGCGCTAAAGTTCGGCAAAGTAGAAAATATACGTATAATTAATGACCCTCTCCACGTCCAATGGCTTGTTACCCACATGCTTCCAAGCCTTGTAAAGGGTCGCCTTAACCAGTGTAACCCTAACAAGGCTCACGAGTTTGATTCGCTTATCCTTGTTCGTCCCAGCCGTTCCTTAACTGCGGTTGCTGCACCTCTTCCTGGCACTCTCCTGAACGACTCTGTGTTACCTAATGTGGCTGCCCCTCTTCCTTGTACCCTCCTGTACGATTTAATTGCTTAGCCATATGCCTGGTCCAAGGTTCGACGCCACAAAATCAACTTCGTACGAGTTAAAATAGTTTAAATACTATTTCCCGTGCTTGCAACATTTTTCTTTACTGCTTCGCCTCTATTAGTCGTAGAGTAATTGTATATATCCTATAGCCTTCCTCAATGTATGAGCTATTCAACACAAAAATAATGATTTCAATCAAACTAGTAATTCTTAAGATTAGCGCGTTCAAACAAACAAACAAAAAACTCTTCGGCGTTTTAATATGAACTTGTTGTTGTTGATTTTTGGCGTCGAACCTTAGACCAGGCATACGGCTAGGCAACGTAGTCATGCAGGAGGATACAAGGAAGAGGGGCAGCCACAGTAGGTAAGACAGAGTCGTTCAGGTGAGTGCCAGGAAGAGGTGCAGCAACCGCAGTTAAGGAACGTCTGGGACGAACAAGGATAGGCGCATCAAGCTCGTAAGCCTTGATAGGGTTACACTGGTTGAGGTGGCCCTTTTCAAGACTTGGAAGCCTGTGGGTAACAAACCATTGGACGTGGAGAGGGTCATTAATTATACGTATATTTTCTACTTTGCCGAACTTTAGCGCGAGAACGGTTTGTCCAAAACATATGAATTTGGTCTTATTCAATGCAGGATTAAGTGCCCTTCAACCGTCATGAAGACCACTTTTTGATAGGGTAAGTCCTTTACGCGGTATAACCGGAAAACCGAAAAAATGCCTCTTTCGGGGGCCCCCACCACTTAAGCACAACTCCGTCGAAGTCGAAAACTTAGGAGAGTCTTAATGGGCAACCAAAGAAGCCATTAAAACAATAAAATCTTTTGTAGGAATTATTTCCGATTTAAAAGCTAATTCTACTGGACTATTAATTCTTTTCAAGTTCTTTGTTCATTTGTTTTATTTCTCCATTGCTTACGCAAGCCAGTATCGAGCTGTACTTTTCATTTGTTTTTATTACAATTAGAACAATAAAAGGAGGCGAAATATGCAACCATGCCTCCGCCCGTGTTCACCTCATCATCATAAAAACCAGTCGATGGTACCTAACTGTCCGATTATTCAGGGGCCAATTAAGTGGGCGCTGTGGCCATATGTCCGCGGGTTCGGCGATCGCGGAAGTCCACGAAACGAGTTCGGCCATGACAAAAAGTATAAAAATTGTCAGCCAAGATGGAAGGGAATTCCGGGCGAAGGTTTCGTGTTAATTTTTTTAAAGGTTACTAGTTATTTTACGAAAACAATTATCAATATCCCTGTTAATTTAATGTTACCCTTCCCAAACAAACTATATTTCATTGTATGTTAGAAGAGGGTTCACCATGTAGTCCACCAGTGGTCGACGAGGATATTAAGTTTTCCTCGACTAAATCGTATATTTTCTATAGTCTTCAAGGTTATTTCACATTTAGATGAATATCCGGGCACCATAATATCCAGTCTATCCAATCATGGTGTTTAGCAGTGGGTCCATATTCGGTTGCATAAAAAATATTGTCATAATTTAAGAGTGCATAAAGTTTTTTGGCATACTCATCATTTCGCATAACGTTCATACAGAATAAATAATAATGCATATTTTTTTTTGCCATAACCACTTTCATTATAATAATATTTTAGTATATATTTTTTCTGTATTCTTGTTTTTTTAATAACGATTTCTAGGCATAACATTTATTGGCATCTAAACCAATGCCATAAATATTACCATTCATAATATACAATATACCATAATTTTAACAAATATGAAATATAAAAATGTTATACATATAAAATATAAGTTAACAAATATAAATAGACAAGCAAGCATGCAAACAAGCATGCAAGCAAGCAGCAAGCATGCAATCAAACAGCAAGCATGCAAGCAAGCTGCAAGGAAGCATGTAAGCATGCATGCAAGCAAGGACGCAAACAAGCAAGCCTGCAAGCAAGCAGCAAGCAAGCCTGCAAGCAAGCAGCAAGCAAGCATGCAAGCAAGCAGCAAGAATTCAATCAAGCAGCAAGCACGCAAGTATGCAAGCAAGCAGCAAGCAAGCATGCAAGCAAGCAGCAAGGAAGCACGCATGCAAGCAAGCAAGCAAGCATGCAAGCAAGCATTAGGATTGCCTTATCTCCGGCGCTGCGGGAAGTGCGGTCCTTCCGCTCTGGCGTAACATATACCCGGCATGCCATATATGGATATATGTTACAGCGAGCGAGGACCGCACTCCCTCCGCGCCTCCGGCTTTTAAATTACACTCTAGTATAGGGCAGACTAGTACCACGTGAAAGAGATCACGGCCAGTCGGGATCAACATAATTTCAGACCAGGCAAGCTTAATGTTGTAAAAGAAATGTGGACTGTATAATATGTGCGTTATAATAGATAAGAGGGATTCGAGATCAAACAGAATGTATTTTCACGAGCTTAAGTTTTCTAAGAGACAGGTCAAAAATTAAGAACAAAAATGACAATGATACAGAGAATTTAGTTTTTGCAAATCTATAGGCCGAAAGAGTATAAAGGTGGAAGGAGGATCGTTCTGTTACATCCCTCTGATGTACATAAAACCCCTGATGCCCAGAAAATCCTGCGGCATCAGCATTTTTGCCCGAGTTGGCTCGCCCGCTTCACGGGCTCGCCAGTTCTTCGCTACCACTCGTGCGTGACGGCTGCCTCTTTCAAATCCAATCATTGTATTTTATTTTAGCCAGAATAATTAGCCTTTTTTTAAAAAGACTCTATCAAAGCCCGGCCTAACATTGGTGGCAGCTCAAGGGATTTATAAAATCCTCGGTACCGCGTCCGAAGTATAGTATAGTGAACAAACAGTGTGTGTGCAAGTGATCCAAGTTCGAACTCAGAATCTCACCGTATCTCACTGTATCTCGCCGTATCTCACCGTTTCTCGTCGCATCACACTGCATCATCGCTGTACCTCTTCGTGTCCCGCTACATTTCACCGTGTCCCACTGTGTCCCGCTGTATCTGCTGTGTCCCACTGTTCCCGCTGTGTCCCGCAACCGTCGTCGAACTCACCATCATCGCTGGCCCTGAAAGAAAATACTTACCATCTCCACTGCATCCTGAAGAAGAATCTCATCGCTGTATCCTGCTCCGCCGTATCCCGATTTGCCGCAACCTGAAATAAATATCATCCTAACTCAAGACAATCAACGCGTAACACCGTGCCTGAGACGCCCTTATCGCTCCGGAATGCAGCCGCTTCCCGTCGTCGCGCTCACGTTCGCCGTCTACGCAACATTGTAGTGAGTCTGGCCTTTGTTCTTTGTACCTTATCTAATATTCAATTGATTCAATTCTTTGTGTGGCGTTGTGACCAATTTTATCGTGTATTCCTTTTGTAATCATTTACGGTTTAAGAAGTTTAACTTTACATCAATTCAAAATGTCAAAATCAGAGTTCAGAGTACCCAAGGACGTGCTCCCCGTACCGGTAGACGTGGACTTGCCAATGTCGGAGGACGATAGAGCCACAAGCCCAGTAGCGGACGTCCAAAGGGAAAAAAGGGGCAGAAAACCTGCTCCCTCAACTATTGCAATGAATCTAGACCTCAGTATCCTCCTAAAATTCATAAAGCCATACGATGGCAGTAGAGAAACCTTAAACTCTTTTATCATAAACTGCAACAACGCCTACAACTTAGCCACGGAGACCCAAAAACATATAGTCTTTAAATACATATTATGCCAACTTCAAGGGAAAGCGGAAGTCGCGTGCTCCATAAAAGAATTCACCAATTGGGAACAATTGAAGGAATTCTTGAAAACTCAATTCAGTGAGCGTAAACATTATGCGCACCTGCTAATGGACCTCCAAGAGAGTAAGCAGAGCGGTAATGAAAACGTCAGCCAATACGCGCTCCGAGTCGAGACATGCCTGTCCCAACTCCTGACGGAGATATCGTTGTCGCAAACTAAAGTCAAAGAAATTCCCGGTAGGACAGCCGCAATGGAGGATCTCGCTCTCCACCATTTCTTAAGAGCCATTTCACAAAAATATTCCGCGCGAATTTAGGTAAAAGCTGTCAACGCAACGTCAAAAGAGTAAAAAGAACGCTGAAATGGACAAAAAAATCTTGAGCCGTGACCGTATTAAGACTTGATTTAAGTTATTAATTTTAAGGTAGAATGAGGTATTCAAACTTGATAAATTAATTTTTAATAGAGTTTATTAAGTCTTTTATATTTCGATTCATAATGAAACACGAATAGGTATAATATGTAAAATATATATTAAGTACAAAATAAAGACAGTCACATAGTGAAAAAAAAATCTGCCCCCTTACAGCTCCATCATCGGACCCTGGATACGAATAATGAAACACGAATAGGTATAATATGTAAAATATATATTAAGTACAAAATAAAGACAGTCACATACTGAAAAAAAAATCTGCCCCCTTACAGCTCCATCATCGGACCCTGGATACGAACTATTCGTCAAGGCGAATCACACAAGCCCAAACTCCATAGGGTTCTATTGTTTTGTTACGGAGGTGGCCATTGCATCTCCTCCAGATCCATTATCAGACAGAGCTAAGAAATAAATAAATAAATATTATTATAAGTAAACAAATAACTAAAATAATTCATCTTACTATCTTACTTCTTACTAGTCTTACTAATATTATAAATACGAAAGTTTGTGTGGATGTCTGGGTGTTTGTTACACTTTCACGCAAAAACTACTGAACAGATTTTGATGAAACTTTACAGTACAGTACAGCAGTACTAGGCAGTCTGTGTTCAACTATCACTCGGGTCGGACGTTCCTATCGCAAGACCTTTGGTTCACTCAGTTCCGATACGACTCTAGTGCTGTGTGTAATCATTTTCGTGAATACACTGAGTTTATTAATTTCTACGAGTGGATTTCATTTTGACTGAGACCTACGCTATGAACCCTGAACCAGAAGACCCTGTCGCCAGCGACAGCGACGCTCATCCAACCCTGGCGTCGACCAGAATAACAATGTATAGGCTATAATTTATGACGATCTGTGACAAACTAAATTTCAAGCGGGTGAAGCCGCGGGCAATACTACATATTTCATACTAGCTTTTTGCCCGCGACTTCTTCTGCGATGAAGTGGAAAATGGTTCTAATAGAATTAAAATATTCTAAGAAAATTAATTTTGTTAAATGATTATATTTTTTGATATAAAATCTACAAATTATTGTTTAAATATTTGAATACTTACAAAATTATGAGATCTTTCTAAAACAAAATTAAAACACTACACCTGCCGCAGATTTCTTTGCAAACAATGTTTTTTTGTTTTTCCTTCAGGTGCTAAAATCACCAGGCTATTGTGTGCGCATACTCTGGAGTATTCCACATACAACTGGTCGTCGGAGAAGCATAGATTTCCATTAAGTCTACTTCCGCTACCATATGAACTCCGCTAAAACTCGTGAGGGCGCCAACACTTACTCGTACTTTTGTATTGAAAATTAGTATGAGCAGCTGCGCACGCGGTTGCCCGTTGCAGGCTCTATGCAACCACACTATTTTAAACCGTGGTCCATAAGCATGAGATGGGAAACTGCACTCTATTGAATTCTCTTGAATTTGATGGTGTTAGGGGAATCCTAAGAATGAATACAGACTTTCCAATAGAATCTCCTCATCAATATTGCGAAATTGCGAGTTGCAATGCAATGTTACGTTTTCACTTGTTATTTTATTGTTATCTGACCTTGATTTTTCAAACACGTGTCAAAATAAAAAAAATAATTTAAATCAAAAGTACTAAGGAATATTTCATTGATATCAACTTAGAAACAAGCACAGATCACAGAAACTAAAGGGAAATGTGACAAGGGACAAAATGGAACATATTGCTTGTGAAAGCAATGATGACAGTAGCGACGTCATTATGTAAACAGTTTATATTGCTTGCATAGTACTAAAGATTATTCGAACGTTGAATACTGATACCGCAGTGGATAATGAGCACATAATTTGATTTCTTTGTGTGTGTGAATTTCTAATACGACACTGAGTTTCGAACTCAGCGCATTAATTAGCATCTCTCTATATTTCTATGGAACCAAGTTATCTCCAAAATAACATTCCACACCTTTTTAACCTAGTCAGGTAATAATTTTAATAAAATACGAAGCACGTCATCTATCAATAGGATATATGTATATTTTAGAAGTTAATAAATTATGCATAAAATATAAACACTTAAGAAGTTTAGTTAAATCGTAGAATTTCTGAAAAACAAGTACTAAAATCGTACTGAAAAAAAAAGTATTAATAATATGTTATCTAATTTATTTATTAAACGTCGAATTTTATCAAAGATTTTGGACTAAAGTTTTTGAAAATATTTATAGCCTACATAGAAAAAAATTAGGATTCTAAATCGTGAAAGAATTTTTTTTCGGAGCCTATTGCCTCCAAACAAACAAAGAAACAATTAAATCTTTCCTCTTTTATTAGTATAGATTTAACAACAAAGCTTCCCTCTCGAAACAAAACGCTTCTTTTTCTTCTTCACGAAACAAAACTCAAAGCGGATAAATAAATAAACAAATCTTTGGACAATTTCACAGCGCCATCTAGTCCAAAAGTAGGCAACCAATATGCTTGTGTTAAGGGTGCTAGCATAATGGATATACTTTTTTATAATTTATTTATTAAATTAAATACATGGTCCCTACATATTATACATAGTTACACCCAGATCCGTCAAAGAAATTAAAATTCATCATTTCAATTTCTGCTCGGCCGGCCGACTCGAAACAGCCTCTCGGCATAGTATCAAATGCATTTGGTCGCCGTACAAATCACCGCTTCACGACACGAACGCACGTAAACGTCACGGCGGGAAAAATGACACAGGTCCTGCCTTGACGGGCGCTCGCGCCATACTAATCGATGTCGGCTTGCGTATTGTAATTTATACTGATATTCACATCAATATTTTGACAAAGTGGTTACTAATATTTAAACAATAACTGTAGAAATCTATTCTACAATGAATATTCTTTATTTTGGGATACTTTTATTGCAGTTATTGCTGTGTTTTTAAACCAAAAACCACGATCAAAATGTGACGTTAATCTTCAAATTTGCCAAATTATTTTTAGATTTTACTCAATAATGGTAATGAAATTCAAGAATCTATTTCATTAATGGACTACAAGAATATATGTCCGATGATTACTATATATTTTTAAGCTTATTATATGAGCATAAATAATAGATACAGGACTTTGAAAATGAGTCTGCGGCAATTTTTCCGTAAAATGGTTGTGGGAGATGGGGCACTGTGAATTAAGCAAAAGAGTTTTAGTAAATCCGTTTCATTAATGGTCAACACCAAGGATTGACCTATCTTTCGCAGTTATTAAATAATCTCTGGGTGTTGCTTAAGATAGTAATTCATGCTTCCAAAATCTTAGAAATTCGCACGAAAATGTAAAATGGCTCTTAATGGGATTACATCCCCGTATCTCCAATATAGTGAGATGTCGCTCACCATCAACCCTCAACGAAGCCGTAAACCTCGCCGTATCCGAAGAACGGATACAACAGACTCTATACAAAAAACCTGTTCCCGACCAAAGACCCAACAACAACAACAATAATCGATTCACGAAACCCCGTCAGAATTTCAACAACCAACAACAAAGTTCTCAATCTCAATCTCAACCTCAACCTTCGGGTTCCAACTCCACTGTCGTATGTCGATACTGCAAAGCCCCAGGGCACACTATCGACGTCTGTCGAAAACGAGAATACAATAACAGAATGAGGGGTCAAAGGCCTCCATTCAACACCCCAAATCCTCAGTTCCGTAGGGTCAACTTCAACCAGGACCAACAGGAGGACGACGAGGGTCATGACGAAGTTGACTTCAATCCCTCAGAAAATTTAAACGAGTAGTGGACTCCCGGCGGTGTCCCGCGAGTCCAAAACGCAAACCAACCCTGATTCCAAATGAAAAGACACCCACTGTATCCACTGCATCCACTGTATCCACCGTATCCACTGTATCCGCCAAACCAAAGGCGACCGCTGTATCCACTGCATCCACTGTATCCACTGTATCCGCCGAACCAAAGGCGACCGCTGTATCCACTGTATCCGCCGAACCAAAGGCGACCGCTGTATCCACTGTATCCGCCAAACCAAAGGCGACCACTGTATCCACTGCATCCACTGTATCCGCCAAACCAAAGGCGACCACTGCATCCACTGCATCCACTGTATCCGCCAAACCAAAGGCGACCCCTGTATCCACTGCATCAAAGTCAACCACCGTACCAAATGCAAAATCTACTACACCCAAGCGCAGGCCTTCCCTGACGACTTCGCCAACTGGAAAAAACACACAAATTTACGAAATATCATTTGATCCCTCAATCAAATCGTTACCACACGTTGTAATCAACACAGCCGCTTCTGAAATGCCACTGTCGCTTTTAATTGACACAGGTTCTTCAATAAGCCTACTCAAAAAGTCGTGTATCAAACCTCAAACTCCGCTGAACGAGGAAAAGCTCAAACTTAAGGGCTTTAACTCTGCTGACGAATCCGTCCCAACGTTGGGCTCACTTAATTTGGCGTTATACATAAAAGACAAACCCAAAGTTTCCATCAAACACAAATTCCACGTAGTGGGAGACATTGATTTCCCCTACGACGGCATCGTGGGTAACGACCTCCTTAACCAATTCAATGGCAGCATCGACTTCACGCGCGAAGCCCTGAAGCTTGGAAAACATATCCTGAAGTTATTCTTTACGGATCCTTATTACACCGTTCCAGCACGCTCAGAGAAAGTAATAGAGTGTTCAGTTTCTAATCCTGACCTTAAAGAAGGTGTCATTCTAGATCAGCATATATCCCAGAACCTACTAATATCAAACTGCTTAGTAAAAGTCAAGGAAAATGATAAAATTAACATAACAGTCGCCAATACTTCAGAACAGCCGATAAATATCAAAACAAATCTCAATCTTCACCTGGAACCTCTTCATACCTCTGCGTATCCTGTCCATACTAGTAGACAGACGACATCCAAACGAACTGAAGAAACTAACCCGACTCAATCCTCTGAACCTGCAATTCCTACTACAACTACTCCTGACCCTACACCTTCTACAAGTAAAAACATTCCCGCCGAATCGAATCCTGAAATGCAAGAAAACTTACCTCCTCAGCCGCTCCTAGATGCTCCCGATCCATCACCTGGAAATCAAGATACTTTACCTCAGCTCATCCCAACGCCTGACTCTCCCCTGCAAGATCCTGAAACACTTAACCTAAGTCCCAACTTACCTTCCAGTCCAGAACACGTAGCCCTCGGTGATGATTACTCCAAATTCCTGAAAGAAATCAATAATAAAAACAGAAATTATAACACAAAGGTGTTAGAACATAATCAATCCCTTCTGAAATCTCATGCCAAAATCCTACTAGTCCCTACGTCCATCGATTTAGACGAATCGAATGCCTATATCTCCGAAATTCTTGAACAAGCTACAGACCCCAAAGAAATACTGTATTCAGAAAAACAACTATACTCATTCGAGAGAATCCCTGACATTAATAATAAATCAATTTATCTCATCTATCCGAAAGTAAATCACTTTGACGAGTGTACTTACCCAGAAATATTCCAAACATTGAAAACTGTAAGAAACCACTTATTAGAATCAACAGATGACGTAATCGAAATCGCATTACCCGACTTTAAAAATCCATTCCAAAAACATTCTTTTGCTAAAATATACAACATCATTGTCTACCTTTTCCACGACACTAATATTACAGTAAATATCTACCACAACAATATAATTCATCCAAGCCTTAGTGAGATAAAGAAAATCCTAAGAGAAAATCACGACCTCCCGATTGCTGGCCATTTGGGTTGCAATCGAATGCTAAGCCGAATCCAAGAACGCTATTACTGGAAAGGAATGAAAAGCGACGTAGAATCATATATTAAAAACTGCACTTCCTGTCAGGAAAACAAAGCCCTAAGACGAACTAACAAGGCGCCCATGCAGATAACCACCACTTCTACTAGCCCTTTTCAAAGAATAGCCCTGGACATTGTAGGTCCACTTCCCGAATCAGGTCCCGCAAAACTTAAATATATTCTAACAATACAGGATGATCTAACCAAATTCTCAGTAGCTTATCCTTTACGTAGTGTCTCTTCCGAAGAAACAACCGACTGTCTGGTCCACTTCATTTCCCTATTCGGCATCCCAGTTTCAATTCTTACTGACCAAGGCACAAACTTTACCGCTGACCTCTTTAAAAAGACCTGTTCTTTCCTCAAAATAAAACAGATATGGTCCACTCCGTACCACCCACAAACTCAAGGAGCTCTGGAAAGAAGTCATTCGACGCTTAAAGAATATCTGAAGTCTTACGTTAACGAGAACCAAGATGATTGGCCCCGTTACGTTTACACGGCTATCCTAGCTTACAATTCAGCCATTCATAGTACCACGAACTTCACCCCTTACGAACTACTGTTTGGGCACAAGGCCTTTATTCCCGATTCCATTTACAGTCAAGACCTCACTACTTATCCCGACTACGTCCGGATGCTCCAACACCGACTTAAATTATCCTGGGAACGGGCTGTTGAAAACATTGAAAAATCCAAAGAAAGATCCAAAGGCTACTACGATAGCAGGACTCGTCCCGTTAAATACAAAGTGGGAGACTTTGTATATTTGAAAAATCATGTAAGACTGCGTAAAGCACTTTCACCTATATGGAAAGGTCCATACAAGGTTATTGCTGTTCACAACAACAATACCCTCACTCTTTTAATCAATAGACGTCACGTCAAACATCACTGCGACGAGGTGAAATTAGCTGGCGTCTTTCCCAGTTCTCCTTAGTTAAGTAATATAGGTTAGTTATCGTTAGTTATCACTAGACGTTAGAACTTACTTTTAATTTGTTTATTTTCAGCGTGTCGGCTACGGCTACGCCAAGTTTCATAACACCGATACCCACAAGTTCGGGCATCTATTTTGATTATATTGGAAAAGCCAAAATCATTAGTGGAAATTTAAGGATACTGATTCCATTAGATATTTCATATATAAGGCCGCATATACAAAATATTAATCAGGAACTGGATAAGGTCAAATTCATTTGCGAAAAAATAAAACCGCTAGATAATTCCGAGTGCTTTAACATCCTTCAACCTTTTGCAATCCGTTTTAAAGATATAATCAAAGATTATTCTTCAATAACTCATTTAATAGACAGTAGAGTAAAACGTAGCGCATGGATCCCCGGAATAGGCTCCCTTATGAAGCAGATCTTCGGTACTCTGGACGAAGATGATGCTATCAAATACGATGCGGCTATAAAACATGTACAAAACAACCAAAAGAGATTAGCTTCATTAATGAAAGACCACATATTAGTCACTACATCTGTATTATCCGCTTATAATGAAACATTAAGTAAAATCAAGGTTAACGAAGATAATCTCAGTGCAGCTATCAACAAGCTCTCAGCCAAACTTATAAATATCTCTGATACTACCAATAGTCTATTAATAACTTCTGAAATAAATGAAATTTTCACCAATTTAGAATCATCTTTGCTTACCTTATCGTTTCAGATCGAAGACATAATCAATGCAATCTTATTTAGTAATGTTAACGTCATTCATCCGTCAGTAATAACTCCGCAACAACTTTATAGAGAGCTTGCCGATAACTACCGACACTTACCCAGTGATTTGGAACTTGCCGTAGACTTAGATATAAGTTTGATTCATGTTATTTTAAATCTTAGTAATTTAGTTAGCTATTATGTTAGTAATAAGATAATGTTTGTACTACAAGTGCCCCTAGTAGGTCCACGCCAGTTTTACTTGTATAATAATATACCGTTACCAACTCCTCATAACTTAACAAGACCAGACTCATTCAGCGTTGTAATACCTAGCCATAAGTATATCCTTATAACAAAGGACAAACTACACTACAATAACTTGGATTCCCTCGAAAAGTGCAAACATACCAATAAACAAAACTATATCTGTGAATCAGTGAATGTGTTCCCAACCAGTGAAAACCCCAATTGTGAAAGTGAACTATTATCTAAAGTAATAACAAAACTACCTAATCAGTGTCGAACGGAATTCATCCGTGGTAATTTGGACGTTTGGAAACCACTCCGGAATAATAAGTGGATATTTGTTCAATCCACCTTGAGTAAATTGTCAATAGATTGTTCAAATTCCGAAACGTTAGAAACTAATATTATAGGAACCGGAATCATAGAAATTCCAACATCTTGTAAAGCTTATTGTAAAGATACCCAATTGATACCAAAAAATAATGTATTAAATATAACTTTACCTTCATCTAACTTAGACTTTAATTTGATTAATGACAGTTGTTGTAATATCCGTAAATTCAAGGAAATGGCTGATGGTGTACCCAACATCAAGTTAAAAGATCTCGATCTGAATAAAGTAAATTTTGGAAAATACACTAATGATAAAATTTTAACCGAATTAAATAAAGTTATTCAAGAACCACATATCATTAAATACGGGGCACACTATTCGTCGTTTATCCTATTCCTAATCATAATTGTAATAATTGTAATAGTCTATAAGTATAATAATTTTACTAAAATAAAAACAGGCAGCATTCACGATGTCGAACAAACCGAACTCGCGATTACTCGTACCGCTCCTAAAGCAGAATCTAAATCCGAACAGAACCCGGGAACCTCATTCCCCAAAATTCGCAGGAACCTTTAGATAAATTTACTTAAACCCATAAACTTAGGAGATTAACCCCTAAGTTTATTCTTGATGGGGGGAGGTGTTACATCCCTCTGATGTACATAAAACCCCTGATGCCCAGAAAATCCTGCGGCATCAGCATTTTTGCCCGAGTTGGCTCGCCCGCTTCACGGGCTCGCCAGTTCTTCGCTACCACTCGTGCGTGACGGCTGCCTCTTTCAAATCCAATCATTGTATTTTATTTTAGCCAGAATAATTAGCCTTTTTTTAAAAAGACTCTATCAAAGCCCGGCCTAACAGTTCGCAACATCACAAATACATAATTATTTACTCTTCAATGTTGGTTGCTCTTATAGACAATATTTATGACTTTAAATGTTATAAATAATTAAATTATGTTTATAGTATTTTATGAAAAACAAACTTTATGTATATAAAAATTATGTTCTTTACATTTATGATTATTTAAATTATGGTATTGAAAATTAGAGAAAGTTATTATTATGCCTAAGAAACCATTATGCATTTAGAATACTATGCATATCAAAGTTTATGCGAAAAAACTTTATGCAAATACTGTTATGCCAAACTAAATTATGATGAAAAATGTTATGCGTCTGAGAGGGCACCCTTTAGCAGTGGGCCATAGGTGGTCTTAATTGGAAAATGGTTGCTTCGTGTGTTTTTAAATTCTATTGAAGTGTGAAATGGTTTGGATTGAAGACTCTTATCCTTAATTCTTGACTTCCAATATACGGAAATGGAAAACAATTTGTGGAAAGAACATAAATATATCACTCGGTGGTCTTCAGCCACTGCCAGGGATCTCCAAACAAGTCGCCCGACCAGTCGATGTCCCACGGGATGTTGCAATTCGGCAGTAACGGTGCACGGGTGCGTCGACCGCACTTGACTTGCACTTTTTTAATCAGTACGATTTCTTAAAATCAAACTGTTCTTTTGGTTTTTTTTTTCTTCATTTATGGCTTCTGGCTGTTGAACGTTCAGCCAGTGACAAGTAATTCATACGAGTATCGTTTTTCAGGTTAATACAGGACCTCTTGGATGTTAATAGATCTTCTTCTTGTCGTGTCGCCAACAAAACCTTAGATGAATTTATTGAATAGAGTATTAGGCACAAACTTGACCTTCACTAGTTGGGTTTTTAATGGCGGTCAAGCTGTAGATCCTGGCTACATAGGAGTTGCAGCGGTTGGTAACGAGAGGTAGGATAATCCCGTAAATAAATAAATAAATAAATAAAATAAATAAAGCGGCCGCCTGCGACTTTGTATGCGTGGATCCCGTTTTACCCCCTTAGGAGTTGAATTTTGCAAAATCCCGTCTTAGTGAGCACCGGCGTTCTAAAAGGAACCCCCATGCATTATGCATTTGTAGTTTCTGAGATTTCCTGATGAGTGAGTGAGCTTTTTGTAGATATAGTGGTTTCAGAGAATTTTGTCATTATTTTTTTGGACTTGCCATGGGCTAGCCCAAGTGTGTGGAAATTGAAGTCATAGTATCCCTTGCTTGCTACTGTAAATACCATTATGCGTAAAGTTATGGCATCTGCCGCTGTTGAAATAGATCTTGCAACAAAAATGTAGGTTTAGTCTGATGTTAGCACTTGCAAAATATTGCCAAAAGATCGGATATTTTCGTCTTAAAACCGGTCAAGCATAACGGAGTTAGAAATAGTTTGATTGCAATATATTGCATTGTATCCACTATTGCAATACACTTATTGAAAATGCTCTTAATACATTGCAAAATGCAGTTTCCATGATGTAACAGTTACATTATAACTATAGCTGTTTTGTAGTCGTATGTAACGGCAATTTTATTGTTGCGTGTGTTACGTCACGCCTAGCCTCCATGGTCTGGTGGTTGAGTTGGACTGTCGATGGTTCGACTCCCACGTAGAGCAGTCAAAGGCGAAAAACTGATTGTTTTTTTCGTATCTACTAAGCTTAAGGTTAATCAATATTGTAGTTTGCAAACAGTTTTAAGTTTATATTTCAAATATCTAGTTTATGTTTTAATCTGTTTTATACCTAGGTAGAGTAAAGTAATTAGTTTTATGTGTACACAATAAATTCTTATGATTACTTATTTGTTATGTCTCTATAATTTATTAACTTACTTCATTAAATTTACTACTGTAAAGCTTATATTGATCATTGATCATTAAGATAGAGACGTGTGCAATATACAAGACTCGTATTTTATGGCTACTAGTACACATCGATTTACCTAAACGATGTTTAGCATCCATATGAAATACCTAGATGAGTAAGTATTGAATTACTTACTATCATCAACATTTGGTAAGCACGCTCTACCCTATCATTACTATGTCAATCAAAGGTGTTTCCCAAATAGTCAACTGATTAATTCTCACTTTTTAATTACCCGATTTCACGGCAGATAGGCAAAGGTAAACGCACCAGAATACTTGAACTTCGAGGCCCTATCTGCAAATCGATTTGACTATATTCGACTCTACCTGTTTCGTTCTCATCAGAAGGTGAGTGAGAGAGATGGATTGATTTAAAAATACGGGAACGGTTTCGAGTGGAACCTCTGTCGCAATATTTTGGGAGTTAACGGTCAGGACCGGGAGCATCGACCGGGCGTTCGAAGTTTGAATCGAAATTGGAACTCAGTCGAAGTGAGCCCACGTCTGCTGAGGGTCGTGTCGCGCCGGCATGTGCCCGCAGCGGAGCTGGATAGAGATGTGACCTGTAAGTGCTGTGTTGTGTCGCGTTTGTCCTTTTATAGTGCGGTTCTTATGAAATGCGTATGTTACTGAAGGTAGTCGCGTTGACGGAGTTTAGGTACATTGAAAGCAAAAAAATAACTTTTTTTTATTAAAGTGCTACTTTTTGATAAATTATTTGCAATTTGAGAAATAGCATTTTTAACCTTGTTTATAGCTAACACTGTTGTTGCGGGGTAATATCTAATTTAAAAACTATTTAATAGCTTTTCCCAGATCCCCTAACAAACGCGATAAAAATATCAATTGACCCATACCTAGAATCGAACCCGGAACCCGGCGCCTCTGCCGGCTGCATTACGGAGTCGTAGCTTTAAGCCTCTTTAAATGACAATTGAATACCTAGTTCAATTATGTTAAGAATAAAAAAATTGTGGCTAGAATTAATTACTAATCTTTTGCTTCATTCTCTCACCTTCACTCTTAATAATGGAAATCCCAAAGAACAGGAAAGTCTTATTAAACTATCATAAGACTCGAAACAATTTGCCACATTATGCATCTTATTTCACCTGGATACAGTTCAAAATACGCCATTGTTTCAAACAATGACGTTGACATCCCGATGACACGCCTGCCGACTTCAAATGGCCTATTGATGGGCAATAGAATATCAAATACGCATCAGGAGCGCCTGCACCTTTATGATCGGGCTTTGATCTGGCTTGAATGAATGGTTTTGAATAAGATTCGACGTTACTTACCGTTGACATCAGAAATATAAATTCATGTCTATACAGGGTGAAATTTCCCTCGTTCGTTCGTTCGTTTTAGCCAAATGACGTCCACTGCTGGACAAAGGCCTCTCCCAAGATATAGCTCGAAGAATTGCTAAAATCAAGTGGCAGTGGGCGGGGCACATAGCTCGTAGAGACGATGGTCGTTGGGGCAGAAAAGTTCTCGAGTGACGACCACGGGCTGGAAGTGTAGCGTGGGCAGGCCTCCTACTAGGTGGACCGAAGATCTGGCAAAGGTCGCCGAAAGAGCCTGGATGCGGGCTGCGTAGGACCGTTCATTGTGGCCCTATTACATCGAAATTAGATGCCAAAGTGCTCAATGTCTGTGCAAGGTTATAATTATTGCAATTTTAACTCATTGGATCTGTCTCATATTTAAATAAATAAATAAATAAGGGAAATGTATCATGAGTAGAGTCTTATTTTAAAAGTATGAATTTTCCCCCTATAACTACATATGTAGACAGCCTGTCGTGGTTAAACAGTTATGGTCTCTCTCTTATTATAAATCTCAACCTTCAGTTGTTCAGTAAGTCTTCAGTGTTAGTTATAGTACATAAGCCAACTTATATCTTACTAGCTTTCCGCCCACGGCTTCGCCCGCGTGGAATTTTGTCTGTCACAGAAATTTTTTATCGCGCGCGTCCCTGTTTCAAAAACCGGGAAAAAAACTATCCTATGTCCTTTCCTGGGACTCAAACTATCTCTATTCCAAATTTCATCAAAATCGGTTCAGTGGTTTAGGCGTGAAAGAGAGAGAGACAGACAGACATACAGACAGACAGACAGAGTTACGAGTACTTTCGCAATTATGTATAATATTAGTATAGACTAGTATAGAAGTATAGATTTACAGAGCTCGATTTTCGTCAATAACTCATTTTCACACCTCTGTAATGTACCCACCTAAGCAAACTGATTATTACCCATTTATAAATAGGTAAACAGTACACGACACGCCTCCGAAAGAGTGTAAAGGTTATCGCGATTTGTAACATACGTCTATAAAAGTTGCTGTCAAATCTTTGTATTGTAGCTCTACTGGCCCTGTCTATCATGATCGTGCTTTGCCAAAACACTTGGAAAGCGCAAGTGAAAGTTGTGGACTTGTGCCACAAGATTGAAGGTCACGACATGCCGGAATAGAACGCGCAATTTACAGTTTGGAAATATTTTAGGCAAAGCTAATGATGTAAGAACAAAGACAAAGTTAAGACAAAAACGCGCCAAGCAACGACATTTTAGGATCTGCCCCTCTAGAAAAAGTTCCCATCGTAAAGTTTTCATCCCGAAATTGCTTCGTTCGGCGCTTTTTCTGTAACATCTCGATATGCTACTTTGTCTAGCATAGACCCTCTGTTTTCAAGTAACTAGCAATATTATGTATTAAAAGTACCTATCTATAATGTGTAATGTAAGCTCGCGTGTGTCACTAATAGAGTCGGATTCACATCTCTCGCGTGTGCTGTGGCACGTTCCGCGTGACACGACGTCAAAATATTCATAAATAATATATTCCTGCACTCTTTTAAAATATCCCAATTTAAAATGACTTCTTCCGACTTAAATTCAAATCTAAACGGTTTTTTCAGTCATTTGTAAATGGGACAGTATAGGTATTTTGAAATTCTTCTTCTTCCTCAGTCCGGCCCTCACTGATGAGGATCGCGACCACAGCTGATAGTGTTCCTCCACAGACTGCGGTCATAAGCTGAGTGGACCGCACGATGCAAACTTTTGAAATTCAGTAGACTTTTTTTCGGATGGTCTGTCGCTGGTAGCCTGGAGCTTATGATTTTATGACATTGGATTTGTTGGCTTAGGAACTCTACCACAACCGTATTAAAACATGGTTTGAAAGATCATTTTAAATGACCTCTAAATTAAAATCGCAAAATAGATGTTAATGACTCATAAACAAACGAAGCATGGGCGTAGACAAACATTTAAAGAGCGAGTTAGTCTGTTTGTACACACAAAAAACGAATTCTTTTGTCGTGGCGTCGGATAATGCAGCCATTTGCGTAACAATGTGCTGAGAATGTGGTCATTAGAATGGTCAAGAATGAATTGGAATACTTTCGCTGTATTTTTGTAGTTTTGTTTTATTTTGGATTAAAGATAGACCAACAATGAAGACTGGAATGGGATCTGTCTTTGATAACTAAATAAAATTACCTACAAAATTAACTAATTTTAACTTACCTTTTCACAGTCAAAAACTAGGTACTTTTAGGTAGGCAGTCAGTTCACAGATCAAACAGTTCGTTACAACCAAAGTGGCCAAAAAGTTTACCTTATTTTCATGTAGTTACAAAACAAAACCTTATTTCAATTGTAACAACAAGACCTAAACTTCCTTTTTAACATTTTTGAAGTCGGCTACTAAGTAAAAAATATTTAAGTAATTAAGTTTAAGCACAGATAATATAATACTAGTTAGGTAGTTATATTATTGGATGCAGCCTTGCATGTTCTGCGTGTACGCAGCAGTCACGTAAATCTATTGAATTCTATTGAATGTTAGTCAAACTTAGCATCAAATTATTATCGAACTAATCGATACTGTATCACTAAAATTACGCGTACAGTAAGATCATTCTACTAATATTTATCGTCGTGACACGGTTCTTCTTAATTAAGTAGGCGTGACTTGGTTTCTTTTGGATTATTCATTTTCTTATTCATTTAATTTAACTAACACTGTGGCGGCTTATGTAACTACGTGGAATTAAGGATATTTTTGGCCTTAAAAATAAAACAATCCAAGCACAAAATTGATGGGATGAGAGACTGAGAGTTAACTCTTCTCTTTCTCTTTATCAGACTCTATTAACCAAAATGTAGAGTCGTCAATACAACTTTTGTGTGACCAAATACTTTAAAATAAAATTATACAGTGTGTCCGGGCATGTAGTGATCAAACTTTAAAGGCGTAATCTATGGACAATTTTATCGATGAAAATACTTCAAATTTGGGGCCTGTCCCATTTCTCGAAAATTTACATCGATTTAAGTTTTTAATTTTTAGTTTACACCTCTTCTTTAAAAAACAAGTGAAAAAGTGGGTAGCTTAACATTAATAGGCAAATATTTCATATCATGCGATAGCCAATAAAATTATCTATTAGTAGAAGAAGAAAACAGACACAAGTTTCATACATTTTATGGGAGTAAGAATGGATTTAATTCGAAAAATACATGACTTTTATCACTTCTTTTTCAGTTATTTTCCAACACAAGAAAAACCAGGTCGTTAAGGTATGTTTTATTTGCATTGTATTATTAGTATTTGAGCTATTCTACAAAACGAATGTAAATTTATTAGTCTATGTCTATTAGTTTCGACATAATTGTTGAACAAAGATACCCCTTCCCAGCGGTTTCCATAGCGCACGCGACATGCGAAAATGCACTGCCTGAAAGAATCACACAACCTATTCCGATTACTATGGAAACCGCTGGGAAGGGGTATCTTTGTTCAACGATTACGTCGAAACTAATAGACGTAGACTAATAAATTTACATTCGTTTTGTAGAATAGCTCAAATACTAAAAATACAATCCAAATAAAACATACCTTAACGACCTGGTTTTTCTTGTGTTGGAAAATAACTGAAAAAGAAGTTAAAAAAGTAACTAATGTATTTTTCTAATTCAATCCATTCTTACTCCCATAAAATGTATGAAACTTGTGTCTGCTTTCTTCTTCTACTAATAGATAATTTTATTGGCTATCGCATGATACAAAATATTTGCCTATTAATGTTAGGCTACCCACGCTTTCACTTGTTTTTGAAAGAAGAGTTGTAAACTAAAAATTAAAAACTTAAATCGATGTAATTTTTCGAGAAATGGGTCAGGCCCCAAATTGGAAGTATTTTCATCGATAAAATTGTCCATAGATTACGCCTTTAAAGTTTGATCACTACATGCCCGGACACACTGTATAACTTGCGTATGACAAAACGAGGGAACCAGTTTTAAAAGTCACATGGCGGTGGTTAGTTAATAGAATTACAAAACTTTGAACAATACTTTATAAAGTCGAAAACTGGTATTGCCAGTGCTTTATATTTTAAAATAAGCACCTACTATTAAGTAGTGGAAACAAAAGAACGGTACCGCGGAACCTGAAAAATGCAAATTACCTCCAAAACATTTTTATTAAAGTTTAAATTCTAGTGAAGGTTAAGGTTTTTATTACCAGTTACATTTTGCGGAAATACATTTATTATGAACTTCTTTTCTTGTTGACCATAATAAAATGTTTGTTAATTTAATGCAATTTGTGACCCTGAGCTGACCTGCTGCTCTGTGTACAAAACCTTTTTAAAATGACAAAGAAACTAGGTACAATTCTTTCAATTTGAGCTTTAGACCTTGCTCAATTTGTACTTAAGTGGAGTCGGCCCTCGCCAGCAAGTCAACCTACCGAACAAAAGAATTAGGTAAAAGACGAATTTCCGAGTAATTTATGAACTTTGTTTCCAATGCATAGTCAAAATCAAATGGATTTTAGCAGAAGTAAGTTTTTCTGTGACGAAAAGAATCCTATTGAAATTCATATATTTCTTTCCAGTTAACTCAAAATGGCAACCACAGTGCTCCAGCCAGAAGAATGTCGGAAGCACGAGCCCAAACCAGACCTGGAGCCACGTGTGACCGACGAGGAGCGCCTCCACATCCTCGAGGGAAAGGAGAGGGAGACAGGGGACCTCCCACCAGAACTGAGGGAGAGGGCTAGAGTGGAACTGAGAGAGGAAACGGCGCTTAGGGAACAGGCCCTGACGCAGATGAGGCATTTCATTGACAAACATCCTGCTATCAAGAAATGTAGGACTGGTAAGTTGTGTTATTCATAAATACCTATTAAAAGTCTTTGACTCTACTGAGGAAGTATGACCCTCTCAATGTACCAGAGACAGAGGATTTGGCTGATTTGGCCTACATTACCTTCGCGGGTAGATAGAGGAGGCCTGATGTTGGGGACGGATTTAGGAGCCTAATGCCCATTTTCACCATCAATCCCTATGTTTTAAGTGACCCCTAACTTTAAGTAACACATAACAGGCATTTTGTTTTCATAGGGGTCACTTAAAATTTAGAGATTAATGCTGAAAGCGGGCCATATACTCCCATAATTGTCATCTTTTACGATTTATACGGGAAAGATGCAGGTGAGCCAATTGCTTTGCGGGAACCATAAGGCTTAAATTACCTATTTTTTTGAACTCTCACTTTGAATGAAAAGCATCACGTAAAACAGAACTAAAAACTACATCTTGACCATCATTCGGAAACTTAAGTTGTCCTTTCGTACAATAGACGCGCCAGTGTCGTCGTAACCAGTAATATTTTTAGAATTAAATATAGAAATTAATAGCCTTGCATCAAACAAAACTAAGAGTAGCTCTGCTCTCCCAAACCTAATATCTAATTCCAAATTAATAACTGACGGCACAGAAATATGTAACTTGTTTAACTGTTTTTTCTCTTCAATTGGTTCAGAACTAGCTAGTAAAATACCACATGAATATCACAGTTGCACAGAAAATATTTTAACCTATGGACAAAACCACTCACATGATATTACGCTAAATGAAATCCAAGCTTGTAGTACAGACGAAATAAGTAAGATAATAGATGACTTGGATGCTAACACAAGCACCGGTTTAGATGGAATCTCCACTAAAGCAATTAAATGTATTAAGAGTCTAATCGTTGAAAAGTTAGCATCTTCAATAAACACCTGTCTTAGACTAGGTATTTTCCCTGATACACTTAAATTAGCTAAGGTTAGTCCTATACATAAATCGGGTCCAAAAACTGACCCCAGCAATTACAGGCCGATATCAGTGTTACCTGTAATATCAAAAATATTTGAAAAACTTTTGTACAATCGGCTTAATGACTATCTTACCTCAAAGCATTTTCTTATCGACGAACAATACGGATTCCGCCCAAAATCAAGTACATTAACAGCTGCCATAGACCTAATAACTAAAATTAAAACTCATATTGACAAAAGAAATATTGCGTTAGGTATATTTATTGATTTAAAAAAAGCTTTTGATACTGTAAGTCACCAAAAGCTACTTCTAAAGCTAAACGACATAGGTATCCGAAATAAAGCGCTAAATATATTTGAATCATATCTGCAAAACAGGCGTCAAATTGTTAAACTTGATGATTTCGAGAGCAATTCTGAAGGTATCTCATTTGGAATACCCCAGGGATCCATACTCGGGCCATTGTTGTTCCTGATATATGTTAATAACATCAATAAAATAGGCCTAACCGGCTATCTCACACTATACGCCGATGATACATGCTTATTTTATTTTGGTCAATCCATCCATGAAATCATCACCGACGCTCAAAAAGACCTGGACTTGCTAAATAAATGGTTTCTGCAGAATTTGCTAACAATTAATACACAAAAAACGTCATATATGATCTTATCTGCAAAAAATAAAGTAATACCCAAATATAATGCGCTGAGAATAAATAACGTAACTATCAAAAGATCCTACCAGGAAAAGTACTTAGGGTTACTTATAGATGACAGATTAACTTGGAGACCGCACATTGACTATGTTAAATCAAAACTAACATCATTACTAGGAGCACTTCGAAAGATTTCACATTGTATTCCGAAACAAATTAAACATACTGTCTACAATTCCCTGGTAAAATCTCATTTGAATTATCTTATTGAAATTTGGGGATCTGCTGCACCAACCATTATTCATCCATTACAGAGAACCCAAAATAAAATTGTTAAAGTCTTATTCCATTATCCTTTCCACACGCCCACTAATGAACTATACGTAAAAACTAAATTATTTAATTTATCACAGCTATACAGATATAATACATGCATTTTGATTAAAAAAATTATAACTGACAATATTAAAACTAATATAGAAATAAACATAAAGAGTAATACACATAACTTAAGAAATAAATTTAAACTCAAAACAATAACGCCAAGGACCAATTACGGAACAAAAACTGTACTGTTTGAGGGAGCACAGCTATTCAACAGTTTGCCTGACGACTTGAAGGATTGTGAAAGTTTACATATTTTTAAAAAGAAACTTAAGATACACATAGCAGGCTAGCAGCTACTAGTACCAGTGGCTAATTTGTAACTTATTTATTAAATATTTTAGTATCTCATTATAAGTGAAATGTAAATTTCTTATGAGAATAAAGTTCTTTAACCTTAAATGACAGTGCGACGGCCAGCATACAGCTTTCGATGCATGTGAAATTGTAAGCAATGCTCATCGCAACAGATTTTTATTCAAATCACAGCGCGAAGCCATTACTATTCCACCAAGGTTCACTTGCACTTCGGAATACGTGATACGGTTAAGGCAATTGTTTTAATGTCAGACTATGTAGGACAGTTGAGAATCGATTCGAAAACTACGATAGGACTCATGGTTAATGCAGAAAGTAAAATACTTGTTTCATACTTACTCGTAGCGTTAAATTTTTCAGAACTTAACTATATTATAGTAGTTTTACAGTATTTGTTACAGGCTATTTTACAGACTAACCTTGGGTTTAAGAAAACATATAAATTAGTAATATATTCGATGCAGATGAGGAAGTTACTTAGGAAGGTATTGTTTTTTTGCCAAGCCAGACCCAAAAAATTGAGTCAATCTTATTCTTGAGAACCCAAGTTCTTAAAGTTCTCAAGTTCTTGGGGGCCAACCCCCATTGTTAATCACTATGTATTGTTAATTATTATTTAACTTAGCCCATTTTCACATTGTGGTAGAAAAAAAAGGTAAAAATTAAGGTCCATATTCCCAATTGTCAGCTAGATTAGATACGAGTAGCATTTATTTCCCAGAATAAAGTGCAATGATCATAAAAAAGATTGTGTTTGAGTAACCATGTACCTTCTTTCTTCCCCAGACGCCCCCTTCTTGCTCCGCTTCCTCCGAACCAAGAAGTACTCCATCCCCCAAGCTTGTTCCATGCTGGAACGGTACCTGACCATCCGGCAGATGTACCCCCAGTGGTTCCAGAAGCTGGACCCGTTGGATCCTAAAATCGCCGCTGTCATTGATGCTGGGTATCTGGTGCCGTTGCCGAAGAGAGACGCTGAAGGCAGAAGGGTGGTGCTGTCTTGTATGGGTAAGTTGTTAGAATGGATGTTTTTTCTTTCATAGGAGCTATAAGCTAGGAGGGTTGGGTGAAAATTTGGCGCGGTGGTGGTAGAAAGGTAGAGATGCATTTTTTACACTTGAACACAAATAAGATATAAAAATAAAACGCAGGTACATAATATTTAACATGACTCAATGTTACAATGTTGATTTTATTAGCTGTTTTACGCTACTTCGTACGCGAAGGTTACTTTTAATGTGACTTGCATACAAACTTTTTGCATCCACATAAGTTCTACAACGCCTTTTATGATGTGTTTATTAGTCGAAATCACCTTGTCTGTGCTCTGAAACTTCTAGCTTCGAATATCTTCAATTTTAAGGTTAAATTGAAAATCTTACGACATAATGTTTTCCTTGTTCCAGGCCGCTTTGACCCGCACGTGTTCGACAGCTGCGTGATGGCGCGCGTGCACTCCATGATCGTAGAGCTGCTTCTAGACGAACCGCGCTCACAACTGCTGGGCTACACGCACGTCAACGACGAGGCTGGGATGCAGATGCCACACGTGAGCCTGTGGTCGCTGAGTGACGTGCGCATCATGCTCAACTGCATCCAGGTGACTATCATCATCATCATCATCTGTACGAGCCGCGCTCACAACTGCTGGGCTACACGCACGTCAACGACGAGGCTGGCATGCAGATGCCACACGTGAGCCTGTGGTCGCTGAGCGACGTGCGCATCATGCTCAACTGCATCCAGGTGACTATCATCATCATCATCATAATCATCAGCAGTAACCGCGCTCACAACTGCTGGGCTACACGCACGTCAACGACGAGGCCGGCATGCAGATACCGCACGTCAGCCTCTGGTCGCTGAGCGACGTGCGCATCATGCTCAACTGCATCCAGGTGACAATCATCATCATCATCAACGTCATCATCATCATCTGTACGAGCCGCGCTCACAACTGCTGGGCTACACGCACGTCAACGACGAGGCTGGAATGCAGATGCCGCACGTGAGCCTCTGGTCGCTGAGTGACGTGCGCATCATGCTCAACTGTATCCAGGTGACTATCATAATCATCATCATCATCATCATCATCTGTACGAGCCACGCTCACAACTGCTGGGCTACACGCACGTCAACGACGAGGCCGGCATGCAGATGCCGCACGTGAGCCTGTGGTCGCTGAGCGACGTGCGCATCATGCTCAACTGCATCCAGGTGACTATCATCGTCATCATCATCAGCTGGACGAGCCGCGGTCACAGCTGCTGCACCCAACTGCGGAAAGACCCTGGATGCGGACAAATGGCGCAAGTACACTATGCGGAAAATTGACCGAGACGAAGTATGGGCGACGCACGGGTGGGAGGAAAAAGTAAGATGGTGTTTACACTATTACAATCATCTCGGCTCTTGGCCTATTTCCCGCATAGTGTACTTGCGCCAAAAGTAAGACCGCTCGTTGGAAATCCATGGGGGAGGCCTTTGTCGAACAGTGGAAGGCATTTGGTTGATACGAAAAGAACTTTCTGATAATTAAAAATAATGGTCTTGTAATTATTATCTTAAGTAAATAAACTTTTTAAATAACTTTATTTTCCTTCCCAGAATTCCACGCCAATGCGTCACAAGCGGACCCACTTCGTCAACATCCCGACCTACGGAGTCAGATTCTTCGAATTTGCAGTGTCGTTGCTTAGCGATAAACTAAAAGACCGCGTAATGGTAAGAAAAATATTCATTTCATTGTAAAAAAAGTTTATCAATTTTTAAGTTTCCCTCCATCTTTATTTTCACTTGTCATGCCCAATCAAAAGTTGTGACGTCAGTTTATTGCCAATACAATAAATAAATAAAAGTATTAAGCTGAGTGTACACTATTACATAAGTTACCCTAAAACAATAATCAACTGACCAACTTTTTTTGTCTTATTCTTGTAGTATAAAATACAGCAATGTGTGTTAAATCTGACTTAGCGAATTCATTATAAAAAATAACGCGACATTATTTTAACGGCGATATCATCAGAATTATTAATTTCACCTTTATTTTTCAGTTCCACCGTTCAAGTGAGGATTTGACAAAGCACGTCGATCCATCAATACTGCCGAAAGAATACGGGGGCACAGTCCCGTTGAGGGATATGATTGAAGAGCTAAAACGGAATCTATTGAAACGCAGAGAAGAACTATTGGCGCTAGATGACATGTGCGTCGACCTCTATGCTTTGGAGAAGAATGACCTCACTCAAGATATCCATTCCACAGCTGGTTCATTCCGGAAATTAGAACTGGATTAGAAAATAGTTTTTAACTCAATAATTTTACGTATCATTGAGTAATAAAACAATTTATAATTAGATTAACAGTAATTACATCGATAGTTAAGTTCATTGCTTTGTAAGTTATTTGTTACATTCTTAATGTGAATCAATTTACAAAAAACGTGTTCTTAAATCAACACTTAATTTCAATTATTATTTTTGAAACATAACGGGGTGGGTAAACACATTCCACATTGACGTAAAATAGATCTCAAGCTTTCATTGTTTAGTCGTAAGATTTTCGGAAGTAGATTTGCTTTTAATTAAATATTATTTTCCATTTAATCGCAGGAGTATTTTACGTGTTAACTTTTAATTACCTATTTTAAGTGACTAGAGAGCTAGTGGCAGCCGTCGGTGGTGTCACGTTACCATTCTTATCTGTTTTTCATTGCCAACCGATGTTTCAGTTTGCATTTTAACGTAACAATTAAGAGCCATTTCACAAAAATATTCCGCGCGAATTTAGGTAAAAGCTGTCAACGCAACGTCAAAAGAGTAAAAAGAACGCTGAAATGGACAAAAAAATCTTGAGCCGTGACCGTATTAAGACTTGATTTAAGTTATTAATTTTAAGGTAGAATGAGGTATTCAAACTTGATAAATTAATTTTTAATAGAGTTTATTAAGTCTTTTATATTTCGATTCATAATGAAACACGAATAGGTATAATATGTAAAATATATATTAAGTACAAAATAAAGACAGTCACATAGTGAAAAAAAAATCTGCCCCCTTACAGCTCCATCATCGGACCCTGGATACGAATAATGAAACACGAATAGGTATAATATGTAAAATATATATTAAGTACAAAATAAAGACAGTCACATACTGAAAAAAAAATCTGCCCCCTTACAGCTCCATCATCGGACCCTGGATACGAACTATTCGTCAAGGCGAATCACACAAGCCCAAACTCCATAGGGTTCTATTGTTTTGTTACGGAGGTGGCCATTGCATCTCCTCCAGATCCATTATCAGACAGAGCTAAGAAATAAATAAATAAATATTATTATAAGTAAACAAATAACTAAAATAATTCATCTTACTATCTTACTTCTTACTAGTCTTACTAATATTATAAATACGAAAGTTTGTGTGGATGTCTGGGTGTTTGTTACACTTTCACGCAAAAACTACTGAACAGATTTTGATGAAACTTTACAGTACAGTACAGCAGTACTAGGCAGTCTGTGTTCAACTATCACTCGGGTCGGACGTTCCTATCGCAAGACCTTTGGTTCACTCAGTTCCGATACGACTCTAGTGCTGTGTGTAATCATTTTCGTGAATACACTGAGTTTATTAATTTCTACGAGTGGATTTCATTTTGACTGAGACCTACGCTATGAACCCTGAACCAGAAGACCCTGTCGCCAGCGACAGCGACGCTCATCCAACCCTGGCGTCGACCAGAATAACAATGTATAGGCTATAATTTATGACGATCTGTGACAAACTAAATTTCAAGCGGGTGAAGCCGCGGGCAATACTACATATTTCATACTAGCTTTTTGCCCGCGACTTCTTCTGCGATGAAGTGGAAAATGGTTCTAATAGAATTAAAATATTCTAAGAAAATTAATTTTGTTAAATGATTATATTTTTTGATATAAAATCTACAAATTATTGTTTAAATATTTGAATACTTACAAAATTATGAGATCTTTCTAAAACAAAATTAAAACACTACACCTGCCGCAGATTTCTTTGCAAACAATGTTTTTTTGTTTTTCCTTCAGGTGCTAAAATCACCAGGCTATTGTGTGCGCATACTCTGGAGTATTCCACATACAACTGGTCGTCGGAGAAGCATAGATTTCCATTAAGTCTACTTCCGCTACCATATGAACTCCGCTAAAACTCGTGAGGGCGCCAACACTTACTCGTACTTTTGTATTGAAAATTAGTATGAGCAGCTGCGCACGCGGTTGCCCGTTGCAGGCTCTATGCAACCACACTATTTTAAACCGTGGTCCATAAGCATGAGATGGGAAACTGCACTCTATTGAATTCTCTTGAATTTGATGGTGTTAGGGGAATCCTAAGAATGAATACAGACTTTCCAATAGAATCTCCTCATCAATATTGCGAAATTGCGAGTTGCAATGCAATGTTACGTTTTCACTTGTTATTTTATTGTTATCTGACCTTGATTTTTCAAACACGTGTCAAAATAAAAAAAAATAATTTAAATCAAAAGTACTAAGGAATATTTCATTGATATCAACTTAGAAACAAGCACAGATCACAGAAACTAAAGGGAAATGTGACAAGGGACAAAATGGAACATATTGCTTGTGAAAGCAATGATGACAGTAGCGACGTCATTATGTAAACAGTTTATATTGCTTGCATAGTACTAAAGATTATTCGAACGTTGAATACTGATACCGCAGTGGATAATGAGCACATAATTTGATTTCTTTGTGTGTGTGAATTTCTAATACGACACTGAGTTTCGAACTCAGCGCATTAATTAGCATCTCTCTATATTTCTATGGAACCAAGTTATCTCCAAAATAACATTCCACACCTTTTTAACCTAGTCAGGTAATAATTTTAATAAAATACGAAGCACGTCATCTATCAATAGGATATATGTATATTTTAGAAGTTAATAAATTATGCATAAAATATAAACACTTAAGAAGTTTAGTTAAATCGTAGAATTTCTGAAAAACAAGTACTAAAATCGTACTGAAAAAAAAAGTATTAATAATATGTTATCTAATTTATTTATTAAACGTCGAATTTTATCAAAGATTTTGGACTAAAGTTTTTGAAAATATTTATAGCCTACATAGAAAAAAATTAGGATTCTAAATCGTGAAAGAATTTTTTTTCGGAGCCTATTGCCTCCAAACAAACAAAGAAACAATTAAATCTTTCCTCTTTTATTAGTATAGATTTAACAACAAAGCTTCCCTCTCGAAACAAAACGCTTCTTTTTCTTCTTCACGAAACAAAACTCAAAGCGGATAAATAAATAAACAAATCTTTGGACAATTTCACAGCGCCATCTAGTCCAAAAGTAGGCAACCAATATGCTTGTGTTAAGGGTGCTAGCATAATGGATATACTTTTTTATAATTTATTTATTAAATTAAATACATGGTCCCTACATATTATACATAGTTACACCCAGATCCGTCAAAGAAATTAAAATTCATCATTTCAATTTCTGCTCGGCCGGCCGACTCGAAACAGCCTCTCGGCATAGTATCAAATGCATTTGGTCGCCGTACAAATCACCGCTTCACGACACGAACGCACGTAAACGTCACGGCGGGAAAAATGACACAGGTCCTGCCTTGACGGGCGCTCGCGCCATACTAATCGATGTCGGCTTGCGTATTGTAATTTATACTGATATTCACATCAATATTTTGACAAAGTGGTTACTAATATTTAAACAATAACTGTAGAAATCTATTCTACAATGAATATTCTTTATTTTGGGATACTTTTATTGCAGTTATTGCTGTGTTTTTAAACCAAAAACCACGATCAAAATGTGACGTTAATCTTCAAATTTGCCAAATTATTTTTAGATTTTACTCAATAATGGTAATGAAATTCAAGAATCTATTTCATTAATGGACTACAAGAATATATGTCCGATGATTACTATATATTTTTAAGCTTATTATATGAGCATAAATAATAGATACAGGACTTTGAAAATGAGTCTGCGGCAATTTTTCCGTAAAATGGTTGTGGGAGATGGGGCACTGTGAATTAAGCAAAAGAGTTTTAGTAAATCCGTTTCATTAATGGTCAACACCAAGGATTGACCTATCTTTCGCAGTTATTAAATAATCTCTGGGTGTTGCTTAAGATAGTAATTCATGCTTCCAAAATCTTAGAAATTCGCACGAAAATGTAAAATGGCTCTTAAGATCTTTACTCATCTATCGCTACTTTGTTGTTTACTGCTGAAATGTTTTTGAGCATGAATTTGTGGGTCCACGTATGTGTATATGAAATCCTACCTTTTTGTCATAATTTAGAGAATTCGTAATACGACTGGTGGTATTTTGCTTCAAGATCCTACGGTGCCTTCGACATGACAACCTGACTGCTGCATATAAAGTTTACGAAATGTGACTGCTTTATAATGTGAACATGATTTTAGTTAGGGTATTTTGTAGTTATAAAATCTATGAGACCTACTATCTTCGGTAATGTCCTACAACATAGGGTTTAAATAAATAAAAACTATAATTAACAATGCTGTTTTATTCATTCTGTTAATGCTTACTATACCTACAATAGGTTAATGTTTTGTTAAGCCTATTAATTACCTTACTCAATAGCTATTTTATTAGTTCCTGCCAAGTAAATAAATAGTAATACTCAATTACATCAAAGTTTAAAATAAAACAAGATTGATTGCTAAAATGATAATGATGACTAACAAAATAAACTTATTACGATATTTTTAGTAAAAAGTTGGGATACGCATAGGGTTGCCAGGCGTCCGGCTTTAGCCGGACATGTTTGGCTTTTTAGGGTCTTGTCCGGCCAAATATTGCCTTGTCCGGCCTGTCCGGCTTTTGTTAGGCTTTTTATTTGGTTGCCGCGCCAGGCGAAAGTCGAGCCACAGAATCTATGAAGCGCACGCATCAGGATGTTGGTTAGCAACCGATGATGATAGTACTCACTCATGAGCTGACACTAATTGCACCCCCCCCCCCCCGTCACATGTCCGGCTTTTAGGGTAAAATGTCCGGCCAAATGAAACACAAAGTCCGGCTTTTGTGATTTTGGACCTGGCAACCCTAGATACGCATTTAAAATATGTAAAAGCTTTTGCCCGCGGCGCACTATGGAGCGAAATTGAGATTTATGGACATAGCGATTTTTTTCACAATTTCTATTTGAAAAAAATACCTATCGATAGGTTACGTTATTCTGATGAATAAATGCTTCACAAGTTTTTCTCTAAAACCAATAGTTTGACTGGAAAAAAATATTTTCCATTTTCGTTGTATGGAATGAAACATAAAGTGGTCGATTTCGACTAAGCCTTGACAGATCTTGCTTTGAAACTACTTAAGCCTTGTTCTATGGCTTGTTGACTGTAATCTTACGCTATCAGCGCGCATCCCAAGTTGCCCGTTCACAAGTTATGAGGTTCTGAAAAATTAAAAAAAAGTAAGTAAAAGTGACTTTTTTTTGGAATATCTTTTAAGATTTAACAAAAATATAAAGATTTTATACGTTAATAATGTAAATTAACCTTAAATTACTGCTAAAAACACATTTTAATAAACTTAAAAGGAATTAAATCAGCGATTTTTTTTTCACAATTTCTGTTTAAAAAAAATACCTGTCGATAGGGTATGTTATTCTGATGAATAAATATTATGAACGTTTTTCTCTAAAACCAATAGTTTGGCTGGAAAAAAATATTTTCCATTTTCGTTGTATGGAATAAAACATAAAGTGGTCGATTTCGACTAAGCCTTGACAGATTTGCTTTGAAACTACTTGAGCCTTATTCTATGGCTTGTTGACTATAATCCTAGACTAACAGCGCGCGCACAAAGTTGCCCGTTCAGAAGTTATGAGGTTCTGAAAAATTAAAAAAAAGTAAGTAAAAGTGACTTTTTTTGGAATATCTTTAAAGATTTAACAAAAATATAAAGATTTTATACGTTAATAATGTAAATTAACCTTAAATTACTGCTAAAAACACATTTTACTAAACTTAAAAGGAATTAAATCAGCGATTTTTTTTTTCACAATGTCTGTTTAAAAAAAATACCTATCGATAGGGTATGTTATTCTGATGAATAAATATTACAAACGTTTTTCTCTAAAACCAATAGTTTGGCTGGAAAAAAATATTTTCCATTTTCGTTGTATGGAATGAAACATAAAGTGGTCGATTTCGATTAAGCCTTAACAGATTTTGCTTTGAAACTACTTGAGCCTTGTTCTATGGCTTGTTGACTATAATCCTGCAAAAACAGCGCGCGCCCAAAGTTGCCCGTTCAGAAGTTATGAGGTTCCAAAAAATGAAAATTAAAGTAAGTAAAAGTATCTTTTTTTGGGTATAAATCTTTAAAGATTCAACTAAAACATGAAAATTATATACTTTAGTAATGTAATTAACCTTTCTCTTGTCGTCTTATCTAAAGAAAAGTCAATTTTACTTACTTTACTTTTCATTTTTCGGAACCTCATAACTTCTGAACGGGCAACTTTGTGTGCGTGCTGTTAGTCTAGGATTATAGTCAACAAGCCATAGAACAAGGCTCAAGTAGTTTCAAAGCAAATCTGTCAAGGCTTAGTCGAAATCGACCACTTTATGTTTCATTCCATACAACGAAAATGGAAAATATTTTTTTCCAGCCAAACTATTGGTTTTAGAGAAAAACGTTCATAATATTTATTCATCAGAATAACATACCCTATCGACAGGTATTTTTTTTAAACAAATTGTGAAAAAAAAATCGCTGATTTAATTCCTTTTAAGTTTATTAAAATGTGTTTTTAGCAGTAATTTAAGGTTAATTTACATTATTAACGTATAAAATCTTTATATTTTTGTTAAATCTTAAAAGATATTCCAAAAAAAAGTCACTTTTACTTACTTTTTTTTAGTTTTTCAGAACCTCATAACTTGTGAACGGGCAACTTTGGATGCGCGCTGATAGCGTAGGATTACAGTCAACAAGCCATAGAACAAGGCTTAAGTAGTTTCAAAGCAAGATCTGTCAAGGCTTAGTCGAAATCGACCACTTTATGTTTCATTCCATACAACGAAAATGGAAAATATTTTTTTCCAGTCAAACTATTGGTTTTAGAGAAAAACTTGTGAAGCATTTATTCATCAGAATAACGTAACCTATCGATAGGTATTTTTTTCAAATAGAAATTGTGAAAAAAATCGCTATGTCCATAAATCTCAATTTCGCTCCATAGTGCGGCGGCTTCAACCGCGTGAAATTTAGTTTGTTACAGATTGTCATAAATTATAGCCTATATTATGTTATTCTAGGTTATAAAGAATAATACTGTATATTTTCATCAAAATCCGTTCAGTAGTTTTTGCGTGAAAGAGTCGATCGAGACATTCGCATTTATAATATTAGTAGGATGTCTAATTACGAGTTTTTTTATTTGCATAAAAATTGGCAGTTACCAACTTTCAAATAATGCCGCCAATAGTGCTTTGGTGTGTATAGAGCGCTTTAGTTTTAAATCGAATTATTTAAAATTGTGTAAAATTACCAAAAATGGAACACATTTTGATCAGTATGTTTCCTTTTACCAGTTTGACGTTTTCGTTCTAAAATAATAGACAATAGACTTTATAGATAGTGTTTGATCCATAGACAGCGCAATGACCTTGAATTGCACGAGAAACGTTGCTAACTTCGGTGTAGTTTTTCCCGCAGTTTGGCGTCCACAAGATTGAAAAAATTATTACAAGAAATTTCTATGTATTTAGATCAATAGGACAATTCAGAACTTATATGATTTATATTCCAGTGCAGTTTTGATGAGACGACGATGTTATTACTGTGATTGTTTTGTTTGTTCCCGTGTACTGTGGTGATTTTTGTAAACATCAGGAGGAACATTGCCCCACGTCTATGACTTCTTGTACGTATCCTAGCCATTATCGGTATACGCTTACTATTTTAATGTTATTTATTCAAAATAAGTGTATAAATAGTGAGATTTGTTCTTACTCCCCAAAGTTTAACCTCGAAATTTTGATGTTTGGTTTGCAATAAAAGATGGGCCTCCCATGATTGGAAGTGTTTGTTGTAGAACCACGAATGCAGTTTTGTTCGTATTCACAATGCACTTGCATTCGTGTATCGTGTACGTATTTAAATCTCGTTTGGTTGTCATAAAAATATTGTTATGATCATACTTTGATGGTTTGTGATCATGATTATAGATTGAGCAACAATTGAGGTTCATTTTGTTTGGCAACTTCGTAATAGTATGGCATTTGTTAGGTTATTTGGTAATCAATAAACAGTTGTGGTTTATTGGTCAATAAATGTCACTTGCAAAGAAAGTTAGTGATGCCTGTTGACACTGGGCTTGGAGCACTGATGTTGTTTCACACAGTAAGAACTGTATCTTAGACAAGAATTCATTTCATACATCAAAAGTAAACTCATAGAAAAGGTAATGTTTTGGGGTTGTAATAAAAAAACATGATATTAGAAAAGACTAGGCTGTTAGTGCCAATGGTCAGAGGCTAGGGTAAATATCATGTTTTTTGTCCCTAGAACTCCATATTCAACGGGGTCATATAGCACACTGTTGACAGAAATATCTTTATTTTAGCTAAATACTTGCCTCAACAAAAGATTGTGGTTCTGATCACATCTCTCTCTATTGTAAATATTCCCATAAGATTTTTTAATTCTATATACTCAGATAAGTACGGGGCAACAGATGATATAAAGTTTTAATTTGTATTAATTATAATTTCTTTTTAATATCAATATTTATCAATAGTAAAATATTATTTTGTTCATGACCCAATAAGGCTGTGTTCAATTAGGTGAAATTCGATTTTATATTGATTAATACTTATTGAAGTACCCAGGCCATTGAATTAATATCTATGGAGAAATTACATTCTTACAGCTCATAATGCTTTACGATGTTACGACTGTGAGAGTACTTAACAAATTATTGAACTGTAAAGTAAATAATAATAACAATTATGGCATATTTTAAAATTAAACATTCAAGCTTACTAATTTGCTAAAAACTGGTTAAACAAGTGAATTAAATAAAACCCCACTATTAAGATTATTGCTTAAAAAATACCTACCTAATTGGCAGCAAGCTAACAAGTTTTTTGTACTTTAGAAAATTATACCAAAGTGGTCAGTATTAAAATTCTACTACAGTAATTTATAGATATTATGAAAATAAAAAATATTTTTCAGTAAACATTTAAAGTAATTGTTAAAGGAGAATTTTCTTTTGGTTATATTTGACTGTACAACCATCAATATACATCTGAAGAGCAATAAACAAACATGTACCGTAATGAAAATTTGTAACATTTAAATCTATAAAGAAGTATTAATTGGAATTGGCATTAATTCGTAGTTTTAGTTGTAATTCACAACTGTAAAATCTCATGTCAATTAGTGTTCTGATTGACTGATAACGCACATAAACGTACATTTAACAGAGTTGAATTTGACTGGTGTTTGTAACTATAGGACTGGTCTAGATTCTAACATTGTAGAGGCCGTCAGCGCAAAAGTGGCCTAAGCTTATCATATTAGTATGGAGCCTAAACTTGGTTAGGCCACTTTTATACTGCTTCGTAGGCAAAAACAATGCGCGCAAAAATAATGTTTACAACGCCCCATCTCTTACTAAGGGTGAAACTAGGGATAGGCCGCTTTAGCATCAAAATGTATTAGGTTTTGAATAAATTGCAATAGATAAGTACGAATATGAAAAATGTGGGTTAGGCCACTTTTGCGCTGACGGCCTCCTATAGCCTCTTCACCAACAGAAAATGGGTTTCACAGTCATAGTGTCAGATTCTGTGAGCCGTTCATTAAGTACATTTTTAAAAAGGTTGCCAAATTCTATTTTTGGCATATAGTGTTCTTGATCTTGACTTCACATGGAAGGCTGTCTAGAAATACTGTATGTGGCGTTGGTTTATTGACTTTTAGCAGCTAAATAAATTTAAGATGTTACAGATATAGGTATTGTTAGTTAATGAATTTTTGATGTTGTCTTATAAAGTTTTCAGTACACTGTAAATTGACAGATTCTAATGAATATATTTAATTTAAATGCATGAAAATATCCCACTCCGTTGTAATAGTACAGATCTGCAGGAAAAATGCATTGTTACAAAGTCATCCACAAAGTTTATTGTATAACAGTATCTCTACTGATTTGAAATGAATGTATTACATTAGTTATTTGATAAGGGTACATGATAAATAATTTACCTAAACTTCTTATTATTTTGCGTGTCCATATCATGTATCAAACGTCAATTAAAAATAATGGAGTGTAATTGATTGTGAATCATGATTATTTTCTTATTATAATTTCTTGATAGATGAACGACTGGTGTAGTGATTTATATAATTAATGATTTCTTAAATAAACTTATTTTTGTTGAATCGTCTAAGTGTGACATTAAACCTGAATTGATATTGGCATCAAATGAGAATAATCAACTATTTTTAACGTTGAGGAAAAATTTTGAGGACAACTGTTGCAAAATTTTAAATCAAACCTTGCCTTGCCACCTAAAAATATGGGTCTCTATTAAAATTTTGTCTTATTAAAGTGATTTAAAGCTTTTAATAAAATGATTTAACTTGATAATTCCATTTATCCTTCATGGTCACTAACAACTCTGACATAGATACATACATACATTGAACAGCACATTGTAATAACTACTGTTTTATGTGTAGGCATAACCCTCAATTTGCCTTAAGTAAATTAGGAAAGGATGATAAATGATCATGATCACCAAAAAGTAATAAAAATATATTTTTTGTACAGATTGGCAGCATGGCGGAAATAGTGTACCCGCAAGGCTGCCGCCCCATTACCGATGACCTTGGAGCTGATGAGCTGGTCCGGAGACTCAAGGTATGTCCTCATTAAGATTTCTTTTACCCAAAGTCAAAGTCAAAATTTCTTTATTTGTTTAGACTAAAATAGTTCTTACAAATCGTCATTTTACTCTTAAGGAGTACCCACAATAGAGAAGCTGATAGATTTTTAGGTAACGAAGATCTTCCAAAATAAATGACTCGTTATAGTCTAACAAAAAGGCCTATTTTAGTTTGATACAGCCCATAAATAATAAACAGTATGTTTTCATTTGTTTTGGCGAAAAAGAAAGAGAAGAATAGTGAATGGTTTTAACCTCAGATCATAGTTCTATGATCTGAGGTTTTAACAGTAGAAGCCAGCGGTGCTCAACATTTTTAAGGTCACAAAGGTGTATCGCTACATGTATAGCATCAATAGGATAGTCTGAAAAAATAAACAATATTTCTTATCACCTTCTCTGTTTTTTGATTTTAGTCTTTTTGTTTTATTTAAAATTATGAACTTTAGTTTTCTACTACAATACTCTCTATGTTAATTACCAAACCAATACAATGTGACAGAATATAATGTAACATACATCCTTTGTCCACAAAGCTTACAACATGTCGCATTGCACAATATTGCCGATGCATACGTTTGTTAACATATCCCAGCATGTTTCGTGAATGACGACCGTGCCAGAGTATTTTTTGCAAAAGAATACACTTTGACATGATATTTGCGCGCGTATTTTTAGAATGACCCACATTTTGTATGGTAGCAGTGATAGCACAGTCATTGACTCATCGTGTATGAAGTAGCGCTTAAAATCTTTTTTGATTATCTTAGCGCGTTTCCGGCCTTAATCGATTGGCCACAAATTAAATAAATGAATTAATCACATTAGCCATTTTGGAGCACGCAGTCGATTGCGTTAAAGCCATCAAGGACGTCACACATAGGTTCCTATTGTCACAAAATCTCTGAGAGAATTTGGTTTTAGATATTTCTTAAAATGCATGTCGATTTATATTTACAAGTTAGTAGGCTCTTAGGTTGAGTTTCACCAACTAACTTTAACCGGAACTATAACCTTTAACGTTAACCGGTGTTTTGTATGGAGTTTGACAGATTTTTGACGCTTGTTAAAGTAAGATGGTATAACCCAGCCTTAGGTACTCCATGTAGATAACCAACTTGTAATATTCACTACCGTGTATTCCTAGCCTTATTGTAATGAAACAGAAGCAGGTGCTATCACAGGATGTGCTCGTCGGATCCAACTACGCCCTAAATCATAGCAATCGTGCAACATATTGTTCAATGGGCTACGAGACGAACAACCGTGATTGATCACTTAATGTGCCTGTTCTGAGAGGTTAATTATTTGTATTCAATAAATTATAATATTATGGTTTTAGAACTAATTGAATATTATGGTTGACCTACATTGTTTATATCTGTGGTAACTGAGCCCGATTTTAATTTATATGAAGAATCGGCCAAATCGAATCGGCGTAATGTGCGCACTTCCATACATGCCCATACTGATCAACTGCCCGACTAAACTATCGGCCGACGAAAAATCGATGGTCTGCGCCTAGGCTAAAAAGCCATAGTTAATCGACTCGCGTTTAGGTAATTGGAAAAAAGCTTTGGAATTGCGCTCAACAGTTCTTTATAGTGAGAGAGACATAATATGGCTTAAAGTTACCTATATGAAAGTCAATAGTCCATTTTTCTCCGTCGTGAACAAAAGCAAATAAGTAACTGTCAAACGAAAAAAGTAAATAATATAGCTTCCACGAATCAGCATACTTTCTAACGCTGTTACCGTTTTATCTTTTACATTCGGAGTCATCGTTTACAATCACTCATACCAGCTCATCTCGTAACTACTGGTTTTTGATGTAACATTTATCAAATCATAGCTTGTAATTCAAAATAGCACACTTATCGCAATAAGCCTAACGCAGAAGCTCTAAAAGCAAATAGATTTTTAGGCGATCTGCTGATAACTTGACCAATATTGAAAGGTCAAAGTTTAGTGAATGGTTCAGCAGAATTGCCTTGCCGCCATTCTATAGAGTCATCATTTATACACACATTGGCAGACCTAGTCGTAAACGATTTGCCACACTAAATGCGTTCTGCGGGCAGCGGGCTGGTCAAAGTGAACGCAGCCCGCATCACGTATGAACATTATTGTCGGTCAGGTCAGTGGTCCGGGCAATACAATCTGTCAGTGGTCAGATTGCCTTGTCAATCTGTCAGCGTTGCAGTTTATGCATAACAAGGCAGGTATTTCACCACAATCGCACCTGATGTTAAGGGATGCAGTCTAGGATGGTACATATCTGCCCTGTAAGGGCCTATTCACTATCGCCTTGAAAAGGCCCGGATTATAGTCTCTGGTTTGCGTTCTTTGCTCGTGCCCGCACGGTCAGATCGCATCAATACAAAATGTATAGAGAGACGCCGACAATGTTATTCATACATGATACGGGCGGCATTCACTTTGACCTGACCGCTGTCCGCAGATCGCATCCAGTGTGGCAAGTCCTTAAATGCAATAACGGTGCTGCCACTGCAATATTCAGATTAGATTCGCGCGAAACAAGATTTGTGTCAAAAACATAATATGCTGCCAGAATTAAAAAAATAAAATAAAAATCAAAATCAAAAATATTTATTCAGTTTAGACCACAAGTGGCACTTATGAACGTCAATAGAAAATAATAAAAAAAGAAAAGGTAGCCCTTATGGGGCACTTTACATGTCTCCTTATCTTTTGGGCCCTACCAGCGCTTCGAGACAAACATATGGCAAGTGCTGAGAAGAAACGCCGGAATTAATTTAAGGCATTACCTGGTTGTACAGTCAGCGTCAAATACTTCGTGACACCCAGTGGTCAAAAAGTTGACAACACAATCTTATTCCAATTGTAACAAAGATGTGTTGCGGACTTTTTGGCTACTTTGGGTGTCACGAAATATTTGACGCTGACTGTACAGCAGCATAACTTGCTTATTACGGGCAGTGTACGAGACTGCTGTAATACGGGCTTACGTAATTAGATTATGGAGGAATGAAGATAAGACTTAGCCTAAATAAGATTTTTTGTAAGTTAGTGCTTTTTTATTAAATCCTCATTTTGTGGGCGTTTTTAATATAGAAGCGTGATGTAGCGCTGCAGTGGCGTAACTATGATCTTTTTCATTTTTCATACTTTTGTGTTGCAAACGTGAAAGAGTAAACCTAGTTGATAGAATCGACACAGTGGTGTGATAGGGACATACGCCACTTGAGCGCCTTTAAACGCTTTCTATTTGAAGGCGATGACCAACGGCATTATCTTCTTCATTTCTTATAGACAAAAACAAAATCAAATCGTCTCCTTGAGCAAACATTCGTCGCAATCCAAGTTCTTTCTTATCGTGTTATCATTAGGGATCAATTTGGCCTTTGGAAAAAGTTCAGGGTCAAGAAGTAAATCTCCTGATGTTTATGAAATCTTTTATTAGTTACGTAGTCTACCTATCCATATTTAAAAGGCTTTTAAAATCTGTAATTTGAAGTTGAACTTATGTTATGAACAGGCACAAAAAGTTTGTAGAACCACAGCACTACTACTATTAATCAGCAACTATTGCTTCCTTCCAACTTCGTGGAAAACGACCGTTTCAATTGTAAAACTAACATTTACCTTGTTCAATAAGTTACGCCTTAACCCAATTATAGTTTTGAACTAGTTTTATTTACCGGACTTTAGGCCTGCTATACACGGACAGCTTGAAGCAGCTAGCATCGACAGCTTCAAGCTGCGACTGCATAGCAAACAAGTCCTCTACGTACACACATAGAAGGAATCGCTCGAGCAGTTGTGACTGCTTCGGGCGGTTTCACGGTGAAATTTCATCGTGACTATGACTGCAAGAGCGGTCCGTGTTTCATAGTAGTACTTTTCGGAGGGAACATCAAAATACGTCATAGAATGGACTTCGTTTCCTATTTCGGATCCGAAATGTTTCATAGTGAGCAATTTCGAATTCGATTGTCGTTTTGACGGATTTAGTTTTTCGTAGTAGGCCTGCTGATCACTGGCTAACTCCGTGTATGGCGGGCCTTACTGGCACATGTTCGCGTTTCCACACAGATCGATGTTGTTATCCGGATCTCAAGTACCGGAAGTGGAATGTCCCAGAAATACTTCGAGCCGGATATCCGGAATCCGGATAAATGTGCCATCAGCGATTTCCGATCCCGATTGAGCTCACGGATTAGAGTTGTAACTTGGAAAAGTTGAGGATAGATCAATAAGAAGTCGTCAGTTTGAAAGACCATATTATTATCTGATATCTTTAGGAAATAGGAAGGACGACCTCCCAGTGGCAGTACATTGTATGTAATCCAAATTAGTAACTTAAAAAAAGTAAACTTTTACTTCTTTTTTGCACCAGGCTGGGTTGCACCATCTTACTTTAACTTTGACAAACGTCAAAAATCTGTCAAACTCCATACAAAAAGCACCGGTTATCGTTATAGTTACCGTCAAAGTTAGGTGGTACAACTCAGCCTTAGATTTTCAGGATTTATAGTCGAGCTTTGACTGTAAACTTTTTGTACCAGTTTTATGTTTGTATTCTTAAAATAACTATTGCATAATATGAAGAAATGAATAGAAATACCTTTCGAAAATAGTACGCAGCTATGAAATGTAGATGAAAATAAAATGCTACAGCAATGTTGATATAGCTATCTGCGCCACGTAGGCAGTTATTGTTATAGTCCTGAATTTTATTGTTTCCCCTGCTACGTAGAGAAACAATTCATTTTTCTTACTTTCTTTAGGTACTGAGAAAAACAATTCATCTATCTTTGCAACGAAGGGAAGTCGAACCTTAACTTCAAATTCCTATGTTCTTCTGATTAATTTCGTTGCGGGTCCAATGACAGTTTAATTTTCCCCCGGGACCAACTTGACCTTTACTGGTTGGGTTTTTATTGGCGGTCAAGCTGTAGATCCTGGCTACACAGGAGTTGCAGTGGTGGGAAAGAGAGGTGGGAATAGTCCCGTTATCTTTTCTGGATAATGTAAAGCCGGGTCTCCAGCGCGTGTTTTGTTCTACACAATCAACAAAAACATGTCAACATTCAACATTTTTGTAGGCAATTTTGTTGCAAAACACGCGTTGCAGACCCGGCTAGAAGCCTTGTTTATACACTCCTCCCTCCTAATCGATAGCTTTTGGGATCCTCTATTCGTAATGACGGTAGCGGATCAAGTATTCAAGAGTGGTATAGGTCATGGACGACCTTATCAACCTTGGTCCCCAAGTAAAGCTAACGTTTTAATTATTCATTTGTATAATTTGGCTATAGATACAATGTTTTTAAGTACCATCTATACATAAATGTTAAAAAGACTAAGTAAATGTAAAAGTAAATAATTTCTGTCTTCCTTATCCGTTCTGATCCCAGTGTATTGAATTTTAGTTTAGGCCCTATACACATTGTAAGTTAGGACTTATGTAGCGATACTACTTAACTTAATCCAGTCTCGATGTAGCATCGATGAAGTCGCATAATTATACTCTCTATTATATCTTAGCATTTATCTCCAGTCGGCAGCTGTGAAACACGCGTTTGTATCGCTACAAAAAACTAGCAGCGTATAAAGGGCTTTAGAGAAACACTAGACCTTGGGGAAGGACGTAGGCATCCTTTTGTCGCAAAAAACTTGAAGGAATTGAAATAGGGGAGGAACGTTTGTATTGTGAACTCATTATTTCACAAGTTGGGGATATGAACGTTTATATTTAGTAACAAATAAAACATGTTTTAAAATAGATTAGATTTTATAATAACTTTCTGTGACAATACGAAATGCGAAAGAGCTGGCATTCGTGAAGATACATCTCAGATTGCTTGTTCTTACCTAACCTTGCTAATCTATCAATCAAGTGACAGGTGGGCAGGTGATGTCTAGGTGGACCGACGATCTGGTGTAGGTCGCGGAAAGTACCTTGATGCGAGCAGCGCATGACCGATCTTTATGTAAATCCTCGGGAGGTCTTCGCTTTGTTCAACTGGACGTCATTTGGCTGAAACGAACGAATGAAGCTTTCTAATCCAACTTTCTCTCACCCAGGTACTGGCTCACACCCTCCAGGGTCTGGGCCAGGATGAGGGCATGTACCAGCAGTACATCCCTCTGGCGCTGCACCTGGCCGACGAGTTCTTCCTGACGCACGCCTCGCGCGACGTGCAGCTGCTCATAGCGTGCTGCATCGCGGACGTGCTGCGAGTGTACGCGCCCGAAGCGCCGTACAAGGACCAGGAGCAGGTATGTTGGTGACAAGATTACAAGAATCAAAGATAATGAAACGACACAGCCTAGGTGGTCTTTTAGGTAGCGGAATAACCAGCAGCAACAGGCGTGCTTTACAGTTTACACTCCCGAAGCGCCGTACAAGGACCAGGAGCAGGTATGTTGGAGAGAATATGCTGGAAGTAGCTTGGTGTAGCACAAATGGAACGACACAGCTTAAGCGGCCTTCTAGGTAGAGGAATTAGCAGCTGCAACAGGCGTGCTTTAGAATGTACGTGCCTGAAGCGCCGTACAAAGACCAAGAGCAGATAATTGTGTGACAAGGTTTCAAAGAATATAATGGAACGACACAGTTTACATGGTCTTCTCGCTAAGAATCAGGCTGGTACCATAGAATCCTTGCAGTATACGCTCCAGAAGCTCTGTACAAAGACCAGGAGCAGGTACGTTGGAGGCACGGTACTCCAGGGTCTGGGAGGCATGCACCAGCAGTACATCCCTCTGGCGCTGCACCTGGCCGACGAGTTCTTCCTGACGCACGCCTCGCGCGACGTGCAGCTGCTCATAGCGTGCTGCATCGCGGACGTGCTGCGAGTGTACGCGCCCGAGGCGCTGTACAAGGACCAGGAGCAGGTATGTTGGAGACAATATTCTGGAAGTAGCTTTGTGTAGCATAAATGGAACGACAGGGCTTAGGTCTTCTAGGTAGCGGAATAACCAGCAGCAACACGCGTGCTTTAGAGTTAACGCTCCCGAAGTGCCGTACACAAGGACCAGGAACAGGTGTGTTCGTGAAAAGGAACACAATGGACCAACAACAGGTGGTCTTCTCAACAGGAATCAGCCTGCTGTATTGCAGACGTACACGTCTTTAGAGTTAATAGCTTAGAAGACCATGGGTAACTTGCGGCCTAGAGGAATGCTGGTGCCAAATATAGTTACTCTAGGAGTCTAGGGTCAGGACATGCTGTATCACACGTGCTGCGAGTGTACGCGCCCGAAGCGCCGTACTAGGACCAGGAGCAGGTATGTTGGAGGCAGTCTGCTAAAATGCAGCTTGACGACAACCTTAGGCAGTCTTCTAGATAGCCAAATAACCAGCAGCATCAGGCGTGCTTTAGAGTTTACGCGTCCGAAGCGCCGTACAAGGATCAGGAGCAGGTAAGTTCGTGAAAAGGAACACAATGGATCAACAACAGGTGGTCTTTTCACTAGGAATCAGCCTGCTGCATTGCAGACGTACACGTCTTTAGAGTTTATGGTTCAGAACCTTCGTACAAAGACCAGGAACAGGTAACTTGGGGCCAAGAAGAATGCTGATGCCGAACATAGGTACTCTAGGATCGGGACATGCTGTATCACGGACGTGCTGCGAGTGTACGCGCCCGAAGCGCCGTACAAGGACCAGGAGCAGGTATGTTGAAGAGAATATGCTGGAAGTAGCTTGGTGTAGCACAAATGGAACGACACAGTTCAGGCGGTCTTCTAGGTGGCGGAATAAGTAGCTGCAATGGATGTGTTTAGAGTGCCAGAAGCTCCGTACAAAGATCAGGAACAGGTTAGTTGGTGGCTAGATTACAAGAAACACAATGGGACGAAACAGTCTAAATGGTCTTCTCGCTAAGAATCAGGCTGGTACCATAGAATCCTTGCAGTATACGCTCCAGAAGCTCTGTACAAAGACTAGGAGCAGGTACGTTGGAGGCACGGTACTCCAGGGCCTGGGAGGCATGCACCAGCAGTACATCCCTCTGGCGCTGCACCTGGCCGACGAGTTCTTCCTGACGCACGCCTCGCGCGACGTGCAGCTGCTCATAGCGTGCTGCATCGCGGACGTGCTGCGAGTGTACGCGCCCGAAGCACCGTATAAAGACCAGGAGCAGGTATGTTGGTAAAAAGGAACACAATGGACCAGCAACAGGTGGTCTTCTTACTAGGAATCAGCCTGCTGCATTGCAAAAATAGACTTCTTTAGAGTTTATTGTTTAGAACCTTCATACAAAGACCAGGAACAGGTATGCTGGAATAAGCAGCTGCAATGGATGTATTTAGAGTGCCAGAAGCTCCGGGCAAAGATCAGGAACTATTAAGTTAGAAGCAAGGTTTCAAGGATCAAAAAATATGTAATGTTGAACACTCGGAAGACGATGGAGCGGCGAACGTCTATAAAAAGTATTATGATATTTTTCTACCTACAACGGAAAAGCTCTTGGTCTATCTCTCTCATAACAAAGAAAATAATGTAGAAAATAATCTTTCTATTTTATTCTATTCTATAATGATCAGGCCAAAGTGGTGGAATGTTCGTGCGTTAATGACACTACTTACCCCCCATCAACAACTGCATAGTCACTGACCTATTTTGTTGTCTAAATTATTATAATGCTACTGTTTTATAATTCAACTCCAATTCACTATCGAAGACTTACAGAAAAAAATATCACGACAATTTAGGCGGTCTTATCTCTTGCAATAATAACTTGATATCTTATGCTACTGGCCTTGGTATATGCGGGGGTGCTAAACTTATGAGTCAACCTAAAATGGTATTTATGTCAATGTCAACTGACCTCATTTTCCATCACCAGGTCAAGACGATATTCCTGTTCCTGATCAAGCAACTACAAGGTCTGCGAGACCCAAAGGATCCGGCGTTCAAGCGATACTTCTACTTGTTAGAGAACCTGGCCTACGTGAAGTCCTTCAACATGTGTTTCGAACTGGAGGACTGTCAAGAGATCTTCTGTGCACTCTTCTCGCTTATGTTCAGGATTGTCAAGTAAGTTTGTTAATTTATTATTCTAAAATTGTTATAAGAAACTTTTAAATTAATGAACAAAATTAATAAGCGGTGTGGTTCGGCAGAGTATAGGACCATTTCCTAATTCCTAAGTTCGATAATTCGTTTTTCTAAAATTGTTGTGAGTATCGGTAGCTAAGAAACTCAAATTAATAAACAATATTGACAAGTTGCGTGGTTCCGGCAGAGTAGAATAGAACCATCTACCACTCTTGGATGGATGTCGTAAGAGGCAATTAGTCGTAATTAAGAAGAAATATGTGAACATGGGCTTCCCTAACCCGTCTGGCCAGTAAGGGGTTGTAGGCTATATTCTCTCTTTTGCTTCTAGTCCTAGAGTGGAGACTAAATTACCTAATGAATCTAATGATGATGAAGAAGATGATGATAATGCTTTCTACAGAAATACAACTACGAACCGATTTCAACCGTAGTGGAATGTCCAATCGATCAAAGGAAAATTGGCAGCGTTAGAAAATATTTTCAAGCTAATTTGAGTGCGATGCGTGTAGGCGATGAAATAGTTAATCTGGTAAAAGGTGTTTTGTTGAAGAAAATGAATTTTAGGGGAGTATCTACTGCTTTCCTTGAAACAAAACTAAATTCCGTCACTGATAGAAGATACGTATACAATATATTTTAATATAATTTGTGATCATCACATGACGCAATTTACGTGACAACGTACCTACTTGTGGCATTTTGCCAAAAGTATTCAGGTATTTCACTTATTATGTGTTACTGTAGATACGATAGTACTTGACTGTAACAATCACCTTTTCAAAGGCATTGCAAATTGTGTACGATCTCCTTTATGACTTTACATAGTCTCATCAGATTAATTTTGTTTCAAAATAACACATTACACCTGCTTAAGATGGTAAAGTGTCAAAATGGATTATGTTCATTACTGTACAAATACTAGCTAATCGTACGGTTGCCGAAATCCGCATCAAAGGAAAAATACACTAGGCTTAGTTGCACCATCTTACTTTGACTTTAACAAACGTCGAAAAACTGTCAAACTCCATACAAAAAGCACCGGTTATTGTTAAAGTTACGGGTAAAATATGTTGGTGCAACTCAGCCTTATAGCACAAAATATAACAGAAGACAAACTCCATACTAAACGCGCTCGAGCCACGCACACAGAAATCAGAAATCAGAAATCAGAAATATTTATTTGTTTTTACATGGTTTTACAAGATATTATTATTACAATTGGCATGTCCACATGTTGACTTAATTAGTCATGCAAATATTGAGAAAAAAAAATGTAAGTACAAAATAACAATAATAAATTACAGCGTTTGAATGTCAGGATTATTATTACAATGGATTATATTAACATGCTTTACAATAAATAATTCTAGTCGAGAAAATTAAATAGTCTGTTAGTCATAATAATTTGTCGTCAAAGTATTCTTGTACTGAGTAATAGCATTTATTCAAAAGCCAGATATGGACCTTTTTTTTAAACAACTCTAGTGGCAACAGTTTAAAAAATTCAGGCAACTTGTTATATATTTTAATAGCCATACAATAGGGGCTTCGTTTAAATAATTGCAGTCTTATGCTAGGAAACATTATTCTATTCACATAGACACCGCTCCTAGCAAGACTGTCTTGGACGAATGCGAGCGCGACGTGGCGCGACAGATGTTCGCCACACGTTCGCTGTGGTTCGCTTGAGTCACGCGCCGGTCAACCGCCTGTGATATTATTTTGTTTTGCGAAATTGACGAAAATGAGTGAACAGAAAAAGTCGTATTATAATTGTTCGGTATTTGGTTGCTTAAACTCATCATTAAATACCGAATTTTCATTTTTTAAATTACCAGTTGATTCGGGGAGGTAAGTAAGTTATTTATTTGAATTTCAATTGAAATTGAAAGCCAACTCAATTATTAGGAATATCGAATTGTTTTAGAGAGGTTTTAGGAATTATTGGATAACTAGCTTTTGCCCGCGGCTTCACCCGCGTGAAATTTAGTTTGTCACAGATCGTCTTATATGTTATTCAGGGTTATAAACAATAATACTGTAAAGTTACATCAAAATCCGTTCAGTAGTTTTTGCGTGAAAGAGCAACAAACATCCAGACATCCAAACTTTCGCATTTATAATATTAGTTGGATAATAGTGTCAACCACTCAACTAAATACTACTTCCTTCTCGTGTATTTGTTTGCAAACTATTACTATAATAACGTACTAAATATAAATAAGTATACGTGGATATCTGTTATTGTCTTTCTTGCATAGTATTAAGAGTAACATTTTTCTATCATAACGAAATAAACACAACACATGACAAGACAACCCTGGCGCGACGGCCGAGCGTGCGAGCGAGAGAGGTATGCAAAGCGAGGTACATACATGAGTTTACCTTCTGTTATATTTTGTGCTTATAGTATACGCATCGGCGTTGTAACACACTTGTTTATACCATGAACTCTGTCATACGCGAAGGTTCATTAACCAAGTGACAGTTCTCTTTGGTGACCGGGACAGCTCTGACAGTCTAGTTGGCCCGCCGCCAATAAACAAACAACAGTCATAAGACGGTACAGTCCTATCAACTTAAGCTGAGAATTGCATTTGTGTGAGTGATCGCCAAAGGTACAGTTAGTAAAACACATACAAATAAAATTAATGTTTTATTAAAAGGAACTCCATAAAACACTAGCTACCAATTGGGCCGATGTAACGACACTTGACACATCCTTTTAAATAAATAAATAAAAACAGGTCCTCGCTCATCATATTATGCCAATTGCCAAGGCACGAAGTACCTCGACGCTGATATTCTGCGAGCACCGTTTAAATAGAGAGGGTGTCCAGCCAGCCTTACAAAATACAACAAAAAGACAAACAAATTTATAAAATTACAAAATAAAAACAGACTAAAAACTTTTCGTTCACACCTTTAAAATACGTATTCAATTAGCATAAAATTTGTTTCACTTGCCTGCTTAATGGTTTTCGTACAGGAAATTCACTTACAGTAGGAGCCATTTCACTAATATTTGGAACACAATTACATAAAATTACACGTCTATCTGCTAGTTCTGCTACCAGTACCGGGGGTGAAGTGAAGTATGTGAGCGGCAGGGAAGTGACGCGTGGCGGACGCGCCGCGCCTCAGGCCGATTGCCATAAACTAGTATAAACCGGTTTAAACCATGCGCGGGACGCGCCGCGCCTCAAGCCGATTGCCACTCTACACTATCGATGTGCACTCACACAAATGCAATTCTCAGCTTAAGTTGAGAGGACTGTAGTAATGGTAGTAATGCAGCACTTGTATTTTTAAAACTATAGTGACAATGTTTGTTTTATGGGATTAAAGCTATTTATAAAGACGATTAATGACTGACCTCATCGGAGCAAATATTTTTGAGTCAGAATGAGATCATTCTAGAAGTACCTAAGACCTAAGTTTAATTCATTGCTCTGTATCACTGATATTATCATGTATTACTGATATCTACATTATAGTGTGTATGTGCCATCGTTCATCATGCTAAATACTGGCACTTTTTGTTCTAAAATACTTTCAAAATTTTCGCAGTCTAAATGAACTTATTGTTCTATTTCCTTCATCTAACAAGCAGCCAATAGCAAGTTATTTACAATTAGGTCACGTAGACTTAAGTTGGTAGGCTTTTCTCATCAAGTAAACTTATCAACATACACTGTATGGCTTCAGAAACGTTGATTACGTCACAACAAACTTCTTAATATGAGGTTAACTGTGAACTATAAATATAAAAACTTTTCCTATCCGTTAATATACGAGTAACTACTAGTTTAGGCGACAGGCGTTGACCCAATTTTGGTAAATAAATGGCTTGTTACGAAAAAGGGAGTATAATTTATACCAGATTCCTGGAAAAAAGAAAGGGTGAACTGAAAATTGGTTGATACAGTCGGTGTCAAAAGTTCGTGACACCCAAATGTTCAAAAAGTTGACAACACATTTTTATTCCAATTGAAACAAGGACGTGTTACAAACTCACTGACTACGGTACCTTAAGAGCGTTTACGCGAAGCGCGGCGTTTCAAGGGGCATCATTGGAAATGATTCGCGCGCGGCGTTTTTTAATAGTTTTCAAATGTTTATAGCAAAACAATAACAATGAATTATATATCGTTTCAAAGTAAATATTTTAAAGAAGATGTTATTTTATTATATTAAGCTATTTTTATGTTGAATTAAAGAAGAATAATGGTGTAAAAATCACTTTGATTTTTGGGTATTTCACGTTCATTGAATTTGTGATTTCTTATTGTAAAATGCTTAAATCTAAGAATTTTCTCAATTAACTATTTGCCTAAGGACCTATGATATAGGATATAAATGTTTGTTATATCGTTTTCACAATATTTTTTATAAAAATTTCAGCTTGTAAACTGACGCTAAAGTGGAAATTTGAAAACCTGTGTGGACTTATCTTGATAGAATTTTTAAATACTACACTAATCGAAATATTTTCTCAACTAACTATTTAGACGACGAAATTGCCTAATTATTTATGCCTATAACATATTTGTAATGTAACTGGTTAATGATTGTAACGAGTTGAAAAAGTACTGTTTTTGAGCCAAACGGCGTAAACGCTCTTAACGCCCGTATTCACAAGCGATGCTTGCTTAAATGAAGCAGCAAATCGAACGCACAGCGTTGAATAGAGCTCTGTAATTGGTTCGTATGTCACCCTGTGCGTTCACGCGCACCGAGAGACCTCATAGTAATGTTTGTGAATACGGGCGTTAGTGTCACTAACTATTTGACGCTGACTGTACATGAGAGCCAATATTTTGCGAACTTTTACACAGTATTAAAATGTGGTCAAGGCTATATGAAAAAAGATGTTATCATATTTTTTCTATATCACTTTCTTGTTTATCAGAGGAATTAATACTTAACCTTTAACTGGTGACAAGCGGTCTCACAGGCCGGGCGGCGTCAGTGAAACATCGTTTCACCCCCTTCCCCGTACTTCCTATGTTTCACCGCTTCAGTAGCTTCGAGTTTAGTTGTGTCTACGCCGTAGATAAGGATATTTGCATCATTCAGCTCCAAATCGGCAAGTTACATCGATGTAAAGTTCAGCAGCGGTCTCTCAGACCGCATGTCACCAGTTACGTGACATTTTTTTCATACAGGTTATTTGTATTTTTACTGTTTTTACTTGCAATTTATACTTAAATAACTCCAAAAAAGTGCGTTGGATCATTTGTTGTCATTAGTTGGGAATATAGTCCCATACTTTATGAAACGACTTGAAAATTCGACCAGTTGAAAAATATCTGGAAAATCAAGACTCAATTGGGTCGGAAGCCGAATATGTCCCTGAAAACATCGTTCAGGAGCAAAGTGACCATGATTCGGAAGCCGAAGAAAGTGTTTTTGAAGATGAAGGACCAATTGACGAGAATCAGTCAGAAAGTGAAAATGACGGTCCATCTTTATGCCAAACAATAAATGCCCTGACAGCCAATAAAAAATACAAAAGTTTCACCACTGCCAGTTTTCTAAAATGATAGGTTACCTAGGTGTGATAGGTTTTTTTTAATTGATTATTATTTGGACTATAATAAAAAATACTAATTTTGTTATAGTTTGTTGATTTAAATTTCTTTGTTTGCGATTATCGATCTCATCTCTAGTTTTTTTAATTTTATTACTAAATATAATTTAACAGCATGTTCTGCATTAAAAATGATATTTAGAGTTTATTATTTTATTTTAATTTAATTCTTCTATATGCTAATAATCTGTTTTTAAAGATTGTGGTATGCTACCTTACCTAGTTTCTAAGCTACAGTCTTGATACGGTAGCGGCCTCTCAGACCGTACGTCACCAGTTACGTTACACAAAAACCATGTCACCAGTTAAAGGTTAATTAAATTGTAATACGACTTAATGACAATCAAAGGTATAGTGTTAAAAAATGTCATAATTCGTTCCTTACTGTGACATTTTATGAAGTTGAAAGTGTGATATTGCATTTTGTTGTTCCGAAGTGGTGGTAGGGCAAGCTATATTTGGGACTTGTACAAGTGCTCTGGAAAGGGCATAAGTATTGAATTAAATGATTTGAATTCAAACAAAACAATAATTAAGCTGATGTGCTACCGAAATCGACTATTCATTCCAAACAAAAATAAGTAAGATTTAGTACTCATTCATCATTTATGTTACAATATTGCACAAGCGATATAATGTAGCCTTGAAAACGTTATTAATAATGCCTAATCAAGCAGCTATTATTTTACTACGCTAACAAATGATTTAAAACATTTTCTTTTCAGTGTATTTCGATATGACCTTACATGCTTGAATAGACAAAATGTTTATTAAGTATTTTATTTAATAGTGCAAGCAATATCAAATATAGTAGTTTAACATCTATTTATATTAAATGAGAACAGCGTTTTGATAAGATAACTGGAGAATGACTGGACCGATATAGAAATTAATTATCGAAGTACACATTTCGAATGAATAAAAGAATATTCGAATTTTTTTTCTAGAAAATTACATTGTCAAATGTGTAACTACATCGCACGCAAACGACATAACCGTTTAACGTGTGATGGCTTCTATAATTGTTTCTGTACATCATCATCATCTATTTGGTATTCATTTTCCACTGCAGGAGCTTGACCTTCTCAGAGGAGATAATTTTTAGTGAGAAAATGTATGGAATCTTAATGATCTTTTTATACCCGAGGCAAAAGGAGAATTTGGCCTACACTGGGGAGGTAGCTTGATGAGGCCTGATCTTCGCATGTTTGGTGCTTTAGTAACCTACCGATATCCACTAGAAGTGGGGTCCTATTATGCTCTGCCGGAACCACACGACGAATTACATTCACATAGCTAATATTACTTCTATTTTCCCAACAGTACGGAACACTCGACGAAAGTGAAGTCCTTCATGCTGGACGTCCTCTGTCCCCTCATCACAGAATCAGATGTTGTCTCCAACGAGCTCCTCAACGTGATCCTGACGAACCTGGTGGAGCCGAACAAGCGCGAACACAAGTACGCGTACGCGCTCGCTAAGGAGCTCATAGTGAAGACCAGCGAGACGCTGGAGCCATATATTCAGGCGGTAAGAGCTATTTTGGATTGATATTTTTTTCAGCAAATGCTCGCGAGCTTGATTGTGAACAAGCAGTATGACTCGCTAAAAAGCTCTTAGTGAAGATAAGTGAGACTGGAGCCGTATGTTTAGGCGGTAAGAGGTTTTTTGGATAATTTCTATAATTTCAGCTAGTTCGCTTAGCTCGCGAGCTAGTTCGTTTACTAGTTACTGAACTAGCTCACGAGCTAAAGCACGCTTGCGTGACCATTAAAGAACTATCACTGACAATTCATGAATCTGCTCGTGAAGAAGTTTGTGAATTAAAGCACGCGTACATGTTCTTCAATAACTCATAGTGAAGATCTTCGAGACAGCTGAGCCGTATAGACAGGCGGTATGAGCTACTTTAGGTATTTCTGAAAGAAAACGATCAAGTTCGTGAACTAGCTTGTGAAAATTTGTAGAAATAGCTTGTTAGACAAACGAGTTGCTTAAATAATTATACATAATAAAATAAAATAAATAATGTTCAATTCAATACCTTCTCAGATGTCACAGCAAAATGTGCACATTACATACATATCCATTTTGCATAATTATCCACACCTGCTGACCCTGGCTGTTTGTTTAGAGTTTTCAATGTCAACACCAACAAAAGAGTGTGTAGTTACTACAAACAAAAGCGAATGAATACGAAATTACGAATTATTCGAAATATCACGGCATTATACTGCTGCTAAGTACTAAAGTCAAAGGCAGTGTATAAAGGTAGACTTTATAGGATTCTTTGTTGATTACATACATTACCGTAAATATACAGGGTGTCCCGTAATGGAACGTCAAGCCGGAACTGGGTGTTGAGGCAAGTTGTGCTGGTTATCAGAAAAATATAAAAAAAATCTATGTGGCATATTTTCAAAATAATAGGCATATAAAAAAATTCAAAAAATTCTACTCCAGGTGACGGTCTTTTTACTCGTGTTGCCACAAATCTTCACATTTTCCAAATTTACGGGACACCCTGTATAGTGAACTTTAGCCACAGACTCCCAAACCACCAATATTTTTTTAAACCATTTTGTCTATTAATCTACTAAATATGCAGTACGCATGATTTAGTGGTTTGTTAAGGGGATAATGATCAAACTAGGTCGTACCGTGCCTTCTGCCATGTTTTTACTGGCAAATAAGCTATTTGTTTGTTATTTAACTGCCGTAAAAAGTTTTTGAGCGCTTTCGGGTATTGAGTGTTTTTTTTACAACATGTGATGTGTCATTAGATTTATTGTAAGTCTAAATATAAAATGTCGTTAAAATCGCTTCGATTAACGAATAATAAGGCTCTGCTCGATGAAGATCACGAAAAAGTAATACGATGAATATGACCTATTTCCAATATAACGGCAATAATTAATGACGAATTCAAATTAACGAAATAATTATTATTGACGGGATTGCTACCATGTACCTTAATTTCGACACTGTTGCAAGCGCCATGATCACGAAGTAACTGAAGGAACTGGCAAACAAATTAACGAAGAACTTACTGGCAAAATCGTGTCATCCGATAACAACTCCCAGTAGGAACTCGCGTGCGAGCGTCAAAATGAACATCCCGCGAATGTTTATAAACAAGCAACTCGCGTCGGTTCTCGTACAGTCGACTGCACATCCAGCTACGTGCCTTCTTTAGTCGTAATAGGTACTATTATTCAACGAAAATGTGTAGTCTTTGTGCGGTAGACTGTACATATTATCTCGTGAAACATTTCAACGCGCGAGGCGTGAGCACACATATGTAAATACGGTGTTATGTAATGCAGGTGTCAGTGAATCTTCTGGATAATTGGGGTAGTTGTCACCCCCAATCAGTTGACATACTTATTACGAGCTGTTTAAACGTGATTCCCCAAAGATTTTCTATGTAAATGTGACGTCACTTTTTGCAAATTAAACCAGAATCGGTTCCAATTTACGCCATACTCACGGAAGCGAATACACTCATCAATACAAACAACTTTTACATTAAAATGGCAGCTGTATCTTGCAGAGGTTTTTTACGATTTTCTTGTTGACCTTATAGAAAATTACCTGCCTATTATAAGCCTAATTCTATTTATCAGACTAGATGTGCCCGCGGCTTCGTTCGCGTAAAAATAAATTGAATAATATTTCTTTACTGCTCCGCCCCTATTGGCTCTAGGGTGATGTTATAATAGCCTAAAGCCTTCTTAATAATATTCTTAATAATAATTGGGTTATACAACACAAAAATAATTTATCAAATCGTACCAGAAGTTCTTAAGATTAGCGCGTTCAAGCAAACAAACAAACTCTTCAGCTTTACAATATTAGTATAGATGACGTATAGATTGAGACACGTCATACGAATGGAGTCATATTTTACAGGACATAGAACATTATCCGCACACTTTATTCTCCCTTCTAAGCTGACGTTATTTATGGAGTCACTAAGGCTGGGAACACACTATAGTGAAGTTTGTTTGTGAATTTGACAAGTAAATAAAATAAATACACTATAAAGTCGAAGTTTGGTTGGTGACTAATCTGTGGCCAATAAATAAAATTGTAAAATAATTCATTTCAGATTTGCATCTTTATTAGTTTAGTGTTTTTAGTAACAATTATTCTTAGTGTTTTTTGTACACACACAAGTCACAATTTTGAATTTACATTGTTTTATTTTTCATGGCTCTCAAGTATAAATAGTTGTTATTACTTTAGATGTCAAAGTTCAACCCACGCAGAGAACCTATACAAAAAATAAATAAAAAATCTTATATGCTCGAAATGTGAGTATTGTGTAGATTCAGACGCCAGCACAACACACATTTTGAACTCTGTAGTACAGTTATAGAGTTTAATATCTATCGGGGAATATCGTCTTTTCGCGACCATTCATGCAGAAGTAATAGGCAAAGGTATTTACAATTTCATCTAAGTATTAACTTCAGTCGATCATGTCCTTCGATCTCCAACTTAATATGTAGTTGCCTAGCAACCAGCTAAGCCCTTGTAGCAGAGCGTTTACCTTAGGATGAGACTACATTACTCTGTGATGTGATAAAAAATACAGATTCTAATTTATTTTCACTCTTTAGAAAACTCCTGAGCAAATATTATAATAACTTCTATTAATTTAGAAATACTGAAATTCAACAGAATCTACTAATTAATATACCCATGCTATTTCTTAATTTTCGCTAAAGTAGGTAATCCATCTTTTTTGTTTGTTCACCTATCAATGAATCACCCTTTATGCGACTCTTCCTCGCACTCACCCGCACATCTCCCCGTGTTTGCCCCGTTCGTCCAGATCGTCGATGTTACGTCAGGTGCGTAGTTAACACGACCGGTTGTACGTTCATGTTCATCTCCCGTCTCCCGTTCGTATCAGAGCGTCGATGTGACGTCACGGCCGCCAGGTGCCCGGTTAACTTAACCGGGTTATAACCATATCGTTCGCTCTCCCGGTCCTCAGCCTAGTGTAGCCTCAGCCTTATGAATACTTCGATCTATTTTCGTTTCTTCCATTATCCTTTTATATCGGAAAACGGTGTAAATCAAATAAACATGAAGTGTTTTCGAGCAAACAACCTATTATTATACTAGCTTTGAATGTATTTGGGTTAGTGCACGATGAAGCTTGGTTGTTGACTTTTAGGTTTTGATAACGATATCGCAGTTTAATTTGAGTCTTATGCTAACGGGATAAGAGCTGTTTACAATTTTGACGCGTCAATGAACCGAATTGTAAAGATGGTTGATGAAAAATGCAGTGAATTCATTTAACGCATCTGTGTTGTAATACCTACTTTATGTTGAGTTTTTAAACATTTGCTTATCTTTGACTCTCGTAGTAGTCGTTTAACTGTCACTTAATTTTGAACAATATGAAGATGAAATAAGGTTTATTTTTCTCTATACTGGTTTAAGGATTGATTGCTTCAGCATAATAGATAATACACCTTTCTTTTACATACTGATTGCACGTGTTGTCATCAGAGATTGTATTTCGCTTGCAAGCATGGAATATATTATGTATTTCTAAGAATAACAGTGTAAACTTTATAACGTCACTCGATTTAACGACAAACTCCTCAAAACGTCGAATTTGCTTGACTTTATTGGGCTACCTTGTTTTCTATCCGCTCTACCGTGTCACTCTATTTAACGTCCTCTCTCTATAACGTCGATTAATGCTCAGTCCCTTGAATGTCGTTATAATGTATAGATTTTTCACTGTAATTGAGTGAAGTCTAGTGGTTAAAGAATTAATGTCTAGTGGTTTTAAAATGACATTTCCATACTAAACGTCACAACAACAAAAACACTGTTCAACGAGCCTGTTATTAGTAAGGGGGTTAGACTCTAGTTCGTTAGTGTGATATATAAAAAGAAAAATAACTTATTGAATGTAGTTGATAATTTTGTTGAAAAATAGCATGCTTGAATGAATATCATTGTCCGATAAAGAAAAATAAAATCGTGCACGTCATGTTGTCGATCGATGTAATTGAGCCATGATAGACGACAACTTATTCACTCTTTTTTATCTTTTTCTTTCCATATCTGTATCTCTAGCTCACAAGAGATAGCTGGCAAGAAGAGAAACTAAATTCTTTCATGCCCGTTTTCACCATCAATCCCAAATTTTTAAGTAACCCCTATGAAAACAAAATGCCTGTTATGTGTTACCAAAGGGGTCACTTAAAAATTAGGGATTGAACGTGAAAACGGGCATCCGGGAGTTGTTTTTTAGGTGCCGAACAGCGAACTCATCCGAATTAATCTTTCTTCCATTGATCTCAAAACGAATTTATTAGATTATGTAAAATTCGCAAATTTTTACAGGGTTATCCAAAGTACTGTCTTAGACACCAGTCTAAATTGACTGTAAAATAGTTTAAGACACGCAAAGACCTGAAAATAGACATTATTTTTGTCACGGTATACAAAACAAATTGTGTTTTAGTTATGCATAGATCATTACAACATTCCTAAACGATAAAGTTGTTATGTACTGTCGATAGCACAAGCATCAAGCAAAACAACGATCTACAATGTATTTTGAACTTTATATCTTTAAAATAAGGTGCAAACTCAATCAAATAACATTCTTCATTAGTGGTACGTGGGTGTGTTTTCAATTGTGCTTAATTGATATTAACATAAGATTGATTTCATGAGATTGTCAAACATGAATGATATTTGGCTTATCAGTTATCTTTGAGTCATTCTAACGATTTGTTTATCGTTTGACATGAAATACAAAGTAATTTGTTTATAATAAATCGTAGATACTTACTTTACTTACCTATAATACTCGTAACATTATGTCGTTAAATTATTATCTTTTTGTATACTAATTGTGTTATTTTTGTTACAGTTCTTCAACCACGTCCTAATCCTCGGCAAAGAAGAAAAAGAGCTGTTAATCTTCTCCAAAGTATACGAGCTTATCTACGAGCTTTACCAGTGCTGTCCTGCCCTACTTCTGTCAGTACTACCACAGCTGGAGTGCAAACTCAAGTCCGCACAGTTCCAAGAGAGACTCAGCGGCGTCGCCTTACTAGCTAGGATGTTCTCAGAGCCCGGGTCAGAACTCGCCAAACAGTACCCGGGCCTCTGGCGAGCGTTCCTGGGAAGATTCAACGACCTATCTGTACCCATTAGAATCAAATGCGTGCAATACTGCATGCACTTTCTAGTACACCACCCGGATTTGAGGAAAGATATAACGGAAACACTCAAGATGAGACAGCACGATGCGCATGAGCAAGTGCGCTATGAAGTGGTCATGGCTATAATAGCGACGGCGCAGAAAGACTTCCAAGCAGTCGCCGAGTCGGAAGACCTGTTACACTTCGTCAGAGAAAGAACACTTGATAAGAAATTCAAAATTAGAAAAGAGGCCATGTCGGGACTGGCGATGATATACAAAAAGTTTCTGACAGAAGAAAGCGTGCCTCCAGCGACAGAAATAGCAGTGCGGTGGATCAAAGACAAAATCCTTCATGGATACTACATGACGGCATTAGAAGACCGGCTGCTAGTAGAACGGTTACTAAACACCTCACTGGTTCCGTACACATTACCCGCCTCTGTGCGGATGAAGAAGCTATATTACCTTATGTCAAATGTCGACGATAACGCGACAAAAGCGTTCATTGAACTCCAAAAACACCAATTGGCCGTTCGACGCACGGTGGCAGAGTGGATAGAGCTGCATAGGAAACCTCCCACGCCGGCCGTACAAAAGAAAATGATCTCTAAAGTGCTGCACATAAGCTCCAAATTCCTGCCGGAGTCGGTAAAGGCGCAAGAGTTCCTGAACAAATTTTCGTTACATATGAAGCAAGCTCCTGAACTGTTGCAAGGAATGGAGACTATTCTGAACCCTAACGTGAGCTGCGAAGTGTGCGTACGCACTACTGTGAGTATCTATAGTATTTTTATAGTCATAAAAACGTATTTATTAGTAATAAGTAGGCTTTCAAAGAGTCGCGTACACGTTCCAACCCTACTAGTTGTATCGGGACTAATATGGGCCAATGCTGCGAAGAAGCAGCGCAAGAAATTCAGTCACTATTAGTAATTTAGTTATGTAATTTCTCGGAATTCGAGTCAGTATAAATAAATGTATTTTCTACCAAAAAAGAAAAAATAAAGAGTTGTGAACGTTTTTAATTTCATGAACGCCATGAATTCCACGATGTGGGGGTTTTCTAGTGACAACAGCTTTATACTTTGAATTCATTAATCATTTTTGTTGCAGTCAAGCGTTCTCAAGAAACTAGGCCAGCCGGTGATGACGAATCTGTATTACAACACGGTTAAGATGCTCTTAGAGCGAGTGAGCTCAGTGATGATCGACCACGAGTCTCTGCTGATACTGGTGGGCTACGTCGACGGAGCTGTCAAAGGCACCGACCAGTCCCTCGCCGAGGAGTGTGGTAAGTCATTGCTGGTGATGAGAATATGGTGATGATGCTGCTAGAGTGAGCTCGGTGATGATCGATCACCAGTCTCTGCTGATACTGGTGGACTACGTCGACGGAGCTGTCAAAGGCACCGACCAGTTCCTCGCTGAGGAGTGTGGTAAGTCATTGCTGGTGATGAGAGTATGGTGAAGATGCTGCTAGAGTGAGCTCGGTGATGATCGATCACCAGTCTCTGCTGATACTGGTGGGCTACGTCGACGGTGCCGTCAAAGGCACCGACCAGTCCCTCGCTGAGGAGTGTGGTAAGTCATTGCTGGTGATGAGAGTATGGTGAAGATGCTGCTAGAGTGAGCTCGGTGATGATCGATCACCAGTCTCTGCTGATACTGGTGGGCTACGTCGACGGTGCCGTCAAATGCACCGACCAGTCCCTCGCTGAGGAGTGTGGTAAGTCATTGCTGGTGATGAGAGTATGGTGAAGATGCTGCTAGAGTGAGCTCGGTGATGATCGATCACCAGTCTCTGCTGATACTGGTGGGCTACGTCGACGGTGCCGTCAAATGCACCGACCAGTCCCTCGCTGAGGAGTGTGGTAAGTCATTGCTGGTGATGAGAGTATGGTGAAGATGCTGCTAGAGTGAGCTCGGTGATGATCGATCACCAGTCTCTGCTGATACTGGTGGGCTACGTCGACGGTGCCGTCAAAGGCACCGACCAGTCCCTCGCCGAGGAGTGTGGTAAGTCATTGCTGGTGATGAAGAAGCTTCAAGAAAAGGAAGCTCTTGGCCTGTATGTCACCTAATGGTAAGTGATGATCAGGCCGAAGGTGGAAGCGAGCTTCACCCAGAATCCTCAACCACGGAGGAACTGGCTATCTTACCTCTAACTGCCGGAACACAACAATGCTGTTAACATTGTTGTTATGGCGACAGATGATGATCGATTTCAAGCCTCTACAAGCTTATTTTATACTTTCTTTTTAAGTGTGTAAAATGAATATTAATTAAATGCAAAAAAAGACGATAACTTTCGTAACAGTCAAACTTTGTTGGATCTTAGGCCAATTTTAAATTTGTTCTTTACCAAAAAAGGAGATACTCCTAATCACAGAGACACTACTAAATCAATACCTACTTCATTTCCAGGCATAGACATAAAGAAATGCGCCGAGCGCGGTCTGAAGCTGTTAGTGATGCTATCATTCGTGTTCCCCGCACATTTCCTGCACGAAGACGTGTTGAACCGGCTGACGAATCTACTGGAGTTGGACGACGAGAGTGTGGCGCCTCATATACTGGCCGCGCTCACGTTCCTAGGAAAATACAGGCCGCTTAGTAAGTTAATTAGTCTTTTTAGTGCCTTTCTATGGTTCTCGCTACACGTAGACGTGTTGATTTTATTACTTACTGCACGAAGACGTGTTGAACCGGCTGACGAATCTACTGGAGTTGGACGACGAGAGTGTGGCGCCTCATATACTGGCCGCGCTCACGTTCCTAGGAAAATACAGGCCGCTTAGTAAGTCATTCAACCTTATTAGTACTTTGTTCTTACTTACTGCACGAAGACGTGTTGAACCGGCTGACGAATCTACTGGAGTTGGACAACGAGAGTGAAGCCTCACATACTGGCCGCGCTCACGTTTCTAGGAAAATACAGGCCGCTCAGTAAGTCATTCAACCTTATTAGTACTTTGTTCTTACTTACTGCACGAAGACGTGTTGAACCGGCTGACGAATCTACTGGAGTTACACGACGAGAGTGAAGCCTCACATACTGGCCGCGCTCACGTTCCTAGGAAAATACAGGCCGCTTAGTAAGTCATTCAACCTTATTAGTTCTTCGTTCTTACTTACTGCACGAAGACGTGTTGAACCGGCTGACGAATCTACTGGAGTTGGACGACGAGAGTGAAGCCTCACAAACTGGCCGCGCTCACGTTCCTAGGAAAATACAGGCCGCTTAGTAAGTCATTCAAACTGATTAGTATTTTGTTACTTACTGCACGAAGACGTGTTGAACCGGCTGACGAATCTACTGGAGTTGGACGACGGGAGTGTGGCGCCTCATACAGTGTGAGTCACGTTAAAGTGTACATATGAAAATAGATGAAACTAGACCTATTTTTATCGAGAAAAAAGAGGTCAAAAAATTTTTGAGATTTTTTTTAAATTTTTTATAGAATTTTTTTTCTTCCAATTACTTATTGTAAAGAAAACCTAATAACTTTTAAACTAAGCGGTATATCCTGATAAAATAAAAACAGTAATATTGCTAAATAATAAGCAATACTAAAAAATACATAAAATACACAAAAAATGCCAACAAATAATAAAAAATGATACTTTTTGAAAAAAATCTGCTTTCAAATTCGTGTTTTTTTGGATTATTTGATAAATTTCTCCAAAAAATGCCCCTATAACAGGTGGTTTTTATTACTTTGTATTATTCTCTATCGTATTATCTTTGTAAAACCAAAAATCTCATGTCTCTATCCCTATCACAACATTTGCTATGATCGTTTGAACTAAGCCTCTCCGGGCGCGCCATTCGACGCTTCATTAACAACGAAACTGAAAATGGCTCTAGATTTGTAATTTTGATAAAGACAAGTTAGATTTCAAATAAAAACAAAAGATTTCGAAGTAAAATAAGCATTTTAGTTAAAATTAAAATTGTCCCTACCTGTAGCGGAGAATAATGTTGTGGCAGGCCTTTGTTCAAACGATCATAGCAAATGTTGTGATAGGGATAGAGACATGAGATTTTTGGTTTCACAAAGGTAATACGATAAAGAATAATACAAAGTAATAAAAACCACCGGTTATAGGGACATTTTTTGGAGAAATTTATCAAATAACCAAAAAAACACGAATTTAAAAGCAGATTTTTTTCAAAAAGTATCATTTTTTATTATTTGTTGGCATTTTTTGTGTATTTTATGTATTTTTTTAGTATTGCTTATTATTTAGCATCATTACTGTTTTTATTTTATCAGGATATACCGCTTAGTTTAAAAGTTATTACGTTTTCTTTACAATAAGTAATTGGAAGAAAAAAAATTCTATAAAAAATTTAAAAAAAATCTAAAAAAAAAATTGACCTCTTTTTTCTCGATAAAAATAGGTCTAGTTTCATCTATTTTCATATGTACACTTTAACGTGACTCACACTGTATACTGGCCGCGCTCACGTTCCTAGGAAAATACAGGCCGCTTAGTAAGTTAATTAGTCTTTTTAGTGCCTTTCTCTGGTTCTCGCTACACGTAGACGTGTTGATTTTATTACTTACTGCACGAAGACGTGTTGAACCGGCTGACGAATCTACTGGAGTTGGACGACGAGAGTGAAGCCTCACATACTGGCCGCGCTCACGTTCCTAGGAAAATACAGGCCGCTCAGTAAGTCATGCAACCTTATTAGTACTTTGTTCTTACTTACTGCACGAAGACGTGTTGAACCGGCTGACGAATCTACTGGAGTTGGACGACGAGAGTGAAGCCTCACATACTGGCCGCGCTCACGTTCCTAGGAAAATACAGGCCGCTTAGTAAGTTAATTAGTCTTTTTAGTGCCTTTCTCTGGTTCTCGCTACACGTAGACGTGTTGATTTTATTACTTACTGCACGAAGACGTGTTGAACCGGCTGACGAATCTACTGGAGTTGGACGACGAGAGTGTAGCCTCACATACTGGCCGCGCTCACGTTCCTAGGAAAATACAGGCCGCTTAGTAAGTCATTCAACCTTATTAGTATTGTTCTTACCTACTGTACGAAGACGTGTTAAACCGGCTGACGAATCTACTGGAGATAGTGTAGCGCCTCATACTGGCCGCGCTCACGTTCCTAGGAAAATACAGGCCGCTTAGTAAGTCATTCAACCTTATTAGTACTTTGTTCTTACTTATTGCACGAAGACGTGTTGAACCGGCTGACGAATCTACTGGAGTTCGACAACGAAAGTGAAGCCTCACATACTGGCCGCGCTCACGTTCCTAGGAAAATACAGGCCGCTTAGTAAGTTAATTAGTCTTTTTAGTGCCTTTCTCTGGTTCTCGCTACACGTAGACGTGTTGATTTTATTACTTACTGCACGAAGACGTGTTGAACCGGCTGACGAATCTACTGGAGTTGGACGACGAGAGTGTAGCCTCACATACTGGCCGCGCTCACGTTCCTAGGAAAATACAGGCCGCTTAGTAAGTCATTCAACCTTATTAGTATTGTTCTTACCTACTGTACGAAGACGTGTTGAACCGGCTGACGAATCTACTGGAGATAGTGTAGCGCCTCATACTGGCCGCGCTCACGTTCCTAGGAAAATACAGGCCGCTTAGTAAGTCATTCAACCTTATTAGTACTTTGTTCTTACTTATTGCACGAAGACGTGTTGAACCGGCTGACGAATCTACTGGAGTTCGACAACGAAAGTGAAGCCTCACATACTGGCCGCGCTCACGTTCCTAGGAAAATACAGGCCGCTTAGTAAGTTAATTAGTCTTTTTAGTGCCTTTCTCTGGTTCTCGCTACACGTAGACGTGTTGATTTTATTACTTACTGCACGAAGACGTGTTGAACCGGCTGACGAATCTACTGGAGTTCGACAACGAAAGTGAAGCCTCACATACTGGCCGCGCTCACGTTCCTTGGAAAATACAGGCCGCTCAGTAAGTATTTAACGTTCGGAAGATTATAATATTAATATACTTTAACATCTCGGTACATATTAGAATTTGGCAGTTGAAACCTTAAATACAGCTACTCTAAAAGTCCGCCGTCAGCCGAGCTAGGATGCGCGCCGTGATAAACTTTATCGACGTCGAAATGTATAGGCAAAAACGATAAAATGGCGTGATAACCGCTTATCGCGGCGCGCATTCTAGGGCTACTGCTCTCTGAATTCTGCTCTGGAAACCTAAATTAGTACTGAATTAACTGTATGGAAATCTTTAGTATACAGCTGGATTATAGCTTAGGTCGATTCAAAAGTCACAAAGGGGCTACTTTTTGCATAGAAATGCAATAAGTATTTTGACATGTCATTTTATTTTCAGGCGACGCATGTCCAGCGCTGTTCCCGAAACTAATCACACTTTGCAAAGCGTACGCGGAGGTCGGCACGCCCAAACAAGCCAAGAATGCTGTCAGGTATGTCGGTGTTTTCTCTTCTACCTATCTTTTAGGATTTAGCACGTTAAAAGGAAACTAGAAGAATTAATTTTGTGGAAGGAACTACACTGGTCATTACAAAAATCGACCCTCCTGCGACAAGCACTTTCAAACGTATGCATCCCCACTTCCCACTAATATTGGCACCATTTAAAAGCCTAGTTCTAAACTTCATTTCATTAAAGGAAAGGTTTTTACCCCAAAAATGTGTCTGTAGAAGAAGAGAGCAGAGTCACTTCTTCAAAAAATAGATAGTTACGCTTGAGCCAACTTTGATGGCTATAAAACTGTTAAGTTGGGATTAATCGCTATCAATCTGTTAAAGAGGACACGTGAGATCATTATTTGGTTTTATAACCATAAAAATTGGTCTAATTGATCCCAGAGGTGAGCCCAAAGTGAGGTCTTTTTTTTAAGTCACATTTATTGTATATGTTAATCGTTTAAATCGTTTATTAAGAAATTAAATGTGTTTTTCTTTAAGGATATTTATTGGGCTTTCAAATAACTCCAATATTTTTGGGGTACCATGATTGTGTCAGTAGAAACGAGTTTTCCTGTAAAACGTAGGTGGGCCGATTTTTGTGATGACCAGTATATTTCTAAAAAGAATTAGCTAAAGAACCAGTTTCTAAACCTATGTAAATATTTAATTGACTAGTTTTCAAAAGCTACTGGGTCCACAAAGCTATAACTCATACCCAATTCCATCCCAGGTGCCTATTCGTGAACGTACCAGAGCAACGGACGCAGATCTTCACGGAGATCCTGGAGACGCTGAAGGCCACGCTGAGCCCGCACTCGGAACACTACCGCACCGCCATCGTCACGCTGGGCCACGTGGCGCACAACCTGCCCGACAACTTCCCCGTGCACATCAAGAACATCGTCTCCAGGAAGGTAGGATACTTCCACAAGAATCTGACAGCCTGGTACCTCCGTCAAACTCAACTAGGCAGTTGCTACGGTATCTTAGTCCCAAGTGGACCACCTGTTCCAAGAATGTCGTCTCTAGGAAGGTAGGGACACTGAGGCACACGGCCGTAATGTTGCCTCCACCTGCTCCCAATATATGACAGCCTGGTAGTCACAACCTCCCCGTGCACATCAAGAACATCGTCTCTAGGAAGGTCGGGATCCTCAGACGAACAGCTACCACCAGAACCCTATAGTTTAGGCTCCACCTCCTCCCAGCTTCGTATAGCCTGGTCAAACCGAACCAGGCAGCTGCTAAAATATCCAGGTCCCAGTCTCCCAGATGAATCCAACCAGGTAGCTGCTGCGGTTTTTAGGTCCCAGGTGGATTCCTAGATCAGTCAAGGTCTAGTCACCATGATGACTCCCGAGAGACTGTCGTCACTGCGCTCCCGACACGACTTTTATACACGTGCTGGCGTCGAGTATCAGCAGGGTTGAGATGATCAGAGCTACTCTACTGTCTGGGTCGAATCAAGCAGGGCGAATTAGCGTTGGGGTCGCATTTTCCTGGCAGGTTATTTATAGGGCAGGGCTGCTTAGCAGTTGGGTTGCATCGAAAGTCCTAAGTAAATGGTTTAGAGCAGTAGACGCAGATCTTCACGGAGATCCTGGAGACGCTGAAGGCCACGCTGAGCCCGCACTCGGAGCACTACCGCACCGCCATCGTCACGCTGGGCCACGTGGCGCACAACCTGCCCGACAACTTCCCCGTGCACATCAAGAACATCGTCTCCAGGAAGGTAGGGACACTGCCACCAGAGTCTGTCAGCCTGGTACATCATCCAAACTTAACTATCGTATCTAGGCCCCAAATGGACCCTAACTAGGCAGCTGCTGTCCCACCTGTGACAAAAATATCGTCTCCAAGAAGGTAGGGACCCTCAAACACAGGGTGCTGCCACCTGCTACTAGCTCCTGACAGCCTGGTAGTCACAACTTGTCAACTTGCCTCATGCATGTAGAACATCGTCTCCAGGAAGGTAGGGACACTACCGCTAGAGTCTGACAGCCTGGTACCTCCGTCAAACTCAACTAGGCAGATGCAGCGGTATCTAGGTCCCACCTGTGCCAAAAACATCGTCTCTAGGAAAGTAGGGACACTGAGGCACACGGCTGTAATGTTGCCTCCACCTGCTTCCAATATATGACAGCCTGGTAGTCACAACTTCCCCGTGCACATCAAGAACATCGTCTCCAGGAAGGTAGGGAGTTTTATTTAATGTAGCATCCACCTGCTCACAATATCTGGTACTTACACACAACTTGCCTTTCCCTTGCACATCAAGAACATCGTCTCCAGGAAGGTAGGCACACTGCCACTAGAGTCTGACAGCCTGGTAACTCAGTGAAACTCAACTAGGCAGCTGCTACGGTATCTAGATCCCTCGTGGGCCACCTGTTCCAAGAATATCGTCTTCAGGAAGGTAGGGACATCAATATACGATGCTGCTACCTGCTGCTAGTTCCTGACAGCCTGGTAGTCACAATTTGCCAACTTGCCCCATGCATGTAAAATATCGTCTCCAGGAAGGTAGGGACATCGAGATATGATGCTGCCACCTGCTATTAGCTCCTAACAGCCTGGTAGCCACAACTTGCCAACTTGCCCCATGCATATCTAGGCCCCAAAAAGATACCTTGATCAGTCACATTTTTCTTTTTATTTTCTAAACCGTATTATTTTATCTTACAGATAGTAAAAGAGCTCCTAGTTCGCGAAGGGGGCGGCGGCCCAAACGCGCCCCAAGGCGACTGGTGCAAAGAGGAGGACCTACCAGAAGAAACCCGCTGCAAACTAGAAGGACTCAAGTGCATGGCGCGATGGTTGCTCGGCTTGAAGAAGGACGAGCTATCAGCACAGAAGACTTTCAGGATGCTAAACGCGTTTATAGTTCACAAGGGCGACTTGTTGCAAGTAAGTTTTGTGAATTGATGTTAGAGGCAGCCGACAGCATTAAGGATTAGCAGAGAAGTGAGAAGAAATACTGCCGATGTAGGATAAAGTTTCACTAGCAATAGACGTGATGACAACACCGATCAACGTGTTCCTACCTACTTACTTTAAATTTAATAACTGGTGTCATTTTTCAGGATCTTTGGCATTTTAAGACTGTCATTGTCCCTACTGATTGTAAGGCGGTCATATTATGACTGACGGCCTAATGCTACCGTGGATTTGCCAGTAGTTAAATATTCAACTGCGGTCTCCAGCTTCGAATGAGAATGATGATGTTTAAAAAAGTCCACTCTATTGCCTCAACATTCCCATTAAAATTAGCTGTGTCACACTGTGATTTTGAAATAACACACGAATGTAAATTCTTATTTTTTGGTGTAACTTATTATGTATCTTAGAAGTCTTGATACGAACGGTGAAGGGGTCGGACTGGCCGACTCGTGATCCGGGGAACGCAGGTTTGAATCCCGTTACCGCTCGACTATTGTGGTGAGCCCACTCGTGACACAAGCATATTTAGCTTAGTACGAGGGGCTAACGAGACTATTAGGCTAAGAACTCATGGCGCGATTTTTACCCGCGCCCGCGGCGGTTGCGAGCCCGCAGCTTCTGTAGAATGCAGATACTTATGTAAGAACTAATGCACAACTCACGACGCGGTGTTCGCCCGCAGCGGGCGCGGTTGTAATCGGGTCGCCCGATCGGCGGGCGACCATTTTGTACTTAAAATAACCGCGCAAATAACCGCTCCCGTGAGTTTTGAAATAAAACCGCAATTCCACAACCGCCGCGGGCGCGGGTGAAAATCGCGCCGTGAGTTCTTAACCTTAGTAATTTGTGCAATACAAATGACTAATAATCTTAAAAAAAAAAAAAAATAGAAATTTAAACAGTTTTTTCCAAATCACAGTTAGTCACAGCATCAAATAAGGCTCTATGTCAACAGCGGACAGCCGAGGCTAGTTGTAAGCCGACATTTGTGTTCACAGCAAAACCAGCTGTCGAAAGCGGAGATGGCACATCTGCGGCTGGCAGCCGGCGCGGCCATGCTGAAGATTTGCGAGCAGAAGGGCGTCGGCGACCAGTTCACGGCGGAACAGTTTTATAACCTGTCGCATTTGATGATTGTGAGTTTACTATAAAATAGATAGTTCTTATAACTGTTTTTTTCTAGAGTTATCTGGAAGAGGTTCATTTCTAGAGTACGGTCGCCGAGCACGTACAATTTCGTCCAATGACCTCGAGCTACCCATTCTTATCGCTCGCGCGTAATTATATTGCTGTCGCACTCGCACACTCACTGCGGCCGCCCGTCGCACAGTCGCGACAGCAATATGATTGCGCGCGAGCGATAAGGATGGGTAGCTTGGGATGGGATCATTGAACGAAATTCTACGTGCTCGGCGACCGGACTTTAGCGATAAAACCAACTCAATCGTAATATTCAATGTTTCTTTTCACTGTCAGTTGTTGAACTTGATACTATAAAGAGATCATCACTATCATTAGCATTAATTGAGATTAATTTTATTTCAGGATGAAGTACCACAAGTGAGAGAATTATTCGCAACAAAATTACACAAAGGACTTTCAAAGGTAAAAATCGTTCATCACAATTTTTAGTTATACACTTGAAGTATTTAAAAAACAATATTTGAAAAGAGCATCATCCTATTACCGCGCTCATTTAGACATAATAACATACTTGCTATGTATCATAGCACAGTTTGCTCACACATTTCTTGTATAGAAGCACCCTTTTAATTAATCCTCCTAAGGCATTTCCAAATAGTACCTACCCATGGTACGGGATTCATTAATTAAATATTTATTCTCTTTAGGGCATCCCCAACAAGTGCCTACCACTAGACTTCATGGGGATGTACGCGTTAGCGGGACGAGAGCCCGACCGCCGCATCCGCTCCGTCATCCGCCAGTTCATGTTGGCGGACGTGGTGCGACGCCGCGAGTACATCCGCAACATCACGGTCGGCACCAAAGGTGAGTCCTGCCTAGCCTAGACTTCATGGGGATGCTAGACTTCATGTGGATGCTAGACTTCATGGGGATGTACTAGCGGCCGCGAGCCCGACCGCCGCATCCGCTCCGTCATCCGCCAGTTCATGTTGGCGGACGTGGTGCGACGCCGCGAGTACATCCGCAACATCACGGTCGGCACCAAAGGTGAGTCCTGCCTAGCCTAGACTTCATGGGGATGCTAGACTTCATGTGGATGCTAGACTTCATGGGGATGTACTAGCGGCCGCGAGCCCGACCGCCGCATCCGCTCCGTCATCCGCCAGTTCATGTTGGCGGACGTGGTGCGACGCCGCGAGTACATCCGCAACATCACGGTCGGCACCAAAGGTGAGTCCTGCCTAGCCTAGACTTCATGGGGATGCTAGACTTCATGTGGATGCTAGACTTCATGGGGATGTACTAGCGGCCGCGAGCCCGACCGCCGCATCCGCTCCGTCATCCGCCAGTTCATGTTGGCGGACGTGGTGCGACGCCGCGAGTACATCCGCAACATCACGGTCGGCACCAAAGGTGAGTCCTGCCTAGCCTAGACTTCATGGGGATGCTAGACTTCATGTGGATGCTAGACTTCATGGGGATGTACTAGCGGCCGCGAGCCCGACCGCCGCATCCGCTCCGTCATCCGCCAGTTCATGTTGGCGGACGTGGTGCGACGCCGCGAGTACATCCGCAACATCACGGTCGGCACCAAAGGTGAGTCCTGCCTAGCCTAGACTTCATGGGGATGCTAGACTTCATGTGGATGCTAGACTTCATGGGGATGTACTAGCGGCCGCGAGCCCGACCGCCGCATCCGCTCCGTCATCCGCCAGTTCATGTTGGCGGACGTGGTGCGACGCCGCGAGTACATCCGCAACATCACGGTCGGCACCAAAGGTGAGTCCTGCCTAGCCTAGACTTCATGGGGATGCTAGACTTCATGTGGATGCTAGACTTCATGGGGATGTACTAGCGGCCGCGAGCCCGACCGCCGCATCCGCTCCGTCATCCGCCAGTTCATGTTGGCGGACGTGGTGCGACGCCGCGAGTACATCCGCAACATCACGGTCGGCACCAAAGGTGAGTCCTGCCTAGCCTAGACTTCATGGGGATGCTAGACTTCATGTGGATGCTAGACTTCATGGGGATGTACTAGCGGCCGCGAGCCCGACCGCCGCATCCGCTCCGTCATCCGCCAGTTCATGTTGGCGGACGTGGTGCGACGCCGCGAGTACATCCGCAACATCACGGTCGGCACCAAAGGTGAGTCCTGGCCTAGCCTAGACTTCATGGGGATGTTAGACTTCATAGAGATGCTAGACTTCATGGGGATGCTAGACTTCATAGAGATGCTAGACTTCATGGGGATGCTAGACTTCATAGAGATGCTAGACTTCATGGGGATGCTAGACTTCATAGAGATGCTAGACTTCATGGGGATGCTAGACTTCATAGAGATGCTAGACTTCATGGGGATGCTAGACTTCATGGGGATGCTAGACTTCATAGAGATGCTAGACTTCATGGGGATGCTAGACTTCATAGAGATGCTAGACTTCATGGGGATGCTAGACTTCATAGAGATGCTAGACTTCATGGGGATGCTAGACTTCATGGGGATGCTAGACTTCATAGAGATGCTAGACTTCATGGGGATGCTAGACTTCATGGGGATGTACTAGCGACGAGAGCCCGACCGCCGCATCCGCTCCGTCATCCGCCAGTTCATGTTGGCGGACGTGGTGCGACGCCGCGAGTACATCCGCAACATCACCGTCGGCACCAAAGGTGAGTCCTGGCCTGGCCTAGACTTCAAGGGGATGTTAGACTTCATGGGCATATTAGACTTCATGGGCATGGACTTCATATGGGCATGTACGCGCTTGCGGGCCGTTGGCACTAAGGTCCAGAACAGACGGTGAAACGCAACTGCAACGAAACTGCAACTGCTAGTTACTTTTGAGTTGCATCTAAGTTTCTGCCATAGCGTCCGTTGAGAGACCACACATGACGCGACCAGTTTGAAACTCTCAGTTTCAGTTTCATTCATAAGAATCATCAGAAAGTTGCAGTTTCGTTGCAGTTGCGTTTCACCGTCTGTTCTGGGCCTAAAGGTAAGGTTTGTTTCATGGTAAATAGTGATGTTTCAGGTATGCTTATTTAGGAAGTTATCAACGAAGTCAGAATCATTGTAGCGATGCACAATTGTTATACATTTTAAGATTGTTTTTGTCATTGTCGGCATTAGTCTTAAAGTTATTTTTATTTAACACTAGCTGACCCGGCGAACTTCGTACCGCCTTAGCGTAGAGATTTTCTTTATATTTTTTTCCGTAAAAACCTTGTACAGAGTATTAGAAAACTACAAAAAAAAAATCAGCCAAATCGGTCAAGCCGTTTTCATGCTATGTCGTGACAACGGAAAACGGGTTTCATTTTTATATATATAGATTAAATGGACATTCGATGATAACTGTATAAATAATATAATCTCATATCAACCATAACTTATTACAATATACTGCTGTAATTTTCTTACATACCAAAGTAAATGCTTACTTAGTGAACTAATACTCCTAGAATTAATTAGAGATATCCTAATGGGAAGTAGCGAGTTATTCCCAATACAAGTGTCTCTGACTACTTACCGGGAAGACTCGGTAATAACTCTGTACAAGTATATTTGGAAATAAATGAATTTTTATTTATTTATTTTATTTATTTATTCATAACCACGTGACGCGTAAAATTTGAACTTGGCCGTTTTTTTTTCAATCGTTTATATCATTTCCAGTGGAGCGCGCAGTATCGCAGCTGCCGCACATCCTGCCCGACTACATGCTGGTGTTCGCGGTGCCGGTACTGACGCACGACCCGGCGTTCACGGCGTACGACAACGTCGCTCAGCTCAAGGTAATGTGCTCAACTTGGCCGGGGACACTGCTGTGCGCGTTTTTCGATTTGTTATTTTTAGAGCTGATGATCGAGATGTACTAGTCGTTTATAATGATACCTAATACATTTGAAGTAGTCATTTCACATCTTCCGTGAATTTCGTAAGTATACAAACATCGGGCCTCCTCAACCCATCTGTCAGCGCTCCCTATGCCAGACAGTTCTGGGAGGCCTTAATCAATCAAAATCAAAATCAAAAATATTTATTCAGTTTAGACCACAAGTGGCACTTATGAACGTCAATAGAAAATAATAAAAAAAGAAAAGGTAGCCCTTATGGGGCACTTTACATGTCTCCTTATCTTTTGGGCCCTACCAGCGCTTCGAGACAAACATATGGCAAGTGCTGAGAAGAAACGCCGGAACAAACTCAGTCACCACTTATTGCCAGGAATTTTATAAGTTATCTAACGGTAAGAATAGTCAAATTTAAGTACATCAAATATGTGCAGACTGAACTGACCACGCATCCTTGTCATCAATATAGTCTCGAACCTTGTAGTACCCTTTGGACATAAGGGTATTTTTTATATGTATCTTAAATTTGTTTATTGGCAATTCGACAAGGTTGTGTGGTATTTTGTTAAATATGGTAATACATTTCCCCAAGAATGAATTACCTATCTTATGCAACCTAAATGATGGAACAGCAAGTTTATTTTTATGTCTCGTGTTAAATGAGTGGACGTCACTTTTCTTAGTAAATAAATGTATATGTTTACGGACATACATAATGTTATCAAATATGTATTGCGAAGCCACAGTCAATATATTGATTTCTTTAAAAACTTCTCTAATATGTCCTGTAACCCAAATCGAATGGAAAAGAGAGGGGCGTCCTGTCAGCCAAAACCAATGAACTGGACGATCATCATCCTCGATGATAAAATTAGCTAAGTCTTTCATTAAACGTAACCTTTTCATCCAGGTGATGAAGCAATGCCTGTGGTTCATCCAGGAACTTCGTTAGTTAACACTATAATTAAACCATAACCTTTCCATCCAGGTGGTAAAGTTTGCCTGTGGCTTATCCTGGAACTTCGGTAGTTAACTGTTTGATTAAAAGCCATAGCAGACTTATCAACCTTTCCGGCTTGATAAGTGTGCTACGTCATTAAACTCAACATTTCCATCCAGGTGGTGAAGCAATGCCTCTGGTTCATCCTGGAGCCGCTCATCACGCGCAACGACTTCTACTGCTACGGCTTCTACAAGAGCCTGGTGGAGCGGATGAAGAACCACAAGGACGCTCTTAACGAGACGGACGACGCTGTTAACTATGTAAGTATATGATTAATTACTTAATTACAATGAGAATTTGTCCTTTTTGGCAGACAGAGAGAACGTTTATTAGCTATACGTTTAAAGAAGTTGTTTTCTCATCAGTCCGACAGTTTTGACAGTTCCAACTTCTTGCTAGACAATTGTACGAGGCTGCTACCCAGCTGCCAAAGCCACGATGACCCAAACTTCATGATGCACCAACATTCTAACCTATATTGTGAGCATACGCTGACAAATTTTCAGCTTTTATAAAATGTCGTCGGTCTAGCACTGGCTCTTAGTCTATAGGGGAAAGGGGGTCAAGAAACAGTGTGAATAACATGCCTATTAAAATATTTACACGCATTTTGAGCAACCTCACGTGAGATTAAAGGGAGTGGTAATGGGTAGAGTCAACCCTCACGATATCTTATTTAGCGCAGACCATCGATTTTTAGTTAGCCGATAGTTGAGCCCGATTTCAATTGTATGAAAAATCGGCCAAATCAAATCGGTGTAATGTGCGCACTTCCATACATACCCATACTGATCAACTACCCGATTAAACTATCGGCCGACGAAAAATCGTCGGTCTGCGCCTAGGCTAAGAGGGGTTCCAAAAATCGCGTAAATCTGACGTAATTAATGGACGCCCCCTTACTGTCCACAAAATTAATTGTACCATAATTATTAATAACAATTTTTTTCCGCAGAAACTGTGGGCGGTATGCGACCTGGCGATGTCGGTGATCTGGGTGCGCTCGTCGAGCTTCGAACTGGGAGACTTCTTATCGGACGCTCGCATCCCTACTATGTACTTCGCGCCGCAGTCAGAGTACTTCGTCAATACGCGTGTGTTCCTGCCGCCAGAGCTGCAGGTTAGTTCTAGTCATCATCATCATCATTGCATCATCATCATCAGCTGGGCGCCTTCTTACCGAGTACTACGCGCGTGTTCCTACTGCTCTAGCTGTGGGTTAGTTCTAGTTAACTCATCATTATCATCATCATTTCAGCCAAAGAACGCTCAATATTTCATGCGCAACCTGATACGGCGACCAGTATCTAGCATTCCTGCTTCTTTTATTAGGTCATCTACCCACCTTGTAGGTGAACGTCTCACTAGACCAGAGCCCCGATTACGGTAATTTTTAACGTCTCCAATCCAGACGCGTTTCTGATTCTGCAATACGATTGGTCAAAACAGCTGACGTACGCCAGCGTAAACAGCGTACGTCAGCTGTTTTGACCTATCGTATCGCAGAATCGATGAAGCGTGTCTGGATTGTAGACGTTAAAAGTTACCATAATCGGGGCTCAGTAGTCCTGCTAACTGAAATCTTGTATAGGGTTCGCATTCAGGGAATCATTGTCACTACCCGATTAGGGACGGCTTTTAAAAAGCGCATAATATAACAACCCTACAACCCCCAGTATAACAACCTTACAAGTGCTTCGGGATAATAAATGGGCCAGTTCTGAGAAGAAGCAACACAAGAAACTGTATCAACTCAAAAGAAAGGCTGATGTTTGAAGGGTTTACGCTATAAACTGTTATTGGAGGCTGACAAAAGTACCCGAGTTTCTTGCGATGCTTCTTCGCAGCATGAGTAGTGCTTTTTAACCCTTAATAAGGCTATGGGAATATAGCTCTCACCTTAAATTCAACCTTAAACCCTTGTCTTAAGGTCTAAAAACAATGAAAAATTTCGACTTAGTAAGGTTTAAGTCTACTTGCAAAATTAAAATGAGATTTATAAAATACTAGCTGTGCTCGCGACTTCGTACGCGTGAAAACCCGTTTTCGCAACATTTTTCATTTTTGCTCTGCGCCTATAACTCGCAGCGTAATGGTATATAGCTATAGCCTTCCTCAATAAATGGGCTATCTAACACTGAAAGAATTTTTCAAATTGGACCAGTAGTTCCGGAGATTAGCGCGTTCAAGTAAACAAACAAACAAACTCTTCAGCTTTATAATATTAGTATAGATTAATGGTGTAATATTCAGTTCCAGCCGAAGCGGACACCTACAACGACAGAGGTGCCGGCGCCGCGCGGCAAGAAGCGCCCGCGCGCCTCTCCTGCCGATGAATCTAGCGTCGACGCCGAGGTAAGAAAAACCATTAATCGGTCAAAACCACTTTTGACCGATGTCTCTGGTCAAAAGCACTTTTGACTGCAAAAAATCAGTCTAAAATGTTTCCGCCTGATTTAAAATTATACCAATCAGTCGAAATTCATGTAAAATTATGATTAGTGAAAAATACTTATTCCTTGGTGTAAATATTAAAGTTTAACAATAAATTGTAGGCTTTAATCTTATTATGTTTGAAACTAATTTTGATTTATCACTTCATAAAACATTTAATAAACATACAATTACTATTCACTCGCATATCTGTTGTAGAAATATTAGTAGTATCAGGCCTGTTCATCTCCGCGAGTTTACATCGAAAACAAAACACGCACGATTGCCCCCTACAGGAGTACTATTCGACAAGGCCTCACATACGAGCGAACTTTGACTCACGCACGCGTATTCTTGTGTATGATGGAAAAAAATAAAGAAAATGGTGTACTAAATACTGTGCAGTATTTAACTGCCTAAATAATAATAAAAACACAGAATGTACTTTTTTAAGTTGCCTGAAGACACTGAGAGGTAAATAAGTAGTTAATATTATTCATGATAATTCATGCTATATCATGTATTTCCTCCGCCATTTTCCGCAGTTTGGCACCTCACGTCACATCATTTTACCGAAGTCAGCCCTATAGCTTCGGCGCAGTGCCGATCACTGACGTTTGTCAAAAAAATGGTGCTTGACTCTTGAGACAGGCTAAATTACACCATATTGTTAATAACATTGAGCATAATTTTTTTAAATACCTTCGCGAAGTAAAACTTCTGTACGTAGTACTTATTATTATTCTGTGGTAGTATTAGTAATTGTAAGCTTAAAGCATGTGTCCCACTCCTGTCTGTCCCTGTAACGTCCCGTGATGTTGTTCCAAGCTCTCCTCTGGACGCTCAGGAAGTATCGATATTGAGGTAACATTAGTTATTCTTTTTGTCTCTTTGACAGTACACTCAATTTAATTTTACAGCGCTAGAATGAAATGTTTTTGTAAAAAAGATATCTTATAAATAATTACTGGTTAATTGTCTACCTATACTGTATTATAACTACCAATTTCATAGAATATCTGGAATATTTCTGATACCATCAGTATGTTTTGCGCTTGGACGAATAAACCACTGGACACGAAACCTACAAGATTTCTAAGGAAACACGATCAACCACTTTTTGCGGGGGGAGAGGTTTGACAATTGTCAAATGATGACATTTAGTGCTGGGAAAAGATCGTAAATTTTTATCGATAGTTATGTAAATGAATGAATGAATGAACCTAACGAGATAAATGAATTATGGATTGATTTAATATTGAAAGTTTCTTTAATTGAAAGACTATAATTAATTATTGTATCGTGTTTATTATAGTGCCATTGGTAAATCATAGGTACAAATAATATTACAAATTATTCATATAGGTAGGTAACTAGGTGAAATATTTTTTTGCTGTGTTATCATTATCAAATTCGTAAAACAATAAACAAGTAATATTCTGTTACGATCGACTGCTAACTAGCTTTTGGTCTCAACAAAAAATGTTATAATCTGTCTCACGTCACGGACAAAAGTTTCATCAATAGCCTATTTCTATACATTTCATGAAACACAATTTGATAACATTATGACAATGTATTGCTTTGTAGCGCTTGCAGTACGGATGCACTATCTGAGATTATTTAATTCTTATCTAATGTTGTTGATATTCTTATGTTTAGGTCATTCGAGAAGACACCTCCCAGTACTTATTTCGGTTTTGAAGACGTCGGTATATCCTAACTTCATTGATTCCAGAGCAATTTCGCGTTTCCGCTGAAAGCTGGATATTATCTTTGGTCGAAGATGTGTACACAGGGTACCTATCCTGTTGATGAGGGGTATTTCTTTTAGGGTTTTGTGCAGAATCGCGGAATATCCTGTCTCCTTGTTTTGCTTTCATAGATCGTTTCCTTTAAGTCTTAGAGTGGGTGCTTGTGCTTCCTCCTGAATAATGAGGTCTAAATGTCTGAGATTCAGAAAGAAGTCAAGTGATGCCGATAAAGTGGTTCTCATACAACCCGTGGCCGCTATGCTTGCTAGGCACTATGCATGTTGTCGATATGACTCGCCCAGTTCAATTTGTTGTCAAGGGAGATGCTCAGATATTTCACCTGTGTTGGTTTTGTTTTGAAGAGTTCAGTGGCCTAATTTACGTATGTTCAGAAGTCGTCCCATTGAAAAACAGTTGATGACAGGATGGACCAAATCAAGTTCCAACCACCCCGGTATTTCAGTAAACGTGACGGATGACACAGATCTAAAAGGTTCCACCTCGGTATTGCATACCGAAAATAAAACCTGTTAATAAAATAAAAAATAATAATATGTAATCGTAGTCATTTGGCGTATTTTTGTGATGATATTATTAATATTTAGATGCAATGAAAAGTTTAAATGTAAAATAAAATAAAGTTTCAGTTTGTTTGGTATATCGATAAACTTATCGACATTTTTCAAGCCCTTTACGTCATAAAAAATGAGATGTGAATGAATGAATGAAACCTATAATCCAACCAAATTAAATATGCTACATGTTTTAAGCATTTACATGTACAATGAGTACTTTTTAAAATGACGTAATCATATTTTGTTTACATATCAAATTTTATTTATTTTACGAAAAAATAGCTACTATAATAGATTTAAAATGTACTTACGCGTGATAAGAAACATTTCTTGTGTGACCGGAATAATTTTTGCAATAAAGTACGGCGCATTTACCCATTTTTCGTGATATTTTTACTCTTCGAGAGCTCGCGTCATACTGACAAAGTGACAACCTGAAAACATTTACCATGGCTAATTTAGCCTTGGCAAGTGCTAGCGGGGTAAAGACGAAAACGTCACTCGTTACGCGTCCAGTGGTTTATTCGTCCAAGGTTTTGCGCTTTTAAAGTAGTACCGATCTACTAAGTCATGTTAAAGTAAGCCCTAAATCTTCCAAGTTGTACAATAACTCTCGGCTCCGTTTCATTGGCTCCGGAGTCGTCGAGTTTTATGATAGGCCCTGCCCTTCTGGCGGAGAAAGTCCCATATAATATGCGCTAAAAAAAAAGGTCCTAAATCATAAGCAAAATAACTCAGCAAACCGTCTTAATTTTTTTTTGAATTTTCATACTTACGCGTTTTCCCCACAGCCATCAGAAGCGTCTGACACCCAGATCCAACTACCGGGCCTTGAACAACCGCCAGAGACGGATCTAGAGGAGCCTCAGGCGAAACGCACCATCAGCGAGTGAACACCCATGAGCTAAGCTATTCTCCAATAAATGGTATAACAACACAGACAAATACATTTGTTTTCTTACTAGTTTTTACTTTATTGGATTGGGATATGATGCGTCATAATAAAATCTTATCGAGGATTTTGTCGATAAATGTATGGCTTTATCATCTGTCGATAAGTTTTATCGACGATATCTGTCGACAAATGTATGGGCTTAGGGTACAAAATCGATAAAATGCCTCGAAAAGATTATATCATAGCGTATCTTAGCCCTGCTAGAATGGATGGTCAACATTTTCAAAGCAGTTCTTATTATTGAAACTAAATAAAATAGCTCTTCTTATAGCCATCTAGGAGGCAACATTTGAGGGCTCGAGTGTTGTCTAACTAGTTGCTAAAAACTAAAGCTATATTTATAAAAATACTGTAATAAAGATAAGTATTGCCGCGAAAATGTTGATAATATCCTTTTTGTAGATCAGTCTTGTTTCACTACATTTTTAACCGACTTCAAAAAGGAGGAGGTTCTGAATTCGGTTGATTTGTTTTACTACTTTTAAACGTAAAGTAGGTAATATAAAAGATTGCTGAGATCTTGACTTTTCAATACTTTATATTAACTCCAACTTAAATCGTCAACTTGAACACAATATTTTGTAGGTTTACTTTGAGAATAGCATGGCTGAATTATTTATGAGAGACCCTAACGTGACCCGCCATATTAGGCACTGATTATGTGATGTTGCAAACAAACTGGTAGCATTTGTTTATTTATTTATCAAGTGTTTTATCGCGCGCCAGACCATGTATTTATTTCATTGTAAAAACTTTTTCAGTGACTGTACAATCTAATAGTTCGTGAGACCCAAAGCCAATAAGTTCGCAACGCGTCTTTGTTACAATATTCCAATATAAGGTTGTGTTGTCATCTTTTTGGCCACTTTGGGTGTCACGAACTGTTTGACGCTGACTGTACAACGGCTTGTCAATGTGACAGTTAAATTTCAGATTTTGTTAACCCTTTAACGGGCAAGGCAACTTGAAATATTTATCGGTTTTAGACCCAGTTGGAATTCGGTCCACACTATATTATTGCCTTTGCCTTTTAAAGGTTTAACATGTAGCGTTTTCTGAGACTTTCATGATGTAAACGTTTTGTAAGAAATAAATACTTACGATTTCGTGCGCGATGAAGATCCTTAGACAGTAAGAGCGATCTTATTTTGTTGACCAAACTATTCGATATTTAACACCTTCACTATGCAGTTGTGCTACATTTGTGTTCTTGACACAGCAAGGGTTAAATTTTGTAGAATGATATATTTTTAAAACAATTAAATATTCTACAAAATCTGGCTGGAACCATACATAGGAACAAACTAAAGACGTTTCCTTTAGAACATCTCCAGAACACCTATGTTCTTAGGTGTAAAAAGTATTATCATTTATCTAAAAAAGTTTGTATTATCAAAACAGGGTCGCTCAACACAATCGGACAGACAAACACTCCGTCTCGTTGGGTGTAAACCGACCCGAGGTATCAATACGCTTAACATTACGAAGACTGTTCACGTAGCACGGTGCTGGCGTTATCGTAACGAGATTGTAGCGATCTTGACTACTTCTTAACGACTTTCATTCACGTCGCAAAGTATTGCCCATAATTTTAGGCTTTGTGTATTCTAAGAAATGATTTAAAACTTGCTATCAGCACAGAATAATAATAAGTACTACGCTATCAGGCACAAACCACAAATCTCTTCGAATGAGTTGTCAAATAAAGTCATTATGACCACTGAATACCTATTTAAATAGATAGACATTAGAAACGTGTTCGTTAGCTTAATCATTATTTAAACTGTCTTATTTAACTATGGCATAAATGCGTCCTTTGGGCAAGTATCACTTTTGCACCTTTCTTGGATCATAATTTAATCCATTCAGTTGTATGTTTGAGTTTAAACTTTGTCTTTAATATTGGTCAAAAATCTCGCTACGAAACGCCAACGCATCGCCACGATGTATCGTGTTAGCCGATCACATCAAACCATTGGACTTTGACACCACCATCTTTGTAATAAAGATAAAAATCGTTTGAGACGCTGGTTACACTGTAACCACATTTTATTGTATGTACCTATAAGTTTACTTCGTAAGGAATGGTTGAGAGAATACGCATTTAGAATCTTTGGCGTCTTTATAATGTATAAATAAACTTAAACGAAAAAGAACTTTATAAAAATACAATTAAGATGATTATGAGATAATCATGTGGTTATACTTCGTCAGATGTAAACCCAACTATTATTTCTGTTGAATTATGTTTCAATATTAAAATATCCATCTGAATAATTTAATTCACTATTGTGTGCGTTACAAATTCATTTTAAACCAGAATTATCCGCAGTTTTTTTTATTTATTCGTGAAGATTATGCCCAAATCTAGATTGCGTAATTAATTTTCCAATTATAAAATCAGACAAGTCTAAATCGTTTTGAAACTATACTTTTATTGTATGACCTCGTAAATGTTTGTTTAGTGTAATAAAGGGTGTTTCAGTACTGAAAAACAAAAACAAGTATTGAAAGTTATCATTGAGTATCTCATATAATTAATTCAATCTGTTATGCCCTTTTCAAACACTTTTTAACTCACAGCTTCTTTATTTGAGTAAAGAATAATGAATGATGACTAGGCCATTGGCCAATGAGAGATGAGTCTGTATTATAGTTTTTAAATCATAAGTTTTACTATCATAATGTTTGTTTGAAAGTTGTTTTAGTTGTAATTCGAATTCGGCTGGTCGATCCCTTTGTAATTTTATATTGTCTGTATAATTTGGCTCCTTGCCTCGTCGGCATCGGCATTTCCTGATAGTTACGATAGTTGCGTCATTTGCGTACTCATTTCGTTGGCGTTTCATACCAAAGTTGTCACAAATATAGTTCAATTTCTCTCTGATAGTGGCTTAGCTAAGCCCCTCAACAGATAACTGACTTTATCTTAAGAAATATTGCAGTTATAATTCCAGTAATTACATTTGATAGTTAAATCTTAACAAACACAGTCATAAACCATAAAATGGATTATAACAGATCTTACGTATTATTATACAAAAACATCGTGTTTTTTTGCATTTGATTTCATAACAAGTTTGGTATGAAACAATCCAGAGTTAAATCAATTTTAGTTGATAATTGCCATTACGTTTATGTTAAAGTAATTAATTAGTGTGATGTAGGGCTATTAATTTGTAAAATGTTATAAAATGTTAGCTTTCTATAAGTTTTAATGTGCGACTCTTTTTACTTCATAATTTGGAACCGTACCATTTCGGTATGGAGAGAAATATGTTTTATTGGTTTGAGTCTTATTTCGTCGTAATAAAGTTCAATGATGGTGGCAATATACCCACCAGTAGAATGTTTAAACAGCGCTGGGTCCTATTACTTTGAACTATCATGGATTAGTATGACGAGCACCATCTAGTAAAAAGAATCGCACAAGCATCAGCTAAGGTTTATCAAATCGAGCAACCAGATCAAAATGAATTGGTTTATACCACAAAAAGTGCTCGTATTTATTATGTAATTGATTCATTATATTATCACGCAAAGTGTTTTGGTTTTTATTACATTGTCGATTAAAATTGTTTTGTAAGTTTACCAAAAACGTCTGGAGTAAAGTGTGGGGCGTCGGCCGCATCGGCGCAGTGATGATTCTCTGTAGTTATGAGTAGATGAAGATTAGGGCATCTGGATCCAACCATTCAGGATCCAGATACCCTAATCTTCATCTTTTCAACACCGTATATTTTATGATCAGACCTAGATACTAGATTATCTAGACTATTACATATTATCTAGATCATACAATAAAAATCTCTATAATGTATACTCGAATCGAGAGTTTGACAAGCTTACATTCAATTTCACCATCGTCATTTCGTTATTTGATCTACATTCTGCATCGACTCTAAGAATGTAAAGGTTGAACGGATCCAGATACCCTAATCCTCATCTTTTCAACAGCATATACTTATTTTATGATCAGACTACAATAGCATATATTTTATGATCAGACTAGATTAGAAAATTAAAATCTCTTTTTAAATGTATACTTGAATCATGAGTTTTGACTAGCTTGCATTCATTTGTGAGACTTGATCACTTGCTAAAAGAATTCATCTACGATAAGTAGGAGAGCCTCTATGGCACGCAACTCTAGCGAAGCGAGAGCTAGTGAAATTTCAGTGTTCAGCTATTCTGATACGATTAAAGTAAACAAAATATAATAATAAAAAACTAAACATTCAAAGTTTCATATGTATAACAATTCAATTCATTAAATTTTTATTCATATCCGTTCACCCGTTCTAACGTAATTGAGTCAGCTAAATGTTGTTAAAGTACCCTATGTGTTGTTTTAGACTATTTTCTATATTTATGAAATTTCATCCATATAACTATCCGTTTAACTGTAAATGTGTAAAAAAATCATAAAATCATATCTAAACCTTTAGACTTTTATTACGTATATGAAACTGATTAATCTATCTATATATATAAAAATGAAACCCGTTTCGCGTTGTCACGGCATCACGTGTGAACGGCTGAACCGATTTCGATAATTCTTTTTTTTAAATGTTTGTGGAAGTCCAAGGATGGTTCTTACGGAAAAAAATATTAAGAAAATCTCTACGCTAAGGCGGTACGAAGTTCGCCGGGTCAGCTAGTAAGATATAATATCTGGGTATTTGTTAATAGTAATACAATTCAGCTTAAATAAGAGGTTTGTGTTTAGTTAAGTTCTTAATAAAATTGAATACATTAAACTTTTTTTAATTAAATAATTTAGATTTAGCTAAAATGAAACAGTTTATTATTGATTAAACACATTTATTTATCATTTAAAATATTTATAAAACAGTAATTAGGTCTCATTATTTACACAATAATTAAAGTAACACTAGAATAATAATAAGTACCTACAGTACAATCATATTGCTACATTTTTTTCATCACACCATTTCTTTATACATATTACATTTTTTAATGCACATATTTTTTCATGAATAACACAGTTAAATAATTTAGGATTATCTAAACAATAAAGATTGTAAAGAGTATTAAAACTAGGAGCACCTAGATAAGTTACGTCCATTACACTATTTTGATCACATAAATTATGCACCCATTTAATCTTTTCATCTCCTTTCACAAGAATATGTTTACCTTTTAAATAAGGTACGATAATTCTTTGAAACTCTCTGTAGTCAATATGTCCTTCGTTCCACCGATACCCTCTGTTCTTTTCAATCCAGCAAACTTGTCTTTTCTCTTCAACAGTTAATGAATAGAATGGGTATGGAGGCTTGACTAAAAATAGATGGGTATGCTCTTGAGTAGCTATAGCAAATTCTTTTATTATAAATTCATTTCTATTATTTTTAAATCCTTGCAGATCGATGACTATATTGCTATTCATGATATTTTCTTAACGATGTTACTCAAAGGTTTGTATTCGAATATACAATCGTTTAAAATCAAACAATAAGCAGATGTCTGATCTGGTATTTCTTGGTCTGTTTCGATTTCAACTCTCACGTCGATTGAACCTTTTAACGTTTCGTGTTGTCTCGAACAGTCGATAACAATTAAAGGAGCTATGTCTCTAAATTCTTTCAAACTTAACAACGGCTCTGACCGACGTCCGTAATACGACTGTTGAAATCTTGCATACTGATCATATAATAAAGAATACCTATCTTCTGAAAAACTAACATTTAGTCCTTCATACGGATAATATGATGAATTTAAAAACACTCTTACATCACGCACATGACAATGATCAAACTCTGCCATTGACATTGCAACATTATGTTTACGGTTGGTTTGTAAGGCAATGACAACAAATCGTGGTTTCTCTATTTGCGAAGAAGTTTTTATAGACCAAGTATGCTTACGTGTTTTAGGTAGTAATGGATATTCATACAGATCCCAATTACGGAACGCTAATGGAATAGCTCGATCTTTCTCCAAGTGTTTCAATAGGTTAATCCTTTCACGGTCCGAAACTTTTATGTGTGGAACTCGCCATATAATTTTATTGATTATAATGTCATCCACAACTTCGCCTGCATTTAACTTCACCGCATTAAGATTAGTATTACTTCTTAGTAACACTAACTCATGTTTACAGTTAATAATAATTTTTTCATAGTCTTCGGCAAATCCTAGTATCCTATTTAACGGTATAGATGCAGAAAATGATCCACCGTTGGCATTGTTTGTTCCTATGGTTGACCAGCCCCAAACTCGACTACATTTAGATTCATTGTCATTTAACGATAGGTAAGACTTCATTGTTGTAGTAATGCCTGCATTCTTAATTTTGTCTATTTCTACTCCATTTAGTTCATATCTAATATCTTGGAAGAGAAAAAGAGCTGGATTATTTATGAAATGTACATTTGATACTTTTTCTTTGGTGGTGCTGTTATACACAATTACTTTTCCTTCGATATAAAGATTACTAAGTGAAGGTAACACGTACAAGTCTTGTTGGTTGATAGGTATTCGTATTTCATCATTCTTGTTAAAACTTGTCACGTATGGTTTGTATGAATGATACTCAAAACTTTCAATGCTGTTATCGTATGATGTTTGCTGAGATATATTTAAAATATTCATTTTATCAAACCAATTAACTTTAGAAATTCTTTATTAGTCTTGGTTAGCTTCTTTTTTAGCTGAAGCGGTCTGTCTTTGTGAAATGATCTTTTAGAACTGACTGAAGTACTCAATGTAGAAGAGCTTTTATTGAAATTGATCATTTTTTTCTGAAATGTAAATACAGCTGTACTTCTTCACCCCTTAAGTTAATCTCTTTGTTTTCAGCGTCCAAGAGCCTTATATTAATAGCGACTATAGAACTTTGGTTGACAGGAAAATAAATTAAATTTTTAGGTATTTCAATTATTCGATAACCAGGTGGTACATTAGGCACGAATTCATAAATTATATGGCTAGCTTTCCCGTTTACAAATGAACCACTAACTACATCGCATTCGATCCGCACAATAGTCGTTGATAGAATGCTTACAGGATACTGTGATTCAGTACTTATATTTGCATTTATTGTCTCCATTCCAAATCCTAAAATTTTACCAATTGATTTACTTTTATTGAAATGAATGTCTTTAGAACAATAGATATTTGTTTTCAATGTATTATTATTGCAAGTTAGTTGTAATGCAGTGTTCTTGATGTTATTTTTTAAATAATCACAAATATCCTGAAGCTCGTAAGATCCTTCTGGAATTTCAATGATTTCATTTTCACCATAGTAAAACTTGTTGTTTCTTTCATCTATGTTGGGAATAGAATTGAAGGTTGAAAAATATAAAAGACCACATTCATAGTCTCCCCGAAGTTCTAAAGTCGGTGAATAATTGGTTGTTAATGAGGCTCCTGTCCCCGTTATAGACACAGTGAAAGACATTATTATACTGACAATTTTATTAATAATTTTCATTATTTAAATGCTTTTTCCAATAATTCCTTAAAAATTTCAGACACAAATGACCACAGTTTATCGTACCAAAGGCTTGATGTCGCACATAATTATATTTTATAGGTAAGTTACGCAAATATTGAACTCATTCCAACGGTGGTTTTAAATTACCAAAACTGTCATAATATTCAACATAATCATTTTGCTTTACAAAGGCTACCCAATGTGTACCAGGATTTTTGTTACTATCCAAATTCATGATTGCACATTCTGTCTTCTTGGGTTTTGCAGGTAATGTATCTCTCATGAATACACCACGAAAGAATGGAATATTACTTCCATGTTCTATTATATCCACATCGGTGAGCGCACGTCTAGGTAGCCGCATAATTAGTTTTTTGAAGGATTCAGATATAGCCCTGCTCCATTTTTATGTGGTTTTATATACAACCCTTTACCGAGAGCCATCGCTTCCATCATTCTGTTATGTCTTTCTGATTCCTTTAGACTCTTTTGGGCAGCTTTAGAATCATTAACAGCTTTTGCTATACCAGCTGCTCCTCCAGCAAGAGAACCTAAAGCCGATAGCCCCGCAAATATAGGAATAAGTGGTAAAAACCCTCCACTTTTTGGAAGAGGAATACATCGAGGTAAACGTATTCCTTTTTTATTAACAAAAAGTTTCTTTGCAGCTGCATATGCATATTTTATAGCAGAATGGTTATCTTTACATTTATTTCTTTTTAATTCTGATTTTATTTTCTGTATCCCTTTCCTAAATGATGTTATACCTCGACCTGCTTTGATTTTTGCTTTCATAGCATTTTTAACTATCCATGAAGCAATTTTTTCTCCTTTTCCAGTATCTTTTGATTTAAGCCTTCTTTTAGCCATATTTAACAGTTCTAAGTCTGCCTTATGTCGAGAACTAGAATCTTTATTCGAGTAAGCAATATCGTGATGCATACAAGCCTCATCCAATTTGTTAATCCCTCGATCGCCTTTAAGTATTCGTTTCTCGAGTTTAGTTCCAGGACCACAATATTGATATCCAGGTAAATGTAACTCAAACGGTAAATGATCTATCAAGGTATCAATTATACCACTACCTTCCTTCATCGATAATCATAAAGTGAGTTAAAGAGTGAAAATTATGTTATTTATATAACTACACCACAATTTCACTTTTATCCACCCAACTGTTTTCCTTATCACTTAAACCCAGCCATTTTACAAAAAGTTTGTTTCCTTTCTTCCTTATAACTTTCTCAATAAGATAAAGGTCAGTCAATTTAGTTTTTTGTAATTCATATCCATAAAAAGAACCAAGAATAATTTGATTATGCTTGTCTTCTATTTGATATGTTTGAGGAACTGTTTGATTAACTTTTACAATACGAAAAATTTCTGTAGACCAATTAGGCGTATAACCTTTATAAAAATCTCCTTTGAATTTACTTATTCGAACAAAGTTACCAACTTGAAAATTTGATCGTTGACGTGTTTGTGGCCTTTGATTTTTAATAATATTAGATCTAACAACAATCTCGTTGGAGTGGTTGACATCTATTGGTTCAAATTTTGTAACGCGATGTATAGTGCTGTTATATTGCTGTACAACGGTGTCTAAATTATTTTTAAACCATTGATATCGACCACATAAACTAAATAGTTTATAGAGATAAGATTTTATCGTTCTTATTACTCGTTCCACAATGGCTGCCTTTTTAATCGAGTATGTGGAATAATGATTTATGTTATAACTTTTAGTTAACTGTTTGAAAGAATCGTTATAAAACTCAGTACCAAAATCGGTTTGCAAATTTTTAGGTTTTCGACTCGATTCGATTAATATACTATGCATTGCATTAGTAACATTTTGTTTGGATTTAGACTTCAATGGTCTAACCCATACGTATTTTGACAAAGCATCAATTACGACTAGAACATAAATTTATATCCTTTATTAAATGCTGAGTATTTCTGAAAATCCATGAGGTCAGCTTGCCATAAATCATCTATTCCTTTGATAATTGTATGTCGACGGATGAAGTTTCTTCTCACTGCTTTATGAAGCTCGTTTACCAGATCTTGTTTACTCATTCTTGTTAGATTTAGCAGCAATCATCACATCAATTTCTTGTTTCGTGTAATAAAATGTAGTCAAATTATTAGTAGTTGATTTTTCCAAATTATTAAGATATTTTTTTATATTACTTTGTATGATTTTCAATTCATTTTTAAGTTCTTGGACACATTTATCCACATACTGTTTGTTTACAGCTTCATTATCCTTTTCTGGAGTTAATAGTCCTTTTAATCTCGATGATTTTAAATCAAAATCACCTGAATCTGACTTTACTAATGTGTCAGTAAGAATATTAGTAAATTCAGATAGTCTTAAACGCTTATGAACATGGTGACCGAATTTATCTATATTCATTACCGTCTGCTCGGCTTCTGTAGTGTAATGGTACTGCCAAAACCTCCTGTTGGAAGCTTTTTATATTTCATATCTTTTATGATACCAGCTTCATACAATTCCTCTATTATTGCATAAATTTCATTTTGTACTCCAGTGTTACCAGCTGCCCATGATCCGAGTAGTAATTTTAACCTTTCCACTAATTCATTTGGATCATCCCAATAAACCAAATCAGTATCCTTCTTAACTTCTTTCAAAATATCAATTCCTTCACCTTTACTTCGACTTTCTACACCGCTTGTATTTCTCGAGAACTTAAACAAAGGTTTGATCACATTCATATATTTAAATCCTTTGTTACTATTTATAGGTTTAGATGGATCGTAATTACGTTTGTGGGCATTGGTATCCATAAGTACTAACTTATAATTGTGTAAGTCCTCTTCTGTTATGATATCTAAATTTGGTAACTTTTTAAACAATAACTCTTTTAAGCCAAGAGTTTTTTTTAAACTATGATTCCCGATTTTTAGGATGTCATCATCGTCATAGACGCGAGTTGTACCAAGCATAAGTTTCCCATGTTCATTTCGAACACCATAGGGTACATCTTTTAGTACTTCAGATGATATAGACCATGATAAAGAATCATTTGGAATACTTGGTGATGACTGAAGTGATTTAAACGAAAAATCATTCGCATCGTAATCATCCTTAGAAAGCGAGGTAGTGAGGGTTTTGTTGGATGTTGTGTAAACATCGTTATCAGAGTTTTCTTCATTATTAACAAGATCCTCAAATTCATCACTTGAAGTAATTGATGACTCACTTTCGCTGCACTTAATTTTTTTTATAAGACGATTTTGCTCTGGATCTTCATTTAAATTATTATTTTCTTTAGTTTTTCTAGTTAGCATATTAAGCGGATCAACGATAGGCTTAAATATTGTTTTCAAAGCCAGATCTTTTGTATTTCTTGCATCTTTTATCATTTCTACCTTTCTTTTTACAGCTGTAGCAGATTTTACAATTTGTTTCTTGAGATCTCGTTCCATTGTTTGATTCTACTCTGTTCAACTAATCAAATTAAACTGATGGCTTTGTGATATAGCAGCTATTTAAAAGGTTTAGTCTACTAGTATAAATGTATCAAACTTCATTCTGTAACAGCCTTTATTTCGTTCACAGTCTTTATTTATAACAACATAATTGAAAGGTTTACTCCATACGGTTGAGCACATTTCACGGAACTGAGACCATGTCATATCAGACCCTACATGTTCATCATAAATATGTCTCAGATTTATATCATCTTGCTTAAACAATATGATCAGGTTTGCATTATCTCTTACTAGTTGCTTAGGTATCTTAGTATAAGTTTGATTAATATAAAAACAGTCAATGTTCTTATGTCGACCCATAGCGAAATAATCACGTATGTTGTTCTGATTTTCACAAGCTACATCGTCAAATATTATAATTGAGTTAGGTGAAGCTTCGTGTGGACTCAAAATTTCACTATTATTATTATACGTGTAATAAGATGTGCCTGATACCTTCTGCAATACTTTTTCTAAAAATAAGTATTTAGGTTGATATAAAGACTTTGAATATACATAAAGGTTACGGAAACGTGGTCCATTCTGGTGTAACAATAAACTGATAACTAAGTTAGTTTTTCCACAATTCGATGGACCACAGACAATACTGCGTATAGTGTTTGGTAGTAAGTTTCCATGACGTTTAACCTCGTTTCTTGATGTAGGATCGATACATTGTAATTTAAGTGATTCTTTTTGTTTAAGAAATTTCATAACAGGTTTGATATATGACTGTATTGTTTGATAGATTTTAATGAACTGACATCGATCGCAATGGTGTAGTGGTTTTTACTATGAGCAGAAAACAAAAGATTACGGTTAAAAAAACACCAATGGTATTTCATTTAATCATTTATTCATCACATTTTATTCAAAATATAATAATTCTTAAAATTAAATAATCAATTATAATATAATTTAGTTACAATATCTATTAATATAGGAAATTTATTTATGAAACAGGTTATTATTCCATTGACAATCTTAATTTATTCATACAATTCTTTTCTCACATCGTTACTAATCCATAAGAATTGAATCACAATGACCCCATGGTATGGTGTGAATCTGATCTTGTAATACTTGAACTTTATCATCATTTCCCTCTAAAACTTGTTTATCTACTTGTTGAGAGTATAAAACATGCTTAATTGATTTTATCATATTCATTTTACTTCTGAGTACTTCATTTTTAGTCTGAAAGACTTTTAGTTCAATAGATTCAAGATTTTTAGTTACTGACTTAGACACGCCTTTCGCTTTTTTATTTGAGTTTTAACACTATTTATTTATAAAATATAACTTTGCACGTAAACCAGTAAATTCTGTAATCAACTCGTCCACCCATTTCATGTTTCCATAATCCGGATATTTTAGGGGTTAACTTGTGGTATGTGAAAAGGGTTATCTATGTCAAAATTGCTAGTATCATACATTTGAATATCATTATGCATCTCATGATAAAAATCGTGTGTGTATATTAAATATTATAAGCTATCAGTATCCTCTCATAGGAGAATATTTATTAATATTAATTTCGATATGACTAAACGAAACAAAGGTCCACCCAGATTGACAATGTTGAAATTCGGTTAACTTTTCATTAAATGTATTCATCATATTCGTTATTAACATTTTCAAATCAGTATTCTTATATACAATCATATATTTTGTATTAAACGACTTTAATTGTGTTTCATCAGATTTTGGCAACATAAAATAGGCAAACAATTCAAAATTTAGTTTAATGCAGTCATGTTTATTTAACGATAAATTGATCAAATCTATTAATTGTTCTTGGTTGTCATACAGCATCGCCTCTAAGCCGAGGTACTCGACTTGCTGATCGACATTTAATCTGTATGTAACAATTCTGTTTCTGAATGCAGTTGCAACAATATTAATATTTTCAATCTGTGTATTCAATAAAGAATTAGCTTTATGTATATTCGTTTTCATATGATATGGATATTGTCTTTTCAGTACTAGAACTTTGCATTTGTCACAGTATATAGAATTTTGAGCTCTTGCTGTCTCGTAAGGGTGTGCAACAGTAACTGTGAAAAGAAAAAATAAATAATAATACTGATATTTATTGAAGACACTAATTCTATAAATTAAAATAACAGTGAACAAAGATTACAATATCTGTCACATAACTTATTCGGTTAGATTATAGTAGGTAAATAGCATAGTTATTTAGGTAAGTATATAATAATAATGTAAGTAGGTAATATTATAACGTATTATATGATACTTTCGTATGACCCAAGCAATGAGACTGGACAATTCCTAAAGTCCTTTTTTATTAGATTTACGAACTCCTTTAAAGTATGCCATGAATCTTTATGTTCATCAAGTTTCATTTTAATAGTTGTGATGGCGTATCGCCATCTATTCATTGGCGCTATTTTCTGTACCTCCTCCGTGTTATATATCTTTAATTCCACATAATACTTTCCCTCCTTTGTCTCACTTATTTGCTTGGAGAACCCTCTTGATTCTCTTCTTGTAAAAGAAGAAAGTAGAGGTGGTATATTACCGCTTTTGCTGGATGTAGACGGTTTCACCCGATGTTCCTCATCGCTGTCTTCACCGAATAGATCGTTCGCTGTAAGTCGAGGTGGTGGGGTGTACGGTGTGATGGCTGTCTTCGTTTTTTTCACCTTCGACTCTTCTCTCGGTTTGCTTGAGCTTCTGCGCTTATTAGACTTCTTTTCTATAGGTTTTGACTCAACTTCAGAGTCGTCACTGGAGAGGAATAGATCCTTCGTCAACAATTTCGACCTGTAAACAATAAAAAAAAACAGTTTAATACGAATATAAGAGAATATTCATTGAATACAGAAAATGAACAAAAAACAATAAATAGATAATATGAGCGGAACAGAGGACATGAATGGAATTCAGAAAATTAATTAAAACAATAAAAAAGAATAGAGAACATGAATCGAATAAAGAAATTTAATTAAGACATAGTCTTAGAATAGAGAAAACGAATAAAGACAATAAATAGAATAGATAGCATGAATTGAATATACAAAATGAATGAAGACATGAATAGATCAGAATAGAAAACATGAATAGATCAGAAAACGAATGTTCAGTCTAGGAATCGAACCTAAGAGTCTTGTAGTAGCTTTAAAAAGTATATTCAATTCAGTAAGTAAAATAACAATACAGAGTAGATAATAATAGTTGGTACTTACATTTTTTATTATTGAGAAAACCTTTAGGTTCTTCTGAGGCTGGCTGGTACTAGAGATCTTCAAATGACTAGCTTCCCGTAGGATAACAATCGATCTGTGTGATTTTCACTCAGCACTTGAGCTATTTAAATAAAAGATTTGTGACGTGGATCCTTTCCTTATTAGTTAAGTTCGTATGTTAAAAAGTAGCAATCTGCAGTTTTCTAAATATGTAAAGTGTTGACAAGTGAAGAATATCTAAACAATGCTTACACCCTATGTTTACTTGGTTACATTATTAATTTATTAACCTTCTCCTATAAGTATATTGGTAAACTAACTATCATCACATGGTTTCGATCACGATTATTCGTAGAGTAACAACACGTGTTAGTTCAGATCATAGTCTATATATGTATATAAAAACATACAAATCCATCCAACGATTGCTGCATGATTGTACCTAACAACTTGATATAAACATACAAACTTTCGTATTTATAATATCACTATAGATAATATTTTATGCATAAGTAACTTTATCTGTTAATTACGCTAAACCATTAAACCGATTTTGATGAAATTTGGTATAAAGATAGATGGAATAGAGCTTGGGTAAGGATCGAGCTACTTTTTATCTTAATAAAATAACATTTGAAGGGGGTTGGAGTAAGTCATACAGTTTGTGTGATGCATGTGGATGAAGTCGCAAGCAAAAGTTAGTCGTCTATAATATTATATCAAAGGGTTTGTTTGTTTCTTACGTCTGTACACCATTATAAAAATTTACTGATCAAAATTAAACTTGTATGGAAATAGATTAATCCTAAAAGATTAAGAGGCAGTAGCTTTTTTCTCGCGGCTTTACCCATATAAAATTCAGTTTGTCATAGATCGTTACCATATGTTGTTGATTGTATTGAATTATAGCCTTTAGGTTATTCTGATATATAAAACAATAATAATAATGTAAAATTTTATCATAATCTGTTCAGTATTTTTTTTTGTATGAGAGATTAACAAACATCTATACTTACCTGCAAACCTTTACGTATAAAATATTAGAAGGATATAATTATCATTATTAAAATATTTATTTAATAACCTATATTGTTATTATAAAACTGTTAAGTTTTATCAGAATCCGTTCAGTTATTTTTATAAAAGAGTAACAAAACTTTTATACATACAAAGTTTCGTATTTACGTATAACTGTAGGATACGGAAGTATGTTCAACATGTAAACTAAAAATTAGTTTTTAATATACCGGACAAAGTCGTAGACATTAGTTAGTATCATGATCAAACATTAATAGACTAGCAACTGAACAGACGTCAGCGTACGTATTTGGACAGCACCAAATACAGAAAAGCTCTACATAGCACTAAACTACTAACGTAATATTCTTTATAGAAAAGTGTAAAGTTAGGTCTATTATTAAAAACTGCTTATAACGTAATATAGACCAATTACCTCGGGTGTTTAAACTATTTCGTAAGCACTCTTTTTAATATAAAGGAAGGGTTCTGAGATGTGGAATTAATTAGTATTTTTTAGTACCTAAAGCATAACGAACGAATAATTGCTAGCAATAATGGCGGTAAGTTATAAAATATTTATTTACAAATGTTTTTTCTTACACTTGTAAAAAAAATGTCTAATCATATTACTTATTTGTTTCAGCACGAAAATTGGTCTTATTCACCATCATATACACCGCTCTCACCACCAGCATCTGGAAGGATGAGTCCTACGAGTGTGCAAAGAATAATAAACAATATGGAAAATGAAAATCAACGATATGGTGATATCATCATTAACCAACAGAAGAAATTGTATTCGAGTATTCGAACGGTATCGCATGGAGCAAAAGTGATTCGAATAGAAATTTACGATGCGGAACAGTTTGAAAACTCTACCAAATCTGTGTGTCAGTGTAATGCAGAAATTTGTGCTCAACACGTTGTGGAAAACGTGTTCAATGATAACATTTATGCTCGAGTTAAAGATATTATCAAAAGTATAGGAACTATTTTTGTGTCTCAACCTTTTTAATTTTTTTTTCTAGTACATAACATGTTTTTATGAATGTATGTAATTTTATAAATAATAAGAATGAATATAATGTAATTTAATAAACAGTTAATTAGAAAAGGTGATTTTATTTTATGATAATGCAATGCAGTAGATAATTCGAATAGAATACCATCGAATAGGAAGAAACTTCAACCCATCGTTCAACCTTTACATTCTTAGAGTCGATGCAGAATGTAGATCAAATAACGAAATGACGATAGTGAAATTGAATGCAAGCTTGTCAAACTCTCGATTCGAGTATACATTATAGAGATTTTTATTGTCTAGATAATCTAGTAATCTAGGTCTGATCATAAAATATACGATGTTGAAAAGATGAAGATTAGGGTATCTGGATCCTGAATGGTTGGATCCAGATACCCTAATCTTCATCTACTGTTATGTATTAAATAAAATAATAAACAAATATTTGGTGATTTTATTTAAATTTTCCAGTAACTTTAAAATGGTCGAATAGTCAACATAATATAAAGTACCGGACTCAGAGCTATTCTGAAATAGATTATTATTAATCTATCATAGATATCTGGCAGAAAAACCAAACTTTTTGTTAAATAGCGTTATATTTTATGTCAGATCTACTCAAAAATATATTTTCACTTTTATTAATCTCATCCAGATTTTAATTTACTATAGAGACGGTTTTATTAAAGTTAAACAACATAGTTTTGTTGAAGTATAAATTTATTCATTAAAAATGCAGGTACAGGTATAAATATTTCCTATTCTCCTTTGTGACGATTTCGTATTACTTTCGAGTATTTGTGTTCAACAGCCGCATACATTTATTTACACCTACATAAATAAATTCATACACACCCTATAATATACATAATCCTTAACCTTATAATCTCACAAACACTGGCCGGAATTGAATACAAAACCCTTAACCCCTAAATAGTCCTAAAATATAATATTTCCATTGGTTGTAACCGTATCTTCTCACAGCACAGATTTCCAAAATTCCAATGAGGGCTATCGTTTTTATCCTAAAGGTTGGCACCACCGGCTATTGACATGACCCGACTCTACAGTGGCGCCATCCTGGTAAGAGCAAATGCGAAAGTGCTTCAGTGCTCACCAGTACCTCTAGTATGAACAACTTTCGTCTTCGAATCGTTTGCGTATTCGACCGATCAACTCAACCTTCAAATTAAACGATAACGTGACAATTTTGATTCTCAAAATGAGTTTAGTGCAACCATTTCTCATACTAAGTTCACTTTACGACACGTTCACAAGGGCGCTGTTGTAGTTTTCGTACTAAATCTTTTCGATGGCGATTCGAATACGCAAACGATTCGAATTCGAAAGTTTTTCGTGCTAGCCGTACAGTTGGCGCCTTTCTCTACCTCTATAGTGGCGCCAAATGGTGAGCGCTAAAACGATAGCCTTCATTGATATGGGAAGCACAAATCCGCAGTTTGCTCAAGGGTAAATAGGCAAGTATCAAACAAATTCAGGGTCTGGTTCCTTCCAGTACCTTTGTATCTGCTGCAAGCTTTTTCCTTTCGTCTCTGGGACCCATAGTAGAGTGTACACAACTCCGAATAGAGTTACAGCAGCGAATGTATAGAAGACTACGTATTCTCCGAACTGGTTCGCTACGGGTGTGTAGAATAGCACTGTCATGGAACTGCAGAAGAAAGAGAACGCCATGGAAGCGCCGGCCATGCGCGCACGCATCTGTAAGAGATAGAAAAAGATGAATAGGACATACATTTTTATTGCTTAATCGGCCATATTACAAGTAGGTACGGATGATATCTGTTATGAATATTAAGTTTTGTAAGGTATTCACATAAAAGTAATGTGACACAATATATTGTTTAAAGTGGGTATCCACATTTCTGTTTGTCCAGTGCTCTTGCCAGTCGAATAATAAACGCAGTATAGAACGCACGACGGGTCTTTTATTTATCAGTGGCGAACGAGGACGGTAAAAAAAAAATATGGCGGTTAAGTTCGGTGAATTTAACATGGACACAGGAAACTGGACTTCATATTGTGAACGATTAGAAATGCATTTTGTGGCGAATGGCATCGCGGCGGGAAATAGATTGCCGACATTAATATCTATTATTGGTGAATCGGCATACGAATTGATGGTGAATTTGTGTAGTCCGAGAAAACCGTTCGAAATGAAATATGATGACGTAGTGAAGCTTATGTCGGAACATTTGCAGCCAAAGACATCTATACTGGCTGCGAGATATGTGTTTAGGCAGCGATTTCAACATAACGGTGAGACAATCACTCAATACGTGGCTGAGTTGAAACGATTGTCACGGTCGTGCGACTTCAAGGACAGACTAGACGAAAACCTAAGGGACCAGTTCGTGTGTGGGCTACGTAATGATACTATACGACAGAGACTTTTCGCAGAAGAAAATTTGGATTGGGCAAATGCAAATAAATTAGCCAATATTATCGAGTCAGCGGCCCGGGATGCATCGGTAGTGGATACGGCGGAGGTAACTACCTACAACAGCGCGGGAGACCGCTATACAGCGACGTCAGCAGCGCGGGGACGGCGTTCCAGCATCGCCGGCTCGAATGAAACAGAGGACGTACATCGGCTTTTTAGTGAGATGGACCGTATGAAAGTGACGGGGTGCTTCGCCTGTGGCGTCGGAGGACATTACTGGAACGAATGCCGCTATCGTACTTTTGAGTGCAGTCGGTGCAGAAAAATAGGCCATCTGAGAAGGGTATGTCCACTTGGAAAGAAACCTCAGGACGGAAACAAGGTTCGAGGGGGGCCGGTGCGTGGTGGCATGCGCGGTGGCGGAGCGGCGAGCGCCAGCGGGCGCGGGCGGCGCGGCGCCGGGTGGCGGGCGGCGCCGGGCGGCGGTGGCGGTGCGCGCGCGCACTACGTGCAGGAGGACGACGAGGGCCGGGAGGGCCAGCACGGCGAGCAACAGGAGGAGGAGGAGCCCATGTACTTAATGTCACTTGGGAACTACAAGCCGGTAAACATTAAAATTTGTGTACAAAATAAATTAATTAATATGGAAGTAGACACAGGTTCGGCATTATCATGTATTAGCGATAAAGAATATAGACAAAATTTCACTAATTTCACGTTAAAAGAATGTAATTTAACTTTAAAATTTTACAATGGTTTAAAAGCGAAACCCCTAGGGGTTTTTGAAGTAAATGTTACCTACGGCAAAGTAACAAAATTATTAGATCTTTATGTAATTCAGAACGGCGCAACAAATTTATTAGGTCGCCAGTGGTTAGCAGAGTTAAACATACCTATACCAAAAATATCAATTTCCACCGAAACAACTTTTAATAACATTGAAAATGTAGATAGTGATAAAATAATAAAGGATATGTTTTGTAGGTACAAGGAGCTATTTAATGAAGAGCTAGGGAAGTTCTCCGGTGGGCGGGCCCGGCTCCGCGTAGGCGCGGGCGCGCGGCCCGTGTTCTGCCGCGCGCGCCCGCTGCCGTACGCGCTGCGCGAGCGCGTGGACGCCGAGCTGGACGCCATGCTGCGCGCCGGCGTCATCGAGCCCGTCGACCACTCCGACTGGGCCACGCCACTGGTGATTGTGCATAAGCCTGATGGATCGCTTCGCCTATGCGCCGATTATAAGGTCACATTGAATCAAGCCCTGCTCGTTGACAAATTTCCTGTTCCAAAGATAGAGGATGTATTTTCTAAAATTAGCGGTAGTCAATATTTTTCGAAATTAGATTTATCGCAAGCTTACAACCAGGTGCTTTTAGATGATGAGTCAACTCAGTTAACTGTGATAAATACACATCGAGGACTTTTTAAATATAACAGATTAGTCTATGGTCTAGCTTCCAGTCCGGGAATTTTTCAAAGATTGATGAATGAATTGTTAAAAAACGTGCCTAATGTTAGCTATTTTTTAGACGATATTTTAATCAGTACACCTACCCTTGAGCAAAATATAAAAACGGTAAATATTGTTTTAGAAATTTTGCAAAAATATGGTTTAAAAATTAAAAAGCAAAAATGTTCTTTTTTTTCAAATGAGGTGAAATATTTAGGGTTTGTGATAGATAAAGTGGGAATAAGGGTAGATCCAGAGAAAATAAAACCAATAACATCAATGACACCCCCAAATAATGTCAGTGAGTTAAGATCATTTATAGGAATGATCAATTTTTATGGGAAATTTATTAAAAACTTGAGTGAACAGCTAGCCCCTTTGTATAGTTTATTAAAAAAACACTCTAGATGGACTTGGGGTCCAAGTCAGCAAAGGGCATTCAATAAGGTTAAAGAATTGCTAAAAGGGGCGCAAGTGCTTGCATATTATGACATAAACAGGCCGCTGGTGCTGACGTGCGACGCGAGCCCGCACGGGCTGGGCGCGGTGCTGGCGCAGCGGGACGCGGCCGGCGCCGAGCGCGTCATAGCCTACGCTTCGCGCGCGCTCACGCCGCCAGAAATCAATTATAGCCAGATACATAAAGAAGCTTTAGCCATAATCTTTTCGGTAAAAAAATTTCACCAGTATTTATATGGTCGCCATTTTACATTAAAAACTGACCATAAACCATTAGTAAGTATATTCGGACCGGTGGCAGGAATACCAAATATGACAGCCAGTCGTTTACAACGCTGGGCACTAATATTATCAGCCTACAATTTTACGATAGAATACATAAAGTCGGACGACAACACGGCTGATGCATTATCTCGATTGATATCTACATATAAGGATAACTCAGGTAAAAACGAAGAGTATCCAGAGCAAACTTACCTTCATTTTGCATCTGAAGCCCTTTTACTTGATTATAATATTATTCGTAAAGAAACACAAAAAGACCATATTCTAAGTAGGGTGTTAAGCTATATTCGTGATGGTTGGCCACATGAAGTCGATATAAAGGAATTAAAACCGTATTACAATCGTAGGTCGGAATTATATTGCGAATTAGACTGCATTATGTGGGGTCACCGGGTGGTCATACCGGAAAGTTGTCAAAATAAAGTATTGCGCGAACTTCACGATTCTCACATGGGGGTGGTAAAAACTAAGAGCTTGGCTAGGAGTTATGTGTGGTGGCCGGGAGTGGACGAGGCAGTGGAGGCGCGGTGCCGCGCGTGCGAGGTGTGCGCGGCGCTGGCGAGCGCCCCGCCGGCGCACGAGCCGCGCGCGTGGCCGTGGCCGCCGCGGCCTTGGTCACGAATCCACGTTGATTTTCTGGGACCTATTCATGGCGTTAAGTACTTAGTCATAATAGATTCGACCACCAAGTGGATAGAGATTTTTAAAATGACAACCACTACCGCAAAAATGGTTATAAATAAATTTAGAGAAGTATTTGCACGTTTTGGCCTGCCTAAACAAATAATCAGCGATAACGGTCCACCTTTCTCGAGTGATGAAATGAATGATTTTTATAAATGTAACGGTATAGAATCAATATTTACAGCCCCATATCATCCTGCTTCAAATGGTGCGGCAGAAAATGCAGTAAAGATTTGTAAAAGGGTTATTAAGAAAGCCTTGGTCCAACAAGTAGATGTAGATATAGCTTTGAATAGGTTCTTATTGATCTATAGAAATACCAGTCACAGTACCACGGGAGAAAGTCCCGCTCAACTTCTTTTCGGACGTTCTTTGCGAACTAGACTTGATTGTATAAAACCAGATCGGGAAAAGAAAATTGATAATTTACAACGAAAGCAAGGAAGTATGGCTGGTGGTAGGTTACGTTCGTTTGAGGAAGGGAAAGACGTGTGGTATAGAAATTTTGGAACAGGAACTAGGTGGGAAAAGGGTACAGTTGTAAAAAAGTTAGGTGACACCGATTACCACATACGTTCGTTAGATGGGCAAATCGTACATCGTCATGTTGACCAATTAAAAAGGCGTGAGCTAAAGATAGATTCAACTCAAGAGCGAATGGGCGAGCGATTATCAGGGAAAACAGTGGCTGGGGCTAGATCGGAGGGTTCGGGGCTCGATGGTTTCGGCGCGGAAGAACCGCGGCCTCTCGCGAGCTCAGTGTGCGTCGCCGTGCCCGCCGCGGCTGCCCCCGCCGGCGATGGCGGTGCCGCCGCGGACGCGGGGGGCGCGGGGGCGCGCGCGGGCCCGCGGGAGGCGGCGCCGGCGAGCCCGGGACCGCCACACCGGGAATGTAGGATACGTAGACCACCAGTTCGATATGGTTTTGAAATTGATTAGTTAGTATCATTCTTATCTTTGCGGTGTAGGTTAACCACACGATCAGTAAAAAAAATAATAATTTAGTATTTGTCTAATTTGTGTAAAATTGATTTGTTATTTGTAGTAAGTTACTTAGATATAAGTGAATAAATACATTTTGTTTATAATGTATCGAAAATACGTCCTACCTACCTAGCTAGTATAATATAATATACTTAGATAATATTTTTGTGTATGTATCTTTAAATAAGGGTGGAGATGTTATGAATATTAAGTTTTGTAAGGTATTCACATAAAAGTAATGTGACACAATATATTGTTTAAAGTGGGTATCCACATTTCTGTTTGTCCAGTGCTCTTGCCAGTCGAATAATAAACGCAGTATAGAACGCACGACGGGTCTTTTATTTATCAATATCGAAAATAGCGTCTATTGCAATTAGATAAGAATTAGAATGAGCTGTGAGCAGCTTGATGTGCTGTCGTCTGTAAAAAATAAGAGACCACACCACAGACCGTTTAGCTTGATGTCAGCTAGTCATAACAGGCACGTTCGCTAGGCTTTACTGGCAGAGAATGCCTTTTGGCTTTAAGTTCGCCTTTTACTCTCCTTTAAATTAAAGTTTTAATAAATACTGAATGGTCTCTGTCACTTTCATTTATTAATTTCGATCTAAGTCATATAGAAGTCAGCTCAGACGAGATATCTTGAAGAAGTCATTTTACTCGTAGTAATTCATAATCATCATTAAAGTGGAAACTTACCTGGAAAGTGAAGACCTCAGCCATGATGACCATAGGCACCGGCGCCAGCCCGGCTCCGTAGGCCAGGATACACAGGCACACTGCCACCACGGGCAGCCAGGGGACCGACTTGGTGCTGACCAGGAAACCCGTCGCCAGGGTTGCCATGCAGATGGATACGACCAGGGAACTGCAGGCTAGCGGGTACTGTGGATATGGAATAAAACTTTAATAATAATGTTGAAAGAGTTGTGATAACAATTAATGTTAAAAGTATTGATTTGTTTCAGCAGTTGGAGGTTAAGATAGCCAATTCTTTTGTGGTTGAAAATTTCGGGTGAAGTTCGCTTCTAGCTTCAGCCTGATCATCGCTTTCCATCAGGTGAGAGCTTCATAAATAAACTTGTAATGGCGACAATTATAGCAATGGTATCAGTGTCGGACTGACGATTCGACAGTTGGTAGCTACGTCTACACAAGGACATCTAATACTATCACTCCTCTCTTTCCCACCACTGCAACTCCTGTATAGCCTCCTGGCAGGATCTACAGCTTGGACTCCAATGAATGAAACCCAACCAGTAAGGGTTGATTGCCCTGTCCAGCTAACATTTTAATCAGAAAGGATTTCAACTCCTTTCGAGTTACGAGTAAGTACTTAGTATAACAAAAAAAACTCAAAAAACTTTTCTAAACTCTTCTCTTACCTTCCTCCCAAACTTCTCAATAGACATAGTGGTGAAGAAGGACCCAGCCAGCTGCAGCGAGCCCATGAACAGCGCCAGGGTGTTAGGGCTCCAGTCCGTGCCCGCGCGACGGAACACATCTGCTGCAAAATTCATGAGGGCGAAGCACCCGGATAGCGTCTGCATCGCCATGAGCGTGAGCGTCATGCGGAGCGCTGAGAAGGTCGCTTTGTCTTTTACTGTGGAAGAGAAGAAAACTTTCATCAATCTGGCCATTTGGTCTCGAATATTGCTTTCATTCCCATTCAGGTAATTTTTGTCTCTAGGTACTAGGTAAAGGGGGGGGGGGGGCGGTGGGGGCAAGTCTACGGTCTATGTCAAGATACGGGGGGGGGCGGGGGAGTGCGATTGTCTTTCAATCTTCGAATCGGTAGGTAACCCCAAAATTGGGGGGGGGGGGGGACCAGGGGGTGCCTAATAGGATATAATATGACGGGGGGGAGGGACGCCCCGGGTGCCGGGTGGAAGACGTAGCGTGGGCAGGCCTCCTACTGGTGAAGGTCGCGGGAAGAGCCTGGTTGCGGGCAGCGTAGGACCGTTCATTGTGGAAAACCTTGGAGGAGGCCTTTGTCCAGCAGTGGACGTCATCCGGCTGAAACGAACGAACGAACTAGATGAGCATAACCAAGCACGACCGTCAGCATGACTTTATTATTTACAAATGGAAGATGCAAGTTGAGATTTCGCCAGAGCATGTGACCACACACTCTTGGAAGTGTGGATGTCGTAGAAGACGACTATGTAAGTAGTTAAAGAAAAAATATGCGGACTACAACCCGTTTTTCCTACGCTGGCTGGGTAGGCTCGGGTACTTAAGGAATCCTCCATTTTCCTACGAGTATGTTAACTATTCATTTCGTTCGCGAATTTTCGTTATAATGGTTACCCACTCCCCTGATTTCTAACACTTCCCATTTACCTATTAAATATTATTAAGAATGTGAAAGAACCGCCATTCATTGAATTGCTGATCCAATCAGACATCTAATGTAATGACCAACTCATTGCTGATTAAAACGAGTTCCCGTAACGATCCTAATATTGCTGTTACCGTGACATCATCGGGAATTCCGAACTTCAATTTTATTGCATGTGATGAAACCATTCCATAATTTATTGACCTACTGAATCATAATAAGTATTAGCTCCTCCTGACAGACATTTTTCAGTTTCTTTAACTTTTTTGTATACCTACTTAGTTAAGTACCTAGTCAAACATCTTATCTATCTATCTACAGCCTTTGGGGTTCCTCCAACCTTTCAACGACTTTTGTCCCTGGCTACCCTGCCGGATATCCATCTTTTAGTCAAACATAACTCTATACAGGGTGTTAGGTAAATTGGTATATGAGCCGACACAAGCCCATGTTAACATGGGCATATAAATGGTATGGTGAAGTTAGAAAATTGATATCTTCATTTTAATTATTTTAATTTTAATACATATCGGATTTTATAAAATTTATTTTGTATGAAAATAAAATAAAAAAATGATGATATCGAATTTCTGACTTCACCATACCATTTATATGCCCATGTTAACATGGGCTAGTGTCGGCTCATATACCCATTTACCTAACACCCTGTATAAAGTATTGTCAAATTAACGCGAAAACAATTACATAAAACTGAAAGAAAGTGATTTCATCATTATTTAATTACCCGTTTAATATTGAAGTTAATTGCGTCTTGTATAATTAATGTATTTAATAAGATTTCTTACTTAATATTTTTATAGCAGGTACGAAACGGTAAATAAGTACTTAAGTAATAACTGTATTATTAAAATCATCATGCAAGCATTAAGTGAGTACGAGTATAGTCTAATCTAACGTTGTTTAATTAGATTTTTATACTTATTTAACTAACGTATTTAGATATCCTATTTAAATTATCTATATTTAAAAATTTTTGTGCTTCGTTTAATACCTACGAAAACTTTGATGGGTTTTGCAAAATAAATCATTAGGTCTCCAGTCCTGGATAAATATTAAACATCGGAAGATCGTACTTACTTTGGAAGTACTTATTCTTCGAAGCGCACCCATTTTGAGGTGCTCCTAAACTATCTACTTTGTTGTGTTACTATTAAAAGATATCAACTTTGTTTACTAATATATGAATAAAAAGAACCAGAGCAACATAACATTTAAGCGCACCCATTTTGTGAAGCGCACCTAAGTACTTAGCGCTTTACAACATGGGTGCGCTTCGAGGAATACCCCCTGGTTTGTGGTGTTTCTACGCAGCTTACATCCAGAACTGCCATTGGCTGAAAAGATTTTACGATTTTAAAATGACTCTTGGACGTACTTTACCAATACTCCGTAGAGTGACAGAAGGCGCCTCCTCGTACAGTCGCTGCTCCTCACGTAGTTTGGCCAGCTCTTCGTGCACGAGCTTGCTCTTGCGGTTGACGCTGCGCAACCAGCTGATAGTCTTGGCGGCTTTCTGGGTGAAAAATGATTATATTTTATATGTGCATAGCATCTTAAGTTCTTTAGTTTTCAGTCAAATCACGTCTACTGTTGGATAAAGGCCTCCCTCAAAGATTTCCGTAGACCGGTCCTGCGCTGCCCGCATCCAGGTAAGTACCTTCAGAAGATCATAGGTCGTCCTCCTATGATAATGTTCCCATTAAAAATGGTGTCCTTATAGCCTTTAGCCCACAACACATGAAAGCAACATTGGTGGCAAATTCTAAAATGGGTAGGCAACATTGTACATACATAAGGCTGGTAATCATACAAAGGAATGTTTGTTTAGAAAATTTACATGAGATAAAGCAGTGCTATTACTCACTGAATGCGTGATGAACTCATACACGATAATACAAGAGATGAAGGAATGTGTGATATCCCGATGAAGAAGTATATATGCATCTATCTTGGTAGTAAAAGTGCTCTCAGTAAACTTAGCAACCTAATTCCTAAACATTTTTCAGTAACTTTACTTGAGAACGCAACATAATGTAAAAAAATTCGGCGCATGTCGGTTCCCAAAATAACTTTAAATCACGCAAACGAAATGTGCAATAAGGTCAACGTTTTATCTGTCTCATTAAACGACATGTTTTGTTCAACCTCTTCACTATACATAGAATCTGTATGATGCCATTCAAAAACGTACCTCATCCCTCCCAATCTTGAGCAGATAATTCGGTGACTCTGGCATAAAGCAAAAGACGACTACATGCGTCGCCGCCAGAGCCAGGTAAACCGCCTGATTCGCGGAGTACGACAGGAGCATGCCTATAGCATATACGAAGATGACTCCCATCTTGCAGACGGTCATAGTGAGGGACGCTAGGGCTCCCCGCCAGGCGTCTTCTGAGATCTCCTTGACGTAGACCGGGACGACCACGAAGCAGCCTCCGGCGGCTAGGCCGGCGATGATCCTGGCTGCTATTAGGGAGGGAACCGTCACTTTTGAAAGCTTGAGGATCCATGATATCTGCGAAAGAAAAAGTTAGTTATATTAGGGAATAGATTGATAGATATACCTGTATTTATGTAGAGGTACTCTTTATGTTACTACAGTAGGAGTAGGCGTTCTTATATTACCTATCGCTAGGAAGCATTCTTTTCCAGACAACTCGGGGATAAAAGGAAGACTGCTTAGAAAAGCTGAGTGAATTGAATAGGTCATTTTTAAAAGAATTTTGAACTCGTACTTACTACCTGCTTATAACTATAGAATCTATGAAGAAGCAATAGAATTCAAAGCGTTTCAAGATATGAAATGGACAGCTATTTTGAAACTAGGCTACAATAACAACTTACACAGGACAGCAAAGAGACAGCAATCACACAGATCTTCCTTCCGAACCTGTCGGAGCTGTAACTGAAGAAAGGTATGCCACAGATGGCCGCGAGAGGCAGTGCGGCCGCCATCCACGAGATGTCGCTGTCTCGGAGTGGCGCTCGCGCAGGCGTGTCGGCCGACTTGAGGAGAGGGCCCATGGGCGACAGCCAGCCAATTTGGATGCCGTAGGTGAAGGTCGGGATGGTAGCTGCAAGAGAGAAGGTAAAGTGGAAAATATGCTTTATGTGGAGCAGGACATAGAGACAATGACACGTTCGCATGTCTCTAAGTTAGGTACAACACAACAGCAGAATATAATACCTATGTGGGATTGTGAGATTGTTCTATAGAAAATAATGGTTTTATTCGTTCTTCATTTTATTAAAATCGTCTTACAAAATCGTCCATCTTTGCACAGACAGCTAACGTCATCTCTAAAACCAAATCTGACATCTGACCATAAACTTATTTAAAAAATAAAAACTAAAGCAAACTCCTTATTCCCACACGGCCTTCCTGATTATTCATCTGTCCCAGATGAAATACCTTCGTCTTCGGTAACAATCAACGTCTTCATAAAATCAGCAGAACTAGTCTTGTTATCAGGGCCGTCGTCATATGTTGTAGCTTTCTTTCTTTTCTTGTTGTAAACTCTAACACTTCCATCCTGGATTGTCTTTATAGATTCTCTTGCCTTTTCTCTTAACTCTTGTCTTGTCACGTCCATCCTCTCTACGTTTTCCTCTTCTATCATCGTAATAAGTTCATCATCTCCTTTATTAATCCGGTCAAACAGTCCTTCTTTCCCTCCCTTATGATTCTCTCTTATAATTTCGTCATGCATCTTCTTTGGTACTACAAATAATCCATCTTCATTTCTCTCTTTGGGCAACATGTCATTCTGGTAGGATTCTTTCAGCATCTGAATAGGTTCGTCTTCATTTTGTGCCTTCTTCAGTCGTGCAGTCGTCTCGGTAAGTACTAGGTCGGTGTTCTATCTGATAGTCTTTGCTCTTCTTTATTTCATTATTAGGACAATCATCACTTTTGTGTCCAAATTTATTGCATCTAAAGCATTTAATTCCCTTTTCACATGCAGAAGATTGATGATCGAAAGCTCCACAGTTATAACATCTTCTCTTCGGATTATCATCATTGCCTGATCTTCGATTACTTTGACTTCCTTGGTGATTTAACGTCGAGGGTGTTGGTTTCGCTAACTTCTTCATAAACTCGCTGTATATCTGTAGTTTCTTCCTGAACTCCTTAATATCCGCGGCACCATAAAGTATAACTTTATTCGTCTCAACGTCTCTAATTCCGTCTATAACGTACTCCATCAGGGCAGCATCTTCAACTTTCCCATGTAATGCTATCTCTTTCATCGACAAAAAGTACTGTTGGTAAGTTTCATCACTCTTCATCTTCCGTGCAACTAGTCTCTTGTGGATCGTCGCGCTATTTAGTTTGGGTGCGAATTCTTCTATAAGCTCTTTCTTCAAATTAGTGTAGTCTTTAACTCTACCAATAGACCTCAAAAATAACTTAGCAGTTCCTCCCAGCAGTCTCTTCGCATAAACTAACTTCTCCACATTAGTCCACTTCATCAAATCAGCAACGTCTTCAAATTCTTCTATAAATTCCGTTACAGGATAGGTATCATCGCCAGTAAAAACATTCATTGACTTCTCTAAGTCTCGGAACGATATCTGAACCCCAACATCTTGACATTCTTGGTATTCTTCATTTTCGCTCGGTTCCTGACCTTTCTTCTTCAGCGGCATCTTCGGTAAAATATCTATCGTCTTTTTCGTCTTCGTCGTAAGTCGTCGTCGTGTACAGTAAGATACTTTACTCGAATTCATCAGAAATGATCACCGTCGTAACAAGTCACCTTCAACATCTTTCGTCTTATTTTTACGTCTTGAATCTTCGTCTTCCGTCGTCTTGAACCACTAATTTTCAATGATGAGCTTGACCCCCATGATCAATCCACTCATATCCCCCTAATCCCGCTAATCCCGGACGAGCCCCCAAAAAAAGTTGTGGAATTGTGAGATTGTTCTATTGAAAATAATGGTTTTATTCGTTCTTCATTTTAATAAAATCGTCTTACAAAATCGTCCATCTTTGCACAGACAGCTAACGTCATCTCTAAAACCAAATCTGACATCTCACCATAAACTTATTTAAAAAATAAAAACTAAAGCAAACTCCTTATTCCCACATATATAGAAGGCAAATGACGTCCACTGCGGGTCAAAGGTCCTCAAGGATTTCCACAAAGAAAAACCGATCATACATTGTCCGTATCCCGCGATCTTCACCAGATCGTCGGTCCTCCTAGTAGTGGGAGAATGTAGCAGCTTTATAAAAATTTGGAAAATCAGATGGTAAAGATGATTTCCGTGTCACATAGTCTGCCCCTAGAGCCAAGTCTAATACACCAGGGTTTTCTTCATAGTACGGTCCCACGGTGGAGGTATACTTATTAAAGACCATAGTGTTCACTATTTTTGACATTGGCGGCCAAATTCTTCTCGTCAGAGCAGTTTTAGGAGCGTGGGCATTTGTCCCTTTGTAACAAATAGCAGGTTTCATTATTTTTGATAGATTTTTGATACGAGAACAGGAGTTCTCCTTCGTTAGCAAATGACGTTGTTTTACGGAAGAACATTGGAGTTTGAATAAGATTATTTTTATGTTATGTGTAAAAATAAGAACAAGAAACCTGTATTGATAAGTTTATGCTGGAAGTCAAATGCTGTCGAGCTACTTCCTGTCTGATGACGACAGTTTGGTTAATTTGTATGCCGTTGTTGTTTATGAGGACCGCGGCGAGAGTGCGTTCTGCACTCGATTTCGTTCGCTGTTCGCTGACAGTTATGTACACAGCCGATTTATCGTGACCACTTGCGAGTCGTGACAATGATTGAGTAGTTAAACGTAACAATAAAAAAGTTAGCTACGTTTTGATGACTTTCATTCGCACGAAAAATGCCCATTGCATATTATTTATCGCTTTGTTCCAAGCAAGAAAGTTTCTGTCCCCGTCTCTACCAAAAACTCATAAGTATTGCAGTCCTAATATTATCAATATTTCTTGTAAAACATAACCTTACCTACTTACCCACTTAATAATAATGAGCATTACGTCTACGTGAGTAAAGCTTTGGCGCGGGCACGAAACGCTCTACCAAGAAAGAATCAGCGACTCTATCATAAGAATAGAGTCAATATTCATTTAGGCTATTCCTATGGTACCTACTCGTAATACCATGAGTGTAATAATGTAGGTAGCGATAAAAAAATCAACAAAGAAATACGAAACTAGGCAGGTACACATCGCATATAAAAAATGTAAGTGACTTTCCACGTAGCGTTCTTACGGCACTGCGGCAACGTAAATTGAGGAATTGAAATGCAATTCAGTTATTGACCCAGTTACCTCATTATTCTTTGGATAACTAGTTACCAACTGTCAGGAGTGTCAGGACTATTTATGAACTAGAATAAGTAGTTTTATTGAATGGAGAATTGGGCAATTCATTTCACAATGCTAATCAATTCAGTGGGTCTAGACAAAGTGCAAATTATAATCGCAAACCAGTCGAAAAGTGGTCGAAAAGCCCCTTTTTTGTATGGAGTTTTGACGGATTCGATTTTCGATTCGATCAAAAAGTGCGTTTTGTCTAGGGGGGCTGATACTTTTTTTCAGTTGTCAAAATATGATTCATTTATAGTTCCAAAATAGTGAACTGTCCTATCGATGACATTGACAGTGGGGCGCCACCGTCATACCGGATCGCTGGTTCCGATTTTTGCCATGTTGGAAACCATAATAGTTGAACGATGGTAGCGCCCCCCTGTCATTGAGTTTGGCGGGACAGTTCAGCGTGGGTCATCTATACAGATTTTTTGGAAGCTTATTGTCATTATTGTCGTCACTATCTTGTTTTCCAATGTTTTTTCGCTCAGCTATTTACAAAGTTCAAATGCTGGTTCAAACCTATCTTTTTTGTTTGCCGTCCGATTTCAATATTTATTTTACATACGAGTAATTTCTAGGATTTAGCTATTCAAGAGTTTATGAAAAATGAAAGGACAGTGCCAATCCATGTATGGAAGTTGGACCAAGTGCTGCCCAGAATGAAACCATAGTGCATTTTGTTCCTCAGGCCAATTCTAATTTGTAAACCGAATCGCACTGAAATCTATCCCTGGAGTTAAGAGAAAAAAATAGTTTTGTTTTGAATTATTTATTTATTTATTTATTTATTTACGTACAAAATATCATCGATGTATACGTATTACGCATAAGATTTCACGATTTTGGCATTAAATAACACTCGTTATGTTGAACTTAACCATACTGCATCCGTACACCTTACTTTAGTTTAGTACGACTTCGACATTCTTTATAAGCGATCAAGCGCTGTTGCAGTAGTTTGGTTAGTTGACAGAAATTAATTATTTCCAAAATGGAGCAACAAGTTTTAGCTTACAATAACTTCAATAATCGATTGTAATACACCAATATATTGATTTTTTGCAAGGATAGAAAACTAAAACTTCTTGCTTCATTTTGGAAATAATGAATTTCTGTCAACTTACCAAACAATTAAAACAGCGCTAGATCGTTTATAAAGAATGTCTAAATCGCACTGAAGTAACGTGTACGGATGCAGTATGGTTATGTTCAACATAAAGAGTTCAAAATAATTCAAAACAAAACTCTTTTTCTCTCTTAACTCCAGGGATAGATTTCAGTGCGCTTCGGTTTACACATTAGTATAGGCCTGAGGAACAAAATGCAATATGGGTTGATTCTGGGCAACACTTGGTCTAGACCCTGGCACTATCCTTTATTAACCTTTAAATCACTTTAACTACCTATCCAAATTGACAGTTGATTTTAAAGCAAAGTAAATCCAATTTTACTTACAGTTTGTTAGCTATGTAATTTGGTGCATTTATATTTATGTTGTGCTTTAAAATTACTGGATGGATACCTAATGGTGTCAACCACCTAGGAGGTAGGTAAAGTTTAAAGGGTTTTCGTACGAGTAACAGGGCATTCTTCTGACATTATTAGCTAGTCACATACGTACGAGTAGGTTTATGTTGTTTACTTCCATAGTTTAGTTTGCGAACGAATGAGGTCACAAACCTGGTGCCAGACCTTTTGAGTCAACATATGCATCTGACGTTATACAGTGTGAGTCACGTTAAAGTGTACATATGAAAATAGATGAAACTAAACCTATTTTTATCGACAAAAAAGAGGTCAAAAATTTTTTGAGATTTTTTTTTAATTTTTTATAGAATTTTTTTTTCTTCCAATTACTTATTGTAAAGAAAACGTAATAACTTTTAAACTAAGCGGTATATCCTGATAAAATAAAAACAGTAATAATGCTAAATAACAGGCGATACTAAAAAAATACATAAAATACACAAAAAAGGCCAACAAATAATAAAAAATGATACTTTTTGAAAAAAAAAACTGCTTTAAAATTCGTGTTTTTCTTTGGTTATTTGATAAATTTCTCCAAAAAATGCCCCTATAACCGGTGGTTTTTATTACTTTGTATTATTCTCTATCGTATTACCTTCGTAAAACCAAAAATTGCATGTCTCTATCCCTATCACAACGTTTGCAATGATCGTTTGAACTAAGCCTCTCCGGGCGCGCCATTCAAAGCTTCGTTAACAACGAAACTGAAAATGGCTCTAGATTTGTAATTTTGATAAAGACAAGTTAGATTTCAAATAAAAACAAAAGATTTCGAAGAAAAATAAGCATTTTAGTTAAAATTAAAATTCTCTCTACCTGTAGCGGAGAATAATGTTGTGGCAGGCCTTTGTTCAAACGTTCATAGAAAATGTTGTGATAGGGATAGAGACATGCGATTTTTGGTTTTACAAAGATAATACGATAGAGAATAATAAAAAGTAATAAAAACCACCTGTTATAGGGGCATTTTTTGGAGAAATTTATCAAATAACCAAAAAAACACGAATTTTAAAGCAGATTTTTTTCAAAAAGTATCATTTTTTATTATTTATTGGCATTTTTTGTGTATTTTATGTATTTTTTTAGTATCGTCTGTTATTTAGCATTATTACTGTTTTTATTTTATCAGGATATACCGCTTAGTTTAAAAGTTATTACGTTTTCTTTACAATAAGTAATTGGAAGAAAAAAAATTCTATAAAAAATAAAATAAAAATCTAAAAAAAAAATTGATCTCTTTTTTGTCGATAAAAATAGGTCTAGTTTCATCTATTTTCATATGTACACTTTAACGTGACTCACACTGTATTGTCGCTTAAGTTATTAGTTAGGTATAGTTGTTGCAAATCACGAATGCGAGTGAGCTTTACATGTGTGGTGGCTCGCTTCTATTCATTTTTCAAGTTTTGATAGTCATTACACTATCGTTATATGCATGCACACGTACACACAAAAGTAAAGCTCACTCGCCTTCATGAGCTGCAAGAACTATACTAGCTTTTGCTCGCGGCTTCGCGTGAAATTCAGTTTGTTACAAAAAGACCGACTTACCTACTTCACAGTTATGATAATAATTTGAACAATTAACTCAGTCAATGTCGTTGTAAATTATTGTCTTTATGCTCATAATAATAAACAGTAATACAGGGTTGCCCAGAAGAAAGTTCACTTTTGAAAATTCAAAGAAACGAAAACTGTACATTTTTGTAGAACTTTGACTATTGCAATTTAAAGGAAATTTAGTGCAATTTATTTGAAAATTTACTTTCTTTTATAAATTTTATCGTACATGTGATTCCCTTGACGTTTACAACATTCGGTCAACATACATAAAAAGTTTGGTAAACTTTCGTTAGAGTTACCTCGAAATGGATTCAGGATGAATGAATGCTGCAGAGTTTTTGGATTATGAGAGTATACTCTGCTCATAAGGTAATCCCACAAAAAGAAGTCTTCTGGAATGAGATTAGCGCTTCTCAGAGGCAGTGAGATTTCACCCCTGGTTAATTGGTTTCTTGCATTGAAAGGATGATTAATTTTTAAGAGCGCTATACTGGTAGGCTGAAAAGCTTTTTGATTTCAAAGATGCAAGATTCACAAGGCTATGACCGGAGGACTTGGTTTCATCAAGATGGGGTTACGTGTCACACTTCAAATGAGAGCATTTAGATGGTAAGAGACATGTTCCCACAAAAAATATTTTCAGGCAGGGGTGACATCTCCTGGCCACCAGGAAGCCCTCATCTCACTCCAGAAAATTATTTTTTGTGTTGTTACATTAAGAATAGAGTATACTTTTATAATCCAACAACCATGGAGCAACTAAAGCTGAGCATTCGGCAAAAAATTGAAAATAGGTTTCGAGTAATTCTAACGAACGCATTTCAAGATTTTGATGTATGTTGATCGAATGTTGTGAGCGTCAAGGAAATCTCCTTGGCGATGTAATTTAATAAAGGTTAATTTAAAAATAAATTTCATTAAATTTCCTTTGAATTGCAATAGTTAAAGTTCTATAAAAATGTACAGTTTTCGTTTCCTTGAATTTTCAAAAGTGAACTTTCTTCTGGGCCACCCTGTACTATGAAGCTTCATCAAAATCCATTTAGTTTTACGTGAAAGAGACAAGAAGACATTACATAAGTAGGTACTTAGTTAACTATTTATATTGTTAATTATTGGTTTAAAATCCTACGATAAGCACTAATCGAGCTTAAACTATGCATTTATACATTCTTTTTTAATGACTTGTCCAAATGCATTAAGCCATAGAGAAAGACCATCGGAATTTGAAATACAGGATGTCTGGATAATTCGTGATTGTTTGACTTCGCTTCGCTTTTAAGACTGATTCTAACGAATCTATATCGAAAACGAATACCTATACTATGTCTATGCTTCTATTAAGCAGAGTATTAAGATTCGGAACTGAAAATTTTTCTTTTCCTGAAATTCTTTATTATTAAATCAAATCAAAATCCATTTATTTGCTTGATAAGCTTACTACTTACTCATATTGATTCTGTAATCTAGCGTTTAACACTGGCTTACGTTATTGAGTAGTAGTAACTAGGTAGATTATTTACTATTAATGTGGAAATTGCGCGAAAATATTTGTAGTTACTTAACATGTCGATGTCCTGTAATACAAAAAACTTTACCCATCCTGCTACATTCACCTTAACTCAAGTGCGTTGAAGTAGAGTTCCGTTGTAATTTTAATTGATTAAATTATTATTGAGTTAAATATTTTATTCCATAACTTACAAAGAAGCGTAGTCATTACGAAATCGCGATAATAACATTAAAAAGATAATGTAGAGTTACCTTATTAGAGTAGAGGGAGTGTTAACGATGTTTATTTAATTTATTTTTTATTTTAACTACTTAAACTTACCTAACAATGCAGTTAAAATCTGTTTACGGGCATTGCCTCTACTTTTTCGTGCCGACTCGTTCATTTTGAGCTCAAAAAGTAAATATTTGTATTTCACAGAATTACTCCCGTATTACGAATACTTTATAAACACACTTTGAGGTTATATTTCACGTTGATTCTTACAACTCGATTTGAAATCCACAAATACACGTTCACATTATGTAATAACCGCTTTTACAAGTATTTTATGTCATGGTTCATAAGTTTTCCACTTTTCATTGATTATTGTTTTTACGAAACGCACCGTTCGAAACCACCGACTGAACTGACGAATGCGAGTTAGTAGAATGTGTTTGAATAACTTCATACTCTTCAAACAGTTACGTATACTGACAAGTTACATAGTAACAGATCCGAACACCACGCTCGTTTTTAGAGTGGTAACAATAGAGAGATAGAGTCGAAAATACGAAATCGTTTGGTTTCACTAACTGCAAAGTTAAGTTGGTCCCACAAATGCTGACCAAGGTCAATAGACGATGACTTTAAAAGATTTCATAAGAATTTCAACCTTAATGCGTGGTCTAATATCAGATTGTTGATTAACGGAAAATACAACAATGTTGTTTGAAATCAAAGAATTCAGTTTCAGTTTTCCAACGGGAGTTTGTGTGGAATGGAAATGAAACGTATAATTCAAGAAATTGGTATTTTAAATGTGCATGTGAATAAATTAATACCATTGTACGGCAGATAAAAGTTTTTTTCAGAACAAGAACATAAGATGCAATAGTTTAGGCTGTTGATTTTTATTTTAAACTAGCTTTCCGCCCGCGATTTCGCCTGGGGTTTTCCCGGAAATTATTCGAACTTTTCTCGCCGTAAATACCATCCTTGGACTTTAACGAACATTAAAAAAAAGAATTGGTAAAGAATTATTTATATCGATCGGTCTTAGTTATACATTATTAATTAAACCAATCATGTAAAGTTTTGTAATAGTTAATCACCTACCTACTTATGTTGATAATAATAATCGATGTTTCTACTTAGAAACGAAAACAAAAATTAGGTGAAGAAACCTAAATGTATGCAACATTGGCTCAAAGCATGAAATAATTTACATAAAAATAAATCGAATGGTTAACTACGTTTTTACGGTAGTTACCAGTTTTACATACAATGACTGAAAAGAAAAAATGTCTCAAAATTAATTTGCACGGGTTTTATCCACATTACTCAAATATTTCTGTGTAAGTCTAGAAGCGATGATTACATGTTGTGATATTATCTTATAAGAAAAGTTAGTGACAACAGAGGAGCAGTAGTAGGTATCACCACCACTTACGACTCGGGTAGTATCACGCCTCCCCAACTAGGGGACTTGCCAGGCGTCCGGCTTTAGCCGGACATGTTTAGCTTTTTACGGTCTTGTCCGGCCTGTCCGGCTTTTGTTAGGCTTTTTATTTGGCCTGCTGCGCCAGGCGAAAGTCGACACAGAATTTTATGTTGGGCAACTCACTCAATACTCACTCGTGAGCTATGACACTAATTGCATCCCCCCTCCCCGTCACATGTCCTGCTTTTAGGGTAAAATGTCCAGCCAAAACAGAGTCCGGCTTTTGTGTTTTTGGACAAGGCAACCCTATCCCCAACCCATCTGATCAATTTGTCTCTGGTAATAAGAGAGACTGAGAGTTATGTTCTTCTTGCTACTATCTCAGAGCATACATGCTGAGCGGTTGCCATTTTTGATTCTAACTTGGTTCTAACTCTTGCAGGGGAAACTAAAGCCCGTATTCACAAGAAAATCGAACGCAAAGCGTTGAATAGAGCTCTGTGATTGGTTCGTATGTCACCCTGTGAGACCTCAATCAGGAAAGATTGTTTAAACGATTATTTAATTGTTTATTATTTGAATTTAAAAATTCAAACCATGAAACGACTGAACAAATAACTAAACCAAGAATGAAAAGATATTACACGATAAATTTTATTTCACAACTTATAAAAGTTGTAAGAACATAAAAAGATCGATAAGGCATCCATTATTCCATATTTTTCATGTAACACTCCAGTCCGTAGAAAATGTTTTTGAATTATGTTACGGTTACAATTTTGACCGGATTTTTAGTTATTTCGTCGTCTGAATTTTTGGGGAATGCGGCAGGAGTGTGTAAGTATGTGAAAATTAATAATAATGTGACGCATTACAAAAAACAAAAAGGTATAATTAAATCAATGAACAATTAAAAATATCTATCAATCCTCTTATTATAACATTGTAAGACAAGATACTGTTCGTGTTACTTTAATTAGTTTCTGTAGTAGTCAATAGCATTAATTTAGCTAAAATTATGCTACTAATAAACTAGTATTCAATAAAGAAATACATAGTTGATTTAAATTATTGGGAGCTTTTCGAATTTTGTTTCGAAAAATAAATAAAACGTCAATCTAACATTATCAGTTGCAAAACCTCGTATCGCAACATTAAATGCTCTTACCTTAATTCTCAGTATTCTTCATAAGTGCCACTTGTGGTCTAAACTGAATAAATATTTTTGATTTTGATTCTTTATTAATTTTATTGTGCACTAGCGGCCGCCCGCGACTTCGTACGCGTGGATCCCGTTTTACCCCCTTCATCTATCTTACGCGGTTTAGATTTTTTCATACAAATGTTTTTCCCGCTAACTCCCGTTCCCGTGAGAATTTTGCAATATTCTGTTGTAACTAAGCTTTAAATTTACTAAGGTACCTGCATGCCAAATTTCAAGCGTCTATCTTACGTGGCTTAGATTTTTTCATACAAATGTTTTTTCCCGCTAACTCCCGTTCCCGTAAGAATTTTGCAATATCCTGTTATAACTAAGCTTTAAGTTTACTAAGGTACCTGCATGCCAAATTTCAAGCGTCTAACTTAAGCGGTCTAGATTTTTCATACAAAAGGATTTTCCCTCTTGTTCCAGTTTCCGTGGGAATTTCGGGAATTCCTTGTTGTAACTAAGCTCTAAGTTTACTAAGGTACCTACATGCCAAAATTCAAGCGTCTAACTTAAGCGGTTTAGATTTTACATACAAAAGGATTTTCCCGCTAATTCCCATTTCCGTGGGAATTCCTAAGTATCCTATAACCTGCCCAGGAGTATGAAGAATAATTGTACCAAGTTTCGTTAAAATCCGTCGAGTAGTTTTTGTTTCTATAAGGAACATACAGACAGACAGACAGACAGACAGACAGACAGACAGACAGACAGACAGACAGACAGACAGACAGACAGACAGACAGACAGACAGTCAGACAGACAGACAGACAGACAGACAGACAGACAGACAGACAGACAGACAGACAGACAGACAAAAATTTTACTGATTGCATTTTTGGCATCAGTATCGATCACTAATCACCCCCTGATAGTTATTTTGAAAATATATTTCATGTACAGAATTGACCTCTCTACAGATTTATTATAAGTATAGATAGATAGATATAGAAGATTAATAATTCCAATTGAAGTCAATTTCGACATGACGATCGTGACAGACGGGCTGGGCAGCGGCCGGCGCTCACATGGGCCCAAGAACGCTCTCCGAATACGTAACGACTACGGTATGATGGTGGACGACCGGGGCAACCTGCGGATCCGAGGCGGGAACGTGACGGACACGAAGAACTTCCCGTACATGGCCGCCATCATCATCAACGGACGGCTGTGGTGCGCGGGCGCCATCGTCGACGAGAACTGGGTCATCACGGCTGCGCATTGCTTGAACTAGTTAGTTCTTTGCTATATTACTTACTATTACTTAAGCAAGGTTCTGGAGTGGAGGCCACGTACCGGAAAGCGCAGCGTAGGACGTCCACCCGACCTTATAAAGGTAGCAGGAAAGCGCTGGATGCAGGCCGCCACCAACTATGGAAATCATTGGGGGAGGCCTATGTTCAGCAGTGGACGTTCTGTGGCTGAAATGTTGATGATGATGATGATGACTTAGTGATGTCAGAACTGGGTCATCACGGCTGCGCATTGCCTGAACTAGTCAGTAATTTACCATATTACTTACACAATGCTTTTCTTCCTGCCTTGCCTTTTCCTATTACTGAGGGTTGACCTACTTTTGGACAAGTACAGGTCCAGTGTGCTTACCATGAGTTTACGTTAGGTGTGCTCGCTTAACGACTGCGTAAAAAAATGACATTTTAATGTATGACATATTGTGCAGCGCCCCTAGCGGCTACTTTCAAGAAATAAAATCTTCATAGAAATATTTGACATACTCGCTAGCGAGCACACCTAACGTAAACTCATGGTAAGCACACAGGTTGGTTCCTATTCTTAAGAATAGGTATGTTACAGTGGTAAGTTCTGTTGTTGACCCACAGGAGCTGGGTAAATTCCCAATGGAGGAAAAATCATAGCAAGGGCTTGTCATAAGTTCATCTGGCTAGCTACGAAATTTTACCTAAGTTTGTCGACAAAACAACAATGTTAACAGTATTGTTATGTATCTACCGTTGGAAGTAGCATGATTTCTGGTTGAGGATTCCAGAACGTGATTTACTTAGTTGGGTCTATCTGTCACCGTCCCGTCGCTCATGCTAGCATCTTTTGGATAACATTTTTCGGAACAACCCGGCAGAGTCAGGCTTAGATCCAAAGAGAGCATACTCAGAGCCTTAAACACTTACCTTTCAACCAGCGTGCTTCACGTGTCGCCCATAAAGTCCCTGGGCCAGTACCCGAATGGTGGATCTCTCGAAGGTTCTTGGAAATGCTTGGAATCTTGTGTTATGTACCGAGAACCATGCTCAGATCCAAAGGGAGCATATTCAGAGCCTGATACGTACTTTGCTCCCAACCAGCGTGCTCCACGTGTCGTCCCTGAAGTCGCTGGGCCAGTACGTGAAGGTGCGCGTGGGCAGCTCGCGTCCGCACGAGGGCGGTACGCTGGTGGATGTGGTCGGCGCCGTGCGGCACCCCAAGTTCGAGGAGGAGCCCGTGCCTCGCGCTGACGTCGCGCTTCTTTTGTTGATGAATGAAAGGACATAATGACGTTTTCATATGGTGCTACATATTTTCACAGCCAGATATGCGTAACTAGTGGCAGCGCTGCGCAGCGCTTGCCAACTCGGCTCAGTGAAATGCACCAGCGTAAGCCGGCACTCTCGACGGCTCTTAGACGTTTAGAATCGTGCTTTGTTACCAGCAGTTCTAAACATTGTGCTCCATGTATGTTTGGGAGACCAGAACCAAGCTTATATCCAAAATAAGCATACTGAGAGCCTTATGAACACTTACTTTACTCCCAATCAGCGTGCTCCAAGTGTTTTTTGGAACCTTCTGGTTGTTGTGGTACATGGTTCTTTTCTCCAAGTATGGATCCAAAGGGAGCATACTTAAAGCCTCCCTTTGTGTCTTATAAACACTACCTTTTCAACCAGCGTGCTCCACGTGTCGCCCCTGAAGTCGCTGGGTCAGTACGTGAAGGTGCGCGTGGGCAGCTCGCGCCCGCACGAAGGCGGCACCCTGGTGGATGTGGTTGGAGCCGTGCGGCACCCCAAGTTCGAGGAGGAGCCGGTACCTCACGCTGACGTCGCGCTCCTTAAGCTCGCTGAGAATCTTGGTAAGTTTCAATGTTGTCAAATTCAAACAGTTTATTTAGTACATAGGCCCTTTCCAGGGCACTTAAGCACCAAATATAGCTTGCCCTACCATGTTGATGTCTTTAGATGATTGAGAAGATGGTATTAAAATGGCTGGAATCTTATTGGGAGACAGGGGCTACCGCTGTATCTGCCGTATCAATGATACGGGGCCTAAGGAATACAAGGGCCTCACCCAGTGCCAGACATTTTTGAATAGACAGAGTTGGCATCTGCCTAGGGAAGCTTTGTAATTTTGCAATTACCTTTTTTAGATGAAAAGGGCCCCATGACCTTAATTATCACCTTCGCTCGCGCGTAATTATATTGCTATCGCGACTGTGCGACGGGCGTCCGCAGTGAGTGTGCGAGCGCGACAGCAACATAATTACGCGCGAGCGATAAGGATGGGTAGCTTGGGGTCATTGGACAAAATTCTACGTGCTCGCAGACCAGACTCACCCAGACTATAGTTGAATCAAATGAACGACTTCTTGACTAATTTGAGGCAATAACTTTTGGGGTTTTGATGACTGCCCTATTAGCTTATTAAGAAATGTACGTTAATCCTTTCTAAGCCTAGCGCAGCTGGATAGTCGGAAACCATTATTTCATTAATCAAAGCATCATTTATTTGCGTCATAGAATTCCACGACCAAGTGAACCTGATAAAGATTTACGAAGGAGTAAAGGAGCCGTACGCGCAGAGCTTCGTTGTTGTCAGTGGCTGGGGCGCAACAAGAGTAAGTCCATTTTATTGAGATTTACGCCCGTATTCATAAATATTACTATGAGGTCGCACAGTGCGCGTGGACGCACAGGGTCACATACTCGTACGAACTAATCACAGAGCTCTATTCAATGCTGTAAGTTCGATTTGCTGCTTCACATAAAAGCAAGCATTGTTTGTGAATACGGGCGTTAATTATAATTATCCACCCTTCCTATTCTTTGAATTGTTTAATTCAAAGAAGCTTAAAACTACAAAGATTTAAAGCATTTATTGTCCACTTGCGACTACTTTCGATAGTCGAGACTGTGTCGTCGCAAGTGGACTTAAGCTTATGCAAGTACTGATATAAGTAGATAGACTGACGTTGATGATTATGTTATTGTTGATGATGATTAATATGTTAATACATCACCATCATCTTCACATCGTCATTAAAGTCAACACCACCGTTTAATAACGTTTAATACGGTGCGTTAATGACGATGTGTCACCAAACGATGACAATAACGATGACGATGCTACTAATGATGATGATCATTCAGGACTCGGTCACGGCCTTCCGCGACCACACGCCGGACCTGTTGACTGCCAGGTTGAAGGTCCGCACGCAGCACTATTGCGTGGACTCTTACTAGCTCGTCAACGGGTTCCAGACGCTGATGATTATGATGATGATGTTGATAATAATACTGCTAATGTTGATGATGATGATAATTCAGGGCTCAGACACAACCTTCCTCGACCACACGCCGGACCTATTGACGGCCAGGTTGAAGGTCCGCACGCAGCACTATTGCGTGGACGCTTACTAGCTCGTCAACGGGTTCCAGACGCTGATGCATAATGATGATGTTGATAATAATACTGCTAATGTTGATAATGACGATAATCCAGGGATCAGACACGGCCTTTCGCGACCACACGCCGGACCTTTTGACTGCCAGGCTGAAGGTCCGCACGCAGCACTACTGCGTGGATGCATACCAGCTTGTCAACGGATTCCAGTTCACCCAGGACTTCTTCTGCGCGTCACTGAGGAATGGCACCAGGGATGCTTGTTTGGTAAGTGATTAATAGACAATTTTCCTAAGAGAATGTAAAGAAAAGGACGACAAAAATGTTGATAGTCTCCAATTCTGTTCGGCTTTATCTCCAGAAGTTTTTTTGTTAGCCATGGAGTTCCGGCACAGTAGAAAGAATATCGTACGAGATGTCATAAGACGCGACTACGGCATCTCAATATGCTTTCCCCAACTGCCTGGCTAGCGTGGGGAGTGAAGAGAAATCCACCCTTTTGCCTCTGGTAAATTAAAAAGGGTTTTCCTCCTGCATTGGAAACTAAATGAACTAATATTTTATTATTTGCAATTTATGATAAGAGGCTCAAATATACTCCACGATGCTTGGTGGTCCCTTTTTCCCTTCGCTTGATCCCTTTCCTGTCGCCTTTTACTTAATCCATGAATCCATACAGAATCCTATTTCTACTGTGCAGGAACCATACAGCTCGCTATCTGTTACTTTTCAATAAGACAACTCCATCATACGAAACTTTGCCTTCAGTTCGATGCAGGCGCTCCGGCTGTACAGCAGAATCGCCTGATGGGCGTCATGAGCTTCGGGCCCGAGCGCTGCGGTCACGAGTACCAGCCCGCTGTCTTCATTAAGGCTTTTTACTTCAGGTTAGTAGGAAACTACTGATTTGGAGATATTTCATACTTATCATCATAATAAATTTAGATACCTACTCATTGTTGTGCGAGTACCTAGCTACGACGCTACACAAAAATGCCAAAAACAGAGAAATATAGGTAAGTTCGAAACGGCACAATTATTTAGGTCGGTAGGTATGTCATTGCTAGTATGCGATCTCTTCCAACAACCCAGAGAGAGGACAGTTGTTCAAATAAAAGGCAGTTTGGCAGCAGGAAGGCTAAGGCTGCCATTTCACCACTTGTGCGAGGAAAATTTGCCCTATGCACTCATTCCTTGGTACCTTTTTCGTTATTACTAGTTCTAAGTTCAATACTCATTGCAGGGACTTCGTAAAATCAACGATAGCGTCGTACAAGTCAACAGCAGACCTGATCGAGGCGATGCAGGAGGCGGACCCGGTGGTGACGTCACACCACCTGCAGCCCGTGCACGCCGGCCACGACGGCTACGACGGGCGCCCTGAAGACGTCACGCTGCCCGACGATAGGCACGACTAGTTTTGTAGTGATTAAATTGATATTAAACTTTCGAACGTCCAGTTTTTCAATTATTCTCCCAACCCAGAGCTGCGAGGTCTCAGCTGATGTTGAAGCTAGCTTTACGAAGTTATTACTACTATTGTATCAATGTGAATAGCTTGGTTTTCGAAGTCTTATGCCCCGGTGGTGCCGTCACACCACCTGCAGACACAACGGCTATGACGCGCGCCCTGAAGACGTCACGCTGCCCGACGATAGGCACGATTAGTTTTATAGTGGTTAAATATTTGACTGTTGAATGCATCTTTCATTTTGCTTAACGCTTCCCTGGTTTTGAGACAGTGAGCCCAGAGTTATTTATTTTTCATCTCAGAGAATTACTCGAACTAGCAGCGTCTTTCCCTTGTTTTGAAAGTCTTGGTTGCCATATGTGGTTTGTGCATAAAATAGAAAAGATCACACACATTCTCCATATCAGTCCCTAAAATTGACATCATAAGTCCGGTTTTTCATAAATAATAGTCACAGATTCTTTCAAATAAATTATTTTAATTCAAAAACTAGCTTAATCTAAATAATTCGTCATCTATATCACATTGGGAATGAAAAGGCACGGTTTCATCACAATAAATTGGACATGGAATATGGACAATATATTAAGCTCTATTACAATAAAAGAGTCAAAATATACATGTCATTTTTAGAATACATATAATTGTTGAAAAAAAAAATACAGAATCTATTTTTTTGAAATAGGTAATTAGGCGATAATATAAAAAAAATACCTTCAGACGTTTATATTTGCCATAATGGTTTTTTGATATAGAATTAAAATGTATTTCTTTCTTAATATCGACGATATTTTTAAGTCTTAATCCGATAAATCTTCTTTTTTTTATTCTTTTTTGAGCGGTTGCGATATGAGTAAAAAAACGTAAATAAAATCTTAAAAATATTTTACTAAAAGATATTAAGTATTCAAAAGTAAAAGAAATAACAATATTATCAATATCGACAAATCAAAACATTATAGTTTCTTTATTGTAATTAAGATTTGTATTGATATAAAATATTATGTTTCATGAACTGTATGACATGCAATTAAAAATGATGTAGTATCTCGAATTTAGTTGATAATTAATTATCTTTAAGTACTTTATGTCCAGAAGAATCTCTAAAGTAGATATTGATTCATTTTTAATAGAAAATTGGAATCGTTTTGAAGGAAAGAAAGAAAGAAAAAAGGTAATTTTCAAATAATTAAGCGCCAATTTATTTTTACAACAATATTAGGTATTTCATTCAGATACTTATTTCATATTTTATTATCATTAAATGATGAAACGGGGGACTTTTTTGTTATTTTTTTAACAACAAATGAAGCTTTCGATCTTTTCGAAAGTTCAATCTATGTATCTCTACATTAAAATTTATCAAAATTGGTCCAGCAGCATGAAAATAAAATAAATAACAGAGGTACTTTCGCATTTATGACATAAATTAAACATGATTCATAACATGAGTTACATTATTAAGTAGATAAGTGAAATGAATAAAAATAGATATACAACAGAAAAATCAAAGATAATAAACTCGAAACAGTACAATTTAAGACGGTCTTATCGCTAAGAAACGATTCTTCCAGACACCTGTGTTTGATTCCTAACTCTACGGTATGTCCATAGGTTGACAAATTAATGGCTGACATATTGTAATTTATCGAAAAAATAAGCTTAATTGTAAGCAGTTAAGGTTCATACTCTAGTTTACAACACAGGTGTACAATCTCGTTAGATTAAGATCTGACGGTATACTTATTCACATTTACAGTGACATACCTTCATGTAGAGAGCAAGTGTTTCTATTTATGTATTTAATTTATATTATAGCTGAGTTGCACCATCTTGCTTTCACAGTAACTTTATCCGATGATTTTTGTATGGAGGTTGATAGACTTTTGACGTTTGTTAAAGTTAAAGTAAGATGGTGCAACACAGGCTTAGGTTTTTATTCATTAGGTCACACAAGTAAAATATGGCAACAAAACTTGTTGAGCGGTGACGCGTAAATAAAGAATGTTCTATCTTAGAAACTCAAGACGAGTGTCGCTTTCCATTTGACAATATTGGATGTAGACGAGTATTATTGTAAGTACAGTTCAATAACTGCTCGGTAAGTAGACTCGATAAGTAACGTCTCTACAGTTCATACAGCTCAATAACTGCTCGGTAAGTAGGCTAATGCCCGTTTTCACCATCAATCCCTAATTTTAAGTGACCCCTATGGTAACACATTACAGAAATTTTGTTTTTCAAGGAGTGACTTAAAAATTAGGGATTGATGGTGAAAATGAGCATAACACATCGGTTTAATAGTTCCATTCCCAGATAGGACCATATTTCAAAATCGTATTTGAGAGACCAGTAAGAAGTCAGTTGCTGGCTTGAACTAAAATTATGGGCTGAAATCATAGGTATGATACTTTTCTTAATAAATATAGAGTCATATAACATGACATTATGGCGATATAAGACGTAATAGCAGTTACGACAATCCACATCACTCCTAGTGATTTTTTTTTCCATTAAAAAAAATTCAAAATCGAAGACACTTCGAAAATAAAACCGGTAGGTATACAGTTACTTTGCTACACAATAATCATTCCCCGTTATCACAGTCTGCTAACTTCTTTCGCAGTTTCCTCATCCTCCTTTTTCCCTTCTAGAACGGCGTAGATTTCTTCTACCGTTCTGCCTTTAGTTTCTGGAACCCATAGAACAGTGTAGAAGGTCCCCAAGAAGCAAATGATGGAAAACATGATGAAAACCCAGTGGATCCCGAAGAGTTTCAGAAGAGGATCGTAGGCCTTTGTTTGGAGGAAGTCGCTGAGAGCTGTCATGGATATGATGAGGGAGGTGGCTGTTCCACGGTACTGGAAATAAGAGATTAGGTTGTCAGTAAAGAAGTTTTTACTTATATAATATCATGAACTTCATGTTCTTTGTATAAAATACTTATTTTGAGCATAGGAATAAAGGTTTTAAAATTGTTTCTTAGTGGCCAATAGTTTACACTATCTATCGTTTTAGCGCTCACCAGTTGGCGCCACTGTAGAGTAAGGTCCTGTCACTTGCTAGTAGCGAAGACAGTGGCACCAACTGGTGAGCGCTAAAGTGGTAGGAGGACTATCGCATTTGCACTCATCAAGATGGCGCCACTGTAGAGTAAGGTCCTGTCAATCGCCAGGGGTGCCAACTGTTAAGTATAAAAACGATAGCCCTCATTGTCTTAGGCTGGGTTGCACCATCTTACTTTAACTTTGACAAACGTCAAAAATCTGTCAAACTCCATACAAAAAGCACCCGTTATCGTCATAGTTACCGTTAAAGTTGGGTGGTGCAACTCAGCCTTAGAGGTACTTTTTTGGACCTGTCTAAACGCGTCTGTCCCAACTCCCACCCATAGATTTTGTCTAGTAATAGAAAACAATGGAATGACGTCAATGAGGATCAGTACTGTTGTAGAAAATTCTATAAAACTAGTATCTACGTTAATCTTTAAGACATAAGAAAGATATATCTTTTTGAATTATCCAAATCGGACCATTACTTACGAAGATATTAAGTAATAAACATAGGCCGTTTTTGCCGCTAAAAGTCAACGTACGCAAGGCCGCGTGACGTCACTATATCCGAATCAAGCGCAGCCGGCGTACTATTGGAATGGAAAATATTTTTTTCCGGCTAAACTATCAGTTTTAGAAAAAAACTTTTAATAACATTTATTCTTCAAAATAAAGTAACCTATCGACCAGTAATTTTTAAGGGGGGAGGGGGGAGGGGGGGAGAGGCAAGTCATACCCAGTTTCTGGCCTGGGGGGGGGGGGGGGGTAAGTAATACCCAGCTTCCGGCCGAGGGGGAGTCATACCTAGCTTATGCTTATGGACTGGGGGAAGGGGCTAGCCTTACCCAGCTTCTGGCTTGGGGAGGGGGGGAGGGGGGAGGGGACCGGTCAAGTCATAACCAGTTTCTATGGGCTGGGGGGAGGGGCTAGCCTTACCCAGCTTATGGCCTGGGGGAGGGGGGGGGGGGTCAAGTCATACCCAGTTTCTGGCATTTCTGGCATGGGGGGGTGTCATACCCAGCTTCTGACCGAAGGGGAGTCATATCCAGCTTATGCTTATGGCCTGGGGGTAGGGGCAAGCCTTACCTAGCTTCTGGCCTGGGGGGAGGGGGAGGGGTCAAGTCATACCCAGTTTCGGGCCGGGGGGGGGGATAAATCATACCCAACTTCTGGCCGAGGGGGAAGTCATGCCCAGCTTATGACCTGGGGAGAGGAGAGGGGCGGGGTAGTCATACCCAGCTTCTAGGCTAAGATTAAATAGATTTCCAGCACGGAGCGGCTGTCCTTTCCTGCAGCAGCTGGCCCGCCCATGGGAACGGCGAATAGATAGGTAGGTGCGTAGGTTTAACTCAGAAAAACTAAATAACAGGTAGGTATTGCGTGTACATCGAAATTATTTTCATAGCAATGTCTTGTAGCCTAGGCAGAGTGTATCTGCCTCAGCTATACCTTATTGTTAGAAGTAAATAAATTAATACTTATACATTTTTATATTTTACTTGGAAGAAGATATGACTCTAGCAACACTTATGAACACTTTATTTGAATAAATCGCCAAATATACCACCGCGGAGACCCCAATCGCGTCTCTGCGTGCCATTGAATCGTATGAGCGTATGGATTTTTTGCGTTATTTTTCACAATTTCTATTTTTTAAAATTACCTATCGATAGCTTACTTTATTCTGATGAATAAATGTCATTACAAGTTTTTCTCTAAAACTGATAATTTGGCTAGAAAAAAATATTTTCTATCCACGCAGTACGCCGGCAGCGTTCGGATCGGATATAATGACGTCATCGTCCCCGCGCCGGGCGGTCAGTGAACTTTTTTAGTAATTTGGCCATAACTTCGTCAATTTTTGTCGTAGAACAAAAATTTTTGCACTGTGTATTAAGGATTTCTTAGCCCTATAAATCTGCATTCACAGCTAAAAATCGAAATGATCCTCATTGGTCGACTACTTGATTTAATTTACATAATATCAGTTATTTATTATTTTTAGTGGAAATTATTCTTATAAGTTACCGCAAATACCTAATTGAAAAATATTAATTTTCATTTCAGAGTCATTTTTTAAGTTTAAAAATGGGTATAGGTAAGTGCTACAAGTGCTAGACCAAGAAAAAGCTTATTGTACTCGTATGTATTTAAAAAATAATCTCACCTGAAACGAGAACAGCTCGGACATGATGACATACGGCACCGGCTGGTACCCTGACGCGTCAGCAAAGATGCACAGGCACATGGCCATGACCGGCAGCCAGCCCGGCAGGCAGAAGGATGCTGACGTCAGGTAGAACCATAACCCTAGCGTCAGCATCGATAGCCCCGTGACGAAGGATGTGCAGGCTAGCAGCCACTGGCGACAAATCAAAGAAAATCAATATCATGGATAAAAAGTCAAACGTAAACCTTTGGTCTGTGAAAGATAATAGTAAAACAAGCACTTAAATTGGACGAGAAATGAAAAAGAGAAAAGCAGTGGATTAAGCTGAAAGTGATGTCACTTAATGCAGAGCAAAGCTAAGAAAAAGCAAAGTAAGGCTATATTCCTTCTGGGGACAAGCATCAACCCAACTGTGGTGCAGATCATACTCCTCTATAATTAGTGTGCTCATGCCGCGTAGCGAAGTCCAGCTAGACGGAGCGTCAAATAGCGAAAAATCGCTGATAAGGGCTAGTCGTGAGTTCGTGACATGCCGAAGGCAGGATAAAATTGCGCGAATTGGGATAGTCTCCAAATATAGGCTATCTGATGATGAATGCTCACCTTTCTTCCAGTCTGCTCCACAATACAACTGGCCACAATAGACCCCAGCAGTTGCAGAGCCCCAACCACTATGGTCTGCTTGTTCGGGCTCAGCTTCAGGCTGGTGGTCTCAGCTGCCTTCTCGAAGATGGATCCCGCGTACGTGAGCACCACCAGGTATCCGCACGTCTCTTGGGACAGCATCACGTTGACTGCTATCCGAAACGCTTTGAAACGCGTTTTGTCTTGCACTGAAACGTAGACAGGCAGTTATAATAATGGAGGTATTGTTCTGACTAATATTCAATTAGGCATCCCTCAGGGCTCCTTACTGTGGTCCTTACTCTTTAACATTTTTACAACTAGCTGCTGTGCATGTGTGTACCTATATATTTTTTAAAAAAATCTGTCGAATTCCACAAAAAAACAACGGTTATCGTTATAGTTATTACGGTTAAAGTTAGATGGTGCAACTCAGCCTAAGTTCATACATTGCTTATTATAGACACTATTATATGACAAAAACATGGTCTGAATTCATTTTAAAGTTACGGTCGACTTATTTACACCCTGTATAGAGTAGTTGCGTAAAGCTCTTTGCTTCCTACCTAAACTGGTTGGTGAAGTTCGTAAATAGAAACAAACACGAAAGCTAGAAATAGATGGTAGAGCTAAACCTGTTTAATACAAGTATTTATCCCAGTGTTCTTTTCCAAAGATACACCTGTTATGGATTTATAATAACCATCTTACCTAAGTCTGTCGCCATAACAACAATGTTAACAGCATTGTTGTGTTCCGGCAGTTAAGAGGTAAGATAGCCAGTTCCTCTGTGGTTGAGGATTCCGGGTGAAGCTTGCTTCCACCTGATCATCACTTAGGTGAGGTGAGATACAGGCCAAGAGCTTCCCCGTTGGGGATATAAAAATCTATATTTTACTTTATTTTGTACCAGTAACGTCTTCTATGCACTTTGTAGCATCGTGCTTGATATTGACCACTGTGAGTCTCACACAACAACAGCATGTTCAGAAAGTACGAGGCTTTTATTGTGTGTCAATAACGTCTTCTATGCACTTTTGTAGCACAAAACCTAACTGATATACCTACCTACTTATCAAAATGACCACTGCGAGTCTCACGCAAAAACAGCATGTTTCAGAAAGTACGTTCGAGGAGTACTAAATAAATTGAAATGTTGTGCTGTTTGATATCAAATTACTAATGATATCAAATTGGGGATAGACAAGTCCAATGGTAAAAATTTTCCTCCAACACGCGGCACAGATCTTGAGCGCTTGGCCAATGGCCTTGGCTTATTTAATTCGTCTTTGTGACAATACTTAAGTACTTGTATTGATAAATAAAGTGTTTTTTCTTAAAGTAGAAACAGCATAAAAACATCCTGCGCATTAGAAATCTATACTTAGGCTGAGTTGCACCATCTTACTTTAACTTTGACAAACGTCAAAAATCTGTCAAACTCCATACAAAAAGCACCGCGGTTATAGTTACGGTCAAAGTTAGGTGGTGCAACTTAGCCTTAATGTTACTATTTAACAACCTAAACGTACCCTTTTCAAATGAAAATAAATCATCATATCATTATTACCATCATCATAAACCTACAACTATACCCTGTATTAGTGTAGTCGCAGACGGTTTTTTCTAGAACATCTGTCTAGTGTCGACCGGTTCGAACAGACAAAGTCAATTAATTGGCTGAAGATGAACAACAAAAACAAAAATATTTTCTGACCTTGAGGGCGACCCGTTATCTAGGTGATTAGTATTAAAATTAATTCAAAATAGCTGTCTGACTAGTGCTATATTCAGTTCAACCAATAGACCAAATACGTCTACAAGGTGACGATCCCATAAAGGTAGCAGGAAGGCGCTGGTTGCAGGCCGCTACCAACTGCTCACTATGGTATGGTATGGTATGGGGCTTATGTTCAGCAGTGGATTTCCTATGACTGAAATGATGATGATAAATCGACGTCTACAGCTGCAGCTGGATAAAGACCTCCCCAAAAGATTTCCACAACCATCGATTTTCACTGCCCGCATCCAGGCTCTTCCCACGACTTTTGCCAGATCGTCGGTCCACCGAGAACAGTTAGCTACCTTCCTAAATTAAGTTCATAATTGTCTATTTTGCTATGTATGACGCGCTAAGCGAGACAAGTCACATGTTAAGTTACCTATTGGGGCAAGTTTCCTTAAATTTAACCACGAGCTGCAGGTGTGTTACCTACCTAAGAGGAAGACCTGTATATTGTAGTCGGTACTTTTTATTTGCTTCGGTAAAAGTCATGAGTAAAGGACACCTCATTAAATGATTTAACATTTTAAACAGTTAAAAGATGTGTCATAAATTGTGTCATAGACTATTCTACGATTGTTTTAGTAACTTTTAAATCCAGTTATGAAATCCAAGTAGTGCAAATAGTAGTTAAATCTTATTCTGGCACTTATAGCACAGAATAATAATAAGTACTACATAGTATAGTGAGTTTCGGAAATATTTAAAGAGATAACCTCCTTAGGTAACTGTAGGCAGAACTGTCAGTGCTTCTTAACTTTAAGGGGTATTGTGAATTGTGAACCTAAGTCAAAAGAAATAAGAATAAGGATCCATTAAATAAGGACCTAACCATCACCATTATGAGACATGTCATAATTATTATTTTATGCTTTTAACGCCTCATAAAGTCTGACACAAGGTATTCGACCTCATTTGAACAGATATAAAAAAATAAAAAAGGTTGTCAGAAATTGGCGCGAAAAATGACATCGCCATCAACGATTTTGAAGAATCACTGCTAACAGATAAATAAATCGAATATAAAAAATATCCAATTATCTTGAACATCCACATTCAAACAGGTTCGAAGTGAAACCTCGTTATGCGTTTGTTTATTTGCGAGAATTTATTTATGTCGACAGGACTGGATATTATACCGTTGGTTGGACCATAACTCAAATTGATCAGACAGCCCAATCACACGGTGCGACGACGCGTGCAACGCGATGCGACGATGTATTATGGATGCTTGAATTGCAATTGACATGCACCTTCGCCTGATTAATTTTATTTTCACGAAATATTTTGTTTGGCGAAAAGTTACTAAAATCAAATATGGTGCCACGTCCTCATCGGACTATTGGTAAAGACGATCACATAAATCTAAATCCTAAGGTTCTTAAAGAGAGTTTTAATAATAGCGGCTATTTAGTAACAATAATGTAGAGCAGGGTTGGCGAACCAATGGCACGCGTGCCAATGATGGCACGCCACCAATCACAAATTCAGTAATTCAATAGTAAATAATGTGTTTTGATTATGAGCTATCGTATTTGCCGTCATCAGTTAGTGCCACTGTAGAGTAAGGTCGTGTCACTCACCAGTGGTGCCACTTGATAGCATTAGATGTTAATTTAATGGCACGTGTCTATGCTATGACTACTTCAAATTTTTTTTTAAATAGTGGCACGTTCAAACTTAAGGGTTCGCCATCCCTGGTGTAGAGTATTATGAGCTGCTGACTGTACAATGTACAGTCAGCAGCTCATAAATTAAGAACGATGTTTGTACTAAAAATTATTCATAGATTTTTCTGGATAATATCATAGGTCACTTGCTGACTGTTTTATTTATTCTGTGGGTTTATACAAGGGTTATCTAAAGGAAAAGTATTTAACTGTTAATTTATAAAACAGGTAGAAGAAAACGAGTAATTAGTTCAATAGATCAGATACGCGGTCATAATACGAAGTTCGAAGTTCTTAGAAATAAAAAAAAAATCAGCAATATCCTACTTGTATTTTATTCTGTGGCAATATAGTCCCAGCACTACTTTTTAAACTTTTTAGAAATATTGCCGATTACAGCCGATTATGTTACCTCTTACATAACAATGTAAAATGTAACGTAGGTATTGTAAAATCAATGAATTAAACCAACGAATGGAGAAAGTGAAATGAGGATAATTTTACGCAGCCAGGTGTAGAATTTTAGATCCGGGAAAACCCAATAGTTTCAGAGATGTCTTAATGATTTCTAGCGATTTCATATTAACTCGTAAAGGATGGGATAGTAGTTTTTTATGGTTCATTCGACAAGGCTTACGGTCTTAAGGTGAGTCAAGTTGATTTCCTAACCAAACCGGGAATAACTTAATTACAAGATTATTTGAAACACGCCTTTCTGACCGCGAGATAACAATTATAAGATCGTTTCATCCACGAAGACGCGCCCCTCCATTCTTCCGCTAATACTACCGCTTCATCTTCTACTAATACCGCTTCGGCACACGCTAAATTATCCATGAGAGCACATGCACACAGCAATAATGACGCTCGAATTGCTCGGATCAAACTCCTCGCACCCCGCGCTTCCCTCGACCAAAAATTGGTGGGGCGCGTCTTCGTGGATGAATCGATCTGTTCCACTAAACCTTTATAAAACCCTTAATGGGCCAATAGCCCAAACCCGAATCCGTGTCAGATTGGCCGATTCCCGACGCAACGACGGTTGGACTACTTTGTGATGAAGTCACTTCTTAACACAAGTCCTATATTTAGCTTAGTTGAAGGGTATATTCGTAGTTTGTGCACTAGAAATTAATATTATACTTATTCGTACTTCTCTAAAGTAACTCTAAAAATACTTTTGCTTCACCATTTCAATACATAGATTCAGGGGGCGTAGTGTGAGTTTACGTCAACCGTATTCGTTGTTGACTGCGTAAATAAGTGACATTATGTATGACGGATTGTACAGCGCCCCTAGCGGAAACTTTCAAGAACTAAAATCTTCATATATTTTTTTAACACGCTCGCTTTTGACGACGTGTGACGTAAACTCACACGACGCCCCCTGATTGGCTTTTCATGTAACTCCCTATATGAACCACATAATCGACACTCACCTAGGCTCTTAAAGCTGGCATGTGCCATGGACTTAGTGTACTCCTCTTCTCTCTCCAACTCCTGGATGGCTTCTTCTAAGTTCTTATCATCGGTGGTGGTGTTGCGTAGCCATGCCAACGCTGTTCTGGCCTCCTGAAAACGGATAAGTTGGAAAATGACCAAAAGCATAACTCAGAAGCATAGAGATATACAGGGTGGAAACGATAAGTGATCTCACTCGATTATTTCTAAACTATACAAGATATCAATAAACTAGTTACTGATCCTGAAAGTGCTTCATAAGCTCTATCAAACGGTATTAATAATAGGTTACAGAATAAACTGGATCTATCCGAAAATTCATTGTTTCCAGCTTCCATACATTTGGTAAAGTCACATTATCTTAAAAACTACACATGATATCGTAAAACTGATTACTGGTTCTAAAAGTGCTTCACAAGCTCTATCCAATGGTATCAATAATAGGTTACAGAATAAACTGGATCTATCCAAAACTTCAATGTATCCTTCTTCCATACATTTTGTACTACCACATTCATGACACTCATCTCTTGACAATATTATAGCAAGTAAAGCCTAAAACCAATTGTTTTAGATGAATAATTTAAAATAAGAACATAATTTACGAGTTTATTTTAAGAGTTTATTATTAAATAAAAAAAATTACACTTCTAATATTGTGTGTCTGGCATACATTTAGCATGGAAGCTGGAAACATTGAATTTTCAGATAGATCCAGTTTATTCTGTAACCTATTATTCGTACCGTTTGAAAGAGCTTTTGAAGCACTTTCAGGATCAGTAACCAGTTTTTCAATATCTTGTATAGTTTAGAAATAATCGAGTGAGATCACTTAACGTTTCCACCCTGAATAGAGATGCCAACTAATGCGCTGAGTTCGAAACTCAGTGTCGCATTAGAAATTCACACTCACATAATAAAAAGCTTAGTTTTTAGTTTACATTATGGCGATGATGTCGCTGCTGTCATCATTGCTTTCACGAGCAATGTGTTCTGTTTTTGGGCATATTGCTAAGGCACTGGCCACGCCCCCTTGTCACATCTCCCTTTAGTTTCTGTGATCTGTGCTCAGAAGTAAATAAATACCAACTGCAAATGACCACAAGTCATCGGTCGATGACACCAGAAAAGGAAAAAACTGGTTGCATTAATTTGGTAAAAAACAAATGCAGTGCGAGGGCATAAAGGTTTTATCCGACAAAATGTTGTAGCATAAGATTATGTATGAGTAAATTAAATAAATAAATAATTCTTTATTGAAGTTACAAGTTTTATCATTACAGGGTTTGGCACAACTTCTTTTAAGTTTATAAAAACCTGTATTAGAAGTGTACCCTCTTCTCTGTGGTAATAATTACATGAGTAGGCACAAACAGGGTACAGTCGTGAACTCATGAGATTACATATTTTGTTGCCAAATCACACTTAATAAAATTACATTATACCTACCACAATGTTTAGCTTAATGTGCTGTCGGTACACTTGATGAACTGACCCTTATTATTATTATTGTAACGGTACAAAATTATGAGGTAAAATAAGAAAAAATATAATCATGCTAAGGTTTCCTTATGGCTTATGTATTTGTATTAGGTATGAGCGGTGTTCATACATACCTACGGCGTTCATTGATATCATCTGTTTTAAGGAAAAAAAAATAGTTTCGCTAAAATCTCGCTGATATCCGTAAATAACTATGTCAACTGAGGGCTTATGAGTTGGTTGAGTGAGTAGTTATTCGTTCGTTCGTTCGAAAGGCCTCCCCCAAGGATTTCCACAAAGACCGGTCCTGCGCCACTCACATCCAGGCACCTCCCGCGACCTTCACAAGATCGTCGGTCCACCTAGTGAGAGGCCTGCCCACGCTACGTCTTTCGGCTCGTGGTCGCCACTCAAGAACTTTCCTGCCCCAGCGGCATCAGCTTTATGTAGTAGAGTAGTTATTACTAGCTTTAAATTGTTATCCATTATTCATTTTAAGGTTTCCTCTTACATTCCTTCAATGTTATTGCACTTTAAAAAAAAATCATTTTTTTAAATTGGGACATAATTTGGTTGAAACTGTGCACAGATAAGAGTATGCACAGTTTTGTCTAAATAACAGCGCACAGGTATGGACTTGTGCCTGTGTTTTTTAAAGTCCAATAATATTGAAAGAATGTAAGGTATAAGCAGAGAACATTCCCTTATCACTACTTTCACGCTTCAAAATTCCCATACCTTTAATTTCCCCTGCTTGATCAAGAACACAGGCGTCTCGGGCATGGCCATAAACGCCAGCAGATGGAGCACAGGTACCGCCGTGCACAGCCACATGACCGACGCGAAGGGCATCAGGTCACCGCACAGGTATATCACGAGGTAGCCCAGGTTCTGTGCTAGGATGAAGAGGGAGCCGAGGGCGCCGCGGACGTTGTCGGACGCGATCTAGTGAAAAAATGGGAAAACAAATAAATAAAATTATTATTATTATTCTTGGACAATAAATAAACTAAGCAAAACTTGTACGAGTCTCCAGCAACTGCCCCCAAAAAGTGGGCCATGTCGCTGGAAGAAAAATATTTAAAAGTTCAATCCAGTGCTTTGCCCGTGGACCAAGCTAAAAGTGGGCCAAGTCACAGGAAGACTCGCTTCTACTATGGGTACCTACCAGATAACGGATATAATGAACATTATAATCCTTTTGTAAATAGTACTATAGGTAAGTGCAGTGCTACATGAAACCTTTTTTCAGCAGCAAATGCCCAATAGTAAAAGTTCATCAGTGCGTATCAATCATTGTTCGGTCTTGATTAACAAAAAGATGCAATAGGATGGAAAAAATCAATTTCCATTTCAGTCCATTACAGATTCCAGAGGCAATCATTGATTACTTTAGTTCATCGGATACAATAAAACCTTCCGACAGCAAAATTGAGTCGATTAGTGTTAAGAGATTCGACTTCAGTATTTTTTGTGGAAGTTTCCGCGTCAGTACCAAAAGATAGGAAAGGCGGTGAGCGTATACATAAGCAAAAGTGTTTAAACGCGGAAAGTGGATGGTTAACCCTCAGAAATATAAGATTCTCCTTATTAACTTTAATGCTCTATTCACCATGTTTGTAAGCTCCAAGCTTCAGCTCCACCAAGGATATTTTAAACTTGTTTCAATAGCAAGATTTCTTTAGCTTTGTAAATAGAGCAGTTCCAGTACTGATTATGGCAGCTGTTGCCATTCAAACTTAAACAATTGGCTCGTGGTGTATTATGGTCGCGGGAAGCACCTGGATACAGGCAACTAAGCCCCGTTTGTTTTGGAAGTCCTTGGTCCCCAAGATCTCCCAATCTTTTTTTTTTACAAATTAGCCCCTCGTACTAAGCTAAATATGCTTGTATCACGAGTGAGCTCACCACAATAGTCAAGCGGCGCAAGCGAACCCGTGTTCCCCGGATCACGAGTCGGCCAGTCCGACCCCTTCACCGTTCGGCTATCGTGGCTTTCAATCTTTGTCCAGCAGTGGACATCCTTTAGCTGAGTAGAGATGATGAGATGACCCACCTCTTTCAGGTACAAAGGTGTGACGACGTAGCACGTGGCGCACGCGAAGCCGGCCACGACACGTGACGCGATCAGCGCCCACGGCCGCAGCGAGAACAGCGTGATGGACCAGCTCATCTGGAACACAGAACACCTGTTAATAGAGCAAAAGCACGCGATACGTTGCGGCGGCGGTGCGATGCCGGTGCGGTGCCGCTGCTGTTACATAGAAATGTCTGTATCGGGCAGACGAGTGCGGCACCGCGTCGTTATTATCAGTTCCTTACGCCCATATTCACAAACATTACTATGAGGTCTCACAGTGCGCGTGGACGCCCAGGGTGACACACGAACCAATCACAGAGCTCTATTCAACACTGTGCGTTCTATTTTCTGCTTCACTTAAGCAAGTATCGTTTGTGAATACGGGTGTTAGTCTTCTCTACAGACAGTCACACAATCTTCTCTAATGTATAGAGATTGGAGGATTTGGCATACTCCCCGCAGTAGCTGAAATGGTTGAGAAAGCCAGATGTTCAAATTTCTTCCTTAGTGGCCTCTATAACGTTTGTGGTGGTCCTGTCCTTCTAGTCGAAATGACACGGCACATTTTTTTGTTAGATTGGTAGCTTAGGCAAACAATACGTTTATAAACTAAGGCTTCAACCACATTAACGCGAGCAGATCGCCATCGCCGGCGCGATCTGCTCGCGTTGGTGTGGTGACTGTGGTTGAAGCATAAGAAAAACTATCATGACAAATTAATATTGTACGATAAAAAATACTTGAAACGAATCTAAATGCTTCATAATCATAACGTTAATTATTTCAATTGGAAAAGCCCAGAGTGGCGGTCCTGGGGGGTGGCCTGTGTTCAGTAGAGGACTTCTAGAGCACTTAAGATTATTGCAGATAACCAAGAATGCTTTGAATTGCTTTTAAATGTACGTAATCAAAACGTCAAGTATCATGTATTGTACAGATTATTATCATTGCACGTTGGCTGACATGAGTCCAGTTTAAACCACTGAAGATAGGTTCTGGATCATTTGTTTTTCATGGAACAATGTTATTGCTATAGCTGTGATTGAACTGCATTACCTTATTCAAGTATAAATTATGTTTAACAGTACTTAATTAAAGAATTTAATCATCTATATGTACTTAATTACAATAATCATGAAAAATTACAGAGGTGAAGTTGGTAATTTTGTGAGATTATACGAAGTCTCTATTTCTGTAGTTTTGAATTCTTTCACCAGAAAAAATCCATCTACCTACATTATTCCTGGGTGACAAACACTCAGCTCTATTTGGAACAGCTCTTTTTAACCGAAAAGTATGTAACAGAACTAGTTTTCAATAAGAGTTTAAATAATACTTTATTTGCCTTTTTCCACCCTCTTTCAGGTTCAGATTAACAAAATGTTCTTTTCTTCAGTTTTAAGTATCTCTATGCCAAAAATCAAAACTGGTTCAGAATTGTAGCAACGTAAAAGACACCAAGTTGCTCTCGCATTTGTTAAGTACATGGGTACTTACATCAACATTTGTAAAGAGAAATTGAAATAATTTCCCCGTTGCAGCAATGGCTAAACCTAACAATTTAAACGAGCATGGGTATTACCAAGCTGTTCTACTTTGTGGATGCTAAACAATTACTGTAGTTGAACCAATTAAGAAGGTAGCCGCGACCGCTTGGGGCCGCAGCAGGACGGGTTTGGTGCGGCCCACGGCGGTATGGCCTGGCAGGAAGTAAGAGCCAAAGCACACGATGCGTTTAGGGTTGCCAGGTGTCCGGCTTTTCCGTCCAGCTGTCCGGACATGTTTGGCTTTTTAGGGACTTGTCCGGCCTGTCCTGCTTTTGTTAGGCTTTTAATGTGGCTGCCGCACCAGTCGAAACTTGAGCTACAGAATAATGTTCATTAGAAAGTACTCATTCATGAGCTGACGTTAATCGGCTTTTAGGGTCAAATGTCCGGCCAAATGAAGCACAGATTCAGGCTTTTATGTTTTTGGACCTGGTAACCCTAGATGACGCAGCGACACCGCTGCGGCGGTGCGGCGTCGGACCGCTTTGGCTCTAAGCATGTCAAGCTACTTTACTGCTACTGGGTTGTCGTGTGTCATGGCGAGAATTTTTTTTTTTAAATTCGGCGGTTCGGTCAAACCAGTGCTATCACACGCGATCAGCCGGCGTGCAGAGATGCCGACCAATGTATTTAAGTCTGATCGCCATCGCTGCACGCGGCTGATCGCGTGTGATCGCGTTGGTTTGGCTGAACCTTTAGGTAGTGCTACTTTTACTATGCTTTCGTATGCATGTATCTTGAAATGGCAAGAAAATTGGTTGAAAATTGTGGATTTGCTTTGTAAAGTGTGAAAGTAGTACCATATTAGATTGCTTGGATCTTCTAAGCATTTGAATTAATAAACTCACAGCTTGGCTTAACTATTGAATCCAGTTTTAAATGTTTCAAAAACAATTTTTTTCTCAGAAATTTTGTTTTCCTAGAAAAAAATATTGCATTTGTTAATTTTAATTTGAACAGCTTGTGTAAGCCATAAGTCATCCGCGCCAGGTGCCAATTAAATTCTTAACAGTGTAGTATTAATATAGGATCCCTACAAAAATCAAAAAGAGAGAACCTTAACGAGTATGCTAAGGAGGGGCAAGTAACATAAACCTACCTTTTTATAGGTATTTATTTGTATACAATAATGTTTCAAACTCCTGCGACATGCAAAAAAACTTACCGCAAGGAACAGTGACGTCAATATCGTGAAGCTCTTCCGCCCGAAGCGGTCGATGAGGTTCCCCATGTGGAATCCGCAGAAGATAGGCGGCAGGAAGGTAAGGGCAGCCATCCAGGACAGGGTCTCGTCGGAGACCGGCTCCGGCGCCGGGCCCAACGGGTCCTGCAGGACCGGCGTCATGGGAGACTGCCAGCCGAGCAGCATCCCGAAGTTTAATACTGGTATTGTGACTGTGAAGGAAATATTTGAGGTAAGAACAATGATACACAGCCTTCATTACCTGTATTACTAGGTAGTCCACTTAGAGCACCCACCCAAATAGCACCAGGCCTAGTCCACATGGAGCACCTATCGATATCGCTACTTATTCGAATTCAAATTTACATTTTTGTCCACAAGAGAGAGAACAAAATATCGATGCTCTTGTGCTACTTGTGCGGGTGAGAGCACCAAGAACAGAAAAAACTTAGAGAAGTGGAATGGGGACTACTTCGAATAGGTACTATAAAATCAAATCAAATCAGTTCATTTGCGTGAAAAGTGGTCTACAAGTTGTTGTACACAATATTAAATTACAAAATTATAATAACCACCTTATTGGCATGCGAAGCAAGGGATTTCTACCCCTAAAGAGGACAGATAACCTTAGAATGACCTGTCAATGAAATCGAACCCGGCGCATTTGAGTCTGAGACAGATGGTTTTACCACTAAGATTATCGTGTTAGGTTTGCCATTTTTCTTTACTCATGATCGTAAAGAATCTATCGAACTCTAATGTAACCATTAAAGTTATTAGTTACGATTCCATTGTTTAAATAATGAAAGCCTATGCCGTGAGAAAGGGTTAGACTGCTCATGATTCTACGATTCATCTACAACTAGCAACAATTATCTCGTCAATAAACTATAGCAGATCCCATTACAATAGATAATAATAACCTTCAAGTATGCCATTGTATTGTAATGCTGATAGACGCTCAATGAACGTCTGGGCGTTAGTCCATTATCACACGAGTCTCGCATAATATTGAAGATTTACTCAAAGATTCGTCAAATTATGTTAAGCTCACAAAAGTGAGTTCATCATCAAGGTCATTATGTGCCTCTTTCACGATTTCTTCTAAAGTTCTGAGTAGTTACTTCCTGATTCTCGAAAGATTGCAAATTAAAAATCACTGTTTACATTGTGAGCTAAAAAAACTCCCGGTAGTCAGTTACCTTTTAGATTAATATGGCGTCATACTTTAGAAATGCAGGCAATTTTGAAATTATTTAGCCGTTCAAAAACATAGCGTATTTAAACTTATGTATTTTCCTGTTAAACGTTACACTTATCACACCATCAGTATTTGGGGCTTCCTTTCGGCGAAAGCCATAGAAATGAGGTCACTAATTTAAAGGTTCGGCACTTCGGCAGAGCTAGGTGGGGTAGCTAGCTACTTGAGATAAAGTTGCAGATCTTGAATAAGTATACATAGGAGTTGTAAAGGTAACAGTAGCTGAGATGAGTTACTCAAAACACTAGACTAGATTGAATCATGTTTTGGTTTTGAGGTTTGTTCTTTAGTCATCTTACAATCAAATCTTGAGTCTGAGGAAAGGGAAACGCGCACTTCCCCTCATAAATCGCTCCATGCATGTTGATAAGCACCGAATTTACAGCCGCATTAATTTCTGATTGGCTACTCCTACACTGTTTGCAAACTAAAGGCTTATCAGGGTTTTATGTCTGCTTTTGATACGGCTACATGTTAGAAACAATTTGCCGCTTAGGAAATTAAGGCTTAGTTGCACCATCTTATTTTGACTTTAATAAACGTCAAAAATCTGTCAAACTCCATACAAAAAGCACCGGTTATTGTTAAAGTTACGGTCAAAGTAAGTTGGTGCAACTCAGCCTAAATGTTATCAGCTTCCGATTGTCATCTTCTACATTCGCTGCGGCGATGTTAAGCGGAATTCAATCATTAATTTTGAATAACAGTTACTATTTTTTTCAATATTGGATTTTAGGCTAGCTTTTTGAAATAATTGAAGGAATAAGAAGAAAAAATAGCAGTTGAAACAAAAAGTTATTGTACAGGTTTATTCGATTACCTCATTTTAACAAAGTCCTTAATAGAGCACTGACTTATAGAAAATCAGAATGTCCTTCTCATTAAAAATATCAAAGATAACGAATGAGTGATGCTTCTTTTTCCATACGTGTCATATTTTCGCCATATTAAGTATTTTTTAAGTATTCACAATCTCACAGAATACGTAACATAGTACGAGTAATATGTTTTACTCCTAGAAAGTAAAAAAGGGGTGTCGAAATTAATATGTTTAGGATGTTGCGCACTGACGTTGTACATGTATGGCATCCTAACTACTATGTTGCTAGGAAGTCGCAACTGGCCAGTTACGACATTCTCGTTTTGTGAGTACTACTCTAGTGGGAAATTATATCATTCTACATAGTTTTAAATCATCAGTGTTGTTTCCAACATCCCATTTCTGTCTAAAATAAAGGTTACTCTTTGAAAACAGTGCAAAATAACCATACCGACATAACAATAACGGGACTATTTCCACCTCGTTCGTTCAACTCAACTCCTGTGTAGCCAGGATCTACAGCTTGACCGCCAATAAAAACCCAACCACTGAAGGTCAAAATGTCCCGGGGGAAAGATAAATTGTCATTGTATCCGCAACGAAGTTAATCAGAAGAACAAATCGAAAGCCTTCCATGAAAGTTTGGATGTATGACCGTTGAAACTTCTTGGTATTTTCCACTGTGTTGAATCATTATCATCAGCAATCTGATCTGTCGTTTGGCCGCGAAAATAATATGTACTTTATACATAGGTAATCGTTGTAATGATTTTATAAATCAACTGCATATTTTCGTACTATATTTGTTTCGTTTGGAATGTTAACAAGTGACGTTTTAGGAAGATCAGTTTCATGGCCAACTGTACTGGAATAATTGGTTCCTGATTTAAGACTACTTTTCTTACATCTGGTTTTTGTAACAATGACGTCTTTAGTTTGAAGGCGTGGACGTAATGCATCATGATTCAAGTCGCATGGGTCATTGCATTTGTAATGGTAGATACGACATTACTAAGGTGATTTTTGCTATATTCACTAAATAGTTATTTTCATTTAACCGTGACTGTGCTTACTATTCCTACCTCTCGTTGCTACCGCTGCAATCCTGTGTAGCTAGGATCTACAGCTCTACTAAGAACCATGATGGTTGGTACTTATCATAAATCTTAATGCTATTGAAAAACATTAAGGAAAGCTCCAAATAACACGGAATACAGAATGACTAAGTTCACACCACGGAAACCTTCAAAATCGCCTTGGCGATGTACAACGTGAGGAGAATCCACCATGTTTGATGAGACATCTGATTATAAACGACTTGCAGAGTAAAATATTTTAGAGATTATTAGCTATACAACTTGATTATCAAAGAATAACAAAGCAAAACTGTGTGCGTTAAGAAATACGAGCTACCAGGTCATAAATCATAATGTATTCACAACGCATTGACTATTTGTTACCAAAAGTTGCTTTTGATTTACAATTATGAAACTAAATAGTAACTATTTATAATCCATTCATAATAGTATTATTCTACTCGTATCTATCTGTTACTATCATGAAGTTTTTGTGAAAACGTGTGGAGTGTGGGCCAGTTCCTCTATTTGCCTCTGGTAAATTAGAAAGTGTCGTGCTTCAGCAGTGGAGATTAAATGTATGACCTGATGATGATGATGATCATGACCTTTTAGGGCAAGGTTTTTATAATAATTTCTGAAGTAGGACATTTATTTCCTTCCCCATTATATGCGCTACAAAAAGGTTACCTTAGAGAAGTAGAATAACTAGGTCCAATTTATTTTTATATCAGTTAGTTAAATTAATCAGTTAGTATTATTTTAATCGCAGATTTAGCCAAAAACCAGGCTGAGCTACTTCAGCACCTAAACAGTTTATAAAGATTTGTAATTCAATATTATGGCCTTGCTATAAATTACAGGGCTTAAAAAGTGACACAATAAATTCAAAGATGAAGTAGCTGATGACAATATGCAAATATTTGGCTTTTTCTTTTATAACACCTTATCATTCTCGTATCAATGTCAAGCACATTTTGTGTTTCGTTCTGACGCTGATATTCTACAACCTTATCAAATGACGTCATTGTACACTGGAACTAAAGGTACTTTAATAAGTTACTCAAGAATGCTAACGAGTTTATCAGGGCAAAAGGATACGATCCAAACAATTTTGTGAATCCTCAAGGAACAATATTACGCCCTAAAATATACTGATACTGTCCAATATTTTTTGATAATGTCATTGACGGACTAAAAGTTGTTTTTAGGAAACTAGCCTATTATTACCCGACTACGGCAAAGCAAAAGGAGGGTTATGATTTTGACAGGCTATGTATGTATGTATGTATGTATGTATGTTCATGTGTACCCTCGTAACTTCTAAACTACTTATCAGAATTCGACAAATGACATATCATTAGAAGCGTCTTAATTGTCCGCTGGTTATAGGCTATATGGGGTTTCACAAAATCGAATGTGGCGCCCTCTAACGGACAAAACATACAGAGTAAAAAAATTAAGTTAAGATAAATATGCCGTGTTTGGTATCATTTGAAAGCGCTTTACTTGTACATTATGAATATATACAGGGTGACTGGAACTGATCCCGCCATAGCTAATACGCGTATAGAGGAGGTCATTTGCTAATTATTGAACCTTACTTTCTATAGCTAAAGTTTTATAGTTTAGGAGATATGTCAATTTTTATACTTTTTTCAGATTTTTCGGAAATTTGACCTAAAAACTGCAAAAATTTTTTTTCTCGCATGATTTCAACAGTTTTTTTATTTGATATTAATATCGAATATGTTTTTATTCAAATAAAATAAATTTCTGATCCAGATAATGATTGAATAGCTAGTTACGAGCCGCCAAAGTCTAACAAAAGTACAAACCACGATAAAGATTAAAATACGTTTCAAACAATGAAGCAATGATGTCGGCATATTACGGTTATGTCTCCTCTATACTAAATTATGGAATTATTCTCTGGGGGAACTCTGTTGATTCCGAAAAAGTATTTAAAATACAAAAAAAATGCATGCGTGCGATGTGTGGGGCAGGCTATAGAGATAGTTGTAAGCCACTCTTCAAAAAATTAAAAATATTGCCATTGCCATGTTTATATATCAAGGAATTATGCCTATTTGTAAAAAAACATCCTGATAATTTTAAGACGCATGAACAGGTATTAGAAAAGACTACTCGCCACAAGAACAGATTGTATTTGCCCAAAATTAATTTAACGTTATATAAAAGAAATGTATTTTGTATGGCTATAAGAGTTTTCAATAAACTGCCAGCTTATATACAGGGAGCTTCTATGCCTGAATTTAGAAATGTATTGCACAAGTGGCTGCTCGATAAATGTTTCTACTCTGTAAATGAGTTTTTTTAGAATTAAATAATTGTGAAATTTTATGTATTAATATTGGTTGTGTGAACTTGTGTGTTATTTTATGTTATTGACATTTAATTGTAATGATTAGTATAATTGGATTGTTGACATTGTTATGATTTTATCAAATGACTTTTCATAAGATTATTAATATTTTGACATGTTCTCCTAATTAACTTTCACATGCCAGTCATGGCAAGGTACACTGTAACGAAATTGATTATTTACAAACATCTAATGGACGTGTATTTCTGTGAATAAATGAATTTGAATTTGAATTTGAATTTGAATTTGATAAAAAATTCTACTTCGAATTCGATTTTTCAAAAAATAATGGTGATAATGGATTGCCAATAATCTTAAAAATACCTCTAGCTTCTTTTCTTCCCAATGATATGTCACACGTTGTAATTAGATATTGAAATTTGTCAAAAATTCAAAGTTTATGGAAGAAAATGGAGTAATAATACAAAAAATATCCATACAAAGTTGATTTTGAATTTTTTAAACTCTTTTCTTCATCATGTAATTATTATTTTGAAATACATTTTTCAAAAAACACATAAAAATAGTTATGAAAAGGAGTATAGCAGAAAATATGAGATGTTTGAAGAAACTTTGTATGAATAATTTTCGTATTATTACTCCATTTTCTTCCATAAACTTTACATTTTTAGTAAATTTCAATATCTAATTACTACGTGTGATATATCATTGGAAAGAAGAGAAGGTAGAGATATTTTTAAGATCATTGGCAACCGATTATCACCATTAGTTTTTTTTTATCGTATTCGAACTTGAATTTTTTTATCGTGGTTCGTACTTTTATTGAACTTTGGCGGCTCGTAACTAGTTATTCAATCATTATCTGGATCTGTAATTTATTTTATTTAACTAAAGGCTTATTCGATATTAGTATCAAATAAAAAAATCGGTTAAAGTCATGCGAGAAAAAAAATTTAAGCAGTTTTTAGGTCAAATTTCGGAAAAATATAAAACTTTAGCCATAGAAAGTAAGGTTCAATAATTAGCAAATGACCTCCTCTATACGCGTATTGTGTAGTGTAGTTGCATAGTAATTTTCATGTTTGGAAAGGCGTAGTCACACGTTACATATACCTACCTACCGTAGCACTTTAGCAACGTGTGACTGCGGTTTTCCAAACATGAAAATTACTATGCAACTACATTAGCAATTTTGTTAAGTTTTGTATTCTGAAAATCTTGTTTTATACTTTTTCAGCGTCGTTTTTTGTCGTAGTTGGGTTTTAGTTTTTTTACTTTTTATTTTGTAGTCTGAAACGGACTGAAAGTTATTTCTTGGAGATTTTATAAAGATAGAAAAACAAATTCTTGATTGGAAACGCTTTTCTTGATAGAAGAAGACCACAATTTCTTCCCCCAATATTTGTTGCAAGATCTTTAAATCCGATCGCCGATGGTAAGAAACAAAAAATACGATTCCAAAGGAAGTATAGCCTGACCAGGAACATAAAAACCCTCGCCATGTTGCGGAAAACTAATGGTACTAATTTCTTTTAATGGCAACAGTAACTGAAAACTTCATTGACATGTCACCTTGCATGTCAAAGTGTAAACAAACTTTATTTTAAATGTGCGCAATTGATTTTGTGAATTAAATTGCTAAAATCTTTTTATAGTCGTGAAAGAAAAGTGGTTCACAATGTGTTAAAGTATTTACCGAAGAGAAATACTAAGGGTTCGGACAATATTTTCATTGAATAATATTTCCGACAAGGTTGTCAAATTGACTGACATGTTTATCGTATAGTACAGTCCATTATGAAAATTAGCTGTGGTTTGTTTCAAATACCTATTTTAAAGTTTTTTGTCACTTTCTAAGTGTTGAATTTTATGGAATTGGGAAAGAAGTACCGAGTTTGAAGCGTTCATGAGCAGACATTGCAGTTGAATATTCAAGTTCTGAATTTGATTATTGATGAATAATAAAATAAATCCTACTAACTCGATTGATGGTGTCATTTAATTTATTTAAACCAGGTTACCTATAATAATATTTTTTCGTTAATTTATGAAAATATCAAATTAGCCCGTAATCCTGAATCCTGATACATAAAGTTAGCCTATTAATTTAACACAGGTACGACTGTACTCAGTGTTGCACTATCAAATGCAATTGACGCGCCTCTATGCCAGGGTTTTTATGTTCCTGGTCAGGCTATAAAGACCTACACTAGCAAATATTCTTATGCCGTATTCACAAACATTAAGGCTTGGTATTTCTGCTAAAGTAGGTATTTCGCGCTGTCAAAATCTGCGCGCGCAATACTTCGCCGAAGACAGCGCGCCAAAGAGCTCTCGCGGCTACACAGTATAGAAATACGCAGTTGGTTAGGTTAGGTTGACTTCCTTCCGTTCAAGCGTCACACTCACAGCACTTTCTAATACAAATCATATCCAAGTGATACAAATTAAAACAACTTTCAAAATTTTTGGGAATATATTTTAGAATCGAATAAATATAGAATATAACTGCCAAAGTAAACACGGCTCAAAGAGGCGTGGCGTCACCCGACCTTCCGGAAGTTCCGCGTGGGCTAAAATAATTTCAAGATTACGTCACCCGACCTATCGGTAGATCCTCGGGAGCTTGAGCGATTGGAAAAACATTTTATGATCAGTTACTCGTAGTAGCGATTATTTAGAGCTTGGATAATAAATTATAGTTGTTGCAATTCACAAAGCTTTGCATGTAGTTAATTACATTAATCAGTACACGCATCAATTTTGTTCAGTCTTTTTGTTTATTAATAAATAAAAATACCATACTAAAATTGCATACATATTTGTTTGTATTGGTCTGGGTGTTTTCTTTCCATAATTTATGTATAACGTATGTACGGGGCTCTGTATCGAAAATCACTATGAGCAATGAGCATCACACACGGTTACCTGGAGTGCATTACCGCAGCAAATTTTTTATAAATGTTGTGCTTTAGAGAGTCGAGATTATAGCAGATAATTAGTCCATCGTGAGCAGAAATTTGTCCACTAATAGCAAAATTCGTTCAAATTATAGTTTTAAAGTTATTAGGAAAACACAGATTTTGCTGGGGTAACGTTTCAAACATTACCCTGGCAAATTTTTTTCTTGAAAGTCGTTCTATCCCGGAACCAAATACATGGATAGATAGCTCTTGTTGCGTAGTAATTTGTCCACGAATAGCAAAATTTGTTCGTGTTCCGGTTCTCAAGTTATTTAGAATTTTGCTGGGGTAATGTTTTGTGATGTCCCAGATCTCGTAAATGGTTCAACGCAGAAGTTTGAAAAAAATACCAATGATAGACCTTGATATGTCCAAATTAGTGCAAACATTAGTCATTGATTTGAATGATAAACACCAGTGTAATTAAAAGATTTCAGAAAATCAGATAAAACGGATTTGTGAGTAAACCAGTACTCTTACAATCGAATAAAAAGGTGTAGCATGTACCCTTGGTACACCTTTATAACCACAGTAAATATAAATGATGTGGCTTTGCGCAAAAGAGAGATTTCAAGAAATCTAATTTATTTTAACAGTCTTACTTTCGTGGCCGAATACGCGATTCCCTTATAACAAGGGAACATGGCATACAATGGACAAATTAAAATGTTCCTTAAATAAGCTATCCTGTTAATTTCAGCTTTATATTACGACTTATAAGAAAGTTATCGAACTGCAAAAAAATATCAGGAATTCTTCTTTAAGCCGACCAAATTATAAAAGTTACAAAAAAGCGACCGTTCCATACTTAAGGCTTGCCATCTTAAATGAACGGTATAATATCGAGGTTTCGTCAGTACAGTTCCGAACAAAGGTGTTTGTGTAGTGTAGTTGAGTTGAGAGGTCAGATTATTGAAATAATAAAACGAACATTTTATTTTTTAAATACATTTTTAAAATAATTTACATTACAGATAACAATGAGAGGATGACATTGCAAGGTGGTGCCAGTCCAGTCTTAAATCCGTTGATATATGCTGCATCTGCCATGTTTTCAACCGACTTCAAAAAAGGAGGAGGTTCTCAATTCGACCCGTATGTTTTTTTTTTTCTATGTTTGTTACGCGATAACTCCGCCAATTATGAACCGATTTGAACAAATCTTTTTTCGGCGTATAGGTAATACCTCAAGGGTGGTCCCATTTAAATTTAATAATAGAAAAAACAACCCCCAAGGGTGGAAAATTGGGGATGAACTTTTTTATACGCAATATCTCCGCCGATTATAAATCAATTTGAACGATTTTTTTTTTGTTGAATAGGTATTATCAAAAGGGTGGTTTCATGCGAATTTGAAGAAAATATTTCACCCCCAAGGGTGGAAAATTAGGGATGAACTTTTTTATACGCAATATTTATAATTTTTAGTTTTTTTTTGTGTTCACGCATTTGAAGTCGGTTTTATTTTTTAAACAAGTTAATTGGCTAAAAGATTCTTCTATCTTGCAGTTTAGACTTTTATTACAGACCTCAGACAGTATTTTTTGGAAAACTTTTACGCATGGTGGAGGAAGGGACGCTCTAGACACTCAAGTCTACAAGGAGTCACATGAACTCCAGTTTTAAATCCGTTGACATCTGCTGTATCTGCCATCTTTTTGGCTAGAAGATTCTTCGATCTTGCTGCTTTGACCTTTAGCTACAGACCTTAGACAGTATTTTTGAAACATTCTTACGCATGGTGGAGGAAGGGACGCTCTAGAGACTCAAGTCTACAAGGAGTCATATGAACTCCAGTTTTAAATCCGTTGACATCTGCTGCATCTGCCATCTTTTTGGCTAGAAGATTCTTCTATCTTACAGCTTAGACCTTTAGCTACAGACCTTAGACAGTATTTTTTATTATTTATTTGTGTCAGTGTGCTCTTCTAAAGAGTGTAAGACGATTGTATGTAGGTACTATTAAAATGTAATTTTAACTCATTGGTTTTGTCTCATATTTGAGGAATGTACTATGTATCATGAGTAGAGTCTTCGTTTAAAAGGATACGAACGATTTAAATTTCAATAGGTAGACAAAATTGATAATTCTTAATTATCAAAAATTTAAGCTTTCTCCAGTAACACTGATATTATTATACAGTGACTCATCAAAGTCATCATTGTCAAAAATATTGACAAATCGCGAACTGTCACGGCCAAAAAACTGACACGCGTCCGTCCTCCGTAAGCGCCACCGCGCGACTGATTGAGATTGTCCAAGCCGTCATGGACGATTTTTTCCACATTTTTAACATAGTAACTAAATAAGACGCAATATAAAAATTTCATCCGTTAAAAGCCCTCAAGTTATTTCTGAACTTTAGTTTAGTAAAAGATTTAGAATCTCAAATCGCTTATTTTAAAAATAAAACCATAAATAGAAAACGAATTGAGGTAACTTTGGGAATTTATTCTATCGAGTCAACTTCATCAAATCGTGTTTCCCTAGCCCTAGAAAATATCCTCAACTATGCCCAATAAAAATCTTAGCCTTTAATTTTACTGTTTAGTACCTCAAAAATGAAAAATGAAAACCTCATTTTCGCCATTTTCTCTGCTACCCGGCCTTAAGTATGAGATCTCACAGTACCCGTGGACACACAGGGTGACACACGAACCAATCACAGAGCTCTATTCAACGCTGTGTGTTCGATTTGCATCGTTTGTGAATACGGGCGTTAATATGTTTTGTCTCACAACACAGAACACATGTTCTTAACTTAAAGCAAGGAGAAACCACCTGCGCGGTTCAGGTATTAGATTGAACTTAGTTGACCTCTCTCCTGTCACTGCGCAACTTACAGTACTTGCTATGTAAAGGCAAACCCGTTCCAAAGCATTATCTGCAGTATGCAGATTTGCTCCTATTGGGGTCTCGGGTGTTAAGATGCAGTTAAGCCCTGGGTACACTAGGGGATTTCCTAAATTAAAAGTAAAATAATAATTTTTAAAATCATTACAATTATGTTCAGTAAGGTGGGTTTTAAAGAGCACTTTTACAGAATTCGTAATAAAATCCTACTAGACTACCTATCTAACCGTCTAGCGTTTAAGAAGTCAAGGTTGCGTCATCATCACCATCATGTGCATCGTGACTTGGCTGCTAGGCAGTTCGCGGGGACAGTTAATAATATTTAGAAATTTCTAGAAGCATACCTAAAGTGGAGGTCTAGAAATTCTAGTTTCACCTCGCTATAGAGCTGTAGAATCCACTAAACTGGACTGGGTGTTTACTAACACAGATACGTGTTCCTGGGGCATAATAATAATTAATAACACACAAAATCATACTTCTTGTTATTAGTTACTGGGTGGAATTTTAGGCAGTGTCTGATTTTGTTCACAATTTCGTGGGTTTGAACTTTTTTAAGAAACTCCTTAAAGTAAGTAACACTAGCTGCCCCGACTGACTTCACAACGCCCAATGTTGATCAGAAATAACTTAGGATTTTAATGGTGAAAGTATTTTTCAAATCAGTCCAGTTGTTTCGGAGCTTCAATACAAACAAACAAAAAATTAAATCTCTTTATATGAAAAGATAGCAGTAAAAGTTCAGATAAAATCGGTTCAGCCGATAGGTTCAACTGTTAACTAATATTGTTATTAAAGATATTGTAAGTAGGTACCTACTTAATTTCCTTAGAGATAAACTATGAGTAGGTACTCTTCATTTCCAGTACTGTTACGAGTGTTACTTAAAAAGCAAATAAACACCTATCTTTGACTGCAGCGTGTAATATTGATGACGTCATAAGAGTCCAATTAAGGTTTTGTCATATTGGTTGCGTTCTGCGCTCTGCGGTCAGATAAAAGTGAACGCAGCCCTCATCGTGTTAACAATATTGTCGGTCTCTATACATTTTGTATTGATGCGTTCTGACTGCGCTTGCACGAGCAAAGAACGCAAACAGGTGCGGCCTGCGTTTACTTTAACCTGATCGCAGAATGCATACAGTGTGACAAATACATGGTAGATTTCTTATGTCATCTAAATTACTGACTGACTGACTGACTGGCATGGTGATCTATCAACGCACAGCCCAAACCACTGGACGGATCGGGCTGAAATTTGGCATGCAGGTAGATGTTATGACGTAGGCATCCGCTAAGAAAGGATTTTACGAAACTCCACCGCTAAGGGGGTAAAACGGGATCCACGCGTACGAAGTCGCGGGCGGCCGCTAGTTCACAATTAAAATAGTAATGTCAATTCACATTAGCTGCATCGCCATCGCTTCCCCTATGCGTTCTACTTACTTGACTCAATAAAGTCGTCTGCTTCAAAAGAAGTCCATTCATAAATACAATACAAAGATTCCATTCAAAACTTGAATAACTGGTGTGACAAGAAGTTTTTAGGACATTAAAAAACTTAAAGAAAAGGGACCAGCTGCATTTTGGGTGAAGGATGAACAAAAGACGGCAGATCAAGTGAGGCATCTTATATGGTTGCAATAAGGTGTTATTTTGCAACAAAAAAGGTGCTGCCGACCGTTCCTCACCCCTGAAATTTTGATTTAATTCCGAGTTATAAAGTTTTTTGTTGTTTATGTCCTAGGTGGCTATTGTAAAAGATATCAAAACTGTGAGTGAGACAAAGAAAACTGCGAATCATAAAATTCTTCACACGTGTCGATCGTAACAATAGTGGTTAGAAACTGATAAATACTCTTTCTTTCTTCACATGCCAGCTGCGCTGGTGAGATAAGATCCACTTCTCTTTAAAAAACATAAGACCACCTTTGTAGATAATCTTTGAAGATTTGGTGAGAATCGGTTTGACCCTCTCTCCCTCCCTAAACGTCTCACGCAATTAATAGATGCCCCTATGTATGTATAGGTGGTTAAGGCTTGGTATTTCTGCTAAAGTAGGTATTTCGCGCTGTCAAAATCTGCGCGCGCAATACTTCGCCGAAGACAGCGCGCCAAAGAGCTCTCGCGGCTACACAGTATAGAAATACGCAGTTGGTTAGGTTAGGTTGACTTCCTTCCGTTCAAGCGTCACACTCACAGCACTTTCTAATACAAATCATATCCAAGTGATACAAATTAAAACAACTTTCAAAATTTTTGGGAATATATTTTAGAATCGAATAAATATAGAATACTAGCTGACCCGGCGAACTTTGTTCCGCCCTAATGGCAATAAATAAGCAGACTTTTTTTTTTATTTCGAACGGGATAAAATCCTATGTCCTTCTCCTGGCTCTAAACTACCTCCCTGACAATTTTCAGCTAAATCGGTTCAGCCGTTCTTGAGTTATAAGTGGAGTAACTAACACGACTTTCTTTTATACAGGGTGTTAGGTAAATGGGTATATGAGCCGACACTAGCCCATGTTAACATGGTCATATAAATGGTATGGTGAAGTCAGAAAATTGATATCTTCATTTTAATTATTTTAATTTTCATACAAATCGGATTTTATAAAATTTATTTTTTATGAAAATTAAAAAAAATAAAATGATGATATCAAATTTCTGACTTCACCATACCATTTATATGACCATGTTAACATGGGCTAGTGTCGGCTCATATACCCATTTACCTAACACCCTGTATATATAAGATAACTGCCAAAGTAAACACGGTTCAAAGAGGCGTGGCGTCACCCGACCTTCCGAAAGTTCCGCGCCGGCTAAAAGAATTTCAAGATTACGTCACCCGACCTATCGGTAGATCCTCGGGAGCTTGAGCGATTGGAAAAACATTTTATGATCAGTTACTCGTAGTAGCGATTATTTAGAGCTTGGATAATAAATTATAGTTGTTGCAATTCACAAAGCTTTGCATGTGGTTAATTACATTAATCAGTACACGCATCAATTTTGTTCAGTCTTTTTGTTTATTAATAAATAAAAATATCATACTAAAATTGCATACATATTTGTTTGTATTGGTCTGGGTGTTTTCTTTCCATAATAATTTATGTATAACGTATGTACGGGGCTCTGTATCGAAAATCACTATGAGCAATAAGCATCACACACGGTTACCTGGAGTGTATTACCGCAGCAAAAAGCTTGCCATCTTAAATGAACGGTATAATATCGAGGTTTCGTCAGTACAGTTGCGAACAAAGGTGTTTGTGTAGTGTAGTTGAGTTGAGAGGTCAGATTATTGAAATAATAAAACGAACATTTTATTTTTTAAATACATTTTAAAAATAATTTAAATTACAGATAACAATGAGAGGATGACATTGCAAGGTGGTGCCAGTCCAGTCTTAAATCCGTTGATATTTGCTGCATCTGCCATGTTTTTGGCTAAAAGATTCTTCTATCTTGCAGTTTAGACTTTTATTACAGACATCAGACAGTATTTTTGGAAAACTTTTACGCATGGTGGAGGAAGGGACGCTCTAGAGACTCAAGTCTACAAGGAGTCATATGAACTCCAGTTTTAAATCCGTTGACATCTGCTGCATCTGCCATCTTTTTGGCTAGAAGATTCTTCTATCTTACAGCTTAGACCTTTAGCTACAGACCTTAGACAGTATTTTTTATTATTTATTTGTGTCAGTGTGCTCTTCTAAAGAATGTAAGACAATTGTATGTAGGTACTATTAAAATGTAATTTTAACTCATTGGTTTTGTCTCATATTTGAGGAATGTACTATGTATCATGAGTAGAGTCTTCGTTTAAAAGGATGCGAACGATTTAAATTTCAATAGGTAGACAAAATTGATAATTTTAAATTATCAAAAAGGATGATGGGCATATTGGGCGTTAAACCAACAGAAACAAAAAGTATACTAAATTAAAGCTTAATACTAGTACTTCATTTCATAGTATGACAACAATCCTGAAATACGCGGGGATACGGAGATAGAGGTCGTTGAATATGCAGTTTCTATAGTAGGTATTTCACATCACATTAGGGTAATAAAAATAATATTAGGTCAATTAGATTGCTTTTATCGATCTTATTGAGAGTATTGTATCATATCTTACTATCGATTCTATCGATTTAGTAAGTATGTATACCGAATAAATCATAATCGATTATTCGATTAAATTAATCGAATATATCGCTGATAGTAATAATGGTAATCAATAAAATCGATTAATAGAATTGTTAATCGATAAATCGTTATTTGGCAATATCGATTAATAATCGATCCGTGATCGATTATGCGACAACACTAAAGCTTAACTGGTAGAAATCCTATTGAAACATGACTGTGTTCATTTCAAGTTACCTACCCGTAGGTAGGTAACTTGAAATGAACCTTTCTCTGTGTTACCTACTCGTAGGTACCATTTAGAGAAATGAATTTCTAAATGGTACCTACGAGTAGGTATGGTCCTACGCACGTAATGTAGAACATGGACTTATTTTATACAATTTGTTGGCCCCACTCCTTAATTGTTGGACATAATAATTGATAAATAACTTAATGTATCAATGTAGTATATTAATTGATTATATTTTTTGTTTGCGCAATAAAACACCTATGACTATTATACATTATATCAATTCCCAAGCAAACCCGGGAGTTTTTGGTAGTTATTTATATGAAAATATATTTCTGATACTAAGTCCTAACAAATAATAGTAGTTACATTTCTGTTGGTTTTACGCCCAGATTCCATAGAAAAGTGCCCATCATCCTTTAAGCTGTCTCCAGTAACACTGATATTATTATACTGTGACTCATCAAAGTCACCATTGTCAAAAATATTGACAAATCGCGAACTGTCACGGCCAAAAAACTGACACGCGTCCGTCCTCCGTAAGCGCCACCGCGCGACTGATTGAGATTGTCCAAGCCGTCATGGACGATTTTTTCCACATTTTTTAACATAGTAACTAAATAAGACGCAATATAAAAATTTCATCCGTTAAAAGCCCTCAAGTTATTTCTGAACTTTAGTTTAGTAAAAGATTTAGAATCTCAAATCGCTTATTTTAAAAATAAAACCATAAATAGAAAACGAATAGAGGTAACTTTGGGAATTTATTCTATCGAGTCAACTTCATCAAATCGTGTTTCCATCCGTTAATAGCCCTAGAAAATATCCTCAACTATGCCCAATAAAAATCTTAGACTTTAATTTTACTGTTTAGTACCTCAAAAATGAAAAATGAAAACCTCATTTTCGCCATTTTCTCTGGTACCCGGCCTATGATCTCTTAAACATTTAAAGGTAAAAAAAGACTTATATTTCCTGGTCGATTGATGAGCACGACTCTACATGGCGCCGAGAAAAAATAAAGATAAGAGGAGATGAGACCATCGTTTTTGTAATAATTACGTGACAAATTCAATGGAAACCTTAATGCGAATAATACCTACACAATTATAATAATTTTATCATAAAATTCATTTCAGAAGATCATTCTAATGCGTAATGATGATTCTCAGAAGTGCCAAAATGAAGAGATCTATTTTTTGTGAGTTCGTGATTTAACCTAATAAGGATAAAGGAGGCACCCGGTTGAATCTAGCACTATTGACGTTATTAATTTAATATTTTCCTTCCTCATCGACCAATTTTAGGTTAATTTACTATGCATGCCAATATCGTCAATAGTTTACAGAAAATAAACACTTGAATAAATAAAGATTTCCACCTTTCAATCCTACGGACTAAACGAATTTTCATTTGAGTTTTATTACTAAGGAATTTTATCTCTTTTTTCCCTAGAACTCGATTAAGGGTAAGCTAGAGCAAAATATCGAAAATCTTCAAAATACAGAAGATCAGAAATTTGTTTTAACGAAGGAAGGAAGTAGTAGAAATAACCAATACTTTCTGCTAAACTTCAGTTTTCATTGCATACAAAGTCTGTGTTTAGTGGCTAAACAGTCAATTTATTATACCAGAGGGCTTAGTGTAAGTTTAAATTAAACGTCGACATTAGCGAGCGCGTTAAAAAAATATAGGTAAATGAAGATATTAGTTTTTGAAAGTTTACCACGAGTCGTAGACGAAACGTAGGCAGGCCTCCCACTAAGTGGACCGACGATCTGGTGAAGGTCGCGGGAGGTGCCTGGATGCGAGCGGCGCAGGACCGGTCTTTGTGGAAATCCTAGGGGGAGGCCTTTGTCCAGAAGTGGACGTCTTTCGGCTGAAACGAACGAATGAAATAGGTTTATGTGTTACTTACCCATGAGGGCCATGAAGAACTGATTGGCGAGGCCATCTCGGTTGAGGCGTTGGAACCATCGCGGCGACAGCAGGAACATACTCGGACCTCGTGCGGTGTGGCCCTCAATGGCTCATGCTTGGCGTCGCTGGTGGCCTGCAACAAGAGAAGTTATTAATAAATGGTTCATAAAAATAATTATGTATGAGGATTACAGTTTTACCCAAAAAGTGCACAATAAACACTCTTCTTGTCGTGTCGACAACAAACCTATACAGTATCAGCCCAATATTCCGCTACAAGAGTGGCGTTGTCAGTAGCATTCATTAAATTTTCCTGCGTGCAGTTGTTTGGGCCCGCAATACAATAAATATTATAACTGACTAATTAATTAAATAAGATTCTAACGATATCAGATCAACTACTCAAGTGAATAATAACCCAAGACAGACTCTTCTTATGCGAGGTTTAAAATAGACTAGCAATAAAATTTGCAGAAGTTGACTTCCGCAAGCTGTCACCACTGTGTAAATCTTGCAGAAGTTGTCTTGCTACAGCTATTTACATAGTAGTAAACCGTTTTTGCGGGTTTTTCCCCAAATGAAATGGGAAAAGGCACAAAAAAATAAGATAAACAATTTATTATAGGTACAAACACGTGTTTCTTTTTAGAAAAAATGCCCCCTAATGACGTCAATCTGAGACTTTTTTGCTAAAAGCGAAAATAAGTCTAGGGACACCAGACGTTATATTCTAACTAACCGTAACGTCACCGTAGTGAAAAGCCTTCTTCTACGGTAAGGAGTCTTTCGATGATGATGAGTAATGTAGCTCAAGAGACTTAGTCATGGAAAATCATAAATAAACAGGTTTGAGGTATCCCTCGCAGCGCACCTTTAAGTAGAACTTGCGTGCGTACCTAAGGTGCGCTGATAAAATGGGTGCGCTGCTTCAAAGAATTACTCACAGACAGGTTTCCACAAAGTGATTCTTTCCACTGGAATTCGAACCCAGAACCTCTGGTTGGTGGGAGAGTCTAACTCTCTTTCTAACTTTAGTTTTAGCGCTTAACTCAGTCAGTGCCTGAGGTATGGAAGCGGCACGGGAGGGGTGATATTGACATAATATGACGTAACAGAGCATACATATTTAATAATAATAATAATAATAAGCGCTGAACCTATACGTAAAGGTTCGGCCAAACCAACGCGATCACACGCGATCAGCCAGCGTGCATCGATGGCGACCAGACTTAAATGCATTGATCGCCATCGCTGCACGCCGGCTGATCGCGTGTGATTGCATTGGTTGGACCGAACCTTAATGGCGCTTTCGTTCGTTTGTACTGTATTAAACAGATAAATTATCGCTTTAGTTTACTATATTTGTAGGTGATATTAATATAATAATATTTCGCGTACTACTCCATTGACGGAGAGCGATAAAGTGTTCCCAGAATTCGGCGATTAGAAGCAGTGAGATAAACTTCGACCTCGTCCATATTTAGCCCATTTTGATAGTTTATTCCAGAATGTTCAATCAACTTGACTTATGTTTGCTCATATCTTATTTGGCTCATTAACGAATGAGGTTTCAATCATGAATAAAATTAGGTCATTTGTCATAAGGACCTGTTCTTGTGATTAATTTCGTTGCGGGTCCAATGACAGTCCAGTTTCCGGCAACGCACCTGTAACGCCCCTGGGTCTGCGGGTGTTTATGGGCGACGGTAATCATTTACCATCAGGTGATCCGTCTGCTCGTTTGCCTCCTATCACATAAAAAAAAAAAAAAAAAAGTTTAACTTTCCCCCGGGACCAACTTGACCTTCACTGGTTGGGTTATTGGCGGTCAAGCTGTAGATCCTGGCTACACAGGAGTTGCAGCAGTGGGAACGAGATTATGGTAGTAGTCCCGTAAGTCTTTATTTCAGAAGAACCATATCGACGACTTGTAGTTTCTTTAATTTTTGACATGTCAAAAGCCGACGACTCATTTTGGTGAGTCGCCAGGTTTGATGTGTAGACAGCATTAACTAGACCTTCAGTTGTCACCACTTCACGTGTCAGATCTCGTGGTGTACTCGCGTGACAACTAATTGGCTTCCACAATCTTCGAACCCGCGACAATTATGCTTCTAATACCACATAACTAGTTGTCCTTTGTCTCAGTAGTAAAATACATTAAATGTATTAACAGCACGCAATAAGAACCTACGGCATAGTATTTTATTATCTGTGCCAGACCGTTCTGTGTTGTGACCCAGTGTGTCATTTAAGTCACAAAATCAATAAACTCTAGGTACTTACTAACTAATATTATAAAGTTAAAGAGTTTGTTTGGTTGAACGCGCTAATCTCAGGAAGGATTTGAAAAAATATTATTGTGTTGCATAGCCCATTTACCGAAGAAGGCTAGGCTATAACAGCAACAACAATTACGCTACGAGCAACAGGAGCGGAGCATTAATGAAAAATATTGCTAAAACGGGAAAATTCGTACGATGTTCACTCGCACGAAGTCGCGGGCACAGCTAAAGCATTAGCTTTAGCTGTTCTTTGAGCAATTATTAACTTGTACCTACTAAAATCATCATCATCATCATCATCATTTTTTCAGCCACAGGACCTACTAAAATAATATTAAGAAAAACAACATAAAAGTAACGTACTAAAATAACTAGATAGTTGTTCGGAATCTAATGTTACTATGTTTGTAGACAGTTCCAGTGATAACTCTGTTTACATTTGGGCCAGTGATTCTGCTCTGAGTCACAATAATCCGGGGATCTATCACTCAAGTCATGATTCATAACCACCGTGACATTTGCTTCAACATTGGCAAGAGATAATTTGTATTATGTCTATTTCTCAACATGCTGCAACCACGCGCCGCTCATGCCAGCGTTACTTAGTTATAACATAAATATCTAACATATATCTACATTAAAGAGACAAACAAAATTGATGCATCTGTTTGTAACATCTAAAAAACAGAGTTTTACTAAAATTAAAGTTGCGTTACCTAGGCACATAAAAAAAATTGTCAAGTTTATCACTTTGTCACTGTTTTTAATAGGACTATCAGTGGCAGAGATAACAAAAAAACTTTGGCCACTTTTAATTAGACTTGTCGTCAAAATTTGTAGTTGATCGTGAGGTAAACCGCGAGCAAGAGTTAGTTTAAAAAGCAGAAGAACTACCACAGGCACTACGCATGTGGTGGTTAAGACTTGCGTCACATCGTGGTTAAAGTCTTAACCGACAGTGATGGGTAGAGGTAATTAGATCAGTATCGCTGTCACCTCTGTAGTTTAGAGAGCTGAAGTTAGAACTGGAGGTCTGGAGTTCACTTCCTAAGCACACAATGAAACATTACGTGTATTGTATGTTGTCAATTTTGGAACTGAACTGATCGAGACGTTTAACAACTACTTATGTATAAATGGTAGCGAAAAATGCTTGATATTGGATAATTTTGATAACAAATACAGGCATTATTAAAAAAAAACTATCCAAAAATGGAACCTGTATTGAAAATAAAAAGCAACATAGTACATGATCAGGATCAAATTCTGATCAAAATTAGATTCAAGATCCTGATGATTACTATATGCAAATAATCTAAAAAAGTTTATGTTTCTGAGTCTTAAGATCTTGCCCTCACGGTTTCATAGTAACAAACAAATTCGCAAACCGCAAGTCATAGAGACCTTAACGACCATAACTAACTCAATGGCAGAGAACGGCAATAAACTGAATATTAATTACACTTGACCTCATTGTGGACAGGAATCTACACTTCCGACCCGTAACATAATGTCTTTGTTGCCATGTTTATACTTCTGGTTGTAGTAGCTATGCGTGTGGCTCTACTTGTCACGAAATAGATTGGATTAGCACTGATACGATAATAATGCACGAGTGCACAAGAAAGGCTGCAGTGCGGGAGGAATGGCGACGGATTGTGAGACTTGCCACCGGACCTGGTGTGACGACCACGACCACTCTGGCAAGAGTGTAGCGACGAAGAAGACGATAATAATAATAATTGTTTTTATTATAGTTCTTGTAATTCACGAATGCAAGTGAGCTTTACATGTGTGGTGGCTCGCTACTGTTCGTTTTTCAAAAGTTTCTATCACTATCGTTATGTACAAGTACACGTACACACACAAGTAAAGTTCACTCGCCTTCGTGAGTTGCAAGAACTATACTTACTTACAATGACTAGGAGAACCATTAATATTAGGTGTTAAAGTATCAAATTGCCGTTCTGTATGGAGAATCCAACAAAAATCAATTTTTCAAACATTTAACTATGCGATTTTTAAAGAACCACAAATTTTTGTTTTATGAAAGAAGAGATGATGAGGATGAGATGATATCCAGCCTCTGTAACATCTTTGGGCTAATTCTGATAGCGCTCAACAAAAATCGACTGACTCTTATAAAATAGATGAAAATAATTAAAAATGAAAATTAGAGAGTTTTCTACCAGAGGGTAGAAAACTTAATAATGGTAAAAAGCTCAACTGAGAGGGACCAGCTGGAAATTACTGATGAAGTTAGATTACTAGCTGCAGAATAGCTCTATTTGTTTGCTATGGAAGTCTGGAAGAGGTCTTTTTTTCATGGACAAAATGATTTACCTGCTGTATTACTGGAGGCTGCTGAAACCTCTAGCTGGGCAGAATGACGGAGGATCACTGATCACTGTTCGAAAGCACTACGTCTGAAGGAGAGGCCTAGAGGCAATACACTAATCTCAAAGTGCCAAATACTGGTCAAAATTTAATAATTATTTTTGATTTTATTAAGGGCACTTTCAAATAAGATTTGAGAAGGACGTCTGTCTTCCACTTGCAAGACTTGGAAAATGCTTTAGGATAAACAATTAGAATTATCATAAACATCTAGTGACGTCCTCCTCATAATGTCTAATTTGAAGTAGCTCTTATAGCTGATGATGATGTTGATAATGATAAATTTCCCAGCAATCATTTGCATATCACATGTACACTCTAGTCGTCATAATTTAATACGGTGTAACAATTGACTCAATGTTACTAACTAGCTTTTGCCCACGGCTTCGTCTACGTGACTTTTGCCTTGCTAGCCTATGTCACTCAAGGATAATGTAGCATTCTAATGGTGAAAGAATTTTTGAAATCATTCCAGTAGTTTTTGAGTCTATTCGTTACAAACATACAAAAATACAAATATTTCCTCATATTATGAACATCAAGTACGAAGATTGTAGCGACCATCCGATAACTTTTAAGAGCACGCTATCACTAGTAGTAAATAAAATAGTATTACACACATTAAGGCTCCTTTCCACCAACACGGAGCAGAGCAGAGAAGTGTTTTGAATAACCAATCAGATTTCTTTATTTTCACATCTCCGCTTCAGTGGCAATGGATCGAGCGGAGAAGATAGGAGAAATGTCTGGCTCACTTGTTTTTCTATAGAATTTGACAGCGGCGGCGGCGCGCGATGCGGAGCTGTGCAGAGCGGTCCGGTGTTTTGTAGACAGCAATAGACTGACAGCTGACAGCTCACACATCTCCTCTCCGCTCCGCTATGGTGGAAATAGCCTGCCAGCTTCGCCGCACATCTCTCGTCTCCGCTCCGCTCCGTGAAACCAAGCCTTACTATAGAAGTGAACCGGTTACGACCGGATTGCACCGGATGAGCGGCGCGCGCGCATCGTGTCGGTGCTTTGGAATTGGTATCCAATTTAGCGGGTACATTTATCACAATGTTTTATTATTTTTTCATTAGACGATGCATCGTGTTTGATCGTCTGGCGTCTTAGATTAACTTCCTTTTCTATTTGTGTTGATTGCTGATAACAAGAACAACTCTGTGATAGTTGATGTTATTATTTCGCTTAGCTACTATTTTTATGTAATACAACTTAGAATTTGGAATCGAATTTGTCGAGAGACAGTGGTAGGGTTAAAAATATACATAATTTATTACTTTATTTTTGTCGATAAGATCCACAATCCAGATGTACCTACTTCTCATAATTTTTACTCAGTTATTCTAAACCTACACGTAGAGTTTGAAGCATTTTTCTAATTTAGTCTAAAAACGTGTCATAGACATTAAATGCAAAAGCTGTCAGTAAATGAACTAATTTGTGAGTTAATTTGATGAACTACGCACATCCTGTCTTTAATTAGTTATTTTCACTCTTTCATGCGATAATTGGAACTGTAGTTCCACAGTTTTGGTATCTGTTAATCCGACATACCGCTAATTCGATTCCTACTGTTTATTGGACTATTGTGGTGAACCTACTCATATAACACAAGAATAATAGCCAAACTATAAGTGAAATCTTAAAATATGTTGCCAATTTGAAAATATCTGTTTGTTTTTTAAAACTTTAAACTTTCTCCGAACCGGCCAATCTCAATCATTGGGCGATATTCAGCAGTGGACTTCCTACAGCTGATAATGATGATGATGACATCTGTCAATAGGCTAGTTTCCTAAAAAAATTTTTTTAGTCCGTCAATTTTAATATAAATTTTTTTTGTATATTTTTAATTGTCAATCAAACAAATAATTACAACGTTATAGTGCGTTGAAGTTCACAAGTCACAAAGTGCTGCACTTTTACGCACTCACTGACGTCTCTTTACATTTTCATTAGATTTAAAAAGCGAAAAATATGTGTCGATTAGTTTTTGATAAGCTAACTGACGGACTAATTAAAACTCTTGCTTTTTTTACCCAGGAAACATCCATATTTGCTGAAGTTCATACATCTTCACGCGTGCCGCGTGTGCTCTTTATCATATTACTAATGAACTATTGATCTTCTATATCTATACTGATCGTTCTCTCAGTTATCGATCGTGATTTACGTCTGCGAATTGTAAACGGTCGCTATTGTTTTGGGCATGATAAGGGTCGAGTTTTATTGGACCGATAAGATTTTTTGTAGGAAATTGTATTGAAGTATGTGTATACCAACCAAATATACGAGTACTTAGAGTAGGCGCACACCGTTGATTTTTCGTCGACCGATAGTTTAGTCGGGCAGTTGATCAGTATGGGCATGTACGGGAGTGCGCACACTACGCCGATTCGATTTGGCCGATTCTTCATACAAATTAAAATCGGGCACAACTATCGGCCAACTAAAAATCAACGGTGTGCGCCTACACATTTTTACATTTGATAATTAAGAATGTAGAGACGGGAGACTGAAAAATCGGACCAAGTGCGAGTTGGAGTTGGGCACTTTTAGGTAGTTAGTTGGTTCCTGAAATTAAAGTTTTCGAGCAATAATACAAATATTTATTTTGTTTTGTTTTTAGTATTTTTGTTGTAAAGCGGCAATCGCGGAATCACAATTCAGATACAGCCAGGTGACAGACAGACATACAGAACAGGGAATCTTAGTAATTCCAACAGGGTTTCCGGTATTTGTGTGAAAAATAATACCTATGCCAAATACAATAATATAATAACTTTTTCATGATTAATAAAACATTCAGTATTGGAATGTTTTATTAATCATGAAAAAGTTATTGTTCAATACCAAAAATTTCCATGAAATTCATGACAATGAGGGTGACGTGCTATGAAAAATACTATTGTTCAAGTGATAAAAGAACGTCATACAACAAGTAATAATGTATTTACTAATGTTTATTACCTATTATTAAATCTTGCATTAATCATATACCTATTAAAACGTAATAGTTTTTGCTAACGCTGTGTCAAAGAATACTTATTAATATTACTGTGTTGAAATGTTGACAATGGATGCCTGATTTTAATGTTTTTGTCTGAAATTGTACAATTTATACGTCGTATTACCTATTTCTTAGGAGTCTTTTAAATAAATGTAGAGTTATCTAGTTGAAATGTATACTGGGACGTAAAAGATTTTCAAAAGCTTATTTGAGAAAGACATGCAGTTTTACTTTATACCAAAACGATGTTATCCAATCCCTTTAAGCTGTAAAAATCAAGTATTTATTTAAAATCTTTATTGCACACAACATAAAAATACGAGGTATAAAAGGTGAGCTTAATGCCATGAGACATTATCTCCCAGCTGACCTTGGGCAAAACAGATAATTTGAGTAGTAAGTATCTATTTTAATGCAATTCAAAGTTACACCTTTAATTAATTCATGAACATTTGGAACTACTTATTGGGATATTTTAGAACTCTTACAGTAAAGATCGAAATAACATTATATCGATAGCAAAATACTTAACCATTACTACAGTCTAATTTTTTAGAATTCAGCAGAAATGTCATCAAAAATGGCCAACTGACATAAAAATATTTTTAGTCTGTGAACTAGTGATGCGACAAAACCTCTCGTTAATCGCGAAGTGAAATTATTGTAGTACTTGCGTATCATCGCCGGGTGATCGTCAAAATACTAAAAATATGCAACAAAGTCGCAACATTGAATGTGATTGTGATCTGATTATGAAATTTTCGAGAACAGGAAACAAACTGTATGCACAGATGTAATAAAAAAACACACTGGACAGTAAAACAATCAATGATATCCGTAAAGTTATTAAACTTCAAATAGTTGCAAAAAGTTCTGTTTGACAGTGTTGCTACTAGTGACATCTCGCTCGCTCAGTTCTTTGTTGCTCTATTCCGCTAGGGAGGTAATTTAAGATGCTATCAATTGAAATAATATTTTTATTTTCTTTTATTTTATTTACTTATATAGGAAAATAAGCAATGGAACAATACGTAAGCATAATTGCATAAAAAAGTAAAATAATTTCGTTTAAATAAAACCGACTAAAAATTAAACTGACTCCGAAAAAGTATACACTAAAAGTAGAAAAATAATTTTACGTTATCTCCAATATTGTCGAAGTTATCGCTGGAAAACTAAACAAAGTATCTTATATTTTTTATTTAAAATTAATCAGTAATCGGAATAAGTGAATACTTAAAATAATATCGATTAAATTTACAGATTATTGTCTATGACTCACAGGTTACAGCACTGATGTGTCAGAGACAAGTCATAGACAATATGGAGATAACACATGATTTTAAACGTCAAGTCAATTTGACAAGTCTCACAAATTTTCATCGTCCACGTATTTTGCTAAAATAATTTGTTTCAAAGATTGATTTCAAACTTGTATGAACATGAAAATGAAGTTGGTTTCATGGGCTTGTTAAATAATGTGTATGATATTATGAATGCGTAAGTGATTATGGTGTAATTGTGTATGAAAGTGTTTGTTTACATCTCTGCTGGATTCTAAAAAATCAAGGTATAGCTTGTAGTAATTTTGTTAAAAGATTTAACTCTATGTTAATTTCAATTCTATCTCACATTAATTACTTAAAGGGTAGGTTTTTTTATGTGACAGGAGGTATATTTATGCTCTGTCATCGTAAAAATATAGTTACACAATTCAAAGTGACTGTACCAAGAAAATAACGCGGTCTAGTGATGAATATTGCGAAAGGTAAACTAGGAAAATGCCACTGCGCATCGTGATATTGTGCATTCGGTGGGACATAAACCATAGACAACCTAGACAGGTTACAATAAATACGCCTCCATGGTTTGTTAAGTTAAACTTCCGGTTCTTGTAGTTAGAAATGATTTTGAATTTTCTATCTAAGTACATACTCCGTTGTATTTCCTACAAACAATTCCGTTTGTATACCGTTAGATATAAATAAAAAAATATTCTTCAATTTCAATCGAAATCCTACCTAAATACCTAATCAGGTAAGTATTATGTCCGATATCATTTATTTATTCAAAGATTATTTATTCACAGAGATTATATTATAATGTGGTAAAATAAATGTGGTCCAAAGTTAAAAAGACCTATTCACGTAAAAATAAAATCTTATTAAACACAAAATTGTCTGAAAAAATGAGCTAAAAACAAAACACGGTCGATATTTTTATGAAAACTTTCCACATTCATATAATTTAAAGAAAATGTCGTACACTCATAAGTGAAATACGACGTTGTTCATGTTCGTTAGAGCTTAGTTAATTTTGGGTTGAATATTATGATGATTTATTAAAATATTATCAAGTAAGATAATACAGTTTTTGTCAATTCCTTTGGTAGGTAATTTTACTTCGTTCAGTTAACAGCTTAATTAGGCTGATGATAAATTTATTTTATTGATGTGGTCCCTAACACTGAATTCGAGGTATTTCTCGAAGTGCACCCATTTTGAGGCGCACCTAAAGTACTTATTCGTTTAAGCGCACCTTCTCTCAAGGTATGTTCCGCGATTTTTCGAACGGGATTTCTTTAATTGTTTCTTAACCCTTCCGTGGATCATTCTAGAAGTAAAACGGTTCAGTTATAATAAACTGTCAACGTATGTTTTTTGCTAGCGAAAAATGACAAGAATGTAGAACGGAGGCGAGCCCCGCTTCTCACCTTGAGCCTACACTAAGAATGTGCAATGCCTCTGGTACTAAACATGAGCATGAGCTTAAGATCAATTTTAACTTTTAACTGCTAAACCCTGCACTTCACTGAGCATTATAACCCGGTTTCACTTCATGCATGGTGCATAGGAGTCTTCCAGTGACTTGGCCCACTTTTAGCTTGGCCCACCGGCCGAGTCGCTGGATTGAATTTTTGAGTAATTACTTTTTCTTCCAGTAACTGGGCCCACTCTAAGATTCTAGAGTAGATTTTTGTTGATTTGGTATTTAATTTGTTAATAAAGACATTGAAGGTGGGCCAAGTCACTGGAAGACTCGTGCATAGCAAGCTTCAAGTAAGGTTTTTTAAAGATATAAATACATAAATTACTATAAGTCCCGTTAACCCCTCGTGGTAAGATAATCTTGTGTTACGAGTGTACACACAATAGTCCAGTAGCGGCGAAGTTCGAATCCGCGTTCCTCGGATTTCGATTCGGTCAGTCCAACACCGACACCATTGGGCCACTGCTGAAGCTTATAAAGATATGTCGCAGTGGCTTTTTTAATCAAATCCTCAGTAACACCTAATAATATACGTCGTTGTTTGACGAGTGACATTCAAGGTAAGCATATCAGGAAGTTTTTTTCCATCGAAATACATGGCATGAATAAAATAGAGATTTTTTATTTTTGCTATAGGTGACGATAAAGGTCAACACAAAATGCTTTACAGACAGATTACTAATGCTACTTATGAAGCTCTACAAGTGATCAATAAAATAAAGGTCAAATTAGGTGTCAAACCAATCGGATTCGGCAGACAAAAAGTGTACTTTTAACTCTAGCAATTTAACTTTAGTTTTTAATTGTGCATACCTGGACTAAGATTTTGGATAATTTAACGATCTTCTTTATTCTGGTGCACAGATTATTAAGTATTTTTATAAAAACTTTTTTAAAGAACAATACTTTTTAATAGTCCCGTTAACCCCTCGTAGCTAACGGGACCATTGTGTATGATACTAAAATGCTAGTGTAACGACTTACGAGTAAGTAATATTATTCTTTATACAATTTATGATAATGGTTTAAAAAATCGTACATTGCCCTCAGATGATTCTTTCAGGCAATGGAACACTTTGAATAATGTCGTAAGGCAGGGGTGTCCAAACTAGATGGGACCCAGGGCCAATAAAAATGACTAAATACATTGGTGGGCCGCAAAATATTTATAAAAATAAAATACTGGTAATAATAATATCGTTATTTATTATCTATTTTTTCATTAATTTGTCTTTTACAATTCTGTCAACACCAACCTCAATATTAGTAGTAGCTAGGCGCAGTGCATGTTTGTTTAAGTGAAGTATCTTTCAATGAAGCTTTCCATTTTTTGCCCGAAATTCGTTAGTTTCGGGAAACGTTCAGCGAGGAGCTTAAAAAATTCAAGTCCTGTTTCAGTTCTGCCCTTGTAAAAGGGGTCTGAATGCAGATCACACAGTTCCAGTTGATAACCAATCTTGACACTCTCAACTGCGAGCGTTAATGGATGAGTGAAAAGTGCTATATAACTCTAATTTTTTTTTAAATCTGCAAAACGCTGTTCAAATTCGACGATTATTTCGTCCATGTGATCCAAAAAAGATTCTACGGGCCGCAATATTCCAAACCGCGGGCCGCGTGCGGCCATGGTTTGGACAGCCCTGTCGTAAGGGATAAAACGGATGACTTAACAGTAAACTATTTTTTTTAACGAGCACCTGCTACATTATAGAGTTAGGATCATGTAGAGGGAACTATAACATTATAGCAGCAGTAATAGTAGTAGATAGCAGGGATGTTATGGATAACCGTAACCGTAACCGAAACATTCGGATATCCGAAATAAAAAAATATCCGAAACCGATTCAAAAGTTTCGGATAGTTTCGAATTTAGGTACTTTTATAATGCCATCTAGTATCAATTTTTAATTTTTTATTACTTTTTACTCGATGTAGTGTGCGGCCATGAATGAACCGTGTTGGACAACTATTGCAATTTCATTCTAAAGCACAGATACCCGTAACCGTAACCGAAACTTTCAGATATCCGAAATAAAAAAATATCCGTAACCGAAACCGGTATATTATTCCTATATCCGTAACCGTATCCATAACCGAAACTACATATCCATAACATCCCTAAAAAAACTTCTATCTAGAAGTTTTTTTTTTTGGTATTTACTAAAGTAAACACGAGTGACGCGCTAGCATAACTTTCTAATGAGAGACAGTTGTAATTAATGATAAAATCTCTCTATCGATTTAATATGATGATCAAAATATCGATACTAAACTTTCGCTATAATTGTGTTACAACTAAGTATTTTAAAATAATGATAATTCTGTTAAATTATTTCCAATGAAGGTAGGCAATTTGTTATTTTCTGAATAATTATTACAAAAAGAATACTAAATATTTAACTTTAGTCATTCTGTAAAATATTTAAAATATTTCATCACTGGAATTCACTGGATCCAATATTTGATTTCAAAATCAAATAAATTTATCTTATCATGCAAGATAAGTTGCCCAATATGGGTAAAACAGGACAGGAGAACAGGAAATGGTCAGTTATGCATCATAGGAGTAAAACTAAACATTTAGAAAATCTTACCTTAACACATTTTCTTCTTTTGGTTTAGTTTTGTAACCAAAACAATATTTAACTTAAATTGTCAATCACTGCACAAATAATTTAATATTAACCACTGCCACTAAAATAAATAATAATTTTATATTTAAATCCTCTTTTTTCATTCACAAAGGTTCCAATTTTAAAATTTCAAAAATTAAAAACCACTCTTTCGAATTAAAAAACAATCGATCGCGACGTGTTCGAATTTTAAATCGTACGCAAGCGTGTGTCTGCGCGGGACTGCATCCATTCACTGACTCGCTGGGTAGTTCCGCAGGCTCAATTTAACCGCTCGACTCGTAAATGTAAACAAACAAAAAAATCCGTCGTTGATTTGTTGTTAAACGCAGCGGGCGCGATTTCCGCGGGTTCTCCGAAAGATATGAATGGTTTTATTTCTTTTTCACGTGCACACTGGCAGGTAACGAAACTTTTTTTATTGGTGTCATTACTTTTTATGGGTTACCTTTGGGTTGGTCGGTTCAAAAGTTTCGTAATAGAAAGATTTTACTTTATTGTAAGCCTCATTTAACTGGTTTGGGAGTTAATAAATAGTTATTGAAAAAATGCAATTTAAATATTTTAGTAAGTTCATTCTCATGAGGATCTCATGTGTAACCGTCTTGAAAAATACTTGACTGTATAAATTAGTATAAAGTTGTCAGTTATGCTAGTGGAAAAAATATTTTTTTACATTTGATAAGCTGAATGAAACACAATGTTTTTGGTACTGAAAAATATTTTTACAGTTGAGTATTACTGAAAAATCTTATTGTGAAAGAATTTGATACCTCGTCGTGGCTAATCTGTGAGAGGCATGAAGGATTTTAATTTCTTTTTCTTTCTAAGTAATGGACTGAGCCGAATGTTTTGGTTATCAATTCTCGATAAAAATATTGTTTCCGTATTATTAGCATTTTTATCATTTTACAGCGAATTTAAATATTCAGAGAAAACTTTTTCTCGAGATGAATATATCCATATCGATTTAATAGGTTGTACTTAGGCCCAGTTTTTGGATTCATAGTTAAAATAACAAATTGTTAAATTTTGCTACTAATTGTTAAATATTAACAAAATGTTAACTAATAGTTAAAAAAATTTACTAAAAGTCAAGCTAACGATTGTTCGAAAATCATTTTTTTCTGATATTTAACCACTTGTCATTTGACATCTGTCAAATTTGACCATTGGTTATTTTAACTACGAATCGAAAAAACCGGGCCTTAGGTAAAATTATCAAAGTAGTTTGAAAACAAAGTAATTTTAAAATTCCTCAGATCATAGAATGATCTGAGTAAAATTCAATAACTTATCTTCATGAGTGATACAACTGAACTACTATTTGATCTAATTAATATTCAAAGCGTGCTCAGGCAACACTATAAATCTGTATTTTCCGTAAAATTGTGGTTTTGAGGTAAACTTTAAACTAAATGTAAGTTTATTTACCTCAAACTTGCAAAATTAACAACAGATTTTAAGAGTTCCTTATCCTAATTTTTTTAATATAGTCACGGCACCCAGTTTATTTAACTTTTATTGTTAGTTTAGAAACACCCACACCGTTTCACAGCTTCGGTACACATCCTCTCTTCACTCATCTTCCTAGCACATCTATGATGGCAGCCAAATGAGGGTTTTCGCGATTGGAAAATCCGCCAGATGGCACTACGTAGACGCGAGGTCCAAATGCTGCATGATTGGTTATTTTTGACATGACATTGACAGATATGTCAAAATCCACCAATCACGCAGCATTTGGACCTCGCGTCTACGTATTGCCATCTGGCGGATTTTTCAATCGCGAAAACCCTCATTCATAAAAAACTCATATATTTTTTGTAAATAGGCTTTTATCCGATTTTACCGGTCTCAAATATAGCTTTCCCCACCACCACTTCAGAAGAACATAAGTACCTACTTATGGGCTGGTGCTGAGAAGAAGTGGCAGAAGAAAATCAGTCAACTTTGTCAGCTAAAGGATCTATTTGCCTTTGATATTTTTCTGTAAAATAAGTAGTTAAGTGGTTACTTAACTACTTACTTTAACATTTACTTAACTCCTGAATTTGGTTAATTTCAGGAGTTGAGTATTAAATGTAAAAGTTATAACTTTGACAAACTTTTTAAGTTCAAAATATTGGTATGGGGAAATTATTCATTCTGTGATTTGAGGATGTTCTGACGGATTATAATTATGTCAAGCTCTCTGTTAGTAGAATTATATTATGTGAGTTTTTATTATTTATCTAGAATAGGTATTCTAGATTAAGACCCATCGTTCGTGACTTCGTGCTTTATCTACGTAACTCTAATTCACGCGAATTTTATCATTCTAGACCGATTCTTACACGTACTTAACTTCATTGTATTGATTTTGCTCACTGCCTATTGGATAATATTTGATTTGTGGTTAATTACTCATTATGGTATTATTTGTATGTGAAATTTTTTCAGAAGTCATTTAAAATAAGTAGGTACATTTTGCACCAAAGGATAAGCAGAGTCTTACCAAAATGTCCCGGAGTAACTCACGAGCACAGCGTCATATTATGACGTAGGACTAGTATTATAATTATCTGTGACGTAGGTAACTAACGTGCAAGGAAAACTGTAGTAGCGAAAGCTTTTACTTAAGTTCTGTATTTTTTTTTCTTTGAACGTAGTTTAAGTAAAGTCTACCTAAGTGTTTCTGTGTGGCCATAAGAGAAGGCCTATCAATTGAACAAAAGATCTTACGTTTTGCCATTAAAATTAACGTAGGAGTAGAAATTCATAAACTTAGGTTTACGACTTGATTGTTTGAAGTTTTCTTAAAACTCCATTATTTTTGATGTGAGGATCATAACGCATATAATTGTAGGTTTAAAAAAGAGAGCTAACTTTACATTAAATTACGAGTTCAATAATGACAAAATTAAATACTCACGATGGAATTGCATGAAAAGGATAACTCTATAACTTTAAAAAAAAAACCGACTTCAAATGCGTGAACACAAAAAAAAACTAAACATTTAAAAAAAGTTCTACCCTTGGGGGTGAAATATTTTCTTCAAATTCGCATGAAACCACCCTTTTGCTAATACCTATTCAACAAAAAAATAATCGTTCAAATTGGTTCATAATCGGCGGAGATATTGCGTATAAAATAGTTCATCCCCAATTTTCCACCCTTGGGGGTGAAATATTTTCTTCAAATTCGCATGAAACCACCCTTTTGATAATACCTATTCAACAAAAAAATAATCGTTCAAATTCATTTATAATCGGCGGAGATATTGCGTATAAAAAAGTTCATCCCCAATTTTCCGCCCTTGGGGGTTGTTTTTTCTATTATTAAATTTAAATGGGACCACCCTTGAGGTATTACCTATACGCCGAAAAAAGATTTGTTCAAATCGGTTCATAATTGGCGGAGTTATCGCGTAACAAACATAGAAAAAAAAACATACGGGTCGAATTGAGAACCTCCTCCTTTTTTGAAGTCGGTTGAAAATGAAAAACGTCGTGATATAGCCACTTGATGGACAAGTTTTGTGAACCAAATTGTTTATTTCAATAAAATCTCATTAACACCACATTTTCGTGTCGGCTAAACGACATTTAGCCATACAATATTTACACACACAATTCAATTCAAATTCAACAAACACACTCACAAAACTTTTCAATTGCATTAAATAGGTAGATACTACATTTATAGACCACTATATTTTTACATGGGTCCCTTATTTTGTATTCAATATTTATAATATTATAATGGTATTGATTATAACTTATTAATCTAGTTCCAATACCATAACTACACTTAAGTATAAATTCGATAAACATTTCAACACATTGACTTGAAAACAATTAAAATATTATAACCTATAATTTTATTATAGCACGACGAAATTAAGTATTTCAGCTTAAACAACATTTCTACATTCATTTACATGAATATAATCACATTTTTTTAACTTTTCTACATTGTTCAGGCTTGCTTACGTAAAAGTGCACATAAAGGCCAACAAGGTGAAGTGAATAAAATACACAAGTGCAAAACTTTAAACTTATAAATAAAGAAAAAATCTTTCACTATACAAGCAGGCAAAATAACTTTGCTCAAACATCGATAAATATAAATTGAATGAAATTTTAATAAAGAGGTTATTAAACTTTAATTATAAAGTTTCTACAAATTCAGCACTCAGAAGTGAACGTCTACTGAAACAATGATGATGTCATCTAGGTACATTATGTCTCCACCAAATCGAGTTAACAAAGATTTAAACTTTAAAACCGTCGATGGGCCCACTCTAGCTATCGATTTAAATGTGAATGAGCCAGCCCATCTCTTTTAAACTCTTTATGAAACGTGCATCAGTGAAAAGTATGTCAAACTTAATTTGGTAAAATTCTGAGACTAATCCAATAAATTATGGATGAATATCAAAAATCGTCTGACATCCTAATACTAATGCGTTTCGAAACGAAGTTCTAGATGCTGAGTGCTTCATTAATAATTTTATTCAGGTAAATGAGAAGCTAAATAACTTGATAAATATTTGAGAAAAGTACATTAATGTTACAATAAAATTGTATTGTTCGTAACAAGCTCTTCATTATACTTACTTACTTAAATATTTAAGATTAAATAATGACTTTCAGTCGACTTTAATGTTCAATTTCTTATGTCTAAGAATAATTATTTATTTTTATAACTCATGTGAAGTTCTTTGATAAATAAAGTTAAACATTTAACTCTTAAATCTTATTCACTAGTGCATTTTTATATTTTCAATAAACTTATTAAAAAGGCAGACCTACATAATGACCATAACATTAATTTTCTTGAGAAAAATGTTGACGATGTAAATAAGAAAAAAGGTTGGCAGTATTCAATTTAAGGTCCAGCCTGGCAAACTCGCAAATACTCTGCCTTTGGTAAAAGGTATTCGTCTGTTTGTTTCATTTCTGACATCAGAAAACATCAGTAGAAGTATGCCTTGTAGAAAATTAGGACTATTTACAAGTGTAACAATATCTACCAACCCTTAGAGAAAATACTGATCAGAATCAGGTCTGATTTAAATGCATTTTTTCAATTGCAATAAAACATAATAAGTCTTCCTTCATCGATTCAAGGATCAGCCAAAATATAAATGTCACTAGTACCACTCATCCTGAAAGAGAAAAACAGTTTATCTCTCTCACACATTCAATAACACAACCTCTCTTTCCCACTACGGCACTGCTTCAGTTTTGTTTGACTTTTTGCCTCTCCGTGACAGTTTCCCATAGATTTCTTCTACAGTCTTATTCCTGGTCTCTGGGAAGTCGACTGTGGTGTAGACACAAGCGCTGAAGCATACAATGGCGAAGAAAAGGAAAGTCCAATGGATGCCGATCAGCTCACAAAGGTTTGTGAACCACTTCATCTGGACGAAGTTGCTGAGTTTGGCGCAGATGTTTGTGAAGGCCGACACTGTGCCTCGTAGCTGAAAAATTAATACACAAATTACCTACTTGATTGAAAAATTATTAAAGCAATGACTCGAGATTCTTGAGTAGGTATTCAGAGATAGGGGGGTGTATGTGTATTGTTGTACAGTCACGGAATGAAAAGGTTCGTCAGTTTTCAAATTGATTCCTTCAACGAATCGCGAGCACATATTACCTTTTGAAACTATGTTACAGAATAATCTCGAGTTAGAGAAAATAATCTTTAACTGTTCGTCAGTAAAGTTCAAAATAATCCAGATCAAAGTTGTTTGACGATTTATCTTGTCAAGAAGATTATTATGATTGATAAACTAAAACCTTCTTGTTGGTTCAACCTGCCATTATTATTTCTATTAAATAAAAAAAACTATTGTCAATTGGTCAATGTCATCATTGCATTGCACTGATGGGATAGAAAAATAAACAAGCAAAACCTTATTTGTTAGCAAACGTCATATTTATTTAAATGTTAGCAGCACTGTTTCTTGCACTGTTATGTTGGCAGGTTTGACTCTTACAGTACCTAGTGCAAGCGAAAACCGACACTAAGGTGACGAACCTTTTCATTCTGCGACTGTACCATCATCATTTCAGCCACTGCTGAGGGCTGAGTGTGAGTTTTTTTCAGTGAGCGCGTCAAAAAATGACATTAAATGTATGACGGATTGTACAGCGCCCCTAGCAAGAAACTTTCAAAAACTAAAATTTTCATACATTTTTGAAACGCGCTTGCTGGTGAGCGCGTTTGTAAAAACTCACACTCAGCCCACTGAACACGCCACATACAAGGAACCTCAAAAATTACGATCTACTGTTTTTGTCTTACAGCTGGTCCAGCTGCTATCAGCTATCTTCTTGAGATCTTCAGTCTAATTAAAAAGTGTTGGATAACATCTCAAATCTGGTTTACAAATTATATATTGAACTATAGATCAAGTAGGTTCTAAACCTATACAACTGGGACCAAGATTAGATCCTGGACGATCCAAAATCTTAAAACAGTTCTGTCAACTTACTTGGAAAGTGAATAGATCGGTGATAATGATGTAGGATATCGGCTGGAAGCCAGCAGCGTCGCAAAAGATGCACAGGCACATCGCAAAGACTGGCAGCCAGCCTGGCAGCCAGATGCCGTTGGCGGTCACGTAGAACCAGGCGGATAGGATCAGCATACCCACGCCCACGGCGAATGAGGTGGTGACTAGGAGAAGCTGGAAAATATATCAGTATTTTTTTATTTAAAGGAAAATGACATATTTTAACATTTATGTATACAGTTTTACCAGTGTAGAAGACATTAGGAACCTGTGAATCTAAGAGATTTACGATGCCATTACTATCTGTGCTATCTGTGCAATCTGGCAAAGCTAATTGAGACCCTAGAATTCACCGGTTTAATTAAAAATCCCAGCGATGGGATTTGCATCAAACTTTTATAATTTGAAAAGTTGATTTGTGGTTGTCGTAGTTACTATTTTTTATACCTTTATTATGTAGCATTTATCGTTATTGACTGTATTTTCAACCATGGTATTACCTACAGTCATACGGACTTAGCCCAGTTAGAAGTTACACCAGGCCTGTTTGTTACATTATGTAAATTCAACAAACGCATGGTTAAAGTGAAATAAAATGTCCTTACCTTTCGACCAGTCTTCTCCACAATACACGTCGCCAACGTGGACCCCAGTAGCTGAACCAATCCGATCAGCATGACTTGCTTGTTAGGACTGAGCTTCAAACTGATGGTCTCCGAGGCCTTCTCGAAGACGAACCCTGCGTAGATGAGCACGATGAGGTAGCCGTCGAACTGCTGCGTGATCTTGATGATCAGCGTGATGATGAAGGCCTTGCGGGTGGGCTGGTCACGTACTGGGGAATAAGAAATTGAGTTAAGCAACTTTTGTAGCTAGTGTTTTAAATTTTTTTTACCGGTATTTAATGGTAATGGATTTGCAGTTGAGAAATAAGGAGGTCAAATAATATTTTTATACCTACATCTTAACAACTTTATTTACCTACAAAGTGTTAAAAGTGACAAATTCAAATTATTATTTTTTATTGCAAAGAGCTATTGCGCTTCTAGAATTTGTAGTAGAACGGGCTACAGTGTCGCCACTGCAACACCTCCGCCTCTAATTTGAAGGCACCCCAAGGGATATTAATTTGGCTCTCAAAAACCAGTCGTAATAAAAAATACCTACACATACATCAATTCAGTTTTAACTAAAGCAAAGCAGAATTTATTTAGTTATAAATTGGATCTTTGGGGTAGTTTCTGAATCTAGACTATTTATCTACTACTTCTGCTTATAAATATGCAACCTGAAATTTATGTATTATGTCGCCAGAACTTAATTGCCTGGCAATCTGACATGTTTAGAAACGTGTCCTGGGACATTAGTCTCGTCGTATACGGGGGTTATTTCTACTTATAAAGCACTCACGGATAATCCCCCAGACGGACTTAGTGTCCGCCTTGGTCTGCTTCTCCACCCGCACGAAGCCATCGATCTCCTGCTCCAACGCGCGGTCCACCGTCGACACGCCTCGGAGCCACGCCATCACTGTCTTGGCTTCCTGGAATATAAACATACAATCTATACTAAGTTAATATTATAAATGCGAATGTAACTCTGTCTGTCTGTCTTGCTTTCACGCCTAAACCACTGAACTGATTTTGATGAAAGGCATAGAGATAGTTTGAGTCCCGGGAAAGGACATAGGATAGTTTTTATCCCGGTTTTTGAAACAGGGACGCGCGCGATAAAGTTTTTCTGTGACAGGCAAAATTCCACGCGGGCAAAGTCGCGGGCGGAAAGCTAGTAATTAATACTTTGGAATGTTAATTGGCAATGAGATTCTATGAATTTCTATGGGAATTTTATTATTAATCCTTCAAGGCCCGCGAATCTAGACACAATAGATAATCAATTGTTATGGCATTAATGTATGCCGTCTGGGACTTTAAAGGTTAATTTTGGAATGTCACGAGAATGTAGATTCCAGAGAATTAATTAACCAGACCAAAGTTCAAAATTCACTGCCCTAGTCCAATTAGTGCATGTTCGAAGGTTAATAGATTGCCGTGGTTTACTTAAGGGTCATGGCAAAGAACGCACCGTAAGGTTTTCTTTCTTACCGATTAGAATTTAAAAGATTTTTGCTATGTATAGGTGTTTAGCTTTACAAGCTGTAACCGCTCTTACATATTTTCAACAAAAATTTAGCATTAGGTAGATGTGCACAACGGTCAAATGTGTTAAACGAACATGTTAAGTAAAATCTATAATCTATTGTCAAGAGCGTTACACGCTTGTCATCTTTTTATGGTACCTACTGAAAAAATCTGTTAAGTACCTAATTGCCTAATTCAACATTTCCAATATGAAACTTTATATGAGCCTATGAATGGTATCGTAGGTTCTCTATAACGTCGCCTTAAAGTGAAAACTTCGGAAACGCATTTTTAACAGCACGCAGTTTTATTTTTTCACTTAAGAGGTTTTCCTCTAAGACGTTAAGGCAATCTTACATAGCTGTGATTTTGCTATGAACTTACGAGTCTCCATTTGAGTACCTAATATCCTTATTCAAAGAAAAACTAACCCTTAAAATTACAGCTATTAAACACTACTCACTTCAATCTTCCCCTGCTTGACGAGGAACTCAGGAGTCTCAGGCATGAAGAGCAGCACGAAGAACACCAGGGTCGGCACCAGGAACCCGATCCACAGCATGGCGTTCACGCTCAGGAGATCAGCACACACGTAGCTGGCTAGGTAACCTATGTTCCTGGTTGAAGAAAAGTCAAAATTAGTACTAGGTCTATTGTAATAGGGATGTTTCCTGTTTTAATTAGTCCGTCAGTTAGCTTTTATCAAAAACTACTCGACACGTATTTTTCACTTTTTAAAACGAATGAAAATGTAAAGAGATAAAGCGTGCCAATGTTCTAACTAAAGAAAAGGCCCGTGACGTCAGTGAGTGTGTAAAAGTGCAGCACTTTGTGACGAACAAAAACTGTTTATTTTCTTCAAAGTGCAATAGTTGGATATAAGCTTTATTATTTCTTTAAGTTTTCATGGATAAGTATAGATAGGTACAGTGGCTGTAAAAGTACGCGCGGAACTTCAACGCACTATCTATAACTTTGTAATTATTTGTTTGATTGACAATCCCAACTAATATTATAAATGCGAAAGTAACTCTGTCTGTCTGTCTGTCTGTTACGCTTTCCCGCTTAAACCTCGCAACCGATTTTGATGAAATTTGGCATAGAGATAGTTTGAGTCCCGGGAAAGAACATAGGATAGTTTTTATCCCGGTTTTTGAAACAGGGACGCGCGCGATAAAGTTTTTCTGTGACAGACAAAATTCCACGCGGGCGAAGCCGCGGGCGGAAAGCTAGTTAAATATACGTAAACGTGTCCAATATTTTTTTTATATTTAATTTGACGGACTAAAAGGTTTTTTTAGGAAACTAGCCTATTAGGTCTGGTGTTTGGGAATTTGACTCTCCTGCTTGGGATGTCCCTCTACTAAGCGGCCGATTCAAAGCTTGCTGTTTACGTGAGCGTATGCTCTGGCTAGCAGCTGGCTAGAGCTATCTAGCCAGCTGTATAGGTGTCTAGATAGCTCTAGGTAGCCTATGTTCCTGGGTGAAGAAAATAGTCTTCATGAGTTCGTTCGTTCGTTCGTTTCACCCGAGTACTTGTACTAAATTTATCTCACTATCGCACTAACTTTTAGGTATTAGGAATTTGGATTTATTTATTGCCTCGGTGTTCCCTTCACCAAGTCCATCCAAAGCCAGGTTTTCGTGCTTAGGAGGTTGGTTAAGACCACTGACCACTACGTATGTCGTAAGAGCCGGCCTTAGTCGTATGCCTTATACCTTCTCCCTTAGGACAAATGGGAAAATCTGATCTTCCCAAACCGCATGGGCAGTGTGGGAAGTGAAGGCTTCTGATGAATAACGTCCGTATTCACAAACGATGCTTGCTTAAGTGAAGCAGCAAAGCACAGCATTGAAGAGTTCTGTGATTGGTTCGTAAATCGTATGTGACCCTGTGCGTCCACGCGCACTGTGAGACCGCATAGTAATGTTTGTGAATACGGGCGTTAGTGTCGTGCTCCTGCAGTGAAGCAATGTAACTAGTGATAGGATCAGGTCAAATTGGACTCTATTACTTCAGAGATTAGATGGGAGCAATAATAAATTCTCTTTCATTGCGCCGTACTATTTTGTTTGTTGGAAGCTTGAATAAACCTCTTTATTCGAATGATGTAACTTTTAAAATAACTTAAACGTAGATTGATGAACTATCAGCTATACATTTTTAATAAGAGGAGGCAATGCAATGCGTTGCATGCAAATAATGGGTTACATTGTTATGATTTAACCGTCAGTGATGCATAAGAAGTCATTGTACACTCTTGGCCAAAATACGTGCTGGGAGAATTAAAATCACTTATGCTAGAACATACGATGACGACGATCCGTCGTTGTAAATACGAGTATAGACGCCAACACAAGCTACTGTGACATTGTGACACTGTGACATCTAAGGCTGAGTTGCACCAACTTACTTTGACCGTAACTTTAACAATAACCGGTCTTTTAGGAGTTTGACAGATTTTTCACGTTTGTTAAAGTCAAAATAAGATGGTGCAGCTTAGCCTTAGTCACTCTGTTGCTGTATACTGCAACTTAGTTAATTTGTTTTGTTGTACTTAGTTATAATTTACTTGTTTTGTATTTTTATAAGGCTTGCCTGGAACCTTTATAATGTACATCTAACGTTGTGCTTTCCGGAATGTAGCCTCCATTCCAGGACCAGAACCTTACTGCCCCTCGCTCGGCCGTCAGTTGTGCGTGATTTGTGCCTTGCCCATGCCACTTCAGCTATCCGGCTATGTCAGCGACTTTAGTTCGTAACTTACGGATCTCATTCCTGATTCAGATTAATGAAGACTTGCTCACCTGTTCAAGATCAGCAAAGAGCCCAGCGCTCCCCTCAGGTCAATGTCGCTGATCTCCTTGAGGTAGATCGGCAGCACGATGTAGCACGCCGAGCAGGGGATCCCGGCGATGGCTCGTGCCAGGATCAGGGCCCAAGGTTCCAGGCATATCAACTTGATCTGCCAGTACACCTGGAAAACGAAGTTTACGGTTACAAAAGGTTCAGTCAAACCAACGCGATCACACGCGATCAGCTGGCGTGCAGCGATGGCGATCAGACCTAATTGATCCATCACGCTGACCATCGCTGCACGCCGGCTGATCGCGTGGGATCGCGTTGGTTTGGCTAAACCATAAATGTTAGCTATAGGTCCAAGGATAGTTCTGAAGTTAACAAAATCGAAACAGACTCCAAAGAAAGTGCACAAAAACGTTGAAAAATATTGTACTTTCTGTAATTTATCGTCCTACCTGATCGTTAGTAACAAAGTTTTATAAATTAAACTAGCATTGATTATCAGGTTGTTTGCCAATATTTACCATAAATGCAGCTAAATAGTCACAGAAAAACACAATCTGCAATTTTGTTTTACCCATAAAATATATTCTCTGTCCTCTACAATTCGATAGGCATTTTTTTTAGCTAGAACTACTAAATAGCAACGAACACCAACCACAAAATGTTCGAAAGCTAGAAGAAACACATCAGTTTCTTATAAAAACAAAACAAAAAACTGAAGATAAACAACGGCACCTATCGCTTTATTGTTTGTCGTACGGAAGAACGTTTTTAAGCAGGTTCAATACACTGCTCTTTCAAGCTGGACCGGTAGTCATGGTACAGTAACTTGAGCTAATTTAAATTGGTTACTTTTGTCCAAGGGAAAGAAAGAGGAAGGAACTTCTATTCTTGTCTAAGAAGACAATCTTGATCACGTTAATTGTTCCGATTAAGGAACTCTCTAGGGTACAGAGAATCAGGATTACGGAAATACTTTTGTACGGGGATCGAACCCACGACCTTTATTCAACTAGCAGTAAGTTCAACTAACTACCACTTTAATAGTTTTATCTCCGTTTATGATATCTCTAATGTCATCTAGGTACGCTCTTAAATAATTCGATCCTTAGCATCGAACTTTTTTAAATTAATTTTGACTAAATTCCTCGCGAGTCCAAAGACAGAACTACTTATCCCTTGAGACTACTAAGCCTTTACTTACTGGTTGGATTTTATTTCGAATTGTCCAGTTATTGGTAGGTAGGTAACTATAATTGTAGTCGTCTTCATAAGATCTTCGAGTCTTCGAATTATTTTAATGTTGATCATGCAAGGCTCGCGAAATGCTAAACTAATATAAAATTTTAATTAATTCTGGTTTAATTACGACGTTGCAATCGAATCTTCTTGTTTATTCAATTTAGAGGGTCCAAAGTAACGTTGTGGTTTTCCTGATACGTTAAGACAGATCTGGAAATACCCAATTAAGCTTTTAAATACCAAAATAAGCAGCATTTGAGATTAAAAATTATATTACTTCTCAGTGATGACTTCAAAAAAGTATTACATATTTTTTTGACAATTTTGTATCTTACTCCTCGTAGTACAGTCGCGACCACATTCCACATTTTTGATACAATACAAACGCTCGTATTCATAAACATTGCGCAAACTATGAGGTCTCACAGTGCGCGTGGAGACACAGGGTGACACACGAACCAATGAATGTTAGAGCTCTATTCAACGCTGTGCGTTCGATTTGCTGCTTCACTTAAGCAAGCATCGTTTGTGAAGACGGGCGTAAGATTACAACGATGATATGTTACATATTTTGTACATCATTGACTCATTGATTTTAATAGTAAGGTGACGATCCTCTTTGTTATTTACAGCTTATAAGCTTTTAGTACAATATTTTTGTCTTGACGTTGAAAGGTTATTCATCAATTTGTCCATCTTCTTTCTTCCTCCATTCGTTCTCTTCCCTCTTCGTATTATGTTCAACTGGTTCATGCTTATTCATGCTATACTTTGAGGTTCTATACAATATGGACTATGGTGTACCATTGGCAACAAGAATATCTGATGCTGTAAACTGTACAGTCAGCGTCAAATAGTTCTTGACAGCCAAAGTAGACAAAAAGTTTGCAACTGTCTTCCAGCGACTTGGCCAACTTTTAGTCTAAACCAAGCTTTAAGGAAGACTCCAATGAGGGTTTTCGCGATTGAAAAATCCGCTAGATGGCAATACGTAGACGCTGCATGTCCAAATGGTGAATTTTCATACAGCATTTGGACCTCCCGTCTACGTATTGTCATCTGGCGGATTTTTCAACATTGGAATAAGTTTGTGAATAAGTTTTTTGGCCACTTTGGGTGTCTTTGGGTGTCACGAACAATTTGACGCTGACTGTACGTTGTTATTTTTATCTTTTGAACATTTTAAAGATCAAACCACATTATTAGCATAGAACAGGTAGGTAATGGTTTCTCAGAGTGCATCAGAATCGATCAGTGTTATCGCTTGCGCACGCGCCGCTTGTTTTTATAGCGGCGATTTGTCTTTTTATTGACATTGGTTTTTGTATTGAATACTTTGGGATATTGCGGTGTGAATACTTCTATTTGTTTGTGGAGGAAGTTTATTTTTACGCGTTTTGATCGGGAATGTTTGGATGAAATTGATATTGAAAATGTCGATAGATCGGTAACTAATTTAATACCAATTCTATAAAAAACTGAAAATCAGGAACATAGCAAGTTGGAATGGCGCAATTCAACAGGTTTTATTGCTAAGGGGATGAAAAGGATGGAAGCTGTTTAAGCTGGTGACGAATTTAGGATCAATGGGGGCTTTTGGCCGAAAAAAGCGCTTGGAAGCGCTTATAAGCGAAATGGCGATTGCTACGGCAGTTTTCCGCAAATATACGTTAGCTATAGCTTCAATAGTGACGTATTTCATTCATTTTAGCGTGACAGCGCTTACCGCTTAGCGATCGCCATTTTGCTTACGAGTGCTTCCAAGCGCTTTTTTCGGCCAAAAGCCCCCATTATTTATCTTCAAGATAACGCCGGTTTATTGCTGAGCGAATTTCCATACAGATTTACTTATAATTCCTGATAGAGTTTCAAAAGATGAAAACTACACACTTCGAACTAGGCCAGTCTTTCCCAAAGTGGGCGATAACGCCCCCTTGTGAGCGCTGCAGGCTTAAAGGGGGGCGGTAAGAGACCCAGAAAAAAAATCGGGACGTTGTGTAGAGGCTTGGGAGGCGTCATCTACTAGGAAGACTCTTAGACACCGACTGAGCTCGACTCTTGACTACAAAAATGGGGGGCGCTAAAAAGAATTTATTCTCAAAGTGGGCAGTAGACTAAATAAGTTTGGGAACCGCTGAACTAGGCTATTAAAATGTGAATCAGAAACTCTCAAATATAATGTACTTACGATCAAAGATAGAGTTGTGGCCAGCGTCATCATCTTCCTCCCAAACCTGTCCGTCAGGTAGCCCATGGGTGCCCCAAAGATGATGGCGGTGATGTAAGTGACCGACGTCATCCAGGAGATGTCGCTGCTGGTGAACGGCTCTGGTGATGGGCCTTCTGAAGACTGGAGTAGCGCGATCATCGGTGATAACCAGCCTTGGACCATCCCGAAGCTTAGCAGGGGTATGGTTACTGGAACAAAAAGGACATCAACAGGTCATTTAGTCGTCACTATAGGAGCACTCATCATCAAGTCATTCAGTTCCTACTGGCCCACTGCAGGAGATCCTCTCCAAGTTACCAGAGGCAGATGGAGGGTTTTTTATACTCCTCATGCTAGCCAGACAGGTTGGGGGTGAGAACAAATATTCTGTCTAATTTACCAGAGGTAAATGGAGGATCTCCTCATTTCTGATTCGATCACGCAGGGAAACTCCGAGCATAGCACGCTCCATCGCTCTTTGGGTGACCTTGAGCCTTCTTATGAGACCCATAGTAAGCGACCACGTCTCAGATCCGTATAGGTACCATCACTGGCAACACACACTGATTATAGACTTTTGCACAGCGCACAATTGGATTGACGCGTCATTCAACGTCAATAAAAAAATAATTCTCTGTGCCTCTAGCACGAAAAACTTTCGTCTTCGAATCGTTTGCGTATTCTACAAATTTCGACACAGCCTTCAAATTCAACGATAACTTATCTATCTCGACTGTCGAATTAAGTAGTGATTCAATATCTCCAATATCTCATACTAATTTCACTTTACGTCGCGTTCACAGGGGCGCTGTTTAAGTTTTCACTTTTCATACTAAATCTTTTGATGGCGATTCGAATACGCAAACGATTCTATGTCAAAAGTTTTTCGTGCTAAAGGTACTGAACTACTGATCAAATTAGTTTACAAATTACTACATTTCGAGCCAGTTTTTACTATTTATGTAAGCTTTTTTGTGTCGTGTGAATTGCAACCATTTGAATTCATTTAGCTCATATTATGTAATAGATTAGGTAAATGCCAAAATTGATGACGACAATTTTACAAGGTCAATACTGCACGAGGTTGCAAAGTAGTTTAAAATTTAACGAATTAAGAAAATCTGTTAGGACCATCATTTGATAAGATATTTGTGTCTTTAAAAGGGGTCACTGACGCACTATCACGAAATCTTAGAAACTACAAGTGCTAGGAGTCTCTTGCATGGGGGTTCCTTTTAGAACGTAGGGGCTCACTAAGAGGGGATTTTGCAAAATTCAACCCTTAAGGGGGTAAAACAGGATCCACACGTACGAAGTCGCGGCCGACCGCTAGTGGATAGATAAGAATAAAACACTTTTTGTACATCACACAAACCATATAAGATAGAAATACACGCAAAGGAGACGACACAATTCTTATCGACTGTCTTATCGTTATGAAGAAAGCTTAAAAAAAGCTATTTGACTTTTTTGTTCTAATAACACACAATAAAATCGCTTGATAAGTAAGTAGCTAATTCTCAGACTTCTTTTTATTCATACTGTAGCTTATTTAACCTGAGTCAAGTTAGGTTAGGTTAGGTTAAGAATAAGTGTACCTCTCCCTATAGGTAGAAGTTCCATTTTGGCCCGCGGCCAGTAACTTTTTAAAAGATTTATGTCTATGTGTTACTGAATGACTCTTTACCGTGCGGTAGGTATGGCTAGACTTTAAACTTTAAAGGATCAATTTTTAAATTTAAAACAGTGTTGAGTAACAACGTTTTGCCAAAATCTCCCTTACACTCTGCATCATACCTACCATTGTTTTGTCTTGACCATTTGTCTGCTGTCTGTGTGATCAGCTGCAGTAGGTAATCTACTATATAAAAATAAGTCGGGTTTTCCTCCTTGACGCTATAACTCCAGAACGCACGAACCGATTTCCACGGTTTTGCATTCGTTGGAAAGGTCTCGGGCTCCGTGAGGTTTATAGCAAAGAAAATTCAGGAAAAATTTCAACAGAAAAGCGGGAAGGGGGTAAAACGGGATCCACGAGTACGAAGTCGCGGGCGGCCGCTAGTTGTTAAATAAAATTTTATTCAGGTATGCAAAGTGTTCGATGAATCAATTTTCCTTGGGTAATAACGGTACAGGTAAACAGTCTACCATTAAATATTGATTTCAAATCAATAGTCCAATATTTTAAGTTTTGAGACAAGAGCAGGACATTAATAACACTTTTCTTGCAATTAACATCATCACAACATTATCATCATCATCATTTCAGCCGCAGGACGTCCACTGCTGAACATAGGCCTCCCCCAATGATTTCCACATCGCCCGGTTGGTAGCGAGCGGCCTGCATCCAGCGCCTTCCTGCTCCTTTATGAGGTCGTCGGTCCATATTTTTCTTGCAAAATCGCACTTATAAGGCCAGTACCTAAGACAGTTCTGTTTAGCTTGACGTGCCATCGTCCTTACATATAACTTAAAGTTAAAGTAGGAAAACTTAAGGCTTTACTTTTAGGTATCATCGCGAAATTTTACCACAGTTTAACTCACATTCGGAGTTAAACTTTCGGTCTGGAGGTCCATGGAGGTCCTATGTTCACTTCAATTTCTGGATTTTCCATAGTTCCGAAAATAAGATAGGTAACTGTTAATTCGACAGCCTTGTCGAAAGAATTTACGTCAAAGAATCCTGATTCATGAAAGAATACTATTGTATTAGGTAGGTAGGTTATTGAAAAAAAAAAGAACAAACCAGTTGTTAATTTATCACGATGCAATTTTTATGATTCACCACTTCCATTATTTAGCAGGTAACTTACGTATTATTTTATATCTGCACTTGTGTTTATATTGGCAAAGCTGTTGAAACTAGTTCAATACAGATGGAATAATCAACTCCTACCTACTTATTATTGGTAATAAGTAACATGAAAACGTGTTTTTGTTGGATTTTGAATGTATCTGGTATCTGTCACCGTAAAATAGAGAATTCCGCCAGATTATAATCTGACGTAGTTAATACTAACCCACTGTCAGTTGTGGTTGGAGGTCTTTGTACTACCATCATTATCATCATCATCATTTCAGCCACAGGACGTTCACTGCTGAACATAGGCCACCCCCAATGACTTCCACATCGCACGGTTGGTAGCGGCCTGCATCCAGCGCCTTCCTACTACCTTTATCAGGTCGACCATATTTGCTCAGAAATTAGGATGATGCTTAGTAACCTTTCTTTGAAAGCTTTTGTCCGGCACTTGACTCTCAAATCATGATGATGATTTTATTGAAGTGTACTGTAACAAAACCAGCAATCATAACTGATTTCGAGTTCAATGAGCATACTTTACTGATGGCGTGACACAAATCGAGGGCTATTTGTCCCATTGGTATTAAATTCCACTAATGCTTGCATTTATAGACTAGTACTAACTACAGTGAATTGAGATTAGAGCAAAGTTGTAAACGCGAACACGAATGCTGTGATAAGGCTTGTGGCACACAGCGAAACAAACTACGCTGGAAAAAATGCCAGTTAGGATTTCTTCAATATCTTTAAAAGTACCTGACTGGCTTTAAGAAATATAGACTAAAATATTTCAACTTTTTTTAAATTAATGAAAAATAAGTACCTATATCAAAAAGCGTAGTTTTTTAAGCATGTTGTGTTAACTGGAGATTGAAAGATTTTCTAACCGACCCTTTTTCTTTGCGGTCCTGTGTTTTCAAACGTTTAGGCGTGTAAGTATTTTGTTTAACTATTAACTTTCAAATTATTAGGTACCTGCAGTGAATACGATTTTGGGCATGTTTAATTAGTTTGTGTTACTTAATGTTGTAAACTTTTTTATATCCAACTCCACCATCGCTTGTGAAGACTGATAAAACGTTTTCGTTAATTATTTACGCATTTTGTTTCGTTATTTGAAGTCTCTATCTATACCCTTCAATAAATTAAAGGTGAAAAAGGTAGCTACACTCTCCAAGTGGTCGTGCAAGTTAGCTAAATAAAATAAAAGAATGACTACTGATTTTCACTCTATTTGCTCACCAAATAAACAAAAAAACGCACATGTAAACCTCACGTTTTTGATTCATTCATGCACAAGTAAAATACGTATAAATATTAACATATTGACAAATTGTTTGCGTGTCTTGGCCATAAATTATTCCAAGAGGACAAACAGCACAAAAGACAAAGTGTTTTAATAAAATTATAATAAGTTGTCCAAATTATATTATGTATGAAGTTTTGTATCCGATTCTTGATAGACAAAACGGCAAATTAATGTCCACAAGGTGGACCGACGACCTCATGAAGGTAGCAGGAAAGGCACCGGATGCAGGCCGCTACCAACCGGGCGATGTGGAAATCATTGGGGGAGGCCTATGTCCAGCAGTGAACGTCCTGTGGCTGAAATGATGATGATGATGAAACAATAATTTTATTAATTGTAAACTATGCCTTCCTTAATTGTAAATTTTTATTAGGTAGCTGTGCTAGAGGTAATTAATATTCAAATACCTAATTCTTTTACCGATGTACACTATTGTACACTAACTTGCTAAATGCAACGAAGCAAGCCTATATTGTTTCATAATTCCGTGGAACCACATCCATCATGTGCTCTGCTTAAATAAAAAACAGATGTTTGAACACATCCATCATGTGATCCTAAATAAAAAAATGTGTTATTATGTATACATATGTTTTTATTTAAGATCACATGATCGTTCAATATGTAAAGTAGCAGAAATAAATTTCACACATGACTTTGTTTCCGAATTTAAGATTCGATTCGAACTCGTTAAGAATTAGTATTTTGCATCACAATACAACAAAGCCAATTAGCACGAACGTTTGCAAATCAATTTAGACAGTGTGACTTATGAGTCAGTTTTTGCTATAAGTTCGGTTTTGCAACTAAATAATAAATAAAAAGTAAAAAAAACTAAAACCCAACTACGACAAAAAACGACGCTAAAAAGTATAAAACAAGATTTTCAGAATACTGAACTGAACAAAGTTGCTAATGTAGTTGCATAGTAATTTTCATGTTTGGAAAACCGCAGTCACACGTTGTCAAAGTGCTACGGTAGGTAGGTATATGTAACGTGTGACTACGCCTTTCCAAACATGAAAATTACTATGCAACTACATTAGCAACTTTGTTCAGTTCAGTATTCTGAAAATCTTGTTTTATACTTTTTAGCGTCGTTTTTTGTCGTAGTTGGGTTTTAGTTTTTTTTACTTTTTATTTATTATTTGTACTATTTTGGTGTTAAAGTGTATTTGTGGCGCATAATATGAACAAAAGTTAAATTGATGAACTAATAAGTAGTAAAGAAGCTATGAACGAAAAGATGTGAATTATATGCAATCAGCCCATGAATACAGGTAAAGTCACAAGCAAATGCTAGTAATATATATATATTCAAAATGTACAAGTAAAGCGCTTTCAAATGATACCAAACACGGCATATTTATCTTAACTTTATTTTTTTACTCTGTATGTTTTGTCCGCTAGAGGGCGCCACATTAGATTTTGTGAAACCTCATATAGCCTATAACCAGCGGACAATTAAGACGCTTCTAATGATATGTCATTTGTCGAATTCTAATAAGCAGTTTAGAAGTTACGAGGGAACAGATGAACATACATACATACATAGCCTGTCAAAATCATAACCCTCCTTTTGCTTTGCCGTAGTCGGGTAAAAATATTCTGATGTAGACTGTAAAATCTCCATAAACCTAGTGGTAAGACTACATGTCACAAACACAGAGGTACCGGGTTCGACCTACACTGGAGGTAAAACTAGAGGCTTGTTCTAAGTCCGCCTGGTTAACATGGTTTTACAAGATATCATACAATTTGTACCTATGACATCATGTTGACTTAATTAGTCATGCAAACATTAAACATAGATAGGGATAAAGGTAAACATTAGGTACCACAACAGCTATAAAGAAGTAAGATAACCAGTTCCTATGTAGTATCCTCCGCTAAAGCTCGCTTCGGCCTGATCATCACTTTCCATCAAGTGCAGGCCAAGAGTTTCTCCGGTGTGGGCTTAGATTAATAAAGCCTAGATGGATAGTCTTCATACAAATGCTTCGACAAATGTGAGGAAAAATCTTGTCATTAGTGTTAAATTTTATGTCATTACTGTCAAAACGTTGTTAAAAATGTTTAAATTAAGGCAATTTTTTCAACAGTGAGAGATTTATATCCATATTTATCGTAATAAAATGTTATTATTTAAAAAATATTTATAATGATATTTAAACAACTGAAACAAAAAAGTTTCAAGTTTCAAGTGGACCCTATAAGTTGCCTCACTTTTCGTGCGCTTACTATCTATATAGGCTTTATTAATCTATGGTTGTAAAACTTGTGGGTATAGATGACCCACGCTGAACTGTCCCACCAAACTCAGTGACAGGGGGGCGCTACCATCGTTCAACTATATAGTTTCCAACATGGCAAAAATCTGAACCAGCGATCCGGTATTGACGGTGGCGCCCCACTGTCAATGTCATCGACAGGACAGTCCAGTATTGTGGAACTATAATACTCTCGGTGTGCCCACCGCCTTTAAGCTAGTTTACGAGGATCGTTCATTGATAAAATTAATTACAAAAACTACCTACTGCAGTCTAGAAGCGGCGTCGTCAAAGTTTTTTTACTTTATAGCCCATAATTGGATGCCGTGAGTAGCCGGCGCCATTATTATTGCGATTAGGGTCAACGTATTAATGGAAGTAAACATTGTTATGGAGTTTGATGCTAATTCTAAAGGGGTAAGGTTTTGTACTATTTTTAGATATTTACCCCTTTGCTTCTGGCCAAGGGGAGTCATGGGGTCCTAGGGGCAAGTCATATGGGGGGGACAAGTCAGATTTTTAGGTCAGATACTTAGATAGGTAGTTTGAATCAGTTACTTCAATGCGATTTCACCCCCCCACCGGGTAAGTACGACAATGGACAATAACTTCATTAAGTTAATTAATTAATGTGATGTTAAGTTGGACTGAGGATCTGGTGGATCCTCGGTCCAACTTAACATCACATTAATTGTCTGGATCTGGTACCTGGATGCGACCGGCGCAGGACCGGTCTTTGTGGAAATCCTTGGCCCTTTGTCCAGCAGTGGACGTCTTTCGGCTGAAACGAACGATGTTAAGTTGACATTAAGTTTACAAGTAATCACAATGAAGAACGACTAATAAATCAGTTAAAATAAAAGAATATTTTTATACAAACACAATCTAGAACTCAGTTATCAATAAAATTCATCAGCCCAAGTTGAAAAAACTAAACACAATAAAAACCAGTCACGAATTAAAACGTGTCCCATGCCGTTTTATATTTATTACTGTTGTTGTCTGACCTATGACAAATATATGGACTTGATTAAAAATAATGCAATTTTCAATGTCATTATTTCGTCTTAATTTCTATCGGGGGCGCTTTAATTAATAACGATAGGTTTATGTAAGTAGGCCACGGAATGTGGAATCAAATTAAATCAATTAACTAACTTCTCGATTGATAACAGTCTCGACATAACGAGTTAGATAGGTACAGAAGAAATAAAAGATCGTTTTTATCAAAAGTTCATTTCAATTCAGTACCTAACCTAATACATTGATGCACCGATTAGTCGGTCCTTGCTTGACTTCGAACTCCTCTCGTTGCGGGTCCAATGACAGTATAACTTTTCCCCGGGACAATCTTGACCATCATTTGTTGCGTTTTTATTTGCGGTCAAGCTGCAGATCCTGGCTACACATGAGTTGCATCGGTTACAAAACCTTACATAATATTTTAGGCCTCGATATTTTATAGTGTCGTTTGTTTCGAGAACTTATCGCATTTAAAAATTCTTTACACCTAGTATTGTATAGTTTTCCATAGCTGGTAGTCAACGAGTGAGGTGAGATAATTGTTATTTTAGCAAAGGCTTCTAAAATGCAAGTCAAGTCAGGGTATGAGCAGATATTAAACACTTTTCAAGTGAGAATGGGATCCACATTTTGCGCACAATTTTACAAAATTAAATCAAAAGAATGTATAACTTGTTTTTTCGTCTGCTTTAGTATGTCCTAGAATTCAATAACTTTCACTGCACAAAACAAGTCTATGGATTTTCTACTATAAATTCCTCAAATCATTGGATATCGTAGAATTGGATAAAATCAATTGATTGGTTTGATAATTAATTAGGTAGGTATGATAACATTAGGCCTTGGGAAGGTCAAACCCGTCTGGCCAGGGTGGGGAGTTTTGGCCAAATCCTCCATTTGCCTCTGGTAAATTAGAGAGGGTCGTGCTCTTGCTCCTGCAGTGGAGACTAAATTATCTGATGATAGTGTACGCGCCAGCATTAAAACCTCATACATTTCGAACTCATGTCACACTATTCTATCACTCATTCTGACAGTCCTTTTCCTATCCTCTCCCTCCCACCTTCAGTCTCGCTCTCGCATCGCAACGCGCCGCTTCGCCTACCTATCTGGGCGTTAATTACTAAATAAGTATCCAAAATAAACCAATTCAAATAAACCCAAATCGCGCGCTAAACTCATCTCAATAAAATTCAAGTGTTTGTGAAAGTGAAAGAAGAACCAAGCTTGGACCGTCCTGTGGAGTCTGCTCAATCGAAGGTATCCCATCCCATTCCTATCCCAATCTCCTACAACTCCTTTCTGGTCCTACCGAGCCGCATGGTTCATTTCCTATCCTTTACACTTACAGAAAATCACAACTACACATTTTCACGCATCCGTCATTTTGACAACCCTCTAGAAAATTCTAGAAAATTCGCTCGTGACACATTCTTTCTGGAAAGTTCGATTCGTTTGACATTTGGCACATTCTAGAAATTGCTATTCACTCAAACGTCAACTCGTTTGTAAACACGTATATTTTTTAAATTCAATCTTTTAAAATTTTATTTCAATTCAATTTCAAATTCGCTTACATACGCTACGCATTTTATTTTCCTACTGGATTATAAATAAATACGCTCAACTCAACTCATTTTTTAACGCTAGCTCTCGTGCGTGTGTTTGCTCACCTACAATACAATGGAGGGAGTGAAACGCAAAATTAATTTGCTTGAAGCTAAAAAAGAAGCGCTTTTTCAGAGGGTTCAGGAACTATACGACCTCAGCCTAAAGGTCTCCGACCCTCAGATTGAACAAATTTTCATGTCTCGCATGCATTCGATTGAAAAAACAAGATCGGATTTTCTTGATACTATTGACGAACTTAATTTGTGTTATATGAAAAATGATGAGGAACTCAAACCTACATTTGCCGCACTCAACTCGTTTGACGATTTGTACTGTAACATCCTTTCGGTGCAAAGCTCCATCGCACAACTCAAAGCCAACACAGAGCGTCGCAAACAGGATTTCGTAAAAAAATTACCGCCTTTAGAACTAGTCTCTTTCGACGGAGCCCCTTCCAAGTGGCCCGTTTTCTACCAAAATTTTAAAACGCTTATTCATGAGAACACTGGTTTGTCTCCAGGTGAAAAGGCTCAATACCTTATAGGAAAACTTTCCGGAAAAGCACTTACAATTTGCTCGGGTATTCCACCTACTGGTGAGAACTATTACATAATTTGGAACAACCTATTAGAAAAATACCAAGACATAAGAGTACAAGCCTCTATGTATTTGGAACAATTAATAAACTTCAAATCGCAATCTTTAGATGAATTTTTGGAACAGTATTGCTCAGCTGAAGCTGCCTTACGACGTTTACAGATTGATGACCTTTCCGATTTCATTTTGACTCATATTGCTCTCAGTAAATTAGACAAAGACACTCTAAATTTATTTGAACAATCCATTAAGCACGTAAAAATGCCTACGTTTAATGATCTCAAGACTTTTATAAAAGAACAGAATAAAATCCATACTTTACGCTTATGTTTTACGCAGAATAAGCCGTACGTTAATAATAAAACGAATTTCGCATCGCAGTCTAAAAACTCGAAACCGACACAGTCGTTTGTTTCTAATACAGCTTCTGGAGTAAAACCCAACCAACATTACTTCCAATCTCAACCGAATTCGCAAGGCTCATACACTCCATCCGCTGTACGCAAGAATTGTCAACTTTGTAAGACGGAACCTGAACATGCCCTGTTCAAATGCAGTTATTTTCGCTCGAAAAATGCGCCAACTCGCTACTCTTTAGTGAAAAAATGTAACTTTTGCCTCAATTGTTTAGGCTTTCATAACATTAAAGATTGCAGATCTCAAAATCGTTGCTCAGTTTGCCAACGTAAACATCACACTCTTATTCATATAGATAATTTTAACGTGAATAGACCTATGACGTCACAACAGCTGACTTGCAGCGCGACGCTTTCGCCGACCGACGCGTCCATGTCCGCGCCCGGTCCGGTCACGCCGCCGTTGCAATCGATGCCAACCAACAATGTGTCTCTCTCTGCAGTCACGCCGTCGATCGCTGATGAATCTAGTACCACGGTCTTATTACCCACCGCGTCAGTGTATACTTATGACAATAATAAGACGTGTCAAAAATTACGCGTGTTTCTAGACACAGGTTCGATGAGCAACTTTATCACAAATAAATGTTGTGCGCGACTGAACTTAAAAGTCAATCCGCTACCTACCACTATTAAGGGCATAGGTCAGTCTGAAAGTGTGTCGCTAGGATATGTATCTTTCACAATTGCCTCACGCTTTGATCCCAGGTGTAAATACACTATTAACGCACGCGTCATTGATACAATAACCGATTATTTACCTAATGTAAAGGTTGACATAACCCAGTTATCGCATTTACAAGGTCTTCCTATGGCTGATGACAGCTTCGATATCCCTGCTGAAATCGATTGTTTGTTAGGCAATGAGATATTCCCGCTTCTTTTAGGTAGTAATAAAATAACTTCACCGCAATCCTCTGTCATCGCCATCGAAACCACGCTCGGATATCTCGCTATGGGACGCGCTCAGTGCTACTCAACTCATTCACGCAATGATAATAAAGCATTCTTTTGCAATGTAGACTCGCACTCATTAGAATCACTCACGCAACGCTTTTGGGAGCTTGAAAGTGTACCTACTAAGAGACACATCAGCCCTGACGAGGAAATATGTGAAAACATTTTCCAATCAACTCATTCTCGCGACGACTCTGGGACTTATACAGTTTCTTTGCCATTTAAACTCGACCCATCAGAACTCGGCGATTCTTACTTTACTGCTAGGCGTCGCTTCTATAACTTAGAGAAAAAGTTAGACTCAACTCCGGGCTTACGCACTAACTATAATGAAAATATTCAAGACTGTATCGATCGCGGTTTTCTGTCAAAAGTCGAAAACGCATCGAATTCAGAGGAAAATACTCCAAATTATTATATACCTCATCATGCAGTATACCGACCAGATAAACTCACTTCAAAAACTCGAGTCGTTTTAGATGCAAGTTGTAAAACAACCTCTGGAAAGTCGTTAAATGATGTTCTTTACACTGGCCCAAACTTACAAAGTAATATTTTTGATCTTTTAATTAACTTACGCATTTTCTCAGTCGCTTTATCTGCTGATATTGAAAAGATGTATTTCTGTGTGAAGCTTGATCAAAATCACCACCCGTTTCAACGCATATTATTTCGATTTGATCCTGAATCACCGATTGATACTTATCAATACAATAGGGTTTCTTTTGGCGTTTCTAGCTCGCCTTACCTCGCTATGCGTGTCGTTCGCCAACTCGCTGAGGACGAGCGCGCGAATTATCCTATCGCCGCGTCTGAAGCTCAATCCTGTATGTATATGGACGATTATGTCTCATCGATGGACGGGTTAGAAAAAGCTGAACAATCTTACCATCAAATGGTTAAGATGTTCATGGCCGGGGGGTTTAAAATGGTTAAGTGGATCTCGAACAACCCTGAGCTTATAAATAAGATTCCCGATTCGCATAAAAATCCACAGCTCGTCGATTTTGACACTGACTCAGAAATTACGACAAAAATCATAGGCATGCAGTGGCAACCTAATGATGACGTTTTTCTTTACAAAATTAACTCTACTAACTCTGACCAATGCACAAAACGCACGATTCTTTCCGCAACTGCTAGATTATTCGACCCTTTGGGTTTGCTAGGCCCTGTGACAGCGTTTCTCAAACTTTTAATTCAAGAATGCTGGCAGCGCGAACTTGAATGGGATCAGCCAGTTCCAGACTCAATAAAAAATAAATGGAATCGGTTTGATAGTGAGATTAACTATTTATCGCAATTAAAAATACCTCGTCACATAGGAATCACCGCGGGTTGTCACGTCACTATCATGGGCTTCGCGGACGCCAGCGAAGTATGCTACGGAGCTGTAGTTTATGTGCGCGTGAGCTCTGATGCAGATTCACCCGGTGAAGTCTTTCTTATCGCATCCAAATCGCGCGTCGCGCCTTTAAAGAAAATATCTCTTGCGCGGCTTGAACTGTGCGCAGCGCTGCTCTTAACAAATCTTTTATTATCGGTTCGCGATAGTATAGAGAATCGTTATCCTGTTAACTCAATTTACGCATTTTCAGACTCGACTGTCACTCTCACGTGGATACATTCTCCCGCGTACAAATTTCACACATTTGTTGCGAATAGAATTACTGAAATTAATTCGAAACTCAACGCCAAAATTTGGTATCATGTTAATGGAAATGAAAATCCTGCAGATGTAATATCGCGACCTGTAACTCCTAAAGCATTATTAAATCAATTAAATTGGTTTCACTCTCCTCAATGGACAGCTCAGCCAATCTCGCAATGGCCTATCGAGCCATTTCATCTAACAGTGTTCGACTGGAAGAGAAAAGTATCGCTCTTGTTTCAGAGACAAGCTCTCAATCGAACTCTCACCCTTTCGATCGATTAATTGATCGCATTTCCACGTACCCAAAATTATTACGCGCTACTGTGTACGTGTTACGCTTCGCTAAAATACTACGTTCAAACGGAGTGGTTACATCCTCTGATTTAGAACTCGCTGAACTCTATTTAGTACGCCATATACAGGCACTATTTTTTACTCAAGATATGCACGCAATTAAAAATAATAAACCCTTTAACAAATCGCTTCTCAAACTTAACCCCTTTCATTGACTCTGATAATATACTTCGTGTCGGAGGTCGACTCACTCACTCTCAACTCAACTATGGACAAAAGCATCCAATCATTCTATCGCCTAAACATCGCTTCACTCAACTTTTAGTTGATTACTTTCATGTATGTAATTTACATACTGGTCCTTCACTTCTACTCAGTCTGCTTAGACAGAAATTTTGGATACTTTCCGCACGTAACTTAGTACGTCAAAGAGTGCATCAATGCAATATCTGTTTTCGTTTAAACCCTAAATCTACAAACCCTCTTATGGGCGACTTGCCATCATTTCGCGTTTCAGAAGCTAAAGCCTTTGTTTATACATCGGTCGATTATGCAGGTCCCTTCTTTATTACTCACATTCGCCGCAGAGGTGTTAAAAGCCAGAAGGCTTATATTTGTTTATTTTGCTGTCTTACAACTAAGGCTCTACACATAGAGTTAGTTTCAGACTTAAGCTCTGATCTATTTCTCGCCGCTTTCCGTCGATTCATTTGTAGAAGAGGCCCCGTTTCCATGATATATAGCGACGGAGGTACTAACTTCATTGGCGCTAAACGCAAGCTTGACGAAATTTACGCTCTTTTGGAATCTGACTCTCACAAAAATTATTTAAGTTCACATTTGGCTGAACAACGCATTAAGTTTCTTCATAGTCCACCATATGGTCCGCACTTTAACGGCATCACAGAGATAAATGTTCGTTATGTAAAAACGCATCTTTATAAAGTTATTGGTCTTCAAGTGTTAACATACGAAGAGTTCAACACTGTACTTGTACAAATAGAAGGCTTATTGAATAGTAGACCATTGTGTGTTCTTAGCTCTGACCCATCTGATGTATCCGCTCTCACTCCCAATCACTTTCTCAATATAACTCCACTGAAATTCTTACCAGTAGAGGATGTCTCTGATATTTCTGACAATCGGTTAACGCGTTATCAGTTAGTCAATAAATTAGTGCAAAGCTTTTGGCGTCGCTGGAGTCAGGAGTATTTAACTTCTCTACAACGCCGTGAAAAGTGGAATACGGTGACCAAACCGATAGATGTGGGCTCTGTTGTTGTTATAAAAGATGACAATGCGCATCCTCTTTGTTGGCCATTGGGTGTGGTTGTGGAAGTATATCCCGGAAAGGACAAAATCATTCGCACCTTAAAGATTCGCACTGCAACCGGTACTTATGTTCGGCCTGTAGTTAGAGTTTGTCCTCTTCCTTTACAGTAACTCAAATAATGTTCTTAACTTTATTTTAACCTTAACTTTAATTTAACACAACTTTAACGCTAATTTAACTCGTTTAGTTCTCTCTAACGCATGTTTTTTTACGTTTTTAACTTTTTTTTTACAAACGCTACTCAATCTAGAGGAAGACCTCTAGGCCGGGGGAGTTGTACGCGCCAGCATTAAAACCTCATACATTTCGAACTCATGTCACACTATTCTATCACTCATTCTGACAGTCCTTTTCCTATCCTCTCCCTCCCACCTTCAGTCTCGCTCTCGCATCGCAACGCGCCGCTTCGCCTACCTATCTGGGCGTTAATTACTAAATAAGTATCCAAAATAAACCAATTCAAATAAACCCAAATCGCGCGCTAAACTCATCTCAATAAAATTCAAGTGTTTGTGAAAGTGAAAGAAGAACCAAGCTTGGACCGTCCTGTGGAGTCTGCTCAATCGAAGGTATCCCATCCCATTCCTATCCCAATCTCCTACAGATAGTGAAATACAATTTATTTGTTAATAAAAACCTAAGTATTTTAATAAATTTACATTTTGTAACGCTCTAAATTTTTCGAAACTTTTTAGCTTTTTTGCCGACAAATGCCTAATTTGTAGGATGCCATGAAAAGCATTAAATCGTTTTTACTTCATACCTACCTAGACAAATACTATGTGTAACAGCTGTACCTACTTACACATTTAATTTTTCATTGTTTCCGTTGATAAGACTAAAAACTCAATAGTTTTTTATTTTCATTTAAATAATAAAAAACTCCGTCAAAGAATTACCTAAAAATTAAACTGTAACTGAAGTGTTTCATTCAAAACTAACCATTGTTTTCCATCTTTGTTTGATTACAAAGACATAAAAATCACCGGCATATTTGATTAGAAGATGCTGAAGGCAAAAAGTTCAATTCAAAAACCGGGACAAGTTTTGTAACACAAAATAACTCGTATGCCTACTACATAATAAATAAAAAAAATAGGTCATTTCTTTCTTTCTCTTGTTGTTTTGAGATTTCTTAGGTACTTATCACTTTTTATCACAAACTAGCGGCCGCCCGCGACTTCGTACGCGTGGATTCCGTTTTACCCCCTTAGGGGTGGAGTTTCGTAAAATCCTTTCATAGCGGATGCCTAGTCTTAACATCTACCTGCATGCCAAATCAGTCAGTCAGTCACCTTTGAGTTATATATATTTAGATAAAATGATACAATTTTTAATAAGATAAGGGGGCTATTCACCAACTCGACACGACCATTTATTACAGACTGGACTGGAGACAATGACGTGTATCCAGTTTTGTGAATAACCCAAGAAAAGAGCCACTTGCTGGTTGTCACCAGAGTAAACGAGACGAAGTCAATAGAGGGAAAACTTGTCGACTAATTTTAGATTCCGATTACATTTACAGAATCGAGTGGACTGTTGGCCGTCGACCTTTTTGTTTATCAGTTTTTGATCGGCATTTCAATTAATAATACAGTTTTCACAAAAAACCCAAAGCACAAAATATAACAGAAGGTAAACTCATGTATGTACCTCGCTTTGCATACCTCTCTCGCTCGCACGCTCGGCCGTCGCGCCAGGGTTGTCTTGTCATGTGTTGTGTTTATTTCGTTATGATAGAAAAATGTTACTCTTAATACTATGCAAGAAAGACAATAACAGATATCCACGTATACTTATTTATATTTAGTACGTTATTATAGTAATAGTTTGCAAACAAATACACGAGAAGGAAGTAGTATTTAGTTGAGTGGTTGACACTATTATCCAACTAATATTATAAATGCGAAAGTTTGGATGTCTGGATGTTTGTTGCTCTTTCACGCAAAAACTACTGAACGGATTTTGATGTAACTTTACAGTATTATTGTTTATAACCCTGAATAACATACAAGCTATAATTTATGACGATCTGTGACAAACTAAATTTCACGCGGGTGAAGCCGCGGGCAAAAGCTAGTTATCCAATAATTCCTAAAACCTCTCTAAAACAATTCGATATTCCTAATAATTGAGTTGGCTTTCAATTTCAATTGAAATTCAAATAAATAACTTACTTACCTCCCCGAATCAACTGGTAATTTAAAAAATGAAAATTCGGTATTTAATTATGAGTTTAAGCAACCAAATACCGAACAATTATAATACGACTTTTTCTGTTCACTCATTTTCGTCAATTTCGCAAAACAAAATAATATCACAGGCGGTTGACCGGCGCGTGACTCAAGCGAACCACAGCGAACGTGTGGCGAACGTCTGTCGCGCCACGTCGCGCTCGCATTCGTCCAAGACAGTCTTGCTAGGAGCGGTGTCTATGTGTGCATGGCTCGAGCGCGTTTAGTATGGAGTTTGTCTTCTGTTATATTTTGTGCCCAAAGCCTCCTTATTTATTATTTTATCGTAACTTAGGTACGGGCCACTTATTATTCCTATACACTATACAGTAAATGCCAATGAGGTAAGTATTCTAAATTAACCAATGAGATCCTCAGATAAGGATCCTAACTAATGTATTTAACGACTTTTCAGTATTTTACAAAAAGGTAACATTCAGTAAAAGAAAATAAAGAAAAACGTTGGAATCGAATTACTTTAGGTACCTACCTAAGTTTTAGTTTTGTTTCAAATTGAATGCAGTTTTGGAAGAATTTCAATTTTATTCTGGACAACTTCGCTTCATCATTAATCGCATCCTTTGTTGTTAATAGATCCATTTTAATTATTATTATGTGAGTAGCCCATCTGTCCGTGAACCAATTTTGGTGTAAGAGAAAATTGAAAGTCAAAATGCAGAGAAGGGTGAATAAGAGCGTCATGTTTTGTTGTTAATCCTTTCTATGACAAACCAAAATCTAACATGGACAAAGCCACGTTCAGAAGCTACTACACGACTAGCAATATAATTATCCTAATAGGTGATAACAGTGATGAAACTTGACCATGACAATTGGTTCAAGAGGAGTTGAAAGGTCGCGTATCACGTTAATATATCACAAGCTTAGCATACCTATGTATTGTTTTGATTGGCTTAATCGATCGTTTTAACCAAATGCTATCCACTGCTGGATAAAGGCCTTCCCAAGGATTTACACATGGACCAGTCCTGCTGCCCGCATCCAGGTGCTGGACAGCAGTATCGTCAGTTCACCCAGTGGGACGCCTACCCACACCGCGTCTTCCAGTTCGTGGTCACTCGAGAGCTTTTTTGCCTTACGACCATCAGTATGTGCCCTGCCCACTGTCACTTATGTGCGGTCTAAGTATATCAGTAACATTGGTTCTCATAAGGATCTTCTCAATTCTTCTTCTTTCATTAAAGGACGAAACAGATTATGATAGAATCTAATGGGTTCTTTTCCCATTGTATTTCAAAGGCATAATTCCAAGGTCAAAATCTACGTGCAATGCGCATAATTTAAAAATTAACAGCACACAAATGCACAGCCATGCAAAATCGAATGACAATGAATGACAAACAAACAAGTTTAACTGTATCATGTATGGAGGAAAAAATACCATACAATTTATTATATTGAATATATTAACTGTTATTGATTACTTTTCTTTGACGACATTATTTATTGAGTAAATTATTGTAACAAAGATGAATCTATAATTTATTGATATGAAGAGAAAGAGAAAGCACCTTTCTCGAATAAATGTTTTATTTTTTTGTTGTTATTATTATTATTTGTTTATTTTTGTGCTACACTACACCTGTTTGTGGTTTCACTTGCGCTGGATTATTTATCTGTTTTCATAATACTTTAACATACACACGAAGTTGTTTGTAAAACAATGCATTTTTTATAAGTTACTTATTGTTACTTTAATTTGTTATTGCGATAACTACTTATTCCTAACTACTTAAATAAGTTCTTCTGTTTAGAACATTATTTTATTCTTATTTATTTATTTATTGTATGCCCTAATGGTCATCAGTGCCACAAGGTTTACAAAGTTGTGTTTGGGATTATTGTAAAAAAATGAACTTTAGGAAAGCTCCTAGATGAAAAACATATAGTTTATAGCTTTTAGAGAAAAAACTACACAAAATTTTTCAGTTTGTTGCGTGTTATCTAGCGAGCACTAGTTGCAAGTTTGGATTCACACAACCACAACCCTGACTGGTCCTTACTCCAAATCTGAATAGGTTGGCAAGAAATAAATCAGATTAATGCTTTGCAATTTTAGGATTTTTAATTTTTTACTGTTGATTTCTACTCGGCTAAAGAAAATAAATATTTACAGTTTTCTCAGGCATCCTTCCGTTCTTACATCTACCCTCAAATTACTTTTAAATTTAGCAAAACATTATTTGCAATTATAAAGTAAACTTATTAACGCAACATCAATATAATTAATTAGCTATAGTCATTGGGACGGATCATTGTAAGTTTAAGCACAAATCGAATTATTATTAAGCACAAAGTTTCACGGTTTTTGTAAAGATTGTCAACTTAAAACCTAGGCAGGGTTTTAAGTTGTATGCTGGGCATATATGTTTTCGGTAAAATGCTATCTAAATCGGTATAGCAATTTACTCGTAGTTATTTTATGGGCATGTACCTACTCTAACTGAATTTTCATCTGTAGGTAGATAGCTACGAGTATGTAAATGATTTTTGTATCTCATAAAAACAGATTGTGATTATTTACCTACCTTCTGTGTGAAATAAAGGCAAATGTACATATTTACGTGAAATATAAATATTTTTGGATCCGCTATTTTTATTTTTACAACCCGTTTATCCCTACCTTGATGACGTCTGCATTTTAATCTTCCCAAAATTCAATCAAAAATTCAACTCACAGATAATGGCGAACAAATATTGGTTAATCCGAGTCCCATTCTGCCACATGAACTTGCTCAGTAAAAAATTCATTTTCACACAACTCAACGCAACCTATGACCGGCCACCGGTGCGTCTGAGAAACGACTGAGGGTGCTAAGATGCGCGGGCGCCTGTTTACGCCGCGAAACTGTCAACAAACAATACATTTTTGTGCGTTGATGCTGCTGAATGGTGGGTGACATTCCGGTTGATATACGATCCTTCTGACGGCATGTTGGATGGATGTTGAAGCAGATAGGTAGGTTTTATATGCCAGTATTGGAGGGTTCCGTTGACAAAGATTTTATTAGGAGGTCAGAGGTTCAAAAATGTACAGGGTACCACTACTTAGATAAGTTAGCTTGCAGTTTGTAAAAGTGAATCCGCAATTTTCTTCTTACTTGTACCTACATAATTAATAGTCAGGAGACCTATACATGGTGGAAACGATAAGTGATCTCACTCGATTATTTCTAAACTATACAAGATATCGAAAAACTGGTTACTGATCCTGAAAGTGCTTCACAAGCTCTTTCAAACGGTACCAATAATAGGTTACAGAATAAACTGGAACTATCCCAAAATTCAATGTTTCCAGCAAAAAAAGAGAGAATATTAGTATGCCTGTCGCCTACAAATAGGTAAGTACGCTAACAGCACTTGTGTTTCGGTAGTTGGAGGTTCTGGAGCTCGCTTCCTCCTTCGGCCTGATCATCACTTTCCATGAGATGAGATGCAAGATGAGAGCCTCTGTGTAGTTTATATAAATGTTTAGCAGTCAGGCAGAAGGTAAACTTGTATCTGATAGTAGAATTTCAATATGGGGTTGCCGGGGAGATGTTTTACAGCAGCCCCAAATAGAAATAAGTAACTGTACATTGTAATCTACAAAGGTACATTATTTTTAAAGGTGTACTAATTGAGAACTATCGCGTTGGTTGAAATGTTATAACAGTCATAGGGTTTGCTGAGGAGCATGACGTTCATAAGTACCTACTGGAATGATAAATTGCAGTTAAAGCAATAGAAATCAACAGTAGGTAAATACTTCATCATTTTAACCGTAGGACGTCCACTGCTGAACATAGGCCTCCCCCAATGACTTCCACATCCACATCAGTAAATACTTACCTACCTAATATTATAACAGGGTAACATAATCTAACAAAAAAGGTAGTAATGAGATTTTAATTATTTGAAGGCTATTGATTGATCGGTCTACGGAAAGATTGTGGTAAATAGTTGCATAATTTAGCTTCTAAATTGATAATAATATTGTTGAGTCATAAACGAGTTATCTTTTAGCATGGCATTGGATTATCGGAAGAACCATACAAAGACGCTATCATTTTTTTAGTGTCAGGTAGATAGGATAAAAGTCATCTATCTGTATTAAGGCAACCGCTATACTGAGTCCTGCCTGTAGCTAAAATAATGATGATGATGATACTGATTGGCTGCTCAAGCAACTCGACGGATTGCGCTGAAATTCAGCATGCATCAACAACAGCATGATAGGTATAACCATCTACTTAGAAAGGATTTTCCTAAGTTTTTAACCCCTAAGGCCCGGTTTTTTGATTCGTAGTTAAATTAACCAATAGTCAAATTTGACAGATGTCAAATGACAAGTGGTTAAATATCAGAAGAAAATGTTTTTCAAAGAATGGTTAGCTTTTGGAGATTCCGTGGAGGGTAGTTGAACGGGAAGCATGGTCGATCTGTTTTAATGGTTTCAATTTATTATTTATTGGACTTTAATGTACAAATTTGGTGTTATTTTGTGTTCTAAAGTGCAGTGAAGTGATAAATTAATAAAAACATTGAAATACTTCGAATTTGAGCGCGCATCGAGTGTCGAGTGGGTTGTCGTATGAACAACCCGCTTTGGACCCGGTGGCGTCTCGAAACCTGCTTACGGGCATACTTAACTCCACGGAATCCATGAAAAATCAATAGAACTGAAACACCCACGTTCTATTGATAACTTTGTCAATTATTGTTCACTCGACATTGGCAGAAATAAACCTCCCAGAGAGGTTTGGTTGCCATTTAAAAAAAAAAAAAAAAAAAAAAAAAAAAAAAAAAAATGGTTAGCTTGACTTTTAGTACATTTTTTAACTATTAGTTAACATTTTGTTAATATTTACCCATTAGTAGCAAAATTTAACAATTTGTTATTTTAACTATGAATCAAAAAACTGGGCCTAAGGCCCGGTTTTTTGATTCGTAGTTAAAATAACCAATGGTCAAATTTGACAGATGTCAAATGACAAGTGGTTAATTATCAGAAAAAAATGTTTTTCAAACAATGGTTAGCTTGACTTTTAGTACATTTTTTAACCATTAGTTAACATTTTGTTAATATTTAACCATTAGTAGCAAAATTTAACAATTTGTTATTTTAACTATGAATCAAAAAACTGGGCCTAAGAAGACTATTCTGAGTTGAGATTTGTTTTTAGCTTAAAGCACGCTCATCTTCTACTTAAGTATGAACTTAAAGAAAAGTTAATAATTAACTAAAAGATAAGTGCGCTCAAGCTAAAAACAGGCAGCTGCTTCAGAACAGGGGTAAGGGGAATGAAACGAGTTTATTCCCGTTGTCCCCACCAGGCTTGTCCCCACTAAGTGGGAAAATAGATGAAGGTCCAAAGTTAAAACCGAGCAAAGTCGCGGTCAAAAGCTAGTAATTTCAACAGGTGACAATCACGTGGAGTGATCACTCTAAATCACGCTCACGAGCGTGTGCAAGATTTAATGAAGTCTGTTAGTCAATTTGCAAAAATACATAGAAGTTTAGCTATTCAATTGATTCTTTCACTAACAATGTCACGCGGTACGTTAAATATCTTTTCATAAGGATACATACTAAGTACCTTTACATTTGTTATGGACTTACTATACTTTCGTTAGTGTAGTGTATAATTTTAATTACCTATGTCGGTTACAGTCATCGTTAAAAAAATCTGGCAATTTTATAAACAAAATAAGACTGGCGGACATTGGCCAGTGCTTATGAAGGTTTTGATTTTATGGTGACAAATAAACACCTTAATTGGTAAAATGTTATTAAATAAAAGAAGAAGGTATTTCTAGTCTTAGCTTCTTAGGTATGAATAAATTACATGATGAACTTATTTGCTGCTTTATCAAAAAAATACAAACCTAATGGCTAATGGCGCTACTGAATACGCGAAAGCGGAGCAAGCGAGCGGCGCACAGATTTTGACGCAGAATGTGCACTTCGCAAAATGAGCACTTTTTAGGGTTCCGTAGTGCTGATAAGAAACCCTTGTTTCATACTGATTAGAGATGAAACGGATATCCGGTAACTATCCGGTAGGCCGGATATCCGACCTAAATTTACTATCCGGCCGGATACCGGATAGTAACTCACTATCCGGTCGAATACCGGATATTAAAAAACTACTACAATTTCCTATAATAAAATGAAATACATTAATCTTTGAGGTAAATATCAATAAAATGGCTTATAATAGTGATCGCTTTTATTTAAAGTCCAAAAAGTTACAAAAAAGCCATATCAATCCTTTCAAAAAACTATTTTCTTTTTCTGGGCTATTCACTAACATGACGAATACTTACATAATATTAAATATCTGTTAATGTCGAAATATTGCCAAATACCTAAAATAGGCGATCTTTTTTCACTGATGGTCTGATGACATGGTGCAGTTCAGTCAGATTACGCAGCAAATAAACTAATTTAATTTTCACTATTCAATCACACACGATGGAAACCGAAATCGCCCAAATTGATCTGCCCCCTAGACAAGTGGCAAAATATGACATTCTATTCGGACGGATTCGATTTTCGAAAGTGTGACTTGTCTAGTCTACTAGACCCACTGATCGTGTTCGAAGCACCTGTGCGGCGCTAAACTCGTCACGACATGCAACGAGACAATGGGCCAACTATCCGGCTGCCGGATATCCGGCTATCCGGCCTAGCAGCACGCCGGATATCCGGTATCCGGCCAAACAACTATCCGTTTCATCTCTAATACTGATATCATAGAAACAAACTCTTTACACTTGTATAGCAAAGTACTCCTTCTGCAAAGTGCACATTCGGCGTCAGATCCACTTCAAACACGGTTGGAATCTTATGAAGTTGGGATAACAATGAATACGTACGAGTATGACACACGGCCACACTGTTAACTATCCATTTCCGTTTTTGCTCTCGCTCTCATCAAATGGTGATTCTTTGCGATAGAACGAGAATACATGACAGGCAATGGATAGTTAGCACTGTTGCCGATGGTACCTACGACAAAAAAGTAATAATAGGTATGCTGTCGACTGTACAATACAGGATATACATACCTACAGACGTCATCAAATGCGGAGCTGCATGTGTTACAAAAAATATTATAATGTGTGTGACTAAAAACCATTGGTCAAGCAGTCCAGTCCCAGGTGACTTTAGTCAGACCGAACTGGTTTTGGCTGAACAACAAAAGATACTGGAAGGAAAAATAATTTGCTGTCTCAGTGCCTATAGGCGAAAGCTCGTAATCATTTCGAGATAAGTTGTTGCAATTAACGAAGGCGAGTGAGCTTTACATGTGTGGTGGCTCGCTACTTTCTTTTTCAAAAGTTTTGATAGACTACACTATCGTTATGTGCATGTACACGTACACACACAAGTAAAGCTCACTCGCCTTCGTGAGTTGCAAGAACTATAATAAAGTGTAAGTACCTATCTAAGCTTTCGATTTAAAATTAGACGTAGCTTTTCACACAATTATAAAGCACTAAGTTTTTAGGATGCGCACCGTGATAAAATCTTATAGATAATTTAATTTAGACGACAAATATATGAGCTTATCGCGTAAAATTTATAAAACGGCGTGATAAACGCTCATCGCGGCGCGCATCCTAGGCCTATCGGAGTACTTTACTCACTTTTTATTGAAGGAAGCTTAAAAGCTTAACATTCAGCTGAAATCACGCCTCACTTCATATCCATACAATGAACGACGCTTCACTTGTTTAAAACTTATTCGATGATAGATTAAAGAACAATAGGCGAACTTAATGCCTTCTGGTATTCTCTTCTAGTTAACATTCTTTACGAGATCGAGTCAGAAATGAGGAGATTCGTAATCGAACTAAAGTCGCTGACATAGCCCGACGGATTAGCAAGCTGAAGTGGCAATGAGCAGTGAACATAGTAAGTACGTATAACTGACGGCCTATGGGGCAGCAAGGTTCAGGAGTGGAGGCCACCGGAAAACGTAGCGTGGACCGTCCCCACAATGTAGAGACCGACGACAGGTGGCAGGAATAGGGTTGCCAGGTGTCCGGCTTTAGCCGGACATGTTTGGCTTTTTACGGCCTTGTCCGGCCAAATATTCTCTTGTCCGGCCTGTCCTGTAATATGAAATATGAAGCTCAGGATGTTGGGCAACTAATGATGACAGTACTCACTCGTGATCTATGACACTAATTGCACATTCACATGTCCGGCTTTTAGGGTAAAAATGTCTGGCTAAATGGAGTACAGAGTCCGGCTTTTGTGTTTTTGGACCTGGCAACCCTAGGCAGGAAGGCTCTGGATGCAGGCCGCTACCAACCGGGCGATTGTGGAAATCATTGGGGGAGGCCTATGTTCAGCAGTGGACGTCCTGCGGCTGAAATGTTGATGATGATGAAAACATTAGGGTCATACGTCACGAAAATACCTCAAAATTGGTCATCGCAACAATTATTTTCAGTTACTAGATGTAACTGGTTAGACAGGTCAGTTAAAAAATTGGTGCCTTCATTTATTAAACTTTTGTGAATGAAATGACGTGGTTGGGAGCAATTACCTCAATTACTTTGTCTAGGATCTTGACATTGAAAAGTTCATTCATTTATTTACGAATTACACGATCACATGTTCGCCAATTAGGTACGCCCAATTAATTAGGCTAGGTTAGGCACGTTTGACGCAAGTTTAACAATGGTAATGAGGTAGGTATAATGTGAAATGTAAATTAATCGTGTTCTCCAAAGAAAAGGTTTTAGAACTTGGAAACTTTCAGCCATTATACTCAATATGTTTATTGCTTCCATTTAGGTGTTACATAATAATATTTGTAGAACATTAAGTTAAGGACCCTGTTGGCCGCTGCAAACTAAAAATCTAAAGGAGAGGCTTCTTTTTAAAGATAGAAAGTTATAGTTTAGGTACATCGCTAATGAATTTTATCGTCTAGATATTATTTTATGGTGTAACAGCATTTCGTAGTTAATAGCTCTTTTAGTCTTGGTTAGGAATTTACTATTATTATTTTCTTTTAATATTCATTATTATCTCAGTTATGAGCTTATGAGATACAGCCTGGTGACAGAAAGATGGCCCCTTTGCGTACGGAACCCTAAAAACGCCTTAGCGAAGCGAATTCGGAATTACAACCTTCACGTATGTAACTCTATTTCTAGAGCTAGGAACCTTGTCTAGTGGTAGGTACTAATAGAGGGTGGTATTTTGTAATGCCACTTGGAGGGAAAGTTAATACTGTATATAGAAAATTTTACTCAAAGAAAACATTCCTTTATTTTTTAAAAGAAATAAAACTGCATTGAAAGATTCCCAGAAACCTTGCTACACCCGGGAATCTGTGCTATACTTTACTTTCCCTCCAGGTAGCATAACAAAATTCCACCCTGTATATCACGAGTATGCCTGTGATTTGCTTTAACTATTTTAGAATAATGATAATGCGTATTACCATACTATAAACGTACGTGGCGTCCATGATGATATCACAGAAATTAATTTGTGTACAAATGAAATAAGAGCTAGATTTTTGCAAGTATCAGTGAAAACGTCTGATTGTTGACACTATAATCGGGTATTTTCTATATTTATTAGGAACGCGATGAGGTTTGATGTAATTGAACTGAGTTATTAAGTTACGATAAAGATGGGAAATAAATAATTAAATAATGTTTATTTAAAAATCCATTTATTTCAGTTTATATACAATATTTATTTAATTAAATTAGGAAGTTCGGGACTATAGATTTGCATTTGTATAAAACATTGTGCTAAGAACAGACGAACCCATTTTTATACCTACCCGAAAGTCAAGCTTTCTTCAACATTAGTTATAACAATATAACAATTTTTTTTGTGGTAGGAAACTGGAAATTGGTCAACCACTCACTAGTTGGCGCCACCGTCTAAAGCCTGCAATACACGTTGGCCGAGCTTAGGCCAACGCGAGCGTAGTCAAATTAATACAAGGCAAGTGGTACTGCCTCGACGTTTGGCAAGTTTGTCGAAAACCAATGCAAACCGCGTAGACAAACATGTGAACACTATTGGCCGAGTGCGCACGAGCGCCTTTAATTTGTGCTGAAAAACCGACAACGTTCCGAAGTGCGGCAAGTGGTCGCGAGTGATCGCAAGTTGTAACAAGCTACGACAAATGAGTTCTATACACGTTGGCGGTTGACTTACCTCAGCCAACTAGGCGAGCGAGACCGAGCGACAGCAAGACAATGCAAATTTACTGTCTACACCCAAGGTGTAGGCGTTCACTCGGCGACGCTCGGCCAACATGTATTGCAGGCTTAAGCTACCGCCGCAACAACAAGCTACAAGCCGTAACTAGCGAGTGACAGGACCTTGCTCTAGTAGCGCCAACTGATGAGCGCTGAAGCGGTATGAATAATTAATGCTTCAACCACACCAACGCGTGCAGATCGCCATCGCCAGCGCGATTATAGCAAAATGACAGGTCGCGTGAACTGTCATGGGTCGCGCGACCTGTCATTGGCCTTTGATCGCGCCGGCGATGATGATCTGCACGCGTTGGTGTGGTTGAAGCTTAACGCATTTTTGTTCACCAACCGAGCTAGGATCCGTGCTACGATAAAATCCTATGGATGATTTTAAACGACACAAATATGTCTTTTCGTGCAAAATAGATAAAATGGTTCTATAAAAGTTTATCGTGGCGCGCATCCTAGGCCAACAATATGACGTTACTGTAGAGCATTGGTTCCCAAACTTATTTGACACGCGCCACCTTTCGACCATACAAAAAATTCCGCGCCCCCCCTCCTCCAGTCAAGATTATTTATTGGTCGTATCGAGCAGTCTGGAATGCATTCTCTCAGCGGTCGTAGGTTTCTTATACTTAATTACACAGATGGCCCGCGCCCCCCTTTAAAGGTCCCGGGGGGGGGGGGGGGGGGGGGCGTAAAGACCTTTAACTGAAATAATAATGATATTAACCGTGTTGTTCTGCATTAATTCATAACATTAATATACGAAACTTACATAATAGGTAATCTATTTATCTCCGATCGTTTCAGCCAAATGACGTCCACTGCTGGACAAAGGCTATTTACATCTTAGAGTAACGAAAATAAAACAATACAAAATATGTGCTTTACTTATTGTCTTATGCATACAAGTCTTTTTTCAGATGAATGTAACATTGGAAGTTCATTATTTCATAAATTTTACTATTTAGGTACAACCCGGTTAACTGCGCACCTGACAGCCGTGACGTCATATCGACGGTCTGGTATATACAGGGCGTACCCGGAGAAGTGTGCGGGTAAGTGGGAGGAAGAGTCGCATCCAGCGAGGTGCGCAGTTACACTGAAAAAAATGTTTGATTACTGCTTACACAACAAAAGTGACCACCGAACTAAGTGTTAACTATAACCAAACTAATTCTAGCTCACTACAGAATTATTTGTTTAATTTACACAACATTTTGTTCCTCATAACCAGTATTTGGTGGTCACTTTTGTTGTGTAGGTAAGCAGTAACCAATCATTTTTTCAATGTAACACGACTGGGTTGTAGCACGGATACCGAATCACCAAGGTGAACACTGAAGTCTTATGAAGTTCATAATTTTGCACCAAAATGTATGTTTGGTTATTGGCTGTGAACACAGCTATACTATCTTATTATTAACTTTATTTAAATTGCAAATGTGATTTTGTTACGTTTGTCCTTCGCCTATAAAATTTAAGTTTCATAGCCAAACCAATAAACACAGGGTGTACGTACAATAACGTTTAACAAAATGCGGTCATGTGGTTAATAATGCATTTCGTAGCGACCAAACAGAACCAATGAAAAATTACACTTTTGATAGTTCTTGTTTTCCACCAAATACAAATAGCTGTCAAAACTAATTCTGACACTGACCATACAAAACATTAATGTTATTTTAAAAGTCAACGAGCCAAAAATATCTTTGAACGGTTAGTTCAACTGTATTGCATTGCAATAAGTGCTATTTTGCTCCAAAAAATTATTTGACGTGCTGTCATCTGTACACTCTAGATATGCAACTTAAGACTAGGCGCAGACCATCGATTTTTAGTTGGCTGATAGTTGTGCCCGATTTTAAATTGTATGAAGAATCGGCCAAATCAAATCGGCGTAATGTGCGCACTTCCATACCCATACTGATCAACTGCCCGACTAAACTATCGGCCGACGAAAAATCGATGGTCTGCGCCTAGTCTAACTCCCCAGTCATATACAAACTTTTTGGTATTTCTACTTGGTATGTTATATTTTGGAGATACTATAAAATGATTTCGTGCTTGAAGCTCCTGGTCAGATGCTTGTGTGGTAGTACTATGGAGTTGAGCAGGATCGTCTCGGCCGGGACCACAACTCCTGCGCCTGTGGATAGAAAAATTGTTTAAGATAAATAACTATGAGTTAAATTGCACATAAAAATGCGAAAGTTCTACTTGTGTTCACCAGTTGGCGCCACTGTCAAGTAAGATACGTCATTCGACAGTGGCGCCAACTTGTGAGAGTATTTGAGAAAAGGATGTTATGGATATCCGTAACCGTAACCGAATCTTTGGGATATCCGAAATAAAAAAATATCCGAAACCGTAACAGATTCAAAAGTTTCGGATTTTAAATTAGCATTATAATTATGTAGAGGCATAACAGCCTGATTTACCTTTATAATGCTTTGCAATTCTTTCTTTCTTTCTAGTATCAATTTTTTTTATTACTTTTTATTCGATGTAAAGTGTGCGGTCATGAATGAACCGTGTTGGACAACTATTGCAAATTACATTCTAAAGTACAGATATCCGTAACCGTAACCGAAACCGGGATAATATTATTCCTATATCCGTAACCGTATCCATAACCAGTGGCGGCGTAGCATGAGTTGGCACCCGGGGCGATCACCCCCCCGTTATAAGTCCTAAGGCACCCCCTGGTACCCCCCAGGATTTTGGGGTTACCTACCGATTCAAAGATTGAAAGACAATCGCACCCCACTGTAGCGCAGACCGCAGATTTGCCATGCAGATGTGCCAGTGAGTACTAATCTGCGCGACTTGTGTCACCCCCTGATGTTTGGCACCCGGGGCGGACCCTCTCTAATAATGATCATCATGCACCTGGGCTTGCCGCTGTATAGCCTCCACTCGCCGTCAGTTCTGCGTGCTATGTGACCTGACCATTACCACTTCAGTTTTCTAACCGTTTAACATTTAATCGTTGAAAGTTTCTTACTCCTTACCAAGAATGGTGATAGAAGGATTGAGTCTCCCATCAGTATTGAATAGCGGCGTGTTGTCCATCTTCGCGAAAGGTTTGTTGGGATCAGGATCGGAGGGAGTGCCTTCCACGCGAGACCATTCACCCACTACTGCTTCCTGGCCCACTGGAAAAATGAAGTAATAAATAAAATAAATAAATAATATCCTTGGACATTTAACACTACGCCATTTAGTCTTAAACATGCTTAGTTTGTAATAGTACAAGTACGATTGGAAGGTCATTTGTTGTTGACTTCAGACCGCGAAGCGATCATCGCTCAGCGAATATAATATTTGATAGCTCTTGCGAGGCTAGGATGCGCGCCGTAATAAAATTTTATACATGACTATACAACAAACGTATTGGTTTATCGCGTAAGAGTAGGCGCACACCGTTGATTTTTCGTCGGCCGATAGTTTAGTCGGGCAGTTGATCAGTATGGGCATGTATGGGAGTGCGCACACTACGCCGATTCGATTTGGCCGATTCTTCATACAAATTAAAATCGGGCACAACTATCGGCCAACTAAAAATCAACGGTGTGCGCCTACTCTAAAATCGATAAAATGGCGCAATAAAAGCTCATCCTAGGCCTACAAGTCAAGCGGTCGAAAATAGGGTACATTTACAAATAACATGTCGATGTTTACTTTTGTAACAACACGGGGCAACTGGCAGTTGAATTTGAAGAACTTTATGATTGGAGACCTTTTGCAAATGAAATAAGATTTATATTTCTATGGCTAAATACTATCTACTTACCGACTGAATACATAACCAGCGCGTGTTCGTTGATGGTGGCGTTGTTGAGAACTATCGACTCCTTGATTCGGACGCCCGCTTTGACCGTCACTCCCGCGCCGATAGAAACGTTTGGGCCGATCTGTACACAAAATAAAACATTATATTGAATTCAAAATTTAAATTATTATTTATTCAGTCTTCGTTAAAAACTTATTTTAACGAACTAAAATGAGTTTGAGTGTAGTAGACAAATAAAACAAAACAACACGACGCGAGTCTAACAACTTATCTTTGGAGATCATGGGGGAAGGCCTTTGTCCAGCATTTGTCACTAAATGAGGATAAATTCGTCTCAAAGAATAAGTTACACATACCACAGCAGTGGAGTCCACAACAGCCGTTGGATGTAGGAACACATCGGGCAGTATCTGGCAGGACGCGAGTCTAACAACTTATCTTTAGAGATCATGGGGGAGGCCTTTGTCCAGCATTTGTCACTAAATGAGGATAAATTCGTCTCAAAGAATAATTTACACTTACCACAGCAGTGGAGTCCACAACAGCCGTTGGATGTAGGAACACATCGGGCAGTAACTGGCAGGACGCGAGTCTAACAACTTATCTTTGGAGATCATGGGGGAGGCTTAGTCCAGCATTTGTCACTAAAATTCACTAAATGAGGATAAATTCGTCTCAAAGAATAAGTTACACATACCACAGCTGTGGAATCCACAACAGCCGTTGGATGTAGGAACACATCGGGCAGTATCTGGCAGGACGCGAGTCTAACAACTTATCTTTGGAGATCATGGGGGAGGCCTAGTCCAGCATTTGTCACTAAAATTCACTAAATGAGGATAAATTCGTCTCAAAGAATAAGTTACACATACCACAGCAGTGGAGTCCACAACAGCCGTTGGATGTAGGAACACATCGGGCAGTATATGGCAGGACGCGGCACTGTTGTCGCGGCCATTCTTGTGTAACTCCAAGTAAGGGGGCGTCCATTAAATTATACGTGAGACAATTTTTGCAATTTTTCAACCCCCCCGCCGCCCTTGGTGAGATTTGGAGAGATTTTTCCAGACCTCCTCCCCCTCCCCACAATCTCACGTGAGATTTCTTAAAATACATATTTTCAATGTAAATGGGTAATATCTAAGCTTCGATTAGGATTTAATATTAAAAAAACTCTTCTAATTTCTTTATTGTTAGACGGTTTAGAATGAAAAATTGAATAATTTATCACAATCATCTTTTAAAATATATTAATTTTTTTAGTTAATTATTCATTTTTCTCACAATTTCACCCTTTTTCTTGCCGAAAAAAATTACGTGATATTTGTCGAGACCCCCCCCCCCTCTCCCCTACGTGAGATTTAGTGAGATTTTTCTTGACCCCCTCACCCCCCTAAACGTCTCACGTAATTAATGGACGCCCCCTAATGTCTGTTCGCGTATATCACGATACCACGATGCGGACTTTATTCAGTGTTGGACATCATTTGGCTGATAGAGGGAGGACGACAATACATACCACAGTAGACAACCTGGTTAAAGTTGAGCGAAGCACCTAGATACTAGCAGCAGTCACCTTTCCGCACATCAGTTTAGACTAGTCTAGTCTAACAACACTTTTGGGGATCATTGGATTTTGTCCAGCAGTGCAAGAGAAAAGAGGATGAATTTGACTGCGAGGCAGATGCCAAATGAAGAATGAAAACAACATTTACCACAGCAGTGGAGTCCACAACAGCCGTTGGATGTAGGAACACATCGGGCAGTATCTGGCAGGACGCGAGTCTAACAACTTATCTTTGGAGATCATGGGGGAGACCTATGTCCAGCATTTGTCACTAAATGAGGATAAATTCGCCTCAAAGAATAAGTTACACATACCACAGCAGTGGAGTCCACAACAGCCGTTGGATGTAGGAACACATCGGGCAGTATCGGGCAGGACGCGAGTCTAACAACTTATCTTTGGAGATCATGGGGGAGACCTATGTCCAGCATTTGTCACTAAATGAGGATAAATTCGCCTCAAAGAATAAGTTACACATACCACAGCAGTGGAGTCCACAACAGCAGTTGGATGTAGGAACACATCGGGCAGTATCTGGCAGGACTCGAGTCTAACAACTTCTCTTTGGAGATCATGGGGGAGGCCTATGTCCAGCATTTGTCACTAAAATTCCCTTAATGAGGATAAATTCGTCTCATAGAATAAATTACACATACCACAGCAGTGGAGTCCTCAACAGCAGTTGGATGTAGGAACACATCGGGCAGTATCTGGCAGGACGCGAGTCTAACAACTTATCTTTGGAGATCATGGGGGAGGCCTAGTCCAGCATTTGTCACTGAAATTCACTAAATGAGGATAAATTCGTCTCAAAGAATAAGTTACACATACCACAGCAGTGGAGTCCACAACAGCCGTTGGATGTAGGAACACATCGGGCAGTATCTGGCAGGACGCGGCACTGTTGTCGCGGGCGTTTCTGTGTAACTCCAGGTAATGTCTGTTCGCGTATATCGCCGAGCCTGCTGTTTTTACTTGCGACCACCAGTTAGTCACCTGGAATGATAATAATATTACTCATTCAAGAACAAATAATTGTACCGTGTGTACAGATGGCAGCACAAGGTAAACTTGCAAAATAGCACTTATTGCAACAATGTAATGAGGGCTATCGTTTTTATACTTAACAGTTGGCACCCCTAGCGATTGACAGGACCTTACTCTACAGTGGCGCCATCTTGATGAGTGCAAATGCGATAGTCCTCCTACCACTTTAGCGCTCACCAGCTGGTGCCACTGTCTTCGCTACTAGCAAGTGATAGGACCTTACTCTACAGTGGCGCCAACTGGTGAGCGCTAAAACGATAGCCCTCATTGCAATGTATCTGTAAATGATGTACTAGCTTTTGCCCGCGCCTTTACCCGCATGAAATTTAATTTGCCACAAATCGTCATAAATTATAGCCTATATGTTATTCTGGGTTATCCTACTAATATTATAAATGCGAAAGTTTGTGTGGATGTCTGGATGTTTATTACTCTTTCACGCAAAAACTACTGAACGGATTTTGTTGAAACTTTACAGTATTATTGTTTACTAGCGGCCGCCCGCGACTTCGTACGCGTGAAAGAGTAACAAACATCCATCCAGACATCCAAACTTTCGCATTTATAATATTAGTAAGATAATCAGTATGTCACAATTTGTGGTGTCTTTGAATCAATACAAGGCAGTAAGATTCAAAATTTACCTGCATAGCATACAGTTTATTGGTGCCAGCCAACTGCGCTAAGACGTCTTGTTCCCACGACATGTATCCTGGATGACCGTTTTGTCCATTTCCACTAAAAGAAAAGTTACACATAAAACAATATGATACCTAATATTAACCATTACATCATCTTCACATGCTTTGTTAATATAAACCAAGATAGTTTTAAAGACAATGTAGGATTGTGCATCAAATATTTTATCTGTAAAATCTACAATTTTTTTGTGACACAGGACATGAATATAGTCAAAATAAATAAATAAATAAATCTTTTGAAGTTAAAATTGAATATTTGTGGAAATCCAAGGGGGAGGCCTTTGTTCAGCAGTGGACGTCATTCGGCTTAAACGATTGAAGTAAAATAGGATTAATAAAATAAATGATACTTCACTTTATTTTCTGTTTTTTAAGATCAACTTTTGCATACAGGTTTTTAATATCCTTACCTATAATATCCATTCTGTTTCTTCTCAAAAGCCTCCGCCATAGTGTGGAAGACTTGCAGCGAACACACATACACCCCGCAGTTGATCAACGTTGACACGTAGCTGTTCGGTTTCTCCACGTAATGGTTCACCGCTTTGGTGGCTGGGTCTCGGACCATGCAACCGTAGTGGATCGACTGCTGTCGGGTTGCTTCTGTGCCCATTATTGTAACCTGAAATTGGTTATTTTAAATGTTAAGAGCGCTTTCACATTAGGGCGTTAGTAGCGCGACTGCAGCGCGGCAGCGGCATTTTTATAATGTGAAAGCATGCATCCGCTGTCACATAACATGTTTTCGGTAGCGCGTCAGACGCGCGTTTGTTGCGCTGCTAAATTGCCTAAATGTGAAAGCGCTCTAAGTGGACTTAATGTTAACATTTTTGTATCAAACATGCCAGAAATTATTTATGGGCAGTTAAATTAAAACAAAGTGATTGCTTAGTGTCCACCCACAAGGTGGACCAATGACTTCATAAAGGTAGCAGGAAGGCACTGGATGCGGCTACCAACCGGCTTTCTTACCAAATTGTGGATATCATTAGAGTAGGGTTATGTTCAGCAGTGGAAGTCCAATGGCTGAAATTATGATGATGATCATTGCTTAAATATGTACTGTGATGTGTGTTATGTTTAGCATTGTATCTATTTGGATTAATTAAAAGAAATAAAATATATTCAAATGACATTCAAACAATAATATGCATGACTTTAAATTAGAGATGAAACGGATATCCGGTAACTAGCCGGTAGGCCGGATATCCGGCCTAAATTTACTATCCGGCCGGATAGTGAGTTACTATCCGGTATTAAAAAACTACGACATCCGGTATTAGAAACCCTAGACAAGTGACAAAATCTGACATTCTATTCGGACGGATTCGATTTTCGAAAAGTGTGATTAGTCTAGTCTACTAATAGACCCACTGATCGCGTTCGAAGCACCTGTGCGGCGCTAAACTCGTCACGACATGCATCGAGACAATGGGTCAACTATCCGGCCGCCGGATATCCGGCTATCCGGCCTAGCAGCTGGCCGGATATCCGGTATCCGGCCAAACAACTATCCGTTTCATCTCTACTTTAAGTGACTGTATGAATCTCTCTTTTGTTATTCTCTTTACCAATGCTTCACTTCTCTCTGCATGGAAACCCCATAACTGCTTCAGTGGGAAGTCTGCGCAGACATCTCCGTTCAGCAGGAAGAAAGCAGACGGATTCCCCGCTCTGACTTGATCTCTGAAGTGGTATAAACATCCACCAGTACCAAGTGGAGCGAACTCTTGTAGGTACCTAGAATTGAATAAATTATGTTTGAAATTTCCATATGGCCAAGGTAATGAAGATAAGAATGCTAATTGATTTAACTTGACTTTAAGTAAGTAACGTTAAAACTATAGGCAATAAAAGGCTATAGTAAAAAATAAATATTGTTACTAGGCATTTTATAGTTTCATACTTATAATAATCTATACTTAGATCATTTATAGAAAGTTAAAACATCTAAAACAGTCATAAATCATTAAAAAAGTGAATAAACAGTCTTGGTGTCCTATAACATTCCTATAAGTTCTTACTTTGTTGAGTTATTACAACACACATAAACATTATCATTGTAACGCTGACTCACCGAATGATAACGTGATATTCCTTCTGCATATCAGACACAAATTGTGTCATAGTGTTCGTAGTATAAGAACCGATGATAAGGATCTCTTTGCACTCCTCCAGCTTGGCACATGCTGCGATGTGGTGCTGGATTAACGGTAAACCAGCGATGGGGAATAAGGGCTTTGGAGTGTCGAGGGATAGTGGACGGAAGCGCGTCCCTGAAAAAGATATGTAATTGGTTTCCTTAAATTGTAATTGTGTAAAATAAAGGTATTCAAAATGTGTAATTAATGTGCTTTGATTTCTAAACCCGTCAATTATTGAGCTACTACAAATCCGTAGTAAATGGGTAGATAACATTGTGAATGAGTGAGTCACTAATTTATTTCTAGCGCAATTAAAGGTATTGGTATATGATAAACTATCAAGAATAATTTATAATCTGGTAGAAATCAAATCAAAATATTTATTGCTAGTTTATTACATCATTATAACTGCTGTTCTAAGATATTACTCAACACTTGATATTATAGTTTTGTAAGTGGTCATAACCTCTGCGCAAATAAAGATATTGTTTTGTATAAACTGCAGCGGGATTCTATACTATATTAGCAGTTGGATATGTAGTTAATTGCATTGAGATAAGCATTATAACTTTAGTTAATGACTTGGTTTCTATTTGTTTGCATGTTACCGGTGACGTGACACTGTTAAAAGATTTATTACCTTTTTGAGGCCCGCCAATAAGTATCACAGCCTTCAACATTGTGCACAATAATTAATGACACTTTCTAATAATGATATCGCTACTAAGAATTGTAGATTTGTAATAAAACAGCCGCAAAATTTGCTAAAATTACACGTCAGTCCTAACTCGAACGTAAACACAACAATCACTGACAGTGACAGATGTGTTGTGACACTAGTGATGTACATGAATTTGCATATTTTCATTTGGTCGATACCGCAATAATGCCAACCGGTTTCAAGCTTGACAGATTTTTATCTTGACTAGTCTGTCTTATCTATACTTATAATAAATCTGTAGAGAGGTCAATTCTGTACATACATGAAATATATTTTCAAAATAACTATCAGGGGGTGATTAGTGATCGATACTGATGCCAAAAATGCAATCAGTAAAATTTTTGTCTGTCTGTCTGTCTGTCTTTCTGTCTGTCTGTCTGTCTGTATGTTCCTTATAGAAACAAAAACTACTCGACGGATTTTAACGAAACTTGGTACCATTATTATTCATACTCCTGGGCAGGTTATAGTATACTTAGGAATTGCCACGGGAACGGGAATTAGCGGGAAAATCCTTATGTATGAAAAAATCTAAACCGCGTAAGATAGATGAAGGGGGTAAAACGGGATCCACGCGTACGAAGTCGCGGGCGGCCGCTAGTAATAAATAAATATAGCCTCAGTATAGCTTTAAGAGTATTGCCACCACGAATTATATTATGCTTCCAGACTAGTTTACAAAAATAAATTAATTTTTAGACAAACTTTAAGCGAAAAACAACTTGAGTTTTTACAATACTAACGCTCACTCACACTCACCGAACCGGGGCAGAATGTAAAACAATTTTAGGGCCCCATCAGGATAATCAATTAATGTGAGTTTAAATAGGTATTGCTGTATCGGTATTCAGTAAATGTTTTTAAAACAACACCTCTCCCTAGGCTTTGATGGCAACACAGAGTACAAAAAATTGTATGTGATAAGCGCCATCTATGATTTCTATCTTAAAACTCTAATTTTGCATGAAATGTTTTAGTTTCATCATCATAGAGGACGCTGGCGAGCAGTTAAACTGCACGATATCTGTTCAGTGAATAAAAATATTTTTATCACTTTCGTTTATTTCACTGAAGTGTGAACTTATGTATTTATTGATTTCGTATAAAAGTGATTATTATGTATTAAAAATTGTTTATAAAACAACAATCACGGGAACTATTTCTTCGAATATTTTTTTTTATTCTATTGAATCAACACTGATCATTATTGATCAACAACAGATACTTACCTACATAACTAGCCAAGTAAAATCAACATGAATGGTACCTATTTACTTTGAGACAATAAAGATAAGTCCACTGCCAAACATTCAGTTAGTCTCACTCAACTCTCAATCCCACTTGTCTCATAAAACAACGAGGGATTCAAAATAATCCAATCCATTATTTGGTTTTGACGTCTATAATATTAGCGAGGCGGTAACGAGGCGTGTGTCCATTGTCCATAATGTACATTTCCCGGAACTAGCGACCGAAACTGGAAGCAAGAGTAAATAAATAGGACACAGCCCATCAGACGATTTTTTTTGGAAATTAGCATTATTTTCAACGACATACGATGCATTATTCATTATCATCGTCTTGATGTGCTGTCCAAAAAAAAATAAAGATTTGGCGAAATTTTTTTTTTTTTTTTTTTTTTTTAACAATGTTTGTTACATTACAAGATAATTTCACTCAGTAAGTAGTTGGGTTTGTTGGATTTTATTGGCGCTCAATCTGGCCACCTAGTCATAGGGCATGCATAGTCATAGTGCCATGCACTTTAATTCTTCGTCACCTGCCGTTGCTGTGTTGGAAAAATTAAATGGAAACGTACCCAAAGAGGTGGGGATTTGCTACCTACAGGAATACCTACCGGGATTTATACCAATGTCGACGTACCGTACATTTGAATAGATACATAATGTTGCCAACGTGTAGCTAGGTTACTAGCATAGCTGGGCACCGTTAATCAAATAGTTAACTTCGTTAATCGTTAAACCGTTAATAAAAAAATTAACTTCGTTAAACGTTAAAACGTTACATTTCGCAAGAGTTAACGCAAGTTAACGTTAATCGTTAATCCGTTAACACATGATAATAAAACGAAAAAAATAATATGTTCAAATAATTTCGAAAGCTTGTATCGCGCATGGAATTTATTCCTCTTTTATGTTTGCGCTACAAGCTTTCGAAATTATTTGAACCTTGCATAAGTACAATTATTTTTTTCGTTTTAGTACAATTGCATTTCAGAATAAAAGCTTGTTAGGGTTCCGTAGCCAAATGGCAAAAAACGGAGCCCTTATAGATTCGTCATGTGTCTGTCCGTCCGTATGTCACAGCCATTTTTTTTCCGAAACTATAAGAGCTATACTATTGAAACTCGGTAGGTAGATGTATTCTGTGAACCGCATTAAAATTTTGATGCAAAAATAAAAAAATAATAATAAATATTGGGGGCTTCCCATACTTAGAACTGAAACTCAAAAATTTTTTTTTCATCAAACAATACGTGTGGGGTTATCTGTGGATAGGTCTTCAAAAATGATATCGAGGTTTCTAAAATTTATTTTTTCTAAACAGAATAGTTTGAGTGGAAAAAAGTTGGTCCCCCCCCCCCCCCCCCCCTCTAAAATAAGAAAATGAAAAATCTATAAAAAAAAACATAAATGATGTACTATCGGGGACTCTTCCGCCTGACCACTTTGTAGAAATTTTAGCGTAAGCGCATCGCTCCGGTCACGTGCTCACCCCGTCTCTAATTGGTTACGCATTTTACTATATTTTTACTACGACCAATAAGAGACAATCAGGGCTTAGGTTGCAATACGAAATACCATTGTGCACTTTATTATCATACGGTTAAGGTTTAAAACGAAATGTTTCTTTTTCTTCAATCTTTCTTAGTTTTAGGCTGAGTTGCACCACCTAACTTTAACCGTAACTATAAACGGTAACCGGTGCTTTTTGTATGGAGTTTGACAAATTTTTGACGTTTGTCAAAGTTAAAGTAAGATGGTGCAACTCAGCCTTAGAATTTTAATAATAGAATTCGGTTACAAACAAATAGATACGTATTTTTTTAATATTGTGTTTTTATACGAGGTCTGTCTGCTTTTTGCTTTGGCGAACTGTCGACATAATATTCTCTCCTTTGTTTTTTTGTGAAGTTTTGTGATCAATAACCGATTGATTTTGTTTTGTGTTGACCCGTGCTAGTAATTGGACTGTTTGATTGCCTTTTTATTGACCTCCGCGCGATTACTGAACCATGCCTCTCAAAATAATTCTTAATTCTTATATTTACTTACAAACTTATCTATACATTGTTAACTGTTTAAGTATTATTTAGTTTGAAGTTTAATTGTTATTGATTTAAGACCTTGTGTAAAGACACTTAATGTGCAATAAAAAAATGAATTTTTAAATAAAACTAACTTAATATTATAATATTTACGATAACCAATTACCTGGATCATTGCTACCTAGTGCAATATTTGTATTAAATTGTTATAACGTAGATAAGTGTTTCTTTAAAACGGAAAACAAAAGTTGCTAATGTATTAAAAATAAATAGAAACCTATTAAGGTTTTACTTACATTCAAGGATTTAAGAAAGTTATTATGTAGCCAGATCTTACAATAATTGTTTTTAAGGCACAAATATTTTTTAACTCTTTACTAATTAATTCAATAACATATTGTAATAAGTAAAATTCGAAAGTAACTGTATGATTTTGTATTTCTCGCCTTAACTAGCTAAACTAATATCATGAGATTTACACTCTTAATATCAACAGTAATTATAGAAAGGGCTACTTTTTTCTCGGGAAATTGCACAGTTACCTCGGAATGTGCGATACCAATTTTGTGACCCGAGCGGGCAATCGCTAGTTCAAATTTTACACGAAGCCTCATAAATATTTTGTAGCGATTCTTTATTGGGTTTCAAATTGACTAAAATGCGACGTTGCCAAACGAGCGCTACGGATGCGGGTAATAAGCAATCATCAACAGCCCTTTACAGTCCACTGCTGGACTATGAGCCTCCTCCACTATAGTAGAGGGTTTTGCCATAATCCCCACGCTTGGCAGGCGGGTTGGAGATCGCAGTTTAAAAGATTTATGTTTGTCAGAGAGCGCTGCTGCCCGTTCTCTGTTTGATGTGTAGTCCCTAAGTCGCCTCTTACGACACCCGCGGGAAGAGTAGGGGTTGGTGACAAATGTATTCTACTCTGCCGTCACCACACGGCCGAATAAGCAATACTCAATCCTAAACGCTTTACATAGAGCTTGGTTTGCTAGGGCAAACATCTACAGTGGTGCGCCGACGCTGCTTAGATCCGAAACATGAATGAACGGGGGCGGAGCATAATCGAGCGTGTGTGTGCAAACAATTTAGGCCCTTAAGGTGTCAAGGCGTCCGAGTCCCCGATAGTACATTACAAAAAAAACTACCAACGAAAATTGTTTTGAACGAGATCTAGTAAGTACATAGTTTTTTTTTAATACCTCGTAAATAGTAAACCGCTTATTACCGCGTAATCTTTCATACAAATAACTTAAATTAAAAAAATAATAATTTTAATTTCATAAATCAATGGTACGGAACCCTTTGTGCGTGAGTCCGACACGCACTTGACCGGTTTTTTAAAAAAAAGATATTTAATTATTATAATTTTATTTTACACTTTTTAGTAGCATCTCAATCTCAGAGCCTTGGTTCAATTACAATGCAATTTAGCACCAAAGTGCTCGAAAAGACAAATCCAGCAAACCCAAACTCGATAAGTTTCCACCGTTTCGTTTTTGAATTCCTATGGCCACCTCCTGACTCCATCATCAGGACCCTGGACATCATCTAGTACTAAAGTGCTCAAAAAGACAAATCCAACGAACCCAAATTCGATGCGATGCCGCCGTTTCATTTAGGAGTTCCTATGGCCACCTCATGACTCCATCATCAGACCAGCTCAATGGTACCTAAACTTTGCATCGTCATCGTACTTACATAAGTATACCAAATTTCAGCTCAATCGGTTGAGGAAAACTGGTCTTAAATTCATTTGCAAGAGTTGTCCCACACATAATACTAACAAGTTTAGTGTCGTTAGTGATCTGGTTACAAAAACTGTTGTTTTGGGTTCTGGAAGTTCTGGAAGCCCGAACGTACTTGTCAGAACGCGTTTTTCTAGCGTTTTTCAGCGTGCCTGCTGTATCTTTTTGGTAAATAGTAGGTACTGGATTAACGATTAACGGACTTAGGATAATTTAACGGAAGTTAACGAGTCCGTTAACATTTTTTTAAGTTAACTTAAAAGTTAATCCGTTAATAGAAATGTTAACTTCGTTAATTAACGATTAACGGATTAACGAGTTAATGCCCAGCTATGATTACTAGGCTTTTCCTGCGCATTACCGCATAATACCTACTTATACCCTAAAAAAACCTAAAAAAATATTTATTATTATAAGCGTAGGTATTAGGTAACCCATAATAATATCGGTAAGGAATAAATATCTGATTTTGTGTTACCCTATGGTAGATTTATTTAAATTTAATTTTCACTGTATTTATAATTCAAAAGGTAGGTAAATCCACTGCTTCTTGGTATCGGAGAATTTGGAGGTGAATCGACGATCTCATAAAGGTAGCAGGAAGGCGTTGGATGCAGGATGCAGGCCGCCACTATGAAAATCATTGGGCATGTTCAGCAGTGAACGTCCTATGGCTGTAAACGATGATGACGATGATGATGAGAGATAATCTATGGAAGATCTTAGGCTGGGTTGCACCATCTTATTTTAACTGTGACAAATGTCAAAAATCTGTCAAAATCCATACAAATAGCACCGGTTATCGTTATAATTACCGTTAAAGTTAGGTGGTGCAACTCAGCCTTAGTTATTTTGAAATAAGTTTCATATTTTTCTAACTTATTACCCTGAAACGCGGCCAGACGGTAAATCGGACAACATACACATTGTAACAGTGCCTGAAATAGCCAAAACCCACATCGGCACAAATAAACCCTTTGACGAAGGTGATCAGTAAATCAATGTTCGTCCGACTGCTAAGGTTTATTCCACTTTGTTCATCTGGGTAAAATAATTCCTAGGCGACTGTTTTAGTCGACTCAATTCACCTGTTGTAGGCCTAGGATGCGCACTGCGATAAGTGGTTATCACGCTATTTTATCGATTTTTCCCATACAACGTCGATAAAGTCTATCACGGCGCGCATCCTAGCCCAGCTGGAAAATGAAATTGGGTGAAATGGTTCCGAGGTGAAATGAGGACAATAAAAATACACATTGTTAACTCAAGTGATATCACCCAATTTTCCGGGAGGGACTGTGGTTGAAGGCTTTGTCCGGATTCCCATAGTTCTTCCCATCAAGGCGATCGACGGAGCACCGGGATTATTTTAGTGGGTATGCCTCATCATTCGGATGAGGGAAGGCCCATATAACTTACCCTGTCCCCGCAGGGTTGGTAGAATAGAATAGAAAAACCTTTATTTGACACGAAAACGATATCAGTACGAAAGTTAATATGCATTTTTCCCGAAAAAAAAAGGTGATATCACCCAGGTGAACAAAGTGGAATAAACCACTGTTAAGCCGGTTTGACTGAGTTAATCGGGCATTCGTTACCGCGCCTCGGTAACGGTAATCCGAAGTGTTCATAAGTTATGAATACTTAATTGAATTACAATAATAAATCAGAATCTAGTCTAGTATGGTTATTATTCTGCAGCTGTAGGATTTTAAATTTAGGTAGGTACTTATTTAACGCTAATATTTCGCACTGTAACACCTTTTTTTGGCAAGATTGAATACTTACCGATTTCCACAAACAAACATTCCAACGGACCGTAAGGTCACATATTACAAAGTGCGCAGTATTTCCTTTGTCACTTGATTGTGTCATTGTTAGTGATTCACTGAGTTTTGATTAACTTCTATTAAAATTAATTACATTGTTTTGGTACACAGAGCAATAAATAACCTCACTTTTTGAATGTCTCCGTTTGACAGATCAATGCGTTACGTTCCATTCTTTTAGTATAGAAGAAATGTATAATGAAATTAAATATTCAACACTAAATTTTTATAAAACTTAATATTTAGGCTCTTTAATTTAAATTCTAGCTATTTCTAGTATTTTCCTCAATGTTTATATTAAAATAACATTGTAATGTATCTTGATCGGTCATGGGTTCGGAACGTTCTAGAAATTTGACATATTCTGAGCGAAACGAAACGCGCGGGAGACGGTCCGAATACTGTGAGTGACGTTTCTTCTGTTTCTAAAAGTTAAATAAATTAATTAAATTTAAATCGGAGGAGCAGTTTTGTGAGTTCTCATATCAAGATTATTCAATAAGAGGCTGGTTGACTCAAATAGAACTTATTAGAAAAAGAAATAAAAAATAAAAACGAAGAAACATTTTTATGGTTTGTTATTGTTGGGTTCGATTCGGACCACAAGTCACGGGTGATGACCGGCGCTTTTTGGAGTGACCCCTTTGCTCGACCGGCCGTGCGCTTGGACGGAAGTTCGTTAGTGTGTGGTGTTGTGGCATTCTGAGTCGGCCCTAAATGTGCCATTCCCAACTCAAACGGGCAGGGCACGCAGATTATTGTTGTTGAAATAAAGGAATTCCGGTTGGACACCGAAATCCCGCTGTTCGCCGATTTTGTGGACTCACTGCCACGTGCTGAGTTTTATTACTGTTGAAGATTGTGTGTGGTTGGGCAGTGCTCGGTGGCGAGCCTCTGCGCTGTCTGCTGTTGCTGTCTGTTGTTGCTGTTGTTGCTGACGTTGCCTCCATAGCAGGTATGTTGTGGTTTCTTTCTCAAACTCATTCGCCTCTCCGCTGAGTTAGGATGAATTACTAGAAACGTCCACCGCGGTCCTGGGCTACCCTACTTCATAGGTTGATTCCGTTTTCTAGTGAGCTTGTCAATTATTTTAGTTTACTTTGAAAAAGTAGATTACCCACAATGATTACATTTTACCAAAAAGTAAATTCTTAAATAAATTTACCATTGTGAAGTATTATCAATGGATTTTGTTGTGTTAAGAATTTTTAGTTCGCTTTGTGAAGGTCGATGATGTAATAATTACAAAGATTACATTTTACCAAAATGTTAGTTCCTAAATAAATTTACCATTGTGACGTATTATCGATGGATTTTGTCGTGTAAACTATTTTTAGTTCGCTTTGTGAAGGTGGACGACGTAATAATTATGATGATTACATTTTACCAAATGTTACCTTCTAAATCGATTTACCAGTGTAATGAATTACCGTTGGATTTTGCTGGATTCACATTTGCTCCACCCTTGGGAGCGATGGATTGTTTTTTTTGTGTATAGTAATTTAACTAAGCGAACACAAGTAAATTAATTTCTTTGTATTAATATGCTTATTATTACCTGTTTAAGCTGTAGGGTATTAATGCACCAGTGGTGCACTTACTGTATCGATATTTTTATTATAATATATTTTTTTGTACACTAGGAGGTGTTTGGCACCGGCTGTCCCGCAGTGCCGGACGCTTGCTGCGCCCGACGGGTGCGAAGGGGGTTGAGCCGAGTGGTGATATTAGCGCGCTGATCTTAGTCTAGTAATTTTAGTCTGTACCAACCAAACGGCCCAACGACCCATCCCTTAATTTTTCTTTTTAAATATTTGTGACAATCACAATAAATTGTTGTCAATTTAAATATCGATTTTTTATTTTGCTCCGGCAAAAATTTCTTATTTACATGGCGCCCGAACAGGGACGTTGTTGGGTCCGTGGAGATTCTCCCCGGCACTGGTCTATTGCTCAGTGACGGATTGGTTGGTCATCTTAAATTTTTTGTTTTTAATGCTGTGTGTTGAGTGTGATCATGCTGTGTTAGTGTTTAACTAAGATTAGTTAAAATATTGTAACTTACTTTACTTTTTGTTAAAATTAACATTTTGATAATTCGATATGAAGGAGGAACGCCCTATCCGTTTCAATCTTTTGAACAAAGACGAATTGGTTTACGAGGTTGCCATTAGAGATGCTGTGCCTGAGCGAACTGTACAGTTGTTGCGTGCTCAAATTAAACGTTTGGCTCAGGATATACCTAGCGATGAGGTGAGTGTGTTTGAGGGAGATGCACTGGCTGAGCTTAAGATTATTTCTTTTAAAATAGACGAGCTTGAGGAGCTCTGTGATAGGAAACCCCTATTACTTAAACAACCTTATCGCGTGCAGGCTTTAGGAAACCACATCTTCCATAGGTTAAGTCGTGTTGAGGGTGTGGATGGGGATGATAGGACTTTGTGGGAACAGTTGGATGAGCGTCTCATCCCACTTTTAAAACGGATCGACCGTATGACGCACACATTCGTTAGTAGTTATGATTTCCAACCTGCTGAAGAGGAAGTATCTAGGGTTGCTGGTTTGGCTGGGAATGAGTCATTAATGGTCAAACCTGTGAATTGTAATGCGTGTGTTCATTCTTTGAATTTGAGGTTTAACGGGAGAGACAGTGTGCAGGATTTTGTTGTTAGGATTGAGGAGTTGTGTCTGTCTCGGAATATTTCGAGGGAGAAATTATTCAACTCGGCAGTTGAGTTATTTACAGATGAGGCTCTATTTTGGTACCGAGGTACTCGTGACCAACTAAATAGTTGGGAGGATTTAAAGGCGTCGTTGCTGGAAGAGTATTTGCCCTACGACTATGATCATCGTTTGTTGCAGGAGATTCGTTCGAGGACCCAAGGTCCCGACGAATCCATATGTAGTTATCTAAGCCTGATGCAAAATTACTTTTCGAGGTTGCGTAAACCTTTGGACGAGGAAGAGAAGTTGAGCTTGGTCAAGTTCAACATTAGGCCATCTTACTCCGTTCCTTTGGTCAATGTAGAAATAAAATCGTGGGCCGACTTGAAGAGGCATTGTAGGCAGTTGGAAGCGGCGAAACAGAGGGCAGAATCCTTCACCGAACCCCCGCGCGGTGTACAGAATGCTGTCGCCCCTGACCTGGCCTACAAAGGTAAGTCTGCTCGCCCGAGGTGCGAGGCAGTGGTTAAAAATCCGAGCGTTGAGAAATTTTGTGTGCGTTGCCGCGTACATGACCATACTCTCCTCGATTGTAAGGCGCCTCATGTTATTATTTGCTATCGTTGTGGTGAGAAGGGCGTGACCGCTGTCAATTGTCCGAAGTGTGTACGCCAGAAGGACGTCAAAGTTTCTGGAGTCACAAAACGCGTGGCGACGGACCGTCGTTTTGATGTTACACCTGTTGAAGAGTGGCGTGCTTGGTGTGAGTACGTGCGTGTATTTTCTAGAAATTGCAAAGCTAATGTTGCGACGGTCCGACCAGATGATTGTCAGGATGCGCGTCCTTATTTAGATGTTGAGATTGGTGGTGTTCCGTGTTCTGGATTGTTGGATTCTGGAGCGGAGGTTTCTATTGTTGGTGGTTCTGCTGTGAATTATTTTTCTCATCTGGGTGAGTTGTATAAATCGGATACGGATGCTGTGGTAGCGGCGAATGGTACTACTTCCCCTACGGTCGGATATATGTTTTTACCTGTCGTAGTGAATGATGTGTTGAAGGTTATAAAGTTTTATGTGGTTCCTGGAGTTTCGTCGTCTTTGTTGTTTGGCATCAACTTCTGGAAAGCTTTTCAGATAGCGCCTGATGTTTTGCGACTTGTGAATCGGAGGGATTCAATTGTTAGGCATGCTGAAGCAGTCGTGTCTCGGAAGTCTAGTGATGCTCATAAAGATTTCAAACATCCGAATCAAACCACTCCTGGTTTGTTTGGAAAACCGAAGGTTCGTCGTAGACCCTTCCAGTGTGTCAGCGTTGGTTTTGTTGGTCCACTGCCCAGGTCTCGACGGAAGGTGTTTGACTTTAAAGTAGATAAGCAATTGAGGAAATCTCACTTGCGAGATGCTGATTGTTGTGATAGGCGTCTGAGAGACGTAGTGGTTAAGAAAGATGATGTTGTTTGGCGGAGTACGCATGTTCGTAGCGTAGCTCCGAGATTTAAAAATTATGTAAGGTAGCTTGAAGTTCTGTTGAGGTGTTAGTTTTTTTGTTGTGTATAGTGGTGGTTCTGTTTCTGTAAGATAGTTTGATGCTGGAGGGCCAGCGTGAATTTTTCTCGTTATCCTCGTAAAATTCTGGTGGGTGAGGGGGTACTGTAACACCTTTTTTTGGCAAGATTGAATACTTACCGATTTCCACAAACAAACATTCCAACGGACCGTAAGGTCACATATTACAAAGTGCGCAGTATTTCCTTTGTCACTTGATTGTGTCATTGTTAGTGATTCACTGAGTTTTGATTAACTTCTATTAAAATTAATTACATTGTTTTGGTACACAGAGCAATAAATAACCTCACTTTTTGAATGTCTCCGTTTGACAGATCAATGCGTTACGTTCCATTCTTTTAGTATAGAAGAAATGTATAATGAAATTAAATATTCAACACTAAATTTTTATAAAACTTAATATTTAGGCTCTTTAATTTAAATTCTAGCTATTTCTAGTATTTTCCTCAATGTTTATATTAAAATAACATTGTAATGTATCTTGATCGGTCATGGGTTCGGAACGTTCTAGAAATTTGACATATTCTGAGCGAAACGAAACGCGCGGGAGACGGTCCGAATACTGTGAGTGACGTTTCTTCTGTTTCTAAAAGTTAAATAAATTAATTAAATTTAAATCGGAGGAGCAGTTTTGTGAGTTCTCATATCAAGATTATTCAATAAGAGGCTGGTTGACTCAAATAGAACTTATTAGAAAAAGAAATAAAAAATAAAAACGAAGAAACATTTTTATGGTTTGTTATTGTTGGGTTCGATTCGGACCACAAGTCACGGGTGATGACCGGCGCTTTTTGGAGTGACCCCTTTGCTCGACCGGCCGTGCGCTTGGACGGAAGTTCGTTAGTGTGTGGTGTTGTGGCATTCTGAGTCGGCCCTAAATGTGCCATTCCCAACTCAAACGGGCAGGGCACGCAGATTATTGTTGTTGAAATAAAGGAATTCCGGTTGGACACCGAAATCCCGCTGTTCGCCGATTTTGTGGACTCACTGCCACGTGCTGAGTTTTATTACTGTTGAAGATTGTGTGTGGTTGGGCAGTGCTCGGTGGCGAGCCTCTGCGCTGTCTGCTGTTGCTGTCTGTTGTTGCTGTTGTTGCTGACGTTGCCTCCATAGCAGGTATGTTGTGGTTTCTTTCTCAAACTCATTCGCCTCTCCGCTGAGTTAGGATGAATTACTAGAAACGTCCACCGCGGTCCTGGGCTACCCTACTTCATAGGTTGATTCCGTTTTCTAGTGAGCTTGTCAATTATTTTAGTTTACTTTGAAAAAGTAGATTACCCACAATGATTACATTTTACCAAAAAGTAAATTCTTAAATAAATTTACCATTGTGAAGTATTATCAATGGATTTTGTTGTGTTAAGTATTTTTAGTTCGCTTTGTGAAGGTCGATGATGTAATAATTACAAAGATTACATTTTACCAAAATGTTAGTTCCTAAATAAATTTACCATTGTGACGTATTATCGATGGATTTTGTCGTGTAAACTATTTTTAGTTCGCTTTGTGAAGGTGGACGACGTAATAATTATGATGATTACATTTTACCAAATGTTACCTTCTAAATCGATTTACCAGTGTAATGAATTACCGTTGGATTTTGCTGGATTCACATTTGCTCCACCCTTGGGAGCGATGGATTGTTTTTTTTGTGTATAGTAATTTAACTAAGCGAACACAAGTAAATTAATTTCTTTGTATTAATATGCCTATTATTACCTGTTTAAGCTGTAGGGTATTAATGCACCAGTGGTGCACTTACTGTATCGATATTTTTATTATAATATATTTTTTTGTACACTAGGAGGTGTTTGGCACCGGCTGTCCCGCAGTGCCGGACGCTTGCTGCGCCCGACGGGTGCGAAGGGGGTTGAGCCGAGTGGTGATATTAGCGCGCTGATCTTAGTCTAGTAATTTTAGTCTGTACCAACCAAACGGCCCAACGACCCATCCCTTAATTTTTCTTTTTAAATATTTGTGACAATCACAATAAATTGTTGTCAATTTAAATATCGATTTTTTATTTTGCTCCGGCAAAAATTTCTTATGCCTAACAAGATGATCCTAGCAATAAAAAGTATGAAAGTAAGGTTTAAATAACTTTGTAGAACTATTTTCAGTTCTTGAATTTTCATATAATTAACTCTCATCGTTATTTAAATAAATTAATGAAGAATTAAATATAATTTTATTCTGATGATAATTATGATTGCTAATTTTAGATTTTTCATAATAAGACATTCGGCAATCGCATATCAAAGAATGTTTATCTGTTACTTCAAAATTGTCGTATTATAGTATATTTCGTACTTTTCCCATTATCTCGAACAAATCCTTTGCCTCTCGAAAAAACTCGTTATTTCTTTTCTATTTAGCATAAAAGTGTCGTATTTCTCTTTACATCTTTCTTGAAGCTATTATGAAAGATTTAGATTTATTGAAAAAGTTTCTCGACGCGGCTTAGCGAAAAAAATTAAAGCTGCTCTGTACCGATGTCTAGGTAAAGGTGTGTTCACATTAAAGTGGGGCGTACGCGGTGCGTGCGATGTTTCAGTGAAAGCGAACTTAATGCCATAATATTATGGAATCTGCTCCAGTCCTTACGCCTAAATTGGAATTAGAGTAGATGGAGACTGAAAATTTTGTTTTCGAACTCCCCTCCTATGTTCTTCTGATTAATTTCTTTGCGGGTCCAATGACAGTTTAACTTTCCCCCGGGAACAAACTTTTGACCTTTATTGGTTGGGTTTTTATGGCGGTCAAGCTGTAGATCCTGGCTACACAGGATTTGCAGTGGTGGGAACAAGAGGTGGGAATAGTCCCGCGATACCACTTCAACCCTCGTTGGTGCCGCTGTCTTCGCCACTAGCAAGCAAATGACAGTGATATTACTCCACAGTGGCGTCCATTGGTGAGGGCTAAAACGACAGCCCTCTTGGATTTTTTTCAGCACTGTGTTTGGGGAAATATTATGCAAATGGACTTTTTTGTTAAAGACAATTAAACGTTTCCGCCAAATTGAACATTACGGTCGAAGCATTCGGATAAATTAAGACGAATGTTCTGCTTACCCTTATTTTGGGTCACTCGCTTTGTAGGGCTTGTTCAGGCGATAGCAAGTCAAGCTAAATACTGTGCATCTTATGTATTTGCAATAAGAGCGGTTTTGCAACTAAATGTAAAGTAGGTACTTACTATAATGTGCTGTTAAACATTCATCAATATGATACTACGGAGAAAATACGGAGAATTGCGTATATTGAAAGTTTGAAAAACGCAGACTTTAACATTTTATTTAAATTTCAACCTGAAAGATGAATTCACTTTAATCTACATTTAAGCTATCAGTAGGTTAAGTTTTTTGGTATTTTTGATATATTTTATCATTTCTCAAGAATGGAAATTGTTTTTAGCTTATTTTTATTTAGGTAAAAAATAAAACATTTAATTTTTATCTTAATTACCCTAGTATTCTTAAAAGAACTGAATAATTCAATTTCGAAAACAATAGATAAATTGAAAGAGGCCTAGTTAATTCATTTATAGAGTTAAGTACGAGTAAGTAGCAAAAAAATAGGGTAACAGAATAACGTGCCCATATGGGCATATCACCCACTCACGAACCAAACATCGTAGTAACCTACATTTTCCTGTATTAGGAATACTTACCATTCGTAAGAAGGTATAAATGCTCGAGAAAATGCTCTAGCTAGTTGATACTCACCTTTACGTTTCTGCTTTCGAATATTCTGGCAGAAGATTGAATGTCCATGACAATGCAGCGTTGCATCGATTGTCGAAGCTATTGTTCGATGCTCGTAAAGGTTCGTCGACAAATAACCTCGGTGAATCCTGCTGCAAAACGATTGTTTACGATTTTTATGAGGGACATGCTATTAAAGCTACTGGGAAATGGGAAATGTATTTCCGATGTCGAGAATTCTTGTTCGATAAAGCTATGAGCGGGAGTTCTGGGGTTTATTTCATTCGTAAAGATTCTTTAAACCTAAATACGTTTTGTTTAACAAGGTACCTATGTTTGTTATTTTCAGCACATGTGAACTACATATTTACTAGATACTCATAACTATATCTGAAAGGGCTGGTAGGTACTAGATCGAACTTAAAGCTTATTAAGCTTTATGTGTTTCAAGATTTGACGTGTTCCTATACTTCATAACGTAGAACTATCGAGTAGTCCTTATAATAGATAGAAGAGACATTTAAGTAGTAATTAAATAGTTATCATAAAACTACACTGTGTCGCTCGGTGTGTCTATTAATAAAGATTAATAAACAAATCATTGAATTTGCGTGCAATTAGTGAGGTCGCGAGTGAGTACTATCAGCATCGCTTGCCTAACGTCCTGATGCGTGCGTACCTTATTCTGTGGCTCGACTTTCGCCTGGCGCGCTAGCCAAATAAAAAGCCTAACAAAAGCCGGACAGGCCGGACACGCAATCAAAAAGCCTAACTATGTCCGGCTTTATCCGGACGCCTGGCAACCCTAGCTTCAGCACACCCAGTTTAATCAAACGTTAGCATTTTCAAATACTATTCGCCTTAACAACCCCGACGAGGGCACATTAAGAAAAACTGTTCCATCTTATACCGTTGTAATAAATGTATAGTTAAAATTCAACAAAAATGTATAGTTTTTATGTGCGGTCGACTGAAACTGTGGAATTAGACCTGATTCACCCCATTGTGCGACTAATGAGTGTTGCCAGCCTATTGTGAATGCTCCACTCCCTAAACAGCAGGTAATAATTATTTTTGACCGCGGATCTGGACTGTTTTGTAAGGAAAATTAATTTCTGCTACGGATTTGTGAATAGAGTGAAATATTTCAAAAGAAACAAAATAAATGTTTATGAATGAGAGGTCATTTTTTATTTCATTGTTAGCTGTTACCAGGTTCGCTCGTTTATATTTTTACCTAGCTACTCGAAGAAAAGCCTGAAAATATAAGATTATGTATTTCTTCTGATATTTTATTATAACTCATGCCATGACACATAATAATCGTGTGTGATTCCCGATATCAGGTACCTACTAATTTTGTACTTATTACGAAACTAGTTTTTGCCCGCTGCTTCGCCCGCGTGAAATTTAGTTTGTTACAGATCGTCATAAAATATAGCCTATATGTTATTCTGGGTTATAAACAATAATACTGTAAAGTTTCATCAAAATCCGTTCAGCAGTTTTTGCGTGAAAGAGTAACAAACATCCAAACATCCACACAAACTTTCGCATTTGTAATATTAGTAAGATTTTTGAAAATTACTCCCGTTAAGTTTTAATCGAGTTTTCGATCAGAATCGATCAGTGATGTAGGTACCATAACACTTGGATAAAAAGGGTTCTTCTTAAGGTACAAACTCCACAGCGATGTCATGTCGACCAAATTCACGGTTACCCCGTAGTTTATTATCTTAGTAACCTGACCTGCCTCAAAAGTTCCGACGAAGAACTAATTGGACCCCTCCCGTCTACATTAGCGCGGGTATTTAGGTATGTAAATAGAGGCTAGAGACTGGCTAGAGCTGGGTCTGAAAACTATAATATTAGATAGGTACTGCCAAAGATATTAACTATGTAGTAGGTAACCTATGCCAAAATGTGTATGTTTCACCGATGCTCAGTTGCGTCTTGTTTTTTAAATGTTTACCTGCGCCTCTCCACCACTGCAATCAGGCGACCACTGAAAACTAGCGTCGTGGTGCTACGCACTGCGGCATTATGCTGAGTGGAAGCCTATTTGACATCATTTTCAAATTATTTTTTTAATGTATTAATTTCTGTAATTTGTTGTTTTTAGTGGGCCAAATAAAATGTATTTTCTTTCTTTCTTTCTTTCGTCTACATTGACAGAGCAGGGTCTAGATGTTGGCTAGAGGTACAACTAAATAAACTTTATGGTGACTTTGAAGTATTTATAACTATTATAAGGCTGAATATTTGAAATTGTTGTCTTAAATTGAATAAAATTATAGCAGTTCGAATTTTTTCTAATAGTCATAATAAATAAATAAATAATAAATAAATATCCTTAGACATTTTACACTGCGATTCTAGTCCCAAACTAAGTAAAGCTTGTACTATGGGTACTAGACAACTTATGTTTGGGACACGAACATTCTTTTTTTAGTTTTTGTAAAAAAGTTTTTTTTTGTCAAGTTCTGGTTTTTATGGATATCTATTTAATATATTCTACCCATATCAATGATACATACACGTCAATATGTTTATTATATCCTTTGATTATAATTTTAGGACCTAGCTCAAATCTCATCCGATGTAAACTGTAATAGCAACAATGGAAATCCTTTTAGACATCATGTTACTGCCTCCGATCTGAATACTAAGCCTTCGGATCCGGGGGATTATAACCGATGTTCATAGCTCAAATAAGTTTAGGCCAGCATTGAAAATGTCCCTAGCTGGAGCTATTTCGATGGTAGGATCTCTATCTTTAATGTCCCTTTTTGGTGTTGGCAGGAATGAAAAACTGAAAGACACCAACAGTGCTTCCCTTTAAAATACAGGGTTTTTTTTTATTACAACAAGGAATATCTTGGTCTGCAAGTTCTGCAACTCACCTTAGAAAGTGATGAACAAGCCAAAGGTGGAAGCGAGCTTCATCCGAAATCCTCCACCACAGAGGAACTGATTATCTTACCAAATGCTGACAGAATATTTTGAATGTTTCTAGATTATGTGACATTCGAAATAAATTTTGAATCAATAGTGGCACACATTGACTAAACATTTTTATAACAAAATCGGTCCCAAATGTCAGATTGTCTAGAGAGCAGCATGAGACGTAACGAAGCGATCAAAAAACCTTCACACTGTCTAAAGCCACAGACTTTTCCCATTAACTATTCTTACAGAAAACCCTTCAAATGACTAGGCTGAGTTGCACCATCTTTCTTTAACTTTGACAAACGTCAAAATTCTGTCAAACTCCATACCGAAAGCACCGGTTATCGTTATAGTTTCGGTTAAAGTTAGGTGGTGCAACTCAGCCTAAGAAGTCGTGCATAATATATTCAAGATGTAAAATAAGCCTCAGTCTTCGGGCGTCAAACCCTGAGTCAATAAGCTTAGTTCGACAAGGAACTACACCATTAGCGGCGCCATGCATATTTCAGCGACAATTAAGATGGCCACAGCTGAGTTGGGTACAGTATGCTTGATGCAATCTTTGAAAAGCTGACAATAGTGACTGAGTTTCTTATGCTGTTTATTCTCAGCACTGGCCCGTATTTACTGTCCCGGAACAGTGGTAGGGTTGGGATGTATAAAAGTGCTCTTTGGAAGTATAGTTGCATAAATAACACTCGCAAAAAAAAACTGTGCTTTCTGCGATGCGAAGGAAATGCTATGCTTACCGTCAGGCAATCGGGACTCCAATCCAAGAGCTTTCCGCAATGATAGTAAAGAAACTTCGTGAACATTTATGTATTAAAAAAAAGCATATAGCTAGCACCCATAACACAAGCATTAAGTTGCTTACTTTGGGGCTAGCTGGCGATCTGTGAAATTGTCCAAAGATTTATTATTATTATTTGAAGCTTCTAGCCATTATTAGAATAAATAAAAATATTGAACCTATTTTAACTCTAGTTACCTACTTGTACTTAAGGAGTTGAAGTTCATTATAGAGGCAATAGAATTAATTAAATGTAAGTAACTAATTAGAGTTTATCTTTGTATTTTCAAGCTTAAAATCTTGGAAAATAAAGAAATAATATTATAATAACGAATAAAATAATAATGCCGGCATTACAAGCTTAAACTGAATCCCTCGTTAAAATGCAGACGAAAATTTCGTGCGAATTTATATTTATCGAAAAATGACAATAAATCTTTGGAATATTCAAGACAGTTACCGAAGAAAATGTACATAAATTAAGACTCGAGAGCCAGTTTTAATATAATTACGGCGAAGTTGAGTACATTGAATATTTATTGGAAATTACCCTCCAGAGGTTAAAAATAGAGAGACGTTCGGGACGAAATTTGTATTGAAATTAAGGATAAGATCGGAGACGTATCATTGAGCATCGAGTTTGATTTGATAAATCTGCATAGGTACTAACTCGTAATCCTTTGTTTTGTGTTGACTAACTTTGGGACGCAATAAATGGTTTGAGATACCTACTTATTGCATCGTAAATCGTAAAACTTTCTTAGTTTGATAGAGTCATGATGTTTCATTTTTGATGTAGAATCGATCTTGAAGTTCTTTATAAAATCTTGTCCTAAAATTATTGTAAAGACTAAAACAGAGACTGTCTTAAAAATATCGCTCAAAACTCAATTTAGTGAATTTACCTCAGTTAAAATTATCTAGCATACACTTAAGTACATTAATTAACTGGCAAATAGAGATTAACGCCCGTATTCACAAACGATGCTTGCTTAAGTGAAGCAGCAAATCCAACGCACAGTGTTGAATAGAGCTCTGTGATTGGTTCGTGTGTCACCCCGTGCGTCCACGTCAATGCCTTATAAATATCAAAATCAACTTCAATATTGTTCTTTCACTTTAGAGAATACAGCCTAATATATCCAGCTTTACTTCTCATATCAAATCCCAACGATTTGTCACATAACGACAATCAGTCATAAAAATCGTACGTTTTTTCCAATAACCAACAAATCACCTGTCGAGCTGTCATTATGCCAGCATAGAAGGCATGGCGAATGGTAATCCTGGTATAGAGGTTTCACATCCACGGCATTGGAGTCGGCGAGACGGGCGCATCGGATTTCAGTAGGTAGGGTTGTCACTTGACAAAATAATTATGTTTTTAGCTATCGTTGCAGCCAAAGTACGTCCGTCCACTGCTGGACTAAGGCCAAGGATTTCCACAACCAACGGTCCTGCGCTGTCTGCATCCAGGTGACATTTTCTCCATCGACTCTATCAAAGATTTTGTGAAAATAAATATCTTTTTTAATTTATTATTTATTTATTTAATTAAAGAAACATACAGCTTTTATGTAAATCATAATATAGGTACATGAAAAGTTTTGTTTACCAGAGATAGGTTTTGATCTACTTACACTTTTCACGCTGCACTGGCCAAATCGTTTGTGAAGGCCTGATGTTCTTATAGTCGCCTCTACGACATCCACGTGAAGAGTCAGTGAGGGTGTTTCTATTCTGCTCTGTTTGCCACATGGCCAAATAAATTAAATAACATTGTGACAACCCTGCCCCTGTCATTGAAAGGAGATACATTCGAAATGCCGCGTGATTGATCGGGCAGCGCCACAGGCGGCTTTCAGCGGTACTACGCAAAGCTTTTATGTACACACGTCAGTCTACACATGTTTGTAGCATAATCGTTCCTGTTACAACCACATAAGGTCCAAAGTGCTTACCACGAAGTTCTGTCTGTACAAATTCCCGTTACGTTCACTAATTAAAATTGCTTTTGCCTATACGTAGGTAAAATTTCAGTACATGAAAGTAGTAGGTAGAATTTTGGTGCTACGCGTGATAAAATACTGTGCAAGTGATGCAACTTTGGTTTGGTTTTTGAAATAAACAAGATGTAATGAAACAATAGGAAGGGGGATAATTTTGGCAACGACGAAATCTTTTCTTGAAGAATTGACCCTATTTGTCTAATGCGGATGTATTTGTATAATGCGGAGGGGCAATTTTATTCTGAGTTTTTGATCTTGATCCCATATAAAAAGTTATTGTGTTTCAACATCAAATCCTTTCAAATAAAGGGGCAAGCATGGTTTTGTTTGTAGAAAGGTATGATGCTTGTTATTGGGAAACGTTTTCCAAGTTATAATTAAGATATAGAAGGTATTACTTTAACTTAGCAGTCAAATAAAGAGTTATTTTTACAAACGTATTTATAGAGACGTTTTGTGACAGACCGTCGCTATCCAAAGTGAAGACGCGGGTAAAAGTTAGTTTTTTATAAAAAAAGTTTTATTTCAAATTAAGAATCGGAGACTTTGTGCTACAATGAAATAAAAAACAATAGAATCACGATGGCGTAGTTATCGACAGATAACTGAAATCGTTCTTTCTTTTGTTTCTGTTTTGGGTTCAGCGGGCAAATGGTCTTAGGAATTTAATAAATTGACGGTTACAATAAGGGTTCCTTTTCCTTCTTAACTAGGTATTTTATGGCACGACAAATTTAAATTTATATTTAAATGAAAGTACTAATATATGTATAGATTCAAATACAAAATAAATAAATAAATAATGAGACAAGTTTGTCTACTTCAAGTTTGTTTTATGCGCAGATAATAATATCTCTATATTAATTCTCAAATTCCATGAAATTGTAGAGTTTAATTTTTCACATTTTGGTAAGGAGTAAGGACATTATTACAAAATCAAAATCAAAATCAAAAATATTTATTCAGTTTAGACCACAAGTGGCACTTATGAACGTCAATAGAAAATAATAAAAAAAGAAAAGGTAGCCCTTATGGGGCACTTTACATGTCTCCTTATCTTTTGGGCCCTACCAGCGCTTCGAGACAAACATATGGCAAGTGCTGAGAAGAAACGCCGGAACAAACTCAGTCACCACTTATTGCCAGGAATTATCTAACGGTAAGAATAGTCAAATTTAAGTACATCAAATATATGACTGCAGACTGAACTGACCACGCATCCTTGTCATCAATACAGTGTGAGTCACGTTAAAGTGTACATATGAAAATAGATGAAACTAGACCTATTTTTATCGACAAAAAAGAGGTCAAAAAGTTTTTGCGATTTTTAAAAAAAAAATATAGATTTTTTTTTCTTCCGATTACTTATTGTAAAGAAAACGTAATAACTTTTAAACTAAGCGGTATATCCTGATAAAATAAAAACAGCAATAATGCTAAATAACAGGCGATACTAAAAAAATACATAAAATACACAAAAAAGGCCAACAATTAATAAAAAATGATACTTTTTGAAAAAAATCTGCTTTTAAATTCGTGTTTTTTTGGTTATTTGATAAATTTCTCCAAAAAATGCCCCTATAACCGGTGGTTTTTATTACTTTGTATTATTCTCTATCGTATTACCTTCGTAAAACCAAAAATCGCATGTCTCTATCCCTATCACAACGTTTGCAATGATCGTTTGAAAGGCAGCTGAACTAAGTCTTCCCGCCAAGGCAGCAATATGGGGGCCCCATTGTAATTTACAGTCTAGGGTAATACCAGGCCTGGCTCACTCCGCGCGGTACATCCGATAATTACCTACAGCGAAGCGCCCCGCCGGCGGGTATTATATCAGTCGAGTGTCACGCGCGCACCCGTCAGGACGCTGGCGTGCGTTGTAGTACCTAATTCTATGATCGAAGTATTATTTAAAAATGGACATAAAGGGAAAGAAATATTATTGTGCGGCGTTCGGGTGTTTAAATTCGAAAAGAAATCTGCCGGATTTATCTTTTTTTTCGCTTCCCAAAGATGCTGAAAGGTATGTTGGCCATGTAGGTAATCAATAATTTTTAGGATAGTATAGGAACCTAACCTACCATGACTACTGCTCAGAATGCGTTCGTTCGTTACAGCCAAAAATGACGTCCACTGCTGGACAAAGGCCTCTCCCAAGGTTTTCCATAATCAATGCGTACTTACCTACATACGTACATCATTACAAATAAGTAGATTAATTATTTTTTTACTAGACACTACTAGACAGCAACCCTAACAGCGTAAGAAGAGTTCAGAGGCACGCGATAGAAAGAGACAAAACTTGTAGGTGAATAAAATTGTAGGTACTTAGTGCTGTGCGAGCTGAATTCCACTGTATCGCGTCGTAGCAAGACTCGCATTTATTTAAATCGTCTTGCGGAGTAATCCTTCTGTACCTGTACTATTACTTATTCTGTGGTAATACCTAGAAAGACAGTAGAGTTTATCAGTTCAATGCGTTCATTATTTACTGTAATATTAGTATTAACTTGTTTGACATTTTAATTAACATGATTTTTAATAAATAAGCTTTAGAGCATTGGTTCCCAAAGTAGGGGCGCGCCCCCCAGGGGAGGCGCCAATACTTTTAAAGGGCGGCGGGGGCCATCTGTGTACTTAAGTATAAAAAACCTGCGACCAATGCATTCCAGACTGCTCGATACGACCAATAAATAATCTTGACTGGAGGAGGGGGGACGCGAAATTTTTGTAAGGTCGAAAGGGGGCGCGTCTTAAATAAGTTTGAGAACCAATGCTTTAGAGGATTACAGAACCCTGTAAGTTACTAATGGTTCTCACTTGACAATTGCCCTTTTAGTATCATAATATATCTCCGGGATGATATTTGATCTGGTGCCACAAAGATACAGATGGAGCACTATTTCACGTTCAATTTGAACATAGTGATGCGATTGTGTGTTATTTAATTTATTTTCGGAAGTGGTGTTCGACCTCTTTCAAGAGAATCTTGTTTGAGTATGAAACAAATTCAATAAACTATCAGCTAAGAAAAAGTAAAAGCTACAGTTCTATCAGACATTATCTTTCAGTGTTTCTTAAAAATTTAGGATAGGTACAATTTTTGTTTTTAAAATAATTATGATCCTTTTGAACTTGAGATAAAGGTACAGCCAACAACATAACAACATAGCACATTATTACAAGTTAATAAGATTCCACAGTGTTTTACTTGTTGCACAAATAGCGAAAATTATGAACGATGTTAAAAATGGTCTATGGAATTAAAGAAAAAAATATCCTTTTAACAATTTTCAAACTGGCAGGTAAACAAGTATTTGACTGCAATCGCTCGCTGATGTTAAATGATTATGCTGTCTGTCTAGGATGTTACATAAAGGGTTAGTAGTAGTTTCGCACGATTTTCCTTCGCACGAATGTGCGAAACGTCCCCTTTCAATAATATTTTTTTTTAGTAGGCGTTTCGCCCGGATTTATCAAAAGTATCAAAAACAGGTGCGAATCGACCCCTTTGAGAACTAGTAATCGCATACTACTAGTTAAAAAAAGAGTCGCACGCGATTTTAATATTTTTAATACATCCGGGCGAAACGCCTACTATAAAAAAATATTATTGAAAGGGGACGTTTCGCACATTCGTGCGAAGGAAAATCGTGCGAAACTACTCCAATAAACCTACATAAAGGTACCTATTAGGGTTTCTGCTCGAGCTTTCTCGAACTCGAGAAAACTCGAGAAATTTGGCTCCATTCGAGACGAGAAAAAAATTACCGGAACTCGAGAATTCTCGAGTTTCGATTTTGAAGCTTTAATATTCTTGAAAGCCTATTTTCTAATTATTTAATAGGTTAACATTGCTTTTAGACTTGACTAGTCTTGCCTTTTTTAACTGATTTAATTTGCAAGTAATGATCTCAATCGAAACTAAGTTACCTACGAGTATGCTGTATTTATTATGTATGTTTAACTCTGACTGATTTAAAGACTGAAAAATTTGTTAACTGTCTGTTAAGTTAGGTACTCGTGCCTCCTCGTAAAGTTTATTCAAGTCGTTATCTTTAAGAAATTTAAAAATTTATTAAAAAGTGTTTTTTTGTTTATAAAAAAAAATATTTATCGTAATATTGCTATTTGGACTTGTGTTCTTTGGAAAACAAGTGATTCAATTGTAGCTCCACATTTTTGTTGTTATTATCCTTAAAGTACACGCGTCTTTATGACGTATTTTCAACCGACTTCAAAAAAGGCAGAGGTTCTCAATTCGACCCGTATGTTTTTTTTTTTCTATGTTTGTTACGCGATAACTCCGCCAATTATGAACCGATTTGAAGAAATCTTTTTTCGGCGTATAGGTAATACCTCAAGGGTGGTCCCATTTAAATTTAATAATAGAAAAAACAACCCCCAAGGGTGGAAAATTGGGGATGAACTTTTTTATACGCAATATCTCCGCCGATTATAAATCAATTTGAACGATAATTTTTTTGTTGAATAGGTATTATCAAAAGGGTGGTTTCATGCGAATTTGAAGAAAATATTTCACCCCCAAGGGTGGAACCTTTTTTTAATTTTTAGTTTTTTTTTGTGTTCACGCATTTGAAGTCGGTTTTATTTTTAAAAAAAAGTTATGTTCCTTTAGTTAATAACTAAGTTATGATTAGTTAATATTAATCATGAAAGAAGATTTTATTTTTTGTTTCTTTCCTTACCAAAATAAGTGGTACTAAATTCTAATATTGATTGTTGTGCAATAAAAGTAGGTATATTAGATTAAAAAACCTGTGTTTTTATTAAATTTGAACCGATTTCAACAGTTTTAATTAAAAGACTCGAGACCCGAGAAAACTCGAGACTTTGGCCTCGAGAATTCCCGAAACTCGAGAAAAAAAATAGGTCGAGAAATCAAAAACCCTAGTACCTATACTATTAAAAAATTAAAAAAGTTATACATTTATGGAGCTGGCCACTAACAGTTTTTGGCAAAAAAAAAGGTGTTCCCAATTTGAATTAAAGCGCTTACGTCAACATTCGACCTTGTCAAGCATATTGGCTTTATTCCTTTGCTACAATAAACGCGCATTAGATGAACATAGAAACCCCATTACTAAGCAAATGTCAAATCATGGCGGTCAACACAATGTATAATTTAGGGTGTTTTATTGAAAGAAGAATTTTATTTCTATCCAAATACTTAAATAATGGTAATACCTACATAGGCAGAGTTGCACCATCTTACTTAAACTAATATAACAAACGGGGCATTTCACGCGAAGCGGACAGCGAAATTCAAGTCAGGTTTTGGATTTTGTTCATATTTGAAATTAAATGTCATATCAACATCCATTCAGGTCATAAAACAGTACATTTAATCCAAATATGAACAAAATTCAAAACCTAACTTGATTTTCGCTGTCCGCTTCGCGTGAAATGCCCCAAACGTCAAGTCTATCAAAATATACCGGTTATGGTTATAGCTACAATTAAAGTAAGGTGGTGCAACTCAACCTTATACAGTTGTCACAGATGCTATTTTGAAACTAAAATGTTAGTATAATGCGCCGACTGTACATTATCCCAGATACATCCACGTGAATAGCTTTACCTGTTTGTGGGTATTCGTATGATTGCTGATATTGCCATAGTGTAAGTAAAAAGTAATGTACTTTTAAAGGGCCATAGAAGGGAAATACATTCCTAACAACGTCAGGCAAATACAGGTAATATTTCAATGTTACCTATCCGCGTATCGCGTTAAAACCTGTTTAAATTAATTCAAAACATTCCTAACGTAAATAAGATGACGTTATATCGACCATAAACGATATACAAGTGGCTTGTCAACTACAACTCTCCCAGCAGGCCTAGATGCGCGCCGTGATAAACTTTTATCGTGCCATTTTATCGATAAGCCCATACGTTTGTCGTCTAAAATTATCGATAAGATTTTATCACGGCGCGCATCCTAGACCGGCAGGCATAGCGGCACGTCTACTCTTCTTGCTAAATTAAGTAGACAATTTAAACTCTATCTCTCTATGTTTGTTGTTTCAGCCAAATGACGTCCACTGCTGGACAAAGGTTACTCTCTATGTTTACTAGGTACATATTAACTACATGAGATAAATACTGTACTGTCTTATGTACTTATAAGTTCTATTCTGCATCAAAAAAGACGTATATTTGAAGTGACGATGTCTGTAAAGATACAAAGGTGCTCAAACACACTCGTCTATCTACGTATGAGCGTAAAATCGCGACACGAGTATCAGCGATGTTTACTTTTACTTTATTTTTTACTGTGGCATTCCAGAGCGTATTTTCTTTCTGTCTTGTATAAAAGGTACCGTCGGGAAGGAAAATAAAATATAACTTCAATCGCAATACTGGAGATGCACACTGCCACGTGGAATGGATTTTATGGCTAGGATTTTTAATAATAAGAGTAGTATTCAGTTCTAGGTTTCTAAGTAATGAGAATGAATTTTAAGATTTACAATGAAATCTTACTATCTTTCTAATGTTTACTTCTAAACTCATATTTAATATTATCCTTTTCACGCTTTAACATCACTTATAGTGATTTGATACGGTATAAATATCCTTTGCCTTAGCTAAAAACTTAAAGACTCAATCACCTTCGTTTATTTATTGCAGGATTCTCCTTTAAATCTGGAGAAGACTTTCAAAACACCGAAAGATATAAAAGACATAGTTTAAGACCCAGGGAAAAACATACAGTTTTTCCAGTATGTCCAGTTGTGAGTGAGAGACCGAATATACTATAATAATGCGGGCGAAAAGATTCCTTATGATTTTGTGAGCGACCTTTTGTTTTATGCCGATGTTTCAAATCTCGATAATATTTAGATTCAGAACGTATAAACCTAGTTTTGTGGGCCGATAACGTGACAAAATTGCTAATATTACTCATTTGCCTAAATGGTGGGCAACGGTTAAAGTATAACTTCCTAACTGAATTATTTAGGCACATTATTTCAGGTTTAGGGGGTTTTATACGTGCTAGCTTTTGTCCGGGGTTTTTAGTATGAATACCATATTTATCTAAAACTAGCGGCCGCCCGCGACTTTGTACGCGTGGATCCCGTTTTACCCCCCTTAGGGGTGGAGTTTCATGAAATCCTTTCTTAGCGGATGCCTACGTCATAACATCTACCTACCTGCATGCCAAATTTCAGTCCGACCCGTCCAGTGGTTTGGGCTGTGCGTTGATAGATCACTACGTCAGTCAGTCAGTCAGTCAGTCAGTCATATATTTAGATATTGTACATAATGTCAAACGAGCTTGAGGCATATGTATGTATAACCCGATCGAACTAACTGCGCACCTCGCTGGAATGTGACTCTCCCTCGCACTCACCCGCACCCCTCCCCGGGTTCGCCCCATCCTTACCAGTGCGTCGATGTGACGTCACGGCTGCCGGGTGCATAGTTAACTCGATAGGTTTGTAGTTTTCTGAAAAGTTCAAAATAAACTAATCAGACTATGTAAAGTAAACTACTGTGTAAGTAGTAAAAATAATAGGGTCTTACTACAGAATAGAATCGCCATAAACTATTTTTTACCCTTTAAACAAGGCTCAAGGGACACATAAATCGCGACGAACCCACGATAAATATTTTTGAAATTCAGATATTAGTGGCTAACTATTATCTATTTATTGTACTCGTATGCTGCTCTACCTAACTAAGTATACATAATAAGCAGGTATCTATAAAATTTATTCATAGTATAGTATTAAATATTATAAACGTTTATGTAACCCTCTCTGTGACTGTCTTTTACCCTTTCACGTTTTAAGCACTGAACCAATCTATAGCCTGGTCGCTGAGCACGTAGAATTTTGTCCATTGACCTCAAGCTACCCATCCTTATCGCTCGCGCGTAATTATATTGCTGTCGCGACTGTGCGACGGGCGCCCGCAGTAAGTGTGCGAGCTTGGGGACATTGGACAAAATTCTACGTGCTCACAGACCGGGCTTTAGACGAAAATTGGTAAACTTTGGAAATGTCAGATACTTAGTTTTTATTATTAAGTATTGTTTTTGAACGAGAAACACGCGCATATCTTTCAAAATTCACGTGAGAAAAGCCGTGAGCAAGAGCTAGTACAGATTATAATCACGTCTGAGTCGACACATTTTAAAATTCCCGTCCTACCCTCAACCCGCGATTAGCATACAGATATGCCGAAAGCCCTTAATGAACGATTTAATCCTTTAGTCAACCCCTTGGGGCTAGTATTTAGCGATTTTGCGGAAATTACCCCATAAAATCATTCCACATATTCCCTAGGCGCTCCCAAGGACATCAAAGGCCTGATGTGCACAGCCGAGCTATTTTGAGATTCTTACTTGAGTACAGACGGCCGCACGTCAAGCATAGCGTTGTGCCATCTTACGCCCGTATTTACAAAGATGTTTGCTTAGTGAAACAGCAAATCAAACGCACAGCGTTGAATAAAGCTCTATTAGTGGTTCGTGTGTCACCCTGTGCGTTCACGCGCACTGTGAGACCTCATAGTAATGTTTGTAAATACGGGCGTTATTAACTCGTAGTTACAATAGGAGTGATATTGCAGTAAAATTGATGATTTAATATGTCGTCGACTTTATAGAGGCTGAGGATTGTGTCTAGTTAATCAATTGTTCTAAGTTAGGTATTATAATAATTTACAGTGAGTAAGAAAGAATAAAAGAAAGAAAGAAAAATCTTTATGTGACAACTTAATAATAAAAAAAGTGGTAGGTATTATAAGTTACAAAATAATAATAAAAAACAATTATAAAAAAAGTAACTAGGTTTTCCTAATTTCATTTCATTAATTTCTTTGGTAATGATCTAAATGAACAATTTTTAGGTAATTAATGTTAAACTAAACAAAACAATCAATAAATAAGGAAAAAGAAGCTACTTACATCTAGTCTTTTTTATTTCTGAAACACAAATTAGATGAGTAAATTCATTGAAAAATGTTTGTTCTGTATCATTTAAGATAAATATTTTATGAAACCTAATAGCTAGGCAATTTCTTTAAGGGACACCCAAATGAACGTCACGCCACACATTTCATATGAGAGCAAAATACACCATCTGTCACGTAAACGTTTACACTACCAGCATATAGGCCAGCACACAGCAGGAATAGAAGAGCCATTCATATTCATACAAATAGGTACATAAAAATTAATGTAAATTGTAAATTAAATAAGAAAACAGACAAACTACTTGAGAGAAAGAAAGTTTGAGATGTGTATTAAATGAAAAATAATTACACAATCTGATGAGGATTATAAGATGATGAGGTTAACTAAGAATGTAGCACATTATGGGCTGTCATTCCATTAAATGAACATTATGTATTTTTTGAAACTGAATCCTTCTTTTTAATTTTTTTAGGTAACATTTTAGAATCTTACCCAATGTGCTATTATAACAATTTACGTTCCCTACTGTGCTATAATACTTACCTAGAATACTTAGCAAAACATTTAATTAATCCCACAAATTGAGTTCTAACAACTAGGATTGGCAGTCTGTTCTTAGTTTGGACATGGACTAAGTGCGAGCCGTTATTTATGGATGACCCTCAAGTGCAAGTGTATGGTAAACAGTTTCCCAAATTTTGGAGAGATGAATAAATCTTAGAATGGTATTAGTGGGCACTTAGAGACTTCGTTTAATGACTTTAAAACACCACTAAAATACATGGAATTCATGCAAGGTAATATAAAGTACAAAGCCAACTACTGAAGGGGCCATCCCATCTGTTCCCGATGGTGGAAATGGGAATTTTCACGTGAAGAGACAACTAAAATTCCCATTTTCCCTCCATTCAGGGGAAACCTGTCGGAGAGAAAATCACAATACTCCTACTGGAGTCTAGTGACCATAGAAATATAGAGCGATGCCCACAAATGCGCTGAGTTCGAAACTCAGTGTCGCATTAGAAATTCACACACACAAAGTAATCGAAATATGTGCTCATTATCCACTGCGGTATCAGTACTTAACGTTCGAATAATCTTTAGTACTACGCAATCAATGTAAACTGTTTACATTATGACGTCTGCAGCAATGTCGCAATGTGTTGTGTTGCTGACGTACGTTCGTTCGTTTCAGCCAATAAATGACGTCCACTGCTGGACAAAGGCCTCCCCCAAGGTTTTCAACAATGAACGGTCCTGCGCTGCCCGCATCCAGGCTCTTCCCGCTACCTTTACCAGATCGTCGGTCCACCTAGTAGGAAGCCTGCCCACGCTACGTCTTCTAGCTGGTCGCCACTTGAAAACTTTCCTGCCCCAACGGCCATCGTCTCTACGAGCTATGTGCCCCGCCCACTGCCACGTGACGCTGACGTACGTAACTGAAGTGATATTAACGGTACTAAGTAACTTTTTGAAGTTGTCTGGTATATAGCAATAATGCATAACACCTTTGTTCAGTTTGGGGCAAGAGTTAGATATTGCCGCCTATGTATAACTCCACATATAATGCAGACGCTCTAAACATTTACCTACCCTCGTTTACCCTAATTGTTAAGGAACGGTTATGAAGATTAAACTATTCGGTTTCAAGGGTCCTTCCAAAAACTGGCACCGCACATTTAATATTTCCAAAGTAAATACAAAATATGTACGTCAGTCTAACCTGACCTTTCTCATATGATAAGCTAGTAATCCTCTCGCCCTTCTATGAAATGTTAGAAAAATATTCAACCTTATTTACTAAAATATACAGGGTAGGTAAATGGGTATATGAGCCGACACTAGTTCATGTAATTCATGTTAACATACGCATATAAATGGTATGGTGAAGTCAGAAAATTGATATCATCATTTTATTTTTTTAAGTATTCATACAAAATAAAATTTATAAAATCAGATTTGTATGAAAATTAAAATAATTAAAATGATGATATCAATTTTCTGACTTCACCGTACCATTTGTATGCGTATGTTAACATGGGCTAGTGTCGGCTCATATACCCATTTACCTAACAACCTGTATACCTAATGTACATTTTGAGGTAAAAGATGTTGAAGTCGAGCGGGAAACTGAAAATCACTTACACTGCTTACACCTAGGCGTTGATAGTAAAAGTAAATGAAAACATAAAAGCTTTTACGTTCTCAGGTGTGTTTTTTCTGAACCTGTACAAATATAGGGTTAACATGTTCGAAATCTTCGCAGCTTATTCTATTTTTAGGTATATTATAATCATTCGTTTGATAAATCGTTTCTATATCACATGTGCCTTTACATTTTAAACCCCACTTAAGAACTTTACATCTACTGTTTTGTTAGTAGGTACTTCACGACATTTAGCAAAAGCGAATTCAAAGTTGAATCTACAAATTAATTATAGATTCAATATTAGTCAGCCCATCAGTCAAAAAAAAAGTATTTAAGTATGTTTATATCCGTTGTCTAGTACCCATAGTACAAGCTTTGGTTAGTTTGGGGCTAGCGGCGCAGTGTAAAATGTTCAAGGATATTTATTATTACATATTATAATAAAATTTATTATTATCTAGACAAAGTAACTGCATTTACTGACCTCTGGAAAATCAATACAATACAGAACCATGATCTGTATTAAAAAATACGACACATAAAAACCTTTTCCCAAGCGCCCCTAAAACGCCTCGGGCTATAAATTCTATAAAAATCTGCTACAAACAACACCCCGCCATAATAAAAATACACACGGTGAGAGTGTACTACAAAAAGTTTATTATGTGAGAGTAAATAGGCACTTAGGGGCATGTATGTACCATCCTAAACTACAACTCGTTTTAACCTCAGTAGGCCTAGGATGCGCGCAGCGACAAGTTTTTTCCCGTCTTTTTATAGATTTTACGCGATAAGCCCATACATTTGTCGACTAAAATCATCGTTAAGATTTTTATCACGGCGCGCATCCTAGCCATATGTTCAAAAGGACATGAAAGTAATGGGACTCCAGGAACAAGACGTTCAAGATAGTTATAAATGACGGCGCATGATTTGGAAAGCCGACCCCGCGTAACGAGATAAGGCGAGGCAAAAGAAGAAATGATAAGAAGAAGAAATTTTCCAGTAATATTAAGTACGTCAGTCACTTATTAGGGTACTCATCTAGCCGTGTAGCATGTAATGTATCAGATACTTACTGTATCAAGTGAGTGCACGAGCCCGCTGCGATCTGCTCGCGCGTGTTTCGCAGGGAGATCGCAGCGACCCGCCGAGTGGCGGTAGCACTGCGAGCACAAAGGCGGATTCAGGAGCTCGCAGCCAGATACGCGATGACCGTGGACGAGCCGTACTCACTTGAAGGTTGGTTACTTTACATGCTACGTTACGTGCTACATGGTAGGTGAGTACCCTGCCTATTAGGTAGGCAGTTAAACTCTTTTTGAAACTGAATTTACACTGAGCCTACCATATTTTCCTGCCATTGTGTTGTAGCCAAGCTAATGTATTTATTGTATCCTGTTTCGCTTAATTAATTTCAGAGGGAAGTATTTAATCAACGCTTTTTAATTAACACTGAAAAAACTGGAAATTCGTCGTTGGATCGCAATGAACACTATCTGATGGATCCACCATTTGGATAATGAAACTGATGAACAAATATACAAATGGAAAAAGCATTTTTGAACATTCGAAATATTTGCAATGATTGTGAGGAAATGAGGTTTGCATTATATTGAGAAAGCAATTTGTCAAGTTTGTAAAAGTTTAATACTACAGTAACATGGCAGAATACACAAATGGGATCCGGAATCGAACTCAGAACCTCCACATTGAGAAATTTTATTCACTAATCACCGAACCACAGAAGCGTTAAATGGTTATACCTGCTCCAAACGCTGGCCCCAACGTTTATCCCAATGACACTTATCCAACGTAGTAATGTGTGTAACAAAGTATGGGCACCAACGTTGGACCAAGCTATTCTAGACCCTCACTGTGTTGGAAGTTGGGATTGGGACCAACGTGTGGAGCTGGCTTCATAAGTAGAACTTTTTGTAAGTCTTACTGCTCGTAAAAACTTATCAATTACTACGCTTACGTGGAACGTACGTACGGTTAAAATGATTTAAGGCTGAGTTGCGCCATCTTACTTTAACTTTGACAAACGTCAATAATCTGTCAAACTCCATACAGAAAGCACCGGTTATTGTTATTGTTACGGTTAAAATAAGGTGGTGCAACTCAGCCTAAGTCTAGCTGTTACTTACGGACGACAGCACATCATCATGAACACATGGCTTCTTATGTAGTCGTAACACGGGCGATATTACAACAAAAAATATCTTTTGATGTGCTGTCTGTTTAGAAATAAAAACTCACTATTTTTTATATTCCACGGCATCACGGGAGTTCTCGCAAAGCGTTATTTTCTCTCACACTCGCGATAACGACGTTATCCCGGTGCAGGTATATTAAACCGGTATTTTACAGCGTTTATGGCTTCATAATGTCATGATTTCAGAAATTATTGCTAGCATTTTAAGATTTATAGCGATATGTCTTTGCGTAATAAAAACTATTTTGTACGATTGTGCCTAGTCTGTGGACATAATAGTGGAAACACTTACTTTTAATTTATTTATAGTTAAAAACAATTTATTGAACCAATTAAATTATATAATGTCATATTATTAATTAGATTAGGAATTCTGGTATGTGTTAAATGTTAATTGATATTGAAATTAAGTTAAAGTTAAAAAGGCGGGAAACAATTGGACTGCAGCGGTGGCGCCATCTTTGATACTTAAGTAACTTGTAAAATGATCGACACCGCGGCGGCCACTTGGTTCCCGATCATCATCCAAAGCGAAGCTCCGAGGTGTTTGAAGCTTCATAGGAATAATTGTTGGTTGTGACCCATAAAACGCGAAATAAACTCAAGAGTATCATCTACCAGTATTTTATTATAAAAATTCAGAAGTGACAACGAGCGTAACGCCCACATAGAAGTGCAAATCCTGCAAAGATCAATGTAAGTACCTATTTGTGTTGCTTTTACTATACAATTACTGTAATTTGGATTACGATTTTTGCTTGAATTATGTGGAAATTATTATTCTTATAAAAACGTTGAATTGAATTGAATTTTATTGCACACAGTGACTAGAATTATAAATCAGAAATATTTCCTAAAATACATTTTTTTTTAAAAGAGGGTAATGAAGTGAAGGTTGGGCATGTAGGTACCTAACTGAAGAATTATTATTATAATGTAGGTACATTGAATAAGTGCAGCGATGTCGGATAATTAATAGAGTAGAATATTTTATCAAGGGAAATATATTAACTACCCTAGTCTCAAAAATAAAAGTTGGTTATTTTTGAAATATTATAAATTTATAATAAAATTTATTTAAAGTATTATACTTAAAATATGACGAATGATGATCATGTAGGTGTTCATCAAAATGAGCATGTAAATTTTACTACCGTTAATTTAATAAACGACTAGAATTTTAGTCCTATAAAATTAAATAACGGGTATGTAGGTACCTAGTTAAATTAGTGTTAATTTCAAACTGTATGGTTATGAAAGATCAATAAAATAACAAGTTATGTTGGTAAATTAAATGCTATTAATCCTATCAATCATTTATTATTATTATACATAGTTCAGATAAAAAAAAAAGTATGGTTGTAGGGCCTACATACAATTCTGAAAAGCTAAGGGTATGTATGTACCAGGGCTTAGTAGTCTCATAATACAGGAGTTTGTATGAGCTCTAAAATTGGAATGAATTAATTCTGAAAATCTAAGGGTGTGTATGTACCAGACCAGGGCTTGGTAGTCTTGTAATACAGGAGGTTGTATGAGCTCTAAAATTGGAATGAATTAATTCTGAAAAGCTAAGGGTATGTATGTACCAGGGCTTGGTAGTCTCGTAATACAGGAGTTTGTATGAACTCTAAAATTTTAATGCATAAATTGGAATGCATTAATTCTGTAAAGCTGCGGATACGTATGTATCTAGGTTTGGTAATTTATTTCTAAAGAAGTTTGTATGAACATAATGCAATGAATTACTTGTATATAATTATGGTTGTAGGACTAACATAAGTTCTGGAAAGTTGCGGGTATGTAATATGTACCGTAACTTGGTAATCTCTTCATGTAGGAGTTTGTATGGACTCGTATGTTTAAATGAACTACTTTAGTGTGGTTGTAGGACCAATAGTGAATTCTCAAAATGAAGAGCAGACGAAGACAGAAATTGTGTATGTGATTGATAGTATAGGAATTGATTACGAAGTTATAATACTAATAAATAAGTATGTAATAAGCCTGGAAAAAGTAGATTAACTATAATTACCTACAATATTTTTTAGAACTAAAACAGACGATTATTCATTATAATTATTTACATAAGAAAGGTTTAAAAGAATGTAAACATGCATTTTATGAAAATAATGATGTAGGTCATTAAAGTAGAGCACTGTTGCATAAACGAGATACCTAAATTGGTATAATTTATTCTCAGATGAGTTCATCTGACGAGATTGATATTGCAAGACGACACAAAAGGAAGAGACGAAGGTGTATGGTGATTTCTTCAGATAGTGAAGAAGAAGAGGACAGGCCGGAAAAGATTCAGAACTTAGATTCAGACGCACTTTCTAAAGAAGAATTGCTTCAAATTATTGCATCCCTTCGTGGTGAGTCCTCAAAATCTGTCACGAATGCTATACCCAACCATCAAAACAATGTAATACCGGAGTTTGATCCCAATAATAAATCCCAAAGTATAGAGAGATGGTTGGGTAAAGTAAACGAATGTAGTTGTATATACGGATGGAATGAGAAACAGACGATCCATTTTTCATTGCAAAAATTGATAGGGTTAGCAAAGAAATGGTATGAATCACTTTCCACTCTTACTTATTCTTGGGAACAATGGCAGCAAAAATTGCGTAAAGCTTTTCCATGTGATGAAAATTACGGAAAATTGCTCGAAGAAATGTTAGCCCGTGTGTCTCGTCCGGGAGAAAGCTTAAGGGAATATTTTTATGAGAAGTTAGCGTTGCTTAGTCGATGTGAAATTACGGGGCGAAAAGCCGTCGATTGTGTCGTTTATGGAATATCTGATTTGGCTATTAGAAACGGCGCGCAGGTTCTTCAGTGCAACGAACCTGAAGATTTGCTGTCATATTTAGCTTCTCAGCAGATTAAGGAAAATTTTCCATTAACGCACATACCTAAAAGAAGGGAACCACGAAACATGGGGGTCAGTGTTGGCAGTCGTAGTAATAGCTTTAATTCTAGCGGTCCAACATTGATGTCATGTTATAATTGTAGAGAAAGAGGGCACCCGTATACAGCTTGTCCGAAACCTATCGTGAAATGTCATAAGTGCGGACGTATTGGTCATGATTTCGAATCATGTTACAAGAAACCTCTTTTGTCTCACAATGCTTCAACCGACAGGAAGGTTCTCAAAATCGAAGTAAATAATGTTGAAACTTATACTGATCAAGTTCCACAAAATACGAAATTAATTTCACCAGTATATGATTCCCCGGCTGAAGTGTTCGATTATAACAAAAAGTTCTTTAAGAATATGACTATAAACGGTAACAACCTAGAAGCGTACGTAGATTTTGGGAGCGAGTGTAGTCTGATACGTCTCACGGACGCACGGAAACTCGGCTTAAACGAAAACTCTGACAGTCTACCGGTGATAAGGGGATTTGGCGATTCTTTTATTAGTCCAACTGGAAAAACTTGCGTATCGGCAAAAATAGATGATGTAGAGTTACAGTTAGAGCTATTGATTGTTGATGATACGTATCTTCAAACATCAGTACTTATCGGTCAAAATTTTACGGAACAGGCTAGTGTCATGGTATTTAAAACGAATAGTAGTCTTTACTTTTTCGCTAATCCACAAGTTGAGGACGTAACATCTAATAAAACAATTAAATTATTTGTTCGTGCTGAAACTAAAGTAACGAAGGGAGGAGTTTTGGAGGTTTACACTGACAATGAGTTTACGGGCGAAGTTTATGCAGATGGAAATACTAGCTTATCTCCTAATCAAGAGTATTATTTTCATCGTGGTTGTTACAAGTTGTTAAATGGATCAGGTTTTATATATGTAACGATTTTAGGTAACAACACTGTTACTTTTAAGCAAGGTATGTTGTTAGCTAGAGCAAAACCTGTGTCTGAAGGTAAGATAGCGGAGGTAAATACAATCCGTGTTAGTGACGATCCTCAAAAATTACCTCCCTTGGATAAGGCTGAAATCAAGGTCGATCCACAACTGAGCATCGAAGATCAGGAGAGATTGTATACTCTGTTACAAAAATATCGTTCCTGTTTTGCTAACAATCTTCGTGAGCTAGGATGTACGGCAGCAACTGAAATGCGCATTGAGTTGAATGATGATAAGCCAGTCGTTTATCGACCTTATCGAATGTCCTTCCACGAGCGAGAAAAAGTTCGTAATATAGTTGACGAGCTTCTAGAAAATGACATTGTTCAAGAATCTCAATCAAACTACGCTAGTCCGGTTCTTTTAGTCAAAAAGAAATCTGGAGAATCTCGACTGTGCATTGATTTTCGGAGTTTAAATAGCAAGACGGTAAAGGATAAATATCCTTTACCTGTCATCGAAGATCAAATCTCTAATTTGAGCGGTAATGTCTACTTTACCACGTTAGACTTAGCATCTGGATACTACCAGATCCCGATGGCTATTGACTGTAGACATCTGACAGCGTTTGTTACTCCGGACGGACATTACGAATTTAAACGGATGCCGTTCGGATTAGCCAACGCTCCAGCAGTCTTTCAGAAAACCATGAATAAGATCCTTGGTACGAAAAGGTTTACAACAGCTCTGGCATATATGGATGATCTCCTTGTACCGTCGCCATCGCTAGAAGATGGCTTTCAAAGGCTTGAAGACATCCTTCAGTTATTCCAGGATGCTGGTCTAACGTTGAAGCTATCAAAATGTAGATTTTTCGATCGTCAAATTGAGTATTTGGGCTATGATATCTCGTCAGAAGGTGTGAAGCCAGGAGAACGTAAGATCGAAGCAGTCAAACAATTCCCAACTCCGCGTAATGTACATGAAGTGAGACAATTTCTAGGACTATCAAGCTATTTTCGTAAATTTGTAAAGGGTTTTGGCGAAATAGCAAAACCCTTAACAAATTTGCTTAAGCAAAATGTTGCATGGCAATGGTCTGATGCGGAAGAGTCTGCTTTTCAAGACCTTAAGCTAAAATTAGCTGAAAGGCCAATTTTGGCTTTGTTCGATCCAAAGCTAGACACGGAATTACACACGGATGCCAGTTCTTCAGGGCTAGGTGGGATATTGTTGCAATGGCAAGAAAATCCGCGAGTTTTAAAACCGGTTTCATATTTCAGTCGGCAGACAACCGCTGAAGAACGTCACCTACATTCCTACGAGTTGGAAACTTTAGCGGTTGTCTGTTCACTTAAAAAGTTCCGACCGTATTTGTTAGGCTCCAAGTTCATGGTTTATACTGATTGTAATGCTTTGAGGCATACACTCACTAAAAGGGATTTAATACCTCGCATTGCTAGATGGTGGCTTCAGATAAGTGAGTTTGACTTTGATGTTGAATATCGGCCAGGGTGCCGGATGAATCATGTGGATGCACTTAGTAGAAATCCCGTGCCAAATTCAAGTTGCTGTGATTCACTTGTAGAGACAATAGAGTTTCCTAATGTTTTAAAAATTATAACTGGAAATTGGCTACAGACTTTACAGTTAGCAGATCCCGAAATTTTGAGGATTTCCAAAATTTTAAAACCGGACACCAGTGATGAGGCAAGGGAAATTAAAAAGAACTACGCCATAAAAGACCATATGGTTTGTAGAAAGGTTAACGATGAGCTTCGTCTTGTAGTTCCCCGAAATGCTCGATGGCAAATTTGTAAAATGAACCACGACGACATCGGTCATTTTGGTGTTTCAAAAACACTTGAACGCGTACAAAGCCAGTACTGGTTTCCTAAAATTAGGCGATTTGTAAAAAAATATGTTTCTGCCTGCATAGACTGTGCATATAATAAAGACATCGAAGCCAAAGGAAAAAGTGGGTATTTGCATCCAATAGTGAAAAAGGAGATTCCGTTTCACACAATACATCTGGATCATCTTGGTCCATTTGTAAGGAGCAAACGCGGAAATACACACATTTTAACCATTGTTGATGGCTTCACTAAATATGTCTTTGCACGGCCGGTGAAGGATACAAAAAGTAAAACTGCCATTAATATCCTTCAAGGAATTTTTCATGATTTTGGAACTCCTACGAGGATAATTTCGGATCGTGGTACGGCATTTACCTCTACTCAGTTTAAAGCATTTTGCATTACCAACGGCATTAAACACATTTTAAATGCTGTAGCCTGTCCAAGAGCTAATGGGCAGGCTGAAAGGTTTAATCAGACTATACTTACGGCACTATCAACGCAAAATTTCAATAATGATGAACGTGATTGGGATACTCAATTAGGGAAGATACAATGGGGTATCAACAATACTGTTAATGCCACAACGAAGAAGTCACCCTCTGAGCTTCTTTTTGGGTTAAAATTAAATAATGCGTCAGAAATTAAATTAGTAAACGCTAGAGAGGATAGGTGTGTGCTTGATGATGAAGTTGTAAGTAATAGAGAGAACATGCGAAATGAGGCAAGCGACAACATCAAAAAGTCACAGGAAAAACAAAAAGCAGATTTTGATCGTAATAGGAAACCGGCTAGGGAGTACGGCGTAGGAGATTTAATTAAAATCACAAAGGTAAATTTTGTGAATGATGGGAAGAGTAAAAAATTACTACCCAAGTTCATTGGTCCGTATAAAGTGGTTAAGAGTTTAGGTAATGACAGGTATCAGATAATGGATATTCCAGGATTTTCTCAAAAACGACGTTATGACACAGTAGTGTCTGCTGACCGCATGAGACCCTGGATCCATTTGAAAGCTTTAGAAATAAATAGTGATTCTAAATCCAATACTGAGGAAAGTGATTCAGATCAAAATAATGATGATTAAAATTATTACATTTGTATATTTGATATCTTTTAAAATAAATAAAAAAATATGTGTAGAAAAAAAAAAAATGAGCAAGGTATTAATATAAGTACATAAAAGAAACAGATTCGCGTAATGTAATTGTTTATTAAAAATATAGGTATTAACGTATGTTAGAATGTACAATAAATATCACAACGTAAAAAGTTATGTAAATAGGTAAAATCAAAGGTAAATAGGTACAACTTTGTGGTTAAAATATTATAATGTAATGTACAAAGATAAAATAGTTATTGTAAATTTATGTAAATAAATGTAAATAGATAAAATTAACGGTAATCTGTGGTTGAGTTTTTGTGTATAAAATGTATAAAACAGTTAATTAAAAATAATAATGAAGTAATGATAAGATACATAGTTTAATTATATAGGTATTGCATATTTTCTTTACTTAATATTTGATTTGAGTGTCATGATTGTTTTAGTAGGTATAATTTCGATGGTGGATACTTTAAAGTAAGTGATCAAAATATTATGTTCTATTTTGTTTTAATCAGCCATTATTTTTGAAGTGTGCTCCGGAGAGAGCACATGTTAGGATGGCCGAGTGTCATGATTTCAGAAATTATTGCTAGCATTTTAAGATTTATAGCGATATGTCTTTGCGTAATAAAAACTATTTTGTACGATTGTGCCTAGTCTGTGGACATAATAGTGGAAACACTTACTTTTAATTTATTTATAGTTAAAAACAATTTATTGAACCAATTAAATTATATAATGTCATATTATTAATTAGATTAGGAATTCTGGTATGTGTTAAATGTTAATTGATATTGAAATTAAGTTAAAGTTAAAAAGGCGGGAAACAATTGGACTGCAGCGGTGGCGCCATCTTTGATACTTAAGTAACTTGTAAAATGATCGACACCGCGGCGGCCACTTGGTTCCCGATCATCATCCAAAGCGAAGCTCCGAGGTGTTTGAAGCTTCATAGGAATAATTGTTGGTTGTGACCCATAAAACGCGAAATAAACTCAAGAGTATCATCTACCAGTATTTTATTATAAAAATAAGTTTTAACGTCTCCGCAGACTGAGTGAGTTTGTTCCGGCGTTTCTTCTCAGCACTTGCCATATGTTTGTCTCGAAGCGCTGGTAGGGCCCAAAAGATAAGGAGACATGTAAAGTGCCCCATAAGGGCTACCTTTTCTTTTTTTATTATTTTCTATTGACGTTCATAAGTGCCACTTGTGGTCTAAACTGAATAAATATTTTTGATTTTGATTTTGATTTTTGCAGTAAAAAGTCTGGAGTAATTCAATTTAAATATACAGATTAATTCGCAAAATTATTGGGCGCCCGAACTATGTTACGAGCTGAAAGATTGGTGTGAGATTTTTATTAGAAGGAATATAATAGAACTAGCTGTGCCCGCGACTTCGTCCGCGTGGACTAATGACTTTGGGTAGGCACTTTTAATAATTTAGTCTAATTATTTTACAAAGGCCTATGTTCAGCAGTGGACGTCCTATGGCTGAAATGATGATGATGATGATGATGATTTTACAAATAGCTTTTGCCCGCGACTTTGATAGAAGTCGAAAAAGTTCTCATAGGATTTTTAAATGGTTTTTAACGTTATTATCTAAATGTTTGAATACTATTTGGTTGTTTAAACACAGTGAATGATTCAATTACATAAATTTTTAATGATACTTTTCACGGCTTCGCTCTCATGAATGTTAACGACCGTCAAAAGCACGTCGATAGATGGCGGTCACTAATTTAGACTTTGATTTGCTCGTTTAAACACAGTGAATTATTCAATTACATAAAATATCTTTATTGACTAAATTTTAAATATTATGAACAGTTCTATAAATGTAATATTTAGTTCCTAATTAGGACTAATGATACGTTTCACGGCTTCGCTCTCATGAATGTTTACGACCGTCAAAAGCACGTCGATAGATGGCGTTTTTAAAGATATTTCTCACCTCTTAACTATTTATTGAAATTTAGTTTGTCACATATCGTCATAAATTGTAGCCTATATGTTAGCCTGGGTTATAAATAATAATACTGTAAAGTTTCAACAAAATCCGTTTATTAGTTTTTGCGTGAAAGAGGAACAAACATCCAGACATCCAGACAAAAAGGTTACAGTGAGCCAACCATAAAAGATAGACATATGCTGTCGCGGACTTTTTTGTAGAACTTTTAAAGGGGAAAATCCTATCATACATAATTTATGCGAAACTTTAACCGTTTACGCAGCGTCAGCTCTCAAAAGGAAAAAAATCACTGATTTGAAACATTCTTCATTGGTGCTCCGCTCCTAGTGGTCTTAGCGTGATGATATATAGCCTAAAGCCTTCAGGGATTAACGGACTATCCAACACAAAAAGAATTTTTCAAATTGGTCCAGTAGTTCCTGAGATTAGCGCGTTCAACCAAATAAACAAACTGTGATTAATAAATTGCGCCACTACAAACCGTACCAACAGATGGCGCTGTTACGATCTTACTATGGCAAACTCCACCGCGCATACAATCCTGCATCGCGGTGACGAAGTTTTTTACCCTGCCCAGTATATATAGACAAACCAAGATTGTGTAAATTAGATGCACTAACACCATAGCTTCCTTATGGTGGTTGAGCGTCATGTTCCACAACTTCAGCTTTATAATATTAGTATAGATAGGATTTGTTTGCATTAAAAGTGGTACAAGAGATGGATACAATTATACAGTAGATCTTTTAGCTATTAGCTTTTTTTTACTACAACGATACATCTCTACGTAAAACTACGTTCACTTCTTAGATGTTTTAAAGTTATGTCATTGGTTCACATGTGATATATTTTTCCTACAAACTAAAGCAAACCACTTTTTTCATTTTTTTTTTCATTGAGAAATATAATTTAGTGTACCTACTCTTAGAAATATGAACGCATCATGTAGCAATAACATCTTTTTTATATTATAATTTCCTTTTTTACATCCCCCTGACTTATTTTTAAGCATTTTTTTTTTATCTATAGACATCTTTTTTACACTATAAGTTTCTACTTTACTTTTTGAAAGCATAAATCATGTAAATGTTAACCACGAACAACTTCAATAAAATCGAACACTGTTAACCAATTTGAAGTTCAGTGAAAATACCTGTAAGCTTGCCTGCGACTGTTGCCTCGGGCAAAGTTCCAACACGCCCTACGGCGCCCTAGCATTAAGGACGCAGCACACTTATCAACCCAGAAAGGGATCGTAACCGTATCAACTCGAGGCGGTCAGTATTCTTTGTATGAAACTCCATACTGCAACGCACACTTATCCGCACCAGTAAAGTAAACGCCTTGCCTCGCGATTGACAGCGTGCGTGCCTCATTTAGATGACCCACCCTGAACTGTCCCACCAACTCAATGACAGGGGGGCGCTACCATCGTTCAACTATATGGTTTCCAACATGCCAAAAATCGGAACCAGCGATCTTGTATTGAGGTGGCGCCCCGCTGTCAATGTCATGGATAGGACAGTTCAGTATATTGGAAAGCAGACTTATCAACTCGGAAAGGGATGAACACCGTATCGCTTTTCGCGAGCTTTCATCGCCTTACACGCGCTGTCAATCGCGAGGCGAGGCGTTTACGTTACGGTGGAGATAAGTATGCGTTGCAGCACAAAATATAACAGAAGGTAAACTCATGTATGTACCTCGCTTTGCACACCTCTCTCGCTCGCACGTTCGGCCGTCGCGCTAGGGTTGTCTTGTCATGTGTTGCGTTTATTTCGTTATGATAGAAAAATGTTACTCTTAATACTATGGAAGAAAGACAATAACAGATATCCACGTATACTTATGCAGTTATATTTAGTACGTTATTATAGTAATAGTTTGCAAACAAATACACGAGAAGGAAGTAGTATTTAGTTGAGTGGTTGACACTATTATCCAATAATTCCTAAAACCTCTCTAAAACAATTCGATATTCCTAATAATTGAGTTGGCTTTCAATTTGTCAACGTTAAACGAACTATTGAAATACAAATAAATACCTTACTTACCTCCCGGAATCAACTGTTAGTTTCAAAAACGAAAATTTAGTTTTTAATGTTGAGTGTAAGCAACCGTCTACTTAACAAATGTTATAATACCCCTTTTTTGTTGTTCACTAATTTTCGCACAAACAAAATAATTTTACGAACGCGTGAGCAGCGTCACTCAAGCGAACGCAGTCGCGCCTCGCTTTCGTCCAAGACAGTCTTGATAACGCGTACGTGAGCGGTGTCTATGTGTGCGTGGCTCGAGCGCGCTTAGTATGGAGTTTACCTTCTGTTATATTTTGTGGTTGCAGTATGGAGTTTCATACAAAGAATACTGACCGCCTCGAGTTGATACGGTTACGATCCCTTTCCGGGTTGATAAATGTGCTACGCCTTTATTGTAGCAGCTCGTAGCAATGTAGCAAGCCCGTAGCATTGTTATGCTACACCGTAGTACCGTAGTACATTTTTATACAAAGCTTATGTTACGATAAAGTTTCAGCCTTTTAGTAGGTACAACGAATAATAACATTTTGTGTATGAAAGTAACTTTGTTTGTTATGTTTTCACTGCTGAAATTATTTTAGAGAATTAAGTATAGAAATAGATTGGATTCAATGAAATACGTTAAATAAGACATATCGACGACATCATAAAGGTAGCAGGAAGGCGCTGGACGCAATCCGCTACCAATCGACCAACATGGAAAGCATTGGGGGAGGCCTATGTTCATCAGTGGACGTCCTAAGCTGAGATGATGATGATGATAAAGGTAGCAGGGAATCGCTGGACGCAGGCCGCTACCAATCGACCAACATGGAAAGCAATAGGGGAGGCCTATGTTCAGCAGTGGACGTCCTATGGCTGAAATGATGATGATGATGATGCTGAAGGCTTTATTTATAAGGGGCCAATAATTTTACTGAATTTGGTTTAAAAATAGACTGGATTCAATGAACTAACAAGGTTATAAGGGACCAAACATCCTTCTCTGGCTGTCGGGGTAAGGACATAGTGTTAATTAAGAGATTGCGATCGATTGTACCCTTAGGGAGTACCATTGAGACTCCATACTCTACTGTAAACATACTTACGAAAACAAAGTGATAGGACTTCCACTGGGAAAATATAAAAAAAGATAAAAATAGTTTTTTTGGTCACGAACATTTAAATATTATAACTCAAAGGTGACTGACTGACTGACTGACATAGTGATTTATCAACACACAGCCCAAACCACTAGATGGATTGGGCTGAAATTTGGCATGCAGGTAGATGATTGTTATGACGTAGGCATCCGCTAAGGAAGGATTTTACGAAACTCCACCCCTAAGGGTGTAAACGGGATCCACGAAGTCGCCGGCGGCTGCTAGTTTTGCATAAGTTGTTATACCATAGTTTCAAGCTACTTGTACAGTCAGCATCAAATAATTCGTGACACCCAAAGTGACCAAAAAGTCCAAAAAGGTGACAACACAACCTTATTCCAATGAGGGTTTTCGCGATTGAAAAATCCGCCAGATGGCAATACGTAGACGGGAGGTCCAAATGCTGCATTATTGGTTATTTTTGACATGACATTGACAGATATGTGTAAAAAAGTAAACAAAAAAATATAAAAAGATCCGTGACCTTTTGTGAAAAGCAAGTAAATGTCCACGTCTCCGATGCTTCTTTAAACCTGCATCAAAAAGCAACAAATAAACTGTGACGTGGCGTAAATGAAATCCAGTGCCCCCCACCCCCCACTCCCCACTCTGATAGCAATCACGGTCCCCACCTGTTGAAAATCACTAGTAGAGATGTGTAAAGAATGGAGTACACGAGCTTAAATTATTTCTTGAATAACATTTTAAGGTTTGTTTACGGTACTTTTCACGTATGTTCAAAATTAACATTCGAAATTAGTAATTTAAATATAAAATAACGATGATAGAACAGACATTTTTGTCAATTGTTCAAAAACAAGTAAGTTATAAGAGGCAATTAGGAGGGAGAAATATGCGAACATCAAGCCCCGAGTCTTGCTAGCGTAGAGAGTGAAAACCAAATCCTACATTTCACTGTAGTATTCTTTTTATTTTTATTAAATTGTAGAATAAACGTTGCAGGAAAGCGCTGGATGCAGGTTGCTGTCAATCGGTTAATCTGAAAATCATTGGAGAGGCCTTTCAACAGTGGTCGTGTTGTGGCTGAAATGGTGATGATGATGATGATGACAGTGGAGAGTCGTTTTCTTGCAGTGAAAACTAAATGGTCGGAAGACGTAGTATGAGTGTAGGCCTCCCACTAGGTAGACCGACGATCTGGTGAAGGTCGCGAGATTACCTGGGTTCGGGCAGCAGGACCGGTAGTTATGGAAATCCTTGAGGGAGGCCTTTGTCCAGCAGTTGCGTCCGTAGCGTGGGGGCACGCACCCGAACAATTCGTTTGAGTCGCGGTGTGCCCCACTAAGCGCGACCAGAGTGACCCGACTGGTTTTTAGTGGGTAGGCACTGCTCTCCCTGCCAGAAGAGCAGTGCATTGGCCCCCCGGGCCATTGGGTATACAAACTATGCAACTCAATGCATTTTCCAATCTAAAAAAAGGCCTTTGTCCCGCAGTGGACGTAATTTGGCTGAAACGAACGAACGAACGAAAATGGTCTGATGTGTGCTAGCCTTACCTCTTTCCGAGCTCCCACCGGTTTGTAAAGCAGTCTCGTGGCGAATAATCTTTAATCCTTTCCCGTTAGACACAAACTCTACATACAAAATACGTAAGAGTGCCTCCAACGAAACGAAAATTGAGATAAAACACTTAACAATCGATAGTTAGTTAGTAGCTTAAACGGGTTGTTCTTGTTATCGTCACCATTGGTGTGAGAACGTTAATCCTCAGGACACATGCTTGCCACATCATTACTACGTGGACAATCTTGATTTTTTCCATTTTTCGCTTGGAAGGTAGCAATCATAACGGTAGCCAAAGAAAATAATAATTTTTCACTCTGATGGTGGTTTTAGGTTATAATTTTGATAAATACATTCAACATTGATATTTGAACGACGAACTGTCACGTACGACATGACAGTTTTTTTTCTCTTTTTTTCCTTTCTCTTTGTATTTTTTTTTTTTTTTTTCTCACCGTCCTTGAGCTGCCTCGCGTGAAGTGGAGAAGGCATAGGACTGGTACAATTTTATTGTTATGTACGTAAATAGAAGTGGGGTTTTATTCTAAAAATTTATGTTAAATGTTTTAAATAATTTCTTCCTTGTAACTGTCTCGTGTGTATTGTGTCTGTGTTTTAATGTATTGGTTATTGGTAGTTTATATTCGTGTCCACGTACCCCGCGACTAATAGTTGCTGCGTATCCCTTCTGTGCTGTTCTAATTTTAAAATATAAATTAATACATTAATTTATTTTTCTACTTCTTCTTCTAACACCAGGTTCGCCGGTAGGGATGCGCAGTAGCTGATAGGGCTTCCTGCTGAAAATCAGTGTTGGGACATCCTACAAGGTGTCCCAACTAAAACTGAGCGGGCGCCCTATTAACATTCATTTGTCTTTTTCGTTTTATTTTAACCATTGTATTGTGTTGTCATAATGTGTGTTAATAAAGTTATTTATTATTATTATTGTTAAGTTTTATTAAACCTCGAAGAAAGAAAATTTCTCCGGTGTTGACGGCTGACTCACGGGCCTTATTATTATTATTATTATTATTATAGTTATGACGGCAAACTTTAGTAAATATTTTTTTAAATAAACAACTTGAAAAAATCGAACTGCCTAAGGCGGGAATCGAACCCACGACCTTTCGCTTGCCGGGTGACTGCTGCTCTTCCAACTGAGCTACTTAGACACTGGAATAACCTGGATTTCTTTGGTAACATTATTTAGAATGAAACAAAAAAACATCATACATTTTATATAAAAACATGTGACAATCGACTTAGCAACTTAAAACAAAAAAACATCGCAAAATTTTCTATTAAAAACATAAGAACAATCGATAGTGGCGGCAATTTATAGCAACATTGAGATTAAAACAAAAAAGCATCGCACTAATTTTCTACTATCTCGTGAAAAAGAATGGTAAGACGCTATAAAAGCCTTGTAAGCAACTTTGAATCCGGTACTACGAGTATTACCGTGCTTTGGGTGTGCTTCATATCAAAAGGAAAAGCTTGAATAATTTCATAAAATAATTGAAAAGCTCTTTTGTTTTACTTTCTTGTTTTTTTAAAAGGTGTTTTTTTATAAACAGAAAGCCATTATGATAATAAGATTGATGAGCCGTCATAGTTTTTGGTAGTTTATGAAAATGTTTTAGAATTTGAGTATTCTTATTAACAGCATCCCAGGTTCATTTGTAGCTATTAGTTGGCAATTTAAGTGCTAAACAGCAAAAACTATTATTACTCGTATTATTAAACTCTTCCGTTACAAACTATGTATTATGTTACATTAATTGTACATAATAGTAAAACCAAGCTTCTCCCAACAAGCCCACCTGATGCTCGGATAATTTTCCGAACAGCTATCAAATTGGTGAGCGAATACCTATGCACAGACTACGGCACGTCAGTGTTAACATTGTAGCATCCTATCTAGTTGGAATATGGTCGATTTTCCAACAAAATTGTATCGTTTGATGTGCTGTCGTCTGTATCTAATGTTTTACTAATCGATAACCGTGCAAAACATGCGCGAATGTTCCGTTATCACATTAGAAATGTTGAAAATGATTCTATTTACTTAAAACATTGGGGCAGCAAGGTTCTGGAATGGAGGTCGCGTACCGGAAAACGCAGCGTGGGACATCCAGCACCCACAAGGTGGACCGATGACCTGATAAAGGTAGCAGGAAGACGCTGGATGCAGGCCGCTACCAACCGTGCGATGTGGAAGTTATTTGGGGGAGGCCTATGTTCAGCAGTTGACGTCCTATGGCTGAAATGATGATGATGATGATGAAAACATTGAGTGCTTGCTTATTTGATCATCAAATCCTTTATTGCAAACTTAAAACTGATTATGTAATGACACTGATAACTTAACTCGTATTCACAAACGATGCTTGTTTAAGTGAAGCAGCAATTCGAACGCACAGCGTTATATAGAGCTCTGTGATTGGTTCGTGTCACCCTGTGCGTCCACGCGCACTGTGAGACCTCATAGTAATGTTTGTGAATACGGACGTTAGTGTCAGCCATTACCCCTGCCTATAATACTTCTATAATGTTCATCATAGCCTAGATCCATCGTTGCATTCACTAGGTTTGATGAGATGATCGCTTAAATCTATGTAAGTAGTATTTTTAAATATACTACATATTTAACTAACAATTATAAAGGTATAGGAAAGAGAAATATATGTAAAGGAAAGAGGGCAGACCGACATGTCTGCCCATAACATCTCACTCGCAAGAGTCCTCAGTTACTCCGTGACCATGGCGCTTGCAACAGTGCCGAAATATCGGAAACTCAAAATTAACGTACACATGGTGGCAATACCGTCAATAATAATAGTCACCGCCTGCCATTTTTTCAGTCCGAGACTATGGGGTCATTCCACCGGCCAAGAAAATCACGTGTCCGGGGCCAAAAAGTACCCGAATATCATAATATTTTAGTAACAAATATTTTTATCTAATAGTATAACTTTGGTTCTTGTTGTTAAACCACAGAGATAGTTAATAATAGTTAATTAAGTAATTTAAAAAAAATCGTAAGTCGTCAAAAATTTATTACCACGACGTGTCCGCGCTCCCGATTTCAGAACAAATTTGCTCGTATAAATTAATCCGTTATTATTACCGCTTTCAATGCTTATGTAATCGATTACTGATTAAATAAACATTGATAAATTAAATACGATATAACTATATGACTAAAAGGTTTTGTAAAATAACTATTTGAAGTTGTGTCCGGGCGTTAACCGTGATTACCCCGACACGTCACTAATGTGCGCCTACGTCCCTAGCTACGCAATTTAGAAACGAGCTCTATCCTCCCCCGTGAACCTTTAGTGGTGGCCTGCGTGCCGAGGTGATCGGTAATGCAACTCGTCGCAGGATTTCGGAGTTATCGAGATAAGAATATGATTACCCCGACCTTGGTTCAGTGCACGATTGATTTACTCTATCCTGTTATTTTAGGTTTCTTTACATGGAAAGTTCTTGAGAATGTACAGGAATAATGGTCCATGTAACCGCATTTTTGTGTATTAAAACATATGGGATTCAACTTACAGATTGGGCAGGGCTCAGGATAAACCTTAATTTTTTGACTACCCCGACCTTGATTACCCCGACTTTTGTCACCGAGTAATCAATAATACTGTAATTTTACTAATGAATGATTAACTAAATAACGTTTAATAAGCAAAATTACCCTTTACTAAAATGAAATCCTATCTCCTATAAATACATAATATTATCCCTCAAAATTGGCAAGACCCCTAGACTCGACCTTATCACCGCTGAAATGCTGTAAGCCGATGTAAACTCCGCCGTTAACGTCCTGACACCTGTCTTCGAGATCTGGATGGAAGAGGAACTCCCAGACGACTGGCATAAGGGGCTTCTAATTATTGTGCCGAAAAAAGGGTAAAGCAAGGGTATCAGTACCGGAATACCCAAGAGATGCGATCTGGAGTGAGGAATTGCACACCGTTGGTGCAGAGGATGTCCAACGAGTCCACAATTTCACTTACCTCGGGAGCATCGTTTCAGAGCCTGGAGGTACCAAAGAGGACATCACTTCGCGCATTGCCAAGGCCAGAGCTACCTTCGCACAACTTCGAGCCGTATGGCAGTCACGGAAATTGACCCAAGCAAGATCAAAATATTCGGGTCCAACGTCAAACCAGTTCTGCTCTATGGGTGTGAAACGTGGAAGGTCACTAAGGTTATCTCGCACCAGCTGCAGATCTTCTTCAGCCGCTGTCTTCGCCGAATTCTCCAAAATCTTCAAACGACGAACTTTTGGAACGCTGCCACGAAATACCGATCTTTCAGCAGAATAAACGCTGCAAGTGGAACTGGATCGGCCACACTCTCCGAAGGGACCCAGATCACATCCCCAAGGAGGCTCTAGATTGGAACCCCCAGGGAAAATGCAAACGTGGTCGCGCAAAAAAAAATTACCGGCGCACTGTTAAGACTTCGAGCGAGATCAAACACGAAGCTCAAGACCGAATGCGATGGAGGACTGTTGTGTACGCCTTCTGTCCCATATTAGGAGACATAGGATATTGAGTCACTAATATTATATGTATAATGTATGTATATGTATGTTTTTTTACTCTTTTACGCAACAACTACTTAACAGATTTTGTTGAAACTTTACAATATTGTCGTTTATACATCAAAATAACAAATGGCTAGTTATAATAACATTTATTTTACCATAACTTAAAAAAAACCTTAGAAAATAAAATATTTTGTTTTATTTTTGATTACTCTGACTCCCAACTTTGATTACCCCGACCATGAAAATTTTGATGTCGCATAACTTTTTATTCCTGCTTGCTACAGATGGGCCAATATAAAAAATATGCTCGTAATAATGTCTATTTTGAAATGTTTTACCTAAACTTACTCTAAATTCAAAAATAAAAAAGGTCGGGGTAATCAACAAAATAATCCAGATCCGGAGAATGACCGTATGAACCAGGCAGGTGACCCGTAGTCTCCATCCATAGCCCAGTAACCAATCCCTCCATCCTTCATCCATAACCCTAGTCCATTCTCCAATAACTGGAATAGCTCCTGTGCACAGGCTGGGGATGGTCTCTGGCTACATCCCATGATATAGTCAGAGACTAGATCCAGCATGAGCACCACTTTCACTTTTGTCGATTATTTTGCGCTTAAAACGGCCTCTACGTGTTGGATCTGTATCCCCACGCAAGTCTTATAAAGGACCGGGCCACTTTTGACCCGTGAGCTCCAAAGCGTACAAACATAATAATATTATATAGGTAGCACATACTAATTATGTGCGTGTCTACTAGAACAATAATACCAGAACAATAGATCCACATTACGAAACCCGGTTTCAATCTTTGAACAATAACGCGAACTGATTGTGTAGATATTGTACCGTCGAGAGCACATAAACCCACCACATATTGTATTTCATCAATTAAAATTGAACCTCAACGTAACAGAAGAAACGAAGTTCAAAATTAATTGGGAGTTGGGGCAATCAGTTATTGAGCCGGTGTACGTACATACATAATTATTATCTAACACCATGGAAGTAATTCTTTGGAAAATAAATCTATACTTATTAATATTATAAAGCTGAAGAGTTTGTTTGTTTGTTTGTTTGTTTACTTGAACGCGCTAATCTCCGGAACTACTGGTCCGATTTGAAAAATTCTTTCAGTGTTAGATAGTCCATTTATCGAGGAAGGCTATAGGCTATAAAACATCACGCTACGATCAATAGGAGCAGAGCAATAATAAAAATGTTGCGAAAACGGGTTTTCACGCGTACGAAGTCGCAGGCACAGCTAGTTAGTAATATTTTAGGCCCAGCTAGGTAAATAGATTTATTCTTAACCGCTTTACAAAGCAATAATAATATGTTTGGCAAAAATATCCGAAAAAGCCATATTTTATTTTGTCTCAAAGCACTGTTAGGAAAATAAGAAAATAATGCCCGTTTTCACCATCAATCTCAAATTTTTAAGTGACCCGTATGAACTCAAAAGTCCTGTTATGTGTTATCATAAAAAAAATCTTAAAAATTAGGGATTGATGGTGTCTCCTATCCTTCATGACGATCGGTCAAAAGAGAGATGCAGGTTATGGTGCGAGAGAGCTGATCTCCCCTGCTCTTTTGTCCCTATGTCTGAGAGTCCTCCACCTGGACATGAGCTCCCCTGGCTTACCTGGAAGTCTTTAAATAGACTTCGGACGCAGGTTGGCCGTAGTAAGGACAATCTGGTCAGGTGGGGATTCTTGAATGGGTCAAACATGGAGTGCAGGTGCGGTTTTGTTCCCCAGTCGATGTAGCACATGATGTCGTGCCCTGAGTGCCCAAGCAACTGCACTAAGGAGGATTTAATGAATGCTGCTGACAACGCCACTCTTGTAGCGGAGTTTTGGGCTAACACTGTGTAGGTTTGTTGTCAACACGATAAGACGAAGAAGATGGTGAACACGGGCATTAGACTTAAAAAATAAGGAGGCATGTAAAGAGTCATGGACCGACGACATCGTAAAGGTAGCAGGGAAGCGCTGGACGCAGGCCGCTACCAATCGATCAACGTGGAAAGCATTAGGGGAGGCCTATGTTCAGCAGTGGACGTCCTATGGCTGAAATAATGATGATGATGTAAAGAGTCTTTCTACTTACTCTACTATACATTTATTGATTCTATTGACATTTATTGGTTAATAAACATGGTGTATTTCATCTCATTTCAATCATGGTTTTATGAAATAGCTACTTATTGTGAGAGGTGTAAAAAAACGATTCGTTCTCTATACAATTTACATTTTCATTGGACGCAGATGTCTCATTTTTCGCTAAGCACAGTTCCAATAAAATGAATCTCTCTATAAAACGAATGGAAAAATCTAGAAAACGAATGGAAATATAGTTTTTCACATTATTAGTATCTTTATATTCTATGTTTTTGTTTGACGAATTCATCATACTTACTCAAATCAAATCAAAAATATTTATTACATTTTGATCAGTATTTTGGCCTGGATGCGAGCGGCGGAAGACCGGTCTTTGTGGAAATCCTTGGGGAGGCCTTTGTCCAGCAGTGGACGTCTTTCGACGAACGAACAGAATTTTGGCACTTATGAACTTAAAAAAAAAACTTTACATGACGTCTCCTTATTTTTTGGGCGCCACCAGCGCTTCGAGACAAACATTATGGCAAGTGCTGAGAAGAAACGCCCGAAGAAACTAATAATTATGTTCTTTCTAGGGTTATTAGAGTTAATAATATTTGGACATTGTTCACAGTCCAAATATTATTATTCTGTTTCAAGAATTCATTCAGTCACCTCACACACTAACCTCCTTCCCGCAGTCGGTTAAAAATTACCAAGCAAAATGATACAAATGGCGCCGACTCGCAGTGCAATAACAAACGGCGCGAGAGAATTTAATTTGCGACTCTACACGACAAATTGTGCGGCCGTGCTGCAATTATCGCTGGTCGGAAACTTGCTTTGATGACGATTTTTTCAGGGTTCCGTACCACAAAAAGCCACGATAGCCGAACGGTGAAGGGATCGGACTGGCCGACTCGTGATCCGGGGAACGCGCGTTCGGTACCCGCTGCCGCTCGCAGCTTAGTAGGTACGAGGGGCTAAAGGAGTATTAATAATTTGTGCAATAACAAATTACTAATAATCTTAAAAAAAAAACCTTTATTAAAACGGCAAATTGTGCGTCGTGCTGTAATTATCGCTGGTCGGAAATTAATAACGACTTTTTAGGGTTCCGTACTTAAATGGAAAAACATAGGTACAGGTGCAGCAGAAAAGTTCTCGAGTCGACCCCGGAATACATATTGTGGGAAGGCCTCCTGCTAGAACCGACGATCTGGTGAAGGTCGCGGGAAGAACCTGGATGCGGGCAGCACAGGACCGGTCGTTGTGGAAAACCTTGGGGGCAACTTTGTGCAGCACTGGACTGCACTATTTTTCTATAATCAAAAATGTCAACTTTCTACCTATCACAGTATAGGCTGCTGACCGACGATAATAAAAAAAATCCCAATCGTTGGTACCTATAGAATGGGTAGGTACAGAACCTTATAAAATTTGTTTAAGTTGACTAGCTTTTGCCCGCGGCTTCACCCGCGTGAAATTCCGTTTGTCACAGATCGTCATAAATTATAGCCTATATATTATTCTGGGTTATAAAAAATAATACTGTAAAGTTTCATCAAAATCCGTTCAGTAGTTTTTGCGTGAAAGAGTAACAAACATCCAGACAAACATTCGCATTTATAATATTAGTAGGATATTTTTCGACATGTGAATACATATTAACATTTAAATACGGCACGTGTAAAACAAAAAAGGTATGGTTACAGATGATGGTAGATCAAGCTAAACCCTGCACCTTATGCAGTTGTATTAAGTCTCATTTTGCTACGAAAACGTATTTGATCAGATTTATTTTATCTGTCCAGTTTTTACTTTAGTAAGCTCTCTAATGAGGGTGGCCATTATTCCGCCCGTAAATATGAAACCCGGTGTTTACGTTCTTTGCTGTGAACTGACTGCGTCTTCAATTAAGACTACCTTGCTATTGCTGTTCGATTTTCGACCTAATTGTTGTGGATATTAGACTGAATGGGAACGAAGAAAATGAATATAGTTAATGCGGTCATTGGAACAAAATGATAGGAGAGAAAACGATGTTTTTTGGGCGTAAACTTTGTTAGCATTAATTACCTATACCTTTGAAACAAAATCGAGATTTTCAAATAGATTTCATTTCCTGAATGCTCATTTGAAAAAAGTTATTCAGATATCCATGTAAAGTAGCAATAAAAATTAAAACCCTTACTAATAAAGAAAAGTTAACGACTTTTCAAGAGGAAACTGCTATTATTATCCCTGCTCGATGGACTGACGACCTTAACAAAAGAGCAGACAGTGTGCTTTATAGCACTCCTAAGTGATGAATGATGATGATGAAAACGGATTATCTATACTAATATTATAAAGAGGAAAGATTTGTACCTATTTTTGTATGTTTGTAATGAATAGGCTCAAAAAGTACTGGGCCGATTTAAAAAATTCTTTCACCATTCGAAAGCTACATTATCCACGAGTAACATAGGCTAAATTTTATTTTGGAAAAACATAGGGTTATACATACTTATTTACGCCCGTATTCACAAACATTTCTATTAGGTCTCACAATGTGCTGTGCGTTCTATTAGTTGCTTAACTTAAGCAAGCATTGTTTGTGAATACGTGTGTTAGTATTTAGGCAAGTAGGGACACCTACTGCGAAAGTACCTACTGCGGAAATTCTTAGCTAAAAATTCCAAGTATAAATTGAAAACCCAACAAAATAGGAAAAATATTTTGTCCTCTGATTACTATTGTTTCTTTCAATAGCACTGTACATTGTGAAATGATTTTTGCCTGCCCTCCAGCCCGCGGCGATTCAAAGAATTCCCTCTAATTTCATGAAAGAGAAATCTTTCACGAATTCCGAATGAAAAGGCAAGTATTTTCAAACGCTCTACATTTCTGTGCCAACTTTTTCAGGAATGTAAAAGCAAAGCTTTGAGTCGTTTTTAAGCTCTGCTGTGCGTTATTAATGTTGTATTTAGTTTCGTTAGCATTTTTGGTGAGTAAAGCTGGTTTTTTAAATTCAATCGTAATCCGTCCATCATCTGTTTTATCTGCGGTTATCGATGTTTTTACATTTTCATATTGTTTATAAGACTATTTATTAAACAATAACGGTCGTAAGTCGATATGGTCAATTGGTCAATTATTGTTTTTTTTTTTTTAATCTTTGGACAATTTCACACAGCGCCAGCTAGCCCCAAAGTAAGCAACTTAATGCTTGTGTTATGGGTGCTAGCTTAACGGATATACTACTTATATACTTTTTTTTTTATGAAACATCTATGCAGCAAAAATGGTCAAAATGTACTCAGGTAACTACTTTGTAACTTTAAAGCGCTCTATAAGATTTGTGCCAAATGAAAATGCTTAAAGATCACGAACACTTCAATGGTTAATTTAATTTTTAATGTAAGCGACAACAGTCAAATGATGTTGGTGTCAGATTGGCCGAATCGAGGTCCTAGAAATGCGGGCTATAACCCTGCCACCGTTCGACTGTTGTGGTTAACCCATTCGTAACACAAGCATACGTTTAACTTAGCTGAAAAAGTTAACGATATTATGAGTAACGTATGCAAATATTATTTTAAAAAATCCGATACCTTGCTCTCCTCGCACTGTGGCACCAACTTGCTAATGTTATAAAAAAATTAACGCATTAAACACAACAATATAAATATGAATTATATTCCTTTTCTCGCAAGACTAGCCCAGGACCATACTTTTCAGTAACGAGCGGCGTTCATTCTGGAGTCGTGCGATAGAGACTATAAATAAACGGTAATACACTTTAGCGTGCGTGATGGATACTGGGCAGCGGAGATTGTCGATTGATCACAGAATAGACCCTCGTTTTTCTTTATAAAGGGCGGCATACGTGCCGTGGTGTTATTTATTAATACACAAGTATATAGCGACAATGATAAAACTCGGGTTTCAAGAAACAGAGGAATACCTAGTTTGGAAACTTACATACTAATAATCTTAAAATTATTTTTGTGGTGGTGGTGGTGGTGGTGGAAACCATAGATACCTGGGTATTTCTCATCGCCACGGTTCTCATCGTCACCTTCGTGGCGAATTTCATTTCTAACTTATTTCAACTTTTTGTAAACAAAAATTGTAGCGCTTGATGTGAAGATTGTATTCTCAGTAAATCAGTCAAATAGTGAATCTCGTTTGGAAGCTTTAACGTTTTGAATTTTTTGATGCCACGAAAGTGATTCTGTACTTCACAGCAATATTTTTTTCAAACTTTACAACTATATGTATATGACTCTTAAGTGTTTATAAAACATATATTTTGTCTTATTTTCATAGATAAATAGCAATAACATAATATAAATAGGTACCTACTTAAATACAAGATAAAATTTTACCGATTACGTCACCTACTAAGTTACAAGATTCTACGCAATTGGTTTTAAGGGTGACACTGGTGGCATTCTGAAATGCTAAAGAAGCAAAAAACGGATTATCAGTACCTCAATAAAAATATATTTTTTATTTAGGCCAGAGGGCCTCGTATTTTTGTTGTACAACTTTTAACTCAAACTTCAGATTAAATTTATCTTACAAACAGAAACACAGTCACATATACAGACATACATACAGTCATACAGACAGACAACAAAAATACGAGGCCCTTATTTATTTATTGATGTACTGATTACTACTTACCACGTATAATTTATTAGTTATTAAAATATTGTAAAAACATAAACACCAGTCACTATATTTTAAAATAAACCAAAGCAAGAAATCACTTTCGTGGCCTAAAATCACCTTCGTGTATAAAACACCACGAAGGTGATGCCACGAAGGTGATGAAAATTTTAGTTTTTTATGAATTATCCTTAAATTTGAATTTAACGGTGCAAGTTGAATACTACACAAACAAGTCTAACATGTTGAGTTTTCAATGGCAAAGTTTCAATTAAATTGTTTAAATTTTAGAGGAAGAAAATATTGTTCAAGCAAGCGACGGTATATCTATGGATAATCACAAAAAGTTACGTATTTTTTTCGCGGAACGACGATCGACCTACCTCACCTCCCCAATGGTCGAAGCGCGACTGACGTTAACCGAATAGAACGCTGTAATTGGTTGCTGGTGTTCGGTTTAACGGCAATCTTGTATTATTACTCAAAATTTTAGGTACCTAAAATCGTGTGACCAACGTATTTCGCTTTCTCAATTCAAAATAATTGTAAGAAGATATTTTTTTGACTGTTGTGTGGAAAGTATATTTTATTACGATGATTTTAGTATATGCTACACACAAATTGAATGAAAATTGTGAATGCAGTAACCAAATGTTTCATTGCAACCGAAGGTGTGACACGATGAGAATGCGAAAAATGACCCCGTTTTTTATCGTTCCATGTGATTTTTTCGTATTATTTTTGCTTCTATTACGATAAAATTTATTTTGTATGTAGCTAAATAGATATTTTATCATCTGATTTCAAAGTTATTGTTCTAACTTATACCGTTTATGAACTATTATCGTGTGACCATCAAGTTTGAGTGTAAATGAGAAGTACCCACCTACTAATATGTGTTATTTGTAAGCATTCACAACATTATTCTTCTTGTCGTGTTGACAACATAAAACCTACACAGTGTCAGCCGAAAACTCCGCTACAAGAGTAGCGTTGTCAGTAGCCTTCATTAAGTCTTCCTGCATGCAGTTGTTTGGGCACGCAGGGCACGACATCATGTGCTTCGTCGAATGGGGAACAAAACCACACTTACACTCCGAGCTATCCAAGAATCCCCTCTTGAACACATTCACAACATTCAAATCAAATATTTATACACACATCATGGAGTTGAACCTCCGACCTCTATAGATCCGGTTTCCGGAGAGGAGATGTAATAACCAATCAGATTTGTTTATTTCCACACCACCTCTCCGCTCAGTTTTGGTTCGGAAATCGGTTTGGTTATGGACACATATTTCTCCTCTCCGCTTTAATGGAAACCGGGCCGATTCTCAACCACTATACAAAAACGGCCGTCACTTTAAAAAAATGTCTGCATAAAATGGATCGTAACCTAATATAATCTATGAACAATAATTTTTTTCCGAAGTGTGCCAGAAATCAAATCAAACTTTGCTTGCCATCTATTTTCTTGCATCCCACACCCCGATTCATGGTTGAGTAGGGCCGTAGTCAGTTGAGCAGGGCCGTAGTCAGCTGAGGAGAGCCGTAGTCAGTTGAGGAGGGCCGTAGTCAGCTGAGGAGAGCCGTAGTCAGTTGAGGAGGGCCGTAGTCAGCTGAGGAGAGCCGTAGTCAGTTGAGGAGGGCCGTAGTCAGTTGAGGAGGGCCATAGTCAGTTAAGCAGGACTGTAGACGGTTGAGCAGGGCCGTAGTCAGTTGAGCAGGGCCGTAGTCAGCTGAGTAGGGCCGTAGTCAGTTGAGCAGGGTCGTAGTTAGTTGAGGAGGGCCTTAGTCAGTTGAGCAGGGTCGTAGTTAGTTGAGCAGGGCCGTAGTCAGTTGAGCAGGGCCTTAGTTAGTTGAGCAGGACCGTACTCAATACTCAATTATTAAGACCCACTTATATTTTATCTCAATATTATCACTGTGGCGCAGAACTATCAGAGCATACCCATTTCAAAACAGTTCAAGACGTGAACCAGTGAATAGCAAGTTAGTTTTAAAAGAAATATTCTTGATATCTGCACCCTTCACCCTTGAGCTTAAGAGCCCTTGTTACGTCCCTGTAGGGTCACATAAGGAACCTCAATTTGTAAAGTGAACCTCACAATAAATAAAACTTTCATGGAAATACGTATGTAGCACGAGTAAGCCACTTTTTCATGATGGAATAGACACCGTCTACACAGTAGATCATATACAGGGTGTCCCAGAATGGGAGGTAGCTCTACTAATGTACTATCCCTAAAAAATATGAAAAAAAACTTTGAGTTCGGATTTTCTTTTAAATAAAGTGCTTGTACGAGCACACTCGACATTTTATATTTCGCCGACACCGCATTTTACCGTCAACGCTTAACTCAATTGTTGTAATATTTTTCAGTGCAATAAACACGCTCATCGGTGACGGACACTTTCATTTAACATTCCGCTCCCGAACAACTTATCCTATTTGTACTCAACTACTACATTCTAACTTAACTACATCAACATACTACTACTTACCACCAAGTGTAAGGGAACTATCCCCTACATTTCTCTAAACTCGAAATGTAGTCATTATTTTCAAAATTTTTTTTACAGATAAACGAAGCGTACAGTTAATATTAGTAAGAAAAAAGTACAAATAAACTCCAAACGCAGCAATTATACCCAGATACTTAGGCAAAGCTGATTTATTTTCAATTAAAAAAAAATTGTGTCCTTATGCGCTTTTTAGGGATAGTACATTAGTAGAGCTACCTCCCATCAGTTTGATTCACCCATTCTAGGACACCCTGTATACTATGCCGTCTATCCCCAGGCGATCTTCTGAAATACAATTCTAAGAATATTCCTACATCGCTTCTGAAATGGATGTTTATATATTGAAGTACCTAAGTAATGGAGATGTTTATTTGATAGGTACTAATACCTAAATGTCTGTCTTTTAGAAACATTACGGTAATTAGCTCTAGGCGTTTTGATCTAATTAGGTAGGTAATTAACTGTTGAAGGATCGATCACCGACGATCTGAGGGCTTAGTGTGAGTTTACATCAAACATGCTCATTAGTGAGTGCGTCAAAAATGACATTAAACTAAAATTTTCATACATTTTGTTATGTAAACTCACACTCAGCCCACTGGTGAAGGTTGCGGGAGGTGCCTGGATGCGAGCGGCGCAGGACCGGTCTTTGTGGAAAAGCTTGGGGGATGGGAGGCCTTGGTCCAGCAGTGGACGTCTTTCGGCTGAAACGAACGAAGGTAATAACTAGAATAGCTGATTTAAATTGTTTATCGTAACTACTGACTTTACCTTAACTGAATTGGCGGTTAATAAGTAAAAAAAAAATGATCCGTTTCAAATATTTAGGTTAAGTAATACAGTATTCTTAACACACATTTCTTTATAAGACGTCAGTCCGGTGCGTGTTTCGGAACGAAGCTCAAGTCTTGATTCAATTTCAGACAGACTGAGGCTGCCTACTGACTAAATTTCAAAATTCCGACACGATGGATTGTCAGGATTTGGTTGGAGACAATACAAGATGGACATTTTCTAATTATGACTGGGATTTCATCGTCTGCTCAAAGTTCTGAGCGTTGTTTTGTAACAGACCTGAGACTTCTGATGATAAGATTTCAAAGTACTTTTTGTCCATTTTATAGCACACAATGGTTCTAAACCGAGACAATCGGAGTCAAAGGTGCGGATTTTCCTTAAAACAAAGCCCTATTCTGTATTGTCAGCCTTTTTCCATTGATCTGCTTCCGACAATTATTGTCAAAGATCTGAAGTCGCCATTAGCATCAAACGATATCTAAGGCCCAGAATACACCTTTATTTAATAAAACTAGTTAAAAATAAATCATCATCATCATCTCAGCCACAGGACGTCCACTGCTGAACATAGGCCTCCCACAATGCTTTCCATGTTGCCCGGTTGGTAGCGGCCTGCGTCCAGCAAAATAAAAATATAATAACTAATATAAATTGATAATGGAAGACGTAGTGTGGGCAAACCTCACTTGGTGGACCGAAAATCTGGTGAAGGTCGCGGGAAGTACCTGGATACGGGCAGCGCAAGATCAGATGTTGTGGAAATTTGTTCCACCAGGTGGCACTTACCATCAGGTGGGATACAGGCCAAGAGCTTCCTCGTTGTGGATAAAAAAATCGATTAAAGATTGATATAAAATGAACTAGTTTTTTTTTCAAAATAAAAATTGTATCACTGGGCGGACTTGTACTGGTTATCAAAAATAACTTCAAATCATTATTAGGCACGTAAACAAAATGCGCACCTAAATATATTTTTATATGTCTCATTAAATGAAATGAAAGAAATTATATTTACTGACTACAACTCTCACGAGCCTTGTACATCTGCTTATTAGAAATCTAATAAATAACATGTTGATAGTCTACCTCTTTTTTTATAAAATTAATGGAAAATAACAAAAAAGTTTTAGTTAATATAATTTATTTGCAACTATTATATCGAATCACATGAATAGTTCAATCGTCAAACATTTAATTTAAGTGTTAACTTAATTAGACAATCATAATATGTAACTACTAATACAGTCAGTTCTAAAAAGGTGACAGTAGGTACAACATTATAACTTAATTTGGAAGAACTTATTACTTATTAAGATGGTTTGACAAACTTGAGTTTTAACACGAAAAGGAATAAAGAATAAATCCCTATACTTCCTTTGATAGGAGTTAATACATAAATTGTATCATGGATCGAAAGAAAAGAACTAATTTTAGTCCATCTGTGCATTATAGACATGTCTTTGTTTTAAAGCAAAATAAAAATAGTTAAAACACACATAATTGTTTGCATGTTTGATTGAACGCGCTAATCTCAGGTCCGATTTAAAAGAATGTTTTTGTTGCATAGTCCATTTATCGAGGAAATCTTTAGGCTATGTAACATCATCCTAAAGCCAATAGGGGTGGAGCAGTAAAGAAAACTGTTGCAAAAACGAGAAATTAATATAATTCGAACTATTTTCACACGTACGAAGTCGCGGGCACAGTTACAAATCGGCTAGTTACAAATAAACTACATCATGATAAAAATGTAACCTCGCGTTAACCAAGAAATCCATAAAAGTAAATCCCATCTTAGCAACTGTCAGACCCACATCGTCTTGTAAGCTGCGATGTTGACTGTACTTAGGTAAGTATACATTTTTATTCATTCTTATCTAACTGGTGTGGCGTGTAAATAGCCACACCAGGAATAAAAAAATTGCGGGGAAGAAAGATGATGCGGGGGTCGGCTGGTGACTCCAAACAACTCAAAAATACAGCTGCATAAAACGGAAACCACCAACCTGCGGATCAGGAGACGGAGACCAGGCTTCGAGGGTCGACCCGTCGATATTTCTTGCGGTTTTGATTATTTCAATATCTTCAGCAAATATTCAGCGGATTTTTCTCATTGACTTCGTTGACAGACGTTCCAAGACAACATAGAGTTTTTTCTTCTTAATTTCTATAGAGGTTTTCCGCGAAGGTTGGCTCCTGCGAAGGTGCTGGCCCCGAATCCGATAAACAGATTAGTGGGAAACCATCTCATGCAGCTAGATAATTTGAGAGTTGGAGCCACCGAAGAAAAGGAAGAGAAGAAAGTTGGACATAGGCCCAACCATGCTCCCCGCCTTGAAGTTCATTAGGACTTCAATAAAGAAATTTTAATAAGAAAAGAAAGAAAAGGGGGAACATGACGTATTATTGCAATTTGCTAAGTATAAACAAAAACTTCAAAATACATCCAGGAAACCGTAAAGAATCAATTCCCTAAAGAAAACAAAATGTATAAAGTCCTCACATCGAAGAGCTTTAAAGTATTTAAATTAATGCATAATAATAATGCGAATAATATTCAAGAAATAAAATTAAAATTATAATTTTAAATTGAAACAAGGCAATAAATGAGTAGTTAATGTAATAAATACATGCGTTATAAGTTGTTATTGTGTAGGTAACGGATATAATTTAGTTACTGGGCGCTTATAGACACCAGTACTGGTTCTAACAGAAGCGACTCTGACCACACCATCGGAACCGGGAAAAACTTCGGTAATTACACCAAGTACCCAATGCAAAGGCGGTACATTATCATTGCCTATTATTACAACCGTACCTAGTTCGATTGAACGTTCAGGTGTGCACCATTTCTGACGAACTTGCAGCGTGTGCAAATATTCGAGGCGCCATTTATTCCAATATGATAAAACAAGCTGGTCTAAAAGTTTCTTGCGGTTGGTTAAAGTTAATTTTTCATCTTTCAGTTCTGTTGAAGGCAAGTAACGCAAAGGAGTGGACATTAAAAAATGTGCTGGTGTCAAGACGTCCGGATGTGGATCAGCTGATATCGCTACAAGCGGTCGAGAATTTAAAATGCATTCAATTTGCACAAGAACTGTTAGAAGTTCTTCATAAGTAAAAAGTTGTTTACCTACAACACGGTACATATGCGTTTTTATACTTTTTATATTAGATTCCCATATACCACCAAAGTGTGGGGCGCGGGGAGGGATCATTTTCCACTCTATGCGATGATCAATTAGCATTCGCTTAATCTCATCTTGAAATTCAGTATTATTTAATACGTTATATATTTCGTCGAGCTGGGCTTTAGCACCGACGAAATTGGTGCCATTATCTGAATACATAACAGATACTGGACCGCGGCGAGATATAAATCTTTTAAAGGCGGAAAGAAACGCATCTGTGCTAAGATTAGAAACTAATTCTATATGAATAGCTTTCGTAACTAGACAAATAAAAAGACATATGTACGCCTTTTGAGAATGTTGTCCCCTTCGTCTAGTGGGAATGAAGCTAATAGGACCTGCAAAATCAGTACCAGTATGTACGAAAGCTTTAGCATCTTGAATGCGAAATGCGGGTAAATCTGCCATTTTGGGAGATGGATGCTGCGGGTTCAAGCGGAAACAAACATTACATTGTCTACAGCGGGCGCGTATAATAGATCTGGCATTTAATATCCAATAGCGTTGACGAAGAATAGACATGAGCAATCCAGGTCCAGTATGACAATTAGCGGTATGATAATGATCGATAAGAAGTTCGACGACGCGGTCACGTTTGGGTAGAAGTGCAGGATGTTTGGCTTCATAGGGAAGGTCTGATTTAGACAGTCTTCCTCCAATGCGAATTACACCGTGAGGGTCTAAGAAAAGTGATAAGCCACGGAGATGCTTCGAAGGCAACTCACCAGCCTTTAACAATTCAATTTCTTTGTTAAAATGAACGCTCTGAATGCTTTTGAGTATAAAAATCTCCGACGCATTTCTATTGGCTACGAGCTCATTACTCGGCAACCTTTTTGTGAATTTCAGAATATAATAAAACGTGTTTAGAAGCTTATTCCAGGAATTAACGTGGTTCGATATTTGATCAATTAAGGGAGGCTCAGAAGGAGCAGCAACAATAAGCGTATTGCTTTTATCTTTAAACTCTGGCAGAGTTTCACTCTCTAATGGAGTAAATATATCGATAGGCCATTCATTGACAGGTCTTTGAAGCCAGACAGGACCATCCCACCATAATGAATGAGAAATCAGCTGAGAAGGTAACATCCCTCTAGATATACAATCACTGGGGTTCTCTTTGCCCGACACGTGATGAAAACAATGAGGCGGTAAATTTTCTTGGATTTTGGCTACTCTGTTACTAACGAAAATAGACCATCTATGAGGAGACGAATGTATCCAAGAAAGTGCTATCGTGGAGTCAGAAAAAGCATAGATTCCTACAATTGGAATGCGCTCGGATATTCTCTCTTGGACTACTCGCACAAGTTTCGAGAGAAGTAAAGCAGCGACGAGTTCCAAGCGTGCTAGCGTTTGGATTTTACTTGGTGAGACTTTAGACTTAGCACATAGGAGCCTGACAACAATATTACCTGCAGGGTCAGTTATGTGTAAATATATACAGGAACCATAGCCATTGAGACTAGCATCGCAGAAAGCAACAATGTTTACTGCGCAATCCAAGTTAACACCTATATGACGCGGAATACTCATGGTGGAAAGAGCGGGCAAATCTAAAAGAAAAGCAGCAAAACGATTTTGAATGGATTCCGGAGGTACTTCATCCCAGTCTATCTTGCTTAACCAAAGTTCCTTAACCAAAATCTTGGCAAACAGGACGACGGGAGCAACTAAGCCGAGAACGTCAAATAAGCGAGCAACCAGAGAAAGAATACTGCGTTTTGTACATTTACTGTCGACTGCGACAGTAGTGAAGGAAAAATTGTCATCAGCAGGTTCCCAGGACAATCCCAGTATTTTAAAATTATTATTACCTGTATCAGAGAAACTGACAGGTGAGCGGTGTGAGTCTGGAAGAGCCTCAAGCAGTGCGGGAGAATTACTTGTCCATTTGATAAGATCAAAGGACCCTAACTTGAACAAATCAATTAAATCGCGGGATAAATTAATTGCGGTCGGTACATCGGGTAACGAATAGACAAAGTCGTCCATGAAAAATTGAGTATTTACTACTTTAGCAGCATCAGGGAAGCGGTCGCTATGGTCGTGCGCTAACTTGCGTATCGTACGCATAGCTATATAAGGACTTGGTTTGAGTCCAAAGGGTAGACTACTAAATTGATAAGTGCGTATAGATTCTTGAGGATCGAAACGGAAGAGAATTTTCAAATATTTGCGATGGTGTTCATTCACACTTACGCGAAGAAACATTTGTTTTACATCAGCAGTGACTGCAACAGGAAATATTCTGAAGTCTATTAGCAGTAAGAATAGGTCAGACTGTAAGTTCGGCCCAACGTAAAGAATATCGTTAAGTGACAAACCAGATTGAGTTTTACAGCTGGCGTCCAACACGGCGCGAGCGCTGTCCTTTCCCGCTTTAAATACAGCGTGGTGCGGAATGTAGTAACCCTCATCTGAGTCTGCCTCGGGGGCTTCAGATAAATAACCTTGTTGAATATATTCATTTATGGTTTTATTATAGTTTTGACGTAAGCCATCCACTTTGTCAAACTTTCGTTCAAGCATTTGAAAACGTCTATAAGCTACGGAACGGGAATCTCCCAATACAGATGGGTCTTTGCAGAACGGTAAGTCGACACTAAAGTGTTTATCCTGGTAAATCACCGAGGAGGTAAAAATGTTTTCGCATTCTGCCTCATCTGGGCTAAGAAAGCTTTTAGAAGGAACCTCTTCTAATTCAAAGAATTTATGTAAACTTGATTCTATTTCAGTGTGCGGAAGTGCGGTAAAAAATGCAGTTGAGTGCGTCGGCAATTGACTAGAGCGAGCCGGTACGTCACCCATAAGCACATAGCCAAAACTAGTAAGTATAGCAGTAGGCGCGCGTGAACCTGATTCCACCTTATTCCCCAAATAAATATAAGGGAATAATTGAACACCCAATACTACATCAATTTCACTAGGAATGTTCCAGGATAAATCAGCAAGCGGTAAGTTATTGAGGTAAGTCATATCCTCTGTTATATCAACATAATTCGCGGGAAGACGATCTGTGATGCAGTCGATCACAAGAGCGTAAATATGATATTTATTATTCGGATCAGTACGAGATTCGATATCAAAATAAGTAAAACCATGAACAGGTCTCGAAGACTTGCCAACGCCTTGCAGGTAAGAGTCATGCAATTTATTAACGGGCAAGTTCAATTTATTACAACAATCTAAAGTTATCAAATGATTTTGTGAACCATTGTCAATCAAACAGCGTACAATCTGTTTATTTTTATTAGCGCGGTGCGTTGCAAATACTTGAGCGGTAGATAATAATATGGTAGAACTCGGTCTCACCTCCGAAGTGAGAGTAATAGAAGCATCATTCATATTTCGTTGAGTTGGAGTAGTACTACTGCACTTCTCTGTGCACTGTGGCGCGGTGTTTACGGCCGACATTGTTTGTGACGCGGCAGAAGTAGCGGGCGAATATTTCCGCGGTGCGGGTACGTCAAAATGAAGCAGCGAATGATGTTGCTTGCCACAGTTATTGCAAGTGTGTTGTGAATTGCATTTACTTGCAGTATGAGAAACACTAAGACAGTTAACGCAACCGCCCTTAGATTTTATAAATTCGAAGCGTTTTTGCGGGTTAAAATTGTCTCGAAATTGAGAACAAGAATACAACCTATGGTCAGCTTTGCATAGAATACACTGACTGGTCGTTTGAGTTCGCGGGTGTGGATCGTTACTAGAAACGAAAGACTTATAAGTGTTATTATTTTGCGGCGCGTCCCGATTATTATTATAATAATTATTTTTACGGGGCTCAGAGGCAGCGGTAGTGTTGGAACTACTATTATTGCGAGTTCTCTCTAATATTTTAACGCGGTCTTGAATAAAAGATATGAACTGATCACACGTAGGTATTTCTTTATCACCTACAGAAATCTCGAAACTCTGAAGCGTTTGAGAATCAATTTTCCTCAAACTACATTGCAAAATAATAAAATCTGCTAAGTTTTCAATATCTAATTGTTTGAGAGCTGCAATAGATGAAGATAACTTCTCAACAAATGGATTAAGACTCGCAGTGGTACCTACACATGTTTTAATGTCCAGGATGTTATTGACGTAGTGAACACCTAGACTACGCTTATCTTGGTACTTTTTGACGAGACTATCCCACAAGATATTATAAGTATCGCCGGTAGGAACGATACCTGCGGTCATTTTTAGGGCGCTGTGTGTCAATTTACTTATCAAATATTGCACACGTTGTGAATCCGTCAGCTGTTTATTAGAATGTACGTTAGTGCGGAAGATTTCATAGAAAATAGGCCAATTTTCAGCCTTGCCGTCGAACGAAGGCAGTTCGATTGGTGGCAGTTTAATTTGAAAGCAACCATTTTGCGTATTACTAGAAGGCGATTTCAATAACAACTTACTGCGCGCGTATTTAACGCTTGAATATAAATCTTCAAACGCGCTGAGCGAATTATAAGTTACGGTAAAATTGGGGTTAATTTCAAGTTGAATTTCGTTTATTTCATCCAGTATGTGTTCAAACTTTTCATGTAATTCAGAAATGCTTTCTGATTCCTCTAAAAACTTCTGATTCAATCTTGAATCAAAATTGGAAATATTCTTCGATGAATTGAATAAAGTATTTATTCTTTCGAATATTGATTCTTTTTTGGAAAGCAATAATTTTAATTTCGAATTTAATTTCGTATTTGCCATGATGACAAAACAGCAAAATACTATGAAAAAATTAGTGCGAAAATAAACAAATTGCAGAAAAATATGGCCGGCGGTGTATGAACGTCACGTTATTTGAAACGAAAATAAATTTAAATTATGCGGGTTAATTATTTGAAAAATAAATAAGCTGGAATATCCAGGTTCGAAAGGACCAACAAATGGTGTGGCGTGTAAATAGCCACACCAGGAATAAAAAAATTGCGGGGAAGAAAGATGATGCGGGGGTCGGCTGGTGACTCCAAACAACTCAAAAATACAGCTGCATAAAACGGAAACCACCAACCTGCGGATCAGGAGACGGAGACCAGGCTTCGAGGGTCGACCCGTCGATATTTCTTGCGGTTTTGATTATTTCAATATCTTCAGCAAATATTCAGCGGATTTTTCTCATTGACTTCGTTGACAGACGTTCCAAGACAACATAGAGTTTTTTCTTCTTAATTTCTATAGAGGTTTTCCGCGATGGTTGGCTCCTGCGAAGGTGCTGGCCCCGAATCCGATAAACAGATTAGTGGGAAACCATCTCATGCAGCTAGATAATTTGAGAGTTGGAGCCACCGAAGAAAAGGAAGAGAAGAAAGTTGGACATAGGCCCAACCACTAACTGTAGCACTTAACCGCTGAATAAATTTTGGTGGATTTTGTTCTAGAGACAGAGGCCCTGGATGTTGAGACTAAATCTAAATAACCTTTAGATTTCTTGCATAATGTGAGAATTTCGATTGATGCTTTTGGTAAATAGAAATTTTGGTCGCAGAAACCCGAGCGGAAAAACGCGAGCAAAAGCTAGGTTTTATAAACTTCTACCTTGTGTAACTTTACTTAAAATAGTTGGATTTCCTTCAGACTTGGAATCAAAGTACCTATTAAAAAGATTTCTATAATGGAAAATTTTAGAAAGAGATATATTTTTAAAGACATCCTTTAGGGCAAGGGAAATTCGTTACATTTGAAGTAAGGAAGAAGTTCAGTAATAAAATATGAGGTTGTATTAAACTAGCGTTGTTTTTGAACCCGCTGGGAATTCGAGATTTAACTCGAGTAAAATATTGTCATTTTAGTATCATTGGAACAAAATGTAGACAGTTTTGTTTCAAGTAATCATACTTACTTGCCCAATGTAATTACGAGTATGTATTGCTAAATACTCGATTCGTGAACATGTTGAAACGATTTTAATCTTTCGGGTTCCATTTCAATTAAAATCAAGGCTAAGCTGTAAGTAACTCATATTAAAAGTCAGTTTAAATCGTGTTTCTCTATCTTATCTGTTGAAACGAGAGAAAAATTCTCAAAAAACCAAAGACATGTTTACAATACATTCTATTACGATTTACAATAACTGTTAGAGAAGACAAACACTTCATTAAGTAGGTACAATAAACAAGTAGGTAGTCTTTAAATAAGTCTTCAAGAATCCTAATACAAAACCTCATTACAAAACGTTAGTATTATAAACTTGTTACATTTCAAAAATAAATTTCTAAATAGTAAAGAAACGAACAAAAAATTACATTTTCAAAATAAACAGATATTGATTCATATCGTTTAACATTTCGTTTTCGCAAATAAATAACTTCTGATGTTACAATTTTTTAAGCAAAGCGAAATATTATTTCGTTCACTCTCAATTTTTCCCGTTTGATATCCGATTACTCATCTCCAAATATTTATCTAGCTTGACCGAAAATAATTGAAGTAGAGACATGACTCAATATTTATTGAGGAAAACGTAAAAAATATAGAGTCAAAAAGTCAGATTTTACGGATTGAATGATCTTCAGAATTTTCAGGGCTCTTTCAGATTTTTTTTCTCTTTTAAGCTTCTTGTACGTAAAGACTTCTTTATAGAAATATATAAAAGGTTTTCATAATAAAAATGTGTCACAGTTACCTTAATTAACTTCAAGTAAATAAAAAAAAAGTACACGTAAGTAATATTATTAGAACTTTTTATTTGTCTACAAAACGCGCGTTTCGTAGTTAGGTAGTACGTGGGTTACGAACTCACAAAAACGTCACGCGGTGAAAAAGCGCTCTGAAAAATTCCTTTCTCCTGAAGTCAATATGGGGCTAACTCTAGAATCAAGAAAAAATAAATCCTGAAATTCAATAGTGAAAATAATCCATCAAAAAGTAGACATAGTTTTTATTAATTCTTTACAAGTTAGGGGTTACATGAGCAAACCTGTGGAAGTCGATTTATTCTTAATTTAAAAAATTTAAACAAGATATACATTTTTGTGCATCCTACCACGTTTTGCGTAAACATATCTATGTTAATTAATAGTACAAAAATATTTGTACGTCGCTAATATTTAGGAGAAGTCGAATAGTCCTTAGGGTTACAGACATACAAAAATCAAGCGGCAAATATAATTTTATTCAAAAACAGCATGAAGATGGAACTAGAATGCTCTTTCAAAGCGGCTGTCAACCTTTGTCGTGAGAGATTTACAGAAATAATAATTCTTTTTTTCGGTGACAGACTCTAGAAATAAACAATTGAAAGTCGCAGACTCCTTGAAAATCTGACCTTTCTTTTTTCTTTTCTTTATAATGGCCATCGCAATATTTCACTTATTTTTTTAACAACCTCCTTAGAAACTAAATTGAGATTTATGTATCGTACTTTTTTCAATTGGTCGTTTGTCATTTGTTTTTACCTGACTGCGCCAGAAGGAGGATTATTAAGATAGGGTTGCCTTTTGACTCTCTAACCCTGAGGATATTTTTTCTATTAAAATATGTAAGTAGGTAAATTAGCGGAAGATGTATAACAAGTAAACAAGTATTATAGAAGTATGTACACCTTTCTAAAATACTTTAAAGCTCGATCTCCCCTTTTGGGGTAATTAGGGCTTGTGCATGATTCATTTTTTATTAAAATCAATGTAAAAAAAAATGTAAAAAAATTACACAAATACTTATTTTTTTTGATAAAAAAACATTTAAAAGAAATAAAAACTGCAAATCTAATTTATTTCTTTGTAAAAGTTGTTTAGTTCAAAATATGTAAATTAATTACACTTAATTTAAGTGGAATTTCACACAAACCCTAAAACCTTTGTTCCTATCTAAAACTTAGAGACTTTCTCTCGGTAACAACATTTTAGAGGTAAGTACTACAGAAAATACACAAGTATCAAGAAGACCACACGAAGAGAAAATTAAAAGGACAATACACAAAAAATTAGAAACTTTTCAAGTACAGTACCCGGCAACAAATATTGCACATCGACCTTTGGAAAGAGAATCGGTTAATTTCGGCTTGTAGAGCGTTATCTCTGTCGCACACTACCTATATGATTGACAAAACGTCATTGACAAAACATTATTCAATGAAAATATTGTCCGAATTCTTAGTATTTCTCTTCGACAAATACTTTAACACATTGTTCAAGACTATAAAAAGTTTTTAGCAATTTAATTCACAAAATCAATTGCACACATTTAAAATAAAGTTTGTTTACACTTTGACAAAACGTCATTGTCAGTCATTGTTCAAGTGCGACAGTAATAACGCTCTACGAAACCGAAATTAGCCGATTGTCTCTTTCTAAAGGTCGATGTGCAATATTTATCGCCGGGTATTGTATACAAAGTACTATTTTTCTTTAAGCCTCGTCAACACTAGGTTCACTACACATTTCGCATTTTTAATCGAATACAGTCATAACTCGAAAAATCGTATCATGTAGTTCCTTATTGAAAAAAATACAATTTAAAAATAAGTTGTTGTAATTCTTTTTTATCGGAGCTGCAATTTGGTTCCCGGTTTTATTTTTACTTTTGCAACATTGACTTTTTCTGTACTTATTTATTGCTGTCCTAATATCAACGAGGCTTAAAATTAGAAATATATACATGATGTCCCTTTAATTTTATCAAATACTTAACCTAATCTCTATTAGAAGAACTTGTTACAAATCGCTAACAATAAAAGATTTTTATTTGCGTCATCGAAAAAACATTTTTTTATCAATCAATAATGGAAGGTCATAATAAATCATTACTTAATTCTGTGGTAAAGTGGAGCAGTGTTTAATGACACAGACAGGGTGAAATACCTACATGTCCTTAAATTTAGATTATAAATTATAACTTAAATTTAACTCAAACAATTAGTTAACAGTCAGTTTAAATTATCCGCATATGGACTCAAACCGCAGACCTTTGTTAAACTTGTTCCAAACTTCCAAATAATGTTCATTGAGATTAATATGACTTGGCCAATTTGCGACCTTTGACCCTCGAAGCCAGAGGATTACAACTAACAAATAGATAGAACAGTTTATAAAGTGGCGGTTAAACTTCCGATCGAACGATAGGTCTAAAAGTAGGTTAGGGGGCTCACAGACGAAACAACTGTTTGCTTGCGACTTTATTCGGCGACAGTCACCGATAATAACTGACGACAAATATTCAAATTAGACGACTGTCGCCGATGCATCGCGACTCTCGAAGAGTGGCGGTCACTACCGTTTAGTTTAGTCAGAGTGTCGACATGTTGTGACAGCGAGAGCCACGAGTAGGAGACAGTCGCCTACAGTCGCTGACCGTCGCCTACCACCATCTCAAGCAGTCGCCGATATAATGTCGCTCGTCTGTGAGCTCTCTAACAGTGCCTACTAAGTCGATAAATCCTTTAATCCCAAAGCTTTGAATCGGTGCTATCCGTTTCTAACTTCAGATAGTACCTACTTGAGGGTGAATAGAAGAGATGAGTACATCAAATTGAATTCGAAATTTTAGTTTAGAAGTAGATAGGTATGATGAATAGAGAAAATGATAAATCAATTTATAAATAATCCATTTCATTACTTTCTGATTGAATTATACTATTTCGGAAGTAAAAACACTCATGTTGTAAAATCGCATCAATCTTTTTTTACGACAAAAATATTTAAAAAAGACTGTTTTGACTTTTGAGTGACTTATGCCTGTTTTCACCATCCATCCCTAATTTTTAAGTGACCCCAATGAAAACAAAATTCTTGTTATAATATATTATTACCATAGGGATCTCTTAAAAATTAGGGATAGATGGTGAAAGCGGGCATAAAATTATTTTTTTAATGACGCAAATAAAATATGAAACCAACACTCATGTAAAAGTCGTAGAAATTTCTTCATTAGAAAAATATAATTAGTATATCTAATAGTAACACGTAGTATGTTAAGGTATACCTATAACCAGTTTATACACTGAACAAGCGTTTTTATATTATGTCCTAAGCTATGATAATACTGACACATAGTATTACTAACAAGTCATATAATTGTACTTAATAATAATTAATTATGTTTTGGAAGATGTTACAATGAAAACAAGTTAACGGTATTACAGTAGGTACAATGCAGCATAGCACATCTCGCTAAATAGTATTGCATCTTATCTGTATTGTAATAGGTGTGATTTTTCAGTCAGAAGAAAAAATAAGATTCAACAACTGGTTTCTACAAACATCGTATACATGTATTATGAGCTATTAAAGTGAAAAATAAAATTAAGTTTAAAATTAAATATACTTTTCAGTACCTACGAAGTACGAGTGCTTTAAGAACGGGTGCTATTACAGAAGTCTTTACAAACCTCAAACGTTGAAAGACAAGAAAAATATATTCTCTACTACTACAAAAACTTGATAAAGTTTAACGAAAAAAAATAAACAAAGAGCGCAAATATATTTTTTTCATAAGCCACATTCCTTATTTTTTTAAGAACTTAGAATAAAGAATTGTAATTTTATCAGTTCCACGAAATCTCTAGTTGTGTCTTTTTGCGTTAAGACAACAGAAAAACAATAGAAGGTCAGCAATAATATTTTTCTTTGCGATATGAAAACATGAAATTCCATGAATGAGCTGTAAAAAATTTTTGATAACTGTTTTTGTAACGAACAGTAACATGACAAGCTGATATTTTTTAATTGTGAATTATGAAGGACTTAAGTAAAGTAGTAGATAATTGAACGAATTACAATAATAATATCGTTTGAAATCTTTTAAGAAAAAACAGGTAGTAATTCAAAATGCGTTACGAAAATTGTATGAATAAAGTATCAACATAACTGCCATTAAGCACAAGCCCGTCATTAGAGCCAGCAATAAAAACCATAGACTTGTATTTTTATGGGTATTTTCTCTTTCATTCTTTTACAAAGTATAGTAATTGCCGAAAATCTAAATATTTCATACAATTTTGAGCGATTGTATTTTGCAAACTGCTAATTTAAACTTTAACAACCATACTTATAAAAAGTTACACAAGCGATTAACAGTTGTTTAAATTGACATTTCCATCGTCACTTTAGACAAGTGTTCAACACGCGAATAACTTTTAAAAGTATAGGGGGGTTTATAGAATTGGGTTAAAAACCTTTTTCAAGAATAAAACAATTGAAAAACGTGAAAAGAATCTCTATCAAATATTTCACATCACGTGTTTCAGACAAAGGACACGAAAATTGCTGGCAATTGGTCGAATCAGTTCGTATATTTCCTGATTGCTTTACCTATTGTTATTACAGCATTTCACAAATAAACAATGAATAAATTCCGCACACGTTCTGTTAATAAAACAACTGAAATGCAGATTGGAAATGCTTTAGCCTTTTACAGACAAGCTCGTCATACAATGTAGGTAGAGAAAGAAGGTCTGTGGTTTTTTATAAAGCCCGGTCTGTGAGCACGTAGAATTTTGTCCAATGACCCCTAGCTACCCATCCTTATCGCTCGCGCGTAATTATATTGCTGTCGCGACTGTGCAACGGGCAGCCGCAGTGAGTGTGCAAGCGCGACAACAACATAATTACGCGCGAGCGATAAGGATGGGTAACTTGGGGAAATTGGACAAAATTCTACGTGCTCGCAGACCAGACTATAGTTGCCAATCCAATGATATTAGCATCTCTACCTAATCTGTGAATGTCAGTTAACTTTCCTCGGGACAAATTTGACCTTCACTGGTTGGGTTTTTATTGGCGGTCAAGCTGTAGATCCTGGCTACACAGGGGTTGGAGCGGTGGGAACGAGAGGTGGGAATAGTCCCGTAGTCCCGTATAGCTGTTAACTTTTTCTTCAATTTATTACGAGTATGTTGTACTCCGCCCAATAGAACATGGGCGGGAAAAGTAAGGTTACTGATTCAACAGACAAGATTATTAAATTGATTTACTTTTGTAGTTAATAGATAGGTAGATTCGCTATTATTGTTCACTGAACATATGAATTGAAAAGATGTAAGAGAAAAAATTTAAACAAAATAAAACAGTGTGCTTAATGTTATTTTGATTATTTTCTTCATATAAATTTTAACGGTCCTTCTGTCCTTTCGTTTTTCAATTATGTATTAATATAACTTGCGTGTTTTCATGGCTTTTTCATTTGAATGTACGTGGAATAAAATCACAGGAGTTTTCCTCAACTGACGACCTTAATTGTTTTTTTACCAAAACATTTGTAAACAAAAGAAAAATATATTTAAAATTCCAGCTAAAGTACTTAGTGAAATTAAAAGTATGATCATTAATTAATTAAAAAGTTAATTTGTTTCTTGCCATGCTAACAAAAATATAAAGTTTCAAAAAATTATACTAAATTTTATCAAGTGTTAGATGAATAACATTCAACTAGTAGTAAAGCTTATTTTCATTAAAAAATATTAAAGAAACTAGTAGGGGAAAATCAAAGTGTTTTGTGTCGTAGAAGATACTTATTGATATGACATTAAGACACAAGATAGTTTTATCACTGTCAGAGGAGATAGATCGTTCCATCTACGAAGACGCGCCCCACCATTCTTCCGCTAATGTTTGAGTGTTATCGGTACACGCTAAAATTATCCATGAGTGCACACGCACACTACAATAATGACGCTCGGATTGCTCGGATCAAGCTTCCCGCACCCTACACTTCCCTCGACCAAAAATTGGTGGGGCGCGTCTTCGTGGATGACACGATCTATAGAGAAGGTAAGTGTGTCAATAAAAACTATTTTTAAATCATGACTAGAAAAATAGGAAGGAGTTCTTAACATTAAATAGATTTACACCATATTTTCCATACATTTAAAGTTCATAATCCTTGCTGAGAAAGTTTATAATAAAACGAGTTACCAGGAGCTCAGAAGTTTATAGGACGTGTAGGTTCTCGCAGGACTTTGATTTGGAGATGTCATTGATGCAAATCTTTTGGAGCAGCTCCCTGGCGATGCTTAGAGAGATGTGGGTGCGGGAGCTGGCCAGCTTCGAAGGTTTTGCTTCTTGCTGCACAAGAAATAAGACTCAAATTACAATGGCAACGAATTAAAAAGTTCAGATTGCTATGCAAATTTGACGAGGACAGAAATATTGAATGGAAATGTGAGAAGGTACGTTTTTAACTTCAATTGGATTTCGTTCGACTTGGAATTTATGATATAATATCTATTTGACAAACGGAATTATTTTTATGGTAATCACTAAGGCTGATATACTGACGGGGCCTGCGGTAGCGGTATTAAAAAGTATTAACCAATCTTGATCTTTTTTTGTTTGCTTTGCCAGCGTTTTCCACTAACCACGCCAGTGTAAAAGCATCTAAGTATAACGTACTTATTTATAATAATATAGATAAATATAGCCATCAAATACTCGTTATTTTAAGAAAAACTTTAACTCAACTTCAACTTTTTTTAACAATTAAAAACAAAAGACAATCGATTTATTCTTTTAAAAGTTTGGTAGCCTAAGGCTGGGTTGCACCATCTTACTCTAACTTTGACAAACGTCAAAAACCTGTCAAACTCCATACAAAATACACCGGTTATCGTAATAGTTACGGTCAAAGTTAGGTGGTGCAACTCAGCCTAAGAAAATTTTGAGTTGACATATTTTTGTAGGCTACCAAAAAACAAAAGAGGATCGGCTCATTCTTTTTTCTGGAACCCGGCGAGTATCTTTTTCAGTTTGCACATGCTCGGCGACCTGACCTGTTTGCCCTGCTTCTTCGCTTGCTTCTTCTCCCGACTTTCCTTGAGGCGGATCTGCTTCAAGATGCCGACTAGCAGCTCGTCCACGTTGTGCTGGATGCCGGACGAGGTCTCGATGAACTTGCTGTCTTTTGTCGTGGCCAGCGCTTTGCCCTCTGTTGGACAAAATATAAAGATTAGATCGCTGGAAATATGCAGGTATATCTTGCATCACTAGAGTTTGTTCCCACGAACACATCCCGTTTTTGCAGGAACTGTTTTTTGTAGGATCCCGTTTAGTAGTAGACGTGTTTTAATATTAACAATATTAACGTCCACACGAATATCCCGTTAGCAGCGTCCCACAAAAAATGGATCCGTTTGAATTTGTAATTTGAATTTCAAACACGCATGTTCAAACGACAGTCCAGTTGTGAGACTGGACCACACAAATCTGGATTCCCGTGAAACAAAGCCCTTACGCTACATTTTTTCGTGCAACATAAACAGTCATATAACGTTATAAATAAAACCTCTTTGTATAAAAACACTGCTTTCTTTTACTGGCCACTTTTTATTTTTTAATTTGGAATTTAATTTAAATAAAAATAAAAAGTAAAAAAACTAAAACCCAACTACGTCAAAAAACGACGCTGAAAAAGCGTAGTCACACGTTACATATATACCTACCTACCGTAGCACTTTGACAACGTGTGACTACGCCTTTCCAAACATGAAAATTACTATGCAACTACATTAGCAACTTTGTTCAGTTCAGTATTCTGAAAATCTTGTTTTATACTTTTTCAGCGTCGTTTTTTGACGTAGTTGGGTTTTAGTTTTTTTACTTTTTATTTTTATTTGTACTATTTTGGTGTTAAAGTGTATTTGTGGCGCATAATATTAACAAAAGTTAAATTGATGAACTAATAAGTAGTAAGGAAGCTACGAACGAAAAGATGTGAATTATATGCAATCAGCCCATGAATACAGGTAAAGTCACAAGCAAATGCTAGTAATATATATATATTCAAAATGTAGAAGTAAAGCGCTTTCAAATGATACCAAACACGGCATATTTATCTTAACTTTATTTTTTTACTCTGTATGTTTTGTCCGCTAGAGGACGCCACATTAGATTTTGTGAAATCCCATATAGCCTATAACCAGCGGACAATTAAGACGCTTCTAATGATAGGTCAGTTGTCGAATTCTGATAAGTAGTTTAGAAGTTACGAGGGAACACATGAACATACATACATACATACATACATACATACATACATACATACATAGCCTGTCAAAGTCATAACCCTCCTTTTGCTTTGCCGTAGTCGGGTAAAAAGAGATCCCCGTTGCAAAATATGTTAGCAAAATGTTTTCAATAAACGTAGGTATATCTCTGCGTTAACTTCGCCCAGTTTGTATTGAAATAGTTTAGCTGTCATGGTTTTGCGGTAAAGGTGCGCTACCGACGTTGTTATTGCATCCTGGAAAATTAATATTGAAATACCTACCATATTTTAGTCGAGTTTGACTAATCCTGATTATTATGAGTTGAATATTCTGAGCTATATTTCCCTAAGGCTGGTTTTAGTGTCACGCGGACCGTCCGGTGCGGACCCGCTCCGCACGGCCAATCTGTATGAACTTCTAGGGAGCGTTTTAGAGTAATGCGGTCCGGAGGAACCGCTCCGCTCCCTAGCAGTTCATACAGATCGGCAGTACGGAGCGAATCGCACTGACAGTCCGCGTGACACTAAAACCAGCCTAAGCTAGCTGATTACGAGTAGTCCCATTTGACGTATAGCTTGGAATGAGTGAGTTGAAGAGTCCAATTCAAATCAGTACTGTGTAATGACTATGCTCAATTGCTCACATGCTATTGGCAAAATTCAACCATACATTATATCGCCATAAGGACGAAAAAGAGTTGAAAGAGTTCTTCAAGAACTACAACCAAGGCCATCTATAGATGGCCAGCACCAAACCATATGCCCGTATTCACAAACATTACTATGAGGTCTCACAGTGTGCGTGGACGCACAATCGGAGAGTTCTTTTCAACGCTGTGCGTTCGATTTGCTGCTTCACTTAAGCAAGCATCATTTGTGAATACGGGCGATAAAGCTATTACTTGTTGGAATAGCGTCAGTGACATGACAACCCTCAGCAGCTGATAAATTGGGTCGACTTACATCTATCTCAATGGAAGAGGATCGGAATTTGTTTTGACTCATTTATATGCGTATGCGTCATGTTCTGCCTATTATTTGGTAGAAAAAGTCTCACAGAACTCACCATTAGTAGTGAACTGCCTTTTTTTTTTTTTTTTTTTCGACTGGAAAGCCCTAGCCAGGTCAAGCGCCATCTATGGGTGTGTCAGCATTTAATCTTATCAAGATGATGCTCAGTCGCAGTGGCGTCTGTGACATGAAAACCCTCGGTAGCTACCGGTTTGTGTCAACTTATGTCTTTATCTAAAAGCATCACTTCTTCTCCCATATGGCTAACTTAATAAAACTTAGATAAATCGTAAACAAACTCACCATTGGTCGTGACCTGCCTAGCCCTGGCCAGGTCAGCCTTGTTCCCCACCAGCACGACAGTCCGGTCTGCCGTGAACGACTCGCGTGCCAAATACGAGAGTAGTTCGTTAGCGCGCACGAAGGAACTGCGCGCGACCACAGAGTAGACCACCACGCATGCGTGAGGCTCGTACGTTGAGAGGCAGTTCTCCACCTGTGGAAGATGATCAATGTTGTCAGATGTTCTGATGAATAGGCGATAGTAGTTAGGTACTACATCAGACTAATACATTTTTGTTGTCTAGTACCTATAGTACAAGCTTTTCTTAGATTGGGACTAGAGGCGCAGTGTAAAATGTCTAAGGATTATTATTTTATTAGTTGCAAAATCGCACCTAATACAACTGAGTTATTAAGATGCAAGGTTTTAGCTTGATGTAGAGTTGTCTGTCAGTTAACAATACTCAATTTAATTCGATCCCTATGTAAAACGGGACTATTCGTTCCCACCGCTGCAACTCCTGTGTAGCCAGGATCTGCAGCTTGAGTTAAGGAATTATTAATGAAATCAAGCGTCTGGAGGCAGTTAACGTGGGATTGGCCGTAGTGGAAAATCTTAGGGAGGCCTTAGTCCAGCATTAGACGTCTAGGTTAAAAATGCAAGGGAAAGTCCAAATTTGATTGGAGACATTAGTACCAACATTATAACTCAATGGGAGACATTGGTCTTTTATATTTAGCAAAGGATTGCAAAATTATTAATTAATTTGTAGACGATGACGTCACGACTAAGCACAATAAATAAACTTCTCTAGTGCCAGACAACCGCAGCTTAAGAATAAACAACGCAAACTTTGCTTAAGTGTATCGCTCCCCTACTAAGTCGCGGTCTCAGCTCTGAAACATGTCTACCTTATCGGTTATTGGGTGTACAATAAGTGCTACCTCTATTACTTCAAGCTTGTTATTCAGGCTTTAGATATAATAGTATTATGAATCAGAAGCGGGGTTGATTTTTTAAAAAGAACAATTTTAATCACAAAATCGACCGTTTATTCAAAGAAAACCTAAACACAATATATGAAACCCTAAACACAATATATGAAACCCTAAACACGATTATTGCCACTAGAATACGTCCGTCACGTCCAAATGCCTCCGCAAAAGTGAGCGCGCGCCGAGCCAGCGCTCTTCAGGTGCCCCTTCTCATGGTTCGATGTTACGTCACGGTGGCGTGATGCTAGGCCCCGCCTCCTGGTCCGTTTTCTCTAATACGGCCTCTCCTGACGGCGAGTCGTCCTCGACCGCCTGATCCTGGACAGATGACTCTTCGCAGTCTTGGGAAGTACCGGGATCGCTGTCATCTGTAAAACAACACCATTTTAACACCTTTTTTTTTTAACCAGGTGTCTAGATACCTAAACTTCATAACAATTATCAGCTTCAAGTCACAAATGTAAGCGTGCACTCATACATTCGTGACCAAAACATGAACATTGTCATCTAATAGGTAGAAGTAGATGTATGCAAAATGAAATTATAAAACAGCAATCGAGCAAAAAGAAACAGAAAAAAAAGAGATGGTATTCCCCATAGCAAAGCTATGCCAGCCAATCATAGGCTGCCAGCACACGTCATAGGTAGCTGCCATAAGGCAAGCGCACATGGCTGCTAAAATAATTACGAAGCACACGCCATAGGTAGCTGCCATAGGGCAAGCGCACGTGGCTACCAAAACACACAGCACACGCCATAGGTAGCTGCCATAGGGCAAGCGCACGTGGCTATCAAAACACAGCACACGCCATAGGTAGCTGCCATAGGGCAAGCGCACGTGGCTATCAAAACACAGCACACGCCATAGGTAGCTGCCATAGGGCAAGCGCACGTGGCTAAGCGACTCACCATCCGTGAAGAAAGCCGCACACGTATCCGGCGTCCATTCGCCGCGCCACAAAGTCATGTGTTCCGCAGCTGCCTGCGTCTTCTTGCCGTAGGATCCGGCTAGAAGCTCCAGCTCATAGCGATGGTGCGGAAGCTGCTAGATGACCTTGTAGGGACCCCTCATGCCGGAGTCCAATTTGCCGGAACTCTGCGAACTTTTCCCAACGAATACAAAATCGCCAAGGGCAAAGATACGCGGCTGCCTTCGCCCTTCGTTGACACGTCGGTCTTGATGAGCCTGATTTGCTTCTAAAAGCTCTGAAGCTCGTTGTCGCCTCAATGTCATCAAAGCTTCTCGGTTAGCATGGGAATTTTCTAGGGCTACATCCCTCACAAGAGCCCTCAAGATAGGTGTGGTGGCTTCGACACCAATGAGCAGTTGAAGAGGTGATGTCTGAGTTGTGGCTTGTTTGGTGATGTTTAGAGTTAACTGGACTTTCCACAGAGCATCAGACCAGTTACGACCCTTGCTATTTACCTCAACACGCAACATATTTAAGACGGAACGGCAATATCGCTCGGCTTGGCCGTTTTCTTGGTGCATTTCTGGCGTGATTAAATGTGTGGCACACCCCAGCCCAGAAACCCAATTTTGAAACCCAGAACTTTCAAACATCCTACCGCGGTCAGTTACGATTAAAGAAGGTGTACCAAATAATGAAATAGCGTTTGTGAATACGCGTTTTAATTCGTCAGTATCCTGCCTATATAAAGGGTACAACAAGCAAAATTTTGAAAAGGCATCTACCAAAACCAAGACGTACTTAAACCCATTTGATTCAGGTAGCGGACCCAATACGTCCATATGAACAGTTGAAAAGGGACTTTCAGGTTTGGTCCAAGATTCTATGGGCTGATGAGGAGCCCGGGGAACTTTTTTATGTGATAGACAAACCACGCAATGGCTTACGTACTTCTTAACGAATTGTCTTAGACCAGGGAACCAGAAATGACGGAGAATCAAGTTGACAGTTTTATCCATGCCGATATGTTCGTGATCGTCGTGAAAGACGCGTAGAAGACTTAGTCTATGCCCTTTTGGGATAAAACAAAGTAGACGCGACTCTTCGCCTGTAAGACTGTACTTGTAGTACAAAAGATTGTTTTTAACAACATATCGAGATGGATCCAACTGGCCGTCTCTTAACTTTTCCATCATTTCTTGTGTTTCGGAGTCAGCTGTTTGTGCAATCTGAGCCCAGTTATTAGGTCGACGAATGTGCGACACACTCACCGGGTTACGGCTTAGAAAGTCGGCATGCTGCATTAGAGCACCCTTCCGGTATTCAATGGTGAAACGGAAGTCTTGCAAGTAGACCCACCAACGAGCCACCCGCGGTACAAGATCTTTTTTTCGCTCAGTTAATTTCAGTGAGTTACAATCCGTCACTATCTTAAAGTCAATGCCAATAAGATAGTGGCGAAAATGTTGCAATGATTTTACAATGGCCAAAGTCTCGAGCTCATAGCTATGATATCGAGACTCTGCACCATGCGTTGCTCTACTGAAATAACCGACAACACGCTTCCGTTTACCGTCATGCTCCTGCAGCAATACCGCGCCATAACCGATGGCACTAGCGTCAGTGTGAAGTTCAATGGGCAATTTTGGGTCAAATATCGCGAGTACAGGTTCTTCCGTTAAGCAAGTAATGATTTTATCACGTGCTGCATCTTGTTCTTTGCCCCAGATAAACGGTTGTCCCTTTTTAGTAAGTTTTGCAATGCAAGCTGTCTTAACTGCGTAATTAGAAATATACCGCCTAAAATAACCGGCCAGACCCAAAAATTGCCGCACTTGCCTGACATTTTCTGGTTTTGGGGACTTTACTAAAGCTTCCACCTTCCTAGGGCTCGGCCGTACCTGCCCTTGACTAATAAGCCGGCCTAAATACTCAACTTCTGTCTTTAGGAATGTGCACTTTTTCAAGTTTATTGAAAAACCCGCATTTGTGAGGCAAACGAGCACTTGACGCAATAAGTCTAGTCCTTCTTCTATCGAATCTGATAGAATTAGGACATCATCAATATAATTGAGGACCTTCCCAGTCTCCGTCAAGTGTTTTAGAGTCTTAGATATGATCCTCTGGTAAACCACCGGTGCATTAGTCAAACCATAGGGCATTTTTAAATATTCAAAATGACCCTCTGGTGTGACGAAGGCTGTTTTTCTGACGGATTCATCATCTTTAAGAGGCACCTGATGGAAACCAGTGGCCATATCAAGACTGGTGAAGAATTTACTATTGCCCAATCTATCGATATGGTCATCTATCAACGGTAGAGGGAATCTGTCTTTTACGGTAACTGCATTTAAGGCGCGATAGTCTACGCACATCCTGTCAGACCCGTCCTTTTTTTTGACGAGTATGATAGGACTTGCGTATTCAGACTGCGATTCCCGAATAATTCCTTTACTCAACAGATCATTTATTATGTCACGAACTCTCAATTTTTCGTCAGCAGAAAGCTTATAGGGGCGATAATGTATGGGGACATCACTATTTAGCTTTATCTCCATGCTACCCGTATTAACAGTTGACGTAGCTGTTCCAGTAACAAAATATTCAGAAAACTCATTAATCAGCGAAATCAAACGATCTTTTTCTTCACCTAACAATGGCGTATTTACAACGTTGGTATCTATTTTACTTATGTGATGTACCCGAGGTACACTATCCACCCTTATTAACCGTTGTGCGTTATTAGTTCGTGTGTAGACCACCCCTTTACGATCTAAGACGTCTGTTCCTAATAGTATGGGTGCGCTGATACAATTTGACGGCACAACAAACAAATCCACCTCTACAGATATCTCGGGGAACTCCATAACTTTAGTCACATAGCAAGTGGATTCTATTTCTTGGCTACCTATTCCTCGCATTAAACGGTATGTAGGAACTTTATTACAGCTTAGATGTTTGAGAACCGCTTCAGAAATCAAGGAAATATTAGAGCCGCTATCAATCAATACGTCTACGGGTACCTTATCAATTACCGCCGTCATTGCATTGCTGCATCGGGGGTCGTTTGACAAAAATTTACATTGGTCGAATCTGGGCCCTTAGAATCCACTCGCTGTTTGGCAAAACATTTATCGATAGTATGCCCTGTCTTGTTACAGTAGGTACATGACAAGGGAGCTTTATTAGACGCTACAGGAGCCGCAACAAATTTTTTAGTTTCCGTTTTTTGCCTTTTAGAACAATGTGATTTCGCATGGCCGATATCACCGCAGTTATAACACTTAATGTTCGATTTTGCACTCTTATGTTTACGGGGATCAGATTGACCTACATTCAAATTCAACCCACGAACGTTATTGCGGGTATTTGGAAAATCATTTTTAGGCTTTGTATAAACGGAAAAGAATTCTACTAATTCGCTGTGTAACAATTTAGCATTCGACGCAGTGGCTTTTACCTGCGGGTCCGTAATACCGCGAATGATTATAGCCGTTTTCAGGTCATCGGATAACCCTTTTACGATATTCAGACGCAGCAGCGACTTACGAGCGTAATCGGCGTATGAAGCAAAACTATCTGAGTTCGTATTCATTACGTCGTACAAAATATTCGCGACGTCAATGTTTCGCGGACAGAGTGATCGGAACTCTAATTTAAAATTGGACCATGTACGGTCATGGGAAACCCAATCGTTGAGCCAGGTGCGCGCATCTCCTTTGAGGCAACCACCGATGCGCGACAGGCACTCGCGATCATCCCAACGATTAAGTTCACGTCCTCGATCTACCTCCGCGCACCAAACATCGAAGTCGTGAACGTTGGGGTCGAAATTCGAAATGTAATAGTGACTTGGTTTGGCTTGTATTATCGAATTTAATGCGCTCACAATCTTATTTGTCGTTTCGCAAACGGGCTCAACGGACGAAGTAGTTTTGTCTTTAGAAACCGGTAAAGGTGGGGTGTGGCATTCACGCGCTGGACGTGACGGTTCAGATATACATTCAGAGGTAGAAAGTCTATTCTCAATCGCATTCAATCTCAGAAGAATCGTATCAAGTGCCTGATTACGGGGGCTATCGCGGTCCTTACGCGAATCGTCGCAACGCCGCCTATGAGAGCTACGATGAGGGCGATCGCGATCTTTACGTGATCTACTACGATGTCTACGCGAGCCCTCCGCTCTTGAGTTAGATCGTGACGATCGACCTGACATTATAAAAATCAAAACGGGTACTTACAAGTTATGAAAAAATATTCAACACTGCACTGCTTTAAAATAATTGAACGAAACACTTAAAATTTCAAATCAACAAAAAAAATGAAGGTACTCACAAATAGTCGAAAACGAGCAAAAATACCGATAGCGAGCGAGGCTCCGTGCGAGTCCTATCCCACTTCTGATATTATGAATCAGAAGCGGGGTTGATTTTTTAAAAAGAACAATTTTAATCACAAAATCGACCGTTTATTCAAAGAAAACCTAAACACAATATATGAAACCCTAAACACAATATATGAAACCCTAAACACGATTATTGCCACTAGAATACGTCCGTCACGTCCAAATGCCTCCGCAAAAGTGAGCGCGCGCCGAGCCAGCGCTCTTCAGGTGCCCCTTCTCATGGTTCGATGTTACGTCACGGTGGCGTGATGCTAGGCCCCGCCTCCTGGTCCGTTTTCTCTAATAATAGGATATACAGGGTGTTCCATTAAACTATGAACCGTATTAAGAGTCCGTAGTACATAATGCATATTTTATGTATTGTTCATTATACTATAGTAAGTTCCAGATTCTCCCATAAGGCATCGTAATATAGGTTCCAAATTATCTCATAAGGTAACTAGGTACGATTTAATTTTTCTATGTGGCAGGCATCCTGGATATTATTCCCCTTAATAATTATGCTTTAGTTGAATGTTACGACTCAATATTATTAAGTTTAATTTCTTAATGTGTCCTTTAAGTTTTTTTTTTATGCATAACAAGGCAGGTATTTGACCACAATCGCACCTGATGTTAAGTGGGATGCAGTCTAGGATGCAACGCAAACAGCTACATAAGCTGCATTATATTGACTTGAACACGATACTTTTCCAAATAAAATAAAAAACCTACACTACCTCAAATAACAATATTTCCAGTTAAATGTCTACCAGACTTACGTCGGTCGGTACCACTTAATATGTACTCGTACTTTCTTCCATCGAACACATACTACAAGAAAAACCACTCTTGAAAATAAAATCCCAGTTTTTCTAACTGTACTGTAACAACAAACCTCACTCTACCCCCCGCGTGCCAAACAATTACAAATGAACTTAAACTTCATCGTGGTATAATACAATAACAAACGAACTCTTTACGATTAAACTTCACCGCGGTATCATGAAAGTGTGTTAATGAGAAAATATAATCTTCTCTTCATAATGCCCCAGGGAATAAAATATGAGAATAAAATTAAAGATAAATGTTAGTGCAAGAAACACGCAGTTTGTGAATGTTTTATAGATGTTCGTTCTTTCGTTTCAGCCAAATGACGTACACTGCTGGACAAAGGCCTTCCCCAAAGATTTCCGCAATGACCAGTTTAAAAGTATTAAAAGTATAACTATAGAGAAACCGTTAGTCACAGGATTTTTTTTTCTTGGGACTCATTTATCCACCTCTATGGTGTTATTTCTACAAAACGTCGACTTTAATAGTATGTAAAATAATAGTTATATCGTAAAATGCCACTTAACCTACCTCATTTTGTTGTCGTTGGCCTTTGATTGATGTGTTTTGAAACCTCTGACCATTTGTCAAGCTTTTCATAAGGTTGACCTTGGTCAATATTTGTAGACACAGTCAAACACATCAGACTTTACATTTTTGTTGCAAAACAGCCCGTATTACAACCAGATAAGACTTCACTGTGTTTAGATTGATGTGCTGTCGTCCGTTCTTATTTGACAGTTCTACGCGACATCAACATAAATGTAAGCACTATGGCATCTTATTATTGTGATAATAATATGATTATAAAAAAAATGTAGGTATAATAATAATAAAGTACTTAGACTAGACTAGACTAGATCCAGCATGTGCACCACTTTCACTTTTGTCTTGTCGATTATGTTGCGATTAAAACGGCCTCTGCGTGTTGGATCTGTATCCTCACGCAAGCCTTATAAAGGAGCCTTAAAAACTCTTCAAATTAAAGAAGATAATGCTCCGGCAGGAGAATAAATGATGATGAGACTTACCGACATCTCAGTGCTGGGGTGATCTATGAAGATTAACTCCTAACTCTTAAGATTAGAGAGGATCATGCTCCTGCAGTGCAGACTAAATGACCGAATGATGATGATGATGATGACACTAACCGACATCTCAGTGCTGGGGTGGTCTATGAAGACCAGCTCCGACTCTTCACCGTCTAGCAGCACCGACACCGACTTCTCTCCAAACTCGTCATCTGCAACAAAAGTCGTCTTAGCTGATAGTTATGAAGAAAAGAAGAAAAAGAAAAGGGACAAAATCATACAAATTATTTAAAAAAAATACTAAAAAAGGCAACTTGCTCAGCAAAATGCTTAAATTGCACGACCCTAGTCTTCAGTAGAATATACAAGAGCGAAGGGCACAATGATATGTGTAGGTACTATTATATGTGTGTGAATGGGTGTTGAACAAGGTATAAAAAATCTGTGCTCGTGCTCAAATACAAAACTAAATAACTTTTTGTATAGGACCAACACTGTAACCTTTAAAAGAAATCCATTATTATTATGTATCCTTCAAATATCGGTAAGTGCCTTTCGTAGTAGCAAAATTTTTAGTAAAGTAGGTTTTTAGTGCTCGTGCCACAAAACGGCCTTTAGAAATATTTAAATCTAAATAATTCTATTAGAATCTGCAGCATTTCGTGTGCAATTTTGTGTCTCGTGTGTGATTTTAAATTCAAATCTTTCAAAAATATATTTTCAGGAATCGATAAAGATGAACTTGACTTGGTGAACTATAGTAATTTACGTTTAACATACCTACTTACTTATATTACGGTTAATTAATTATTTTAGTTAACTATCAAAGTTACATAGTTGAATAGCAGACAGTTCATAAAGATCAGCTAGCATCTATTGTAAATGTCTTAAAAGATACTAAAAACTTTATCATTTAAAAGTAACATAACAATTATTAACTAACTCTATTAATAACCACTTAGCATTTTAGTTTTCTTTTACTTATACTTAGTTTAGATAACAAACTTATGGATGCGTGGTCTAATGAAACCCACTCCGCGCCCACACGTTTGCTTAAGCATATAAGACAGCGGTTCCCAACCTTATTTTAATAAGGGGATTAGCCCCACAAAAACAGGAGCCTCTGAAGTTTCGGTCTGAATGAAGTCGGTTAAAAACTTATAATTTCGTAACTAAGCTTTAAAGATAGTCATCAGTCTTTCACATCACCAACTTTAGGCACTGGCCCGTTTATTGTCCGTAAGCAGTGGTAGGGTTTATACTGGGACTTGTAAAAGTGCTTTTAAAAGCCTACTTGCAAAAAAAGGAGTTTTTATGAGTTTATTTTTTGTTTTTAATAAAAGCTACCATACACACATGCTTAGAGCTTGCGAAAAAATAATTATATTTGACTGAAATTACGAACCAATATTTTTTAAGAAGCAAAGTTTATCTGGTTTAAAGTATTTCTCTTTTTACAATATTTTTGCTTATATCCTATGGGTCTTACAGGTGGGATACTCATACAGTAAAGTTGAGAGCCACTGGCCCAAGTGATTGATGGAGGAACTTTGTGATAAATTAATTTGGCGTAAGTATATTGATAAATACATAACTGTGTCTAGCCTCTGCTGCGGTAATGTTAATTAGTTATGATTAGCAAATGGTGGAACTAATTGCATGGGTGTGATGAGCACGTAATTAAATTAGTATAATAATAGAGACAAATATCGTAAGATACACAGTAAACTAGGTAGGTATCTAGTAAAATACATTAAACTAGATAGGTAAGGTCTTTTTGTTGTGGTTCTTTTCGACTATTTTAGTTTTTTTCAATACAATTTCTTCTGTAAACATACCTACTTGTATTATGTATAATCGTCTCAGATACCTAATTTAAAAATAAATTCTTACTAAGCATATTTTCAATTATTCGAAGTATTTCTGTTGAAATTGTCAAAGTATTATGAAAGTCCAAAAATAAACCGTCCATAGAGACAAATTACACAGAATGTAGAGTAGGACAAAGAATGACCCAAACCATCAATGATGGCATAAATCAATCAGAATTAAATTACCCACAATTAAAAAAATGGGTATGGATATACGATACGATATCTTGAATTACAATAAATCGTTTTTAGTTGTGAATGTTCTAAGTAAGACAAAATGTAAAATCTTGTATTTTCATAAATTGGTGGTCCCTTTCTATTTATTTTTTTTGGATATCCTATTATTTATAACACGAAATAAAAAATGCTTTTATAATAGTTTCTAGAGGAATGTATAAAATTTAAGTTTAAGTACGTAGTACTTATTATTATTCTGTGGTTTAAGTACTTGCACAATATTACTTCCTAATATAATTAGTAAAAGGAAAAATACATAAGGATTTATTTAAAAACTTACATCTAAAATACTGAAAGATAGAAAAGAAACAATCTAATTACGACTATGGTTACTCACAAAAACCAAACCATTCTTATAGCGTTTAAATTAAATTAAATAAAACATGCAGTGCCCTAACCTGAAAAATTAGAAAAGTTGGGTAATACGAAAAAGGTAAGTATAAATTCGAAGAAACCCTCTGAGAGCAAATTTCCCCGAAATTCCCCTAAAAAAGCTTTAATTGGTTATTTGGAATTGTTCATTATTAACGACTATTATTGGATCAAACATTTTGTGAAAATCGTCAATTAAAAAGTTTGTTTATTTTACCCTTGCGTGTAGGCTGTATTATTTTCAGCATCTTTTTCAAGAGTTTACAAACTATAGTGTCAGATTGAAGATTTTTAATTAAATATTTTTTGTACTTGCCTAATATAACTTTTAAAAATCAGAATTAGACATGCATATAAGTAAGAGTGCCTTTGTACAATGAATTTTTTCGTAAATGTATTGCCACCACTGTTATCTGTGCTATTATCCTGTTTAGAAATAAATTATCAGTTAGTAAGAGAGAGAGAGAAAGAAAGATAAATTGAAGAAAAAATCACAAAAAGGTTATAAAAAGCAAGCAGGATTGGCTAATGCAAACTTAATCCACAGAGATAAATAAATACAAACGGTTACAGATTGTTTCGCACGGGTCGCAAAAGTATTTTACTTTTATTATTTTACTTGGCAGTTAATAATAATTAAGGACGACGCACATTTGTCAACCCGGAAACGGATCGTAACTCGAGGCGGTCACTGCGATCAGTATTATTTGTGTGAAACTCCGTAACGTTAACGCCTCGCCTCGGTCGGTTGACCGCGCGGCAAATGGCAATACGGTGTTAATCCCTTTCCGGATTGATATGTGTGCTATAGCCTTTAGGAATCAGAGGTAAAGTTAAATAATATACAATATTTTTATTATTTGAGAAAAAAAATCTCGTTCATTTTGAATCCTCATTTGTTTAAACTAAAATATTTAAAAAATTTACTCTGAATTCGCAGTTATCGGAATTTACATTCAAACAATCCCGTAGTTATGCCTTTCTTGTTATTTTAATTTTCGGGTAGAAAAACAGTTGGAATATAAACATTGATGTTTTGGTAAATCCATCATATTCTATTATTCATAATACAGCTTTAGGGATAAAGGAATATTTTCGCTTCCTACAACGTCTAAAGGTGCGTTCATGCATAAGCGGAGCTTAGCGCGGGGCGTGTAGGTTCAGTGTAAGTAAACTCAATTAATAATTATGTTAATCTGGTGCACACATTGATAACTGAAAACTTTAAACTAACTTTGATTTTAATGAAGTGCCTAACTACCCTTTACTAGAATTTTGCTTAGTTAAGCAACAATCAAAATAAATATAAGTGAAGTAGTCAACAGACTCTAATACACTAAAGCTTAAGTGTGAGTGCGCCAAAAACATCGCAAGCACAGCGTTATTTCACTTATTATAATGAAATATCGATAGAATTTTAAATAAACGCGTCATGAAGTTAGCTTTACAAGTTATAGTTAGCCTTATAGTTGGTACACTCATAAGACTTACACTTGTCATTTGTATGGAATAGATTGTTGTTATTGTCATAATTATGGAAGCTTTACCGCTAAGGGGCTTATTGAAACCAACATAACACCATGCTTTATTTATTTAACTCCGCTTGTGCACGAACATTGCCTCTTATCTCCGTTGTTTCTGTGTATGTGTAATCCTAAAGTATCAGAAATTCCACGAAAGTACACCAATAAGGGCGACCGTGCGTAACAACCAAAACCTTGAACGTAGAACTTACCGCGTTTAGCTTCGCCGTACGTGAGCAAGCAAAAAGAAGTTTTGTTATTTACAAGAGAGTTAGCGTTAGCCAGCCAAACATATTAGATTAAGGTCAAGACTTTGTTAGCGAGCGGTAGCGGGTCAGGGTATTTTTTTTCAACGCTACAAAAATAATTTAATCATTATTTTCACAATTGTGTCATTAAATATCGCAGAAAACCATAGTCTGTAATAGCTACAACATGCTTCGATTCAACCAATGAGGGTTTTTGCGCTCACGAGTGGAGGCACTGGCGCTAGCGACTAATGTCGCCGCCTGTCACTTGCTTGTGGCTAAGACAGTGCTGCCAACTGGTAAGTGTTGGAGCAGTGAGGGAGGACTCGCATTTGCAATCACCAAGTTGGCGCCATTATCTTGTAAGGTCTAAGTATCACTCGCAAGTGGGACCAGCTGGTGATCACAATAATAAGGAAACCTATTTTGTTTTATCACATACGGCTGTATTATAATTAAAGCATGTCTCGGTCTCAAACTTAAGTAAATTTAAAACGCTCCCCTACCCCACCCGCTCCCGCCTCCGCTCTCACTAAGGTAAGCGCACAACAACAGCCCAAAGCGTCAGTGTAATCTATTCGCACGTTTCCCACTGTTGTTTCCTACGCCATTCATGTGAGCATGACATTTCCTCGTATCGGCCTTGGTCTTGATCCTTCACTTGGCTTGACTTGACCAAATATGCGTTATATTGTGGAAAGGTCAGGCTTGGAAAGATTGTATGAAAATTATGGACTTTTACTTATATGAAAATGCAAGTTTTTTTAGACTTAGTGTTCAAAAAGTGTAGTGGAGATTTTAAGTAGGTACTTATACTTAGTAATATTATGGATAATAAATAAAAATGGCAAGACAATTTTCATACCTGCATTGAAAACTTACATTTGAAGTTAGCTCTTTGAATTACTTGCTCGACAATTATTTGTATGCGTTAGAATATTGCGTTAAAAATATTATATCTACACATGCTTATATCTACAGCCTTACAATTAGACACTTACCCAAGAAGCTAAACAATGAAATCATGCTTGTTAGTAACATTATTTAACTAATTATTTGTAGTTATTTATTATAAGTAGTTTGATAAATGTTGATTGTGTATTGTCACCACAGATGAGTTTTAATACTTTTGAAGAAAAAATACTCCAAATTCTACCTTTTTACGCGTATTTACAAATACTACGGTTGGACATGTCCTTTGCTTCGAATATTCACTTGTCTCTACTTTCTGTTGGTCAGAAACATATTGAGGTAATAGTTAAATTGAAATTAATGTCTAAAAGATACTAAGAAAGAAAAAATATGGACACAAATATGAATACAGGGTGCCTACCATGAGTTTACATAATTACTGTGTAATTAGTGTGCTCGCTAGCGACATAACAGATTATACAGTGTCCCTAGAAGTTACTTTCGTGAACTGATAATCTTCATAGATTTTTTCGACGCTAGCGATGACGTTTAAAAACATAAAATCACAGTAAAGCTACTGGCCACATTACGAATAAAGTAGCGACGATAACTGTTACATCGCAACCAATTGCAGTGATAAGGAGTACGTCTAACTTAAATAAAAAAACATCAATGTCCCAATTTACTATCTTCCCTAACACCTACGAGTTTGTGGTTGGAGTTTAACCCAAACTGCTCATATAAATAGAGTTCAAAAGTTCCCAGCAAATTGAATTATCTAGTTGAAACATCGAACAAATTAACCTATATCTTAGAACTTAATCTAAATTGAGCCACATTTAGTGGCGCACGCACTTTTGGGAACCATTAATCGACAGGAAGAAAAGTGGTTAAAGGATTATATACTTTGACGGCTATCGTTTAAAATCGATAGTTGTTTAAATGGATAAACGCAGTAAGTTGTCGGTTAAAGTATCGTTAGGTTAAAGTAAATACAGCACCGCATCAAATTAAACATTTGCGACCTGTAAAACCAAAAGATGTAAGTTTATCTACCAGTAAGTAAGTAAGTGAGTAATCATTTATTTGCTGCATACAGTTACAACAATTCCATATTAATATTCATTCATAATCTAGAAAAGGAAAATGTTAAAGTAATAATCTCATAGTGGTGAATGATCCTTTTAATAACTTAAGACACTATACTTCTATTTTGGTTAATGATTAATCTAATTTTGAAACTTCATTCATATACATAGCAGTTAAGTAAATATTCCGACTGTCAAAAGTATACATATTACTAAAGTTTCAGAAGAAAAGTTATTATTATTCTCGTACCTTCCAAATCCCACGGGCGTAAATCCGAAAGTGTAATTATTGCAATTAATTAACGCGGGATGAAATAGAACTAATTTATCAGCAGTATTAATTAATTTCGGAGTCGTTTGTACTATCCCTATCCCCTTTTACCGGGTTTGTGGTGAGCTCGTATGTACGTGTCAAATATAGTACCTGAAGAACAGCCAGTCATTATAAATAAGATTTTCACTTAACAGTTTTGCTAAATTCTCTTTCTTTTTTCTTAAATGTCTCAGGTGGGAATTGAATTAACCAGCCTTCGCATGGACTGAGCATCACTGGGCTAAGGCACAACTTGTTGCTTTTGAACAAAATGGATTTTACTGTAGTAAATAAGTTACAAAGATAATTACATTACAAATGAAAAAATCCCAGGAGCCTATTTTTGATATCTCGAATGAGATTAATGTCATGTCAATCGCTTAATTGGTATTAGTGCTATTAATATATTTGTGTGCCTAACTACTAATAGCACCTTCTCAGCCAAAAGACGTCCATTGCTGAACAAATGCCAAAACAATTTCAGCAGCGACCGTTCCTACACTGCTCGCATCCAGGCGCTTCCCGCAACCTTCAATAGTTATCAAATGTGCTGTCTGTACTATTTTGTCTGTACCAAAACTACATATAATAATACTATGCGGTTTCGTTTCACGTAACTCGCCTGTTATTAATATCCCATGAGCTCCCTTTGTGATGCCTTTCTTGCTGTAATATTTCTTTGTGTTCACTCTGTATGTAATGAGATATGTAATTACACCCTGTATTTTCTCAGTACTTTTTGTAGTTTTATTTGTAAGATAAAGATATTGGTTATCTTTGGAACTACTAAAATCTATACTAATGTTATAAATGCGAAAGTAACTCTGTCTGCCTGTCTTGCTTAGCCACTGAACCGATTTTGATGAAATTTGGCAGATATAGTTTGAGTCCCGGAAAAGGACATAGGATAGTTTTTGTCCCGGTTTTTGAAACAGGGAAGCGCGCGATAAAGTTTTTCTGTGACAGACAAAATTCATTTCAGAAAGCTACTTAGTAATTATTATATTCAACTGAAACTCAGCTTCTTTTCTTACTTATTTTTTTTAAGTTTCAGTTAATACACTAGTGACTTGAAAAAGTATTAAGCAGCGAATTTTTTAAGTGACTTTTAACTTTTGTCTTTACATCTTTGAGAAAAAATTTGGGCTACAAATCGTCAGGGAAGTTCTAACAGTGCGTAAGTCATTTTTTGACGGTTTTAACATTTTGATGCCATTGGATGAAGAAAGACCGCGTGTTATTCCCACTAATCTCCTGTAAAATGCACATTTTTGACTTACGTACTGTTACAATTTCACTGACGAAATGCAAAACTCCTAATAATTAATTTCAGCAGCTCAATACAGAGCTTACACAACTAATCTGTGTTCCTTTCAGCGATTTCAGAGGTATGTGTGATTCGTAATTTGCTACATTATCTAGAAACAATGGCCCTAGGCTTAAGAATCTGAAACCTCCGCAAAGACAAAGCCTTACCTATATACGTCACAACGTGCGTAATTATATCGGGGTTGATGCCTCCGGCAATGACGTCTCTTCCTCCGCCCATTGACAGTGAACGCCTTATCATTTGTGAGACGAAATGCGTCACACGTTTTGATATAAAGCCTAGATATAAACTCTGTGCTGTGTCGCGCATTAACCAAAGCAGATATTTGTATTTATATTTATTTATTATTTATTTTATTTTACTTGTTGTATATTTGTTCAGGTTTTCAATAATGTAACAGGAAGGCGCTCGATGCAGGCCGCTACCAACCGGGCTATGTGGAAATCATTGGGGGAGCCCTTTGTTCAGCAGTGGACGTCCTATGGCTGAAATTATCATGATGATGATGTAGGTTCAGGATTGAAAAAAATCGACGTTTCTTTTCCCTCATTCATTTAAGATCTCAATATATTATTTTAATACGTAGAAGTTCTTTTTTGTTGTAAAAAAATTATACTAGTCTCTCTAGACAAGTTACAAAAGATGACGGTTGTAATTACCAAATCGTTCGCTCCGCCGTTTTATTAATAAATGTACTTGTAAACTTGAAGGGATTACGAATAATAACTGTCAAGTAACTTGTCTAGAGGGGCAGAAGTTATAAAATGAATTCCGTGTAGACGTAGAATAGTAACTCTTTACGTTAAAAGAAATTCAAAATTAAACCAAGAATCTCAAACGCATTGCTGCGCATATGAGCCATAAAAACATTTTTTTGTAAAGTTAAATTCTGAATAGACATATTGGCAAGTAGTACAACGTAGTGACGTCAGTTCGCGCTGTGCAATTGACGGCTAAGTGCCCTGTCATTTGCGGCGGATACACGCTATGACGCGGTCCCGAACCTTACAGGGTTGTCACTAACGCATTCACAAACATTACTATGAGGTCTCACAGTGCGCGTGGACGCACAGGGTGACAAATGAACCAATCACAGAGCTTTTATTCAACGTTGTGCGTTCGATTTGCTGTTTCACTTAAGCAAGTATCGTTTGTGAATACGGGTGTAAGTTGATGTTAGATGATACCGTTTGAGAGAACAAGTGTAGGTACTCGTATTATAATGAGTAAGAGCATAATAAATGATCGGTGTGATGGAGACTGAATGACGTGATAATGATCCGGGAGCCCATTTTGTTCTATCAGCAAATTTTGCTTTTGCTTTTTGGTCACGCGACCTGTCAAAGCGCAGAATAATACTCCAGATAATAAATTGACGGGGTGAGTGGACAAAGGTGTTATCTGACAAAACTGAAGAATCGACTTTTTTGCATTAGCATAGGTTTTAAGTGATGATAAAATCGACTAATGAGCTCAAAACACGCAATTTTGTTACGTGTCAAACCTGAACAAAGGTGTAATCTGACAAGCATTCATACATTTCAGGATTCAAATGTGGTATGAGCAGATTAACATTTTCAAACACTCATAACTCATTTTGTTAGTTAAGACCTTTGTCCATTCACCCCTTCAATTTTGAGACAATAATATGTGTAAAAATTCATAACCATCTAAAACCTCCTCAAAAGGATATTATAAGAATATAGGTGTGACATAACGTCTTATTCACAGTGTGACATAAGACATTACACATTCAAAGTGATAAAATATTTATCTATTCAGTGTCACTGAAGAATATCCATCGTCATCGAAACTGTTTTTCCGTGTAAAAAGCCCATGTTTTTCCTTAACGTTTTTCGCAAGGAATTTAGTAGTAAAGTCGGAAAGCAATTATGGTAGTGACAGCCCTGGCAGCCTTAAATCACAGGCGCTCGAGCCCATTCGGTGGCAACCATGGGACTATTATTGTATAGCACACTACACTTTTTGCTAGATATATTTGAACTCAGCGGTGTATTGGCTTTAGAGCAGTTTCATATGAGTCAATATTTATTGAAGCTTCTCGCCGCGTATCTATAAAAGCGAAAGGTCATTGACTTACTCACTCATCACGAAATCTCAGAAACTACAAGTGCTAGGAGTCTCAAATTTTGTATGGGGGTACCTTTTAGACCGTAGGTGCTCACTAAGACGGGATTTTACAAAATTCAGCAGCTAAGGGGGTAAGATGGGGTCCTCGCGTAGCACGCGTACGTAGTCGCGAGCAGCCGCTACTAATGTACCTATATTGTCATTTTTTTTATGTGACAGGAGGCAAACGAGCAGACGGATCACCTGATGGTAAGTGATTACAGTCGCCCATAGACACCCGCAGACCCAGGGGCGTTACAGGTGCGTTGCCGAACTTTAAGGTTGAAAACTTGCAGATGAATAGAAAGCCTTTTTCTGACTTTTCTACTTTATTTATTATCACAAGCATTCACATCACTATGAGATTCATTGGATTTCCACTAAAACCTCCATCTCCTATTTTACAGTCATTCAAGTTTTTTCGTGACAAAAGAGAATCCTTTTATACAGGGTGTTAGGTAAACCTAACCTGTAGATAGAACCTATCTCTACGTAACCAACCTCTGTATGTGTATTTTTATCATAAAAAAACGTGCAGATATAGGTGATTGGCGCTGCGCTACGCCGTAGCAAGACTACTTGCTACTATACTTTGCTACGGCGTAGCAACTACGTTACTACGTACCTACTGTAAAAACGAGTGATTTTATTTGTATTTGTGTACCTACTCGTATAGTATTTAGTGTTATTTGTACATAATGAAATTGGATAAACCTTGTTCTTCCTAATATAAATAAGTTCTGTTCCATTTGGATGAAATCTATCTAAATGGCAATTTTGAGTTACCTCAATGACCCCAAGAAAGTTCCATCAGAGTTACTGAGTTCGAAGACATTTTGCCGAGTTACCCGTCTCTAGTCCTAAAAGTTAATTTAAAAGATCGGCACTACGCTGCGCTGAAGCAAAGTAGAAAAAGTAGATTCATATTTATTAGTAAGTATAATATGCAGCTCCATTTTGATGCACAAGTAAATAAATACAAATCTTTGTGTTACACTATAGTACAATTTTGAGTTATACTTGTTGCAATTCACGAAGGCGAGTGAGCTTTACTTATCTACATGTGTGGTGGCTCGCTACTGTTCATTTTCAAAAGTTTTGATAGACATTACACTATTGTTATGTGCATGTACACGTACACACACAAGTAAAGCTCACTCGCCTTCGTGAGTTGCAAGAACTATACCTGAAAGTTCATCAGAGTTACGCAAGAGTTTTTGCCGAGTTACCCGTCTCTAGTCTCTAGAAAAAAGTTGATTTAAAAGATCGCGTTTCTACCGACCCGACATTCAACCACCGAGTTAATCCGATAATCTAACTCGATTTCCAAGTTTAACTTATTCCCCGATAGTAGGTAACCTGTTTTCATTTTGTGTCCACGCAAATTGCGTACTAATCGAGTTTATTTTAACGTCGCGGTGATGAGGGTCTGTTTTTTAGACTTTAACGCGAATTAATATTCCATTTCAAAGATTGAGTTTGGAGCAACTATAATATCTCACTATTTCGATGCCTCTAGCTCTAGGGGATTAAAATTGACCTTTAGATATTTTGATGGCTTATTCCCAAAGGTCCGTCGTTCTTTTCCCACCGAGTCCATGAAATTTTAACATATTATACTAAGTAAATGCGTTCCTCGGATCTCAAGTCGGCCGGTCCGACCCCTTCGCCGTTTGGATATCGTGGCTTCAAAATCGCAATTAAAGTAGCAATTTAACTAAGACGAAACTTCAAAATCACTGCATCGGTTATTTGAAATAAAATAAAATATTTAAAATTCTACTGTTTGACACATTTGCGCTAGCAAGGCTCTATCGAAATCATATTTTACCAATAATTTTGTTACGAAAATTGAGTTGAAGTACGCAACATTCTGCTTCCATTTCCCTCAAAGTTCTTACAACTAAATTTTAACCTAGTACCTAGTCCCTGGTAAAACTACTCATGTTATGAACTATTAACTACATCAAATTCCTCGCCTACCGCAGACAAAACTTCATGCAATCTAACCACTTTGTTCTGCAGCGTTTAACAAAGTGAATAATGAAGCAAAGGCATGCCTGCAAAGTCACTTAAAGTATGGTATTTCAGTGATAAAAAGTAGTAGAAGTGTATATTTTTAGTCCAACTTTGGAAAGTGGGTACCTACTTTTACTATCGCTTGAAATATTATGCAAAGAAGGTACTTATTAAGTTTAAGTACCGTGATACCATTTCTGAGTTTATTATTCAAAATCAGTCTTTTAAAAACCTTAATGTTATTTGTGCTTGATTAGTTATCTTTATTTTCTGTGTGTAACACTATACTATTCCACCTACCTAAAATGACGACATTATTCATACCTCATGCAATAGAATAATCAAAGACATACCCAAACTGGCGTCATACGTGTTCATGTACTCTGACGTCATGAACTGCGACACTAGCGCCGTCTTCCCGACGCCGGCGTCGCCCAACAACACCACTCGGTACTTTGGGATCTGAAACAAGACAATCATTAAAATGTTGTTCATACTGGCCTGGGCAGACGAGGAGCTTTTATCTACAGAAGACACTCTTTGTACCTTTTTTAAGGGGATTTGACTTTTCGTGGACCATCGTCTGCACATGGCTTAGGCACTGGACATTTCTACTCTAAGCGCACCAATTTTCAAACGCACCAAATGTATCGCACCAAATTTTTTGCTTAAAACGCATCATTAGGTTTGTAAAAATATATTAATCCTATTTATTATAATGATAACTAAAAAAGTATACCTACATGTAGAACTCTTTAACATATCATTGATTTACCATAGAAAAAAGGTTGTTCAGTTTCCGGGAAGGTTTCTAGGGAACTTTCCCAATTTTTCTTTTCAACTTTCTTGGAATATTTCAACACAACTTAAAATCTTTTTTCAAATAATAAAAAGAAAGAAGCGGATTGATTCAATTTTGAAATATTTATTTTTTACGACCACAAATAAATATCTGCCAGTTTCACTCTTAAACCAGTCCACAAACTAGCACAATAAATTAGGTACACAACATTAAATACGTTACCTTAGTTCACCATCAATATTGGCCCGAAATTTATTTATTTGTAATTAGGTATAAGTACAAACAAATAGTTGGAAGACTGATGAAAATATACATTTCACGAGATAAATGATTGCATTTTCCAGCTCGCTCTCTAGTTATGTCCCTAATTACGAAACAAATTCCACATACCGCTTCATTTCACTAATTAGATACTAAGTACCTATTTAAAAAATCATTTATTTCACTTTGTAAATCAATCCGCTTCACCGCAAAATCATGAAATGAAATCGTATGAGTCGAAATATACTCGTAGTTTCAGTTAACAACGCTGATATTTATAGAGCTTATTATTTATTTATGAATGCTGCTGACAACGCCACTCTTATAGCGGAGTTTTGGGCAGACACTGTGCAGGTTTGTTGTCGACACGATAAGAAGAAGAAGAATAGAGCGTTTGCTAGTATCTAGTTGTGACTTCATCATCATCATCATCATTTCAGCCATAGGACGTCCACTGCTGAACATAGGCCTCCAAACATAGTTGTGACTTAATAATAGTAAAATAAAAGAGGACCTTAAATGTGATACATAGTATTAATAGGTATTAATACTATGTATATCCATTTTATTGGCATGGAGCACATCTCAGACAAAAGTCCGACAACATTTTCGAAAAATGAGCCCATCAAGTTTCGAAAAGCACTTTCAGTTTTTTAGGCAGTTAGTTCGTTTGAGAGACTCTAGGGAAATGACCTGTTACGCACACGCGGTATGAAAAAAGAGAGCAGAAAGATGGGTATTTGGGTATTTACCTGTAAATACCTTTTACCCGTGGGTGCCGAACTGCGATGTTTGAGCTCCATCGCGAGCAAGTTCGGTGAAAAGTTTTTAATATTCTAAGCTAGGGTTGTCAATAAATAATTATTATTATTTACGGGATTGCTACCTTAATATTGAGTTTCCGATATTTCGGCACTGCATACTGTTGCAAGCGCCATGGTCACGGAGTAATTGAGGATACTTGCGGGTGAGATTTCTTAGTTTAAATTTATTAAAAGCTTTTATTTTTTTATTTCCCTCGGAAACGTTAAAAGAGTTTCATTATTTGATTTTAAGTAAATCTTATAGTTTTGGGACTACCTACTAATTTGAGTTTTACGCTCGTGTGTTAACTTTTAAACAAATATTAATGCAGAAGACTAATAATCCAACTAAGAATCTTTATAAACAACGAAAAATTTTGTCATTTTATTTTACAATGAGTGACTCTAAGAAAAAACATTAATGTAAGTCAAATATAAAGTAATTCCAAATGTGCAAAAAAAGTTGCGGGTAGAAAATACCTAGTTACTCAATAATATTCAAATAAAGACAACTTAGACAACCCTATCCGAACTGTAAGACAAAACTCTTTGTACAACAAACTTTTTAAGTGGAGCGAAGGTATTGAACATCGCTATACGCGTAACGAATATTCGATGTAAACTAACGAATAATATACGTGTATGTACAGTTAATGACACGTCAGTCTATACATTTTTGTTGCATTAGACTTAGGCTGAGTTGCACCAACTTACTTTCACCGTAACTTTAACAATAACCGGAGCTTTTTGTATGGAGTTTGACAGATTTTTGACGTTTGTTAAAGTCAAAGTTCGTTCGTACGTTCGTTTCAGCCGAAAGACAACCACTGCTGGACAAAGGCCTCCCCCAAGGATTTCCACAAACACCGGTCCTGCGCCGCTCGCATACAGGCACCTCCCACAACCTTCACCAGTTCGTCGGTCCACCTAGTGGGAGGCCTGCCCACGCCATGTCTTCCGGTTCGTGGTCGCCAGTTCGCCACTCAAGAAAGTCAAAGTAAGATTTATTTATTTATTTATTTTCCACACTTATAACTATCATTACAGGTTGACGCCTAATGCGATAGTATAACATACTTTGTTAAATAATGCTTAATCTAAACTTATATCTATAACCATATTCTAATAATCTTAACAATAACAAATCACGTATAGAGCAGCTATTGTGAACTCATTTAGAGAGCAAGCAAATAAATCAATTCGATCCGCTAACGTATTAATAAGGCGCATGGCGCGAGTGAGCGGTGCCTCCCGCAGCAGGAGCGTGTGCCTGTACTTGGTTTCGTGTGGTGACCAAACAACCGAGTTACATTCGAGGTGACTTCTAACTAACGCGTTATAAAGTGCGACGATGGCTCCGATGTTCTTAAACCCCTGAGATCTGCGTAGTATAAAGCCTAAATTGCGATAAGCTTTTTTGCAAATTTTGGTGACGTGATCTTTGAATGTCAAACTCGAAGTAAGCTGGACACCCAGAGAAGATGGTGCAACTCAGCCTTAGCCTCTACGACATGTACTTTAGATGCCACGTGTTTGTCCTTACAACCCGATTGAGCTAACTGCGCACCTCGCTGGAATGCGACTCTCCTTGTGTGCGTATTCACCCCGTCCGTACCAGAACGTCGATGTGACGGCACGGCTGCCAGGTGCGCAGTAAACGGACCGGGTTGTGTGCTTTCGTCTGTACATTATGTAGGACTACCATCATCATCATCGTCTCAGCCATAGGACGTCCACTGCTGAACATAGGCCTCCCCCAATGCTTTCGATGTTGCCCGGTTGGTAGCGGCCTGCGTCCAGCGCCTTCGTCGATCCACATAGTATGCAGAACTGACAGCCGATGGGGCAGCGAGGTTCTGGAGTGGAGGCCGCGTACCGGAATACACCCACAAGGTGGACCGACGACAGGTTTACCAGCTAGTTATTAAATTCACATTAACAATTACATAAGCGAGGCGATGCTATCATAATGGTAGTTTAATACTTACTTGGTGAGTGTGTTTAGATTAAGTTTAATTATAACACTGCTCCAGTGTTGTTATAATTAATTTAGTCTAGAAATTAGCACGTCACTACATAACTAATACCTACTCAACCTACTGCCACGCAATCTTTGGATTTGACGTCTAAATTATAATGAGTCTAAACTATAATAAGATCAGTGTGTAATTAATTTAATAAACTTAAACAAGCCTAAAATAAGTGTACAATAATAGCTGAACTATGTAATACCGAATATTCTTGTCAGAAATAATAATAAAGGTTTCTTGTCTTTTCTTATTTAAATATTTTCATAAATTATGACAAATTAAAACATGATCTTCTCTTTTAAAACCGATAGCCCCGTTGGGATTTGAACCAACAACATTTTGGCCGTCAGGTGGTGACACCATAAAAATAATTTGTTTAAGAATTTTATAGTTCTTTTAAGTAGAAGAAAACATTATAGATTCTGGAGGCCACGTAAATGGCAAGCGCAGCGTGGGATATCCACCCACAATGTGGACAGACGATCTAGTAAAGATTAGGTGGAAGGCGTTGGATACAGTACGCTTCCAGCTGGCCTATCTGGAGATGATTGTGGGAGGTCTATCTTTAGCTGTCGACGTCCAATCAAAATCGAATTCAGTACTTAGGCTTAGGTATTTTTCCAGGTCAGTCCCAAATTTAGCTTGCCCTACCACCACTTCGGGACAACATAATAATTATGGACTGGCGCTGAGAAGAAGACGTGTCGGAAGAAACTTTTTTTTTCATGCATCAGTCTAGGATGGTACATAATATCTGCCCTGTAAGTGCCTATTCACTCTCGCCTTGAAAAAGCCCGGATTATAGTGTTCAGGAAAGACAGCTGCAGGCAGCGTCTAGACAGCTTCTTTTTCAATTAATAGAAACAGGAAATACATTAAACAAGATATGACTTAAATGATAATCATGATGATTTGATAGATTACCTGGTCAAGATCGTCTTCGTCCGGCGTGGTGAGGCTCGCGGAGTCCACAGGCCGGTAGCCCGAGCAGCAGGACCCGTCGAAAGGCGACCGGTCCGACGCCCTGTGGAGTACATGTCATCATCAGTCACAGATCACTGAAACTAAAGGCAGCTGTGACAAAGGGGCGGGGCCGGTGTCGCAGCAATATGCCCAAAAACAGAACACATTGCTCGTGAAAGCAATGCAGCGACGTCATAATATAAACAGCTTACATTGCTTGCATAGTACTAAAGATTATTCGAACGTTAATTACTGATACCACAGTGGATAACGAACACATATTTTGATTTCTTTGAGTGTGTGAATTTCTGATACGACACTGACTTTCGAACTCAGCGCATTAGCTGGCATCTCTCTATGTCATCGTTATTTTAGTCTTTACAACAGGAGCTACTCTCTAATTTACCAGAGGCAAATGGAGCATGGGCCTTATTTACTAAGTACCTACGCTTTGCGCATTTGCCCACTTTTTATCCACAATGAGGAAGCTACTGATTTGCATTTTACCTGATGTAAAGTGATGATCAGACAGATGGTGGAAGCGAGCTTCACGCGATATCCTCAACTACAGAGGAACTGGCTATGCTGCTAACATTGATGATGTAGTGACAAATTTAGTTAGGCAAAATGGTGGTAGCTAGCCAGACGGACTTGAATTAGCCTTACTTACCACCGCCCAAACCGAGCAGAAAACTTTGCCCCTACTGAGAATTGAACACAGAACCTCTGGGTCTGAGTCAGGTGGTCTTACCACTAAGCCACAGAGGCGGTTACAGTTTTAGAACTTTTCGTAAAGTAATATCACCTTCACATAATTAGCATCTGCAGCAGTCTTATTTCTTTCAGTCTCTTTATGATCTATAAAAAGTACCAATAAAATTTATGGGCAGATCAATTCCCCATCAAGTCATGTCAAGCCCTCCCAGCGTGTGGCCTGCATGACGCAGACAGTACCCTTTAGTAGGGTTGCCATTCGTACGGGTTTCCCCGGATTTATCCTAGTAGGGCGTCCGGGCGGGGTTTCATTTATAGTCCGGGCTAAAAATTTCATTCTTAAAATAACCTGTTGACGTGTCCGGGGGCTCTAAAACCCCGGAGGTTTTCACGCGTCTTGTGCTTGTTACCAGATTTTAGAGATGGCAACCCTATCTTTATGTCGCGTAAAGTGTGTAATTTATCATTTATAGACGCTAACGTTTTATGCCATTCGGATAACTTGCAATTTCACTTTAAATTGGTTTATTTATGTTGTTTTAGCCGACAGGAAAATGATTTTAGAGACTTCATAAGTCTAATTGAAATGGAAGATTTTTAGTGATTTACCCTGTTTCATTTCGCGCCATTTCTGTCTTAAGAACAGGTTTTTCATAAAAACTCTTGTTTCATTAATTCATTTTAACCACTGGCAGTCAGTACAATACTGGACATTGAAATTACTATCTTCTAAAGGTCGTGGGTCCAAAAGTTGGAAGTTATCCTATAGGTACTACCAGTCCATCAAACTGGGATACGTCCTACGTCTTTTTGAGATAAGAAATAGCTAGGTACAGTGGTCAGAACCTACACTGACCGCCACCGCTCACGCCCGTATTCACAAACATTACTATGAGGTCTCACAGTGCGCGTGGACGTACAGGGTGACACACGAACCAATCACAGAGTTCTATTCAACGCTGTGCGTTCGATTTGCTGCTTCACTTAAGCGAACATGGTTTGTGAATACGGGCGTTACTCATCCTACTTAATATTATAAATGCGAAAGTTTGTGTGGATGTTTGTTGCTCTTTCACGCAAAAACTACTGAACGGATTTTGTTGAAACTTCACAGTATTATTTTTTATAACCCCTATAATTTATGACGATATGTGACAAACTAAATTTCACGCGGGTAAAGCCGCGGGCAAAAGCTAGTATACTATAATAATAATTTAGACAAGGATGTTGCAAGAACTCTATTTAAAATTATTTAAGTACCAAATTTTCCAGCACTTTACCACTGAAGAATCAAACCCAAGACGAGTGACATAATTAATTTATTTGCAGACACAAATATATTTTAGGCACGTCGATTAATCAGCTTCGCCCTAAGGAAGTCAAGGGAGCCAGGGGGATCGATCGGGGGTGAACGACCCGAAATCGCCAAGGTACAAGCCAAGGACTTGGCAAATGGCATATATCAATCTTAATAGCCCGCCAAGTCTGTGCTTCTTTCGCCAAAACTTGAGTTAAGTTAGACAGTCATTTGAAAAGTTGTGTTGTTTTTTGTTTCAGTAAGGCTCGAGAGGTAATTAATAGAGTAGAATAGATATCTTTTGTTTGTTTCTTTTCAACTGACGGCCGATGGGGCAGCAAATTTCTGGAGTGGAGGCCATGAACCGGAAAGCGTAGCGTAGGACGTCCACCCACAAGGTGGACCGACGACCTCATAAAGTTAGCACGAAGGCGCTGGATGCAGGCCGCCACCAACCGGCCATTGTGGAAATCATTGGGGGAGGCCTATGTTCAGCAGTGGACATCCTATCATCCTATGGCTGAAATGATGATAATGATGATTGTTTCGGTCCATGTGATGTGTAAGTATTAAGAGTAATTACGTATTATGCTCTTATAAACTGTCAAATTCATGATATATCAAACATTTTACATTATCGCAAGCAAATCTATTTACTTGTCAATCATGTTAGTTAGGTATACCTAACTGTTTCTGTTGTTAGTTTCAAGAAAACCTTTGTTAGTATGGTCTATTGTTTTCATATAGGTAAGCAAGTAATATCGGTTTTCAAGCTACGGCCTTCTCTATGATGAGACACTGAATATCTTAATAACATAGAATAATAATTAGTGTATTATCATATCAATTCTTGCATAGTAGGTACTACTTATTACACAATTTCTTTATGAACACAATTACGCCTGAATTTACAGATTTACGAAATGACAACTGATTAGATTTTCCACATAGTATACAGGGTGTGAGGTAAATGGGTTTTCATTAGTGATGGGCCGACTATGGTCTTTGCCGACTAACCGACTAGCCGACTAATCGGTTTTCAAATTGCCGATTAGTCGGCCGACTAATCGGCAATGCCGATCATTCTAATAACTACTTGTCCGAAGAATAATATCTAGATTTCTCAAAGGAATAAGAATATCTAGATTTCTTAAGAGATATACATATAACTTCTTAAGAAATAAGATTTCTTTAATATGAGAAAAAATGAAAAGCAACATTACAATCACCTAACAGTATCTAAGGTAGATGTCATAATTTTCGACGGCGGAGGGGTCAGGGGAGGTGACAATATGATCGCCCCCTGCTGGGCTAGGATGCGCGCGGTGATATTCTTATCGACGTCAAAATGTATGGAAAAAATTGATAAAATGGCGTGATAACCGCTTATTGCGGCGCGCATCCTAGGCCCACTGATTCCTCTCCACCCTCCACGGTGATGGTAGCGAGCTGAGGGCGTAGGGGTTCACCCACCTGCATTGCACGGACTACCACCACCGTCGGATAGGCAGGGCCCGCCATACAGGTGGGCAATTGCCGGGACGGACTGCGATAGTTGATGGCCTTGTCCGGATTCCCATAGTTCTTTACACTAAGGCGATCGACGGAGCTCAGGGGTTATTTATGTGGGTATTCCTCATCCTTCCGATGAGAATGAGAGGAGCCCCACATAATCTACCACTTCCCCGCAGGGTAGGTATGCCATTCCATGCATTTTTTTCCCCGAAAGAAAGTGTCATAATTTTTATTACACATTTGTGATGATTTCCTGGTATTTTAACTAATCTTAACTAGGTTTTGTATGAATTTAGACTGACTGTCAAAATTTTGAATCAGGTGAAACCACTTTTGACTGATTTTTGCAGTCAAACGTGGATTAGATAAACGCCCTTGGTCTACCTCATAATCATCTTGGTGATTGAGTTTTATTTCATTCACACATTTAATTTTGTAATGCGCCGATTATAATCGGCATATTTTGCCGAATAGTCGTCACTAGTCGGCCGACTACAAATGATGCCGAATAGTCGGCTTTCCCGACTAGTCGGCGACTAGTCGGCCCATCTCTAGTTTTCATACAAAATAAAATTTATGAAATCAGATTTGTATGAAAATTTAAATAATTAAAATGATGATATCAATTTTTTGACTTCACCATACCATTTATATGCATATTTTATGTTAACATGGGCTAGTGTCGGCTTATAAATACATTTACCTAACACCCTGTATATAAGTTAATATCATATCAACTTCGAAAAAAACAATCGTTTGAATAATCAGATTCCTGAAATTAGAACTGATTAAATGATTTTTTAGACTTGAACCCCTAGGGGTAGGGAATGTACGGAACCCCTTGTCCAAATCAGCCAAAAATCGTAGGATTTTATTCCGCACTCACGCAAGCGCGTCACGCAACGCGGCGATCACTCACAAATCTGCTAATCTGATACGAGTACAACACCAGCCATTTTGGATTTGTTACACTCCGAATTACGAAACGACGCTGAAATGTCGACTTAGATTGATGCTTTTGATTGGTTTATTTTCAATAGTTATACCAATAATAATGCATGATCAGAAACATACAAACAGCAACTTTTTGTATAAAAATAACTTGAAAAACTAAAAAAATCCACTGCTTTATTTATTTTTCGGTTAGTTGATACAATTTGGTCGATTCTAGGGGTAGTATTGTTTTTGATGTTGATGCAAAAAAACGAGCACCATAATCACTTTCTTTTCGAGATCGAATCAGAAATGAGGAGATCCGTAAACGAACCAAAGTCGCTGACATAGCCCGACGTATTAGCAAGCTGAAGTGGCAATGGGCAGGGCACATAGTACGCAGAACTGACGGCCGATGGGGCAGAAAGGTTCTGGAATGGAGGCCGCGTACCGGAAAACGCAGCGTGGGACGTCCACCTACAAGGTGGACCGACGACATCGTAAAGGTAGCAGGGAAGCGCTGGACGCAGGCCGCTACCAATCGATCAACATGGAAAGCATTGGGGGAGGCCTATGTTCAGCAGTGGACGTCCTGTGGCTGAAATGATGATGATGATGATGATAATCACTTTTAGAATCGGACAGGTATACTTATTTAAATGCTGTATTTATCATTTCCCTACAGATGAGACAGTTAATTTGAATTTTAAAAAATCCATTAGAATTTCAATATTTCTGTCGAATAAAACGAAGCTTACGACTTGATTCAAACTTCAAACTTAATCATTCAAGCATTATTGGTTGAATTTCAATATTAAGACAATTCAAAGATTAGAATCCACTATTGAATTTACATTCATACGTGAGTGTATTTCAGAGTAGGGACAGACAATCGCTCGTATGAATATTGTAACGCTTTGAGCCACATCACTCAAACTTAGAGTCTAAGACAAACTAACTATTAACAATTGGTCCCGAAGGTCTAATTGGCTTAATGATTCTGCAGGGGAGTAAGAAATAACTGAGATAGGTGCAGTAAGATCAGTATTGTTTAGTGTGCAGTAGTTGTTGCAGGAAGTTAGGCCAAATGGTGAAAAATTACTGTCCATTTCATATAAATAGTTACGTAACAAATAGGGTCATGTCGCCTATTTTTGTCCAAACGACGGATCACTCTTAAAAGAGGACAATAAGTAAACTATTGACAATATCTTGCTGAAACTTAACTACTTGTGAGCAAGCGAAATCGATTCGGTAATTTTCTTGACAACTTGGTAGAGTTCGCAAATTAGCTCTAATTAATACAATCATACCTACTTTTACCTATGTATCAAACTACAATAAATTTTCACATTTTTCAAAGTGATAACAAAATAGTCAGCTTGTTTAATAAATTGAAATTGATTGACATCTTAAAATTCAATCTAACTAAAGAGCCAACTGGACAAGTTGAGGCATCGTGCGCCCCGCGAATGGCACGCATTAACGTGAGTGTACCTTTATAATTTTCATTATTAGATTAGTATACATGGCAGAAGCAAATGAATGAAGCTCGTATTCGTCTAACCAAATTAGTCGCCAACGTACTCCTGGATGATACAACCCAAACATGTCAGGAGACGTATTCTGGAAACATTCAAGTTCATACTCGCATACGAATTTGCTCCAATTGCGTTATCGGTATTTTATTTATGAATAATTTTATCTGTAAGACTAAATGGAAGTAATTTGAATTATGACATAAATACTAAATTACTTTTTGCCTTTAGTTTACCTTTAAGATAGACACAAAAAGAAATAAAGTCTATCAAATCAATTGCGTAGGTACTCGTATGTTTAGGTAGAGGTCAAATAACATTTAGATTTTTAAAAATTAGTGCTTACCTACCCATTGAATTTAGGTACTTCCTAATCAAAAAGGTAACTAGAATTGTTCCATTTCGTATACGATTCAGAAGTCGAATGCTTCCAAAATAAGTCCTTTGTACTTTCGTCTCCATCCAAACAAATCGCAGGCGACTCTAATCAGCTAAGGCAAGATTGGAGTGAATTCCTTTCGACAGAAATCTAATTTGGTTTTTTCATTACTCCTCTAACGTAATGTAACTTGCGTAAAAGGAGTTAATGTTATTTATTTTTATTTTATTTATTAGGACAACCAACAAGACAAACACGCATACATGGAATTACTATACCTAACTAATAGTGCTTAGAACTAAGTGTTGTCTTAATTAAAAAAATAGTAGGTAGGTAGGTAGTTATATGTTTCTAATTAGGATTTCTAATCGTCAATTATCTTAGCAAGTTAAAGTCAAAATAAAGCTGCTTGCAGAACAAATTAATTTCAGTACGATAAATTAAAGTTAGATACTTTTTAAAATTCGTAGATATATTTTAAAATTTCCTACATTATTCACACACTTTAGCCACATCTTATTACAACTTAATGTCATAGTTTCTTGGCATAAGCTTATAAATTAAAGCTCAATAAAAATGAGCAAATCTATCTTTCTACAGCGCTCTTCCTATACAAGGTGCCCTGTGACGCTCTACCTTTGGGCTTCAGCTTGACACATTTTTTGGGACACCCTGTATAACTCGCCACTAGCCGCCCCTACGTTATTATAATTGTATTAGTATGACGAAGATAAAGACCAGCAAATGTCCTATTTTTCCAACACGTTTCGCGTCACCCCAGACAAAACACAAATGACTCGGCGCCTTACAAGGCTCATTAAGAACGCTTCATACTAAATAATAATAATACATTTTACATGCTTTCAACAAATTAATGCGATACCCAAAATGTGTTTAAACCTGTTATTATCCCCATAATGTACTGTGCCTTAAATAAATTAATAATGTATTCAAATTATCTTAGTAAGCATTTTCCTGTTCAGTCACATAAACAGATCACATGTCCCAAATTTAGGCTTCCTTACCTCACTCGGGAGAAGACGAGGCTGATGCTGCTTAATTTATTATCTTTCAGGAAGGCACTTTCTTTCTTTATATTGAGTGTAATTTATTAAACTTGAAGTCAGAGGTGACTTTAATCCGGTGACTGAGTTTATTGCGGCGCTTCTTCTCGGCAGTTGCCACAACACAACTATATCTGTCTCAAAATACTGGTAAGACTTAAAAATATTACGTGAAAGACAAAAGCAACGCTGAAACTTTTTCCAACACTGAAACTCGGCTTGGGGAACACTGAAAAACTAGCGTATTGGTGGTCTTTGTCACCGTAGGCTACGGCATTTGCCGAGTCAGGTCCCATTGCAATGGGCATCGAATCAACTTAGGCATTGCTTCATTTCCTCTTCCTTATGTTTTAATATGCTACTTTTGCCTTTTTATGTACCTTATTGGCTTTGTGTGATGTTCGTTGCAATTAATGTTTTTCCTTTTAATTTTTGTATTGATACCGGTAAAATTATGTTTTTTATGTTTAAGTAACCGAATACAGACAAAATGCGGTACCTGTATTATTTTTAAGAAATGGCATATTATGTACGCTCAGTATGAATCGTTCCTAAATACGACCCCAAGTTTGGTGAATGATGACCCGCTCGCGTGTGCGACACGAGGATACAACTTCTTTTGTTTACTATACCAAGGAATGTGGCTACGCCCTGTGATAGGAAAACGAAACACCTGGAGGTTTTCATGCCAATATGCTTTCATCACAGACTCCGAACAAAGCTTGTGAAGTTATGATATCATTGCATGCTAGGCATATATTTTATTTAAGTAGAGAAATATTTAGATGCATTTTGTAGGCTGGTTTTAGTGTCACGCGGACTGTCAGTACGGATCGCTCCGCACAGCCAATTTGTATGAACTGCTAGGGAGTGTAGCGGTTCCTCCGGACCGCAATACTCTAAAACGCTCCCTAGAAGTTCATACAGATTGGCCGTGCGGAGCGGGTCCGCACCGGACGGTCCGCGTGACACTAAAACCAGCCGTAGTAGTACTACTAGTAAGTATCTTGTCGCCAGTCTGGTATCAAATATTTCTTCTTTTCTCTTTCTTAAGAAAGGGGAATAAATATTCTGTACATTTAAAACTAGAATATTGCTGTGTGTGACAGGAGATCGCGCCCGTTATTCGACTTTCGTATTTATCTCCTGTCTCAGCCAGGCTCGCAAACAAAAGCTTATATGCCTAAAGTAGCGTTAAACTGTCCGAAGATATTATTAACATCAGTGTGCTTTTGGTAGAGTTGACAGAGGTGTAAGCCTAACATCGAGCTATAGCGCCGAATGGTATTGGTAGAATGTAGAACCCGGCGTCAAAGCGTCCTAACGCCACGTCAGAGCGATACGTTTTACTAGCATTGGCGCCTGTGTTTGATATGAAACTATCCACATTCTACCAACCAACACAATACGGCGCTATAGCGCGTCATGCTAGCGCTCTTGAGCGCGCTAGTACGCGTTCTATTTAGCTATCTTTGTAGGTTTACTATATCTTACCTGCTATTGGTGGAGTTGACGGAGGTGTTGGACCGGCTGCGGCGGTTGCAGATGGAGTCGCCGCAGTTGACGACACCGCCCTTGGTCGTGATGCTGAAGGTGCGCAGCCGGTACAGGTCGTCGGAGATGCGAGGATTGTACGGCTTCTCGGGTAGAGAGCAGACGCGAGGGCGCGAGTGCTCGACCACTGCGGAATAAGGTTGGTATTAGATTTGTATTGTGTGGACCGACGACCTCATAAAGGTACGGGACTATTCCTACCTCTCGTTCCCCAGGTTCTAGAGCTTGACGGCTAATAAAAACCCAACCAATGAAGGTCAAGTTTGTCCCGGGGGAAAGTTAAACTGTCATTGGACCCACAACGATATTAATCAGAAGAACATAGGAGTTCGAAGTTAAGGTTCGACTTTTTCTACTCATAAAGGTAGCAGGAAGGCACCCGCCTCTACAACCGATGCGAACCATAACGTGACCACGACCGCTCTGCCAAGAGCGTAACGAATAAGAATTAGAGAATCAAACCCAGGACATCCGGGTTGAACGAAGCCAACCTACCTTTAGTAACCCAAGACTCGTACAATATTATTTTATTTAACCAGGTGCTCACCTAGCCTAGTAACTGTTACTAACTACGATATTAAAACAAAATAGTACTATTATCCATTTTCAGGTATAAGTCAATTTACTTTTCTAATTACTACCACTTAAGTAACATCAAATTAAACGTTAATTTCAACTATAGCTGATGCTATCAAAACATTCGATTAATTTATTAAAGGAATGTCGTATCAAGATATCGTCGTAGACAGACTTATCTAGTTACCAAGTCTGTCTGTAGTTAATTAAATAGAAGCCTAAGGCTGGGTTGCACCATCTTACTTTAACTTTGACAAACGTCAAAAATCTGTCAAACTCCATACAAAAAGCACCGGTTATTGTCATAGTTACCGTCAAAGTTAGGTGGTGCAACTCAGCCTAATTGTGTAACTGAATATCTATAGCAATTGATTTTATTTAGTCCATCTTACTTTAACTTTGACAAAAGTCAAAAATCTCTCAAACTCCATACAAAAAGCACCGGTTATTGTTATTGTTAGGGTTAAAATAAGGTGGTGCAACTCAGCCTTAATGTTTAAATTAATAAACAGTAAAAATAAGAAAATTAAACCAAATAACGCACCTAGCCTGTCACTGAGCCTAACTTAACTTACGAGTACTTACGATCATAATATAATTTATTAAGAAAACTTCCATAAAATACCTACGAAGTTTTCCCATCCAAAAGTTCGCCAAATGGTTTTAGTCAGAGCTTAAAGTTAGAAATATCGTCTAATGCCCCACCTGTACCTACGAGTAGGTACATGGAAATGCCATTTAATAAATTAACCTACTAAATACATAAATTTTATTAACCTTAAATATATTCCCAGCCTGTCAAATACAGTCTATCAAAAAGGTATCCTTCGTAAAAGGTCGGCATAATTTATAATTTTAGGGACATCCATCAAAGGGCCAAAATTCGTGACATACCTACCTAGAAGAGCTTCCAAAATTCTTGGAAGTAGAATCAAATGGCGAATCAGTATTAATCCATGAAACGAAAACGTTGCTTGAAAGATTCCTGAAATAAATAACTTTACATCGACTGTCTTAGGCATATATTCAGACTAGCGGCCGCCCGCGACTTCGTACGCGTGGATCCCGTTGTACCTCCATAGGGGTTGAATTTTGCAAAATCCCGTCTTAGTGAGCACCTACTTTCTGGACTCCTAGCACTTGTAGTTTCTGAGATTTCGTGATGAGTGAGTCAGTCAATCTGAAATTTTTCCAAAATGGAATTGTTTGTTGCAAAATCTTTCTGTATAAGACGCCAGTTTAGCTTAATGTGCTGTCGTCTGTATCTTGTTTATTGGAGCGTAAATTTGAGGGTGAGAGTGACGCTCAACAGGTAGGTATCGCTATAGGCACAGTCGGATACGCAAGATGAAACGTCTGCGACAAGACTGGCCCAATAGATATAATCCAGATGAGAAAAATTTCTTACACTGTGGCGACGCTGGGCCACAGCTTTTTGAAAATCAAAGCAAAACTATACTAAATTCATAAGGTCATTTATACCACCGCGCGTCGGCTAACTCGCTGGCGAGCAAATTCAAAGACCTTGGCGGGTCAGGTGGGTTTGGCCTGCCATTCTACGGTGTACGCCAGTAGAAACTGGAAATTTTTGTAAGAAATAAAGCGAAAAACGTTTACTTAGCTCTATCCATTATTAACCCATCTTTGATTGCAAAATGAAGGAAGTTGACCGTTGTTTAGTAATACGGAACTTACTGTTATGAAACGTATAGCATGCTATTATTATGTATTTATCCATAATTTATTTATTTATTCATGAATTGAACGGTAGTACCAATTACACTATTCAAACAAGACAGACAGACAGCAGTCTGCTATCTGCCATCATATCTTGTGGGAGTGTGATATTTGGAAACATGAACGTGATATAATGCTTAACACAATACAACATACATCTGTTTCCGCAATTTATTACACCGATCTTGTCGCGACAAGAAAAAAATTCCGTGCTTTTAAGCGATTTTGTGAAAAATATTATTGGCAGGTAGTTGCTAATTGCTCATAAGATAGGCCCCCTTAATTTAATTTATTGTCCGTGGTGCATAATCTTTTCTTAAAGGTTTTAAACTTTTGTTTGTCACCTGTCATCCGCTTTGCAATGGAGGGAAGTCGAACCTTAATTTCGAACTCCTCCTATGTTCTTCTGATTAATTTCGTTGCGGGTCCAATGACAGTTTAACTTTCCCCCGGGACAAACTTGACCTTCATTGGTTGGGTTTTTGTGGCGGTCAACCTGTAGATCCTGGCTATACAGGAGTTGCAGTGGTGGGAACGAGAGGTGGGAATAGTCCCGTTTTTATTCAAAAAAGACGTAACAAAGTTCAGAATGACATTTAAGTACTTATAAACAATTTAACTTAACTTAATTTAGGAAAAGTACATAAATCAGATGCGATTATTTTGTAACAGTACCTATACTACTTCAGACCGTACATTTCGGTTTTAATAAAAATCTTCAGATTCGTCTACACTCGCGAGCTCAAGTATGGAATCACCCAATTTGTTCCGAGCGATCGTAAGAACAAAATGACTGATAGAAGATAAATAAAATTTAAGTGGTACTATTTTAAATGTAATATTATGTACTTATATTGATACCAAGATATACAAATAGCTAGTCATTCAGTTCTTTTGATCGCTCGGATTCCATACTTTTGCTATTTAGTACAATAGTTTTCGACTTAGTCAGAAGCTCCATTAAATACCTAAATGTAGGTACTATTGACTATTTATTAAGGTAAACAAAATTAATGAACATCAAATTTCCAATAGGTAAAGTAATTTATGTAAATTACTTTTAGCGAGAATTTCTGAAGTTTCACAGCATTTTCCAATAAAGACTTTCATTCAACTTTAAATTTAAAACCATAGTTATTAATGAAACTTCTTTCATACTTCGTGATTGTAATTTCAAATTGCGTCGCTACAAACTTTCTTGGGGTAATATTTTTGAAGCGTTCGACTCAAAAGTTTAATTCGTGCACGACAACTAATGATTTCTTCACGAATAATTAAGGCCTTTATAAATACACAAACCAGTCTCGTTATGAAAATGAAATTTTGGACTAAAGTTAGTTTGGAATAAAGAAATTGAAATAAAAACTGAAGACTTATCATAAAGTATTTTCAGAAAATTTGTATTGGTGATGCAAAATCCAAAAAACTGCACGCAGGAAGATTTAATTAATGCTACTGACAACGCACTCTTGTAGAAGAGTTTTGGGCTGATACTGTGTAGGTTTGTTGTCGACAGGACAAGAAGAAGAAAGTCAATTGCTCACTGACTTCTATTGGTAGAATTCAAAATACGATTTTGTTCGAAAAGTCGTTAAAGGATCTACAAGTATGCTGTCATGCATAAAGTCTCTAGGGATTCGCATGCGATTTTGAGTCGAGTGCTTCAAAAATACGTCCCCAACTTTAAAAAAATATGAAAGCATGTTCAGCTATTGATTCTTGGGACAAAGTGTTTACAACTTCCTAAGCGATCAAGTTTTTTAACCTCTTAGCGCCTGTTGCTCGAAAAGAACGATAAAAGAATTCAGAAGAATCGACGACAATGAAAACAAACACGTTATTGTTAAAAACCTATCAAACATTTTGAATAATGATGCTATTCAGTTAAAGAATGTTCGATCGCTTTGAAAAATGGAGGAAATAATAAAAGTCAGAACGTAAACGCCAAATAGAAAAGGCTATCTTATATTTATAAGCCAAAATTGCCAGCTTTCATGTTAACATACAACAAATTTCTGGGCTAGCTCGCTCTACTATACATCGCATCTGCATTACTTGATAGAGATTAATAATCAAGATTACATTTTTAAAAGTTGCTACCATTTTGCTTCGAAATTGAAATACGAGTCAAATAATAATTCAGTTGGATCTAGCCACTACAAACTGACCGAAAAGATTTAAATACTTTCTCGGTCTTTAGTCTTACAAAATTAACTGACATTTCTTCCGCAATCAGCCCTTTTTTTCCGCGTGACAACATAATTTCCAAATTTCCTAAGGTTCCAAAGGGTTAATACTTTGAAATTGGATACTTCTTCATTATGCTGCCCGTCGATCGTCTGTTTGCTCACATCCCGGCGCCGTAGGAACAAAGTCTTAATTATTTAAGACTAGCGACCCGCCCCGGTTTCGCACTGGTACTAAGTACAGTCACGGAATGAAAAGGTTCGTCAGTTTTCAAATTGATTCCTTCAACGAATCGCGAGCACATATTACCTTTTGAAACTATGTTACAGAATAATCTCGAGTTAGAGAAAATAATCTTTAAGTTGTTTGACGATTTATCTTGTCAAGAGATTATTGTGATTGATAAACTAAAACCTTCTTGTTGGTTCATCCTGCCATTATTATTTCTATTAAATAAAAAAAAACTATTGTCAATTGGTCAATGTCATCATTGCATTGCACTGATGGGATAGAAAAATAAACAAGCAAAACCTTATTCGTTAGGAAACGTCATATTTATTTAAATGTTAGCAGCACTGTTTCGTGCACTGTTATGTTGGCAGGTTTGACTCTTACAGTACCTAGCGCAAGCGAAAACCGACACTAAGGTGACGAACCTTTTCATTCCGCGACTGTACATAATAAACCTTCCTTTTGAATCACTCTATCTATTTAAAAAAACGCATCAAAATTCGTTGCGTATTTTTAAAGATCTAAGCATACATAGGGACAGACAGCGGAAAGTGACTTTGTTATTAGCTATGTAGTGACTAGCTGCCCGCCCCGGCTTCGCACGAGTATTAGGTAATTAACATAATAAGCCTATGTTAATCAAAGAATTTGGATTCTAATGGTGAAGGAATTTTCGAAATCGGTTCAGGTGTTTCGGAGCCTATTCAATACAAACACACAAATATAAAAATAAAAATATTTCCTCTATAAAATATTAGTAGTAAGTACAGCTGTGACTTCGACTTCATACGCGTGAAAATCGTTTAAATAATGTTTCCTGTTTTCCCCAACATTTTTCATTGGTGCTCGTAGTGTGTGTGATGGTATACCGCCTATAGTCTTCCCTAATAAATGGGCTATCCAACACAAAAAGAGTTTTTTCAAATTGGACCAGTATTTCCAGTGATTAGCACATTTAACCAAACACACAAACAAATTCTTCAGCCGTTTAATATTAGTAAGTATAGAACGAGTAAACTCCAAAATTCAAGCTTAAATTCACTAGAATTTAGGCGTAATACTTAGGTACTAATGTTATACAGGCAACATTTTACACTCGAAAATAATAAGGATTGACAGTTTTGTAAGTTCGCCAAGTTATTCTTAGGCTAGACGTGATTTTCTGACAGATTCTCTGAAGATTTCCCGTAAAGCAATATCTACCTATACTTATAATAAATCTGTAGAAAGGTCAATTCTGTACATGAAATATATTTTCAAAATAACTATCAGGGGCTGATAAGTGATCGATACTGATGCCAAAAATGCAATCAGTAAAATTTTTGTCTGTCTGTCTGTCTGTCTGTCTGTCTGTCTGTCTGTCTGTCTGTCTGTCTGTATGTTCCTTATAGAAACAATAACTACTCGACGGATTTTAACGAAACTTGGTACAATTATTCTTCATACTCCTGGGCAGGTTATAGTATACTTAGGAATTCCCACAGGAACAGCAATTAGCGGGAAAATCCTTTTGTATGAAAAATCTAAACCGCTTAAGTTAGACGCTTGAAATTTGGCATGCAGGTACCTTAGTAAACTTAAAGCTTAGTTACAACAGGATATTGCATAATTCCCACGGGAACAGGAGTTAGCGGGAAAAAACATTTGTATGAAAAAATCTAAACCGCGTAAGATAGATGAAGGGGGTAAAACGGGATCCACGCATACGAAGTCGCGGGCGGCCGCTAGTAAATAATATAATAGATAATATTGTTCATGAAGGAGTAATGTTTGAGTATTTCAGTTTTAATAATTGGTACTATTAAAATGTTGTAATATAGGTGCTAAAATATTTGAAATACCTCTAAAATTCTATCTGTGTGCTTGTTCATTTCAAGGCTAAATCTCTAATTAAATCTAATTTTGAAGAATTTTGGTACAGACATAGACTAGGCATTTTATTACAAAAACTAGAAAAAAATATTGAAGGTGAAAAGATTACAAAGGGAAAAACCATAATTAGGTACTGAAGTTAGGTACACATGAAAATTAACGCAGTTAAAAAAAATCTGAAAAAAGATAGATGTGAAACAGCAAACGGGACTATTCCCACCTCTCGTTCCCACCACTGCAACTCCTGTGTAGCCAGGATCTACAGCTTGACCGCCACAAAAACCCAACCAATGAAGGTCAAGTTTGTCCCGGGGGAAAGTTAAACTGTCATTGGACCCGCAACGAAATTAATCAGAAGAACATAGGAGGAGTTCGAAATTAAGGTTCGACTTCCCTCCATTGCAAAGCGGATGACAGGTGACAAACAAAGGTTTAAAACCTTTAAGAAAAGATTATGCACCACGGACAATAAATTAAATTAAGGGGGCCTATCTTATGAGCAATTAGCAACTACCTGCCAATAATATTTTTCACAAAATCGCTTAAAAGCACGGAAATTTTTCCTTGTCGCGACAAGATCGGTGTAATAAATTGCGGAAACAGATGTATGTTGTATTGAATTAAGCATTATATCACGTTCATGTTTCCAAAGATCACACTCCCACAAGATATGATGGGCAGACTGCTCATGACTGACATCATCAGTGGAACACTCGCAAAAAGGAGACGGAACTAGTTTGAATTCGTGAAGTTTATGTTTAAAGTTGCCATGTCCCGTGAGGAACTGCGACGAGCAATGGTCGATTTCTAACCATCGCCTAGTTAGACGTTCGCGTACATTCGGGAAGAATTTATATAAGTGACGTCCTTTGACTGACGTATCCCATCTTTTTTGCCATTCATTAAGTAAATCTTCTTCAACGACTTCTCGGGAATCAAATAATCGACTTATTTTAGAACGATCGCGGCTATTTAAGAAATCGGAGGTTATATTTTCCCTTGATGCGAAGTACATAGCCGCACGCTTTTGTACCTCTAAGTCGACCGGCAGTACACCAGCCAGGACTGGCAGAGCCTCCGTGCTCACAGTTCTGTAAGCTTTGCAAAGAAAAATCAATGCAAGGCGTTGACTTTGGAGTAGTTTCCGTCGAGCGGCTCCTATAGTAGCTCTGTCAGCCCAAACTGGTGAACCATAGCAAATGGAGCTTAAATAAGTGGCCGAATATATTACTCGGAGGATTTTAAACGTTAGACCCCACGTCGAGGTTGAAATGTGACTTAAGGCATAAAAGTTCTTTTTAGCTTTTTCACCGATCTGTTTAATGTGATCGACAAAACTAAAGTTTTTCTCTAAAATTAGTCCGAGATAGCAAACAGATTCCCGTTTTTTAACAGTTATTTCATTGAATTTAATGCGAGGCAAAACTTTAAGATTACCTTTTAATAGAAGCTGATAAGTTTTGTGAGGGGCAAACTGCAAACGATTTCTGTCTCCCCATTGAGATATTAAATTCAAGCATGTATCCGCTAGATTTTCAAGCTTTGATCTAGTGTCAGCCTCTATTAAAAGGAGACCGTCATCAGCGTACCCGGTTAACGAACAGCCTTCGGGTAATGGTAATGCTAGAAAATCATCGAAACCCAAATTCCAAAGGTAGGGCCCTAGGACCGATCCTTGGGGACAGCCGCGCGTGAGCACCTTTGATTCAGCATGATGGCCGAGTTTTAATTTAGTTGTACCGTTACAAAAGTATGAGTGCAGTAGTGAATATATATTACTATAGCATCCACGAACTTTCAGTTTTAAGAGCAGGATCGGCCACCAAGCATTGTCGAAGGCACCTGAAATATCGAGGAATATTCCTACAACGTACTTTGCCACCGAGGACGTCACTTTTGATGTGAAACAGCAGTAAAAAGTAAGTGTTAAGTACTTTTATCTCTTTAATTCTAATAAAAATAATATTTACTTTTATTTGATTTTGAGCTGCGGGAATTCTCTAAAAGTTAAATTGCGTTGTTACTTACAACCTTTCCATTAATTAATGTCACTTAAAACACGTTTTGATCTGAAGTTCCTATCACTGGAAACTTTTGGGGCACTCTCCTTGTAATCGCTATTCAATTTCCATTAAACGACGTCAGTAATTTCATCAGTTAATTGAGTTCAAGTGCCTATTGATTTTAACACACAATATCGAGGGGCAGAGAACTTTGTCGTGTATGAAATACTAGATTTATCCTGCGACTTTGTGCGCCTTGCTTTTGATAAATAGAGTAGAGTCTTAAAGAGCTTTTAATTTGTTGAATTGCAATAAGTAGTTAAATCAATTAACAGGACAGAATCTATCAGGTTGTTATTACTAAGGGCTGATTTTTCAATCGACGGATAACTTTTAAATGAAGAGTAAAATTGTCATTTTGTCATTTTTTCTATACTGAAATTGTCAAGTTGCCAAACTTATTCTTCAGTAAAATGATAACCAGTGATTGAAAAATCAGCAAATACAAAACATTTCAGCAAAAGCACGTATTTTAGGAACACTCATGTAGGTCCTGAAATACTTGTTTTTGCTTGCGGTTTGGTCCGTCTGTGAAGATTTCTATAAAGACAAATTGTTATTTTTTTAACGATTCATTAATATTTATTTTTGATATGCAACAGCACATCAAGGTAAACCCTGGGATACCTTATGTAATAGAATGCTATTTTGCTACAAAAATGGATTGACATGTACTCAGGACTATTCTCACCTCTCTTTACCACCGCTGCAAGCCTCCTCCTGTGAAGCCAAGATCTACTTGACCGTCAATAAAAACCCAACCAGTGAAGGTCAAGTTTGTCCCGAGGGAAAGTTAAACTGTCATTGGACCCGCAACGAAATTAATCAGAAGAACATAGGAGGCGTTCGAAGTTAAGGTTCGACTTCCCTCCATTGCAAAGCGGGTGACAGGATTGACATGTACTACCTACTGTCGGGGTACAAGCTGTAACTTGTAAAGTTTCAAAGTCAGTTATTGCGTGAAGTATTCGTGAACAAATACCCCATCTATCCACAAACTTTCTAGTTTATATTAGTAGATGACTAAAGTTCAGAACTTCGAACTCGACGTAACCAAGACCTCGTCAACATTGTTTACCGCAAATAACAGAGATTGAAATTTTCTGTGTCCATGTTAATTTCAATGCTAAGGGTCAGTTTTATTAGTTCCAGATAGATTTCTAACAAATAAAGTTGAGTTTAGTGACTGTTTTCAGATATCTCTATCCGGGACTAGTGACACTAAAACTGTAGTTTATCTGACAGATAAGTTATTTAACCTTTATCAGTGAGTTGTAAATTGGCCCTTAATTTTTTAACGGTTTAAAATTTAGTGACACTAAATTTTTACTTGATGTGAATTTGACTGATTGATCTAATTCTTCACTGCATAATAATATCCAAATTTTGCATTCATTGTGATTTTGAATTTATTTCCATAAGCATTTTAAGGGTTACTTATGTGTCACGGTCATAAAGACCGTTTTCATCATCAATCCCTAATTTTTAAGTTATCCCAAATAAAAAATAATGAAAATATGAAAACAAAATTCCTGTTATGTCTTACCATCGAGGTCATTTATAAAATAGGGATTGATGGTGAAAACGGGCATTAATTTCATACCATAATCAAGTTACTAAAGACTGAAAAGATGTCCCCTGTGGAATTTGAACTTAATGCCTTTAGTATAAGCTACCAAATTGAGAAAGTACATTTTGTATACAACGCTGACCTACTGCTCTCACCTATACTATGGTACAGTACTTTCACGCGTAACCTAGTTACCGAGCGAACACTTAATTACTGTGTTGCCAGCTAGCAAAATGAGTATCAACGCTGGTAATGTCATCACTGAGCGTCGAGGTATGATGTAAGATTTTATAGAAAAAAAAAAGAATTTCATTTTTCAAAAATATTGGCATTGATAGGTACTGCGCACTAAACTGTGAATATATTAAGTACTTCACGATGTACGGACGACAGCACATCAACCTAAACACAGTGGCGTCTTATCTCGTTGTAATACAGGCTATTTTGCAAAAAAATGTATAGGTTTATGTGCTGTAAACTGTAGACAGAATAAAACTGTAACTTTTTAAGAAAAGTGCGTAGCAGTAAACACATCGCAAAGTTAAAAAATAAATGAAACTAACATAAACTCACCTGGTAATTCCAAAAAGTTGGACGTCCGCCTCTGCCGTCCACGCATCGTATTTTGAAAGTTCAACGGCCCGATATCCTCTACGGAGTCACAATTCGACATCGTAGACTCCCTCGACCCTCTCCTACTGGCCAGATAAGCCAGTCCACCCTTCATGGACCCTCGCCTCATAGGAGAGCACGGCCTGCTCACGCTCGTCGACCTAGTCTGTGGCGTGTCATCTGTCATATCTGTCAAATCTGACGTCGACTTCCGGCAGATGCGTGATGACGTCGTCGTGGCCTCGTCATCCGCATCATGCACCACCGCAGACGGCGTCCCCGGCATGGCATCCATCGAGTCGTCAGTATGACTTGACACTATACTCGGTGACGTCACTAGCCGCGGAGAGCTCACTGTGGAAGTAGAACCGTATATTTTCCGCGTGCGGTTCGGGGACACATATCCTGGGTTGGTGTGGATGTGCACGGGAGGCGGTTTGGGAGACCTGGACTTTTCTCTCCGGCTGTGTTTGAGAGACGTTGAGTAGTGCAGGCCAGATGGGGGATGAGGGACCCTATCGAAGTTGCAGGGACTCGACCGGCCTGAAGGATTCTGTGGGAAATTGAAGTGCCTCGGGCTCATGGGACTTCTGTGCCCGTGCGCTATGGGAGACTTCGGAGGCTGGTTGTGCTTATCATAGCTACAACCGGACTGAGGCGTGTAGTACCCAGAAGAAGAAGTGCTGGAGGTGATAGACGGACTTTTTTGGGGAAACACAAAGTGCCGGGGACTTTTGGGAGTATGGGGCTTAGGGGAGACGGGAGGATAACCTCCTGGACTGTTCACGGCCATCATTAGATTCACTCGCGAGTATCCATTTCACTTCACTTTCACCTGAAAAGAAAGAAAACACATTGTTATTCTACTCGTTAGTAAGTTGCTAATTTCAATAACAAAAGACACTCTACAAAGACGTATGTTGCCATTTAAGTCCCGAAAGCGATATCGGGAGCAAAAACGCGAATAACAAGGTTATTTTTATACAATTCTCCTTTGGTGCCGAAGCCAATTTATACAAGAAAGGTTTCGGATGTCATTTCCCTTCAGCTCGAACTGGAAATATGCGCATAAATAATAACGTGCTAAATTCCTGGAGAAGAATGCCGGCCATGATGGATTGTGCTGCAGCTGCTGATGACGAAAGTTAGTGGAATTCGGCTTTTATTATTTAGTGAAATGTCAAGATATCCGGTGTTGATTTAAGATATTTCTCAAGAATTAACATTCTGTTGCTGCAATGGGAATTAACTCGTATTTTTGCGTACACTAACGTAGAATTTCATGAAATAAAATATAAAAAACCACCCAAAAAGGATTATTATTTCAATTGAATAGATTAATTCAATATTGATAATAACAATACTCGTAGTTGAAATAAAACAATTTTCATCAGTAATATACTCGTAACATTGTTAGTACCTAATAATCTTTCCCAGATTAATGAGCGAGAGGACCGTTAATAAAACAATATCGAATTACGTGTATTAAGAGGCTTAGCGCCAGTAAAATAACATATTATATTAATAATCCCCTGAAATAATCAACAACACTAAGACGTCGTCTGATGAGAATTTAATTAAGAACCTATTAAGATAATAATAAGAAATGAGTTGGTTATATTTTAACGATCAATAAATCACCAATGGCGCATTCTTTTTGTCTAACCATAGATCATGTTGCATGGCGTTCGTCGCCTGCGCAATGTCAGTTGACGTCGCGCGGAATTCAACTCAATTTCAAAACTGATTAAGCTGTATTTACACTGGAACGGGTGCATGGCGTCGCTGCGTAGTGGTTATTTCTTATATTACATAGCTCACTTCTTAAGCTCTATTCTTCTTATTTCGTATCAAGGGCTCTATATTGACCCCGATCAAAGTACTGTATAACCCTGATAGGATTTCCCTGTGGCCTTAATATTCGCTTATGCTGGTATTGGCGCACAAAAGGCAATTTGGTAAAAAAGTTCTAAAACTGTTCTCCCGAGCAAGAAAGAAAGCAGACAGAAAGATAGTTAACTTGGCTCTTACAAAAGCTGTACGACTACTCGTACGGATTGACTAAACCAGTTACACGCGTTTTGTAGACCGTCAGAAAGCCCTATAAGTACTTACTGTCACATAAGTTTCACGAGCATTCACCTTGTCAGTTGTTGTAGAGACTACCATAAGAGCCATATAATTGCTTAGGCAACTCACACACGGCAATTAAATGAAAAGTTCTCTCCGCCCCATACCTCAGTGGAGACGCAGCCTTAGTCACGCATTTCTTTATCCGATCACCATAGATTACGTCCTAAAGTGGCGCTACGCGCGTCTGCACACTTTCAGACGATTGCAGCATGCGCTGTGACTAGAGATGGGTAGTGGGTAAAAACCCATTTCACCCGATTGGGTTAAAACTGGGTGATTTGGGTAAAAACCCGGTTTTTACCCATTATCACCCATTCTGGTGGGTGAAAACAAAAATAGCGTTTTTTTAAAGTGAGAAGTGGTATTTGTTGCTAAGGGGGCGTAATAGTGTTACGTAATGCAATCTGGGGGGAGAGGAGGTCTTGAAAAACGTTACAATGCGTTACAGTGGCGGAAGGGAATGTTCGATTTCAAGTGTTTAAGCAGAAGTACTTTGTAGTTGGTGTTGTTATTTGTAACTTTATACCGTAATGTCATCAAAGAGAGAGTTTGGCATCTTTGGCATTCCCCCCCCCCCCTCCATGTCCTTGCCATGATCACAAATTATTGTGTTCCTACTAAATTTCTTCTAAATCGGTTCAACGATTCTTGAAATAACACCATTTTATAAAATAATTGGTCACATCATCATAACGTGATCAAATTTACGATTTGGCCACGATATAAATGCATATTAGTGTTAAATTTGACTTATTACTTATTAATCATTAAACTTAAATGAGAAAAATTCAATAAAAATAAGAAAAGATACCAATTGAAATAATTATAAAATTATTTGTTTTCACCCGGTGTAAACACCCACGGGTGGAATGAAACGGGTTTTTATTGGGTTTTTACCCTCATGTGGGTTTTTACCCGGGTGGAAACCCATCTCTTGCTGTGACACTGCGCGTGGTCCAAGAATTTATGAAAAATAATTATTATGGAAAGCCCAATAAAAGTTTGTGTTACATACTTTAATTGTAACATAAGAAGAACTGAAGAACGCCTTTAACGTCCTACATTAAAAAACGTTTTAATGTCTATTCACTAGTTTGTACGCAAACAGATTAAAGTTAATAAGGATAAGATTAAAAAATGATTACAAAAAGATACTTAAAATCGTTTCATTATATTCACAACCAAAATAGACCTGAAAATGTGATGGATTCATTTTTGAATTCATTTGACCCAGCTGCTATGTCTAAAGAAAAAACATTTCGCTAAGTTATTTTCAGCCGGGTTGGAGACCCGTACGTGTTTTGCAATTTTGTTGACTATTGAGACGTTTTTGTTGATAGTGTAGAGCAAAACACGTGCTGGAGACCCGGCTTTAAATGGACATTCTAAAGCAAATCAGATTATTCCCGCTACCGCTCATCACATGTAACATCAGCGCCCGCCGCACGGAGGCCCACCGGATACAATTTGTCTCTCGGACCGTTTGAGTCGCCGCTAGCAGTCAGAACTCACATCAAAGCTTAAGGGAGGCGAGGTCCGAATGATTGTACTGTGATATCAGATATTTGCTCCCTCTCCCCCTACTATCATTCGTGACAGATTCAATTTCGTGAAGCAAATGGATAGTTCCAAACGATGACGGAAATGTAGGCTAAATGCCTTTGCCTTTGGTAAATTGATGATGTTGTAAAGGTATATCAAGCTAAATATAGAATCTAACGTGGTTGTAATGTCATTTTGCAACATAAAATATTTTTATACCCACACCATGGAATGTTTTCAATCTGAAGGTGATTGAAGGTGATGGGCACTCTGGGCATCCAGATTTTTCAACTGAAGAGAACCTAGTATCGAGGTAACTTAAACTTGGAGTGGAGGCCGCGTACCGGAAATAGCAGCGTGGGACGTCCACCCACAAGGTGGACCGACGACACCGTAAAGGTAGCAGGAAGGCGATGATCGCAGGCCGCTACCAACCGGGCAACATGGAAAGCATTGGGGGCATTTGGGGGAGGCCTATGTTCAGCAGTGGACGTCCTAGGGCTGAGATGATGATGATGATGATGACAATGAACTTCAACTGATTGTAATAGTACCTACATATAAAATTACATCTAGTGCTGTCGACGGTACAAAAAGAAAACAGAAATCTGTCACTATTGTTACTTTTTCTATGATAGTATTTTCTAGGGAATCGAGTATTTATTTTCGTCTCTCTGTTGTGGGAGTTGTAGTAATGAAGAATTCCAATTAGTACACGAATTCGCACTAATTGGTTAGTTAACACCATTAGCCAATAATTCCAAGAAACCCAATTAACTACTTCTTAATAACTGTGACATTTTGTTTTACGTATACATAATTTCAGGTAGTTATATCACGTATTCCTTCACACAAATTGCACGAGATGACCCTTCGTTCGTTCGTTCGTTTCAGCCAAATTACGTCCACTGCTGCTGGACAAAGACCTCCTACAAGGTTTTCCACAATGAACACGCATCCAGGCTCTTCCCGCAACCTTCACCAGATCGTCGGTCCACCTAGTAGGAGGCCTGCCTGCCCACGCTACGTCTTCCAGCCCGTGGTCGCCACTCGAGAACTTTTCTGCCCCAACGGCCATCGTCTCTACGAGCTATGTGCCCCGCCCACTGCCACTTGATTTTAGTCTGCGAGCTATGTTGGTTACTTTGGTTCTCCTGCGGAGCTCCTCATTTCTGATTCGATCACGCAGGGAAATGAGAGATGACCCTTAACATGCAACAATATAAAAACTCTTTTAAGACATTTCTACTTTGAAAAGAAAGATCAAAAAGGACAAATGTCACTAACTCTTAATACGGTCTCTGAAATCACTGGTTTAAGTGACCGATTACCATCATCCGATGAAGTGACGTGGAAGCAATGGCCCTTGATTTCTTTTCTATTTGTTAAAGTATTACGGATGACGGCACATAAAGGTAAATACTGTGCCATCTTATGTAGCTCTGATAGGTACGATTTTGCAACAAAAAATGTTTAACTAAGTATAATGTCACCCACAGTAATTTGATTTTAAAGTATAAACACGGTAATAATATCATACAGTAGTATAACTTCATATAAACCGTCGAAACGCGAGCTTTCCTTCGAATTTCAAATCTCGGGACGCGGTCGAAATCCAAAAGTTAGAGTTAGGGGTGTCGCGAATGTGCCGAACGGACGTCGATGGCCTAGCTAGTGTTGAAAATGACAAAGGTAATTGAATTTGACTACCGTCATTTACGGTTAAATTTGTCAAAACAAGTTATTAACAGTCAAAAATTGTCATTTTCAGTCAGTTTGATTTGAAATAAAAATTATATTGTATTAACCAGCTTTTGCCCACGACTTCATCCGCCTGAAATTAAAGTAACAGGTCATTTTAAGTACTCATTATGATTAGTAGATTCAAAATTATTTTAGTATATTTTTTTAAATTAAATCTACTAACACAAAACAACACGCATTTTTATCCTATTCCATTCACAAAGTATTTTGTTTGTCTAAATAAAAAAAAATTACAATCACAAAACTAGATAGAAATTCTAAGTAGACAGATGTACCTAATTAGAATGGGTACTGTAGGTGGGCAGCCCTATCGCATGTTGTCATACCGTGACGTACCACGGGGCTGTTGACATTTATTTCAAAAATATGGCCGAGTTGGAATACTGTATAGATAGTATTACCGTGGTATAAAGCGCCTAACTCTTTTATAATGCGAACTAAAAAATAAAGCTAGGGACTGGAATTCACTGCATGCTGCTGTCTTTCCCGAATGCTATAATCCGGGCCTCTTCAAGGCAAGAGTGAATATGCACTTACAGGGCAGGTACGAGTAGGTATGTAGTTATGTACCATCCTAGAATGCTTCTCACTTAACATCAGGTGCAATTTGCTTGTAGTCAAATACCTACATATAAAAAAAAGAAAAATAAACTCGTCTATACTATAATATTATAAAGCTGAAGAGTTTGTTTGTTTGTTTGTTTACTTGAACGCGCTAATCTCCGGAACTACTAGTCCGATTTGAAAAATTATTGCAGTGTTAGATAGCCCATTTATCGATAAAGGCTAGGCTATACAACATCACGCTACAATCAATAGGAGCAGAGCAACAATGAAAAATGTCGCGAAAACGGGTTTTCACGCGTACGAAGTCGCGGGCACAGCTAGTATTATTATGAAGAAAGACACATAATTATGAGGCTGCATCATAACAAATCATGTTTAAGTTGTTAAACCGTTACTTTCCATCTGTCATACCCTTAAACCCTACACAGGGGAGAAAGCCCAAAACTTCTAACCACTCATATTAACTTCTGATTAATTTGGTGGCGGGTCTGACTGCAAAGACAGTTTAATTTCCCCTCGGGGGTACTTCAACCGTCACTTGTTGGATTTTATTGGCGGTTAAACTGCTAGATCCGGGACACCGGGTACACACGTTCATTAGCGAGAATTAGGGGTTATTGCCATGGAGGAATTTGTAACTTCATAAAAATGGCCACTTAGATTATAAGGAATAATCCTATCTTGCTAATATTATTATAGTTAAATAGCTTTTGCCCGCGGCTTCACCCGCGTGAAATTTCGTTTGTCACAGATCGTCATAAATTATAGCCTATATTTTAATCTGGGTTAGGTATAAACAATAATACTGTAAAGTTTCAACAAAATCCGTTCAGTAGTTTTTGCGTGAAAGAGTAACAAACATCGAGACATCAAACTTTCGCCTTTATAATATTAGTAGGATAGGATGTGAAATAGGTAGGATAGATGAATAAATGATAGTTACCCTTTCATGCTTTAACCATTGAACCGATTTAGATGAAATGTATCAATATATTTTGAGACCCAGGGGAAAACATAATAATATATTATGTATCTATCTCGGTATTTGGATGAGGGACACACGCGAGAAAAGTGACAGAACGAAATTCAAGCGGTCGAAACTGCAGGCACTAGCTAGTTGATATAAAATATTGTCATTCTTATTCCATTTACTATCGTCATTTTATAGCATGCACTTATAAGCTAACCGGCGACCGGTTTGCAGGCCTCCCACTAAGTGGACCGACGATCTGGTGAAGGTGGCAGGAGGTGCCTGGATGCGACCGGCACAGGACCGGTCTTTGTGGAAATCCTCGGGGGAGGCCTTTGTCCAGCAGTGGACGCCTTTCGGCTGAAACAAACGAACGAACTTAAAAGCTAAATAAAAATACTTATAGTACCTACAGACACAAAAGTCGCATGCCGTCTCAAGAGACGCACACTTGAAGGTAAGTATTCTCTAGTTCTAGAGTTCCTTTATTATTATATTTTAGTATGCACTCTACCTCTCTAGGACGAACGAAAGCTGAGACTTTGAGAGCTTCTTGTGCTTTCAAAGGAAGGGTAAATAAGACGCTACGCGACTCTACGCTAATGCGACGAAAAATATTCTTGTAAAATAATAAAGTGGCAAGACTTTTATTCAATAACTAGCGACCGCCCGCGACTTCGTACGCGTGGATCCCGTTTTACCCCCTTAGGGGTGGAGTTTCGTAAAATCCTTTCTTAGCGGATGACTACGTCATAACATCTACCTGCATGCCAAATTTCAGCCCGATCCGTCCAGTGGTTTAGGCTGTGCGTTGATAGATCACTATGTAAGTCGGTCAGTCAGTCAATCAGTCAGTCAGTCATCTTTGAGTTATATAATATTTAGATAATATTAACAATAAAATCATATAAGTTGTAGAAAGGCACTTAGATGTAGGCCGTTACCACTAGTCAATCTAGCAATCATTGGGGGAGGTCTATGTTCAGTCGACGTCCTGTGCCTGAAATTATGATGATGAAATCCTACTGATGTTATAAATGCGAAAGTTTGTATGGATGTCTGGATGTCTAGATGTCTGGATGTGAACATGTTTGTTACTCTTTCACGCTAAAACTGCAGAACGGATTTTGATGAAACTTTACAGTATTATTGTTTATACCCCAGAATAACATATAGGCTATAATTTATGACGATCTGTGACAAACTAAATTTCACGCGGGTGAAGCCGCGGGCAAAAGCTAGTACTTATTTAATATTTCTAACTTAGAGTAGTCCTCATGGAGTGAAGACTGAATTAATTGATGATGATGATGACGTCGAAACTATAGGAAAACATAAATTATACTCTAAGAATTCTTCAAAATCAACAAGGTCATGGAAGAAAGACTGAACTTTGTAGAATTACTCGCTCGTAGTGGTTTTTAAGCAGCATTACATTTTACAGACTAGTTATGATGATGTTGAAGTTACTTATCTAACCACACTAACTACCTACTTGAAACCAATAAATAAGGAATTTGCAAACTACCTCAATGAAACTTCAGTAAGTTGTGAACGAGATTCACCTCAGATGTAATTACTCCCGGTGGGTCAGCGGTTAGTTAATTAAATTAATTAAGATATGTTCAGAAAAGACTTAGCTTTAGGACGCAATTCTGTCTTCCGTTGACTTTGCTCCTTTTCCTTTCTCCTTACGTCAGATAATATAACACTAGTCCTAAATGAGAAGATTATAAACATTTACTTTTACAAACCGAGTTTGAATCGTTAGAATTATTTACTGAAGTCCCTAAGCAGGCTCTGAATTGGAACCCCCAAGGAAAATGCAAACGTGGTCGCCCCAGGCAAACTTGGCGGCGCACTGTAGCAGACGAGGCGAAGAAAATCGGCAAGACCTGGAGCGAGATCAAGCGCGAAACTCAAGACCGAACGCGATGGAGGACTGTTGTGGACGCCCTCTGCCCCATCTAGGGGACATAGGACCATAAGTCAAAGTAAGTCATTCACTGAAGTTATTATGTAGATTCTCAGTAGATTATTTTTTTAAAGTATAGTTCATACATAAATTGCTAATATTCCCGGGATACTGATGGGAAAATCATGACAGTTCGCGGAACGAACAACAAAACTACCTGTGGTCGCGGGATCGAATTACGATGGGTGTAAATAATATTAGGATAACCTCCAGATAAATAGCTGGATTCAAGGAAGTTTAAAATTACACTACAAGTACATAAAAGTTCTATTTTAACCCTTCAGCTGGAGATGGCTGAATAGTTGCCCTTATTTTGATCTTTATTAACATGAGATGGGGCTCAAAATTGGTTCAAGGTTCTGGAGTGGAGGCCGCGTACCGGAAAACGCAGCGTGGGAAAGGTGGACCGACGACAACGTAAGGGTTGCAGGAAGGCGCTGGACGCAGGCCGCTACCAACTGGGGAACATGGAGAGCATTGGGGGAGGCCTATGTTCAGCAGTGGACTTCCTATGGCTGAGATGATGATGATGATGATGGGGCTCAAAACAAATAATAACATTTTTCTCTCTTCCAGTTGAAGGTTTGTTAAACACAACCCTTACAATTTATACAGAAATCGTCATCTTAGAATTGACCCCTTAGGTTGAGGTTGCGGTTTTAATGAACAAACTTCGTTCAAAGCTAAAACGAACTAGTTAGTATTTCTGTGGTCACCTTCACTGTGGTTAAGTCTAGTGATAGAAAGTTCTCGATCGATTCTCAGGTAAGAGATCAGAAATAAAGTTTATTAGATAAGGGTTTATTTATTTATATAAAACTTAAATGCACGTAAATCACAGTACATAAGGCAAACTTAATTCGGCATTCTCCTTCAGTTAACCTTAGGGCCAAGTTGCGAATAGAGTAGGCGTAGAAAAGGGTTAAATTAGCCTGTCAAATTGGTAAAAGTCCTATTCCAGTATAACTAACCATTGTAACACAAGAGCCACAACTCAACAGGTTCAATCAGCGTCAAATAGTTCGTGACACCCAAAGTATCCAAAAAGTTCGCAACACGTCATTGTTACAATGAGGGCTATCGTTTTAGCGCTCACCAGTTAGCGCCACTGTAGAGTAAGGTCCTGTCACTTGCTAGTAGCGAAGACAGTGGCACCAACTGGTGAGCGCTAAAGTGGTAGGAGGACTATCGCAATTGCACTCATCAAGATGGCGCCACTGTAGAGTAAGGTCCTGTCAATCGCCAGGGGTGCGAACTGTTAAGTATAAAAACGATAGCCCTCATTGGAATAAGGTTGTGTTATCAACTTTTTGGTCACTATTTATTTGACAAAAGAAAAACATGGCCGTCCCAATTGATTCCTGTCAGACACAATGAGTAATACCACAGAATAATAATAAGTACTACGTACAGAAGTTTTACTTCGCGAAGGTATTTAAAAAAATGTATGCTCAATGTCACTAACAATATGGTGTAATTTAGCTTGTCTCAAGAGTCAAGCAAGTTTGTCAGAAGTTTTGTTGACAAACGTCAGTGATCGGTACTGCGCCGAAGCTATAGGGCTGACTTCGGTAAAATGATGTGACGTGAGGTGCCAATCTGCAGAAAATGGCGGAGGAAATACATGATTTAGCATGAATTATCATGAATAATATTAACTACTTATTTACCTCTCAGTGTCTTGAGGCAACTTAAAAAAGTACATTCTGTGTTTTTATTATTATTTAGGCAGTTAAATACTGCACAGGATTTAGTACACCATTTTCTTTATTTTTTTCCATCATACACAAGAATACGCGTGCGTGAGTCAATGTTCGCTCGTATGTGAGGCCTTGTCGAATAGTACTCTTGTAGGGGGCAATCGTGCGTGTTTTGTTTTCGATGTAAACTCGCGGAGATGAACAGGCCTGGTAATACGTAATAGACCCTGCTCTACGTAATATTACCTTAACCGTAACCTATCACATAAGCAGGTGGTAATTTGGTAAGTGCCACTCAACTTATCAGGTTACATAATGATATTGTTGTTTTTATGAAGAATTTGAAGGAAACCTAATTAATTATAATACTAGACCGACGTGGAGTGAAGGCGGGCAGCGCAGCACCGGTCGTTATGGAGATCCTCGGGGGAGGCCTTTGTCCAGCAGTGGACGTCATTTGGCTGACACGAACGATTGAAATAATCTTTAAGTTTAAAGTAACAAAAAGTCATAATAGAGTGTTAGGTACTTGTAACCAATATTAAAAATGTTACCATTTTTAATACTTTACTTAGCTTTGTTTTCAAGACTTAATTTTAACAAATTATGGATTAAAAACGCAATTTCATATCTTAAATCTTGAAATCAACTTTCAAACTAATAATAAGCCTTTCAATTTATTAGATGTTCATAAAACTGCGTCTAAACTGCGAGTTACTTTTAATGTTCTTTTTAATATAGAAAAATTGCCCGAAGTTAAACGATTTCCATTGTGATTTTCATGAAAAAGCTCCCCTGAAGATGGATGACTTATCTCTGATACTAAACCTATCTATATTAACTTGATTGATGATCAAGCACCTGGTTTTATGGTACGATTTTCCTTCAGCCATGGTAAAAGCTAATGAAGTAGCTAATTATTGTGATAAGTAGATTTAAAGAAAAAGACTATCTATGATTAATCATTTTTGTAATCGACTAAAACGAATTATGTTTAAAGTGACATAGAAGTAGTTAGTGTGTTTCATGAAGACATTATGAGAGTTTATATAACTCAATGAGTTGAACTAATCACAGAGCTCTATTCAATGCTGTGCGTTCGATTTGCTGCTTCACTTAAGCAAACATCGTTTGTTAATACGGGTGAAAATATTTCTTTAGATTGTTATTTAATTTTTAGCGTTAAGAGTCGCATCTCAAACTAATTTGAAAATTATAAATAACTTGAAAAAATCGAACTGGGTTCAATTCCCGCCTTAGGCAGTTCGATTTTTTCAAGTTATTTATAATTTTCAAATTTCTTTAGATTGTTTTTATTTTTACGACAATTTAACATGTTACATGAAACAAAACCGAATGTTACTCAGCTCAGAAAATTTGACTTGAGCCTACTCTATATTTTTCATTTGTGATTACGATTAACTGAAATCCCATAAAAACTCTCAAATAAAATCGCCATTTTATTTCTAAACGACGCCTCTCTAATCTTTCTTTGATCAAAAGTATAATAAGTACTTAATCCAAAAACTTTTTTTATTCCTTTACCCAAATCGCTTTATAATGAACCCAGAAAAGGTTCCAAGACTTTTCAAAAAATCTTAAGTGAATCATTTGAGGAGTAATTTGATGTTTTGTGAAGATTAGGTACATAGTCAAAGTCAAAATTTCTTTATTTGTATAGACTATTTAAATAATACTTACAGATCGTGAATATTTTGCTCAAAGTGCCCCTACATGTAGGGTTGCAAGGCGTCCGGCTTTAGCCGGACATGTTTGGCTTTTTAGGGACTTGTCCGGCCAAATATTGCCTTGTCCGGCCTGTCCGGCTTTCGTTAGGCTTTTTATTTGGTTGCCGCGCCAGGCGAAAGTCGAGCCACAGAATCATATGAAGCGCACGCATCAGGATGTTCTCGTTAGCAACCGATGATGATAGTACTCACTCATGAGCTGACACTAATTGCTTTTAGGGTAAAATGTCCTGCCAAATGAAGCACAAAGTCCGGCTTTTGTGATTTTGGACCTGGCAACCCTACCTACATGTCTCATAATCTTTTTTCCCTACCAGCGCTTCGAGACCAACATTTGGCAAGTGCTTATGTCACTACATAGTACTCGTATAATACAAAGTCGGTTTCCGCTGTCTGTCCCTATGTATGCTTAGATCTTTAGAACTACGCAACGGATTTTGATGCGGTTTTTTTAATAGATAAAGTGATTCAAGAGGAAGGTTTGTATGTGTACTTGGCACCCGTGCGGAGCCGGGGCGGGTCGCTAGTTTATCATAAAGTCTAGACTGGGATCTAATAAGCAAAGTTTATCTACCCTATAATACTAACGCTCAGCAGACCTCAAAGTAGACCCCTTCATAAAAATAAAGGCCGCCGCGTTTTATTTATACTTGGGTCGCCTGGAGGACGTGTCACTAACCAAAATATACTCTAGTTGTGCAGATTTAGGTAAATAAATAATCAATTTTATAACAAAAATCGGACTCTTGTACTGAAAATGTAAAATATGTAGTTAACTAGACTAGCAACCGCCCGCGACTACGTACGCGTGGGTCTCGTTTTACCCCCTTAGGGGTGGAGTTTCGTAAAATCCGTTCTTAGTGAGCTTCTACGTTCTAAAAGGAAACCCCGTGCAAAGTTTGAGACTAGTTTCTGAGATTTCGTGATGAGTGAGTGACTCAACCAATCAGTCAATCTGTGACCTTTCGCTTTTATAAAGATGTGCCCGCAACTTCGAACGCGTGAAAATCGTTTTCGATTTATCTCATTATGTCTGCTAAAGTCAAATTCATCAAACCATTTGGCTGCTTTGGATTCAGTGGAAAAGCGTGCCAGAAGACTAATCGAAACACTTGTTGAAGCTTCGTTAATAACTCCGATTATTGTATGCGCAATTTCCCTAAATTTAAACATTTAAAAAAGATGAATGATATAGATTCTACTTAATACATTTTTTCCGGAGTAGCGTGACTGAGAGAAACAGAGATTCTATTTAAAATACACATAAAACTGATTCCCTATTTATGACATAGTCTATAATAGTAATAGAATACTTTATGAATAAGTAATCTACTTAGGTAGTCTATAATAATATAGACTACTAACTAAACTAACTACTTTATAAATAACTAGCGGCCGCCCGCGACTTCGTACGCGTGGATCCCGTTTTACCCCTTTAGAGGTGGACTTTCGTAAAATTCTTTCTTAGCGGATGCTTACGTCATAACATCTACCTGCATGCCTTTCAGCCGTCCAGTGGTTTGGGCTGTGCGTTGATAGATCACTATGTCAGTCAGTCAGTCAGTCACCTTTGAGTTATATAAGATGCATCCCGAAAGAAAATTAATCCCCTTTCCTTTACTTTCAAAGATCCAGTAAACAACATTGATCGTACCCTTCAGGTTCTAAATTATTTTCCCAACCCCAACAGGTAATGGATGTTCCCAAATGGGCACCATCAATATCAACAAACAAAACAAACTCTATACAAAGACTTTTCGGTAAATGGAAGTCTGTTTAGAATAAAAAGTCTGTGTAAACGCCGCTGCGGTTACTTATGTAAAATAAGTTCAAATTATATGTATGAGAAAATGCACACGCTCCTACGTAAATAATGATATTTTATATCGGTAATCGGTATTAATAAACGACTAACTTTTGCCCGCAACTTCAACCGATTGATTGATTACTTCATATAAATAATAAACTCACAAACTTTACCGCTGTATTGTATCCTATAGCGCTCCTGCACACGACGCCGCCACCGCCACCGGCGCAGCGCTTATGCGCAAATAGTCAAATTCACAATTAGTATACTTTTAAGTATCAGTTAGTCGATCACAACCATTACAGCGTAGGACGTCCACTCACAAGTTGGACCAACGACCTCATAAAGGCCTTTAAATGCTACCAACCAGCCTTTGTGGAAATCATTGGGTGAGGCCTATGTTCAGTAGTGGACGTCCTATGGCTGAAATGATGAGGATGATGATGATGAACCATTACAGGTTTCCTGACAGATCTGTTCCACTTGCTCGCTCAGCAATATTGCATCGCAACGCAATGTATAAAGAAGTTTATGGCATTTAAGGATCCTTTTTAAACGATAATAATATCATCGAAAATACAAGCCTAACTAGTTACGTATTTTCGGGTCTATCTATCACTGTCCCTCCTTCTAACATTTTGCCTTGAGTGAGAGAGATTGGACATTCGAAACTTCGAATAACGTTGCAGAGAGTAACCCCACGGCCACAACATTCTGTGCTAAGAGACTTTCAAACGTCTGGTAAGTGATTTTTATTTGAAAGAGGGTGCCGTAATGTGTGTTCTTAGATAACCCTTGTCACTGTACCTTAGAGTGGCGTTCTAACATGGTGGTATTAAAGTCACTTGTAAATGGGAGCTGGCACTTCTGAAATAAAGTCTCTTGGGATGTTTTATTCTATTTGTTGTGTGTTTTTTATTAAATTGTAAAATTGTACCTGGTTTCACATCATTAGGTTGTGCCGATCTAAACAAATGTATGAAGATTAATAAGATTACTTAATATTAGATTGGTATGGCCTGGATGCGGGCAGGACCGGTCGTTATGGAAATCCTTGGGGAAGGCCTTTGTCCAACGGTGGACGTCATTAGGCTGAAACGATAGAAGTGTCCACTAGGCCTTAAAAAAAGTAAAAATATATTTGAACTTTTGCCCATCATCTAAAGGGATATAGAAATTAGAAATCAACAGTAGGTTTCGATTTTAAAACCATTTTTTTGGTCACAGATCTAGCCACAAATTCTGCAAATGAGGGTCATTTAACTGAATTAAATGAAAGTGCATGTCATAAAGATTTATTATTATGGACTGTTACGACTTGGTACTTTTTTCTTTGACCTCTTTCTTTATTAGCTAGTTCATTTTATAGTAGAAAGGGCTCTCAAACTGAACTATTAGGATTTGCTACAATAGATGCGGTCTGCGATCAGGTTAAAATAATCATACTTTATCCGGGCTGAACTGATCGCAGACCGCAACCATTGTGTCAAATCCTTTAACAATGATGTACCTAAAGACAGTCTAACTATCGAAAAATAATCAGGGTACCTATATTAAAAGAAGATAAACATATCGTCCATTGTGTACAATTACAAAATTACCATTGAAGGAAAAAACGTAATCGATTCTGGAGTTTATGAGCTACCTGTTGCTATAAACCAGGGCTATTTATACCCTACACACGCTCAAACCCCGGTGTTTAGCTCAGAAGATCATTCCATAACATTGTACGTCCATTTACTTGTTTATCGAACTGCTATGAACTCTATTAACTAATCTACTAACTCTATAAACGTGTATTTTTGATCTAATACTCGTAACTCCACTACTCTATTTTAAGCTACACTTGTATTTGTATAGGTAGTTGGATTAATCAGTCTTTGTAATTGTGTTAATTTAGTAACTGACCAAAGGTTTTGATCAGTTTCGCCTGAAAAATCTAACTTCAGTCATAGTTTTCGTTTCGACCAGTAGGCCTAGGCTAGGATGCGCGCTGCGATAAGAGTTTTATCGATTTTACGCGATAAGCCCATACATTTGTCGTTTAAAATCATCGATAAGATTTTATCACGGCGTGTATCCTAGCCCGGCAGATCAGTCTAAAAAAAGTCTAAAGGCTCTTGAGAAGTTACATACGAATTCATAGTTTATATTAGAATCGAAACAATCCCACAACCTTATTAAAAAACCTAGTTATTTAAAGGGCATTATTACTTTAAACACTAAGCTGTACTAAACATTTTTAAAGAAAAAATAACACCTTTTTCATTGTCTACTTAAAACTTGTAAAGTTCTTTTGGAGTTAACATTTTACAAATACTTTCTGATCCCTTATACTTTAGAGGTTGTTTAATTGTAAAGTCAGTGACATTTCGTACAGTCCACGGAAAAACTGGCATCTAAATATTATATAACTCAAAAGTGACTGACTGACTGACTGACATAGTGATCTATCAACGCACAGCCCCAACCACTGGACGGATCGGGCTAAAATTTGGCATGCAGGTAAATGTTATGACGTGGGCATCCGCTAAGAAAGGATTTTACGAAACTCCACCTTTAAGGGGGTAAAACGGGATCCACGCGTACGAAGTCGCGTGCGGCCGCTAGTACTTAGTAGTAGCCGGCCGTTTGGTGTAGTGGTTTAAAACGGACTACTATTCCGGAGGTTGCGGATTCGATTCCCGCATAGTACAAACATTTGTGTGCATGAACATATTTGTTTGTATTGGACTAGGTGTTTTCTATGTATAATATGTATGTATGTATTTACAAAAAAAAAGTATTTAAGTATGTTTATATCCGTTGTCTAGTACCCATAGTACAAGCTTTGCTTAGTTTGGGACTAGAAGCGCAGTGTAAAATGTCCAAGGATATTTATTATTATTATTTACTACATATTTTCCTCATGTTGTATCTTTGGTTAATTGAATCGAAATCGTAACCATTTTATAGTCAGCGTAAACGTAAGTGCTTTGGAATTGATGTTAATTTATTTAGCACGGTTGGAAAGCATTAAGCAATCCATTTTCATTTGCACAAAATGTATAGTCTGATGTGATATCGTCTGTACATACAACCATGTACTGTGTACCTACATGGTCTACTAGCGGCCGCCCGCGACTTCGTACGCATGGATCCCGTTTAACCCCCTTAGGGGTTGAATTTTGCTAAATCCCGTCTTAGTGAGCACCTACGTTCTAAAAATAACTCCCATACAAAATTTGAGAATCCTAGCATTTGTAGTTTCTGAGATTTCGTGATGACTGTGATGAGTGAGTGAGTCAGTCAGTCAGCAGTGACCTTTCGCTTTTATAGATAATTAATAAAGATTGAAATGAAGAATTAGTACCTACACTCAAATTTTACATTTCAAAGAGGGTTTACATTTAATAAAACCAATATTAACGAGCAAGCAATTTTCGCTCCGAACTGTACATAAGTAGCGACATTAATAACTTCACGTTATTGAAAGTTTATTGGGAAAATCTCCTCCATCTTTATTTTTCCAGTTCATTGACCTGAGAATGAAACATTACAAGTTTTAATGCTTTCAAAGGAATTATACTCGACTTGGGACCTTTATGGGTTTCATGGTGACAAAGATCCGTTTCTGTGGTTATTTCTAGTGCTGTTTAGGCCCAGTTTTTTGATTCATAGTTAAAATAACCAATAGCACAATAATTAAGTTTGACAGATGTCAAATGACAAGTGGTTAAATATCAGAAAAAATGTTTTTTGAACAATGTTTAACTTGACTTTTAGTACATTTTTTAACTATTAGTTAACATTTTGTTAATATTTAACCATTAGTAGCAAAATTTAAATTAGTTATTTTAACTAGGAATCAAAAAACTGGGCCTTAGTCTAGTGGTTCCCTACCTGTGTTCCTGTTGTCTAGACCGCAATAACGCTAGCTGTGGTTGCGGATTTGAATCCTGATAAGGGTATCTCTATAAAAGTTCAAAAAATGTAGTGCTAAGACTTCCGCATAAAACTCTCAAGAGTCCCTTTGGAAGAGGTAGGTAGTAGTATTCTGTGTCAACTAAGTACATAGTCTACTTCCAAATCAATCTAACACTGGAGATAAACGGCCAGATAAAGAGTTGAACTGACGTATAATCCAAGTTGCTGGAAGAAAAAATACTTGGCCCGTGGACCAAGCTAAAAGTGAGCCAAGTTGCTGGAGGACTCCAAAATTGTCTGTACACTCTCATTGTCCATAAATATCTAGCTTCAAGTAAATATTTTAAAAGCTATGTTGAATTACCTAGTTACATTTGGATCAACAAATTCAACGGATGGATCATTATTAGCTCGTGAACGCATCAAAAGAGAGGATTTCAATTAAATCCTATTACAAAATCCCTTCGCTTTGACTGTTACTGTTGAGGGACATAAAATAAATACCAATTTCGATTTAGGTTCTGTAAGCAAATCGGCAAATATCGGCCCTTGATTTTAAATTAGCCTCGATTATATCGGTACTTTTTATTAAAATGTGTTTTATGTTAAACAGGTCTTCGAAATGGTTTTATTTAATACTGAAAGCTTTTGCCCGTGACTTTGCCCGCGTCAAAATCAGTCTGCTACAGCCTAAGTCAAAGATTTTTTAAATCAGTCTAGTACTATTTAATTTATTACTTACCAACATACAAATTATGTCCTATTTACTTTCTTTCAGGAGAAATACAAACTCGCCCCTATCGCAACTTCGTAAGATACCGCAGTGTTTACGTTGACGTGCTGTCGACCGTACCATAATGAGTAACAAACAGTGTTCCTTTCGCGTAAAGTTATGTAAAGATTAATCGTTATTTTCCTTAACTTTTATATTTATTAATAGGATTCAGACAAAATCTTAAAATCATTTTCAATATCAATTCTCTGAAACGTAGAGCGGCAAGTAAGATTAATTTATAAGCAATTCCAGTGATTGATTTTATATTGGATAGGCAGCTTTAATTGAAAAGTGTAAATATAATCAATAAATGTCTAGAAAGTGTAATTGTGCCTACAGGTGGACTACGCGAAGAAAAACTTTAAGAATTAATTAATTATTTATGTTATCGAACAATTAATCAAAAGAATCAAATTATACTAATAAATACATAATAGGTTTGAACAATTTTATCGTTAAATCGTATATCTTATTTTATTTCGTTATATTTCTTCAACAGACTTATTCTGTCGCACAACTCGTCAAGTACCAAGAATAACAATCCTCCGAGTTCTAAAGTATCATCCTTCAAAGGACCTTTTACCCTTAATTAAGCTTACCCATCAAACGTAACCAAACGAATACAATATTCAGGGGAAATATAAACTAAATTTCTGAAAAACATACCTGGAGATCGGGTCCAGGTGATTTAATTTATTCATTGCCATAATTAGAACGAGGGGCCCAACATAGCTCCCTGCGATACTCCAAAGGGTCGAACGGATACTGAAATTACTGTCATTCCTAACTGCCAAGAGAAAAAGGGTCTAATGCGACCCAGATGTGTGGAAATATGTACAGAGTTGTTAGAGATAAGGGACAATAAAGCGTTCAGACGCTTATGCCAGGTCAAGGTTCTATTGAGTTTTACGAAGCGTTAAACTTTATCTGGAAGATGGAAAGTGCCAGCGTGTCATTATTCAATTGTTTTTTTATTATTGTTTACTTATAGCTGTTGCAATTCACGAAGGTGAGTGAGCTTTACATGTGTAGTGGCTCGCTGAAAGTTTTGATAGACATTACACTATCGTTATGTGCATGTATACGTTACACACACAATCACAAATCTCACTCGCCTTCGTGAGTTGCAAAAAACTATCGTTCGTTCGTTCGTTTCAGCCGAAAGACGTCCACTGCTGGACAAAGGCCTCCCCCAAGGATTTCCTCTCCATGGGGGGGATTTGCCTTAATCGCCACGCTTGGCAGGCGGGTTGGCGATCGCAGTTTTTTATAAGGTTCTAAGGTTTTTTATAGGCAAAAAACTATACTACAAAAATATTAACGTCATAGCACACATGTATGAAAATACATAATTAATTTCTATGTATAATATGTATTTATTTACAAAAAAAGTATTTAAGTATGATATCCGTTGTCTAGTACCCATAGAACAAGCTTTGCTTAGTTTGGGGCTAGCGGCGCAGTATAAAATGTCCAAGGATATTTATTTATTATTTATTTGTAATTTACTTTTCCTATGTCCCGTTATTTCATATAATTATGAATAGAATGCTGCATGAACCAGTTATGAGAGAGAAAAACAAATTCATTTGAGAAGAAAACATTAAACAAAGGACTTGCAGACAATGGCATAATTACATTTTGACGTGTGTTGAGAGAACGGACGCAGCTCCCCAGATGTTAGCGAACAATACATTTCAAAATGAAAAACATAACCAGACCAGCCCCTCGAACGTTGTTAATAAACGAAATAAAGTCTATGGCGAATGGGTAGCAGAAGAATATGCTTATTATGGCTCTTTTCACAAAGAACATAAAGCCGTAATGCTTTACTAATGTAAAGAGGACACAACTGTACCAAGGAGGACTGTACGTTTGGTTGAAAAGGATTCTATTCGAAATCTTGTCAGAAAGTATAAAAGCTTATTGAGCGAATAAATTTTGGGATTCTAATAATCGTATTAGGTATTCTTTATTTGTCAATTCATTTCCTTGAATACCACCCGTATTCACAAAAGTGAAGCCGCAAATCGAACGCACAGCGTTGATTAAAGCTCTGTGATTGGTTCACGTGTCACCCTGTGCGTCCACGCGCACTGTGAGACCTCATATTAATGTTTGTGAATACGGGCGTGTGGGGCTTATTACAAAAGTCAAACGAGTGTTGAACACGTCTTGTTAAATCAGTGGTTCTTAACCGGTGGTCCGCGGACCACTGGTGGTCCCTGGAGGCATTCCAAGTGGTCCACGAAGACATCGTAATAAACAAGTTTTGTGACGTGACGTGATGAGTCGAGTCAACACAACGCAAACGGCGCACAGTGGGCGAGAAATCGACCTCCCCTTTCATAGGATCCTGAAAAAAAAAAGTGGTCCCTGACAAGATAGAAATTTGGTAAAATGGTCCCTCGTGACTTAAAGGTTAAGCCACTGTGTTAAATTGACATTTAGTATGGAAATGTCATTTTAAACACTTCTATTTAACGTCTGTTTACGTTTTTTGTACTAACACCATAACACTTTTGAACCATGTAGAATCGCACTAGCTTACTGTATAAAGAAGTATTAAATACTCCAAATAACCTGTAATTTTGAATCCTTAGTGTCAAGGCAACGTTTTATTTCCAATTTTTCACCTCTTGGGGTTGAACTTTTTTCCTTCACACGCTCGAGTTTGCTTTCTGACTCGGCATGACTAACAATTTTATGCGAACGGCAACTGAAGTTTGTGGAAGGAATTTATTCTATTTCCTCGCTTTTAATACCGTTTTACGTGAGATAGGTTAGAATAAAGATTTAAGTGACAAGGATTAAATAAAGAGATCTAGTGAAAATATCGAATTCGAACATCACATCGCCTAGGTTCATCAGAATTAGGATTTTTTCATTCTGAAGAGACGTTTGTTTTTTAAAAGTAACAAATGAATATCTAAGTAGTAGAGTCCCTATTCTTATAAATAAAAAACAATTGCAAATTAGCAATCTGTCAAATGTCAAGCATGATTTTATTGAACTTGAAAATAAAATGAAGAAGGTAAATAATCATGTAAGTGTTGAAAAATTGATTTGTCCGTCAAATGTTTTTCATATTGTAACGAAAAGAGCCAAAGCAATATTTTAATTAAAACTATTCTAACATGAGTATACTATCTCGAAGGAAAATTAATCTTCTAAGTGAAAGGCTACAGCACCCAAAAAATACAATCTAATAAGCAAAGTATCGCCGTACGTCCTTTCAGACTCAATAATATGAAAGCCTCGCTGACAGCGTATCGTATCAGGGGCTATTATCAAGAGATAAACTTATTGATTCCCCGTTCATTGATATGAGTAATAAAAACATATCTGGTTTTGTGTAGAATTATTATCTAAATATATAAAAGGAGAAACTGACTGACTGACTGACATATTAACGCACAGCCTAAACGGCTAAACGTAGGCACTTGAAATTTGGAAGGGACGTAGCTTAGGTACCGTAGAGGTGCACTAAGAAAGGAATTCCTGAAATTTCCACGGGAACGGGAATTAGCGGGAAAATCCTTTTGTATGAAATCTAAATATATAAAAGGAGAAACTGACTGACTGACTGACATATTAACGCACAGCCTAAACGGCTAAACGTAGGCACTTGAAATTTGGAAGGGACGTAGCTTAGGTACCGTAGAGGTGCACTAAGAAAGGAATTCCTGAAATTTCCACGGGAACGGGAATTAGCGGGAAAATCCTTTTGTATGAAAAATCTAAACCGCTTAAGTTAGACGCTTGAAATTTGGCATGCATGTACCTTAGTAAACTTAAAGCTTAGTTACAACAGGATATTGCAAAATTCCTACGGGAACGGGAGTTAGCGGGAAAAAACATTTGTATGAAAAAATCTAAACCGCGTAAGATAGATGAAGACGGGTAAAACGGGATCCACGCGTACAAAGTCGCGGGCGTCTGCTAGTTTTTGTATGTAGCTAATGGGTTACGATACTACTTAGTAGATTTTGACCAAAATCTATCTTGAAATCCTAATAAATGCCTGTATAAAGCAAGCATGGGTTACTTTTGTCAATCTGATCAAAATGTTATATTATTTATACTTTGCATTGTTCTGTAAACCTAAAGAGCAAGAGAAGAGAGAAATAAAGCTTTTTTAATTTTAATATTCGAAGCATTTTCATAATCGCATGTGTGAGAGTGGAGTAATAAAAAACAATGTCTAAAAACAATACCTACCTACTTAGTAACTCTAATTCAATATCTCTAGGCTTGCACTTTTTAACTAAAAACTTGAATGATTGTGGTCATACCTACTGCTAATTAGCCATTTTATAAGTAGGCATAAGGCACAGGGAAGAGCCTAAGTACTGACAAAATCAAAGCTTTGACTTTGAATCCATCATAAACTTAGGTGCAACTAAGCACAGCTTGAATCAGAAGCCTTAGCTGAAAATCTTTTACAATGTTTACGAAGTCCGGGGGCAAAATAATAATATCGTAAATACAGAATTTTGTAATGTGATATCAGATATGATGTCACCCTCCAGGGATTAGAAGTTTAGGAGCAAGTTGGAAACGCCCCCGGGAGATTCCACGGTAAGCATCGATCTTTCTTTTAAGTCTTTGGACTTAATGATGTCGTGCCATAAAAAGGTCATTGGGGACGCCTTAAAGAAAAAAATATGGAAGAATTCGTGTATTTTGCTCAAGTCTTTACCACAAATTTTACTCTTTTAGGAACACTACGACTTCCATCTTATTCCCAACGCTGCAACTCGTGATTAGATAGAGTCCATAGATCTAATAACACACATAGAAAAATTAAAAACAGTCGCCCTTAAGAGCCTGTTTAAAATTTGTTCAGAAATTTTAAGAGAAACGCCATATCAAACTCACTTTTGCGTCCACTTTCGCAGTGCTGTGTACTGCTATAAATCTTTTTAATTTTTATTTCGAGTCCCTTTCAGTTTTAGTTTTAGTGTTCTATTTAGCATTTTTTAATAAGTATCGCGCGTATTCACAAACGATGCTTGCTTTTAAATAAAGCAGCAAATCGAACGTACAGCGTTGAATAGAGCTCTGTGATTGGTTCGTGTGTCACCCTGTGCGTCCACGCACACTGTGAGACCTCATAGTAAGGTTTGTGAATACGGGCGTTAGTGTTCTATTAAGCATTTTTAATAAGTATGTACTTTCTTCTTCTTCTGGGCCATTCCTGTTAAGCGACGTCATCTTTCCCTTACAACCCTTTGGTCATTTTTGACATTTTTTACCACTATTTAAAATGCTTGAAGTTTGCTGTTAATCTGACTTGTAATGTTGCCCAAAGCGTTTAACTTTATAAGCCAAGGGATCGACTTACAAAGTCGATCTACAAAGACTTTTGGCCACAAAATAATAACATGTAGGAAGCTCGACGGTATTTGAAAAGAAGAATCACTTTGAGCAACTGAGTAATTTAATAAAAATACATCACTTTTATTCAAAAATAAAAAAAAACACTTACATAGCTCAAAATATAACACAGCAAGGTTACAAGGGAATCCGACTAAAAATAGCCATTTAATAATAAAGACAAAATTATTGAATTTGAATTTGAGGTAAACCTCTCTATTATGCTACTTCTTCTCGTATACCTAAATGCTCACATAACAAACCAACTGTATGCATTTATCTTATGTCATAGCTTTTCTTGAATATCAGTGGAATGAAACAACTTCAAAGTTTGGCTAAGTTAGTTTGAAATTTATACATGCTGTCATATTACGCTGAGAAGAAAAGGACAGGTTTTTAATTAAAAATGTTTAATGAATTCGCTTCATTTCAATCGTTTTTTTATTATTAAACAACAATTTATTCGTAGGAAAATGTTAAACGTTTCGGCTTTGATTTTAATATTTTCCGTTCCAATCATAAGTTCCAATGATGGATGTTATATGTATACGAAACTAGTTTAAGTAATTGCTAAAGTTATTTAGAGTACCTACCTAATATTGGTATTGGTAGTTTTAGGTACTAGTTGAAGCAGCAGGTACAGTCAGGCACAAGAGACTGGACATTTTTATTGAAAAACTGCACGGCTGCACTACGTTTCAATTGTCTAAGATGCCACAGTTTATAGCTTTAGGTGCTTTTGTCTGTAGATCAACTATGAATATAAACTTGATTATACCATACCATACAGGTAAAATTTGTGCAAAATCTTACATTTTCAAAGTACATATCAGAGTAAGAGAGGTGTTTCCACCCAAAGAAAAACAGATGAGAATACTCCTACTTAAAGATTTACTTTTTAACTGATTTCTAAAAAAGAATCGCTTATGTTCTTCTAGTAATCTATGAACGTAGATCTTTTTGGTGAAATAAAAAGACGCTCACAAAATACACCCTGTATAAACTTTCAGAGACCACAATACCACAGCGCTCCTTTTGTCTTCTAAATAAACAGACAGACAGGGATACAAATTAACGGATTTCGACCGCGAGTCAAGTGGCAACCGCTGGAGTGCCGCTCCGATACATTTGGTAGGGTACAGTCAGCATAATGTATGCTGAATAATTAAAATTTTAATAATTAAAATGATCATAAAGAATAAAGAAATATTATACAAGTTAAAACTTACAATAATGAAGGAAAGAAAATAAGGAAAATATATATTTATAATGCCCTATAAATGATAACATCATTGGAGCAATACAAACTGAGATAATCCTGAAACACAGTTTTTTTTAACTTTGACCTTGTTGACGACGCCGACAGGTGATTTTATGTGACTTTGATACAACTTTTAGAACGCCAAAATAAAGGTACCTACCTAAGATACGAAAATTCAGTTAATTATCTCACATTCTGAGGTTGATCGCTAATTTGACTGGACTATCAGCCAGTCCGACACCTACACCGTTAGGTTATGGTCGCCTAATGCCCGTTTTCACCATTAATCCCTAATTTTTAAGTGACCCCTATGACAACAAAATTCCTGTTATTTGCTACCATAGGGGTCACTTAAAAATTAGGGATTGATGGTGAAAAAGGGTATAATTCGACCAAAGTGTAGGTAAAATTGCAGCCGACTGTACACTTATCCTCCGAGTGATCGAGTGAAGCCGCAGTCGCACGTCGAGGACACCCTCGAGACCCTCAGCCTTTGGCAGGTTGGCCTCAAGAGCTGGGTAATGGTGCCTTTTCTAAGTTCGATAACACTTGGCGGCTGATGATTCAAATTCAAATTCAATTTTATTTGCCAACTAAGGCTTAGTTGCGCCACCTAACTTTAACACTAACTATAACGATAACCGGTGTTTTGTATGGTGTTATGTATGGTAACGTCTGCCACGTTTGACGTTTGTCAAAGTTAAAATGAGATGGTGCAACCCAGCCTATGTGTTGTTGCCCTAAGATGTAAGTAGTTTTTATGATGATAACATTAATGAACCTGATTTCTGAAATTAATTATTTGATTTTTTATTTAATTTATTAGGTTGTTGGGTTCTCATAGTTGTTCAATCATTTTCAATTGTCATAGGTTAAGTTTTCTTATTTGCTGATAAACATGGCTAATACAAAATGACAACAAAAATAACAATTTGTAACTCAAAATCTTTGTTTGTATGAGTTTACTCTCACCATAAAAGGAAGAAAACCATCAGCTAGTAACAGTTTTGTTCATAAAATTAGAATTACAACATTATTCATCTGAAAGCAAACATCTCAAATGTACCCGACATTTGAAATCCTAACTAGATTAAAGGGAAGTACAAAATCCCAAATTAGGAAAAGATACCTCTTTCTAGGCAGTTGATTAAAAGCCTTTCAGGGATCCCAAGGGTAATTCTTGGCTAAAATATTGCCTGGCGTTGAATTTGGCCCAATGATAAATTTCACATCAAAAGATTTTTGCGCTGAGAATACTGAAAAAACCTTTTATGACATTATTTGTCTCAGTTTGTTAGACACAGGCAGACATTAATTTGATTTGGTGTTTATTTAATTTGTTGATTTAAATGCCTATTCGTGATTAAAATATTGATTTTGGGGGTTCAAAAGTCAAAAAGGACCGGCTATGCCGCAACATACGAAAAAGAGATAAAAAATAGTACGACTAACTACACCACTATATACTATACCTAGGTATGGAGTACTACGTTCGCTCTCTCATCTTGCACGTTTCAACATTTCAATTTCTGGACTTGAAGTCTTATCTTTTTCCTCAGATTACAGAACTTTTTCCGTATCTTTCCTTCTCAAGTGCCAATTAATAACCAAGATATTTAAAACAATATACGAGTAGGTACTAGGTATGTCCTTAAGTATTGCTTTCAATTGCAATTAGCAAGCAAAGATCAAGGGCCGCAAAAATAAAGAACACTTCAACTCCAAGATCCTTCAATTTCAAGACGACATTTTGTGAAATCAGCGAAAAATTTGGGCTTTTTTTAACGACATTGTAAAGGTAACGTAATTTTGAGAATTTTCAGATCTGCTTTTGAAATTAAACATTTTATTAAAATGAACATGCTTGGAAGAAAGCTGACAAGTTTGTTAGATGTTTCGTTGATAAAAGAGACGATTTGATCAAAGCCTTTTAAGCAACTAGGTTGCGTCTTTTATATTGATATGAAAGAAGTTTAAGTAGGTACCTACCTACCTACTTTAAAAGCAAAACGCTCTTAAAAATTAATAACAGAATGAGCCACATTTTAAATTCTGCCGATAAAACAAAAAAAAAGTTTAAAAATGGTTTATGATGCCTAAAAAACGAATCTTTATTCATTCGTTTTCAGTTGCATTTGAAATTTTTAATAGCAACTTTAGACCTTATTCAGTTGCAATAAAAAGCCAATTAAAACCGTTGACTCTATGCACCTTTTCATCAGAGCGCTCTGCGACTGAAAAGCTTTTGTTAAGCTCTCCCGAGCTTTGAACTTGCTAGGCAATTCAGCTGGAATTTAAAGAAAATATAACCAGATTTCTATGGAGAATGCCGGAATCTCTCTCTCTCATTCTCACATACACACAAACTTTTTGGTAGAGATTTCATTAAAGCTCATAGGCACATGACACTATTCTATGGGCCTTCAACAACAGAGAAACTGGCTATCTTATCTGTGAGTCCTGTAACCAGTAAAATGCTGAGTTGCAAGTACTAAAAAAAACAATTACAAAAAATTCTAATAATATAAAAATGCGAAAGATGGATATCTCGATATCTGGATGTTTGTTACTCTTAATTCACGCAAAAACTACGGAACGAATTTTGATGAAACTTTACAGTATTATTGTTTATTATAACCCAGAAAAACATATAGGCTATAATTTATGACGATCTGTGACAAACTTTTCACGCGGGTAAAGCCGCGGGCAAAAGCTATACATATTATCACAGAGCACCATTTTTAATACAGAGAATGAGAAAAATCTCAAAGAGATTAGCACTAGGCCAGTTCATATATCAATTGAAACATTTTTTCATTGAATTTCATTCTCATTCGCAATTATCGAAGAAAATTTAAATTACCTGCTTCAAGAGTTCATCATTGAGAAGATTGTAATAAAGACGATGACGCAGTGAAGCGAATATTAAACGTCTGATTAACATAAATTACAAATGTAATTTTTGATTCTTAGTAGTATTACGAATAAATTAGGTAGGAAAGTGATTGCTTAATTTTTAATATTCGCTAAAATATTTGTATTTTTCAATGACTGTATTTTTTTAGTTTATCGTTAAACCGATTGTTATATTTTTAGCTCTAATACCTTAGTAAAAGTCAAGTATTTATAACTGAAAATAGCCTTCAAGCGATTATTAAAGAAACTTGTTAAACAATGAACAATCTTATCCACTGGATATGACCATTAAAACATTCAGTAAAAATCAATATGCTTTTTGAAACCGCTGTAATATTGAATCTATGCAATGAGAGTCAAGAATTAAAAGCCCTTGTTGCCCTTAGACTGGTAATAATAGAGAGTATGCGATTGGCTTCGGACTCCATCGTCCTAAATGCCGTAATACGTATGGCGATTACAACTTTGTTTAAAATAGCTTCTTTTTTTATTAGCAATTTGTATTGCCCAAATTACTAATAGTCCCATTAGCCCCTCGTGTTAAGCTAAATAAGCTTGTGTTACGAGTGGGCTCACCACAATAGTCGAGCGGCGGTGGGATTCGAACCCGCGTTCCTCGGATCTCGAGTCGGCCACTCCGACCCTTTCACCGTTTGGCTATCGTGGCTATTAAAACATGCTAGCTTGCATGCGTGCTAGCATAATACATACATGAGTAAAATAAGTATTTTTATAGGTAAGTAACTTTTCAGGTGAAAAGTTCACGTTTGATCTCAATCTGATGAAAAGTGACAAAGTATAAGATGGATCACGTTCAGTTAGATACATACGTAGTTAAATACTAAAATTATACGCAGAAGGTAAAGTACGTAAGTAGTTTTAGAAAAAGTTTGCCATGTTGATTAAAACAACTTTATTGTAATAAACAAATTGCAAGTCTATTTTTTACATAATATTATCTACGTTATCAACACGCATAAATTTTACGCCATCAAGTTTTCTATCCAACGAAACCTTTATGCCTGCAGTTAATCAGTTTCAAAATAATAGCTTTCAGTGAGGAAAACATGCCATTGATCAATCGCTATCTGCGATAGCCACCAATTGCTGTCTACGATAGCGAGTAATCACTATCTCCATACGTAATAACCCACTTGTTATTTCCTTATTTCCTATTCTACGAGGAAAAATTATATCTCGGCACAATTCGCGAGCGATTATACCACTCGATTTATTTTCACTGCAGGCTTAATCGATTCATTGTGCTCGAGAACTTTTGTTTGGGTCCGAAAACATTGTCGGACTTTGAATGGAAGTTTTACAGGGTTATTGGAAACAATAATTGGTTGTTAAACCTTTTTGGTAATTTTATTTTAGGCTGTGAGATTCGGAGAAGATTAAAATGTTCGTGATTGTATTTTAAATAAGATAAGCTACCTACACATAAATAAATGACACAGAAATTACAACTTTTTTGACGAAGGGGTGGGTTAGTGATAACATAATGAATGTTTATGAAAAAATACTGGTCATCATAGAAATATGGGTACAAGGTACAACTCATTATCATCATCATTGAGCTGAGGACATCAGATATACCTAGCAGGCTACTGCTGGCCCTATTTGATTAAATTCCCGTTATCCCTACTGGTAGGGACAAGCCTAGTGGGAACCAAAGAATAAACCACAGATCACAGAAACTAAAGGGAGATGTGACAAGGGGGCGTGGCCGTGTCGCAGTAATATGCCCAAAAACAGAACACATTGCTCGTGACAACAATTATGACAGCAGCGACGTCACAATGTAAACAGTTTACATTGCTTGCTTAGTACTAAAGATTTATTCGAACGTTGAGTACTGATACCTCAGTGAATAATGAGCACATATTTTGATTACTTTGTGTGGGTGAATTTCTAATGCGACACTGAGTTTCGAACTCAGCGCATTAGTTGGCATCTCTCTATATCTCTATGTTTGGGACCAACAGAATAATAAAAAATAATGAAACATGTTTTTGGGCATTAAAACAATTTTAACCCGTCATTATGGGCAAACATTGGAGTGTTACGTCCGGTTAAATTCCGACTTCGACCGAAGTACCCTCGGCTCATATCCGGACGCCCACATCCGGTATTATTCGAATATCAATTCCATTCTGAATCAAGCTATTTTCGATTAAATGCTACGTATTTGGTATTAGCATAGCTGTACTATGTAGTTCCAATAGGATTTTCAATTTAATATCATTTTAGGTATGTTTACGAATGATAAGATTGAGTTACCTAGCATGGAATAGGTGAACCTATCATAATCCTACTAATATTATAAATGCAAAAGTTTGGATGTCTGAATGTTTGTTACTCTTTCACGCAAAAACTACTGAACGGATGAAACTTTACAGTATTATTGTTTATAACCCAGAATAACATATAGGCTATAATTTATGACGATCTATGACAAACGAAATTTCACGCGGGTGAAGCCGCGGGCAAAAGCTAGTCAATAATATTTTTCGTAGATATGGCGCTGTCAAATTTTACTTCTCAACCTTGACAGGTGGCAGGCTGTCAACTAGGGCATGCAAACCGGTTAACCGGATAACCGAAAAAACCGGATAACCGACACAATTTGGAACTCGGTTTTTGTCAGTTATAAATCCGGCTTTTTCGGTTTTTTCGGTTTTTCTTCTACGATTTTAGATAATTTAATAACTCATACAAGAACACGCTTCTTTAGTCATATCAATAAAAACAATTATTGTAATGCAATGTGGAAGCGGTACCAAGGCTCCAAAGTGTTCGCAAGAGACAACTCTATTGGGCAAAGCCAGCTGACGAAGCTAACGACGGCGGACGGTAGTGTAACGTCAACAAAAGCCGAGGTTCTGGGTGAGATCGAGAGGTTTTATGGACAGCTATATACCTCGGTCACCAAACCCGTTGATAGCTCAACTTCAGATCCAAGAGCTAAGCTAACTCGACACTATACCGAAGATATCCCGGACATCAGCCTATACGAGATTAGGATGGCTCTCAAACAGCTAAAGAACAACAAGGCACCGGGTGATGACGGAATAACATCGGAGCTTCTGAATGCGGGTGGAACACCGATACTGAAAGTCCTTCAGAGACTCTTTAACTCCGTCTTACTCCAGGGAACTACGCCAGAGGCATGGAACAGAAGCGTGGTGGTGCTCTTCTTCAAGAAAGGTGATAAGACCTTGCTGAAGAATTACAGACCCATCTCGCTTCTGAGTCATGTCTACAAACTGTTTTCGAGAGTCATCACGAACCGTCTCGCGCGTAGGTTCGATGACTTCCAGCCTCCCGAACAAGCCGGATTCCGAAAAGGTTATAGTACCATAGACCACATCCATACGCTGCGGCAGGTTATACAGAAGACTGAGGAGTATAACTTGCAGTGTTACAATCTCTCCAGCGGTACCGTATTGACTATCGGTATATCGAGGTGCTGAAGTGCTTGTACAAAAACGCCACCATGTCGGTCCGAGTACAGGAGCAGAGCACGGGGGCGATTCCACTGCAGCGAGGCGTTAGGCAGGGAGATGTTATATCTCCGAAACTGTTCACCGCTGCATTGGAAGACGCTTTCAAACTCCTGGAATGGAAAGGATTCGGCATAAACATTAATGGCGAGTATAGTCTATGTGTTACGGTTAATGTGATAAATTGAAAATTATTAATAATAACCGGTTATTATGAATAATTACCGACAGTCGCGGTAAAAGTGATAAATTAATCACATTTAACAATGATTATTTAATAATTCAACCTTAGTAGGTAACAAATTTCATAAAAGAGAACAACATCTTGTGTATGTGCTCGTGTACAACCAAACTTTTGAACGTTTTGATATCATATATTAATATAATTTGGCATAATGAGTTTGGAATGTTTCTTGCATAATATTACTTTTCCATGATGCCCATAACATAATGTTTTGATTTAAAGTGAAAAATAGGTTAAGGTGCGGCGGGGGTGGCCCTTGGGCCACCCCTAAGCCGCCTATTTAGTTTTATACACACATAAATGACCTCATATTAATCACATTTACCAAATCGTGCGGTAATTATTCATAATAACCGGCGATTATTCATAATTTTCACATTTATCACTTTAACCGTAACATATGTATTGAACTAAAGTACCATGTATCTTCTAGCTAAAGCTATAAGCGCGCGGGCGCAAAATGGAACGCGCTTTGTATTTGACCATTGCCGCCATTATTTTTGCTTTGCTAGTCTCTGTCAGTGTCAACTTACATATTATTTAAATAAGCATAACTATGACCAAATTTTCTTCTTCTTTTTTGATGATGTTGGCAATACACGTCGAGGTCGACTTGATTTGTGCCATTTTCCAGTATAGTATAAGTGATACGAGTTACAAAATGAGATCAAGTAATGATATAATGAAGGATGATAGATGATACCCCTTCCCACCCCTTGAGTCTCAGTAAAGTTGTGGTGCTTTACTGAGACCTCCTATGGACAACTTGAGAGAACCAGAAGAATCACGATGCACTGTTTTGCTTCACTTGCCCACACCCATGGACGTTCACGAACACTCAATGGTTAATAATCCACCATTATTATACATTAATAGTCGCCCACACACGAATTTGAGGAAATAAAACAAAACCGCTAACATGACGCTTCAGATTCCCGCCAAGAAGTCCTGACCAAAGGTTTTGCTTTGCTAATGAGCGAAGTATCCTATTGTTGATCTCTTTATATTTGATTTTTAATTAAACTATTCAATTGATCTCACAATATTATGTTCAGAACATGTAACTTCATCTTGTCAAACTAGAATATAAAAGAAATAAAATGATTTTTATTATAATTTGCAGCATTTTTATTTACTTACAAATAGTCGACCCGAAAAACCCGAAAAAACCGGTTTAGTTCGGTTTTTAAAAATAAAAACCGAAAAAACCGGTTTTTCCAAACCGCTCGGTTTTTGCATGCCCTACTGTCAACTTCTCCGAAATTACCAATCATCAGTAAGTATATCATCTCATCATTTCAACCACAAGACATCCACAGCTGAACATAGACCTCCCCCAATGACTTCCACATCGCCCGGTTGGTAGCGGCCTGCATAATGCGTCTACATGCTACCTTTATGAGGTTCATCGGTCCACCTTGTGGGAGGACGGCCCACGCTGCGTTCTCCAGTACAGCATACTATGAAAAGGAATATATATAGTTACTCGGTGTTTCTTTACGAGATCGAATCAGAAATGAAGAGATCCGAAACGTACTAAAGTCAAGATGGTAATAATTTGACCTAATGTATAAATGACGTAATTATTTATTTTTTTGGTGTCGTTTCCTATGTTTTTCAAAACTATTTTTATCCTTGTCTTTTAGCTGACTGTTCCTAGGTACTCCATGTAAATATTCTAAGCCATTAAGCCCAAATGATCACGTAATTTCAAAGATTACTTAAGACTACCGCGGCGACTAGCGTAGCGAGCAGACGTGTCGACATTATTTTCAAAAATATTTCAAAAAGTGATATTCAATAACTAACCATAAAGACCCTAAAATACAGTGCAATATCCAAAAACGCCCAAATCGAAGAGCGAAGAGGACAGAAAGCGCATCAACGACGCGCCCCGATCGCAGCACTCAGAACCCGTATTCACATTAACCGAGCGGAGCGATAAGCGGAGCGAGTTTTGTTGCAGTGCGGTATGAGTGTCAAACATTCGCCATCTAAAAATATGAATGTAAGTGGACAGACCAGTACCTCCCAGCAGGAACTACCACAGCTTAATGCTGCTGACATTGAGCGAAGAAATGTAGCACAACGTAAGAAGCGAGTACGGGATGATGACTATGAACGCCAATTCAGTGAATTTAAAATGGAAATACTGCAGGTCATCGCTGAGGCTGGAAAATCTCAGACTGAAGGTATTAATATGATACAAAAAGACATCTCATCCATCAAAAACCAACTAACAGATATTAAAACTACCACTGAACAATTAATAATCGAAAACAGAGTATTTAAAACACAAATCGAGAATCTTTCTCATACTGTGTCTGATACCCAAGAGAAAATAAAATCCCTTGAAAATGATGTGAGTGTACTTCGAAAGAATCAAGATAAGCTCTCACTTATGGAACATCCTGTAGCATCAACCTCTCAGGTAGATTTACTTGAAGAATTAGAACAGCGCCTAGAACGCAGCAAAAATTTAATAATCGCTGGAATTCCTGAACCACATGATAATAATATAGAAAACAGAAAAGAATCAGACAGAATCGAAGTAATGAAGGTTATTACCGACATATATCCTGAATGTCCGAACCCTGCAAAAATAATACGTCTAGGCAAATATAATAGGAGTAAGGATCGTGCACTGAAGGTGTGTTTCTCGTCTCAAGAGGCTGCAAAAACGATATTGAAAAAGAAAACTAGCATCAAGAATTCTAATATAAAAATGTACAGTGACCAGACACCAAATCAGCGCCAAATCATGGCGCAGCTGAGGGAAGACCTAAAACAACGTACTGTAAAAGGAGAAACTGACCTAATTATAAAATACATCAAAGGACACCCCAAGATCATTAAAAAGCCGTCAAAAAACTACACAGAGGAGAAAACGCAACTTTAAACACAGGTCCTCAGAAATATGTGAGTCATAAAATATGCATAAATTACAATTCAGTAACAATTGAGAAGAAATGTCTAAAATTTTTCTATGCTAATGTAAGAAGTTTAGTCAAACATGGAAAACTAGATGAACTAAGATGCGTGATTGAATCATTTAAGAATATAGTTCACGTTGTTGTCTTGACAGAAACATGGATAAAAAATGATGATGAGGCAAATAGATTGAAGCTGCCAAATTATACACATTATTACAACTATAGGCCAAACTCAAGAGGCGGTGGAGTGTCCATATATGTACATAACAGTATAGAACACCACGAAATCGAACAACAATATGAAGATGGAAATCATTTTCTGTGGGTCCACCTGAATACGCTTGCCTTGGATATAGGAGCTGTATACAAACAACCAGCATCAAATGTGGATGCATTTCTTAAAAACTACAGTCTTCACCTGTCTAAAAGACAACGAATCATAGCTTTTGGTGATTTCAATTTGAACCTGCTCGAACACGATAAATCTGTAAAAGAATACAACGCTCTACTGAAAGATACCAATATGCGCATATTAAACAAAATTTCTAAAGAGTACTGTACCCGCGAAACATCTACCACAAAATCAATCTTAGATCATGTGTGCTCAAATTTGAAACAAAACACTTTCCAAATGACTGTAATTGAATCTGCACTCTCCGATCATAAGCAGATATATCTGGAGATAAACAGGACATGCCTAGATCGCAAAAAACGTGTACAGTATCCAGCAATAAACTATGCCAACCTCTATAAAACTATGGAAGAATTGCTTAATATACATCAGATTGAAGACTATGAAGAACTGGAAAATCTAATACAGCGAGCTATTTCCATTAACAAAATTATGAAGACCAAAATAACTAACCCACCCTGTAAGGAATGGATAAATAGGGATATAATAGCATCTATAAATGAGAGAAACTCTCTGTGGCAAAACATGAAGAAAACACCAGATGAGCACGTTAAAGAAGACTTCATAAAAATGAGGAACAACGTCTCCAAGAAGATCCAGACTGCCAAGAACCAATATTTTCGTCACAAATTTGAGATTTGTCAAAAAAACCCGCGAAGAATGTGGCAATTAATCAACAGGTTATCCAGTAGTCAACCCGAAACCATCAAACCCTTTAAATTATCATCCCCATTAGGCGAAATAACAGATACAAAACTTATATGCGAGAAATTTAATTCCTTCTTCGCAACAATTGGCACAGAGTTGGCAAGTAAAATACCACAACAATTCCATACTGATTCGACTCGCGTATCAATTTCACTAACCTCTCAAAACCATGACCATCAACTCCTAAAACTAGACCCAACAAATCCTCACGAAATATCACGAATAATTAATAACCTAGATGTAAATAGTAGCTCTGGTTTAGACGGAATCACAACAAAAGTTATTAAATGTATCAAAAATATTATAGCTCCCATTATATCAAAATGTATAAATGACTGTTTCAGTTCAGGATACTTCCCTAACTCTCTAAAGACAGCTAGGGTAACTCCTATTTTTAAATCTGGAAGTAAAATGGAGCCCAGTAACTATCGTCCTATATCCGTGCTCCCGGTAATATCAAAAATTTTCGAAAAACTACTTCATATCAGATTGAGCAAATTCTTGGCCGATATTAATTTTCTATTTAAAAAACAATACGGTTTCCGACCAAAGTCTAATACTGTATCTGCTACTGTTGACCTAGTAACTAGCATAAGACACAGCCTAGACCAAGGGAAAATAACCCTAGGAATCTTCATAGACCTAAAAAAGGCATTCGATACTGTTCAATACGGAACATAAAAAATTAAAAAAGTAAAAAATATTGTCTATGATTAGATTGGTCTTTACTCTATGCTCTCTCTTCTATTTTGGAGCGCAGCGCAGCCATATTGTGTGCATTTATAAATTGGTTTCAATAAATCAAAATTTGCTATAAAATACTCCGCCTGTTTTATTTAACAGGCGGAAAGTGGTCCTTCGAGCTATAAAATAACCTGTGAGTGTTTTCGTTCGTCTTTACTGCGGATCGGCGATAATTTCGGTCTATAAGCCGGAACCGGTCACGTGCCAGCGAGCGTCCCTACATCGAGAATTCTATAAATTCTCGCGTCTACGACAATATCATCGTGCTACAAGACCCCAGGGTCATTTTTGGAGCAACCCCGTGCGACACCCCGGCCTGGGAGGCAGGGGTCACCGGCGACAAAATCACTTGGCGAAAATTCGCGGCGTGGGTGCTGCCGGGTGACGGCCATATTCGTCAAAAGTGAAAGTGTTTGTGTGTTTTTATCAAGTGGTTCTACTAAGTGCGGTGTTTACGTTTCGTTATTATGGCTACCACGGAAAAGGAGCTGAAAAGACTTTGCAAACAGCGAGGACAATGTAAGTCTGCAATCACTCGCTTAGAAAAATTTATTGATGAACCTAATAACCTGGAATTATCCAAGGTTGAGATGCTGGAAGCGCGCAGGGACAAACTCATCACCACCTACAAGGAGTATGAGGGTGTATGCATAGATATATCATGTTTAGACGAAAGTGATGAAGAAGACCAGGAATTGGTCGAAGACAAATACTTTAATATTCTTAGTAAAATCAATGCTGCCATAGTTAAACTTAAATCAGAGTCAGTTTCAGAAAGTCAGTCAAATAGTAAATTGCCTAATATTGAGTTGTCAACATTTGATGGTAGAGATTTTACTCAATTTAAACCCTTTATGGATTTATTCAAAGCAGTTATTGACAATAATCAATCATTATCCAATGTTCAAAAAATGTTTTATCTAAGGAAATACTTGCAAGGTGATGCGTTGGCAGTTGTTATAAACTTGCCTCTCGTTAACGAATCATATCCCGAAGCGGTTAAATTGTTACAACAAAGATATGATAATAAAGTTAGAATTATTGCAAACCATGTCAATCTTCTTTTGGATATGCCCCAAATGCAAAAGGGGACAGCGGCAAGTATTAGGTCTTTTATATCAGATGTGCGTCAACAACTTCATGCTTTAAAAAATTGTGGCCAACCTGTTGAGGAATGGGATATGTTATTAATATCTTTGCTTTCACGTAAGCTTGATAGCTATACCAACCGAGCTTACCACCTTGACAGGCCATGTCCTGATAACTTACCTACTATGGATGAATTTTTATCATTTTTAGAAAAAAGAGCAATAGGTCTTGAAGACAGTTTACCTGTAAAAAATACTTCATATGAAGGAAAAACTAAATCTAACTTTAATCAATATAAAGTTTCCAATGTTGCCACAAATTCAAATAACAAAACTGTGAAAAATTGTTTCTTTTGTAGTAATGATCATCCCATTTATGCATGTCCTAAATTTAAAATGGCACCAGTAGCTGACCGTAAAAAATTTGTATCTGATAACAACTTGTGCACAATATGCCTTGGAGTTCATTCAGAAAAATGCAAATACAACTTTAAATGTAGGGTTTGTAAAAATAGCCACAATACTCTTTTGCATGAAGGGAAACCAAAGGGAGATGTAATTACTTTGCATTCCAACTTATCTTTGAATGAAAAACACATACTCTTGCCTACATTAAAAGTGAAAGTTATTGACAATCTCGGGCAGGAAACCTTTGCAAAGGCACTTCTAGATTGTGGCAGTCAAGTATCTATTATAAAGCGCTCACTAGCAAAGCAATTAAACTTGACCCCTATGGCTCAAGATTTTAATATCACTGGTTTGGGCAATACACCAAACAAAGTTCATGAGTATACTAACCTACTTATCAAATCTTCAATACAAGATGTAAAATTATCAATTAAATGTCATATTGTGGATGCAATAACTGCTAATTTGCCACAAAATTATTTCAAAAAATGTCAAATTCCTCCTCATATACAATTAGCAGATGATGAGTTCAATAAACCATCTGAGATATGTCTGTTATTAGGAGTAGATGTTTATTCTAAAATTATCCTTGATGGCATAATTAAATTAGAAAATGGCCTTGTTCTGCAAAACACTATATTTGGTCATGTGGTCTCTGGTACAGTTGAGAGCACCAAATTACATACAGCCAATGTCAACCTAGTGTCAAACTTTATTATTCAGGATGACAACTGCAATGATAGGTTAGAAAATATAATGAAAAACTTTTGGCTTTCAGAAAAGGTACCAGAGGAAAATAATAGTCAAAATTGTGAATTTATGCAGGCGGAGGCATGCTTTAAAAACTCTGTAAAATTAGAAAATAACCATTTCTATGTTGACATTCCATTAAAATTTCCTTTGGAAGAATTAGATATAGGAGATTCCTTTTCACTTGCCTTGCAAAGATTTCATGCCCTAGAGAAAAAATTTGCTACAAATCATGAATATTTTGTCAAATATAAACAGTTCATTGACGAATTTGTGAAGCTAGGTCATGCCAAGGAAGTTGACATTAGTCAATACAATGTCTATGATGATCCCGTTTACTTTCTTGCTCATCATGCAGTTCATAACGAAGATAGCAAAACAACAAAGTTGAGAGTTGTGTTTGGAGGTAATGTTAAAACTAAAAATGGTGTCTCAGTGAATGACTTGATGTTGAATGGCCCAATAGTTCAAAATGATTTATTTAACATACTTACACTTTTGCGAACCTACAAGTACACTCTCATGTGTGATATTGAGAAAATGTTTAGAATGTGTTTTGTTAGTGAAAAGTTTAGACCATTGCAGAATATCTTGTGGAGAGATGACCCTGAAAAACCTATTTCATGTTTACAGTTGCAAACAGTAACTTATGGTCTTAAATCCTCCATGTTTTTAAGTACCAGATGCTTAATTGAACTTGCTCAATTATATCAGGATCAGTTTCCAGCTGCTGCAAAGGCTATCAAACAAAGTACTTACGTTGATGACATAATCTGTGGTGCAAATAGCAAAGAGGAAATTTTTGAGCTAAAACAACAGTTAATAGAATTAATGAAAATAGGCAGTTTTAACTTACATAAGTGGTGTTCAAATTTCCCAGAAACTCTGCATGATTTGCCTGATAGTATTAAATATTTTGATCAGATTGCCCTCAATAAGGACAATATTATTAAAACACTAGGTTTAAAGTACGATGTACTTACTGATACTTTTTTATTTTCATGCTCCATAGCTGATGATAACAATAATCTTCAAACCAAGAGAGACATATTGAGCTTTATTGGAAAAATGTATGATCCTCTTGGCTTAATAGGCCCTATAGTAGTCAAAACTAAATTGTTCATGCAGGAAGTGTGGAAATCTAAGATAAATTGGGACTCTACCCTACCTACTGCTCTGTTGCCCACATGGCAAAAAATCCTTAGAGAACTAAAAGACATGGGTACAATCCAAATACCCAGAGCAGCTGTAGGCTTTGATAATATAGAGACAGTGGAACTGGTTGGATTTTCTGATGCATCTCTACATGCCATAGGTTGCTGCATATTTCTTCGATCTTTATCAAATGATGGTCAGGTCCAGGTCAGTTTATTGTGCTCAAAATCTAGAGTTGCCCCTCTTAGTAGAAAACTTACCATCCCAAACCTAGAGCTTAATGGCGCTCTCCTACTTTCGGAACTCTCTTCAAAGGTCTATAAATCCTTGATTGACAGGTACCCCAACTTAAAGGTGGTTTTATATACAGACTCGCAGATAGTCTTAGCATGGCTCTCCTCTGATAAAGTCAAAGGAACCTATGTTTCCAATAGAGTCAGAGACATTCAAGCTTTAACTAAAAATTTCACCTGGTCTCATGTCAAAGGAGTTGATAATCCTGCAGACCTCCTATCAAGAGGTATTGCTCCATACAAATTACAATATAACCAACTATGGTGGCACGGCCCATCTTTTCTATCAGATTATCAATTTCAGCATAATATTACTTTTTCAACTCCTCAAGTTTCAGAACTTTATAAAGAAGAAAATCAAAATGTCTGTCAATTACAACAAACCCACTCTGAAATTCAATACAATATTTTTGATAAATATTCAGATTTCAATAAGCTTCAAAGAGTTATAGCTCTACTCTTACGATTCAAAAATAATTGTCTAAATAAAAATAATAAGTTATCTGGTTCCATCTCTCCCCAAGAGTTAGAATCGGCTGAGCTGGTCATCATAAAACATATTCAACATGAAACATTTTCAAAAGAAATTGAGTTATTGCAAAAGGGTAATCAAATTAATTCACACATGAGCAGTTTGCATCCATTCTTGGATAGTAATTCAGTATTAAGAGTAGGAGGTAGGCTCCAAAATGCAACTAATTTGTCCTATGACAAAAAATATCCTATTATTTTACCAAAATCTAACAATGTTGTGTATATGATGATAAGAAAAGAACACTTGAGACTCCTTCATGCTGGAGCCAAGCTAGTTCTGAGCTCTCTTTCACAAAAATTTTGGCTATTAAATGGAATTAGAGAGGTAAAAAAGGTAGTTCACAAATGCTTAACTTGCTTTCGAAATAAAGCAATAGCTGCTAAGCAACTTATGGGTTCCTTACCTTCACCTAGAATTTCAGCATCTCGACCATTTCAAGTCACTGGAGTCGATTTCTGTGGACCATTCAACATCAAGGTTGCTCGTGTACGAAAACCTATTGTAAACAAGGGTTATGTTGCTGTCTTTGTATGTTTTTCTACTAAGGCTATTCATGTAGAGCTAGTCAGCGACTTGACAACTGCAGCTTTCTTGGCATGTCTACAGCGTTTTATAGCTAGGAGAGGTCTACCATCCTCCATATATTGTGATAATGCTAAAACCTTTAAAGGAGCATCTAACAAATTAAAAGAATTGTATGATTTGTTTTCAAACAAATCTCATGTAAATGATGTAGAAAATTATTGTTCAAATAATTTAATAAAATTTAAATTTATCCCAAGTTACAGTCCTGAATTTGGTGGACTCTGGGAAGCAGGGGTCAAGAGTGTAAAATACCACATTAAGAGAGTAATTGGTAGCTTATCTTTAACTTCAGAAGAATTTAATACAATTCTTACACAAATAGAAGCCATTTTGAACTCCAGGCCACTGCTTCCCATGAGTAGAGATATTTCTGACTTAAGTTACTTAACACCTGGGCATTTTTTAATTGGTTGTCCATTAACTAGTTACCCAGAGGTGGATCTTACTAATAAAAATAATAATAGACTCAAGATTTGGGATCTTTGTTGTAAAATAAAGCAGGACTTTTGGAAACTCTGGTCTCAAGATTATTTAACATCTCTTCAAAATAGACCAAAATGGAAACGTGATCATGTAAACCTTAAAGAAGGTGATCTAGTTATTGTAAAGCAAAAAGATGTTTCACCTTTATGTTGGTCTATGGGTCGAATTGTTAAAACTTTTCCAGGACCTGACGGTAGAGTCAGAGTCGCAGATGTTAAAATGGGTCATAATAATAAAATTTATGTAAGGTCTTATACCAAATTGTGTCCTTTACCCTTGCAAGACATCTAATATGTTTATTGTCATTTGTATTAAATAAATTAAAAGTAAATAAGCATAACAAATATAAAAATAAAATGTAACAAGTAGTATAATAAATAATTTAAAAGTAAATATAACAAAGGTAAAAATAAAGATGTAACAATTAACAAAATAAAATAAAAAGGCACTAACTTAGAATACTTTATTAACATATAATTAGCATTTAATTATTGTAGATGTTAAGAATAAGTTTAAGACATAATGATGTGTTATGGTTTACAGTATTAGACAGTATGTCTGTCACTTAAATTAAAAATGGGCTTTACTTTCTAATTAGGTATATCAATAATTGTTTTTGTAACTCAGTGCCCGCCCCAACTTATGTTCAATACGGAACATAAAAAATTAAAAAAGTAAAAAATATTGTCTATGATTAGATTGGTCTTTACTCTATGCTCTCTCTTCTATTTTGGAGCGCAGCGCAGCCATATTGTGTGCATTTATAAATTGGTTTCAATAAATCAAAATTTGCTATAAAATACTCCGCCTGTTTTATTTAACAGATACAGTTAGCCACCGTATACTTTTATCAAAACTGAAAGCTTTAGGCATCTCAGGCACAGCGTATCAAATGTTTGAATCATACCTTACGAACAGGAACCAGGTCGTCAAGATCGATAATGAGAAAAGCGAGCCAAGATTGATCACTTGCGGTGTTCCCCAGGGATCAATATTGGGGCCCTTACTATTCCTAATTTACGTAAATAATATACATCAGGTCGGACTCAAAGGAGACATCACCCTGTACGCTGATGATACAAGCCTATTTTATAGCGGTCACTCAATGAAAACAATAATTGATAACGCACAGTACGACCTCAATGTTCTACACAATTGGCTACAATCTAACTTGCTTACAATTAATGCTACAAAAACAAACTACATAATATTCGCCGCTAAAAATAAAAAGATTGATAACTTCAATCCTTTGTCAATTGATGGACAGGAAATTAATAGGGTAGCTAAAGAAAAATACTTGGGCCTCGTGCTAGATGAAAAACTAACATGGGAATCGCACATTGAAAAAATTCGTAGTAAAGTCTCTTCGCTAACTGGTGCAATAAAAAACATAGTTAGATGTCTACCAACATATGTTAGATACACAATCTATAATTCCCTAGTAAAACCCCACCTAGACTACCTTGTAGAAATTTGGGGCTCAGCTAACAAAACAAACATACAAAGATTACAAATATCTCAAAATAAATTCATTAAAACCTTATTTCAGTATAATTATCGAACACCTACTACAGACGTATACAAAAAATCAAAATTAATGAATTTGACCCAAATTTATAAATTTAATACATGTCACCTCATAAGAAAAATTCTAACTAAAGATATTCACTCCACTTTGACATTTACCAAAAAAATCGAGTATCATAAACGTATGACCAGGCGAGCTAACAACATCTGCTTAATAGCCCCCAGAACAGGTTACGGGAAAAAAAGTATCCTATATGAAGGAGTCCAATATTACAATAAATTGCCCAGAGATATAAAGGACGCTAAATCACTACATACCTTTAAAAAGCTTTTAAAACATCACATATTGAATGCCTAAAAATAAATTAATTCAAATATATATATATATATATATATATATATACATTATATTATTTACAAATTACAAACATAAAAAAAAATTAAATAAATAATCAAATTTAAACAATAAAAAATAATAATAATAAAAATAATTAAAACCCGCCAATCATCATTATTAAGTTATAATTAATAAGATGAGTAAGTTAATTACAAATATGTACATTATATTATACTAATTAATTATAATAAATAATCAAATTTAAACAATAAAAAATAATAATAATAAAAATAATTAAAACCCGCCAATCATCATTATTAAGTTATAATTAATAAGATGAGTAAGTTAATTACAAATATGTACATTATATTATACTAATTAATTATAATAATACACTTATTAATACCAATTATAATATTAATAAATATAACGTCAAAAACTAACTATCATTTATCATAAAATCATTATAAAATATCAAATTTGTCAAATTATTATGAAAACAGCCTATAAGCCACTCGCTCAAATGTTAAATGTGTCCTATCCCGTACAAAACATGTTTTCAAATTGTACCTATTCATGCCCGCCGCCGCGCCGCGCAGTGACTTACTGGATGGCTTGTATTTTATTTGCACCTACCTGCTTTATAAAAATAAAAAATCACTTTTAATAGAACTGCTACGCTAAATCGTTTTTGTATTGTTTATTATTATTAAGACAAATTAATGTTTCTCTGTAAGTGATTGCATTGTAATCTTTTTGAGAAAATAAATATCTTTAACCACAAACATTCCAATACCTAAGCATTGGTACATTTGTTTGATGACCGAACTTTATTGATCTCGATTCTCGAGTAATCGGCCTGCGTAAACAAACTAAGTTGGGCTTCGAGCTCGTAAGGGGCACCGCACACTTCATACGTCAGTTAGAGAGGCAAGCGACGACAAGTGTGTCGGGACCCTTATTGGAATGACAGCGATTACGAGGTATCGAGCCAGCTGAGGGGCTTCCGAGCTTAACGTGAGCCGTCTATACCGCGTAAGTTATACTCGGGTATGAGTTTGCGATCTCTAGGTCTGTATAATAGATAGTCGACGATATTGCGAGTAGGTTGTACGAGTCAACTCGCAAATTTTTATTACTAAGTATTTTATTGCAAACTTGCATTTATTATAACATGCACTTTCGCCGCTGCGACTGACTTAAATTTGGCGATGGCGATCAATGCATTTAAGTCTGGTCGCCATCGCTGCACGCCGGCTGATCGCGTGTGATCGCGTTGGTTTGGCTGAACCTTAAATCCCATCATCTTAACTTGACACCACATCTTTTACTTCATTCAAATCGCAAAGGAAAGAATAAGCGTATTGTACCTCTATTAAATACGTAGACATAGTACCGACTCTGTAATTTAACGGTAGACCACCTGTCTCAGACCTTGAAGTGCCGGGTTCGATTCCCAATGGAGTCAAAATTTTCTGTCCAAGTCTAGAGCTAAAAATAGTCAATTCCATTATGGTTGAAGACTCAGGGTGAAGCTTCCTTTCTTCCACCTTCAGCCTGATTATCACTTTCCATCAGAATGGATAATGTACCTACAGGCAACGAACTTCCGAGTTACGATTATAAAATATGCAACCAACATTTCCCCTGTTGTGGTTATAAAAGTAGACAAATTGCCGGGAAAATCCACGATAATGTATAGCAGCGTGTATTTTGTGAACACATTTTGAGGATATTTTATCGAATCCATTAAAAGTTTCGTCCTCAAATGCCGGAGGCTGTACGGGACAGGACCAAAACTTTAACGGCAAGACCATACATCTTCACTGAAACCAGTTTAATTTCGAGAAAATGGACGAATAACAGATATTAAAGAAATAAAGTATAGTACCTTTAACTAGTGTTAAAGAAGGAATACATAAATACCTAAATTTCAATACGCTCGAGCGCTCTGAATTCAATTTATGATCAGATTTTTTTTTTCGTTGCCGGCCAGTGGTGCAAAAAATTGTGATTAAGAAGCAATAAATCAATATTAAACATTTGAATTTATCTTATTTTTATCTTGGGAGAATAGGTTGGTAGGTACTATTAGGTAATATTTATTTGACACTAGTAAACATTTAATAATAACGTCTGGCAACAACAAGACGACACTCGTAGGTACTCTATGGCACTTTTTAACTTCCTCTTTTTCCCACCATTTTTGTACACGTACAAATTTACTTGCAGCTCAAGTTTCGCTGTTATAGACCTTCACCTCGACATTATTCAGAGACTAGTAATCCCAAACACTACATTGTTATGTTTAGGACTTTGTTTGGGATATTCTCAAACAATGTCTCTGAAATCCAGATCAATACTGTTTTCACTGCTTAAGTTTTTGCTATCCTGACCTTTACACTGTCTCTAGATTGAATATCCACGATGAAAAGTACCCAAACAACAGCAGGTACCTAATATGAAGTCAAAAATAGCACAATGGTTTCTGATTTAAGAGCATCTGCCTATTTGTTTACGTATTCATCCATTTATAACGCTATAAACACGTTAAACAATGTGATGTAACGCTGTTATGCTCCAGCATTATTGTACAGGACAGGGGGCCCCATGAACCATATACAGGGTGTCCCAGAATGGGTGAATCAAACTGCTAGGGGAGGTAGCTGTACTATCCCAGAAAAATATGAAAATAAAATGTTGAGTACGGATTTTTTTTTTAAATAAAGTACTCTATACTCGAAATCTAGACATTATTTCCAAAATTTTGTTTACAGATAAACGAAGCGATCATGTACAATTAATATTAGTAAGAAAAAAGTACAAATAAACTCCAAATGCAGCAATTATAGCCAGATACTTAAGCAAAGCTGATTTATTTTCACTTTGTAAAAAAAAAAAATTTGTGTCCTAATGCGCGATTATTTTTCTTCATATTTTTAGGGATAGTACATTAGTAGAGCTATCTCCCCTATCAGTTTGATAAACCCATTCTGGGACAACCTGTATATGATACACACAAATATTTTCCTGTCCTCGTGGATCCCTGTCCACAGGACTTTGACACGGGAATTGTTTTAGGAAGATCTTATTTGTGTCAATACAAAGGACTTATCAATAAATTATCTTAGATAACTAATGCCGATTTATTCCGTGAAAACTGAGCCGTATGGTTATATAAATAAGAACTTTTAGGTACCTAACTATAAGGTAACAAAACAACAATACTAAGAAGTATAAATTGTACAACAAGATTAGCGATTCCCCCAGTATCGAAGCAAAAGTTAAATCAAATCAATGTCAAGTTCACTTTACAGTAATCGAAACTTTCGGATTTTAATTGAGGATGGGTTAACTTTTTGTTTGGAACCAAAAAGTTCATTCAAGGAAATTCTGTTAATTGTGTTTTCAATTTTACTGAAGAGATCTTAACATTTACAATCTTGATAACATAAAGTGGGAAGAATTGGCTGTCGATTATTAAACTGTGGAAGTTATTGCCCTCTTCCATTTTAATTGATTTAAGCGGGTTATGACAATTAATTTCGTATCGGAAAGCAGCGTAGGCCGTCCACCCACAAAGTAGAACGAATGACCTCATAAAGGTAGCAGGAAGGCGCTGGATGCAGGCCGCTACCAACCGGTCATTATGGAAATCATTGGGGGAGGCCTATTTTCAGCAGTGGACGTCATATGGCTGAAATGATGATGATGATGATGATTACAGTTAATTTAAGATACAATCCAGTAAAAATTATGGAACTTGGTAATTAAGTAAACGACACTCAGCGTGAGCTATGAAAAGATTGATACTTCGGTTGATGAGTAGATATAAAAACGGGCAGTACCTGACAAAAGGCTGTACCTGAATGGCAGTACCTGACAAGCAGTATCTGCTATTTGTCCATTATACTCAGGCCCAGTTTCCAATAAGCGGAGAGGAGAGGAGAAGAGAGGAGATTTCCGAAAAGAAGTTAAGCGGAGAGTTGATTATCGAAATAACGAAATCTGATTGGTTACTTATTAAAATACCACTCTCTCAACTCCACTGTTTTGGTGGAAACCAGGCCATAGTCATAGGCTGGGATTGTGTACTTACTGCGTCTTATCTCGAAATAAAACAAAATTAAATGTAACTCACTGGTACTCAATTCGTTCAGGCGGGGCACATAGCTCGGAGAGCTGATGGCCGCTGGGGCAGGAAAGTTCTTGAGTGGCGACCACGAGCCGGAAGACGTAGCGTGGGCAAGCCTCCCACTAGGTGGACCGACGATCTGGTGAAGGTCGCTGGAGGTGCCTGGATGCAAGTGGCGCAGGACCGGTCTTTGTGGAAATCCTTGGGAGAGGCCTTTCTCCAGCAGTGGACGTATTTCGGCTAAACGAACGAACGAACGAAATTCGTTAGGTACCCTCTTTTTGGCTGTGCCGTAGTTAAACGTATGGTTTACGTCACAAGTGCAGTAAACGTATATTTAGCTTGCATTGCCTAGTTATTTATAACGCGACAATCAAATTTCTATTTACGTCTGGAATTCGCAAATCGTAAATACACTCTTGGACTAGATTTTGAATATTAGTTAGCCTTTTAGAAAAAAAGTCTAAGAACCTAGTCCTAAGGCCCAGAACAGACGATGAAACGCAACTGCAACGAAACTGCAACTTTTTGATGATTCTGATGAATAAAACTGAAACTGAAAGTTTCAAACTGATCGCGTCATTTATGGTCTCTCAACGGACGCTATGGCAGAAACTTAGATGCAACTCAAAAGTAACTAGCAGTTGCAGTTTCGTTGCAGTTGCGTTTCACCGTCTGTTCTGGGCCTAAGACAATTGTGCCTGTCTTGTTGGTTGTCCTAAATAAATACAATGAAATAAAGAAGACATAGAGTAGGTAAAAAGGGATATTAAAAGTTTGACGCATGTGAAGGTGATTCAATTTTCCAGATAGATGTACTAACATAATGCGAATACTTACTACTAATAATACTTACTTTATAAAATTGTTATGAGTTAAAAGTTTTGGAAGAAACTTAATGAGTTCAAAGTTGTGAAATTAAAAGGAATAAGTATCTAAGATAATAATCAGAATTTCCGCGAGTAATGAAAATAAATACAATTTTATTTCCTGTGCGTTTCATTTTGTCTCAATGATACTATTTTTATGTTAAAGTGCTTACTTTTAGATGATGATAACTTATTAGTAATCTATGCCTGTGCTAGTTTGTGTTAAACATTTGCAAACATACAAAATGGTATAACAGAAAACACTTATCTTTCTCTCTCTATTTCTTTTCAATTGAATAAAGAACAACAGTGGAAACCTTACTATATATTTTACAATTTTAACAGCTTTAGTTTTAACATCTGTTAAATAAATATATACTCTAAAACGAAGGTGTTTACTACCACCCCAGCTCTAATCGAAAGTTTACATTACAATACCCACGCGGAAGGTTAACGTCCCAACGAAATGGAAATCCATTATGAGTTACAATGAGTATACGAAGCCATGTCATGCTCGTGAATGGCCGCAAATCGGACTACCGTAGGTATATCACCGCCACAGTGAAGGTATGAGCGGTAGAGTTGGTTCTTCCATCGTACAAAAACTACAAGTAAACCTATGTTACATCTGTCATTTTTGTTAATTGATCTCGAATCTGAAGATATAAATATAAATAAATATCTTTGGACAATCTCACACAGCGCCATCTAGCCCCAAAGTAAGCAATTAATATGCTTGTGTTATGGGTGCTAGCTTAACGGATATACTACTTATATACTTTTTTTTTTAAATACATACATATTATACATAGTAGGTAACACCCAGACCCGTCACAGAAATTAAAATTCATCATTTCAATTTCTGCCCGGCCGGGAATCGAACCCGGGACCTCTCGGCATAGTAGTCCGTTCTGAACCACTACACCAAACGGCCGACAAATAGAGATGACAATCTTTCATTTTTTTATTTGGTCAATTTTACACAATGCCATAATCTTAAACTAAGCAATGCTTCTAAACTTTGAGTATTGGGCAACGGAATATTAACTTAAGTATCTAAATACTTTTTTTTGTTAATTGGTACTTACAGACTTTAACGCATCGAGCTAATTTTGACATCATAAGCTATCTTAACTCCAACTGCTGAAACACAATAATGCTGTCAACATTGTTGTTATGGCGACAAACAATGATCGTTGCTAGCCAGGATAACTTTGAAAAAGCATTATCACCAAAACAGCAAAATATTCTGCCTCTCACATTGATTCGAGCCCGAGATCTCTGGGTCTGAGATAAGTGGTCTTACCACTAAACCACAGTCTGTTCATTACTTAAAATCCTACTGAACCCGAGTCTAATATAAAAGCGCCGACTGGAAGGTTCCTTTGTGCAATTGGAATTAGTTCCGAGCTGAAGCCACACTCCGCGTGAATGGGTGTGTGTATAATTACAGGCACTTCCTTATTCATAGCAAGAAATATTGAAGTCAATAGCAGTACTGAAACTGATTTATTTGGCGATAGTTTAGTGACTTAGGTATAAATCCATAAGTTATGATCTTATGATATATTACTGTCCTATATTATTTTGAACATCCTATTTAACGTGTGGAATAGCAATAAAGAATTTGAATTGTACTTTTAGATGTAGGTAATATTATTGAAAGGAAGGACACGCGAGGATTGAGAGTGAGACTATTTTTTTTATTTAAAGGAATGCAAAATTACTCGTAAGATATTGTTAAGTTAGTATTTTGGTGTGTATAGGTACACTATCAGTAAGTAAATCGAGCTACCTCAAATCCCATCGAAGAAAGAAAAAAAACCTTAGAAGATTTTCCTGAAAATTTTTCATCATTTCCGGTTAGCGCTGCGACTTTCGTTGAAGGTTAACGAGCAAAACTAGGTAAGTTTAAATTCCCCTATTTTCCGATTTCAAAGTCCTCGTAATAATGTCAGGGTCTCCTTTTAAGACCGGCAATGAACTAAAGCTATTTCGTGCTACAATAAACAACTTGTTACTTGTTTTAACGACGTTAATTGTCTTGTAAAATTGGCTTGTTTACATGTTCGGATTCTGCTGTCTGCGAACACCTGTTTTTATCAAACAAGTGTAATTAGATTTGATTAACACCCCATGGCTCAGTGGTAAGTGTTGATCTGAGAATAAGACGTTCAGGGTTCCATTCCTAAACGACATACATCACACTTAATGGGCAGGGCACATAGTACGCAGAACTGACGGCCGATGGGTCACCAAGGTTCTGGAGTGGAGGCAACGTAAATAAATGCAGCGGGGGCCGTCCACGCACAAGGTGGACCAACGACCATAAGGTAGAAGGAAGGCCCTGGATGCAAGCTACCAACCGGACAATGTGGAAATTGTGGGAGAGGCCTATGTTCAGCAGTGGACGTCCTGTGGCTGAAATAATGAGGATGATGACACCTAGTGTAACCCTTTATGTAAGTACTAGCAGTGCCCGCGACTTCGTACGCGTGAAAATTATTTTTGCTCTGCACCTTTTACTCGTAGCGTGATGGTAGCCTTCCTCGTTAAATGGGCTATCTAACACTGAAAGAATTTTTCAAATCGGACAGTTAGTTCCTTATATTAGCGCGTTCAAGTAAACAAACAAACAAACTCTTTACATTTATAATATTAGTATAGATTTGTTCATAATTTAACAATGAAATCCCAAGTTAAACATTTGATTCCCTACAAGAAATAGTTATTGTGGTGGGCACATTAAGTCGTCCGTCCAATAGCCCTTGTCAGTCGTCTACACCCACACCACATGTTAGGAAACGATGCGATTTTCTACAACCGTTTTCTTGTTTTCTAAGAAAAGTTACCTACGCGATCCCTCGAAAACTATTACAAAGTTTTCTACGGGAATTATTTAAATAAAACGAGCCCGCATATTTAAGGAAGCTCTTATTTTTCAGGGTTCCGGTTCAGTAAATATTATAACATACTAGCTTTCCGCCCGCGGCTTCGCGCCCGTGGACCCCTAAACCCTATGTTTTTCCAAAATAAAATTTAGCCTATGTTACTCGTGGATAATGTAGCTTTCGAATGGTGAAATAATTTTTAAAAACGGTCCAGTAGTTTTTGAGCCTATTCATTACAACCAAACAAACAAACAAAGTTTTCCTCTTTATAATATTAGTGTAGATAATGTTATAAACCTTTTCGTATACAATGAGTCTTTTAAAATTTCACGTAGCTAAAACTAAACATCAGTGGTTTTTATGACCTATTACGTTTTAGGACCTAAGACTTACTGCCATATACATTAAAGTAGACTCTCTTTTATCTCCGCAATTTATATTAAGACAACATTGTTTTCATTTTGAAGGAAATTTTGTTCATAACATAATCATAAAAGCTGAAATTATACGGTACCATTTTCACTAAAGTGCGAGTCACACTTGACATGTTTTGGTCTTCCAAACTAGAAGTTTCCAAGGTAATAATACAAACACGATTAAATTGCTCGCCGGTTATATTAGCTAACTTCTGGAGTTTAATTAAATTTGGCAGCTGTTCGCAATTATGAGATGTTGAAAATATTTGTTTTTTCCTCACAAAAACATCCTCGGGTTTTTTCATATCCGTTTTTAGGTTAAGGAACTTGGAGAATGAATAAGTACAATCTTTTGCACTACTGTTAGCCCTCGGCTTCTATTGGTACATCAGAAAAACATGTTTTTCTTTCAGGCATTAATACTTGAATTTTCTCTGCGTAAATGTAAGTGCAGAATATAGCACATCAAACTTTACACTTTGGTTGCAAAATTGCCTCTATTACTTAGCACATAAGAGGCCACCGTGTTTAGCTTGACGTGCCGTCGTCTGTATGTTATTATGTATTCCATACATCCGTTTTGTAAGATATCTTTATCCCTCCATAGATAAGTATGACGTTTTGACTAAGGATCGCCTTTACTCTAGCTAGAGTTTAGATTAATTCCTAGATGGATACTGGATAGTCTTCATACAAACACTTCGTCAAAAGTGAGGCAAAAATCTTATGTCATTACTGTCAAATCTTATGACATTACTGTCAAATCTTATGACATTACTGTTAAAACGTTGTTAAAAATGTTTAAGTAATCTATGAGCTAGTGTAAGTTTATTACACAATAGTATAGTACATTTGAATATTTTTGTTTCTTTTTGAGGAAATTATTAGTATTAAAGAGATATTTCGTAATCACACCGCAAAAATCTTCTTGAGCCAATATTGGGGAATAGCAATTTGTGCTCTTCCTATTGGTAAAAGAGATCAATCAGGTATGTATTTGACATCAGCATCCAATTGACACAAAAGTGTCAATGTTATGAGCTGTCAAAACGCGATTCTTGTTGTCAGACGTCACTAATTCGCCAACTCAACTACGAGTATGTATTGGTGATTTCAAAGCAAGTAAAATCTCATTTTACAGTTAATTGAGAACTAATTGGGTTTGCAGAGCTAAATGGAGTGTTGCTAGAGAACTAAATGATTGTGCCCTGTAATTATTGGTTCATGGTATAAAGAACCTAATTTAATATAAGGATAATAAATAAGGTATACCTTCTTCTGATCTTCGATTTATACATAGATTTGAGTTTTTCATGTAGTAATTGTTTTTGTACCTAATAAATAAAATAAATAATCTATCTTACTTTCCATTTTTAGGTAGGTACTACTTGATAGAGCTTTTTGTAAAACTTTTGTAACTAAATGTAGGTATTGAAAGTATCATAGGTATTAAAAGTTAACTTTTCCGACACTAATACATATAAAGAGGGCGAAGAATGAAAATACAGACGTTTATAAGTGGTTAATTATTTTACACCTATTATAATAATTGAGGGTTAGAAAACATTTACTTGGGCTGGGTTACACCGTCTTACTTTGATTTTAACAAACGTCAAGAAACGAAAGAAAACCGGTTGTCGTTATAGTTACGGTCAAAGTTAGGTGGTGTTACTCAGCCTAAGGTTCTTAAGCATGTATTTATTTAAATACCTTCAAAAAAAAATATCTCGCACCATTTCAATAATTCAGAATTTCAAATAAATTTTCCTTGTCCCGTTTTTGGAATGTCCTATCTCCGGTATTCTAAAAGATGGCTTCCTGGTGATAGGACCACATAAACTTTGCCATTTAAACTTTATTTATTAATTTCCAAGTTATTACGATTATCAGTTACATTTTGCGTAGGTAGAGGTAGGACACCAAGATCAACAATTTTCATCTTGCTTACTTATTGGTGTGAAGAAAAATATCTATACTTATAATAAATCTGTAGAGAGGTCAATTCTGTACATGAAATATATTTTCAAAATAACTATCAGGGGGTGATTAGTGATCGATACTGATGCCAAAAATGCAATCAGTAAAATTTTTGTCTGTCTGTCTGTCTGTCCGTCTGTCTGTCTGTCTGTCTGTCTGTCTGTCTGTATGTTCCTTATAGAAACAAAAACTACTTGACGGATTTTAACGAAACTTGGTACAATTATTCTTCATACTCCTGGGCAGGTTATAGTATACTTAGGAATTCCCACGGGAACGGGAATTAGCGGGAAAATCCTTTTGTATGAAAAATCTAAACCGCTTAAGTTAGACGCTTGAAATTTGGCATGCAGGTACCTTAGTAAACGTAAAGCTTAGTTACAACAGGATATTGCAAAATTCACACGGGAACGGGAGTTAGCGGGAAAAAACATTTGTATGAAAAAATCTAAACCGCGTAAGATAAATGAAGGGGGTAAAACGGGATCCACGCGTACGAAGTCGCGGGCGGCCGCTAGTGCTTAATAATTATGTCGAGTATACATAGATTTTTTTACGCCTCACAAATCAGGTATTTGACTGGAAGAACACCTGATGTTAAGTGAGATGTAGTCGACAAAGACAGCAGCAGACTGTGAAGTCCAGTCCCTAGCTAAGTACCTATATTCGTATTATAAAAGTTAGATCAGTATCTGTTTTGAATTTTGACAACGCTGCAGACAATTTAGGTATTTTATTTTAGCAAATATTGCTGTAATATTAATGTAACATTGTTTGTGCTGTTGACAGCACAATTTTTATTTTTTGGTCACAAAATAGCTCTTAATACGACAGTAATAAGATGCCAGTCTTTATATTGATGTGCTGTCTGTACCTCAAAAAAGAAAAATCAAAACACCCTAGAGAGGCCTGTCCAAACACCTCCAATCATCAAACAAAGTGAGATGTTGATTTTACCCAAAAATACTAAATGAAAATTTCGACCGTGAAGCCTTGATGAAGCAGGTTTGTTAGCTCAATTTAGTATCACAAATTTTGAGCTAGGGAAAACTATTTTACTTGACAATCGAGTAGGCAGAAAATCAAATAACTACCTACTTATAAATACTTGTTGCTTGTAGTTTAATTTTAATTTGATTACTTGGTACTAAATAGGTAAACATTTCTTCTTTCTTTATTTTAAAATTTGTATCGAGCTAGGTTTTAATTAATTGAAAATTCGAGTAGGTAGGTAGAAAATCAAATACTTGTTGCTTGGTGTTTAGAGTCTGTTTTATTTGAATCATAACGATTTGTGGAAAAGAATAATTAAATTAAACGTTTCTTTATTATTCTTTTGTTTGCCATTTGACTTATTTCTAATTAAGTCCTAAGCCAGTGAGCCATTATACATTTAATTTAATTATGAACTGTTTTATTTTGATAAAATATTGTAAAAAAGTCAAATTTCAACGTTTGCTAGGTTTCAATCCAGAATGTAATCAAATTAAAATCTTTATTGAAAGCAAAATGTTGTGTAGAGCAAAAAACCAATTTCAAAAACAGATACAAAACAAAACAAATAAACTGAAAATGATGTAGCTCTACGAATATTTTAATTGGGAATTCTTATAACTAACTCCATAATATAGCAAAACAAAAGCCTTCCTACTAAGTTATTACTATTCCCTTACGAAGAATCGAGGTTCCATAACAGAAATGGTTGTACAGCCTTATTTATAGCTACCCACCGTTATAATGATCTGAAACGAGCCATCTCGCACAATATTACAAATTGGTGTCCCACAGCGAAAAACAACCGATCGATAGATAACACCCACAGATAATACACGTGTTCCAAAACCACATATTAAAACCATGATGATAATAGGATGTTCCATGCAAATTCTGTAGCTCTGATCGCCTGCACAGCCAAAATATCCGCGCAACAGGTCTCCAAAACAATGGAGTTTTAATAAAAATTGACTTACCATGGATTAATATGTTAAACGCAACACTATAATCACTATAAAGGTGGTTATAAACAATGTTTTCACACAAGTATTTTTGTAGCACTGTCAGAGAGAGAGAGACACGACCGCCTCGCACGCGGGTCCCGGGGCGACTGAGCTTTCAGACGCTTTCAGGGAATTCAGTGGGAAATAGAATCCTTTCAGGTTGTGCTGTAACGGCCATTGCAGGCCGAGCTTTTGTGACTTTTGAGCTTAAGAGCCTGTCGATCGGTAAGTGCCACGCATAGAGATGGCAGTTTTATAGAGTTAGGCTTTTTATGATTAATATGATAGGTATTTTAATTTGATTAATAAGTAAGTCAAATCTTAAGTTTTTTCAGTATACGTTTTGGAAAATAACATTACGTTAGTTAGGTGAAATCTACGCTTAAAACGATAGGCGTATTTGTGGGTTTTTGGCGTGAATTTTTTAATTTAACGCTTCATAATTCTATGGCTGGTCGTTAAAAACAAAAAGATTAGGTACAATCTATTAATTACAAACTTATGATAAGTTAATATTATCGAAGTAGTAAGAACTTAATTCAGTTCAGGCCAAACCCTTCAACTATTCTTGAGTAAAGAATCAACTAAGTATACCTTTCACAATAAGGCAGGTCAACCGTGGAAGCTAAAATGGAATTCAGACAAATAGGACGCGAATTGTGTGGAATTCGTACATGCCCCTACATACGGCACATTAAGCTATCCACTTTTGTTGCAAAATCGCCCTTATCACAACGACATAAGATACCAAAATGTCAAGCTTGATGTGCTCTACTTGTTTAATAGTATGTTTTTGAACATCAAACGGGTTCGTAATGAATTAAAGCTAGTCGGGAATAAGACAATGAGACAAACGTATTAAGGTGGGTAGACGGGTATTTGAACGCTTTTTAGGGTTCCGTACATCAAAAAGAAAAGAATCCTTAGAGTTCCGTACTTCAAAAAGAAGTTCCTTTCTTTTTGAAGTACGAAACTCTAAGGATTCTTTTCTTTTTGGATTACTCAATTGTTCTTGAGAAATAATTATTTATTGCCGAATAAATTCAGGGTTCCGTACTTCAAAAAGAAGGGAACCTTTATTATGATCACTCTATTGTTCTTCCGACATTTACTTATTGCCGAATTTAGAAAATACATATTTTATTAACCAATTTTAATGTATAAATACTTTAGTAATATGCTTAATTTGTTTGTTTTTTTTTAGAAAAAAGTTATCTACGCTACATAATTTGTCGTAAATTACATAAGTATATCCCTTTTAACCTCTTCAAGTAATCTAAAATAGAAGCGTGTAGCTATAAATATTTAAAAAAATAACTAAAATTAGGCCAGTTATTAATTTCGTTACTTCATAATTAACTTTATCTAGGTAATCTCGTTATAATTGGAGTGCCTAATTTATAAAAGACGATGATTAGAAATAGGTAATTAGGTATTAATGTTTGTGAATAATATTTTGTATTATTACTTGCTGATAAATTTTCTCTCATTAAATCATAGATGTAGTTAAACAATTGTGTTCTATTTCCCTACCACGTGTAATTAATTGGTTTTAATCAAATCACAGTCTAATTAATATACCTAGTATACTAATTAAATTATTCGAATCGTGTCAGATATTTAAAGCTTCTTATATTATTAAAACTCATAGGCCACTATTACAGACAGCTAACCATGGTAAAGTGGACCGACGATCTAGTAAAGGTCGCGGGAAGAGCCTGGATGCGGGCAGCGCAGGACCGTTCATTGTGGAAAACCTTGGGGGAGGCCTTTGTCCAGCAATAGACGTCATTTGGCTGAAACGAACGAACAAACGAACCATGGTAAGACTGGTACAACAATCATCATCATCATCATCTAAGGCACAGGACATCCACTGCTGAACATGGCCTCCCCCAATGACTTCCACATCGCACAGTTGGTTGGTAGCGGCCTGCATCCAGCGCCTTCCTGCTACCTTTATCAGGTCGTCGGTCCACCTTGTAGGTGGACGTCCCACGCACAACAATGATCTTCATCAATGGATCCTGATGAATATATCTTCAACCTAGCTTTATGAAACAAAACATACGAGAAAAATTACGCATTCATATTTATTTATTAAAAACCAAAGGCTTGTATTAATTTAGTCTGTACTTCATAAAGCTAGGGCAGGTACTTTTGAAGATATTGAAGATTTTCTAACCGATCCTTTTTCTTTGCGGTCCAGGAGTAATAATAGTCCAGTAGAATTAGCTTTTAAATCGGAAATAATTCCTACAAAAGATTTTATTGTTTTAATGGCTTCATTGGTTGCCCATTAAGACTCTCCTTAGTTTTCGACTTCGACGGAGTTGTGCTTAAGTGGTGGGGGCCCCCGAAAGAGGCATTTTTTCGGTTTTCCGGTTATACCGCGTAAAGGACTTACCCTATCAAAAAGTCGTCTTCATGACGGTTGAAGGGCACTTAATCCTGCATTGAATAAGACCAAATTCATATGTTTTGGACAAACCGTTCTCGCGCTAAAGTTCGGCAAAGTAGAAAATATACGTATAATTAATGACCCTCTCCACGTCCAATGGTTTGTTACCCACAGGCTTCCAAGTTTTGAAAAGGGCCACCTCAACCAGTGTAACCCTATCAAGGCTTACGAGCTTGATGCGCCTATCCTTGTTCGTCCCAGCCGTTCCTTAACTGCGGTTGCTGCACCTCTTCCTGGCACTCACCTGAACGACTCTGTGTTACCTACTGTGGCTGCCCCTCTTCCTTGTATCCTCCTGCCTCCTACGTTGCCTAGCCGTATGCCTGGTCTAAGGTTCGACGCCAAAAATGAACAACAACAAGTTCATATTAAAACGCTGAAGAGTTTTTTGTTTGTTTGTTTGAACGCGCTAATCTTAAGAATTACTAGTTTGATTGAAATCATTATTTTTATTTTGAATAGCTCATACATTGAGGAAGGCTATAGCATATATACAATCACTCTACGACTAATAGAGGCGAAGCAGTGAAGAAAAATGTTGCAAGCACGGGAAATAGTATTTAAACTATTTTCACTCGTACGAAGTTGATTTTGTGGCGTCGAACCTTGGACCAGGCATATGGCTAAGCAATGAAATCGTACAGGAGGGTACAAGGAAGAGGGGCAGCCACATTAGGTAACACAGAGTCGTTCAGGAGAGTGCCAGGAAGAGGTGCAGCAACCGCAGTTAAGGAACGGCTGGGACGAACAAGGATAAGCGAATCAAACTCGTGAGCCTTGTTAGGGTTGCACTGGTTAAGGCGACCCTTTACAAGGCTTGGAAGCATGTGGGTAACAAGCCATTGGACGTGGAGAGGGTCATTAATTATACGTATATTTTCTACTTTGCTGAACTTTAGCGCGAGAACGGTTTGTCCAAAACATATGAATTTGGTCTTATTCAATGCAGGATTAAGTGCCCTTTAACCGTCATGAAGACCACTTTTCGATAGGGTAAGTCCTTTACGCGGTATAACCGTAAAACCGAAAAAACGCCCCTTTCGGGGGCCCCCACCACTTAAAAGCACAACTCCGTCGAAGTCGAAAACCTAGGAGAGTCTTAATGGGCAACCAATGAAGCCATTAAAGCAAAAAAATCTTTTGTAGGAATTATTTCCGATTTAATCAATTTTTGTGTTTAATTCTACTGGCCTATAATTAGAACAATAATTAATTTCACATACAACTCGCGTATTATTAAACCATCTTCGAAATGAAATAAGAATTTGCATAATAATTTCCATTTCATGATAACCCTTTACAGCGAATACGCCAAGGTTGTACCTGAGAAAATTGTAAAATTAAGAGCAAATGCGTTACGGGAGTGTATTTCATACGTTCGCTATGCGTTTAGAAAGAATAATAGTTTATTTAATTCAAAATCATCAGAAAACAGATAGGTTTAGATGATATTTTGGTTTACACATAGTAATACTAGCTAAATGACGTCACGGTTAATATTTAAATATAAATAAATATAAATATCCTTAGACATTTTACACTGCGCTTCTAGTCCCAAACTAAGCAAAGCTTGTACTATGGGTACTAGACAACGGATATAAACATAATTAAATACTTTTTTTTTTTTGTAAATACATACTTATTATACATAGAAAACACCCAGTCCAATACAAACAAATATGTTCATGCACACAAATGTTTGTACTGTGCGGGAATCGAACCCGCTACCTCCGGAATAGTAGTCCGTTCCGAACCACTACACCAAACGGCCGACTAATTTGGTGAATGACCAACCAAAGACAACTAGTTTTAAAGGGGTATTGTAAATCGACAATCGCTAATTAGCCATAAAAGCTCGTCGCAGGAAAAACTTGTCATTTTCAAATTGGAAAAGCCTGTGGAAATTCGTCACACATCATGTTTAATTAGGTTTTGTGATTAGAAGCTTATTTATGACCGATTTACTTTTTTCTACGAAACTCGCAAAAGTGTGACGAATTAACTTTTTAGCCCATCAAACCCTAATCAGATGCATGAGGCCGCGGTAATTGGTACCTACTCCTCCGATTCGCGGTACTTCTACCAAAACACTAAATGCGTCGGAAACGCCCGCAACACCAGTCCGTGTGTCTCCAAGCCATTCCGTCTCGAGTAAATTAAATTTGCAAACTTATCTCGAGTCTCCTCGCAGACGCAGATTGACCGCTGATAAGCGTTATTGTAATTACGGAATTATTCATTAGTGACGTCACCTGCCGTGTTATTTAAAGAATGACATGGCCCAAATTAGGTGGACCGACGATCAAGTGAAGGTCGCGGGAAGTGCCTGGATGCGGGCAGCGCAGGACCGATCGTTATAGAAATCCTTGGGGGAGGCCTTTGTCCAGCAGTGGACGTCATTTGGCTGAAACGAACAAAGGGTGACAGGGAATATCGACCCACTTATTTCTTGGCAGGGGTTTAACTAGAGGTCATCAGCAACAAATTTAAGTCTCGTAAACTTGTTAAAGCTCAAAAATGTATAGTTACAAAGTTGTAACGGTTCTTCGATTTTTAAGAAATTTTTAATTGTGAATAAAGTAACTTTACTCTAAAAATTGAATTGATACTTTTCAAAGCTGAAAAGTTTGTGATCATTTAAAAAAATGCTTGCCCAAAACTTACATAATTTCACAAATAAAGTAATTTTAATTTTCTGTAAGTTTTTTTCAGATTTTAATGGAATCGTTTGCATAGTCTTAGTTTCTCTCAGATTGTTAAAGGCATTGCATGTTTAAATAAAGGCATATTCACATTAATAAGTGAGGATTTGTGAGCGAGAGCGACCCACGAACGCACCGGCTGAAAGCGTACTTACTGTTTCTAATTCTTGTGTCTTGGAATGATTCACTTTCAATTTAATCTTCAAAAAAACAACAATAACATTTACTTTAACTGAAAATGAAAAAACAAAATATCAAACGCAACCTAAAACTAAATAAAAAAAATTACGAGCGTGTCACCGAAATGGCATCCACTCAGCATCATGCCGAGGTGTCACACACAAGGGACTTTTTTCATAAACTTGATAGACCTTTAATACCATTGATATGTTGATATAATTTCGTTACGCAAACTCAATTTTTGAACTAAAAATAGAAAATAAACCAGCAAAGAGCCGTCACACAAAGGCGGGAGGTGAGCTAACCTCTTTGATGCCAAGCGGCCAGAGCGGGCCCTGACGGGACCGTTGACGTGCTGGTGACACTTTTCAACTGTGTTTTTCGCTAGAAAATAAACAAAATACTGTTTAACATAACTGTAGTACGACGCAAAGAGGGTGGGTCGCTATTAAACAGTCTACTTTTTAAAAGTGTTCGTTCATTTCAACCAAATGACGTCCACAGCTGGACAAAGGCCTCCCCCAAGGTTTTCCACAATGAACGGTCCTGCGCTGCCCGCATCCAGGTTCTTCCCGCGACCTTTACCAGATCGACGGTCCACCTAGCAGAAAGTCTGCCCACGCTACGTATTCCAGCCCATGATCGCCACTAGAGAACTTTTCTGCCCCAACGGCCAACGTCTCTACGAGCTATGTGCCCCGCCCACATTTTAAAATTGTACTTTATGAGATTCATTTTGATTGACCTAGGTAGGCATAAGATTGGCATTAATTACAAAAGAAAACTTTTATAAATCCTAAAATCTTAATCGCTAATCCATTATGTCGATTTTAAATGATTAATGAGAGGCGCCACGCAAAACTTGGCAACATCAATCTAACTAGACGCTAGATTCACTATACATTCTAAAGTAAGTTTTAAAAGACGGGTCTAACTTAGCAACCGCACTTTATTAGCCGAGAATTTATTGAGAAAGGTTAATAATGAAGCTGAAGTAGGTACTGATTGAATAATAAATTTAATTATTAGCCATTGATTTAATGGAAAAGTGACTGACTCCATGCAAAAATCAATCATGTGCGATTACACGAACATCCATCAGTGAAGGTATGATCGGGATTATATCACATTTGCATGGACGCTCAATGATGAATGAGTAAAGGTGTATTCACACTACGAGACGGGGCGTACGCGGGACTTCTCTTGCAAAGGTTTAGTTTGTTTTCTTTGAAGAAGTGAATTATGGCACAGAAACTGTCAAGTGTAAGGTCTTTTTAATTAAATGACAATCAAAAATCTAGGATAAAAAATCCACGATGCCCCACGCATGCCCCGCATATGCCCCGTCGTAGTACTGTGAACATACCTTTATTTACGGTAATAGGTCCGTGGGTGTTGGATGTTTAGCGTTGTTCACTCCCACGTGTGGATGACCTCTCCGACGGTGTTGGCATACACGTGCTGAAACTTATTGGGTTTTTAATTAATGAATTATGGGTTCTAGAAACTAAGGCTGAGTTGCACCACCTAACTTTAACGGTAACTATGACAATAACCGGTGCTTTTTGTATGGAGTTTGACAGATTTTTAACGTTTGCCAAAGTTAAAGTAAGATGGTGCAACCCACCCTAAGAGTTGACAATCAAGTAATCTTTGAAATAGATTGGTTTCATTTAGACCAAGAAGGGGCTTGAGTGCAGGCGTGCAATTTTATAAAAGGTGTAGAGGATTGTTTCCAAATACATATAGATTTAAAATATCAAGAACTATTTTCTATCTCGCTTTCGATAATATTGTAACCAACCATGCATATTGCATATGCATATGCATCCACACAGCTTATGACCGCAATCTGTGGTGGAACACTGTATCATCATATCCTCACTCATCAGTGAGGGGCCGAGGAAGAAGAAGAATGCATACGTCGTCACATTATGTCGGTTATGAAATTAGAAAGAAGTTCTACAACAAACTTCATGCTTACTTCTTCAACTACTTAAATGGGCTTACAAAACGTGTAAAAGTGCTTTTTTTTAAGCCTATTTACAGAAATAAATGAGTTTTAGTTTTAGAGTTTGTTAATTAATCTACTATATAAAAATAAGTCGGGTTTTCCTCCCTGACGCTATAACTCCAGAACGCACGAACCGATTTCCACGGTTTTGCATTCGTTGGAAAGGTCTCGGGCTCCGTGAGGTTTATAGCAAAGAAAATTCGGGAAAAGGGGGTAAAACAGGATCCACGCGTACGAAGTCGCGGGCGGCCGCTAGTTTATGTATATTTATCACAGGTGTACAAAATTTCTAAACTCCGTTGACGCGGTAAGCGCTAAAGATTCTAATTAGTTTCCGGATTTCCGAGTAACTTGTGAAGTGACTCGTAAAGTAAAACTTTTAAGGGAACTTAATTTACTTTTTTCCATCGTTTGCCACAGGCCCGAAGTTGGCCACGAATAAAATACGACTTTCATTAGGAAAAATCGACCAATATGGAACTTGCAAAAGGCTGAGGTCACACTTCATCAACCTCTTTTTCAGATAATCATCATCATCATCTCAGCCATAGGACGTCCACTGCTGAACATAGCCCAATGCTTTCCATGTTACCCGGCTGGTAGCGGACTAGCGGCCTGCGTCCAGCGCTTTCCTGCTACCGTTATGATTTCGTCGGTCCACCTTGTGGGTGGAAAAATTGGAAAGGTTTTAAACACCCTGCTGACTACAGACTTTATTCAGCTGATAGTTTCGTTGGGTTAATCAGTATGAAGAATTTGAACATGGTACGCACATTACACTGATTTAGTATCGGTCGATTCCTCACAAAAATTGGAAGCCAAATAAACTATAGGCCGACTAAAAATACTTACTACTTTTACCTCACGTCTTGTAACTAAACATAAAAATAGAAGTGCTAAAATTAATGCATCAAGAACGTATAATCCCAAAACTTTCCTTTGCGCTAAAGACCCTGGAAAAGTATAGAGTCTCGGATCTCTCAGGATGAATTTATTATTTAGCAAATGAGTAGACACGTATATTATACATACAAAGTACTTAATGACAGCCATTCCATTTGGTGGCCGTTTGGTCCCTAATGTTTCTGTAAAAAAAATTACATTCAGAAAGAAAATAGACAATAATCTTCTACCTCATCAAGTTTATTAGGTAGCTATCATAGACTTTCAAGGCGTGAAATATAAACCTAAAAATATCTACCTTATAGCAATAAAGTATTATGTGCATTCACTAAACTACACAGTTTCTATCAGAGTTGTTGCAATTCACGAAGGCGATCCATGGTGGCTCGCTATTGTTCGTTTTTAAAAAGTTTTGATAGACATTACACTATCGTTATATGCATGTACACATACACAGTACACACACAAGTAAAGCTCACTCGCATTCGTGAGTTACAAGAATAATTAAACTTTCCATAGTCCACTATGAGTGTACCTATAAGTAGGAAGGTACATTACTTTGTTCTCATTCACCATAGATCTCCGCTTCTATGACGTTATCAGACGGCTGAAAAAGCAGCAACACAGTAGGTTGCCCTCACAATAACCTCAACTATAGCTACTGTACTGTAATGTAAATTCGATCCCAACCCCGACGTATGTAATCTACCTGCACAATCTGGGATAGGCATCACAGTATAAACATAGCAGTATTGTAAACTAATTCTAAACTCGAAAAATTCAAGTCTCTCAGATGTAAATTGAACTCATGAGCTTAACTGAGCGACGACTGAGCTAGAGATATTTTTAAATTGCAGCTAATGTGTGTTTTACCTACACTGTGAGCAATTTGTGGATTCAATTTTCACGTGCGCTCTACGCAGTCAATCTATTTATGTTTCTGAATTAGTTTTACCTTAAATCATTATGCTAAAATCTTAATGATTACCTGTAGAAGTATAGCAGATCCTTTGCATTCTAAGTAAGTCATAAAGAACTAAGTATAAGGTGGTGTAAGTATAAGGCATAAGGTGCCGTAGTCGTACAAAATTGTACTACTGTTTTACAACTTGTACTATGGTCACATCACAACCTCGCTATAATATGGAAGTCTAAAAGGTTGGGCAACAGGTCCCTCCTATCCTTCATTTGAAATCTTACTCAAAACCTTACACTGTAAAGTCCAAAATAACAAAAAGTTTAAGGATTAAGCAGTTTCTTACAGCTGGAAGTCTATTGAGTCGCAAGATATACTGTGTAAACGTTTGTTTTGCTAATTGTACGAGGGAAACGGTCCGCAAGTTGAAATTGAGGCTATTTTACCCAATATAGTTTTAACTGTATTTTGTTAGTAGATCAAGTCAAATATAGAGCTTTTTGACAACGAAGCCGTAAGTACAGATGACTCATAAGATAAGCATTGTAGCATCATGTAGTTACTTTGTTATAGGGGTTCATTTGCAACAAGAATGTACAAGAGACGATAGTTTTCTGAATTTTATACCGAGTGCGTGACATTATCATTTACTTACCTCATCATTATTTCAGTCATAGGACGTCCCCTGCTGAATATAGGCCTCCCCTAATGATTTCCATGTTAACCGGTTGGTAGCGGCCTGCATCCAGTGCCTTCCTGCTACCTTTTTCATTAACCTACTGTGACTGAAACATCTTAATATCAATACAAACATCAGCAAAACCGAGCATAGTGTTTAGTTTCATTCACTTGATGTGCAGTACGTTGTCCAATGATACCATTTTTGTTAACCGTGAGAAAAATAAAGACAACACGTTAAATAAAGACTCTTATCTGGGGGCACGGCAGTGCCCCCACCAAGTCGAGCAAAAAAGCGGCACGGCCGTACCATCCTTTTCTCGAAGCAATTCAGGCCATTTTCGACCGCCTGTAACTTCGTTGTGGATAAAACTAGAAGGCTGAATTTTCATTAGCTATGCAGGCATTGTAAAGACACGGTATATTTAAAATTTCATTCAATTTGAACCAGTAGTTTAAGAATTATAACGGGTCAAAGTTACTTAATTTTGTCACTCACTGACTGACTCACTGACTCACTGACTCACTGACTCACCGATCATCAAAATTCTAAGGCACTTCTAGCAGACCTAGAAGCTTCAAATTTGGAATATAAGTAGTGTTTGGTGTATGAATCAAGGAAAAACTAAAATATTTGGGGGCACGGTAGTGCAACCGCCAAGTCGAGTAAAATTTTTCAATTTCGGTCCAGTTTTCTAGATACATAACTGCTGTCTACAAAATACAAAAAGAAATGAGATTTGGGGGCACGGTAGTGCAACCGCCAAGTCGAGTAAAATTTTTCAATTTCGGTCCAGTTTTCTAGATACATAACTGCTGTCTACAAAATACAAAAAGAAATGAGATCCCATCAAAAACAATACTTGTCAAAAAAACCAAGTCTCGCAACTCAGTTGTTCTACGGTAAAAAGTTGTGAGATCCATGTAATACCAAGTCCAGGCCAGGAAATCTTTAACGTTTTACATAAATATATTGACTTGGCCATCGCATGAAAACACGTGTAAATTAAATTATTTAGTGCGATGGCCAAGTCAATAATTTATGTAAAACGTTAAAGATTTCCTGGCCTGGACTTGGTATTACATGGATCTCACAACTTTTTACCGTAGAACAACTGAGTTGCGAGACTTGGTTTTTTTGACAAGTATTGTTTTTGATGGGATAACCTTAACGAAGAATAATAAAGTCACTCTAATAAAGCCTCGCATCGTTCATGGATTGACGTGTATTGTGAGAGGATTTGCATAACATTATGACGCCGCGTTGCTTGCTTATGACGGCACTGAGCTCGGTAACAGAGTAAATACAAATGAGTAGGTTATCTTCATAGAAACGCACCGAGCGCGGTTTGTATGTGAGCGCGCCAATACGTATGCGGCGCACACGCACACACTGACAAAATTCGGCAAAATTCGGCTCGGTGCGTTTCTATGAAGATAACCTACCTAGTTACTCATTTGTATTTACTCTGACGGCACTGAGATCGGTAAGGCTGTGAGGGTGTGAGAAAACAAAGGTAGGCTGTCTGTAACTCTGTACTAACGATGAAAGGTTAAAAGGTTCGCGAGACTTATGCCTGGTTTGCACGAAAATAGGTATTATCTAAGAAAAGTTATTATGTATAGATTGCTGTACCCAACCGGGTGTGCACTGTTTTTTTGTTTCTTAACGTACAATGTATTTAATTGCAATAAATAAATAAATAAAACGAATATGTAGGAGAGAGATAAGATGAGAGGAAAATCTCCACTTTGGTGGAGACTGGACCTTACTTAAGAAATATCTGGGGAGTGAAATGGTGTGGTTTTACAGCTAACCAAAGTGCGTTCTGTTGACGGGGTCTCGAAATTGAAGTTTTGAAAAAACCGTATTAAAGTTTATTCTACTTTTTTAATATTAATTTTAAAAACAACCCGTTGTGCAGCAAGCTCTCAAACCGAACTAAACTTCACAGTGGGGCTCTCGGTGCTCTCAAGTTTAGAAATGCTGACTCCGCGCGACAGCGGCGGGTCAGCCTTATTCTCTACAAAGACCGGGTGCAACAGTTCGTAACTTCGTATTGTGTATTTCCGACCGATGGGACAGCAAGGTTCTGGAATGGAGGCCGCGTACCGGAAAACGCAGCGTGGGACGTCCACCCACAAGGTGGACCGACCACCTACCAACCGTGCGATGTGAATGTCATTGGGGGAGGCCTATGTTCAGCAGTGGACGTCCTGTGGCTGAAATTATGATTGTGTATTTCAGTTCTGTTGTAATTTCTAAGTTGTTATATGATATACGTACAAAAAATACTTTTATCAAATTATTAATATTCACACAATATTACGGGATAATCTTAGTTACGAGGCAACCTGTTCAGAATGTTAATTGTGGGTACATACATTAGGTATGTACCTACATCGCGGACGTGTTTTGGTTGCAAATTAACTGAAATTCACGTTAGCAACAACAGCGAGGCGTACCTAATTGTTGACAGTTTTATTAATCTCATCAAAAGATTTTTTTTAGATTCATGAGCCTCTTCCTTGGGCCTCTCCTCTCACTCGGTCGTGATTAAATAAACTAGGTACTTAATGAATTTTTTAAACATGTTCCAAATTAGTGAGCAATGTCACTATTCAGCACAGCAATTTAGTACATTACATAGAATCATTGATTTCAAACAGCTGAAACTGAAAACTGCATACCAGCTTTCCACACCGAGTTTCGCGCTTAAATAATTAACTTTAAAAAAAAAAAAAACCGACTTCAAATGCGTGAACACAAAAAAAACTAAAAATTAAAAATATTGCGTATAAAAAAGTTCATCCCCAATTTTCCACCCTTGGGGGTGAAATATTTTCTTCAAATTCGCATGAAACCACCCTTTTGATAATACCTATTCAACAAAAAAAGAATCGTTCAAATTGATTTATAATCGTCGGAGATATTGCGTATAAAAAAGTTCATCCCCAATTTTCCACCCTTGGGGGTTGTTTTTTCTATTATTAAATTTAAATGGGACCACCCTTGAAGTATTACCTATACGCCGAAAAAAGATTTTTTCAAATCGGTTCATAATTGGCGGAGTTATCGCGTAACAAACATAGAAAAAAAAAACATACGGGTCGAATTGAGAACCTCCTCCTTTTTTGAAGTCGGTTGAAAACAAGTTAAGGCGATCAAATAAAAAAATAAAACACATTCCTCATAATTTCGCAATAAAAGGTTCGTTTAGAACATAACATTTAGAAATGTTCGTGCCCTTTTTATCAGGCGAAAAGTTATTTTCGGTCCCATTGCCCACCTGCGACAAAATTATCAATTACCATAGGTCTGTCGAAAGGGCAGGACTATCATTCAATAGGATCGACACGGAGTCGTATTGTCGGAGAATCGAGACGCTCGTCTCGATCTATCGATATAATAACGAGTCAGGGTTGTCACAGGTTGGCTCAGACCAAGAATAACAGGTTGGGGATTTTCAGCGATTTTTTTAATCGATTTAAAGTTTGAATTGTATTGTCACTTGAGAATCGAGACGATCTAACGACTGAGGGCTGGACATTTAGTTTTGTAATAATGACTCATAAAGCCCCATGGCTTTTCACATACTAGTAGCTTAACTACATAATTTAATGACCGTCCAATACTTCCAGGGACGTCTAGGGAAGGGACTACTCTCAATCTTAACTAAGTCATTTGGATTTCAGTTTTTTTTAGGGTTCCGTACCTCATAAGGAAAAAACGGAACCCTTATAGGATCACTTTGTTGTCCGTCCGTCCGTCTGTCAAGACCCTTTATCTCAAGAACGCGTTAATGTATCAAGCTGAAATTCACATGAAATACTCAGGTCTATTGTCCCTTTAAGCTGTGAAAATATCAAACTTCTAAGCCAAGCCAATCAAAAGATACAGCCGATTATGTCGATATTTTCAACAAATTTTCGACACTCGCAAAGGAATCAAAACCTACAGGATACTTCCCGTAAACTCAGAATCTTGAAATTTGGCATAAAGCATTGTCATATAATGCAAATATAGGAAAAATTGCGAAAATTACATTTTTTTAGTTATATAATATAATAAAAATATTTTAATAAAATGAAACTTACTACCTTATTTCTCACGAACGAATAAAGGTATCAAATTGAAATTTATACCAAATACCTAGATCTATTGTCCCTTTAAGAAGTAAAAAAATCAAACTTCTAAGTTAACGCGATCAAAAGATACAGCAGTTTATACCGACACCTTAGACGAATTTCCGTCACACGCTAGGGAATCAAAACCTACAAGGTACTTCCTGTGAACTCAGAATCTTGAAATTCGGCACGAAGCAACGTTATATAGTACAGATAATGGAAAAATTGCGAAAATGATAAATTTGAAGTTATATAAAATTTAAAATATTATTTTTGCTTACATGACAAAATATTTTTTTAATAATTATAAACTTACTACCTACACTTTTTCACATGAACGCGTAGAGATATTAAAGTTGAAATTCATATCAAACACTTCTTAAATCTGATTGCCTCTAAACTGTGAGAAATTCTAAATCAACGCAAAAATTCAAAACGCTGAGGTAGGTACCTACCTATAATGCAAATATAGGAAAAATAAATAAATAAAAAATAATCATACCGCATATTTTGAAATTCGCCACTACTCGCAACGGAATCAAGTAAGTAATTTGATTTAATACGTCATAAATTGTAAACCGCTACGTTTGTACGGCGGAACCCTCGGTGTGCGAGCCCGACTCGCACTTGGCCGGTTTTTTTTTATCCACTCTCGAACATGGCAACCCTAGAGTTAGGTCTCTAGAGATGAAGGTATTTTTTACGATGGAGACAGACTTTAACGATAAAGACATAAACTAAGGCTTCATTCAGATCGGCGTAAGAAAAAGGAAATGTTCTCACGTCATTGGATGATTTTAGACATATTTAATACTAGCGGATAATCAGAATTGATTCAGATGCTTAGTCTTAAACGTAACAAAGAAACTACCAGAAAAACAAGCGAATTTAATTTTAAAAGTAGGTACACGTGAATATCGAAGTAACCTATACCTACCTAAGCAATGAAGGTTAATGAAGGTACCTATTGAGGTACTTTTTGAACTTAGGTAACTAAAGAATCTAGCTAACTAGTCTGTACAAACTTCGTCGAATTCTTAACTTCTTTTTAGTTCTGATTCAATTTGTTGCGGTTTTCAAGATTTTAGTTCTCCCAAAGGACCTGGAGTTTATTTGTCGCGTGACTTGGTACAGTCAACATCAGACTATTTTTTTTTGTTGAAAAATAGAACCTCTTTTAACTACACAAGTTTTCAGCTTAAGGTTCATTGATACAATCTTTTTTTTTTCAGGGCTGCAGGGGAACCATCGTCGTTTGATTCCCAGTGTGGACAATATGACCAGTGGAGTTAATGACCACCCAATAGGGGCGTGAGATTATTTTATATCTCACGTTTCTTCGAAAACATCGATCATAGAAGCTACAGTTTTCCCTTGAATAACGACTGTACGCCTAGGTACGTCTGATAAAATTTTAGACATCAGATAGACATTACAACAGTCCATTTTGGTCCTTGTGTACCTCATAATAAGGAAAACCTGGTTCCAAAAGCTATTGTTCCCAACAACGGTTTGGTGAGCCATGGCTGCCATGATTTATCGCGTGTCAGCCGTTTTGTGGTGGCCCATAAATTAACTAATGTACCCACGCAATATCACAGAAATTGATGCAGTAGGTCTGAGTCTGGTCGGAGAATACATGAGTTTAGCGTAGCGTTCTCATACAAAGTGACATACGCCCGTATTCACAAACATTACTATTAGGTCTTACAGTGCGCGTGGACGCACAAGGTAACACACGAGCTCTATTCAACGCTGTTCGATTTGATGCTTCACTTAAGCAAGTATCGTTTGTGAATACGGATGATAAAGTCAACTGACAGTGTATAACACTAAGTTATTGTAGTACTATTTATTTGAGGTGATCAAGCATCGGTATGTACCTTGTAGAGCTTGTATTCAAAACCTATTAAATGGAGTCAAAACGCTTGCATGAACAAGAAGCCGTAGCACCAACCAGTAAGCGCTGAAGCGGCAGAACTATCGCAATAACACTCACAGCTCACTCACCATGGCGTTGTCGAGTACAATACCCGGCGATAAATATTGAACATCGACCTTTAGAAAGAGACAATCGGCTAATTTCGGTTTCGTAGAGCGTTATCACTGTCGCACTTGAACAATGACTGACAATGACGTTTTGTCAAAGTGTAAACAAACTTTATTTTAAATGTGTGCAATTGATTTTTTGAATTAAATTGCTAAAAACTTTTGATAGTCGTGAAAGAAATGTGGTTTACAATGTGTTAAAATATTTGTTGAAGAGAAATACTAAGAGTTCGGACAATATTTTCATTGAATAATGTTTTGTCAATGACGTTTTGTCAATCGTATAGGTAGTGTGCGACAGAGATAACGCTCTACGAGCCGAAATTAACCGATTCTCTTTCTAAAGGTCGATGTGCAAAATTTATTGCCGGGTACTGTACTACTAGGCATCATTGGCTACACAGCCGGGACTACTGTTTCCATCTCTGTTGTTGCACCCACCAATGAAAGGGAAGGGATCAAAGACATGCCCCAAATTATTATCGCCAAATATGTAGGTATAGTTGGTAGATTAATACAGTGTTTGGTTGTGAACTTGAAAGCTTTACAATTATGCTTCTGAAAGGCTTTTTGACGTGACGTGACGTCTCAGAGAGTTCGTTCATCTCAGCCAAATGACGTTCACTGCTGAACAAAGGCCTCCTCCAAGGATTTCTAACAACGACCGGTCCTCCGCTGCCCGCATCCAGGTTCTTCTCGTGACCTTCACCATATCGTCAGTTCACCTAGTGGAACACACTTACACTACGTCTTCCGGCTCGTGGTCGCCGCTCGAGAATGTTTCTGCCCTAGTGGCCATCAGTTCTACGAGCTATGTGCCCCGACAGTAGTCGGGGCACATAGCTCGTATTGTTTGGCATTGTTTTTACTCCCAGTGCATAGTAATGCACTGGGAGTAAAAACAATCAACGGACGCTCTCCTAGGTTTTCGTGATTCACATACCAAAATAAGAGCTTTGTTTGTAACTAACGCCCGTATTTACAAACGATACTTGCTTAAGTGAAGCAGCAATCTGTGATTGGTTCGTCTGTCACCCTGTGCGTCCACGTATACTGTGAGACCTCATAGTAATGTTTGTGAATACGGGCGTAAGTCCATAGCGTTGAAAGAAAAAGAAAAATATCTTCTAGAAGAACTTCGACAATAGTGTATGACATAATGATAAGGTTATGGGTCTGTTTTCTACTCAAACTCAACCCAACAAAAATAACGGCCACATACCGTCAAGTCACACGATTGCCCTCTCACGGCCACTAACGAAACTAATACTGACTTGAGCACATCGTAAAGCGCTAAGAGGCTATCACCTGCTCCACCATCAATACAGGCTATTGTGGGTAGTAGGGTGACCGTAAACTGGTTGTTATTATACCTGTCATTATTTCACTGGAGGGAAGTCGAAACTTAACTTCGAACTCCTATGTTCTTCTGATTAATTTCGTTGCGGGTCCAATGACAGTTTAACTTTCCCTGGGATAAATTTGACCTTCACTGGTTGGGTAGTTATTGGCGGTCAAGCTGTAAGTCTTGGCTACACGGGAGTTGCAGCGGTGGGAACGAGAGGTGGGAATAGTCCCGTGGTTGTTATTACAAGATGCTCATTAATTCATGGAACAGTGATGATTCTTGGGTAAAAAAACATAGAATTCAATCATTTCATCAGTCAGGTTACTATTTTTCGCTACTATATCAAATTAATGAAAATTTTCAGTGGCAGTGGAACTCAAAATTGGGGGCTTTAGTTTGGTTACTATTTACTAAAAAGTAGGTATAGCACGGTGTGACGTGACACGGATCTTTAACGCGTAATATATTTTATTTGACTGACAATTTATTTTCATTATCAAAATAGGGTTCAATCAATGATGTGACCCTTTCTCTATCTATCCATAGGCTTACTTTTCTGACTCAAAACTCTCCCATACCTATCCTCTCAAAGTACCAAATCCTTGTCACCCTCGCGTGGGCGTGTTATGGCTTCGTAAACAGGTGCACCCAACGAGATAAATCTGTATTCAATAAGCCCGTGAACCGCTAATATTTCCCTCCCATCATCCCTAAATTCCCTAATGTCATTTTTAGGCACGTGATTTGAAACATTTTGAGTTGAAACGATTTGGTTGACAACAGTTTATGAAAGTATATTTTTTTTGTTGCAAAATCGCACGTAATACAGTTTAAAAAGGTGCTATAATCATGGATTAATATACCCTATAAAATGTATTCACAGAAATAGCCCTTATAAAATGTATCCTAAAGGTAAAAAGGTGATCACCCCAAGTTTCATCGAGTCACGTTTTGAACTAATTGTTTTTTCATGAACTGAAAATTTTCAAATTAAATCAAATCAAAATAATGTCTTTGTCTATGTAGGCTTTATAAATTAGTACTTACTTACAAATCGACTCTTTTTTCATTGCGTATCGAACGCCGCTAATATTTCTCTCTCATCATTCCCTAATATCATTTTTAGGCACGTGATTTGAAATATTTACAGTGGAAACGATTTGGTTGACAACAGCACATTAGAGATAGAAAATATTGTTGCAAAAGTGCTCCTTTTACAATAAAATTGAAAAAGGTGCCATAGTTAAAACAATAGCCCTGCAATATTAGAAATATCTCCTAATAAAAAATATCTTTATGGCTAAAGCTCAAAATAACCCTCCTTCTGGCGCAGTCGGAAAAGGTGATGACCCCGAGTTTTACTCGTATAGTGTTAGTAACAAATTAAATTCCATTTTGTTTCATAAGCTGAACGTGAACATGTTCAATTAAAATTAAAATTTTCTTTGTGGACTTAATGAATTGGTACTACAAAACGACAAAGTTTTCATTGTTGTAAGTAAGTACTACGTTTTAGGAATGAAACAGCTTAGAGCCCAAGAGGAAAATGTAATAAAAAGTTTCCAAAAAGTCGCTTGGTGTTTTTCTCAAGGTAAAAATAAGTCCAAAGTGAAAGTGCTGTCATAAGTATTCAGAATAAAGGAACCATTCAACTTTATTAATAAGACCTTTCATTACAAAATGAATCTGACTTATTAAGGGAAGTGGAAATGAAAGATCAGGCCGTAGTTAGCTCTGTAATTCTCCCTGAATAATTCATACCGAATAATATTACAAGATGTTAGAGAAGTTTTACCTTATTCGTCGTATAAATCTAAAGAATCTGGACGCTTTTTAGGCAACTTTTTTTTGTGGGCTAAAATCGTAATTTTGCCATAATTTTCTTTAGGTTCTTACCTACAACTGTAAAAGAATTTTCACCATCAATCCCTAATTTTTAAGTGACCCCTATGGTAACACATGTCATGAATTTTGTTTTCATAGGGGTCACTTTTAACTAGGGATTGATGGTGAAAACGGGCATAACTGTACCTACATAATTAAGGTACTATTTACATGAATAAGAGCCCTAGCACACGGCGTATTTAAAATGCGTAGACCTACAAATGTCTATAGAATAAGTCCGAATTTGTATAATATCGCATCTGTATTATCGCTACAAACGCGCGTCGAAGACGCACGCTTAAAAACGCCGTGTGCAATGTGCATAGGCTAAATCAGAACGGCTAAGTATATTTGGCAAATTATTTCTACAAATATATATAATTAAAACTAAGACCTTGATATTTCCTCTTCTATTTCTCTGAATAAGCCTGAAATATAAACGAAATTCCTTCTACCATTTTCCCGTTGACCGATAACATCTCGGGATTTATATTAGAAGTTACAACGTGCTTATTAAATACATTTTGATGAAACTCTTTGCACGGACGGTTTGACACATTAATAATTACTTTCCTTGTTTCTGATATTGCGTTCCTTTCAAAGCAAAAGGTTTTGTATTAATCCTAGAGCTTTACACGTGGACGGCTAGCTTGAAATTAAGGAGCTCTATTCATAGGAAAAAGCTTGCTTGTAAATCCTTTGTTACGTAAAAGCAGTGGACTAGAAAAATGGTTTTTATTACTTGTTTCTGAATTTAAGCACGTGTGGACTCATACAGACAGATTTAGTTTATGTTTTATTTGTTTTACTGTTTCATACATCCAGGCTATCAAATCTGGGACAGGTACATTCAACTTTGATGAATGTAGAATAAAGATGTGAAACTTGTAGTCGTACTTTCGCTTCTTTAGTGTAGGTTCGTTCGTTTCAACCAAATGACGTCCAATGCTGGACAAAGGCCTCCTCCAAGGTTTTCCACAATGCACGGTCCTGCGCTGCCCGCATCCAGGCTCTTCCCGCGACCTTTACCAGATCGTCGGTCCACCTAGTAGGAGGCCTGCCCACGCTACGTCTTCCAGCCCGTGGTCGCCACTCGAGAACTTTTCTGCCCCAACGGCCATCGTCTCTACGAGCTATGTGCCCCGCCCACTGCCACTTGATTTTAGCAATTCTGCGAGCTTTGTCGGTCACTTTGGTTCTCCTACACTTTAGTGTAGGTATAAGGTAAGTAATTATAGGTAAGTACATGATGCTTGTGAAATTGAGGATGCTCGAACTTTGCATTAGTTAAATTTCAATAACTGAAACCTTTCTCGAGTATAATTAGAATTCTGCTGTTTCAGGTTAAGAATCTTAAAGTATTTAAGTACATTATATTGTGAATATTGAAGCTCTCTATACAATGAAAATTACTCGCGTACGAAATTGATACAGTTAGTAGGTATTACATGTAGGAACTCGTACCTAATATTGGTAATTGTGGTGCGCTTGAGTCACAGCTGCTTTGCCGAGTTGGAAACTGCCTGCCCTATTAACAAACCTTACTTGAAGGTATAGCTTTGCCTCAGTTTAATTCTCTTCCTAAAGCTTTCGTAAACTTATGATAGAGATGTGTACTTACACATTATGTGCTTGTCACTAAGCCACGTTAAAGTTATTTTCTTGCCACAAGACAAGGTTGTACTGTACATGGGTCTAAGATAGGTACGAATTTACCAGTCTTTTTATGCGAAAAATTGGTCTCTATCTATAGCAAATTTTTCATTTTATTTTTTCGTCTTGCTATATCGATACAGAAAGAGACTGGTAAACACGTACTAATATAATATACAAATTACAGAACCTTGTCATAAGACAAGGTTCTGTATATTAGTACGACTTAAACTCAGTTAAATGCACCAACAGGTGTCCTCCCAGCCGGTGTCACTCCTCGGAGGGTGGCGGGTGTTGCTCTCTTTTTGTTGTCTGGCTTTTGACTGGGGAGAAGACGTTAATATTATGAGAAAATTTTACATTTACGACTGTTTCTTGTGGGTATCTGAAAGATATTGTAATTATAATAAAATCTGGTATTTAATTATTTTGACAAAATTGTAGATTTACGGGACTAACACCCGTATTCATGAACGAGCAAATCGAACGCTTTGAATAGAGCTTTGTGATTGGTTCGTGTGTCACTCTGTGCGTCCACGCGCACTGTGAGACCTCATAGTAATGTTTGTGAATACGGGCGTAAGCTTCCAACTCTCGTTCTCTAACAGCAGTAAAAGCTTGGCCACCTGACGATTTGATTATTCAATTTGTCGAATTGTAGGTTCTTTACAATTTCAACGTGAACTTTGAATAAACTATGTACCTACTTAGATAACTTTTTGGTTTTGATTTTCGATTTCGAAGCCATTGCACGCAAGATAATGGTATGATTTGGACAAAAATGCGGATGACACTTTCACATAAAAGTATATTAAGTAGTAGTAACACTATTTTAATAAAGAGTACCTATTACGAGTGAAATAAATTACCTAAGTAACGACCTATTTCAAAATTAGGTCTTAGAACAATATCCCACTAACGCAACGCTCGCAGTAAACAATTCTTTTGTGTTATTATATTAAAGAAAAGAAAACTCCACTTAAAGTAAAATTCTTTAGAATTCCTCCTTATAATTATACTACCTACAGCATATCAGCAGACTGTACATTTTTGTTGCAAATTCGACTCTATTGCTTAATACATAAGAGCCACCGTGTTTACCTTGACGTGCCGGTCTGTAGAAGGCAAGCTTCTCGGAAATTAGTTTAGTTGCAGCCGCAAACGGAATGTTATAAAGCTCTAAATAATTACAGCGCTTCTGGCGAATATTAGAAATAGTGTTGTGAAGTCGGCGATAATTTCGATATCGATAACTATTTATTTACAGTGTTTTTCGCAGTGATCTTTCAAAAATATAAGTACACCAAAGATAATTTTAATTGTCATAGGGTGGGTTATTTTAGGACTCTACTATGTCTAGATTATTGCCCGTTGCCCGTTAACCTCTCCAAGTATTACTGTGTGTGTTGACTCTAGGATCTCGATTATATCTTGAAATACCCAAGTATATCAGTGTGTGTCCAATTCCATTGGTTGACGAGGATCGAACTCATAACTTCTCGAACCGCTGGGCTATTCTGCCTCTAGCGTTGACTTAGGTTTTGCTATATCCCCACATTAACTTCAAGCAAACAAGTGTTACTACAACCCCAAAGGAATGAAAACTACATAGATACAAAAAAATGAGTACTACCGACATATCGATATCGAAACGTGTGCTATTTAACCTCACTATTAAAGCTCACCGAGCTCATTTCGCCGGCCCACTAAATAAAACTAAATTATGACAGTATGAAATATAGTGGTCATACTCGTATTAAACTCGTTTATTTTGCAACCTAGGTTGTTACATTCGTGTTGTCTACGCCTTATTGAAGTACCTAAACAAAATAGGTAAGTAATAATAAATGGGATTAAGGCAGTATTTAACGGCAAGGCACCGATTTTAAACCCAAGTGACATCGACATTAACAGCCTGATGTTCTTCATGTACGTACAGTCAGCGTCAAATAGTTCGTGACACCCAAAGTGACCAATTAGGTTATATCAGAGTAAATACAAATGAGTAGGTCATCTTCATAGAAATGCCCGAGCGCGGTTTGTATGTGAGCGCGCCAATACGTATGCGGCGCGCACGCACACACTGACAAAATTTAGCGGTGAGTTGTCCCGAATTTTGTCAGTGTGTGCGTGCGCGCCGCATACGTATTGGCGCGCGCTCACATACAAACCGCGCTCGGTGCGTTTCTATGAAGATGACGGCAGATGACCTACTCATTTGTATTTACTCTGGTTATATAACACAACCTTAATCCAATAAAATTGTAACAAAGACGTGTTGCGAACTTTTTAACTGCTTTGGGTGTGAACTATTTGATGCTGACTATATACCACATTACTGACTAAGCAAAAATGTGACCCTGTATTTCAACATTATAATATTGTTGAAGCGGCAGTTGGCTAAAATTCACATTCTTTAACATACTCAAAATAAATGTATTTCCGAAATATTATTAAGATCGTATTTCCGACATAAGACGTCGTAATTTATCCTACATTTTATTATTTCCAAAAAATTAGGACTTATTAACCTCCTAATCCTGCTTCAATAGAAAGTGTTTTCGTTTTGTAGAAATTGGAATTAGTTAGAAATTCATTGCTGTCGTTCCTAGAATATCCTCTTCAAGGTTTCGTAGCTACTAACGCCCGTATTCACAAACATCACTATGAGGTCTCACAGTGCGCGTAGACGCACAGGGTGACACACGAACCAATCACAGAGCTCTATTCAACGCTGTGCGTTCGATTTGCTGCTTCTCTTAAGCAAGCATCGTTTGTGAATAAGTACGGGCGTAAGTGATGTTTGAAAAATTGAGGGAATAAATAAGTTAGTGCAGAGTGCAGTATTGCTGGTGATATTGCAAATTCGCCCCTATTTAAAGTGCTTAAGATTAGTATCAAATCGATAGGGAAGATCTTGGGTTGGATGCGGGTAGATCAGGACCGGTTGGAAATCTCTCAGGGCAAGTTGGACCGTAGACCAAAATAGGTACATCTTCCGTTTGAAAAGAAGATTGTATCATGTTACTGTACTACTCTACTTTACTGGTATGAAAAATGTGATTAATCTAATTGTACTATCTTAAATGTGCTCAAACGTGTCTACGATACTATTCCCACCTAGGGTTGCCAGGCGTCCGGACAAAGCCGGACATAGTTAGGCTTTTTGATTGCGTGTCTGGCCAAAATAACTGGTGTCCGGCTTTTGTTAGGCTTTTTATTAGACTGCCGCGCCAGGCATGAAGCGCACGCATCAGGACCTTGGGCAACCGATGATGATACTCACTCGTGAGCTCACTAATAGGGATGTTTCCTGGGTCAAAAAGCAAGAGTTTTGATTAGTCCGTCAGTTAACTTGTCAAAAAATACACGTATTTTTCACTTTTTCAAACTAATGAAAATTTAAAGAGATAAAGTGCGCCAAAGTTCATAAGAAGAGGCCCGTGACGTCAATGAGTGCTTGAAAGTGCCGCCCTTTGTGACGTCGCGCGGAACTTCAACGCACCATCTATGTAATTGTTTGTTAGATTGACAAATAAAAATATATGTGTCCAATATTTTTTGATATTAAACATGACCGACTAAAAAAAAATTTTTAGGAAACTAGCCTATTGCACCCCCCCAAATGCCAATTGCCAAATGCAGCACAGAGTCCGGCTTTTGTGATTTTGGGCAACCCTATTCCCACCTCTAGTTGCCTACCGCTGCAACTCCTGTGTAGCCAAGATATACCAGCTTGACCGCCAGTACAACACAACTTTTGAAGGCAAAGTTTGTCCCGAGGTAGAGTTCATTGGACGTGTCTTTTATAATACATAACTTACCTGCTTTCTGACATGAAAAATTCCGTTTTAGGCATCGCTTATCTATTGGTAACTTTATACCTTTATCTGGTACCCAGGAGACCGAGGTAGAATCAACACCGCATCGCATTGTATACTCTAGGTATACTGTCAGTAGCCATCAGCTAATTGCTTTACCTGGCCTCTTGGCGGTACGCAAACTGTAGGCGGGTGTGGTGCCACTTCCAGCGACTAAAATAATTGAAGTAAACATACTACTAAACTCTTATGTCCAGTATAGTTTTTGCTATATGATATCTATGAATAAATTATTATCATCATCAGGTCATTTAACCGTTGGTAGTCTCCACTGCAGTGAAGCACGACTCAAAGTAAGAAACATTTATTACAATGGACATCACACAAAGACAAAGGTAGGACAAGATAGGTAAAGATAAGAGTGAAGTGCTCAGTCAATTAAGTGACTTCTTCGTAAACCTCACAAATGCGATGCCCATTGTAACGGGACGCCACTCAGCATATGCCGTAACCTACAGTGAAGAAAGCCACGGTTTAGGTACAGTGTCCGGGCGACACGAACAACGTCACAAAATTATCTTTATCAATTTGATTTTGATACCACAAAAAAAATCCCCTAATCCGTCCTAACGAACCGTGTTCACCACCGCGCATTTTTCACATTAATACCTACAACCTACATGGCATAAATTTACGGAACCCTTTCGCTTTGAAGCCCCTTGGCACCCACCTCACGTCCGCACTCGCCGATCGGACCAAAGCACCTAATATTGGGCCATTCATTCGCTAAAAGCTTCAGCTAGAAAGCCCATAGTAACTTTTTAATGTTTACTGTAGGTCACTTTAACGGATTTTATTTAGGCCTTCCTTTGGTCGGTCGAAGGGATTTTTAAAGGATTATTATCGTACCTTTTATTGAAAAGACAACTTGCCTATTTATGCCGTATCTAATGTAGAGGCGTAGAGGTGAACACGTATAGACGACCGGACACTATTTATATTAGTAAATAATTTCTTGACTATTTAACGTTGATTTTAATATTCATAAGAAACTTTCGATTTGATTTCCAATTAAATATTGATCTCTACTTACTAACATTCAGGTCAGTCGACTTTGAAGAAAACAAACCAGAAACAGAAGTAATTTCCTTCCATGCAGTCTTTAAGAAACAGCTTCAAAGTTGCAAAAAATAAGTAAAATACCTAATTAAGTCAATCAGCCGCAGTGATTGATAGGTACACCGAATCCCTTGAACTATTTTCACCTTACAATAAACGTGTCTTGCTGTTGGTGTATCTTCACTAGTCATAGTATAAAACAAAAGTCGCTTTCCACTGTCTGTCCCTATGTACCTACTCGTAAATATGCTTAGATATCGGCTGAACCATTTAAGAACCTAGTAAGTGCAGCGGAGCAAATTTTACAGGAGAGCGAAAAAACGCATTTTCATTTGCCCTGCTAAGATGCTTAAAGATTTGGATAACTTCCGATGTTTATATTAAAGATTAGTTACTAAAGTATACTTTATGGAATAAAAGAATATATTTAGTTAAAAATTGCAAGTTTTATGCTCTTTACTAACACTAAAAATTATTTTTTTGACAAAAGTGCCTCGTAAAAATCAAAATCAAAATCGAATATGAATCAGTACTCATGTAGTCCCCAGATTTTGATATGGTTATCGAGTGTCAGCCAACAGAACTCGAAATAATATTTAAATTACAGTAGCATTTTACCTCTAGTAAGTCACATTGACCATTTTGAAACCTAGTAAGTCCATGCACTTACTAGGTTTTAAATGGTCATTGTAACTTGCTAGGTTTTGATAATGGTTTTTGCAGATTTGAATTGGACTTACTAGGTTTTTAGCAACGCGTTTCTCCGGTGTTAAGTGTAATAGAGCGATTTCTGTCTTCACATCCTGTGGAGACCTTAATTCTAAGGTGATTTATGACAAAAAACGAAAATCTGCAAAAGTGTCCCTTACTAGGTTCTTAAATGGTTCAGCCGAATATTTAGAACTACGCAAAGGATTTTGATGCGGTTTTTAATAAATAGAGTGACTCAAGAAGGTATAAAACATGCATATTATAGAAGAGAAAAGCCGGGAAATTCCATTGCAACCGTGCGATGCCGGGGCGGGCCGTTATTTCTCAATAAATAAAAAGTAAATAAAAGCTTGTAAATATCAACAGATCGCTGGCACTGCCACCATGCCCCATGCTTCATTAATGCATGCTAACAGCAGTGTTGCGGGTCAACAGAGTGCCATCAATTTGCCATGAGAGCCGCCTGTTTGGGCCCCATCGAGTGTCCAGTAATTGAGCTGAGTGGACCGACATTTGGACATGGTTTTTGAATGGATATGATAGATGCTGTTAGTTTAGTGGAGTTCGATTCTCGAGGGGAGCTTTTTAAAAATGATTTTTAGCTACATAGTAAAATCCGACTGATGGACCCACGACCTTTCGCTTGTTGGATGACTGCTCCTTCTATCTAGACTGGTGAAATTTCTATTCCTTAATTTCCTTTCATTTTTCCCTAGGCTATAGGAGCGTCATTTTGAACGCTGATCAAATTAATTTAGTTCTAAGACAGTCTTCTACTAAGCTACTACGTTGTGATGATTTTCAACTATGGTAGGTCAACAAATCTAAATGGATAACACAGTGGAAGACATACCCAAGTACTCTTATACCCAATTTACTAACTTTTAACGTAAATAAGTAGGTACTTATTAGTCCGAAAGGACAAGTTTAATAAGCTTTTTCTCAATGATCTGCGCCAATAAATCGTAATTTGGTAGTCCACTAGTAATAACAACATCTAACTTCTAACTAAGCAATAACTAGGTCCCTAATCGTACTAACCTTATTATTAGGGGACAAAACTTCCCGATTTCCTACAAAAATCGATATTCAGGTACCTACTTAGGTAAGTATTCCAAATTCCCACAAAAATCGGTCTTCAGGTGAAGAAGATCCCGTTCCCTACCCATAAGATATGAGCCCTCAGGACTCTCAGAGCTCTCACAAATAATGAGCCGTTTATGCACTTAACTAAATGCGAAAGTTAAATTAAGACGTCCCAACTTGTAGCCAATTTCCACCTGTATTTCTTAGGCGAGTGGGGCGGTTTTGGGACGCGGTTTCGGCGAAGAAGAAATATGGGTATTGTGTGTACTGAGGCACAATGGAAATTAATTCAGTACTTAGTCAGCTTTAGAAACAGTATATTTTTAAAGGTACACAAAAGAGCGGAATAAAATGGATGCCAAAAACTTGCGTTCAAGGCACACAAATGCAAGCCCCCTCCATCATAGATCGCTTCTCATTCATTTTTCGTTAGGAATACCTACTATGTCATGTTTCGATCTTTAAGCCTATGCGCAGACCATCGATTTTTCGTCGGCCGATAGTTTAGTCGGGCAGTTGATCAGTATGGGCAATTGGGCATGTATGGAAGTGCGCACATTACACCGATTTGATTTGGCCGATTCTTCATGCAATTTAAAATCGGGCACGACTATCGGCCAACTAAAAATCGATGGTCTGCGCCTAGTCTAAGTACCTAAGTCACTGTACAAAACAACTCGTATAAAAGTAGGATTTACAAGTTTTACAACATGAGTCGACCGACAATAAACCTGTAACATTCACTTGTTTTCTGTTACAAGTAAACCTTCTGTATAAAGTTCTGCTGTATCACAGAACACACGGAAGCCTTTTCGCGAACCGTCGCCTTGGGACACACGGTGTAACAAAGAGCTTAAGTAAATATTAATGCGCGTGTTCGCAAAATTAATGCGTGTAGGCAGGGTTGCCATCCCATAAAGGCAACCAGTAGGCCTAAGATGCGCGCCGTGATAACTTTTATCGACGTCAAAATGTATGGAGAAAATCGATAAAATGACGTGGAAACCGTTTATCGCGGCGCGCATCTTAGGCCTACAGGACAAGACGCGTGAAAACCCCAGATTTTGAAGCCCAAAACCCGGATATAATATAAGAAAACAGGTTTTTATAAAACTTGTCAAGTCACTCGGCATTGGGAGACTTAATTTTTTATACCCGGACAACAAATAAAACCACGCCCGGACGCCTTCTAAACTAGGAAAATCCGGGGAAACCCGGACTGATGGTAACCCTGGGTGTAGCCAAGACTCGTTTGTTACTAGTGGGTTTATTGTTCTATAGGGCAGTTCATTTTGGGCTGGATTATTCGAATGTTAGTTAAAAACGCCTACGAATACCGTAATGAGGTAGGTAGGCATAGAAATTAGATGGAATTAGTAGGGATTAGTTAATGAAATTAACTAGCTTTCTCACGCGGCTTCACCCGGGGAATTTTTGTTAGGTGACTAAGTTTTTATAAAATGCGTCCTTCGTTCTTTTTCATTAAAAAAATAACACATTTTATCCCAAATTCCTTATAGTCATCATCATCATCATCATCATCATCATCATCATTTCAGCCATAGGACGTCCACTGCTGAACACAGGCCTCCCCCAATGCTTCCCATGTTGATCGATTGGTAGCGGCCTGCGTCCAGCGCTTCCCTGCTACCTTTATGGTGTCGTCGGTCCACCTTGTGGGACGTCCCACGCTGCGTTTTCCGTTACGCGGCCTCCATTCCAGTATACTCGTATTAGTAAAAGGTGATATTTTCAAAGCTTTTTGCATCTCAGACTAAATTTTAAACAACTTGAAAAAATGGAATTACACTGCAACTACAATTTCCTGCCTTTATGCATTTCATCTTCATTTCAATGTATTTCAATAATATCCTAGAGTTTTCCAAATTAAAATTGAAACAAACCGTACTTATCACGCATTCTTCATTATATCTGTAGCATATGGAAGGGATATTAAAATACGCGTAGACTTTGCTTAAATTATATTACGCTTTTCATTTCACGAATTACAAAGCCCATATGTCTGGCTCCAACAAATCCAGTTTTAATCTATGTTATTCCTTCAAAAGAATACGGTGTATTTTGTTCGCAATCCTTTCATTAATCCATGCGTATGTGCTGGTATTATCTACTTATGATGTAATACGAGAACGAGAATAAAATTATTCATACAGTAGGTACCTTACCTAATTCATACTAGCTTTTTCGTTTTTTTTTGGCAGGGATGTTATGGATATCAGTAACCGTAACCGAAACCACTGAATAATAATAAGTACTCCGAAACTTTCGGATATCCGTAATAAAAAAATACCGTAACCGTAACCGATTCAAAAGTTTCGTATGTAGGCAGTTTAAATTTGTTTTTTTTTTTGTAATAGCATTATAAGGGCCATAATCGTTTGATTTACCTTTATAATGCCATCTAGTATATTTTTAATTTTTTTGTTACTTTTATCACTTTTATTCGATGTAAAGTGGCGGCCATGAATGAACCGACCGTAAGACCGCGGTTATAGTTACTTATTATTTTAGACTGTTGCCCCACCCTGTGCCCAAGCCTGGCTACGCCCACGAGTGAGAAAGTGTTTTTAGTTTACGTATGTTTTTAAATAAAATCACTCATATAAATTCATAATCCATAGTTTATTTTACAAATATCTATTCACAGCTCGTGATATTGACCGCCCTAGAATATTCTTTACAAATGTACAAATATTCCATACTAGCCTTATACATAGTACGAGGCACATTTCATTAAGTATCACTACTTAACTATCGATGTACAGTCAAAATACGACTTAAACTTTAAACTAGTATAGTTTTTATTGATTTTGAACCATATTTACATACGAATAAAGTTCAAAATGAGTTGTCCACAAATCAGCCAAAGAATTAAATTAGACAGTGCCACAACATTACAATAAATAAATTCATTTTCATTCATCACGCGTCGTGATAAAATCTTATCCACGATTTAAACGACAAACGTAAGGGCTTAAAGCGTAAAATCGATAAAGTGGCGCAAATCCTACGCGCATTTTTGTTGCAGAATAGAATATAATTGCAAGTATTGCAACTGCATAAGACCACGGGATTTATCTTGATGAGCCGTCGTCTAAACTATGTGTAAAGTCCGGTCGCCGAGCACATGGAATTACGTCCAATGACCCCAACCTACCCATCCTTATCGCTCGCGTATAATTATATTGCCGTCGCGCTCGCACACTCACTGCCGCCGCCCGTCGGACAATCGCGACAGCAATATAATTACGCGTGAGCGATAAGGATGGGTAGCCTGGGGTCATTGGACGAAATTCTATCTGCTCGGCGACCGGACTTTAAATATTGATAAACATACAAAATACTAATATACAAATAGTTCGTGACATGCAAGGTCGCCAAAAAGTTGAAGACACAACCTTATTCTAATTCTAAGTAATAAAGAAGTGTTGCGAACTTAATGGCTACTTTTGGGTGTCACGAATTATTTGACGCTGACTATACAATAAACAGAATAGAAATTAACATAGCATTTTGGCTAATGTCTTAGTTTTTTCAAGAAGAGTTAGAAATACATTAGAATTATTTAGAATGCTGTAAAAATCTTAGGTCCTTTTTAACTAGATCTATTAAAATACAAATACATAAATGTGTGGCACTGTACTTAGAACATAGTTTCCTAGTTTTATTATATGGATTACTAAATATATAGGAAGGGGAAGGAAATGGTCCAACAATACATAATTATTTATTTACATTGGGCATTCGACACAACCTACACCAAGTAACGATTCTCTTATTAACAAAATTTTGCTAGTTTTTCAATAATGTATTTTACTATTATTCCCTAATTTTTTGTACTGTTCTGATTAACTATTATTATTTTACTATTATTATTTGTTTATTAATCAAATAAATCATCAATTACAAAATGGTGGAATAAATCATGCAAATAAAAATTATTGGCCATAGGTCGTCATCTCATGCATACCACAAAATGCAAAACTTTGATGTCATAAGGATAGAGTTTAAAATGCATTGAATAAAGTCATTTATTGGTGTGGTTTATTAGCTAATGATTGTATTAATATAACTACAGAGCGTGCCAAAGAAATAATATACATAAATACATACAAACAGTAAAAAACATAACCCTCCTTCTAGCGCAGTCGGGTAAAAAGCAGAAACAAATCTTAATCTATGACTTCACGTAAGAAATAATATTGTATTAATATAATTATGTCAACATTTAAATACAGTACCGACGACTGCACTTCAAGCTAAATGCTGTGATGTCTTATTTAGTTGTCTTAAGAGCTATTTTGCAGTAAAAATGTAGTTTGGTGTGCTGTCGACTGTACAATGTAAATACTTTCAGAATAATAAGCAATAACTTAAAACGCTATCCAAAATTCTACGTGCTCGCAGACCAGACTATACCTACTACCGAGAAAAGAATATAGGGAGGATGAGTTTAAACGTGTATTGCAACTGATTTTATAGTAACGCACTAAAAATAATGGAGTGCCATATTTGGCACGCGATACTTCAAAAACGAAAACTTGTGTTCAAATGTGTACATAATATTGCTACCGAGTGTATTGTAGATTGTAATGCACTTGAAAAAAATATTGTACCATAATTGGTACGCGATGTTGTTGTGTACACGAAAACTTGTGTTCACATGTGTACACTAATTGCTACCGTTGTATCTAAAAACGAAAACGTGTTCACTATATTGCAATAGCTTATATTGTAATGCACTTACACAAAAAATTGTGCCATATTTGACACGAGACGCTTGAAAAATTCCAAAACGTTGATGTAACGTCCATTTCCGCTTGCAAAGCGGTGTAGGCTTAGCACTGGCGCCGTGGGCCCGCGGGCTAAGCCTGTGGGTGCCCTCAGACACCCTGTATGAGCCCGGGTTTCCGTCCCGGCCAGGCTTCTTTTGCGTATTTCTTCTTTTTCGGCTCGCTGGAGGCACTCGCTTCTTCGGGGGCTGGTGGGAAAAGAATCATTATTAACATCAGGTCATTCAGTCTCCAATGCAAGAGGACACAAACTAATTTACCAGAGGCAAATGGGGGATTTAGCCAACACTCGAAACAATACATAGTATGAGATCATGGAACTCACATGGGAATCGAACCCAAGACACCCGAAAACTACTTAGTAGAGCAGTTAACGAAAAAAAGTGTAAGCTTGTAAGGATGGAAAGATGAAACTTCGAAAAGTTAATAATAAAACAAAGTAGACTGATAGACTATTGATATTCAATTAATCAATTTTGATATTCAATTAATTAAATTTAGTTAGTAAACTATGTAATCGAAAACCACTCGTAAGAAGACGCGGGCGGAAGCTAGTTAAACAGTAAAATAGTTTACCCGAGTGCGGTAAAGGTGGCTGTATGTTGAGATGTGGCTCCGGACCCTCCAATTCCACGTCTGGTGCTGGATTCGGTAGTAACAAGCCGAGTCTGAAACAACACATACACATTATAATTTGATTTACAGACTTGACTTATGGTCCTATGTCCCCTAGATGGGACAGAGGGCGAACACAACAGTCCTCCACCACATTCGGTCTTGAGCTTCGCGTTTGATCTCGCTCCAAAACTTACAGTGCGCCGCCAAGTTTGCTTGGGGCTAATTTGGTATTAGGTATCAATGTAGGTAAAATCTGATAAAAGCTGCAAATAATCTATAAAATAAAAATGAATCGCAAAAAGTTTTGGTAAGAGCATAACAAAACAACGCCTGGATCAATTTTACAAATTATTTAAAAAAAATGTTAGTTGAAGTCGCGGGCGGCCGCTAGTAATAAAATAACTATTATTATACCTGGCTCCAATGAGGCTGAGATGCGAGCTGGGCGCTGGCAGGTCTGAGTACAGCGCATTCCCGCGCGATATCTCCTGCAGGCGCAGGGAATGGTGGTGTTGGCCTGAAAAAATAACAAAATGTATGTTAAATGGGCTTGGATTTCCACTTTGTAAACCAATTATTGAAACAAATTCTTTGAAAAAATAAAAAATCTGTTTAACCCCTATATTATTGGGGCAATAGTGCGAGTCCGCACTACGGCTAAACCGCCGCAGTTTTTAACCGCGATTTTATAACAAGTAAAAAAGTAAAATTGTTAACGCTTGCGGGAAAAAACCGTAGTGCGGACTCAGCCTAAATAGGCAGATTTCATGGGAACCTATGGTAGAGACGCGTTTTAAGAATTTAAAACATTTTTGTACCCTCCAAATACTATTCTGTATCATCAATTATTGTTTTATTTGAGCAATTGTTGATAATGTATGGTTCTCTTCAACAAATTGTACAATGAATCAAAGTATTTCATTTGCTCTTCAAGTAAGGAAGTTAGCCGCACATTATTCTCACAGACTTAATGAAAAAAGGTGAATACATAAACAAATAAACATGCAGTTGGAAGACATGCCTTCTTGTGTACTGACAGATACTTAGTTAAAAAAAGTATTGACACAAAAACTTACTATCATCAGCACTCTGCAATTTCAGCTTCCTCGGAGGAGCATTAGCGTTCGGCACTATAGTGGACTTGACTAAGTTCCTGAACCGGCCGATGGTGGGGTCGATGTCCTCTGGGTTGATGATGTCCACCTCTTCGTTGAAGGAGACGTTTCGTTTCTGCTTCTTTGGGATGCCGCCTGGCATGGTTGCGGAACGCTTTGTGCCTGTGGCTGGCTGTAAAGAAATAAACATAAGTGTAATACAAGAAATAAACAAGCTCAAAAGTCATTCAATTTCAAGCATAACATGACTTTTGATTTGTTAAAATACAATTTTGACCTATTACAGAGCAGAATGTAAGGCCCAGAACAGATGGTGAAACGCAACTGCAACTTTCTGATGATTCTGATGAATGAAACTGAAACTGAAAGTTTCAAACTGGTCGCATCATGTGTGGTCTCTCAACGGATGCTATAGCAGAAACTTAGATGCAACTCAAAATTAACTAGCAGTTGCAGTTTCGTTGCAGTTGCGTTTCACCGTCTGTTCTGGGTCTAATATTGAATTGAATAGAGTTTATTTGCAATTGAATAGAGAACTAAATTGAGGATCTTGATGCGGGTTGCAGACCAAGAGGTAAGGTAATTTAATTTTGTGTAGATTGCAAACCATGTGAACACTATGGAAAACTCCATCAGCGATGTGAGGTAAGCTAAAGTAACATAGTTTAAATTTTAAATATCTCTTGCATTAGTCTTGATTTGTGGTGAAGTAGTCATACTAGGGCAAATGCCGATCGATGCAATTAAAATTACTACAGTCATCTATACTTAACTAAGATCATTTAACAAACCTTAATAACATCACTGCCATCATCAGTAGATATGCCCAGCATAGAAATTCTTCTGTTGTGTGCCGTGTTGAATTCAGTTAAATTCTGAAAAATACAAATAATATCCATTACAACTGTTCGATTGTCTAAACAGTTCTATAAAATATCTCTCTACAAAATTAGGAATAACAAAATGGTATTTTTATAAGACAGTCAACAGATAGTCCAGTCATTATAGTAAGTTCACCTCGGAATTCGAGATACCCAGCTGTAAGTCTGTAAATACGTGTATATTGACACCCTAAAAGTTGTCTCAAAACCTACATATGGTAGGGTGTAAGCAACTATTAAATTTCAAGGTCAACGGTCACAAAAATCGGTTTTTTGCGCTTTTTTTAGAAATATCTCATTTCCTATGGGTTTTTTGCTATTTGTATTTATTATCAATATTGTAGAATACTAAATTCTCTACAAATTTTGTTTAAAAACTTTTTTTATACGGTGAACCGTTTTCGAGATAGAGGGCGGAGAGCGCGGGGTCACTGCATCACTTCAGGTCTACTTAAGCGGTTTAGATTTTTCATACAAAAGGATTTTCCCGCTAATTCCTGTGGGAATTTCGGGAATTCCTTGTTGTAACTAAGCTTTGAGTTTACTAAGGTACCTATAGCCTGATCAGGAACATAAAAACCCTGGCATAGAGGCGCGTCAATTGCATTTGATAGTGCAACACTGAGTACAGTCGTACCTGTGTTAAATTAATAGGCTAACTTTATGTATCAGAATTCAGGATTACGGGCTAATTTGATATTTTCATAAATTAACGAAAAAATATTATTATAGGTAACCTGGTTTAAATAAATTAAATGAAACCATCAATCGAGCTAGTAGGATTTATTTTATTATTCATCAATAATCAAATTCAGAACTTGAATATTCAACTGCAATGTCTGCTCATGAACGCTTCAAACTCGGTACTTCTTTCCCAATTCCATAAAATTCAACACTTAGAAAGTGACAAAAAATTTTAAAATTGGTAGTTGAAACAAACTACAGCTAATTTTCATAGTGGACTGTACTGTACGATAAACATGTCAGTCAATTTGACAACCTTTGTCGGAAACATTATTCAATGAAAATATTGTTCGAACCCTTAGTATTTCTCTTCGACAAATACTTTAACACATTGTGAACCACTTTTCTTTCACGACTATAAAAAGATTTTAGCAATTTAATTCACAAAATCAATTGCGCACATTTAAAATAAAGTTTGTTTACACTTTGACAGCAATAGACTGACATGCAAGGTGACATTTCAATGAAGTTTTCAGTTACTGTTGCCATTAAAAGAAATTAGTACCATTAGTTTTCCGCAACATGGCGAGGGTTTTTATGTTCCTGGTCAGGCTATACATGCCAAATTTCAAGCGTCTAACTTCCGTTAAGCGTTTAGATTTTTCATACAAAAGGATTTTCCCGCTAATTCCTGTTCCCGTGGGAATTCCTAAGTATACTATAACCTGCCCAGGTGTATGAAGAATAATTGTACCAAGTTTCGTTAAAATCCGTCGAGTAGTTTTTGTTTCTATAAGGAACATACAGACGGACAGAATTCTATACATGAAATATATTTTCAAAATAACTATCAGGGGGTGATTAGTGATCGATACTGATGCCAAAAATGCAATCAGTAAAATTTTTGTCTGTCTGTCTGTGACAAAAACTACTAGACGGATTTTAACGAAACTTGGTACAATTATTCTTCATACACCTGGGCAGGTTATACTTTACTTAGGAATTCCCACGGGAAGAGGAATTAGCGGGAAAATCCTTTTGTATGAAAAATCTAAACGCTTAACGGAAGTTAGACGCTTGAAATTTGACATGTAGGTACCTTTGTAAACTTAAAGCTTATTTACAACAAGTAATTACCGAAATTCCCACGGGAATTAGCGGGAAAATCTTTTTGTATGAAAAACCTAAACCGCTTAAGTTGACCTGAAGTGATGCAGTGACCGCGCGCTCTCCGCCCTCTATCTCGAAAACGGTTCACCGTATAAAAAAAAATTTTTAAACAAAATTTGTAGAGAATTTAGTATTCTACAATATTGATAATAAATACAAATAGCACAAAACCCATAGGAAATGAGATATTTCCAAAAAAAGCGCAAAAAAAACGATTTTTGTGACCTTTGACCTTAAAATTTAATAGTTGCTTACACCCTATCATATGTAGGTTTTGAGACAACTTTTAGGGTGTCAATATACAAGTATTTACAGACTTACAGCTGGGTATCTCGAATTCCGAGATTCTTACCTAATTTAAGCTTAAATGACTGGACTAAGATCATTTTTCATCTGAAGCAAAAGTGATGTTTTCATCAGAAACCAACCCAATCAGTTATCAACCCAAATATCAAATGAGAAGTGTTTTATTACTTACTAGCTTTTGCCCGCGGTTTCACCCGCGTGAAATTTAGTGTGTCACAGATCGTCATAAAGTATAGCCTAAATCTTATTCTGGGTTATAAACAATAATATTGTAAAGTTTTAACAAAATCCGTTCAGTAGCTCTTACGTGAAAGAGTAACAAACATCCAGACAGCCAGACATCCAAACTTTCGCATTTATAATATTAGTAGGAAATAGGATCTACATCAGCGTTGCCAGACCGCTAAAATCGGGACCTCCCGATTTTTAAATCAAATTTAAATGTCCCGCGCGGGACAGGCTCGGTCCCGCTTTTCGGAGAGAGACACTCACTTCACCAGACTATTGTTTTAAACGCCATATTATTCTAAAGAATAAAACATTTTTAATTTTATTCTAAAGACGAATTTAACGATAGAGTAAATCTGATTTAAAATATAATTTTTTTGTTAAAATACATTTTCTATGGCTATTTTTGCTATATACAGGGTCCTTCTAAACTAGCTACATTCCTTTTAATGGGGGCATCTATACGGTACACTGAACAAGTTCACCAAATTTGAGTATGTGTTTTATAATGATTTTACAAAGTTACATTTTCTAACAAAAATAAAAATTCATTTCGTCTTACATAATGGAACATGCTGTATTTTTTACTCACACAACAAAGCTGTAGTGTATTCATTCTGCACAGGAACACGAGACACAACACACACAACGCTCACTACCACTGCACACTTTTTTGTTGTTTACACTCACGTCATAACAACTCACAGCAGTCGTCACAGCTGATAGCCGATTAGCTGATCGACTGATTGGGCGAGCTATCACTTCAATGTTGCAGGCCTACTCTCATATCGTTGTCTATCCTTATTATCTTATGTTAATCACAGTAAAACGGACTCACGATACCATCGAAAAATCAACCAGCAAAGGCCATGATTTTTAAGGCGCGTCTTAGTAAATTTATTTGCATTTGTGCACCTGTGCGTCATAGTTCACTTCACGAGCACTACAAAACGCACCTTCACACAAGAAAGCTAGTCAAAAACTGAATTAAATCAAAGCGCACGCGCCGACAAATGCCGACAAGCCGCACGCCTTTTGTTGACACAAAGACGCCGACGCCGCCAAAGCAAGAGCCGAAAAGTTGGCATAAGCGTACAGTCAACAAAAAAGAAACTTATTTGTTTATTATTTTATCTGCTTGCTTTCGATTTCAATTGATTCGAATCTAAATTACGGTGTTGAGTATTTCATGGTAAAATATCCTATAACAGATAATAATTAAAAATTAATCAAACTTATTGTTTTGTGAAGGTAATTCAATGGCCTAGTCAATTATTTAGAAACATTAAATTAGGCTATTGAAGCAAATAAAACTCTTCAATTTGTTTGTATTGATATTCCATTTATCCTAAATCAAAGTCCATTCTTAAATTAATCGTTAATGTCATCATTTCTATTACAATAGAAAAGTAGATGAGATAGGTAGGTACCTAATTAGTTAAATAAAATTTCCGAATCATTTCCGTTCCAACTTGGTTTTTATTTATGACCTATCTTATGTACCTGTGATTTAACAATAAACACAATTTTAATTTGAATAGTAAAAAAAAGTTTGTTGCATTTCTTAATTTTATTTTGGTGAGTGTACCTTGCGCTAGCCGGCGGCCGGCGGCACAGAATAAGTAATAGTACAGGTACAGAAGGATTACTCCGCAAGACGATTTAAATAAATGCGAGTCTTGCTACGACGCGATACAGTGGAATTCAGCTCGCACAGCACTACGTACCTACAATTTTATTCACCTACAAGTTTTGTCTCTTTCTATCGCGTGCCTCTGAACTCTTCTTACGCTGCTAGGGTTGCTATGCTGTCTAGTGAAAAAATAGAATTAATCTACATACTTAGGTATTTGTAATGAGGTACGTATGTAGGTAAGTATTAGTGTTATTTTACCTTTGTAAAAATAACATTTTAAATACCTACTTAGGATAAAAAAGTACTTATTTTAATACAATACAATGTCTTCATTCATACCTATTTTAACATAAGACAAATAAATTAAACATACCTACTATCACAGAAGAAAGAATGACATCATACCTACCTACTTACTACGCAAACACGAAACGGCTACATCCTAGAACGAGAGCGAGGCATCACCCGAAAATCATATTTGTATTTGGCTTTGCACAAACTTAATGTAATGTTACTCGCTGTACTTTGGCAACAATTTATTTTTACTGAATATTGTTGGGGTACCTATGCATTATGGTAAAAGAACTAGCTTGTCGTAATTTGGTGTATCGATGTTACTCTTCCGTTTCATTTAGCTACACGGAAAGGTAATAGTTAATATTTTAACGATAAAATTCTTAAAACATCATAAATTGTATTCAAAAGAAATTATTTATTAAAGGCAAAACATCAAGTCCCGACGGGCGCGCGCGTGACACTCGACTAATATAATACCCGCCGGCGGGGCGCTTCGCTGTAGGTAATTAACGGATGTACCGCGCGGAGTGAGCCAGGCCTGCCGGCGGCACGTGTCTAAAGGCGGCGGCAAGTTCGTTTGCTGCGCCGGCTAGTGTTGTACGATACGACACTCGAGTCTTGGAATCTTACTTATTAAAAGTTTGAAGAAAATAAAATAGCAATGAATTAAGACTGTGTGTTTATTATTTTATTGGACCGTTTTAACTTTTTGATTACGAAAATAGTCAGTCTTTAGATGGATACTTTTGATTCGATTATTTGCGTTTAATGCAATTTTATTGATATTACATTTGTATTGTGCGATTTATTTTATTTTCAATTAGGATATAACATACGGATGATGATATGAAATCACTCATTATTGCCTATTAGTATACACCAACTCATGTCATAATTCAGTCTAGCTCAAAGAACTTAAAATACTCGAAAGGACTCGGAAGACTCAATTAATCCCTTATTCATGTGACTAACGAGTCCTAGTCTTAAAAATAAACTCAAGTCTCGAAATAAAGACTTTAAAGACTCGAGGTTCTTACAACACTAGCGCGGTCGGCTATTGTGAGGGACGGCTGTCTTTGATACCACCGACTCCGCCACGCATAAATAAGGATGTCAACTCCAAAATTCTCTCTAATCTTAACAATAATAAAACTATCTTTATTTATTTATAATTTTTTTTTTGTTTCTACGATGATTTTAATGATTATTATTTCAGTTTAAAATTGATAGTTGGGAACAATTATTTACTTCGGAATACTAAAGACTGCCGATAATCACAGGTAGATAATTCGATAGCGTTTAGTTTCTGCTATAATCGAGTTAATTACGAATCACATTTTTAATTTGCTAAGGGGATATTAAGCGATTAAAATTAACATGAAAAATGTGCCTGCTTTATCGTAATAATAACCGTAATTCTAAATTTCATAGTCATGGTAACTATCCCATTTGTGTATGGCATAAAAATAAGTCATTGATTTCGGCAACTAACTTTTTTGCTTCGTTTCGTTGCTACGTTTGAAATAAAAGATTTTTGCAAGCGCAAAGGTATTTTAACGAACTTTTGAATAAACATCTCATTCCATTAAGGCCACTAAATAAGTACTTACCACATAAGATTTTTTTATGTTACCAAAAATAAATAAACTTTAATTTTCTGCTTAATTTAATTCCTTAAATAACTAGTAGTAGCCCTAGAATAGCTTGAGTGGCGCCGCCCGCCGGTCCGTCGTCCGGCGGCACTCTTGTGTTCGCGGCCAGTGGCCCAACGGCAGCACAAGCGCAATGGCGGCCATTACGTAAGCTCGTGTGCGTGCGGATTTTTGTCAGTGTAGTAGTGAATCAGCTGAACAGGGTGTTGTATTGGCTTGATAAGAAATGAAGTTGTTTTCTTAATTATCTCGGAAACTAGCCTGAATTTTTGGCTCAAACTTTGGAAACGTATTCAGTGTGACGTATACATGCTCCCATTAAACGGAACGTAGCTGATTTAGAAGGACCCTATATTGTCACGTAAACGTAATTTTAAGTCAAATAAAAAGATAAATATTTGAAAACCTTTGATTATATACGTTTTTTTACTATGTCCCGCTTCTGACGGAAGAGTCCCGCTATTTTCACTCAAAAAGTACCAAAGTACCGATTTGGCGAAAAAAAAAAACTGGCAACGCTGATCTACATATTATACATATAAAATATTTATTATTAGTTCTACCAACTCACATCTAATTCTGTCTGTGTCTCAGGAAGCCCCAACAATGCGCCCTCTTGTTCTGTGTTGGGCAAGTCCTCCATTATGCCCCGAGAATTACCCGTTGGTCTTTCTCTGTGTACAAAAGTTCGCCATCATAAATTATTATGAAAATTTGAAAACTAACTTTTCTTGTGCCTATGTTGTACATTATTCAAGTCTAAAGGCTTCCACAGACCAAACGCGGGTCAAAAGCAGTGGGGTCAGTTGCAGCGCGGCAGTGGGCACACTGAAGGCAGCGCAGTTTCAAAGCAGTTGCAACGCGGGCACTTGTCAAATAATTCAATATTCGAAAACCGATTTCGACGCGCTGCTACCGCCCTGCCTCCGGTGTGTCATGCTAATATGGCGATATGGCCGCCATAGTAATACAACAGCGCGGGCCCGCGCTCGCGCCGCTTCTGTCCCGCTCCCGTGCCGCCTGGTTTGTCGTTCGGCAGTTGAAGTGCGGCGTGGCGCCCACATTTAAACTGCGCTGCTACTGCCCCGCGTTTGGTCTGCCGAAGCCTTTAGTAGGTTTTAAATTTAATGAAAGAGCTTTTATAAAGTGGAAGATGTGTAAAATGTAACAGCCTCAACATAACATAGTTAGTTATAATAACATTATAAAAATATGACATGAAAAAGAAACTGATAAAGTGAATTCATGTGCTGTTTCTTATCAGAACTGGCCTACATTATTATCCTGATGCAAGAATAGTTAATATTATATTGCAATTTGTATTGCTTTTATGTTAAAGATCTAGACTCTTTTGTGTCCCAAATGGGAATTGACCTTTCTACTCAAATGAAATATTTGGAATAAAGAAATGTTTCTACTCTTTGAAATAATTGTATGATCTCAAGAATTCATTAGAGTTTGTACTTACATTTATTGGAATAATTTAGATTCAGCTTAATTAACATTATGTATAATGTTACAATGCCCTCACAGGGCTATGTTCTGGGACTGTTTTATTTTTAATACCTTGTTCGTACCACATGAAGCAATAAAGATATTATAACTATGATCTCAAGATAAGAATATCACAAAACTTACCTTATAATATAATTTCTTGTGGAAGCACCAAAGTGGAAGGTAGAGTCAATAGGCAACTGCGTTGGCTTGTTTGACTCCAAACGCATTTTGCCTATGAAGGTCCCGTGTGCTGCAAAAATATTGAAAATAATAATAATAATCTATACAGGGTGTCCCAGAATGGGTGAATGGTCAACTACTTTTTCTTATTTTTTAGGGATAGTACATTAGTAGAGCTACCTCCCCTAGCAGTTTGATTCACCCATTCTGGGACACCCTGTATGTATAAAAACGAAAGGTCACTGACTCACTCACTCATCATGAAATCTCAGAAACTACAAGTGCTAGGAGTCTCAAGTTTGCATAGGGGTTCCTTTTAGAACATAGGTGCTCACTAAGAGAATTTGCAAAATTCAACCTCTAAGCGGGTAAAACGGGACCCACGCGTACAAAGTCGCGGGCGGATGCTAGTAGTAAGTTTACTTTTGTTTTTCACTTCAGAATTACAGTATGAATAAAAATGTTTACAAAAATGATACTTACTACTGCCCAAATCAACTAAAAATGCTCTATTCAAGTCTTTATGGTAAACAAAAGCCGCATGCACTCTGGAACAGCTGGCGTGATCTATGCAGAAGTCATTCATCTGGGGGTTCCGTCCGAACAGATAGCATTTCTTCTCGTCAATCATCAACTTTTGTATCAACTTGTCCCCTTTTAGGACGTCCAGGTGGAGGCCTGTCGGCGGCTTGCCAGCCCTAGAAATAAACAAGGCGTATTACCATACCAATTTGTAGAGAATGTCATACTAAAAACCAGTGTCGGAATTTTTCTAATCTGACTAGGGAATTACGAGTTTGGTGAATCAAATAGGTTCTGTATTTGATAACAGTGTTCAGTTATGGATACTTTTCATAGATTATCTATAAGTTCAGCACAAATTAACAAATAAAACTGTAAGCCATGTCAACACATTGCGGGAGGCTTGTAATCAAACTTGCGAATGGCGATATCTTACCAACTTGGCACCTCGTAGTGATTAGCCATATTTTTATTTGACGAACACGAATATATCTGCAGATCACAATCACATTAAAGTGTTAATTTTAAACATTCATTTTAAAATTAAATTAAAAAGCCGTGAAGAACAGATTCAGGCTCTAATCCATATCTGTGAGCCATAGAGAAAAGTAATACATAGGAAATAGAGAACCCTCTCTGTCAAATTTTTGAGCCTACTAATTGACAGCCTGGTGTTAAATTCCCTGTACTTAACCTACGTACGTAACGCTCACACACATACATAGTACACGCACACATACATACATAAAGTCCACGCACACATACACACAGTTCACGCACACATAGGCCCTCATAACCTTCAAAGAATTATTGTTTTTATGATGTACAATGTAGAATTTTTTCAAATCCATTATTTTGAAAATATTTATCTTTATGGTGTACGTATTGTATTATTTTCAAAACAATGGATTTGGAAAAATTCTACATTGCACATGGAAATGCAAATAAGTAAACAAAAACTTTTGAATTTAATAATTTTACTTTATTTATGAACACACATAATATTATACACCAAAAGCGTCTTTTCGCAAAGTTTTTAACAACACTAAAAAAGCATTTGCACATTGAGAAAACTCAGATCACTTGTGAACATAACAGAAAGTTTCTTCGCGATTCACGAAGGAACGAACAAAACTCCGATGAACCAGAACAGCAGCTTCTACAGCAGCAGCAGTACGAAGGAATGAACTTGAATTTGACTCGACTCTTCAATACTTTAATAGGGCCACAGAACACTTAAACGATGGCTAAGAAAACAAGAATGCATTTAACAACAAAAACAACACCGGCCATTTTGGAGGAAAAACAAAGTTGCCATATGTTAAATAGTAATTTCTACTACTCTATTATGTAAATTATAACAAAAAATGTCACCGTTCAGTTTTAAATTAAAACAAATTAATTTAATTTAAAAAAAAGTTTTCACAATGTAATTAACAATATTCTCAAATATATTTTAATTAAGAAAAAAATGAAAATATGAAGGAAACAGGAGCAGCGACATCTAGAGCGTTTTAGGGTAGTTAAAAAGTATTTGAATTTATTCACCGATGTCGCTGTTTGGAAGCAAGTTTCACTTCGATGACCGTTGTATGGAAGTTTCCGCACCCTGCTGTGAGCCCATGAAGCTACAGATAAAAATGGAGGCCACACTCCGAATACCTACTTGAAGCACAAACTAAGTATCACTATCTCGCTCTCTGTGGGCAGACTCGCTCTTTCTAAATAAACAAAAAATATAAAATTGCTCAAATTCAATGAAACCAATGTAAAATCTTTATTTCTTGACATAGGTATCATTAAAAATGATAAGTGTAATTACTGGTAAAACGTTTTAGGAAGAAATTACTGTAAAAAATGTGAAAAATGTTTACAATGATCCAATGTCGGAAATCACGAAATAAACACTTACGCGTGGAATCTTATGTCACTTCCAGGACACCACGTACTACCGCAACCACGCACTACAAAATTTTGCACCAATTCTTGTGATAAAACAATGATTATTTCCTGTAAACAATCTCAAACGAAATTAACTGCTTAATAAACAAAATAGTAAACAACCGCCATGATGGGCCGGATTGGGCCGATGTTGCCACATGGTACCGAATACCCAGGAATTGGGATTGTAATTCCCTGATTCGCCAACACATTAAGCCTAAATGGCCGACAATTTTGTGATTTTTTATTTAACTAGGTAATCTTAGTTTCAAATCTTAATTATTTATTTGTTTAACTTCTGATTTGGTTAGTGAATTGGCTATTTCGAAGAATTTACAAGGAGATTTAAATCAGAAGATAGCAATACTACAGTTCACACTAAAAAGAGAGGTAGGGCCGCAGAGAGCGAGATAGATATAAGTAGGTATTTGACTCAAGTTTTTGTTCCAACTCTGCCCTCCATTTTATCTTTAGCTTCATGTGTGAGCCGCACACTGATTTGACAGTTGTTTGACAGTTGACCATAGACAAACTATTTTTTTTAATCACTCGTTTTTTTTATGAGCAATGGCATTAACCCTTATTCAAATGCGAGCTGGTATGCATTTTTTTACAAAGTTGAAGTGGATTTTGGGTAATTGTGGGTCACTTATTTCATATTTTTGATCAAAATTAATAAAAAAATAGGGGAAGGGGTAGTTTTTTGGGTGGTAAATAATTTACCATTATCCATTCATGCCTACCAATTATTAAATGTTGGTGGTAAAATAGTTACCATTGTCCGTCTTGGTTTGTTTTTGGTTCTTGACTAGTGACTTCCTCTTGGTTCTACCTATATTTTATTAAATATTTTGGGAATGAAAAATTTATATTGTTTTTATAAAAAATATATTTATTAATATTAGTTATTATGCTTACAATGATTATTCTTACCTTGAGTCTGAAACTAACAATTCACTAATTACGTAACGTCAAAACGTTAATATAAAAAAAACTTAAAATTTCTCAAAATATTTATTTAGTTTTATTTGTGCACATACAAAAAACAACCGTTTTTTTATAAATCATCAAACTTTTGTCATGACGGGATCGGACAGTGGTAAACTATTTACCACTTCTTTAAAATGTCTAAATTATATGAATAAATCAATTGCAGACGCTGCCTATAAGTGAGATTATACAATAAATGTTATAGTTTAGGAATTTGAATCGAAAAAACACTTATCAGAATTTTCGTTGAACAAAGTTTCAAAAATACCAAAAACGCGCGCTAAAACTTCAATTTTTTCACAACAAAACCGTTTGGTTGACTTTGATATTACCTGACAGTGACAAATGACGTTGAAAAGTTATAAAATGGCATAGATAAGTAAAAAATATATTAAAAAACTAGCGGCCGCCCGCGACTTCGTGCGCGTGGATCTCGTTTTACCCCCCCTTCATCTATCTTACGCGGTTCAGATTTTTTCATACAAATGTTTTTTCCCGCTAACTCCCGTTCCCGTGAGAATTTTGCAATATCCTGTTGTAACGAAGCTTTAAGTTTACTAAGGTACCTGCATGCCAAATTTCAAGAGTCTATCTTACGCGGTTTAGATTTTTTCATACAAATGTTTTTTCCCACTAACTCCCGTTCCCGTGGGAATTTTGCAATATCCTGTTGTAACTAAGCTTTAGGTTTACTAAGGTACCTGCATGCCAAATTTCAAGCGTCTAACTTAAGCGGTTTAGATTTTTCGTACAAAAGGATTTTCCCGCTAATTCCCGTTCCCGTGGGAATTCCTAAGTATCCTATAACCTGCCCAGGAATATGAAGAATAATTGTACCAAGTTTCGTTAAAATCCGTCAAGTAGTTTTTGTTTCTATAAGGAACATACAGACAGACAGACAGACAGACAGACAGACAGACTGACAAAAATTTTACTGATTGCATTTTTGGCATCAGTATCGATCACTAATCACCCCCTGATAGTTATTTTGAAAATATATTTCATGTACAGAATTGACCTCTCTACAGATTTATTATAAGTATAGATATAAATAAGTGACCACGATATCTTTAAGTATTACCATATTTACCATATCGAATATTAGGATCCTTTTTTAAAAGTAAACGAAGTGGTAATATATCTACCTTTATTTGAATAAGGGTTAACCGGTTTTGTTATGACTCAACCGAACAAGCGATAATCGTATGTATAGCCATAACATTACGAACCTATTGAGGCGTTAAAATAAACCACTTCCAATAGTCGTCATTTGTTTTTGGTTTTCTTCCTGTCACTTTATCTGTCAAAAACCAAAAATGTTTGTTGTGGTGGTATTTTTGTTGTTGTGTGATTTTAATTAGTTTTCACTGTAGATTTACTAAAAATACCACACCAAGATGGTTTCTAGTGAAGAGGAGTCTGATGTGAAACCTGGCGATACAGTGGAATGGGACGTCGACATGGAAATCCAATTATTTTACGCAATGGCGAACCACAAACCTGTTGGCATCAACAAGCATTTTCACATGGCTTGTATTTGGGAAAAACTGTCTAATTCAATCACAAAAGAGATTTCCACGCAAGATATATGGAAGCACTTGGAGTCTTTGTACGATTTATCTATGTTAGACGACACTGAACGCATTCCTTTCCCAAATCATGAAATGAATTTTAGCCTCCCGGATAGCGAGTTCGGTCCTTTGATAAAGCAGAAATGTAAGGATATTATATTACCTGACGAGAGTGAAGGTACTTGTTAGATTGTTCTAACATGTGTGCATGAGACTAGAGCTTGTATTTAATGTAGTTTTGCCTTTAGATCGCCGGAGCGCGTCGCCGATGCCATCTACGCCTAGGAGCGGTTCTAAGGGCCTTGCATCCAAAGATAGCACACCTAAAGGTAGCAATCTATTTATTAGCAAATTTCTTTATTTACAAACAAAATTCATAACTTTGACAGCACATTAGGCTACAATTTATGCTATAGCGTTTAGCTTTATGCTCTAGAGCTCATATAAATTGTTTTAAACACAAATGTTTTAAAAATCTTCAAAACTGATATTTTGCTATGTTCCAAGTTATCGCATCACCATAATTTTTTGTCATTAAAGGAACAGTGCTTGGCGCTCTTTGCCTTGTATTGTCTTGTTGACTAAGCATAAACATCATTATACTATCAAAAGTCATACAAGCACCTAAAATTATTATATTTTCAAATTCTGCCTTCATCGTTTCAGCCATAAGACGTCCACTGCTGAACATTGGCCTCCCCCAATGCTTTCCATGTTGATCGAAATTTTGCCGTAACAATTTTAATTTCCAACAGGCTCCAGTCGGAAGGATAGTGTGAGCGCTCTCGCTACAAAGTCCCGTAAAGAAAGTGGTAGCTCACACGCATCAACCGACACGCCTAGCATCAAATCTGAGAAAGATTATGGTAACGATTTACGTTTTACCTTGTATAGATTATTATAGTCTGGTCCGGGAGCACGTAGATTTTGTCCAATGACCCCAAGCTACCCATCCTTATCGCTCGCGCGTAATTATATTGCTGTCGCGACTGTGGGACGGGTGCCCGCAGTGAGTGTGCGAGCGTGACAGCAACATAATAACGCGCGAGCGATAAGGATGGGTAGCTTGGGATCATTGGACAAAATCTACGTGCTCCCGGACCAAACTATAGTATGATAAATAGCTAACGCTAATGACATTATTATGGTTTAGATCGAAGAAGAGATTCGCGGGATTCCAATGCATCTGGTACAAGGGACAGTTCTACAAGTCGAAAATCAACATCTCAGAGGGAGAAGGTGTCAAAGTCTAAAGTCAGCACTTCTTCAGGTGAGCAATGAAAAATATTTTTACTAAACTTTTTACTTGTCACTTAATGCCGTGTGGGAAATGGCAATCTACCAGTCATTTATATTTTCTTTACCTGATGTAATTTAAATAAAGTGAACTACAGACATAGTACAGATCTGAAAATGTTCTGACTAGTGGAGTGATGCCTGAAGGTGCATTTTGCTATGTCAAAAATCACTCCCTTTCCATTACCCACTGCAGGAATCTACTAAGCTACATTTTATGACTTTACAAGTCTACTGTCCAAAACGAACAATGTAGTAATAGTGATAATTAGCATTCTTCGTTTTGGACAGCGGTATCACTTAAGGTTCGGCCAAACCAACGCGATCACACGCGATCAGCCCGCGTGCAGCGAGTGCGAACAGACAATGCATTGATCGCCATCCTTGTTTAGACGGCAGAAGTGTCACATTTCTAACTGCATTCTTTTTCATTAAACCAATCTCCACAGCCTGGGATTCCCCGCTCATCGACGAGGACGGTAGTTCCCGCCGCGGGCGCCGGCGCGCCAACACGTCTACGCCCCCGGCGACCACTCCGGCCAAGCGTCGGCGTACCTGACACACGCACGCACACTCCTACCACCACTTCTTCTGACAACGTCAGCCTGGTGGGAGTGGGATTCGCAGCGCGAGCGCTACAGATGCTAACACGCTGGAGCGAACTTATCCTAACTACTTTAAGGCGTATGTGAGACTTACTAAGATGGTTATGTGATTCGATATGGTGAATCTTTATTAAAGTATATTCTAGACTTTGTTTGGTGTTTTATTGAAAACCTAGAAGATAACGCCCGCTCTCTGTGAGCTATATGTATTCCTACAAAATTCTAGTGGATGCGGGCGGTGAGGAACTGTTGTAGAAATCCTTGATATAAACGACTACATCATCTGAGCCCCGATTACGGTAACTTTTAACGTCTACAATCCAGACACGCTTCATCGATTCTGCCAGTCGCCAGCTTAAACAGCGTACGTCAGCTGTTTTGACCAATCGTATTGCAGAATCAGAAACGCGTCTGGATTGGAGACGTTAAAAATTACCGTAATCGGAGCTCAGAGCATAGTAAGTAACAAAGCACAAAAATACAAAGTACGATGCCCTATGCAAAATGCATGCACAGCGCAGTCAGAAATATTTGGGATCTGGATTAATGCATAGTTTTCCAGATCCAAGATAGAGTGCGTAGCAAAGAGCATATGCGTAGATTTATTAAAAAGTTATACTGTCAGTGTCAAAATAATGTCAAAAGCAGCTGGTTGCGTTGTTGTGATAATTTTTTTAGCAAAATTAATTTTAATACATTAAATAGTCGTATTATATTATTATCCTACTTCTAAAATGGCATTACCAGCAGCACAACCTGCCGAAGTACTCCGAGCATTCCAAAAGGACGACTTGTACGAGAAACAATTAGCCGAGCAACTTTCTAGGATTTTGCCTTCGCGGCATGCTTCTAAGGCTATTCCAGTGTCCTCTATCTTGTATAAGTCATTCACGACTCTCAAGGACCTCCAGACGTTAGGAGAAGAGTACTCTGGCATAGTTCAAGTCGACGACAGCTATCACAAGTTACCTTCATTCTGCAGTCGGCTAACAAGCATTCTTTTATCGACTCTCGGTGAATCTTTGACAAGGAAACTTCTGAGACAAGCAGAGAAGGGTGTGGAACGAAATGCAGCTCTAAAACCTGCAGCACAGAACACTTTTATCATTATTTTGAGAGCTGTAAACTCTATGGTGCCACAGATTGAGAGCATTCACCGTGCGCTCAGTTACATAAATGGTGGTCCTTTGCAAATTGGAAAGACGGTGACGGGCATAGATTATGTACATGTGAGACCTGCAGCAGCTGCTTATTATGCCCATTTACGGTTATTAGGGATAGTGACACTACTGCACGCTTTTATATCATGTGGGCAAAGCTTATATCTAGCCAAAAAGCATATGGACCAATTAAATGACCTGCCGAATGAAGTGGACAGCAGTAAATCGTGTGTAGCGTGCCTAGAGGAGATCCTCCAGCCTTGTGTGCTGCCCTGTGGGCATATTTTTTGCATGAACTGCTCATACGGAGCTTTAGAAACATGTGCTCTTTGTAGGTCACCATTTATGAAGAATACTGTTGTTCCTCTTATGAATTACAGTCCTGGCAGTTGATGTCATAGAAAAAAAACTATATTTATTTATGTTATGGGTTGGTTACCAAAGAAGACATTATGGTGATGGTGCTATAGCTATTATGAAATAAATAAAACAATTTATACACAAAGCTTTTTTATTAAGATTAATATTTTGAGGTCAGAAAATTAAGTTTTAACATAACTTTATGTTAGCTAGCCCAGCTGTAGCAGATAAATATTTTCCACAACCTTAAATAATTATGATAACATTTCAACAACACATTGAATTAAAAATTAGATGTCAAATGCAATAGAATTCAGACAGTATCCCAAAAGTAACAAATCTAGTTATATTATTTGTGTAATCACAACTATAAAATTTGTAGCATTAGCATAAATGCATGTATAATAATAGTAATATAATATTTCTTCATCATCAGATAAATAACCAATATAAGAATTTTCTGAGAACACTTATTCTAGAAAAGGCAAGATTATTCTCCAAATGCATTTAACTTCGTACACCTATGTTTCATGTAAAAATACATAATAATGCATTAAAGCACTCCAACTAAAATATTTTATCAGGAGGAGACAGCCTATAAGACACTTCAGTGTATTTTGTCAACAATTACCTTAAAATTTATAAATAAGCATTACCAATTAATCCAATTGTCTAAATTACAATAATACTAAATACTGATGTGAACAATACAATGTAAGTGCTCATACTCTATGAGAAAAATATGTAAACATAACAACGATATAAACATACAAATTATGGCAAGAGATTAAGTTATTCCACACGTAGAAGTTCAACGTCAAAGATTAGAGTAGAATTGGGAGGGATGACTCCGGGGTGGCCTCTCGAGCCGTAAGCGAAGTCAGGGGAGCATGTCAGTCTAGCCCTTTCTCCTACAGACATCTGAAATAAGATACCAGTAAATCTAGTGTTAAAAAAATTAGGTAAAATGTTTTTTTAAATAATAAAAATAAAGGTCTTATTATGGCTACAATTGAGCTGGATGTAAAGCTTGTAACAACTATAGTAACCAACACAGTAGCTACACATTCCACTACTCTTCTTGGACAGCGGATAAAAGTGACTGTGTTTGATTATATTTGGTCGGAGGGCCACAGCCGCATCATAATGCAAAGCTGTAGATCCGCGTGACAAGATGTGGAGTTGTATACTTTTATCATTACACTACATGTTATTTACCTTAGCGAGTCCTTGGTCCCAACCCTTGATAACATCACCCTTCCCCAGAGTGAATTTGAAGGGCTGTCCACGATCCCTTGAGGAGTCAAACTTCTTCCCATTCTGCAACGTGCCTGTGTAATGAACTACTACTGTCTGACCAGGTTTAGGGTACGTAGAACCTGGAAAGCGAACGAAACCCTTGTGAAAAAATATTTTTAGGTTATGACAGCATTGAAGAGGATATCAAAAAAACAACGCACCATTGCCAGGAGAAAGGGTTTCTATATCAACTCCCATTGTTTAAAGTATAAATGCAATTATAATTTAAAAGATAACAGGACTTTTTAGTTCCGTTTGGCGGAGCTGAGAAATCGTGTGAAAAATGGAATGGAAAATGAAAATGTCAAACAATTTTTTTAAATGACATCTGTCAACTAATCAAATTCATAGACAATTGTTTTTGTTTCACATTTTTTTAGTCGTACATATAACCGTGATCTTATGCCTGCCACAGAGTTGTCTAGAAATTAGTTCTTTATCTGTAAACTTTGATGGACCAATAGGAATTGAGTATTTTATAAACAATAAAAATGGCCGCGCGTCAAATTCTTTGACAGAGAAAACAGTTGAAATTGAAACTTTGAAACGGGATTATTTTAATTTTTTGAGAATTTTTGTAAATATTTACGGCTTATTCAAATAACCTTTCACATCATTAATTTAGAATACAGCTTTACAGTGGTATTATTTCAAGTTGCTAGAAGAAATTGAAGAAAATACGATACAACGCGTGACAATGGAAGTGGATAGTGTAGAAACCTGGAATAATCCTCCAGACGGAGGAAAATTCGCTAATTTGAAAGCGTTTGTGACTGCTGCTCGTGAGTTTGAGGCAACTCATAGTGAATCTGCTGTTAATATGATGAACCGGTACTTGGGTGTAAGTTTGCCGACTGTAACTTCCTTGAATGGAAAACCCTTGATTTTGAGCTCAGAAGGTGAAGTTAATGTGTTTTATTTGTTGTAGCTCATCGCCTCATCATGTGACCTGACAATATTCTCTCCTGGGCGGTCAGAAGTGTGTGCTTTCTTTAGTTCCTTGTGGCGAGTAATGTGCGATAGCAGATGCCCACATTGGGCTGGTGTGGCTGTGTTGTCTCGTGCTGCAATAGAGCCGAGCGCTAGACATGCGTTGACGCACACTTACAAGTAAGTTTTATAATTTAATTAATAACTTTCTTACTTCAACTTCTTGAAATAGTTTGTGAAGCTTTTCTAGCACTCTGCTAGTAAGCAAAAAAAATTCTGAATGAATCTCTAGAGATTCTATCTAATGCTTATTATTTTTTACAGATTTATGCCAATTCTATCCAGACTGTTATCAGATACAATATCAAATGACAAGAAAATCAAACTTCTGTCAGTAATGCAGGTAAATAGCTTTTTCGAATTAATTAATAAATTTTTTGAGCTACTTTTTATAACACTTAGCAGGGTTACACACATGACTATGTTATTCTTAATTTTTTTGTCCTTTTTATTTCAGGAAATATCATATGGCATTAAAATAAGCTGGCAGGAGTCATACTTGTCAAGTTTGATGAAACAGCTGACGGACTGGATCACCCAGCCCATGACGGAGCCTCAGGAACGCACAATTGGGCACAAATCGCTCACTGTACTCGTAAATGTGTGCTACGGAAACTTGCCAGCTATATACGCGCTTATGAGGACTGTGGACACTAAGGATTTTGTTGTGCATCTTATTAGCTTGAAGGTATAAGCTGACTCTAGTCTATTTTTCTCTTATTTTTATGCTAGTCCATAGTGTAGGCAAATTGGTAAACCAAATTCAGAACAGGCCATAAGTTTTGCTAAATAAGAAGTCTGATAGATATGATTTTTACCACCAAATTTAACAAAAGAATGAACCTACACTACATTTTATAAGCTTGTAATAATGTTATTAAAAAGTCAAAAGGGAGAATGCTCCCTTCCCACTTTTTTTTCTTTTAAACAACTGTTCTTTTCTAGGTTTTCTGTATATATTTTTAAACTGTCAGTCTTGTAAGTATTTGCATGGTGTCCCAATGTTATATCTACTATATTGTACTAATATCTTCAGGACGGTGGTTACGGCGGCGTAGAAGTATGCAGACTCCTGCTGTGCTTATCTGGAGCAACTCGGGGCGCGGCCGCGACTCGCCAGCCCGACGTGCATAGCTATCTGAACTGCACCATGCGGACCTTCAATAAGGCTATTGTGTAAGTTCATTCTTAGCTGAAGATGTCCACTGCTGGACTAAGATCTTGAAGGGCTTGGTTTGATTACGACAGCCAGAAGTTCTAAATCTGGATCTGATTTCCACATCAATACTGCATCCAGGAGCTTCCCGCGACCTTCGCCAGGTCACCGGTCTATCAAGTGAATGCCTACAATTCGTCATCTGGTTTGTGGTCGCCACTCATCATATTATTATGCTGCAACAGTATTGTTCTTGATGTGTCATTGTCTTGTCTATACTATACTTATTAGTATAGACAATGACGCTTTTAGTATTTAGAATTGTAGACTAAAAAGCATTTTCTCAGTCATGCTCATTATTTTCAGTGTTTATTTTCACATCTGTCTCCTTATCAACATTGACTGTAAAACCTAGCTTTAGAAACTATAGGCCATGATGTGTAACCCACTTAATTTTAAGCTGCATGTATCAAATAAGGATGTCTACACCAAGTAACTACCTATATTACACTCGTTTCTATGTTCCAGCGAGCAAGACGCAACGCAGCTGCTGCACGCGTACACTTTCATTAACGATCTGTGCAGCGATAGCAACTTGCGCGGCTTCGTGCTTACCTACTCGCACTTTTCGCAAGCCTTGAACGATGGCGTGAAGGTATTAAGATGAATGAAATAATCGAGAAATTACTGAATCATACCAAGAAAAACTTTTATTTCATTATTGTACTGTTTCGACAGTTCTCAAGTAAGTTTGAATGCTAGCGCATTAAGCCGGATTTATGTATATTTAATTTTGTCGTGACACATGAAAACGGAATCGGCTTCAAACATTAAAGTGGAGTGTCGTTTAAGGTGTGAAAACACAACACAACAGGTCAGAAAAAAATAAATCCGACTTCATGGGCAAAGAAGTTATCAACTTCATTAAAGTTTTGTGTGCTAAGGCGCATATATTTGCGCCAATGCATAGCAATGCATGCATACTTAGCTCTTCAAAATGACCTCCATAATGCACCATTGATATTGCAGGTAATATATGAAACTACTATGGTTATTATTGACTTTGTATTCTGTTACTTCAGGATGTGGACAGCTTATGCAAGATAAACCCAGACGATGCGCCGGAGCCGGAACAGTTGATCAACTGCGTCAGAAACGCGCTGAAGTTCCTCACAGTTATTGTTAGTTTAGGTAAAATTAATGTTTTTACTCACCTTTTACTAGACTGTACTAGATTCAATAGACAAGATGATGAAATCTCATCTACGATTTTAACGTCCGTATTCACAAACGATGTTTGCTCAAGTGAAGCAGCAAATCGAACGCACAGCGTTGAATAGAGCTCTGCGGTTGGTTCATGTGTCACCCTGTGCGTCCACGCGCACTGTGAGACCTCATAGTAATGTTTGTGAATACGGGCGTTAGTGACATAAGTATGGCTTTATCGCGTAAAATCTATAAATTTTAATATGCCTCGATAAAAGTTAATGATATGATCATGATGCGTTTCCTAGCCCTTGGGCAACCATTTCTATCTTATGTAAAGCATGTATTTATTTAAAAAAAACTGTTTCAAAAGACGTTCATGTTTTCAAATACAACTAAAAAAACTAGCACCAGAATCGACCCCTTTTGGATTGAACTGGACTTCTTACACATTATACTTTTATATGAGCAATTTCTAATGGTTCTTACAGGCTTATTCGTCGCGAAAACGGAGAAAAATATACAACTTTATTCTATTTTCTAGATTTATATTCGCTGCGGTGTCACCACAGCCAGCTGGTTTGCCTGTGTATGAAGGCGAGCCGCATTTGTTTGCCCGAGGCGTTGGAGCTCTTTGCCGCAATTATTTTACAGTACAGAGGTAGGTAATCAATATTTTCTAATTCATAATTACTAATAAAAGTTATCTTGGCGCACAGCTCAAGAAAGGTGGACCTACAAGGTGGACCGACGACATCGTAAAGGTAGCAGGGAAGCGCTGGATGCAGGCCGCTACCAATCGATCAACGTGGAAAGCATTAGGGGAGGCCTATGTTCAGCAGTGGACGTCCTATGGCTGACATGATGATGATGATGACAGCTCAAGAAGAAGCGAATAACTGTTTTCAATTATATTTCTCGCAAAAACGTACGGTACATGTAGATACCATGCAAATAAAAAAATACATACCAAAAAGTTAGCGATAGTTTATCGCGGCAAGCAAGAGCTATCAAATACGTATGTACCATATTTGCTGATGCTAATTCAGCGAGTGTGAGTTTATATCAAACGTATTCGATATCGAATTGACTGCGTAAAAAAAATACATTAAATGTATGACGGATTGTACAGCGTCCTTATAGCGAATACTTTCAAGATCTAAAATATTTTCATTGATTTTTTCGACACACTCGCTAGCGACGACGCATTAAGCCCTCTGCCAACATTTATGTCATAATGTATGCGGGCTAAGCTATAGTCTGGTCCGTGAGCACGTAGAATTTTGTCCAATGACCCCAAGCTACCCATCCTTATCGCTCGCGCGTAATTATGTTGCTATCGCGCTCGCACACTCACTGCGGGCGCCCGTCGCACAGTCGCGACAGCAATATAATTACGCGCGAGCGATAAGGATGGGTAGCTAGGGGTCATTGGACAAAATTCTACGTGCTCACGGACCGGGCTTTAGTAATGTTTAAGGAAATGAAATATCTTTCAGACGAAGGCCGGGTCCCGCACGAGCTGATACTGGTCATAAGCGACGGGCTCCCGGGCTTGCTGGTGTCGCCGGCCTTGGAGCCTGGCAAAGCGGGCGTGCAATGGGTACGTTGAATCTTCCATTTTAATTGAATAAATAAATATCCTTAGACATTTTACACTGCGCTTCTAGTCCCAAACTAAGCAAAGCTTGTACTATGGGTACTAGACAACGGATATAAACATACTTAAATACTTTTTTTTTGTAAATACATACTTATTATACATAGAAAACACCCAGTCCAATACAAACAAATATGTTCATGCACACAAATGTTTGTACTGTGCGGGAATCGAACCCGCTACCTCCGGAATAGTAGTCCGTTTCGAACCACTACACCAAACGGCCGACAATTGAAAAAGAAAAACATAAATACAGTCGAACATAATATAACCTCCTCCTTTTTTGAAATCGGTTAAAAAGTAGAAGCGTAACATGTTAAGGTACACAATTATTTGTATGATGAACGAAATAATACTACGGCCTAACAAAGTGCTTAGTTCCACCTGATGCAAAATACCAACTCACTAAAAATTATTCGCAATGTTCACCTAAATCTTGACTTTTTTAAAACTGAGACCCATTGTTCTGTTTAAAATATAATGAAAAGCAAAATGAAACATTTAAATTTTCTTAGCGTTTTGTTTACACAATAACAAAAACATTTCAGTTGCAAGTAGTGGGAGCATTGTGCGAATCAACGGAAACGCAAGAGCGCGTCCTCCAAGAAGTCACGCCGGACACCTTTGAAGACATGTTGTACAGTGTGTTGCAGTATACATCACAAGTAAGCATATTACCATAAGGGCTGATCTTTCAATCGTCGGATAACTTTTATCTGAAGAATAAAATTGTCATTTTGACATATTTCCCATACTTAAACTGTCAATGTGCCAAACTTATTCTTCAGTTAAAAGTTATCCGATGATTGAAAAATCAGCCCTTAATCTGTAATACTGTTTGTGTGACTGTAAAAGTACAGTCTTCTTTGCAATATATCTGTCAACTTAAAATTGTGAACTCTGTCAGTTTATAATATAACGCGTTAGATTGTAAACTAACAGTGGGTTAGGTTAGGTTAGATTGTAATTTAACTACGTCAGATTATAATCTGACGGAATTCACAATTTTACGGTGACATATCGACTCGTCGTCATTGACTGACTCACTCATCACGAAATCTCAGGAACCAAAAGTGCTAGGAGTCTCAAATTTTGCATGGGGTCCTTTTAGAACGTAGGTGCTCACTAAGACGGGATTTTGCAAAATTCAACCCCTAAGGGGGTAAAACGGGGTTCACGCGTACTAAGTCGCGGGCGGCCGCTAGTCATATGTATTATACAGGATGTAGCTTTTATACCAAGGTTTTATTCTACTACTCAAATACAAACTTTTTCTTAGAAATCGGTTATTACTAATAAACGTCTAATAATAATAATAAGTTCTTTTCAGACTACAAGGTGAATAAACCTTGCAATGTCAACCAATTTGCGTATAATATTAATTCAGTAGGATATTTAAATCCATAATGGTTGTCACTCGAGAAGGTATATAGAAATGTTTAATGTTGGATAGTCATAATTGGCCTACAAAATCTACTAAAAAACGTTGTTATTACAGATTGATATTGTGCTATCCTTAAATAAATAAATGAATAATCGCACAAACTAGTTTTGACCTTCCGAACTATTTCTTTCAGAACGGCCAAGTGGGACAGGAGTCTGCCCAGCAATCGGTGGTGGTCGGTTGCAGAACAGCTTTAGCGCTCGCGCCTTTATCCAGGGACTGGGAGGCTGCGCTCAACAGGCTGCTGGCCCATCATCAGGTAATACACTAATTAATATTAACTCATAGCTGACCCGGCGAACTCTGTTCCGCCTTAAAGGCAATAAATAAGCAAATCTTTCCTTATGTGCTCACCGTTTAGACCTACCCTGGACTACGACAAACATTTTAACACCAAAATCAGCTCAATCGGCCCAGCCGTTCTCGAGTTTTAATCAGACTAACGAACATCAATTCATTTTTATTTATATAGATTTTACATACAATAGTTCTAGCACTTAACTCATTCAGTGCCTGAGGTAGCGGCACAGGAGGGGTGATTTAGACAATATTATGACGTGACAGAGCATGCAAATCTGAAGTCTCACTGACATTTGACATAACAAACAACATTTCCGTGCCCATTTAATCTCAGTTGTCATCATCACCATAGTTAGGGCTAAGATGCGTGCCATGATATGTTATCGAGACATTTTATTGATTTTAGACTATAAGCCCATGCTTTTTGTGTCTTAAAGGGATAAGATTTTATCATAGCGTGTATCCTAACCCGCTGGTCATTTAAATTCCACTGCGAGAACACGACATACCGTTATACGATACCGTTGGAAAATTGAGGATTCGGTCTTTCCACACTGGTCAAACGCCTTTAAAAGGTTTGAAGTTCGCATATTTGTCCCTGAGACGTCTCTTACGACATCGACGGAAAGAGTGGGGGTGGTCCTATTTTACTCAGCCTGAATCACATGACTAAAGCAAAACTAATAAATGAATTTTATTTCAAAAGTTGGTGACAATAACTCATATTCTAATCACATCAGGTCCGCAAACTGCTATGCGCTGGGCTTACGAGCGGCAACGGCGCCAGGCGGAGACAGATCCTGCAACTAGTCAAGCATCACTACTTCCCTTCGGATCAAATGAACCAGGTGTGTTGTTGAGGCTCTAAATGACAATGCCAGATTTTGTATGGAAAGTGGCGTCTTTTTTTTTTCGCGCGGCCATCGACCAAACTTTGTTTTTTGATTACAAAATAGTGTAATAAACCAAACTTACTATGGCATGTATACCTCTAAACTCAGTCTGAACTGAGTTACGAGCATTAGAAGTTTGATTATTTTCATACTAGATTTGCTTTTTGTGCGCAAGTTTTGTAAGAAATTGCAACAAAATATTGCGCTATTTTTTTATTCCGCTGATTCTGCTCCATACTGATGTCTGGAGCCTTTAATGGATGATATTGTTTGTTTACACATACAATCTCACTATTTTATATCGCGCGATAGGTTTCTAGAAGTATAGATTGCCATATAAAAATATCGCATTCTTATGGTGATATCTTTTTTTTTGATTTTTTTTTTAATCCACAACGAGGAAGCTCTTGGCCTGTATCTCACCTGATATTATGTCACTTTCGGTCCAAATTAATATATTATTTCTGTGACAACCCAGTCCTTATGACGACTTTGCTACTTGGCGACTATTTTGAGTGAAGTCTCGATGACGGCTGCGTTGTAAATGTTGTAATCCCGTTTCTATCCAGGTGTTCGGCGAGAGCCTCCACTGCATGGGTGACGTCACTCCCTCCGAGGCGTCCCCGCGCCCTGACGGCGACGGCGAGGGAGCGTGGGCCCAGCGCGTGCCGCCCGCGCAGGAGCACGCCATCTCGCAGCTGCTGCACCAGCTCACTGCTGCTCTACACGCGGGCCAGGTGTGTATACAGCAGCCTGCACGGTGACGTCACCCAGCGCGTGCCGCCCGCGCAGGAGCACGCCATCTCGCAGCTGCTGCACCAGCTCACTGCTGCTCTACACGCGGGCCAGGTGTGTATACAGCAGCCTGCACGGTGACGTCACCCAGCGCGTGCCGCCCGCGCAGGAGCACGCCATCTCGCAGCTGCTGCACCAGCTCACTGCTGCTCTACACGCGGGCCAGGTGTGTATACAGCAGCCTGCACGGTGACGTCACCCAGCGCGTGCCGCCCGCGCAGGAGCACGCCATCTCGCAGCTGCTGCACCAGCTCACTGCTGCTCTACACGCGGGCCAGGTGTGTATACAGCAGCCTGCACGGTGACGTCACCCAGCGCGTGCCGCCCGCGCAGGAGCACGCCATCTCACAGCTGCTGCACCAGCTCACTGCTGCTCTACACGCGGGCCAGGTGTGTATACAGCAGCCTGCACGGTGACGTCACCCAGCGCGTGCCGCCCGCGCAGGAGCACGCCATCTCGCAGCTGCTGCACCAGCTCACTGCTGCTCTACACGCGGGCCAGGTGTGTATACAGCAGCCTGCACGGTGACGTCACCCAGCGCGTGCCGCCCGCGCAGGAACACGCCATCTCGCAGCTGCTGCACCAGCTCACTGCTGCTCTACACGCGGGCCAGGTGTGTATACAGCAGCCTGCACGGTGACGTCACCCAGCGCGTGCCGCCCGCGCAGGAACACGCCATCTCGCAGCTGCTGCACCAGCTCACTGCTGCTCTACACGCGGGCCAGGTGTGTATACAGCAGCCTGCACGGTGACGTCACCCAGCGCGTGCCGCCCGCGCAGGAACACGCCATCTCGCAGCTGCTGCACCAGCTCACTGCTGCTCTACACGCGGGCCAGGTGTGTATACAGCAGCCTGCACGGTGACGTCACCCAGCGCGTGCCGCCCGCGCAGGAACACGCCATCTCGCAGCTGCTGCACCAGCTCACTGCTGCTCTACACGCGGGCCAGGTGTGTATACAGCAGCCTGCACGGTGACGTCACCCAGCGCGTGCCGCCCGCGCAGGAACACGCCATCTCGCAGCTGCTGCACCAGCTCACTGCTGCTCTACACGCGGGCCAGGTGTGTATACAGCAGCCTGCACGGTGACGTCACCCAGCGCGTGCCGCCCGCGCAGGAACACGCCATCTCGCAGCTGCTGCACCAGCTCACTGCTGCTCTACACGCGGGCCAGGTGTGTATACAGCAGCCTGCACGGTGACGTCACCCAGCGCGTGCCGCCCGCGCAGGAACACGCCATCTCGCAGCTGCTGCACCAGCTCACTGCTGCTCTACACGCGGGCCAGGTGTGTATACAGCAGCCTGCACGGTGACGTCACCCAGCGCGTGCCGCCCGCGCAGGAACACGCCATCTCGCAGCTGCTGCACCAGCTCACTGCTGCTCTACACGCGGGCCAGGTGTGTATACAGCAGCCTGCACGGTGACGTCACCCAGCGCGTGCCGCCCGCGCAGGAACACGCCATCTCGCAGCTGCTGCACCAGCTCACTGCTGCTCTACACGCGGGCCAGGTGTGTATACAGCAGCCTGCACGGTGACGTCACCCAGCGCGTGCCGCCCGCGCAGGAGCATGCCATCTCGCAGCTGCTGCACCAGCTCACTGCTGCTCTACACGCGGGCCAGGTGTGTATACAGCAGCCTGCACGGTGACGTCACCCAGCGCGTGCCGCCCGCGCAGGAACATGCCATCTCGCAGCTGCTGCACCAGCTCACTGCTGCTCTACACGCGGGCCAGGTGTGTATACAGCAGCCTGCACGGTGACGTCACCCAGCGCGTGCCGCCCGCGCAGGAACATGCCATCTCGCAGCTGCTGCACCAGCTCACTGCTGCTCTACACGCGGGCCAGGTGTGTATACAGCAGCCTGCACGGTGACGTCACCCAGCGCGTGCCGCCCGCGCAGGAGCATGCCATCTCGCAGCTGCTGCACCAGCTCACTGCTGCTCTACACGCGGGCCAGGTGTGTATACAGCAGCCTGCACGGTGACGTCACCCAGCGCGTGCCGCCCGCGCAGGAGCATGCCATCTCGCAGCTGCTGCACCAGCTCACTGCTGCTCTACACGCGGGCCAGGTGTGTATACAGCAGCCTGCACGGTGACGTCACCCAGCGCGTGCCGCCCGCGCAGGAGCATGCCATCTCGCAGCTGCTGCACCAGCTCACTGCTGCTCTACACGCGGGCCAGGTGTGTATACAGCAGCCTGCACGGTGACGTCACCCAGCGCGTGCCGCCCGCGCAGGAACACGCCATCTCGCAGCTGCTGCACCAGCTCACTGCTGCTCTACACGCGGGCCAGGTGTGTATACAGCAGCCTGCACGGTGACGTCACCCAGCGCGTGCCGCCCGCGCAGGAACACGCCATCTCGCAGCTGCTGCACCAGCTCACTGCTGCTCTACACGCGGGCCAGGTGTGTATACAGCAGCCTGCACGGTGACGTCACCCAGCGCGTGCCGCCCGCGCAGGAACACGCCATCTCGCAGCTGCTGCACCAGCTCACTGCTGCTCTACACGCGGGCCAGGTGTGTATACAGCAGCCTGCACGGTGACGTCACCCAGCGCGTGCCGCCCGCGCAGGAGCACGCCATCTCGCAGCTGCTGCACCAGCTCACTGCTGCTCTACACGCGGGCCAGGTGTGTATACAGCAGCCTGCACGGTGACGTCACCCAGCGCGTGCCGCCCGCGCAGGAGCACGCCATCTCGCAGCTGCTGCACCAGCTCACTGCTGCTCTACACGCGGGCCAGGTGTGTATACAGCAGCCTGCACGGTGACGTCACCCAGCGCGTGCCGCCCGCGCAGGAGCACGCCATCTCGCAGCTGCTGCACCAGCTCACTGCTGCTCTACACGCGGGCCAGGTGTGTATACAGCAGCCTGCACGGTGACGTCACCCAGCGCGTGCCGCCCGCGCAGGAGCACGCCATCTCGCAGCTGCTGCACCAGCTCACTGCTGCTCTACACGCGGGCCAGGTGTGTATACAGCAGCCTGCACGGTGACGTCACCCAGCGCGTGCCGCCCGCGCAGGAGCACGCCATCTCGCAGCTGCTGCACCAGCTCACTGCTGCTCTACACGCGGGCCAGGTGTGTATACAGCAGCCTGCACGGTGACGTCACCCAGCGCGTGCCGCCCGCGCAGGAGCACGCCATCTCGCAGCTGCTGCACCAGCTCACTGCTGCTCTACACGCGGGCCAGGTGTGTATACAGCAGCCTGCACGGTGACGTCACCCAGCGCGTGCCGCCCGCGCAGGAACACGCCATCTCGCAGCTGCTGCACCAGCTCACTGCTGCTCTACACGCGGGCCAGGTGTGTATACAGCAGCCTGCACGGTGACGTCACCCAGCGCGTGCCGCCCGCGCAGGAACATGCCATCTCGCAGCTGCTGCACCAGCTCACTGCTGCTCTACACGCGGGCCAGGTGTGTATACAGCAGCCTGCACGGTGACGTCACCCAGCGCGTGCCGCCCGCGCAGGAACACGCCATCTCGCAGCTGCTGCACCAGCTCACTGCTGCTCTACACGCGGGCCAGGTGTGTATACAGCAGCCTGCACGGTGACGTCACCCAGCGCGTGCCGCCCGCGCAGGAACACGCCATCTCGCAGCTGCTGCACCAGCTCACTGCTGCTCTACACGCGGGCCAGGTGTGTATACAGCAGCCTGCACGGTGACGTCACCCAGCGCGTGCCGCCCGCGCAGGAACATGCCATCTCGCAGCTGCTGCACCAGCTCACTGCTGCTCTACACGCGGGCCAGGTGTGTATACAGCAGCCTGCACGGTGACGTCACCCAGCGCGTGCCGCCCGCGCAGGAACACGCCATCTCGCAGCTGCTGCACCAGCTCACTGCTGCTCTACACGCGGGCCAGGTGTGTATACAGCAGCCTGCACGGTGACGTCACCCAGCGCGTGCCGCCCGCGCAGGAACACGCCATCTCGCAGCTGCTGCACCAGCTCACTGCTGCTCTACACGCGGGCCAGGTGTGTATACAGCAGCCTGCACGGTGACGTCACCCAGCGCGTGCCGCCCGCGCAGGAACATGCCATCTCGCAGCTGCTGCACCAGCTCACTGCTGCTCTACACGCGGGCCAGGTGTGTATACAGCAGCCTGCACGGTGACGTCACCCAGCGCGTGCCGCCCGCGCAGGAACACGCCATCTCGCAGCTGCTGCACCAGCTCACTGCTGCTCTACACGCGGGCCAGGTGTGTATACAGCAGCCTGCACGGTGACGTCACCCAGCGCGTGCCGCCCGCGCAGGAACACGCCATCTCGCAGCTGCTGCACCAGCTCACTGCTGCTCTACACGCGGGCCAGGTGTGTATACAGCAGCCTGCACGGTGACGTCACCCAGCGCGTGCCGCCCGCGCAGGAGCACGCCATCTCGCAGCTGCTGCACCAGCTCACTGCTGCTCTACACGCGGGCCAGGTGTGTATACAGCAGCCTGCACGGTGACGTCACCCAGCGCGTGCCGCCCGCGCAGGAGCACGCCATCTCGCAGCTGCTGCACCAGCTCACTGCTGCTCTACACGCGGGCCAGGTGTGTATACAGCAGCCTGCACGGTGACGTCACCCAGCGCGTGCCGCCCGCGCAGGAACACGCCATCTCGCAGCTGCTGCACCAGCTCACTGCTGCTCTACACGCGGGCCAGGTGTGTATACAGCAGCCTGCACGGTGACGTCACCCAGCGCGTGCCGCCCGCGCAGGAACATGCCATCTCGCAGCTGCTGCACCAGCTCACTGCTGCTCTACACGCGGGCCAGGTGTGTATACAGCAGCCTGCACGGTGACGTCACCCAGCGCGTGCCGCCCGCGCAGGAACACGCCATCTCGCAGCTGCTGCACCAGCTCACTGCTGCTCTACACGCGGGCCAGGTGTGTATACAGCAGCCTGCACGGTGACGTCACCCAGCGCGTGCCGCCCGCGCAGGAACACGCCATCTCGCAGCTGCTGCACCAGCTCACTGCTGCTCTACACGCGGGCCAGGTGTGTATACAGCAGCCTGCACGGTGACGTCACCCAGCGCGTGCCGCCCGCGCAGGAGCACGCCATCTCGCAGCTGCTGCACCAGCTCACTGCTGCTCTACACGCGGGCCAGGTGTGTATACAGCAGCCTGCACGGTGACGTCACCCAGCGCGTGCCGCCCGCGCAGGAGCACGCCATCTCGCAGCTGCTGCACCAGCTCACTGCTGCTCTACACGCGGGCCAGGTGTGTATACAGCAGCCTGCACGGTGACGTCACCCAGCGCGTGCCGCCCGCGCAGGAGCACGCCATCTCGCAGCTGCTGCACCAGCTCACTGCTGCTCTACACGCGGGCCAGGTGTGTATACAGCAGCCTGCACGGTGACGTCACCCAGCGCGTGCCGCCCGCGCAGGAGCATGCCATCTCGCAGCTGCTGCACCAGCTCACTGCTGCTCTACACGCGGGCCAGGTGTGTATACAGCAGCCTGCACGGTGACGTCACCCAGCGCGTGCCGCCCGCGCAGGAACATGCCATCTCGCAGCTGCTGCACCAGCTCACTGCTGCTCTACACGCGGGCCAGGTGTGTATACAGCAGCCTGCACGGTGACGTCACCCAGCGCGTGCCGCCCGCGCAGGAGCATGCCATCTCGCAGCTGCTGCACCAGCTCACTGCTGCTCTACACGCGGGCCAGGTGTGTATACAGCAGCCTGCACGGTGACGTCACCCAGCGCGTGCCGCCCGCGCAGGAACACGCCATCTCGCAGCTGCTGCACCAGCTCACTGCTGCTCTACACGCGGGCCAGGTGTGTATACAGCAGCCTGCACGGTGACGTCACCCAGCGCGTGCCGCCCGCGCAGGAACACGCCATCTCGCAGCTGCTGCACCAGCTCACTGCTGCTCTACACGCGGGCCAGGTGTGTATACAGCAGCCTGCACGGTGACGTCACCCAGCGCGTGCCGCCCGCGCAGGAGCACGCCATCTCGCAGCTGCTGCACCAGCTCACTGCTGCTCTACACGCGGGCCAGGTGTGTATACAGCAGCCTGCACGGTGACGTCACCCAGCGCGTGCCGCCCGCGCAGGAACACGCCATCTCGCAGCTGCTGCACCAGCTCACTGCTGCTCTACACGCGGGCCAGGTGTGTATACAGCAGCCTGCACGGTGACGTCACCCAGCGCGTGCCGCCCGCGCAGGAACACGCCATCTCGCAGCTGCTGCACCAGCTCACTGCTGCTCTACACGCGGGCCAGGTGTGTATACAGCAGCCTGCACGGTGACGTCACCCAGCGCGTGCCGCCCGCGCAGGAACACGCCATCTCGCAGCTGCTGCACCAGCTCACTGCTGCTCTACACGCGGGCCAGGTGTGTATACAGCAGCCTGCACGGTGACGTCACCCAGCGCGTGCCGCCCGCGCAGGAACACGCCATCTCGCAGCTGCTGCACCAGCTCACTGCTGCTCTACACGCGGGCCAGGTGTGTATACAGCAGCCTGCACGGTGACGTCACCCAGCGCGTGCCGCCCGCGCAGGAACACGCCATCTCGCAGCTGCTGCACCAGCTCACTGCTGCTCTACACGCGGGCCAGGTGTGTATACAGCAGCCTGCACGGTGACGTCACCCAGCGCGTGCCGCCCGCGCAGGAGCACGCCATCTCGCAGCTGCTGCACCAGCTCACTGCTGCTCTACACGCGGGCCAGGTGTGTATACAGCAGCCTGCACGGTGACGTCACCCAGCGCGTGCCGCCCGCGCAGGAGCACGCCATCTCGCAGCTGCTGCACCAGCTCACTGCTGCTCTACACGCGGGCCAGGTGTGTATACAGCAGCCTGCACGGTGACGTCACCCAGCGCGTGCCGCCCGCGCAGGAACACGCCATCTCGCAGCTGCTGCACCAGCTCACTGCTGCTCTACACGCGGGCCAGGTGTGTATACAGCAGCCTGCACGGTGACGTCACCCAGCGCGTGCCGCCCGCGCAGGAACACGCCATCTCGCAGCTGCTGCACCAGCTCACTGCTGCTCTACACGCGGGCCAGGTGTGTATACAGCAGCCTGCACGGTGACGTCACCCCTCCGAGACGTCCCCGACGGCGAGGGTCATTGCTGCTCTACACAAAGGCCAAATGTGTAAAGCCCGGTCTGTGAGCACGTAGAATTTTGTCCAATGACCCCAAGCTACCCATCCTTATCGCTCGCGCGTAATTATATTGCTGTCGCGACTGTGCGACGGGCGCCCGCAGTGAGTGTGCGAGCGCGACAGCAACATAATCGGCCAAGCGAGATGCCAGCGTGAGCGACAGTGACAGTCTGTTCTTTTAGAACCCATTTTTCTTGATACCATAATGTAACCATCTCAGCTGTTTAATGGCGTATTCATTATAATAAAACTGTAATATTTGTTACAGATAAAAGACATCGCAACCTCGAGTGTAATGGAGCTGTATGGGTACAAAATGACCTGCTTGGAACAACGACTGCACTCGCACTCTGTAGCGTTGCAGGTAAGTTTCATAAACCATAGCTAATAATAATAATAAATAACTTTATTTCAGTACCATAGTTTCCTATAACTAGAAACAAAGGTTGACTCATTCTTTTAAGTGCATTTGCACCTGTGTCAGAAGGAGCCACTCTTCCATAACTACAAAATGATTGCTACTAACAATTGATACATGCTAAAGTTTAATACATACATGAAAAGAGAAACAGTAGTGAATCCGCAGTATTTATCCACACCAATACTATAAAGAGAAAATATTTGATTGCATAAGAATTAAGAATATACCTAGTTTAAGTTGTAAATATCCAAATCCTAGATAGGTAAAACAATGAGAATTTATCCAGATTTGAGTAGTAGTTCGGTCTCTGTATAATCTAACTAAGGTTTTTAGCCAGGATGTTACCAAAGTCTTAATTTCCCTGCATGACATAGGGTAGATGTCTAAAATTTCGTTTAAACGATTGTACAAGAATGAATAAGCTGTATTCATAAATACGATACATACATCATAAATAATAATAATTATAAAACCTTGACTCCACAGGTGTAGCCGTGTTAATAATAAGCACTTTGCTTTGGTAAACTTAAAATATAACTGGATTACTGAAATTTCATTTAAAATATACTTCTTCTATTATCAGCTGACAATCGTGACCGCCTTAAAATCGTGGAAATTATCAGCATTAATGAAAATATTATAAATCGACTGCCAGACTTCCTGACTTCCCATATTTTATTTTAAAATTATTATTGTTTATTTATTTATTTTATAGGGAGCAAGTGAACACATGGCGTCTCTACAACACTCGCTAGCCATGCTACAAGCAACCAACTCCTCACAACAAGACGTTCTATACACAACACAGATGCAAAACGAAAAGTAAGTGGCCATCTTTAATTTCAAATGAACTGCGAATATACGACTTTCAACCTTATTACATGTGACCAAGAACTGGTTTCGTCACGTTATAAATGCTCGCTGCTGTTATCTTTGGTACAGTAAATTCGTCCTTGTGAGTGTAGCATCGGTGGTTCAGTGGTAGAATGCTCGCCTGCCACGCGGGCGGCCCGGGTTCGATTCCCGGCCGATGCATGCTCTTTTTGTTTTTTTTTTTCCTTTTATAGGTTTTGTTTTAAATTCTGCTAAATTATTTAGAAGTTTCTTTTATGTTTTAAGCTCATATATATGATTAAAAGTATTTATTTCTGTTTTCCATCACATGTTTTTTTGTGTATTCTTCGATAAAAATAATTTACACGATGTTTGTGTAATCAAAAAATATTATTTATAATTTTATACTCATTTTAAATAAAATTAAATAAATTAATGTTGCATACCTACTCATTTCTCATTTGCATAGCATTGACGTCTTATCAAACTAGATGGCGTTGCAGGCTTACGAAGTAGATGGCGTTGGTAGTCTTCATATCCAAGTTTGCGGCCAAGCAGAAAATTCCACTTAAAAATTCTTTTTTCTCCATCCATAGACACAAAAAGACCATAGAGGACCTCCACAAACAGCTGGAAGATGCTGAAACCACATTGCGAGGGTTCCGCGCGAAGCTTGCAGCAGAGAGACTGGACAAGGACAATCAGAAGGAACATCTTCATAAGGAATTCCGGTCCCAGATCGCTGTGAGTAAAGCATCTAAGTCAAACGCCCGTATTCACAAACGATGCTTGCTTAAGTGAAGCAGCAAATCGAACGCACAGCGTTGAATAGAGCACCAATTGGTTCGTGTGTCACCCTGTGCGTCCACGCGCCCTGTAAAACCTCATAGTAATGTTTGTGAATACGGACGAAAATTATTTATGTTCTGCAAAAGCGCTTTTATAGGTCCTAGTATTTAACCCTACCACTGCTTCGGGACAGTAATTAGGTCAGTGATGAGAAGAAGCTTGGAACTAATATAAAAAGTCGAATTTTTACTGTCTTTTTAAGTTTAATTTAAATAAGTTAATGGAGTCTTGGTAGGAAAATGTCAACTATTTAGTGACAAAAAACCATTGAGGATCTTTTTTTATTATTTACTCATGTATTATGGAGGCAATAACTTGTGCGAAATTTTTAGTTTTAACCGAATTAAAATGCAGTCAGTTAAAATGCATGAGGTTCTAAATTCGTCTTTGTCTTTTTAATTCACTTTTTTTTATTGGTTAGCGACTTTATATCAGGGGTATTTTCTCTTTATTTATGTTATGTATGTGTATAAATGTTATTTCTTTTTTTATCAATAACGTATACTATTTATTTTCTAGACCATAGAAAATGAGATGAAGGCACGCGAGCGGGAAGCCGAAGAGAGGCTAAAACAGGCGGAAACTGAAAACAAAGCGCTGCAGAAGAAGCTAGAACAGCAGGTACGTTTATTGTATTCATTTACTTTCCAAAAACAGGTTCAAATCCCGCGGGATATCTTTTTTTTATCCACAACGAGAAATCTCTTGGCCTGTATCTCACCTGATGGTAAGTGACGATCAAGCCGAAGGTGGAAGCGAGCTTCACCCGGAATCCTCAACCACGGAGGAACTGGCTATCTTAACTCTAACTGCCGGAACATTTGCTGTTCCGGCATCTGCATCTGTTTGCTGATAAGTAATTGAATTGAATAGTTTTGACTCTTAAACGGAGTGAAACAAAAGCAATAAAACTCTTTTTTGTGTGGTTTGGGCTAGAGACTTCTTTAAAAAAACACTTCGCTTAAAAGAAGTCTTAAATCAACTGTAAATTATGATTTCTTGCATTGAAATCGATAAAAAGTTGATCGATAGTGACAGTCGATGAAGCACATCTCGTTCGTGCCCTGGGTGTTAAAAAAACTGCTGCGGAAGATTTAATGAATGCTACTGGCAACGCCACTCTTGTTGCGAAGTTTTGGGCTGACACTGTTTAAGTGAATAGGCGACAAGAAGAAGAAGTGACATCGAAGGTCACACAAAAGGCCGAATTCTGATTAAATAGCTCATCGTTCGTTTCAGCCAAATGACGTCCACTGCTGGACAAAGGCCTCCTCCAAGGTTTTCCACAATGCACGGTCCTGCGCTGCCCGCATCCAGGCTCTTCCCGCGACCTTTACCAGATCGTCGGTCCACCTAGTAGGAGGCCTGCCCACGCTACGTCTTCCAGCCCGTGGTCGCCACTCGAGAACTTTTCTGCCCCAACGGCCATCGTCTCTGCGAGCTACCACGCCCACTGCCACTTGATATTATCTGATTTGAGTATTAATCTTGTCAACTACCCTATTTTTACTAAATGACTAATACACAAAACTTCATCATTATTATTCCTACCATAGACAACCAAAAACAGCGAGCTGGCTGGCGTGCTGATAAAGTTCGAGGAGCGCGTCAAACAGCGCGACAAGAAGTTAGAGGACGCTGCCGCCTCGGAGGCGGCTTTGAAGAGGGAGATAGACCACAAGGAGTCGGTGAGTTCAGTCACAGTTCGTAAAGCCCGGTCTGTGAGCACGTAGAATTTTGTCCAATGACCCCAAGCTGCCCATCCTTATCGCTCGCGCGTAATTATTTAGTTATTTTATCCACAACGGAAGGCTCTTGGCCTGCATCTCACCTAATGAAAAGTAATGATCAGGCCGAAGGTGGAAGTGAGCTTCACTCGGAATTCTAAACCAGAGTAAGGCTGGTTTTAGAATCACGCTGACGCACGCTGACCGTCAGCGCTGATAGCCAAAATGTATGGAGCGTCGGCGCCAACCGATCAGCGTCACTCAGAAACGTTCCCTTCAATTACATACATTTTGATTTGTCAGCTCCGACGATCAGCGAGCGGTCAGCGCGATTCTAATACCAGCCTAAGGCCTCAGCCTCGAACTTAGCGGGCAGCGGGGCGGCGGCGGCGGCGGCGCGGGAGCGGCAGGATCTTATGCGTAAAATCAAATAGACCGGTTCTCGAAAACAGCGGCGCGGCAGCGGGGCGGCAGCGGGCAACGAGCGGGCAGCGGCGAGGGAGCGGGCAACGAGCGGGCAGCGCACTCCTTCTTTTGCCCACAATAAATGAGCGTTAGGAATAAATTTGAATCGAAATAAAATTGTCGCCGTTGTTCAGACATTTCGTTTGCGAATAAAAACAAATATCTCGACAATACAACCCCGAACACAACACTTCGCCGCTAAAGCGCCGCGCGAGCTGCCCGCTTGTTTCGAGAACGGGTCTGCGTTGCCCGCCCCGCTCCAGCGCCGCCGCCGCTCCCGCCCCGCTGCCCGCTAAGTTCGAGGCTGAGGCCTTACTGACTGTTTTACTACCAACTGCCGGAACACAAATGTTAACATTGTTCTTATAGTGTTAGACTTAGATAAGAATGTTTCGTCGTCCAATGTGAAAATTACTAAACTTCTCATTTGGTAAATACATAAAAATAACAATTTCTCCCTCAGATGATAAAACAGCTGGAAAAGACAGTGGCAGAGCGCGAGAACCGACTATACCAATTGACGTCACAGCTGGAGGAAATGAAGCGAGTGCAGGAAATGGTCGCCAAGCTTATGAGCAAGAGCAGTTCCTCTACGCCCGTCAGCTAGCGACACCTAGCGGTTGTCAAGGTATTTATCTAGGTTATAAGCCTTCTTAGAAGAACCAAGTAACCTTATCAAGAACATACCTATACTATACAAGTTGGTAAACTTTAACCTTTTCAACGCCAATGATGGATACATCCGTACAGCAGGTTGACCGCCAACGACGGATTAATCCGCCTTAAAAATGATGTCAGTAAAAATTATGAGTACTTATTATGTAAACTGAATAATAAATGAATACAGTGATTATATTGATAATATCATAATTTATCAAGCGTGGCGTCAGTGATGGCTTTTGTATTTGACGTGGCGCTGAAAAGGTTAAAAGGATGAGATCTAAAACTTAGTAATAAGTGACTTGTGTCTATGAATGAATAAAATATTTTGTATTTTTTGTAAAAACAACCTAAGATGTAGCAATGATCGCGGGAAGCACCTGAATGCGGGCAGCGCAGGACTAGTCGTTGTAGAAATGGAAGAATACTTATACTTGGTTTTGTAATGTGATTCGTGCCTTCGAACTCATTTCACGACCCCGAATACGAAACAAACAAGTTTACACATAGCTTTATAATAACATAGGTTCTGAAGTTATTTTTCTTATTTCAGGTTACTCCAATGAACTACCTTATTCGACGCTCCGAGATCTCACCGACTTTCCACATTTTTATACACTTTTTACTCGATTTTGTCCGCGTCGTACCGTACTATCATGAAAAGGGTCCAGTCCCAAAAATTGGAATGCATGTAGACTTTATATGTATAACTTTTAATATTGCGTACATGAATGTATCACTAAAATTATGTTGTAATGGAATATAGATACGAATTGATAATTGATATTGTATAGGATATTTTTATAGCTCGACGAAATAAAATATTTTAATGTATTTTCAAGCCGTTTTATTTCATCTGTAAACTACAAATTGATTCATCTGTATGTAAAAAATACGTTAAAATCTAAAACCAATTTTCTAGGTGTCAAAATATTTGACCACTCCGTAAATAAATTTTCTGTATGAAACACAATTATGTTTTTAAACAAATCCCGTTGTAATATGACGTCACTGACGAGAGGAACGGAGAATAAGAAAAAATATTTGTTCCGTGTGCGGTACATAGCGAAATAAACATTTGATTTTAATACAAAATCCTAAAATCTTCCCAAACTTCCCAGTAATATAATATTAACAGATTATTTGAACTGTGGTTACGTTAATAATTCCACGGCTTCCACGTACACAGACTTGCGGTACTGCGGCGTATATCGCAAACTTGGCACCGCAAACACACTTCTTGCCGCTTACCGCTTGTTAATTAGAAACGTGCCTTTGTTTGATTAAATAGAACGTTACAACTTCTTGCTAGGGTCAGTTGAATTTTAGGGAGCTTGCAGACGAGCGACATTATGTTGGCGACTGCTTGCGATTAAAGTCGGCGAACGCCGACAGTTGTTTAGTGTTGCAAGAACTATAAAAGGAGTTCGGTGTATGAGTGAAACAATCAAATCAACCATGCACTATTATTTCTTATTTTATATCAATATACAAAAAAAAACTAACCTGGGTTTGCTCGAGCAGTAATTTCACCACTAAACACTCACAACACTTCACTAGCTCTCCTTAAGACGTCCGTTCACAGCGGTGCCGGTGGTTGGATAGCGATTAGCGACTGACTTGGACTGACTGTCCGGTGCTCGAATTGCAATAAAGTGAACGACCGAGTAATAGAACTTGAATGAGTCAGTGAATCGACGGAGTTGCCGCATCTGACGTCAGCCGGTATCCAATAGGTAGTAAAAATTTTAATTAATTATTATTGTTTGAACTTATTCATTTTAATATTTAACGAGCAATTTTATAAATTATCCTAACAATCGTAAATTTCGAAGACGGGCTATGACTACACTACGTAAGCATACTTCGGCCGTTTGGTATAGTGGAACGGACTACTATGCTGAGAGGTCCCGGGTTCGATTCCCGGCCGGGTAGAAATTGAAATGAATTTTAATTTCTGTGACGAGTCTGGATATTTTCTATGTTTTTACAAAAATAAATATTTAAATATGTTTATATCCGTTAATTGTCTAGTACCTATAGTACAAGCTTTGCTAAGTTTGGGACTAGAGGCGCAGTGTAAAATGTCCAAGGATATTTATTTATTACCTACATATTTATTATTTTAATTAGTCAATATATCGTCAACATTCATGACAGCAAAGGTGCTAGTCGGACTCGGGAGACTGTCGCCTACAGTCGCTGACCGTCGCCTACCACTATCACAAGCAGTCGCCGACATGTCGCTCGTCTGTGAGCTACCTTAGTCACAGGCCACAGATTACTAATAAGTTATAGAGTTGTGTACAGCAAGAAATTAATATTTGCGTACCTACAGTTTGTACATAATTACGTCTCGTGAAGGGATCACGAAATTGAATTTGGAAAGTTACTTACACACTCGTAGTTTTGAAGTATTGGTTAATCACATTTTATACGGATACGTGTCAAATTTATACAAAAGTATAGCAAAGAAGCAAGTAAGTCAGTCTACTCTACGTCCCACTACTGGGCACAAGCTACACTGCTGGCATACCTACAAAAAAAATACAAAATATTTTATTCATACAAACAAGTCACATAACAAAGTTTTGGATATAATCCTTTTAAGTTTTATCAACTTGTGTTAGGATCAGACCGCTCTGTCTAAATACAATAATGAAAACAGACTCGTTGAAATGACTTTAAATGTTACTTAAATATGTTACTTGAGTTAGAAAGAAAGAAAGAAAGAAAGAAAAAATGTTAGTGTTTTAAACGACAGCCCATTGTAGATTGGTGGAGGGGCGTAAGGCAAGTGGCCACATTCAGATTCAGACGTTGGCAAACCATCCTAAGAGACCTACGATTAGTCCTAACGTAGCAGTGGACATAAGCTCTTCCCTGTGTTAGTATCAATGATACAGATTGTCTAGGTAAAAAAGAAAACCAGCGCTTTCTTGCGCTTTAAGTACTTCTTAACAACCGTTCTTACATGGGTTCTTTATAAAATAGCAAGGCCCTGATATCTTTCCGCCCCAGTTGAGTGAGAGCCTGCATCAAAACCATTTCCCAGAGGCTGGCATGTCGGATGCGTAATAGTGCCATTTGGTTCCTCCACGTGCTGACGTCATGCAATACGCTTGCAATGCAAATGGTAGGCGAAGAAAAAGAAGAAAAGCTACGAGTACTTATTTAGTTATAAATAAAATAATAAATAATTAAAAAAAAATTATTTATCTCTCACACACATAGCTAACATCAATTACATTGATTGATATTTACATTTAAGATGTTACACAATATTTATATTTAATTAATTAATCCTTAATTATGCTACACTGTGTGTGAGAGACTGGAGCCTGAGATAGTTATGTTTGTTGGAAGTTGTGAATAAAATTTAAGCTTTTTAAAATAAGTTCAGTTGCGATTCTTTCTTTCCACAACTAAGTATAAACTTGAATGTTGAGAGAACTGAAAGAAAATTAAAGTCGCATCTTGGTGATTTTGACTGACCATATATTATTTCTTAGGTTTAATACACTCAGTCTATAAATTAAAAAAAATCGAACCCGGGACTTCTGGGTCTGAGATTTTACAATGCGTTTATAATTTATTGCTTTTACATAGGTACAGTATTAGGTTAATAAGTAAGTAGTTATGCAAATATTAACATTTTCTTTCGTTAAGTTTCATCCAAGACTCCACGAACTACCCTTCAAGCCTAAAGCCTTCTATTTACCCTACGAATCCACTTGTATGTTTGTCAAGTTGTGAAAATAAACATGGCTCCTCAGACCGTTTTGAACAATGTCCCGTTTGGGTCCCGTCCGTGACACTCCGGGAATAGCCGGCTTTGACCCGAGTGGGCCGTGCTCATGCCTAACGAAATGGGTACGGTGTGCAAAATAAGCAAAAATATAATGTAATTTTTGCAGCAGCGCTCTCTGAAAAACATCAATCTTTTAAACTGCGATCTCCAACCCGCCTGCCAAGCGTGGGGATTATGGCAAAACACTATAGTAGAGGAGGCTCATAGTCCAGCAGTGGACTGTAAAGGGCTGTTGATGATGATGATAATATTTTTTTATCTAAATAAGGCGTTAAAAGTTGTCCCGTGGTGCTAACTTTATAAAAAAAAACCCTTGGGACGTGTGTGCTGTGAAAAGGGCCTAGGTGGATAGAGATTATTTTTTTTATAAAAATCCGGTCTAATCCGAAAGGAGTGATTCTAGTGCTCGAATGTAATCGGATGGGACTATGGGAGTGATGAGATGAGACGTTTGACTCGTCATTATCTCATCGACATTTGCTGATGGCTGCTTCATGATAATGCGCCAGGGTTCGACATCACAAAAAATGTGATTAATAAAATACAATCTAACCACTAACCCACTTATCTATTTCAGATTTTGAAACAGTTTTTGGCACCGTCTAGCCAGTTAGACACTGGGATACACTTTTTTTCCTGACCGTGTAAATTTAAATAAATACACGAGTAACCAATTTCGTTTCCAACAAAAATACAACCAGTCTGTCGTAAATTCCAGACGAAAAATCATGCATAATTTAGTATTTATTTTTAGCAGCTATTTTTGCTGTCGGTACCCGTTTTGGTCTGTCTCGGGCCCAAACAGTGGGCCTGAAAGTTCAGGGCTACGTCACAACACAATATAAAAGATAGAAGGCCAGACAGACGCGACAACCGATTTATAAACTGATATAAAATGCAAGCTATAAAAGTTTATACCTATCAATAGACAGTTTGCTGTGCCAGGTTTGATAGGTCGCGGGTTCGATACTGTAATCTAACCATAATATTGTGAGCGTACTTAATTAAAATTAATTATCTAGCTTAGCTTTATTATTAAGTCAATGGTACTAATGTAGAGTAGGTGGTATGAAAAATGATTTTACACGTACTCACACTCACTCTTAGGGAATCGAACCAAGAACTTCAAGAGGCTTACATCTTTGTTAACCACTGGCCCACGGAGGCGTTAGCAAGGAACAATAACCTTAGTACTTAATAAGAGAGCTCAAAATAAAGCGTAAAATTAGCCTGCTTACTATCACAGAATAAGGATGAGTTGCACCATCTTACTTTGACAAACGTCAGAAATCTGTCAAACTCCATACAAAAAACGTCGGTTATCGTAATAGTTAAGGTCAAAGTAAGGCGGTGGAACTCAGCCTTAGTACTAGTTAGTGACAAATAAAAGGCGTGCATACTGTTCGACATTTATTGCCAGACTGGTTTATAGAATACCCGCGTTACAATATATACCAACACCTTCACCCTTAATTAACATTAATTTAGACTTATGACTAATTATCTAAATAGACAATATGTAGATTGTCTTAAGTATCACTATAGTGATAAAGTTACCTTACATTAATACTTATTCTAATAGTAATAGACTCCAACATAAAATCATATTCAGAGTATTTAAGTACACTTATAATATTTAACAATATTCGTCCCAACCGTATCGTACAGGGCGTTTAATTAAACGTTTATTGGGTCTTACATTCTCTAGGGGCGAAACACTACTTTCCACTATTGGTACACTGGGTTCGCTTATTTGTTCCGGTGACTTTGTTACGTCAGGTGACGCCGGCGCCATCTCCTCCGAGGAAGAAGAGGAGCGCTCCTCTGGTACACTCCCCTCCCTCTCAGTCACGGGGACCACCAGGGAACTCGCTCTGCGCGTTGGTGGTATACATCTACTGTCAGGTGCCTCGGATACCCTACGCCTTAATTGGTCGACGTGCCTATGTACCTCGGTTCCATTAACACACTTTACCCTATAATCTGTATTGCCTAAAATTTTTGATACCTCACCGGGGATCCATTTGTCCCGGGAACGAAAATCACGACACCAAACATCATCGCCTTGACGGAGCTGACGTTGTCGTATCAGTGTACAATCGCCGTTTTCCCTTACCTGCTTGTCAACGACACGTCCCGAGCGGTCAGGTTTTAGTCTATCTAAACGCATACGTAGATTCCTACCTAAGAGAATTTTGGCAGGACTGTCGCCCGTTGTATAATGTTCAGTGTTTCTGTAAGCAAGTAAAAACCTATTTAGGGCCGTATCTATATCTACCTTCTGTTTAATAGCCTTTTTTATAACTCGTTTACATATTTTAACCGAATTTTCAGCTGCTCCATTGGAAGCGGGATGATACGGTGCTGAAAAAATGTGGTCTATGCCATTATTCTTCAAAAAGCTGTCAAATTCAGTACTCGTAAACGGGGGTCCATTGTCGCTAACCACCTGTTTTGGTAGGCCGAACCTCGCCCACATGTCGCGTAAAACTGAGATGACTGCTCCGGCGGTAGTACTTTTCATTTTTATAGCCTCGATCCACTTTGAGCATGCATCTACCACTATTAGGTAAGTCGTGCCAAACATGGGCCCTAAGAAATCCAGATGCAGCCTAGACCATGGGCGGTCAGGCCATGGCCAGGGACTCGGCGCGTGCGCCGGCGGCGCGTCCGCCACGCTGGCGCATACGGCGCATCGCCGGCACGCCGCCTCCACCGCCTCGTCCACGCCGGGCCACCACACGTAGCTGCGGGCTAATGATTTTGTTTTAACTATGCCCATGTGTGAATCATGCAACTCATCTATTACTCTATTTCTACAGGAAGCTGGGATGACAACGCGGTGACCCCACATAATGCACCCTAGTTCGCAATAACGTAAGTGCGCCTATTAACGACCCCCCAAAATTTGTATCCTATTACCGCCCTATTTTTCTTTCTTTCATAAAAGACATAATAACAGGTTCCAGAAAACACGTTACCTAAAAAATATCTAGATATGTCTATTGACTATCAAAACGATTAAAGTTTGTGTTTGTAAATAACCAGTAAACGGAGTTATTTGACATTAAATGGGACGCACCCGCAACGGACGCACTTTTCATACTGACGCGCTCCCAGCTACTTAAGGTGCACCTTGTTATTAATTAGCGATTTTAACACATTTAAAATGAGTATACCAACATGTTTTTGCATAACAATATTAATTCGTACTTTAGTTTCCTTAATAAACCCTCAATATATCCCTCTCGCTGTATTTTTGTGGCTTAAATACAATTTTAAATAAGGGCGGTAATAGAAACACTTTTCATAATTTGGTTCCTAATAACGACCCATGGCGTTGTTAGAATTTTGATAAAGTTTTTTTATTTCAGTATTTATATCTTTAATTACGCATTTAACCTCCATTTTGTTGTCTTGATCGATTCATAATAATATTTCACATAGTTAAATCAATTAACGCCATACGTTAATTGTCATAGGTTTGGCATAAAACTGCAATGAACATTAAAGAATATCTCTAATAATGTATGATAATAGATTTTATAAAAACCTGTTAAATTCTAATTAGTACCTATTTGATATAAAATAAAACCTTATAAAAATGATACTTCACTGATCATGTCTTCATTAAAGTAGATATTTTAGCTGGTTACTGTTTTTTTTTACGGTCGTTAATAGAATAAAGTAATATTCATACTTAATTCTATTACCGCCTCATAACTATAACGCCACCTGCGAAGAGTTATAAGCCTTTATTTTGTATATAACTAACATTTATGACATGACACCAAACCAATCATGCGTTATCACAACTGCTATGTAACTTTTTAAGATCTTTTGAATAATAAAAAAATAATTTAAAATAATTATACAGACAGTGTCCAATTGTCCATAGTTTAAATTAAAATACACAATTACACACAATAATTAAAATCAAAAACATTTAAGTCAAAAACTAATAAAAATAAAATATTAAATGAAAATTAAATTTTATTAAAACTCAAATATAGTTTAAATAATGACCCCCACTACACTCACTAGGACACCGGGTTACCGTGTAATCAGTGTATAATAGAGGAATTTATTATTCTACTATTTTTGCTTGATTATTTATTTATTTTCGAGAAGCGTGCCTTTTGTCTTTTAATAATAAAAAAATAAAAAGAAGATAACTTGAAAAAAAAAAATCAAATTTAACTAAAACTAAAAGCAAAACAAATTTAACTTGAAAAAATCTAGTGGTTCCCAAGCCTCTGAGCGGGATTCGAACCCGTGCCCTTTGGAATATACCCAATTGAAGAGCAATATTCTTAGCGGTCGGTAATAGAAACAGAAAAAAACGTTAATAGAAACACACCTCGTCTATAGGTCGGTAATAGAAACAACTGCTTTTTCAGATTCAATTGCTATTTATTAATTATTGTGTGATTGAATACTCATTGTTACTACTTGAATTCAAAGATTACTTCATCATTGTTATAAATAAATTAAAGTGTCTTTTCTATCACCACGTCTTACATCTATTTTTCTAACGTTTATCTGAAGTCAGCTTAAACTGGCGGTAATAGGCGCATTTACGTTACAACTCATTTTTTCTATTCAAATAAGGTTTAAGCTCTTTTAATTCTACATCAGCAGGCCAACCATCCGTGATATAACTCCTTACCCTACTTAGTATGGGATCAGATGAAGTTTCTTTCTTTAAGATTTTATAGTCCAATAAGAGCGCTTCAGTAGCAAAATGTAAATATGTTTGCTCGGGAAGTTTTTCTTCCGTGGCAACGGTGTCATCTTTGTGAGTTTTAATTAAGCGCGAGAGAGAATCGGCTGTGTTTTTGTCGGTATTAATATATTCGATTTTGAAATCATAAGCTGAAAGTTTGATAGCCCATCTCTGAAGGCGACTCGCCGCCGTGGTAGGTATTCCTACATTAGGGCCAAATATGCTCACTAGGGGTTTGTGGTCTGTGCGTAATATAAACTTTCTCCCGTACAAATATTGATGGAATTTCTCTACAGAAAATATGATCGCTAGTGCCTCTTTATGAATCTGACTGTAATTTCTTTCCGCCGAAGTGAGTGCGCGCGACGCGTACGCGACCACCCGCTCCGAGCCGTCCGGCGCGCGCTGCGCCAGCACCGCGCCCAGCCCGTGCGCGCTGGCGTCGCACGTCACTACAGTCGGCCACGCTATATTATAATGTACTAATACGCTTGTACTGCATAGTAATTTTTTAATCGTCAAAAAATAATTATTTTCCTCTTTTCCCCAGTAATAGTGTTTCCCTTTCTTTAATAAGTTATACAGTGGTGATAAATATGATGCAAGGTTTTTAACAAATTTCCCATAAAAGTTCACCATGCCTAAGAATGATTTTAATTCCGTAGTATTCCGTGGCGGAGGCATGTCAATTATTGGTTTAATTTTCTCAGGATTGGTTCTTAGGCCCTTCTTATCTATAATAAATCCCAGATATTCTACATGTTCTGATAAGAAATTGCATTTACTCTTTTTAATTTTAAGCCCGTTGGTCTGTAAAATTTCTAAAACTTGCTCAATAGTTTTTAAGTGACTAATTATATTTTTGCTTTTGATTAAAATATCGTCGTAAAATATGACTACATCTGACATACCTTTAAAAAGATTTTCCATAAACTTTTGAAAAATTCCTGGGCTCGAAGAAAGACCGTACACCAAACGGTTGTATTTGAACAGTCCTCGATGGGTGTTAATAACTGTGTACTTTCTAGATGACTCATCGAGGATCAGCTGATTATAGGCTTGAGAGAGATCTAATTTAGTAAAATATTCGTTCCCACATAGGTCACTAAATAAGTCCTCAACTTTTGGAACCGGGTATCTGTCGACCATCAAGACACGATTCAAGGTTACCTTATAGTCCGCACATAGACGTATACCGCCATCCGCCTTTCTCGCGATCACCAGAGGAGTGGCCCAGTCGGAGCGCTCCACGGGCTCGATGACGCCGGCGCGCAGCATGGCGTCGAGCTCGGCGTCGACGCGCGGGCGCAGCGCGTACGGCACGGGCCGCGCGCGGCAGAACACGGGCTCCGCGCCCTCGCGCACGTGCAGCTGCACCGCCGGCCCCGCGAAGCGACCCAGTGTCCCGTCGAACAATGACTCATGCCTGGAAATTATTTCATTCAATTGTTTATTATTATTGTCTTTTCTTGCGATGTTCACATTGTTTACATTTATTTTAGGTATTTCAATATTTAATTCTGAGAGCCATTGACGACCTAGCAGACTGGTAGTGCCGTTATTTATTACATACAAATCCAATTGTTTACTTATGTTTTTATATTTTACTTCCACCTTGATATAGCCAAGTGGTTGAATTATAGAACCATTATAAAATTTTAATTTTAATTGACAAGAATGAAGAGGCAAGTTACTATAGTTGGTCTGATAAGTAATAGAACTAATACAAGACAAGGCAGAACCGGTATCTATTTCCATGTTTAAAGACTTCTTCTGTACTAAAAGAGTGATACATACCGGTCTGTATTTACTTATAGACATTTGATACATCGGTTGCTCGTCATCCTCGTCATCGCTTTCTTTGTCGTCGACCCCTGGTATCGACGCAAAGCAGCCGTCGTCGTAATTGTCCTCTACCGTGCCGCCGCCGCCGTGCTGATGCACCCAGTACGTGTCCGCGTTCCGGTCGCTCCCGGAAAATGTCCGGCTTGGCCGCGGCTTTTTCCGCGCGTCGTTGCTGCGCCACCGTTGCCGCTACGCCTTCCACGCCATCCTCCGCGACCCCTTCCAGTGAAGGTCACTCCCCGTGGTTGGTAATTGCTAGGCGCCCTCGTCATTTCGGGTCTTGCACTTGCACTTTTTTCCGGACACATCCTTCTTAGGTGGCCTAAATTCTTACAGAAACTACACTCGAAGTTTTTATATTTACAGTTATCTGTCTAATAAAAGTATTCACAGACGATCGAACTTGGTTCGGAACGGACCACGAACCGTACGGTGCGGTCTACACAACAGACTAGCGCACCAGACTCCGAATCGTCCAGTCTTAATTGTGCTAGCATTGCGTGAACACGTCTCCTCGACATGCCGCCTATTCTATCAAAACAGGCCAAAATTGCATTAGTTGCGGCAACTATCGTTGCTACATCGCCATTACATAACCAACGAAAAAGAAGAAAAGAATGGGCAAAATTTTATCTCAGAAACAGACAACAGTACAGTCATATGAATCTCATTAAAGATCTCGATGATAAAGATTTTCGTATATATCTTCGAATGAGTTCCGAAGCATTTATTGAATTGTTGGATCTTGTGAAACCACATGTAACTAAATCCGATACAGTTATGCGACAAGCTGTGAGTGCTGAAGAGAGATTGGTGGCTACTTTAAAATTTCTAGCGTCTGGTATAGAATTCAGAGAACTTAAATTCAGCACTAGTATATCATCACAATTACTATCAGAGATAATACCAGAGACCTGTGAAGCAATCTATACAGTGCTCAAAAACTATGTGAAGGTATGTATAATTTATAGGTATCAAATAACACTAACATAATTTCAATCATATTTTTTTTATTTATTCGTTAATTATTGAATGTAACAGTGAAGCCGCAGTAAGTACAAATTCTATTTTTTAAATATCAAATATTCATGTATGTCAGTCCCTTTTCCTCTAAAAACGTTCTGCTGGCTTATCTCAGAAGGAATGTTATTTGAAGGTGGTTGTACAATGGAATGCTGTAGTAGTTCATCTATAAGTGTTTGGGGCAGAGGAGGACGTGTGTGAGCGGATGTGAGTGATGATTGGTATTGAGATGGATGTGAATGCTGTGGTGATGGCGATGGTGATGGTTGGTATTGAGATGGATGTGAATGCAGTGATGATGGCGATGGTGATGGTTGGTATTGAGATAGATGTGAATGCTGTGGTGATGGTTGGTATTGAGATGGATGTGAATGCTGTGGTGATGGCGATGGTGATGGATGGTATTGAGATGGATGTGAATGCAGTGATGATGGCGATGGTGATGGTTGGTATTGAGATAGATGTGAATGCTGTGGTGATGGTTGGTATTGAGATGGATGTGACTGCTGTGGTGATGGCGATGGTGATGGATGTGAATGCTGTGGTGATGGCGATGGTGATGGTTGGTATTCAGATAGATGTGAATTCTGTGGTGATGGTTGGTACTGAGATGGATGTGAATGCTGTGGTGATGGTTGGTATTGAGATGGATGTGACTGCTGTGGTGATGGCGATGGTGATGGATGTGAATGCTGTGGTGATGGCGATGGTGATGGTTGGTATTCAGATAGATGTGAATTCTGTGGTGATGGTTGGTACTGAGATGGATGTGAATGCTGTGGTGATGGTTGGTATTGAGATGAATGTGTCTGCTGTGGTGATGGCGATAGAGATGGATGTGAATGCTGTGGTGATGGCGATGGTGATTGTTGGTATAGCGACGGTTGCATTGATGATACAGACTGTTGTGGTGTGTGCAACTGATATTGTAGTACCGGCCTGTTATGTGTTTGGGTTAAGTAGTAACGTGAATTTATGGATATTGAAGTTTCTAAGCTAAGTTCTCCTAATTTTGCATAAAAAAACAGTTCTCCAATTAATTTCTCACAAATGAGTCTTTGCATTTTTGGTAGCTCCTTAAGCTGGGAGGCCACAGAGTGTCCAAAAGCATCTGCTGAGGTCAATTCCGATGAGCTATTGGCATTCACTAACTGTTTGGCAGACTCTAATAGCTCTTCTTGTTTCTTAAAGATAGCACTTTGTCGTTTAATTGAAGATTTTTCCTTTTTTGTTGCAGGTTCCTGAAACAGAAGATGCTTGGCTACAAATAGCAACAGATTTTGAAAGGAAGTGGCAGTTCAGTCATTGCTTGGGTGCCATTGATGGCAAGCACATCATCATCGAAAAGCCACCACAGTCTGGTTCATTATATTACAACTACAAAGGAACATTCAGTGTAGTTTTACTTGGTATCGTAAATGCCAATTACGAATTTATTTACGTGAATGCAGGCGCAAATGGCAGTGTTTCTGATGGCGGAGTATTTAAACATACAGTTTTTTATGAAAAATTAGTGAATAATCAATTACATTTACCAACACCTTCTGCCTTGCCTACATCGGATCTTATTGCGCCATATTGTTTTGTTGCAGATAACGCATTCGCTATTAATGAAAACCTTTTAAAACCCTACCCACAGAGAAATTTGACACATGACAAAAGAATTTATAACTATAGATTATGCAGGGCTAGAAGAATTGTCGAAAATGCATTCGGTATTTTAGCCGAACGTTTTAGAGTATTTAAAAAACCTATACAAATTAATGTCAAAAATGTACCAAAAGTGGTAATGGCTTCATGCGCATTACACAATTATTTGAGGAAAAAGTCTTGCAACTACATGACAAGGAACTGTGTCGATTTGGAGGACACTGAAAAATACACCTACCGGCCGGGAGATTGGCGACAAAATGACAACACTGTGAGTGTTAATAGAACAGAAAGGCAACGCACTGCAGATGGTAATTCTGTTAGGCAAATATTTACAGAATATTTTAACAATCAAGGGCGTGTTAATTTTCAAGATAGAATGATTAATGTTCTGAATATTTAATGCTTACCTCAATAGATTGATTCTTAGTATTTGTTTCAAAGTTGTCAACCATTTCGGCTGTCGGGTTTGACTTTTCGTGCAGAAAACCCAAATGTTGGTAATACCACAATGTCGGGACATGCAAGTCTTCCACTCCAGCGCCACTAGTTTTGCTAGATTCCACCTAAAAACAAATAACATGCCGAACAAATAATATCTACTTCGTTATAAGTACCTACACAATAAATAGTAAAAATGTCATCTGTTTTATTTTATTTCTTACCTTATTCCGTTCTCGTCTATAGGCAGCTCTGAGATGTTCTATTTTTTTCTTAATTGCGGTAATAGTCGCAAGGGGGTAATATGACTTCCATTTTTCTAAAAGTATTTGAAATGCTTGATTGCGTGCATCTTTATTACAATAAAGGCTATGTGCGGTATTCCACAAACATGGAAAGTCTTTATACAACTCCAACAGCTCTATAACAGCTTTTTTCTCGGTACTAACGATGTCTTCTTGGCGTCGTTCCGAATCCATGTCTGTGAACACGTTACGACGTGTTGCGCGTACGGAGGCTCAATTGCGACTAAACTGACATTTGGTTCGGTGCGCCGTCCACACGATCGAATCGGTTCGGAACGCACCGCGTACGATATGCATGCGCTCCGAACCAGCCGTACCGATATTAATAATAATAATGTCCGGCGGACCGTGCGCCACACGATCGAATTTGGTTCAGAGCGCACCATGTTCGTGGTCCGTTCCGAACCAAGTTCGATCGTCTGTGAATACTTTTACCGCCAACTTGACCGCCCGATTAAATGCTATGCAGTCATCTTCCGCGAATAACCTTTGTCTCGTGGTTTCACTTGTTATTCCACACACGATTTGGTCACGTAAGTTTTCTTCTAGGGTCGAGCCGAAATCACAGGGTTTTGCGAGTCTCTTTAGCTCAGTGACGTAATCAGCTACCGATTCTCCGTTTGCTTGTCGCCGTTGCCGAAATAAGTATCGTGCCGCCAAGATTGATGGTTTAGGTTGTAGATGATTCTTCATAAGAGTAACTGCTACTTCATAAGTTAACGTCGATGGTTTTTGTGGACTCGATAATGTAGACAATAATTGATACGCTTCCTCCCCCATCACCGCAATTAAAGTGGGTAATTTGAGGTTATCTTCAATTTTGTTCGCAAGAAAATACATTTCTATCCGCTCACAATACACTGTCCAGTTCCCAGATTTCACATCAAATTCTTGAATTCGTCCCACGCCCCCCATGATAAAATAAAACAATATTTCTGCTATTTAACGCACACAACAATTTTCGCCCGGTCAGTTTGTGACCACGTGAGTCCGCCTGTCGCCAGTGACAAATAAAAGGCGTGCATACTGTTCGACATTTATTGCCAGACTGGTTTATAGAATACCCGCGTTACAATATATACCAGTTAGTACTTTACTAATTTAAAGGGATTGTTATTACATAATAATAAAAACACTTTAAATTAATCTATTTATTGATTTCATAATACAGTAGATAAGTCTTGATGAAGTGAGTGAAATTTTAATAGATTAATAACAGTAAGTAAATAAAATTTGTAGCAATAACAGCGTACTTAGACGTAAGACTAAAATAGTTTTGTGGTGTGGTGACTTAAAATATTCTTTTTTCAACCTGTTATATGTCAAACTTTTGAATTTCTTCATAAAATATTGATTGCTTATTATTTAAGGTTTCGAGCAGTTATTGTGTGATTATGAAATGGCTAATTTGTGATAATATCATAGTGAAACCATAATAATTATTAAAAAATATGCGAAAATAAGTGTATTTTTGCCTTTCATCTTTCAGGCTTAATCCACTGAACTGATTTGGATGAAATTTTGCATTAGGCATTTCTATAGCCTGTGACTAACGTTTGTATTCACAAACGATGCTTGCTTAAGTGAAGTAGCAAATCTAACGCACAGCGTGAGACCTCATAGTAATGTTTGTGAATACGGGCGATGTTTTTTCTACAGTACCCGCATTATGTGGTTACTTGAGCAACGTGTACTACACAGTAAAATTAAACTAAGTAAGTTTTTGTGTAAGTAAAGTCTACAAAAGTAACATTTTAAATCACCACACACATAATTTAGATATAATAATCTAATATAAGTAATAATACTCTGATTCGATCAAATAACATGAATATCTTTATTTGTAAAATGATATCTATTTTGATAGTAAGATGGCGTCTTTGGTTGAGGCCAAATAAAACTTAAACATACATAACAATACACCAGGTTTAACATTTTAGTCCTTATTTCACACGAAATAAGAGCTACTTTTGCAGTGCAACTGTCACACTTGATGTGCCGTCAGTACATGTTAATATTTATGGAGTAAATAATACTTCAACCAGATAAAGGATGTGTCATTAAAATTATTTTTTTTCAATTAAATTGCTTAAAACTATTAATTTATCATTACAATTAATTAATGTAATCACAAAGCGTTTGCACCATTGCCTCTTTGTTTTATTGTTTAGTTGTGTATTGCTTTAAACTCTTTTTTTTTAGAAAATAACGAGTAAAAGCTGTATTTTTAACATTGGTTAATATTTTTTAACTGTTATAACTTGGGTTACATTTTACCACTCTATTGTTTTTTTTAATAAATCTTTACAATATTAGAACTGTATTTCAACACAATTTTTACTTTTCACAACATTTCTCTTCGAAACCCCACAGGAATTAAAATACCTGCCTTGCACAATGTAGTTACTGAGTTTTCATGCATTGCACTAGGTCAAATTGTAGCGTCATAATTATCATAACAAACTTGTAAGTCTAGGCACGTATAGGAGTTTTATGATATTCGTTTTTATACGCCAGCCTTCCTAGTACAGTCAGCGTCAGTAGTTGACTGATACCCAAAGTGGCCAAAATAAAAATGAATTCAGCTACACAGCCTTATAAATTTTAACAAAGACGTGTTGCGAACTTTTTGGCTACTTTAGCTGTCACAAACTATTTTACGCTGACTGTACCTAGAAGTCTGGGTGTTATAAGATATTAGTTTTTGTTTCCTAGCCTTTGAGGCTAAAAGAAAACTGGTTGAAAATTAGCAGACCTCCGGGCATTTTCCATTCGGTTACAAACGCGCTAGGTAGGTATTTTTTATTTTGTCTGGTTACAAACCAATTTGCTCCCTTTTGTAAAATCAATACAACGTTATAGCAATACACAACGCAGCACAAAATGAATCAACAACATGTAACACCAATAAGGCAAACATCACATCTGTGCGTTAGTCGACGTGGAAGCGAATGTTTGGACCTGAAGCCAGGGCTACACTCGACGACTACGATCATCATCATATTCATCATCAGAAACAATAAAACATTTATTATGACGAAGGTCATCTTTTCTTATCCCTTTTAAAGTCTTATAACAGTCAATTTAATTAGGTACTTCATTTCGAGTCTTCCAAGGTTTGGTCCACGGGCCAAGCCACCGGATTGTACTTTAAAATATTTTTTTCGTCCGGCAACTAGGCTCACCTTCAATGTGCATATTAATAAATTAAACACCAAATTAACAGAAATTTACTCTAGAATCTTAGAGTGGACCCAATTGCCGGGAAAAAATATATTTAAAAATTTAATCCGGTGACTTGGCCCGTGGACCAAGCTAAAATTGTGCCAAGTCACTGGAAGACTCTATATTTCATTGGTCGGTGGTGTGTCTATAACACTTCAGGCTATATCAGGCATTTTGGTTGCAAAATAGCACCTGTTATTAATACATAAGATTCCACAGTGCTAAGCTTGATGAGCTCACAAATATAATTTGCCACAGTGTAGCCCTGGCTTCAGTACATCAGATATGTTTTACATAAACTTTTATATTATTTAATACTTTTATTCTCAAATCGAATCGTTATTCGAGGGACTAATATACTCTGCTATGACTAAAATTAAAACTTTATCTACATTCGGAAAAATTTTAATGTCCGATAATGGCTTAACCTACTTACTATTTTGGTCATTAATAACACTTTTAGTTAATGTTCATTTAATAATAAATTATTTATTTTTGTATCTAATCAATTTATTATTTTTAGATAGAGATTCAAACAATTTGATAGGCAAATTTAATATTATTGCCACAGCTTGTTATTAATTTCTGCAATGGACTTTATTTTTATCTTTTCTCGATAATTTAGATTTACGTATTTTGGTAATGAATTGACTTTTCATTCAATTAAATTTACAATTTCATGTGAAAAGTTGAACTTCTTTTCTTTTTATATCTTGAAAAGTTATTTGCTATCATTGACCAAATTAGTATGAAAAACTATGAGAAATCGCGTCGAACTATTCGAATAAATTACGTTACTTAAATCTACTTACTCGGAACTCTAATGTAACACTTTGGCACTTAGGTTTTGGTTTGATTTGTTACATTTTCCCTTTTATTCGACATTTTCACGGGTAAATAAATTACGATGAGCTGTGAGTAAGAATAGAGTCTCTTCAACTGTTTTGGAAGATAAAACTCACTTTTAAAGAAATATAATTAAAGTGATTAGACTGATTAGTTCCATCTAAAATTTTTAAAGGGTGTCTATGCCAGTTTTTTTTTTAAATTTATCAACAATAGGTGCTTAAGAAATGATATGCGATGATTTGAAAAAATACGGCAGTCCTTTTGAGAGAGCAGAACCACTCTATAAGTTTTCCTTGTAAGTGACTTCCATCTTCTTTCTCCACCACATACCTCCTTAATTCTCGTCCGTCACAGCTCATCATATTTTGTCTAAGATACTCCTACTTTGATCCAAGTAGGTCTTAAGTTCAAAACTGCCTATTTTCAAAATAGATGTGTTCATTCGTACCACAGTACACTCGATAAACAGAAGGTTGACTTCACAACGCTACATTTGTGAGATTTCTCGATCGCCCTACGCTACAACTATCATAGCATATTTTAGATTAAATGATAATAAAACATATGAATTTTTGGCGGCCGAAAAATCAAACATTATTTCGAGGATTTGATCCATACTGTATCACATTGATCACTAACCATTATTTATTTTATTTAGTTAAAACTGTTTATTAAGTGTTATGAGGTGTTAGCGGAACAATGTTTCAAAAGGTCTGGATGTACGCATTTACATCTACTTCGATAGGTTACTTAAAAAGGTACTGTAACTATTTTTATTGCTATAATTAATTTCATTTTATTTCAAAGTTTTACGATTTCAAACGATTCTAATTAATTAACTTCCTAAATATTACTAAATTCAAAACTTCTAATTAGTTTTAAAACCTTAAGTTTTTAGTAAAATATTTTAACACGCTATATTTTTGGTCATTAATAAAAATTCATTTTAAATTTTACACTAATAAAATGTTTTAATTTAATGACTAGACATGCAAAATTTTGATGAAAATGAGCAATTTTTATTTAACTCCAAATACAAGATTCAGTTATACCTACTAACCCAAAAAAATGAGTTATTGATACAGACTTAAAAGAGTCTAGGTACAATCAACAACACACCAGACTATACATTGTGTTGCATTAACGTCTTTATTAATCTACATAAGACGCTACTATGTGTAGCAAGATGTGCTGTCGCCTGTACCATATTTTATTTTGACTCATTAGTATTCGTATAATATTCATTCTTTGTCAAGATACGCGAGTTACTGATACTCCAAAAGTATACTGTGTCTTCTTTGGTAAGGCTCCAGCAAGATTAAGTTTTTATTTAAGAGTAGAAGACAATTTTATTCTTTCATAAAAACATCCCCTACAATTTCGATGACATACCAAAAGCGCATGATACTATCTAAATCGGGAATTTTACAAATATACAGTTATTTGTCATTTAGAAATTACACTTTACCATTATTTTTGGTGCGGTTGAATCGTTCGATTTTACTAGTACACAATGATTTAGAAATAAAATGGGCTAAAAATTGTGTTTAGATTTTATTTGAACACGCACTACATTTTTTAAACTTTTATGTGCGTACGTCATTGACCTAAATAGGCATGATAATACCAATCGATTTATAACTTGCGTGGTTTCGTCATGCCTATCTTTCAAAGATACAAAACATAATTATTAGTCTTAGGTGATTGTTTAAAAACTCACACGCATTTCAATTATCCACAACTTTCGAACATGTACTACCACTTACAATTTTACTGTGGCAGCGTAATAATTGGATCTTATACCGAAAATCCTCCCATTATTAACTTTGTATCCATGACGTTAAGGTCTACAATACAATGGCGAGGAATCTACGATACTCACTAGTTATAAGTTACTGCTAAGATCACAAAACCCATTGACTACAGAGCTACAATCAATTCCTTTATTATTCCTAAGTGAGACTGAGCGCGTGATGATGATTCGTAAAGATGCTGGAAGATATCGTTTGCCGTCTCGCGTTGGGCAGTGAGCTTATAATAAACAGTGAGGTAAAGCCTGGTCCGTGAGGACGTAGAATCCCGTCCAATGACCCCAAGCTACCCATCCTTATCGCTCGCGCGTAATTATATTGCTGTCGCGACTGTGCGACGCGCGCCCGCAGTGAGTCTGCGAGCGCGACAGCAACATAATTACGTGCGAGTGACAAGGATGGGCAGCTTGGGTTCATTGGACGGGATTCTACGTGCTCACGGACCAGGCTTTAGGTACTGCGTAGGGTACATGGGCTTACCAAGCTTCTGAGGGCTGAGTGTGAGTTTACATCAAACGTTGTCACTAGTGAGCGCGTAAAAAAATATCAAAATGTATGACGGATTGTACAGCGCCCCTAGCGGAAACTTTCAAGAACTAAAATTTTCATACATTTTTTTAACGCGCTCACTAGTGAGGACTTTTAATGTAAACTCACACTCAGCCCTCTGGCCTAGAGGAGGGCAAGTCATACCCAGCTTCTGGCCTAGTCAAGTCAATTTTTTAGGTCATATCGTTTGACTGAGCTCCTTCAAAGCTATTCTGCGAGATTTCTAGGCAGGCAGCTGACCAATGCAATAATGGATATTTGATTGAATCACAAAGGCCAGCTCTATAATTCTAGAATCTGGCTGGTAGAATGCAGATGCTTGAGAGATAACCCTACGCAGCCCGATAAAGTGGCATACGGCTTTGCGATGGAAGAAATAATTCCAAATTTCATCAAAGAAAAACCAGTGAAGCACAGTTTTATTCATAATTTAAAACGCTATAAGGACCAAAGCCTTAAAAGTAATGCGGCATTTGAAAAATTGCCTATCGATAAACTAAGACATAAGACTGTCTCGCATTGAAATGAAAACATGAAAAATAATTTAACGTTTTAATTCCTAATTTATTTACTAATTTATTTTTAAACCTAGTGAACGCATTGGAGTCAATAAATGGGTTTTATTATAAACGCTTTTAGTTATTTAAAATAGTTTTGAAGTCAATATGTTCCTAAAAAGAAGTATAATTCCAAATGTAGTCAAATGTGAAATTTTGCGAATATGTTACATGCAAAAGAATATCCAGATCAAAATTCAAAAAGTCGTAAATTATTTAGTTTTCACTACATAAAGTTTACGAATTATCTCGGATTGCGATTCGTATAAATAATTTAAATCCTTCTGAAGGATTCTCAGCTACGATTCAACTTGTGATATTAATTACAGGACCCATTAAGTCCTGGTAATAAATCTTTAGGCATTCGATAATACCATTCTTTGGTTTAGCGACGTTTGATTTAAATATCTTCGTAATTTCTTCTCAAACACGATACAGATATAGATTCTAGATCTCAAAACTTGTTTTGTGCCAATTTACGTTCGAATTTTTCATTGGTCACATTTGCTTAATTAATATGATGTAACTTAGTGCTAAAATTTTACAACGTTTTTATCGTGATATTCGCATAAACCGATTGCGGATCGATAACACGTTTAATAATAGCACGTCTCACCGATAATTTTCTTCTATGAACTAACGCAGTGTTCATAGAAGGCTCCTTAGGCTACGCTGTTTACCCACGACACCGTTGCCTGCCTGTCAAATAATGCACATGATTTATTTACAATAAAAATTAATATTATGTTCGTTATTGTCGCATACTGCCACGTCTACATGCGCAGTAACAAGAGACGATCAGTCGAGTTACGTGAAATTGACAGTTCACAATCACTTAAACACCACAGTAGAGCAACGGGATCGCAGCAACTCCTTAAATAGAGGGTCGAACTCACAAGTCTATAAAACTATGTATCACAAAAAGTTTGATGTGTTAAGAGTCCACTCATTGGCAGTAGACAGTGTGGGTAGGATATGGAAAAGGTTGTACTACGGGTTCAATAGGGCTTTAAAGTTTTTCCTAATTAGTTTCACGACTATTTCTTGCGTTTACCTGAAAATAAAGAAAAATCAAATTACTTATTTCCACTAGTACAATAATTTAATCCTAATGATTAGTCAGCATAAAAATTGTAATAATAAGTAGGTGTCTAAGACAGGAGTTCCCAAAGTGTGTGCCGCAGCGCCCTGATGCCGTAGAAAGTAATGAGGGGCGTTCTTTAGGTCGTCTTTACCCGCCCGTCTTTCGACTGTATCTTTTTCAAAGGGCGCCGTGACAAAATTCCAAAGTAAGTGCGCTGCGGAACGAAAAAGATTGGGAACCCATAATTTAACAAAAAAACAAGATATAAATGGAACTGCGTTTCTTTGGAAACCGTTGACGTCAGCAAAGGCTGCTTAATTTAAACGGTCACAAACATTATTATTCAATAGAACTCACCAAGAGTACAACTCCTCATCCCTCCACGTATCTCAGTCGAGGTTCCCACCGTTCCGCAGTCCCGCCTTCGTCTCTGGGGGCACCTGTTTGCGGAAGCAGTCGTCCAGAAACGAAGACATGGTCCTGTAGAGATGGCGCTTAACTCCCTCCAGGCTGTGGCCTTCGTCAGGGTAAATCTGTTCCCAAAAGGCATTGTTTGGAGTAAAAATATATAGGTGTTGTCAGTTTTTCAAAGATTTACAGGTATTTTTTGTGGTAATGTTATTTGATGAAAGTTTGTAGAGAGATTCACCGATGATAAGATTATGAATCATAATTATTTAAAATATATTTACAATTTATTTGCCCTTTTCACGGCACTTAAACACATCTCAAACTTCGCCATTCAAAAATCTTAGAGCCATTTTTGCCTCATTAGGTTAAGTTCAAATTAATTATGCATTACATTAATGTTGGATAAATCATTATTTACTGTCATACAGAGTTTATAAGCTGCCAAAGCGTAGAAAATAATATTACCTTGAAGATATTGATATTTGGAAGTTCTCTAAGACACGTGCATATGAATAAATTAAGCCTTATCCTAAATGTCTTGAAAGAGGTATTAGAACTTTGATCTTTGTCTTGAGCTTTTTAAAAATGGATTGCAATGTTACAACCTAGCCTTTTTTCTATACCTGCTGCCGGAACATGCTTCCATGATCAGCTAGCGCCTTAGCCAGCGCCATCGTCTGCTGCACGTGGACATTGTCATCTGCTGTGCCGTGCACCAACAGCAACATCTTGTCGTGCAACGCTGCTGCTTGCTTCGTGACGTCAGCGTCGGCATACCCCCGGTAGTTGCCCGTCGCGTTCGGGAAGCCCATGTAGCGCTCTGCGTATGCTGACGCTACAGACAAATTACGGGATAATTATACAGGGTGTTCCAGAATGGGTGAAAACTGCTATGGGACCTCCGACCTCTACCCCTAAAATGAAAAAAAAAACTGTGAAATAAGTCGAATTGGTGTGACTACAATGATCGACAACAAGTGTTTGGTGGCAGGGTGGCACTTCTAATGTTACTGCTCAATCTTTATATCTATGTATTATTATATTAATAGGCAAGTAGGTGTAGTAAGTTTAACTTATTTATGCCCGTTTTCACCATCAATCCCTAATTTTTAAGTGACCCATGTGAAAACAAAATGCCTGTCAAATGTTACCATAGGGGTCACTTAAAAATTAGAAATTGATGGTGAAAACGGGCATTAGACCCTTTATTTTAGTGATTACCTACATCCATTGTTAATCAAATATCCCTTCACGATCCCAAATCCCTGCATTAACTTTCGTGCAATATTAGAAACACTTTACCGGCTTACCCTTACTCACGGGGATTGTGGGTTATTGTTTGTTCGAAGACACCGCGTTTACTTAGAGCGCATTACGTTTAATCCATCATACGTTGTTTGGGGAAGCCAACAGCGAATTTGCGACGAACAAACATACTTTTCTAAGAATACACTCATGAGTTATACAGGGTGAATGGAGAGACTTTAAGATTTGACAGGATTGTTGAAAATCATTTACAATATGAAACCTAAATAAGATTATTAGCAAAAAAAATTAAGTGTACTTATAAATTAACACTACCTACTTACTACTACATACTTATTAAGTGTGCATTTTCATTTTCCAAGTCTGATTAATGTCTTGAAGTTTTTGTTACTTTTAATCTTCTCTTGTTCTTATAGTAGAAATTCAAGATAATACAATAATACCTAATTACTATTAACTTGAATTAGTTCTAGACTAGGTACGTAAAGTTCTTACTTATTTATTATCTTTAACAGGCAACCATCAAAAGAAACGATGAAGTAGAAAGATTGTAATAGGTAATAGAGCAGAATTACCTGCAGAATTTTTCACCCTATATGCAAAGAGCTGAGGTAGGTATTTATGAATATTTAGGATATCTACGTGCATCAAAACGTACAAAGCCGCATAATATAATTCTTGTTGCAAATTAGAATCTATTACAACCACCCAAGAGTGCTTAGCTTAATGTGCGGTCGTCTGTACACCGCAGCAGGTGGGAGAAACAATTTTCTTTATAAGACATGTTCTACATGTTTGCAGATGTTCTCAAAATATGCGAGACCGTCTCCCGGTTGTAAAGTTAAAATATTGAAGTTCCTGAGGTAAAATATTTGCAAGACGGTTAGTTGCTGTTCTCTACGCGAGGTATCTACTGGCCTACAAGGTTATTTTTATACAGTAAGCTAATTTTAGGGAAGGGTCATGATTATGAACAGTTAGCATGGGATAGTGGACCGATGATCTCATAAAGGTAGCAGGAAGACGCTGGATACAGGCCGCTACCAATCGGTCATTATGGATATCATTGGGGAAGGCCTACTTATGTTCAGCAGTGGACGTCTTATGACTGAAATGATGATGATGATGAATGATAACAGTTTGGTTGAATCTATAGCAACTTTTTGTTATTCCGCGTTTATTTTCCGGTCACACACGTGTCCAGATGTTCAGGTAGATGTACAGAAACTATGGTGTCATTGTGTAAAGTCATTGTCACAATTTATGCAACTATTTTAACTTTGTGAAAAGTAGTCCAAGCGTTCCATTTCGAATAATTGTATTCATAAACGAAACGTGAGGAAGGAGGAGAGAACTCCAGAACGGTTCCCAATCTCTAGGGCACTTACCGTAATATCGCTAGCGGACGATGGGGGTGATGGCGATGCCACAATGGAAGACACTCAACGGCCAGAGCCAGGGACGCCAGGAAGCCTCCGTGCGCCACCGTCAATCGGCGGGAATCGATCATCACTCACCATAAAACTACAAGTTCCCAAGTTTCCCTACTTACCGTAATATCGCCAGCGGACGATGGGGGTGATGGCGATGCCACAATGGAAGACACTCAACGGCCAGAGCCAGGGACGCCAGGAAGCCTCCGTGCGCCACCGTCAATCGGCGGGAATCGATCATCACTCACCATAAAACTACAAGTTCCCAAGTTTCCCTACTTACCGTAATATCGCCAGCGGACGATGGGGGTGATGGCGATGCCACAATGGAAGACACTCAACGGACTGGCCAGAGCCAGAGACGCCAGAAAGCCTCCGTGCGCGCGGCCCCACACCGCCACTCGGCGGGCAAGGGCATCTATCACTTACCATAAAGCTTCCACTCAAGTTTCCCCTGGTCACTTACCGTAATACCGCCAGCGGACGCGTGCGCGCGGTCCCACACCGCCACTCGATGTGTGTCGAATATTTACCGTAAAGGTACAGGTTCCCAAACTCTAGGTCACTTACACTTACCGTAATATCGCCAGCGGACGATGGGGGTGATGGCGATGCCACAATGGAAGACACTCAACGGGCTGGCCAGAGCCAGGGACGCCAGAAAGCCTCCGTGCGCTCGGCCCCACACCGCCACTCGGCGGGCGTCGATAAAGTGGAGGGAATCGCGAAGGTACCTGGCGAAATTAAATAAATTCAATACAAATAGCACATATAACGGGAATATTCCCACTGCTCTTTCCCACCACTGGCACTGCAACTCCTGTGTAGCGAGGATCTACAGCTTGACTGCCAATAAAAACCCAACCAGTGAAGGTCAAGTTTGTCCCGGGGGAAAGTTAAACTGTCATTGGACCCGCAACGAAATTAATCATAAGAACATAGGAAGAGTTTGGAGTTAAGGTTCGACTTCCCTCCGTTGCAAAGCGGATGACAGGTGACAAACAAAGGTTTAGTAACCTTTATGAAAAAGATATGTGTATAAATAGCACATATTCTCATGGTGCATAATAATTTTAATACACATGACCATAGGCGTACCCAACTTTAGGTCCGTTGTTGTTGCTTAGGGATTGATCCAGGAGATGGCAAGTCAGATTTTTTAGGCAGGGTCACCCGATTTTAGATGCATATGCACGATAAATAAGGTTACAATTTCCTCGGTACGCCTACCCATCGCTGCACCAGAATAGCAACGTGGCTATAGTAAGGTCTGCTTAGTTCGAGGCTAGGCTAGTTGCAACAATTTATTCTGTTTATAGGCCCTGCATGCATAGGTAAATGATGAGGCAACGGTGCAAAAGATTTGCCAAACTAAAAATTAATAGGTATTTGCCTCACAATTTCGCTATAAGCTATTTGTTAAACTATAATTAACTTTTAAAAAAAATAAAACCGACTTCAAATGCGTGAACACAAAAAAAAAACTAAAAATTAAAAATATTGCGTATAAAAAAGTTCATCCCCAATTTTCCACCCTTGGGGGTGAAATATTTTCTTCAAATTTGCATGAAACCACCCTTTTGATAATACATATTCAACAAAAAAATAATCGTTCAAATTGATTTATAATCGGCGGAGATATTGCGTATAAAAAAGTTCATCCCCAATTTTCCACCCTTGGGGGTTGTTTTTTCTATTATTAAATTTAAATGGGACCACCCTTGAGATATTACCTATACGCCGAAAAAAGATTTGTTCAAATCGGTTCATAATTGGCGGAGTTATCGCGTAACAAACATAGAAAAAAAAAAAACATACGGGTCGAATTGAGAACCTCCTCCTTTTTTGAAGTCGGTTGAAAATGAACCAATGAACGTCGAAGCGCAAAATGAACAGTATTAATTAGATTTACAAACTTTGGATTGAAAGGTAAGCCAACTAAAGTAAGTACACAAACCAAAGTTCGTCGAGTTTATTAGATAACATTTATTGAAGATCGGATTAATCTAATACCTTAATAAGTAGTTTTGAATAATGTAGTCTTTGAAAGCACTATTTTGTCACAGTAATCAATATCTTGTTAATCCGATGAAGGTGGACTAACTTTCTTTGGGAATTATGTCCGTACCGTACCTAATACCTCACAGAACAATTCCCTCAGCGACCATCAATATCAATTATTGGACTGTAGTTTGACGGGGTTTTGATTGGATTGGTTTGATCTATCATTTGAGCACTTGTAGATTGTAATATCATAGAATAGTTTACCTATGATTTACTTTGTTGAAATATTGACAAAAGACATCGAAAACTTGCAAGTTTAACAGCTTCTAAGGTAATCTGGTACCAGCTCACTCAGATGCTAAGTAGTTACATTCAGCGATTTCAAACTGGTTGGCGTGCTCTGTCGTGCCCAGGCAGCGGTGTAGAGTAAACCATGAATAGTAAGAATCCAATCGCTATTATCAGTTCAGACTCTACCACTCTGTCATCAGCCGCTGTATTACAAGACTTACTCAGCGACTTCCAGCTGGTCAGCCAGCTCCACCGTGCCCAGACTGATCAGGCAGCGGTGTAGACCATGATAAGTAAGAATCCTGCTGCCACGCTGCTTTTTCACACGAGCTGCTGTATTACAAGACTTACTCAGCGACTTCCCCAGGTGCAGGTGAAGACCCTAGCTACAACGCTGCTTTGTCGCACAACCTGTCAGGTGTTCAGGACTTACTCAGCGACTTCCAGCTGGTCAGCCAGCTGCACCGTGCCATAGCGCCAGTTTAGACCATGATCAGTAAGAATCCAGCTGCTAAATGGCCCCACTCGAGGCTCCATCGCTTTGTCGAAGCTGCTGTATTACAAGACTTACTCAGCGACTTCCAGCTGGTCAGCCAGCTCCACCGTGCCCAGGCGCCAGCCCTCTGCCGCCCGCGCCCCGCGCGTCAACCGCTCTGTTACGAGCTTCTGTGTGCTCCAAGACTTACTCAGCGACTTCCAACTGGTCAAACAGATGCACCATGCTCCAGCGCCAGTGTAACCATGATCAGTAAGAATCTAGCTGCCACGCCACACCAGATGTAAGTGAGTGGTAAGACTTAGGTACTCAGCAAGTTCAACTGTTTCCAAGTGCTGGTGTAGACCATGGTAAGTAAGAATCCTGCTGTCACGCCGCTTTTTCGCACGAGCTGCTAGTTGTTCAAGACTTACTCAGCGACTTCTAATTGGTCAGCCAGCTCCACCATGCACAGGAGCCAGTGTAGACCAAGATAAGTAAGAATCCAGTTGCCACGCCGCACCAACTGAGGTTCAACTAGTCAGCGAGATCCAACGTTTTCAGGCGCCGGTGTACCCTATGATAAGTGAAAATCCTGCTGCTACGCACTGTCACGAGCTGCTGGGTGCTCCTAGACTTACTCAGCGACTTCTAACTGGCTGGCAAGCTCCACCATACACCAGTGTAGACGCATGATAAGTCAGAATCCAGCTGCCACACCGCTCTAATCGAGGCTCTACCGTTATTCCAAGACTCACTCAGCGACTTCCAGCTGGTCAGCCAGCTCCACCGTGCCCAGGCGCCGGTGCAGCGCGTGGTGCGCCGCCAGCCCCCTGCCGCCCGCGCCCCGCGCGTCCACCGCCGCCACCACCGCCCCCGCCCCCGCCGCCACGCTGCACCAGTCGAGGCTCCATCGCTCTGTCACTAGTTGCGTCCCTGGTGCGCCGTGCCTGGTAGAAAGAGATGGTTTCATTGGTTTTATTTTTCCCTCTTTGTGGGGGCGTCCATTAATTACGTGAGACGTTTGACGTGAGGGTAAAAAAAAACCTCACTAAATCTCACGTAGGGGAGAGGGGAGGTCTCGACAAATATCACGTAAATTTTTTCAGCAAGAAAAAGGATCAAATTGCTAGAAAACTGGGTTATTTTACATTTAAAAAATAAATATATTTTGAGATGATAATAATAAATTATTCATTTTTTTATATTAAATCCTAATCGAAGCATATTATATTACCCATTTACATTGCAAATATGTATTTTAAGATATCTTACGCGAGATTGTGGGGAGGGGGAGGGGGTCTAGAAAAATCTCACCAAGGGGGGCGGGGGGTTTGAAAAATTGCCAAAATTGTCTCACGTAATTAATAGACGCCCCCTTGTTGCGCTGATCATGTTCATGATCATGATAATCGTGGTCAGCTTTATGATCAGTGCCCAGAAAAGGGGTCTACTCTACAATTCTACATACTAATAATGTTTTACTTTTATTTTTTTCAGGTGACTGAAATGTCTGAAATCTTGGGGACTCGGTACGATCATGTTTTATCAGCCAGATCAGTGGTTATAAATGTAGTGAAAAGTGACGTATAAAAGGCCAATCAAACTTTTTATGATTTGTGATCTTTTTTCTTTTTTTTTTCTCTTATATACAGTGTGTCCGGGCATGTAGTGATCAAACTTTAAGGGCGTAATCTATGGACAATTTTATCGATGAAAATACTTTAAATTTGGGGCTTGACCCATTTCTCGCATATTTACAAGGACTTAAGTTTTGAATTTTAAGTTTTCACCTCTTCCTTCAAAAACAAGTGATAGCGTGGGTAACTTAACATTAATAAGCAAATATTTTATATCATGCGATAGCCAATAAAATTATCTACTAGTAGAAGTAGAAAACAGACACAAGTTTCATACATTTTAAGGGAGTAAGAATGGATTTAATTAGAAATAAACATGATTTTTTTCACATCTTTTTCAGTTATTTCCCAACACAAGAAAAACCAGGTCGTTAAGGTATGTTTTATTTGCATTGTATTATTAGTATTTGAGCCATTCTACAAAACGAATGTAAATTTATTAGTCTTCGTCTATTAGTTTCGACGTAATTGTTGAACAGAGATACCCATTCCCAGCGGTTTCCATAGTAATCGGAATAGGTTGTGTGATTCTTTCGGGCAGTGCATTTTCGCATGTCGCGTGCGCTATGGAAACCACTGGGAAGGGGTATCTTTGTTCAACAATTACGTCGAAACTAATAGACGTAGACTAATAAATTTACATTCGTTTTGTAGAATAGCTCAAATACTAATAATACAATGCAAATAAAACATACCTTAACGACCTGGTTTTTCTTGTGTTGGAAAATAACTGAAAAAGATGTGAAAAAAATAATGTTTATTTCTAATTAAATCCATTCTTACTCCCTTAAAATGTATGAAACTTGTGTCTGTTTTCTACTTCTGCTAATACCTAGATAATTTTATTGGCTATTGCATGATATAATATTTTTGCTAATTAGTGTTAAGCTAACCACGCTATCACTTGTTTTTGAAGGAAAAGGTGAAAACTTAAAATTCAAAACTTAAATCCTTGTAATTTTGCGAGAAATGGGTCAAGTCCCAAATTTGAAGTATTTTCATCGATAAAATTGTCCATAGATTACGCCCTTAAAGTTTGATCACTACATGCCCGGACACACTGTATATACAGGGTGTTAGGTAAATGGGTATATGAGCCGACACTAGCCCATGTTAACGTGGTCATATAAATGGTATGGTGAAGTCAGAAAATTGATATCTTCATTTTAATTATTTTAATTTTCATATAAATCAGATTTTATAAAATTTATTTTGTATGAAAATTAAAAAAAATAAAATGATGATATCAAATTTCAGACTTCACCATACCATTTATATGCCCATGTTAACATGGGCTAGTGTCGGCTCATATACCCATTTACCTAACACCCTGTATAAAAGAAAGTCGTGTTAGTTACTCCACTTATAACTCAAGAACGGCTGAACCGATTTAGCTGAAAATTGTCAGGGAGGTAGTTTAGAGCCAGGAGAAGGACATAGGATACTTTTTATCCCGTTGGAAATTAAAAAAAAAGTCTGCTTATTTATTGCCATTAAGGCGGAACAAAGTTCGCCGGGTCAGCTAGTTGGAAATACAGCGAAATGAATAACATCAATCTATACTTATAATAAATCTGTAGAGAGGTCAATTCTGTACATGAAATATATTTTCAAAATAACTATCAGGGGGTGATTAGTGATCGATACTGATGCCAAAAATGCAATCAGTAAAATTTTTGTCTGTCTGTCTGTCTGTCTGTCTGTCTGTCTGTCTGTCTGTCTGTCTGTCTGTCTGTCTGTATGTTCCTTATAGAAACAAAAACCACTTGACGGATTTTAACGAAACTTGGTACAATTATTCTTCATACTCCTGGGCAGGTTATAGGATACTTAGGAATTCCCACGGGAACGGGAATTAGCGGGAAAATCCTTTTGTACGAAAAATCTAAACCGCTTAAGTTAGACGCTTGAAATTTGGCATGCAGGTACCTTAGTAAACTTAAAGCTTAGTTACAACAGGATATTGCAAAATTCCCATGGGAACGGGAGTTAGTGGGAAAAAACATTTGTATGAAAAAATCTAAACCGCGTAAGATATACTCTTGAAATTTGGCATGCAGGTACCTTAGTAAACTTAAAGCTTAGTTACAACAGGATATTGCAAAAATCTCACGGGAACGGGAGTTAGCGGGAAAAAACATTTGTATGAAAAAATCTGAACCGCGTAAGATAGATGAAGGGGGGGTAAAACGAGATCCACGCGCACGAAGTCGCGGGCGGCCGCTAGTTCTAACATATAATAGAATTCCGAACGAATTTTTATCCCTAAATTCATCATTAGTCAAAGTCAAAGTCAAAGTCAAAATTTCTTTATTTGTTTAGACTAAAAAATAGTTCTTACAAATCGTCATAATATGCTCTTAAGGAGCCTCTACATGTCTCATAATCTTTTTACCCTACCAGCGCTTCGAGACCAACATTTGGCAAGTGCTGAGAAGAAGCGCCGCAACAAACTCAGTCACCACTGTCTGCCGGTTAATATAAATAAATAGAAATAGTAGTAGTAGGTACATTCGATTCAGGAGCAGTTCACTGAATTTACCATGCATTCTTGTATGGTGTATCATAAGAATGGGTATACAAGATTGCGTGGTATATTAAACAAGGTAGTGACGTGCTAATATCTAGACTTACATATTAAGGTACTAGTAGAAATGACTCGCATACATAAATTTAAATAACTTGAATTGACCAGTCCCCGAAAGCAGCGCCTGTTCACAGACATGACGAGTGAACCAGCCATCGCTTCACTCGACCATATTAGAGGGAATGTAACGACCCGCCTCACTACGCCACCACCCCAGAGACATTTTAGTGAGAATGACAATGCCAAGTTATCTCTTAAAAAAAAAACTAATAATAAAGCTAAGTAACAGTCCAGATTGAGAAGCATGACACTATAACATTTGAGAAATTATTATTAGTTTATACAATACTAGCTTTCCGCCCGCGGCTTCGCCCGCGTGGAATTTTGTCTGTCACAGAAAAACTTTATCGCGCGCGTCCCTGTTTCAAAAACCGGGATAAAAACTATCCTATGTTCTTTCCCGGGACTCAAACTATCTCTATGCCAAATTTCATCAAAATCGGTTGCGAGGTTTAAGCGGGAAAGCGTAACAGACAGACAGACAGACAGAGTTACTTTCGCATTTATAATATTAGTTGGGATTACTTTTATAAGGAACTGGCAAAGAGGCTTACCGAGGTGACCGGTGATCAAAAGGCTGGCAGCTATTTTGGTCAGAGAATTAGCCTGGCCATTCAACGTGGCAATGCTGCCAGCCTTTTGGGCACCATTCCTGACTGCGGCGCTGGGGGTGAACTATTTTTTATTTTGTAAATAGTTTTTATCATTAGTAATTTTTAAATTTTAGTTTTTAAGTCATTTTAAGTTAATGTATTATTATAAAATTTATTCTCTAATAAACAATATTACTTTTCATTTTAATTCTTTTTAGTGCGAGCATGAGAGGACCATAATCCTACTCCCAGGATGACTTATCATTAAGAAAATCTCGAGTTGTATAATAGGCTTTTTTAAGCATGTGATCTTTAACTATACCTTTAAATTTATTATACGGTAGCTCTTTATATTTATCAGGGACTTTGTTATAAAAATGGATACCTTGTCCCATAAAAGTGGCAAACACTTTATTAAGTCTAAAAGCGGGTATAGCCAATTTATTTTTATTTCTAGTGTTAATTTGGTAAATATCACTTTTCTTTTTGAATTCATTAATATTTTGTTGAATAAATATAATACAGTTTAAGATGTATTGTGAAGCGGCCGTGAGAATGCCAATTTCTTTAAACAATTCTCTAAGGGACGCTCTTGCTTTCATTTTATACAAGTATCTTATCGCACGTTTTTGCAAAATAAATATTGTTTCAAAATCTGCAGCTTTGCCCCATAGCATGATTCCATATGACATTAGGCTATGAAAGTAGCTAAAGTAGACTAAGCGAGCTGTTGAAACATCGGTTAATGACCGTATCCTTTTTATTGCAAAAGCCGCTGAGCTGAGCTTTCCCGCCAGAGTTTCTATATGGGGGCCCCACTGGAGTTTTGAATCCAGGGTAATTCCCAGAAATACAGTAGAGTCTACCAGATCGATTGCATTATTATTAAGTTCTATTTGGGTACTAACTGTTTTTACGTTAGGCAAAGAGAATTTTATACATTTTGTTTTCTTTGCATTGAGTTGTAAATTATTTGTAGTGAACCAACTTAAAACTCTTGTTAGTGCATTATTTACATCGTCAAAGTTATTTTTACTTCTATCAATATTAAAAATCAAAGATGTGTCATCAGCAAATAACACGATTTCGCAAGAGTCCTTAACAAAATATGGTAGATCATTAATGTATATAAGAAACAAGAATGGACCCAGAATGGACCCCTGCGGAACTCCCATTTTCACAGATGACCCAGAAGACAAAACACCATTTATGTCAACTTTTTGAACTCTAAAGTTTAAATAGGATTGTATTAAATCCAAAGCCGAGTCCTTCACCCCATAATAGTGCAGTTTGCGAATTAGCGTTTGATGTTCTACGCAGTCAAAAGCTTTTGAGAGATCACAGAAGACCCCTAGTGCATTTTGAGAATTCTCCCAAGCCTCGAAGATATGTTTAAGTAGTGCAACCCCGGCATCGGTGGTGGAACGACCCTTGGTAAAACCATATTGTTCACCATGAAATAGTTTATTAGAGCCAAAGTGAATCATAAGTTGCTCCTGTATGATTTTTTCAAAAATCTTGCTTAGAGCGGGCAAGATAGAAATGGGTCTATAATTGCCAGGGTCGGTTTTGCTACCAGACTTAAATAATGGCATTAGTCTACTATGTTTCATGAGGTCGGGGAAGATGCCCTTCTCTATGCAATTATTGAATATTATCGCTAACTGTGGTTATTATTAGTTTATACAATATTACTTTTATAAGGAACTGGCAAAGAGGCTTACCGAGGTGACCGGTGATCAAAAGGCTGGCAGCTATTTTGGTCAGAGAATTAGCCTGGCCATTCAACGTGGCAATGCTGCCAGCCTTTTGGGCACCATTCCTGACTGCGGCGCTGGGGGTGAACTATTTTTTATTTTGTAAATAGTTTTTATCATTAGTAATTTTTAAATTTTAGTTTTTAAGTCATTTTAAGTTAATGTATTATTATAAAATTTATTCTCTAATAAACAATATTACTTTTCATTTTAATTCTTTTTAGTGCGAGCATGAGAGGACCATAATCCTACTCCCAGGATGACTTATCATTAAGAAAATCTCGAGTTGTATAATAGGCAGAAGGCCCCAGATATCAGTTGTACTCTTTACATTTAAAAGATTAAAAGTTTTAGTGAGATCTAATGGAGTAATATGTTTAAAAGAGAAGTGCGAGTCACAGGGTGTCACGTGGGTTTTCAATATTTCTTCAGCCTCGGAGGGAGATGACTTTAAGTTGGCAGTTGTTGCTGAAGCTATATTACCAAAAAATTTGTCAAAAGCTTCCGCTACATCTTTATCTGCAGATATCAAATTATCGTGAACTTTGAGAGAAAAGTCATTATCTCTTGGTTTTAGTTTACCAGTCTCTCGGTGAAGTCGTCAATGTTAACAGCATTGTTGTGTTCCGGCAGTTAGAGGTAAAATAGGCAGTTCCTCCGTGATTGAGGATTCCGGGTGAAGCTCGCTTCCACCTTCGGCCTGATTATCACTTACCATCAGGTGAGATACAGGCCAAGAGCTTCCTCGTTGTGGATAAAAAAAAATCAATATCAGTCATACTTCATAACTTTTTAAAAGCAAATTAGTTAAAAGCTAACATGTTGGTGATATATTGTTTTTATCGCACTCTATAAAATAAAGTTTCCTGTCATTGTTTGGCCGAGGCTTAACAGTTTTATTGCAGTATCAAAGTTCATAAATCGCTCTGCAAGTATTTCAATAACTGCACAAGAGTAGACTGTAAAACTGGGCGGGCCAAGGATTGCAACAGTATCGACTTATCGATGACATCGATGCCCAGATATCGATACCTATCTTTTACATATAAAATGCCGTTCACGATTTAATTAGGTATATTAGCACTGTTCAGTGTAAGTTAAACAAGTTTTGCTCTTGCGACAGTCTAGCAAGGTTAACATTTTTTTTTACATAGGTACGTTTCGTTCGTAAGTACGAACAGCAGAGTACTCTGCTGTAAAAAAAACAATGTGTTGCCTTTATGGCGTTGATTTTATTTGTCGTCAAACCAAAATAATCGGCAAAATTATTATTATTATTATTATTACTATTTTTTTTATAAAGATTATTAACAATTTGTATTGCCCAAATTACTAATAGTCCCATTAGCCCCTCGTGTTAAGCTAAATAAGCTTGTGTTATGAGTGGGCTCACCACAATAGTGGCACCACGGCAGTGGGATTCGAACCCGCGTTCCTCGGATCTCGAGTCGGCCACTCCAACCCCTTCACCGTTCGGCTATCGTGGCTATAAATATCGAAATACTTAACTTCTTATACTTCACAGGGATGGATACATTCGAGAGTTGGAATATGTTATAACGTATCCAAACTCTCGTAGTAGCATACATAAAATATTACCAATTTTCTCATATCGATAAAAATATCTCATCGACAAATGAAAACTCCACCCATCCCTACCGCCAAGTGATTAATAAAGTCTTCGGTCGGAAGGTCTCGGCGACTTGAACAAACTCTGCTATAGAGGATCTTACTTGCAAGAGATTTTTAAATTTGCATAATTTGATCTACGAGTAACACTGGTAAACGATGTGGCATTTTATGTAGTTGTAATACATGCTTTTTTAAAGGAAATGTAGCCTGATAACCTATAGACTCTGTAAAAATGGAAATAGAAAAACATTTATTTTGGCTCTTACATAAAATGACACAGATAAGTAAGTAGGTGCAACCATGCAACGAATAGAACCAAAAATGGCCACCGCTCAGCATTTGCATATGTCATGCCACAAAATCATGCTCTGAGGTGGAACTCAGAACGCTGTTCTGCGGAAGCCATTGTTGGAGAGAGCGACAACAATGAACGTCATAAGCATTGGCATTACACAAACTGCCTAAAACACGGTTATGTGTGTAATATGATAATGGTAAGGGAAACCCACCATTTCTCATGTAAGGAATATATTTTTTTACAATATTTATTGAGCTAAGCCACTATATTACAGACTTTTGTGAAAAAACCTTAACGCGAATGAAGCTGAAGGTAGAAGAAAGTACTATAATAACATAAAACAGTGGTTTAATAGATAACCATTTGTTAATGATCTGTTTTTGATAAGACAAGAGTGAAAACTAATTTGTAGGTATTCTGTTGCTGTACCTAACTAAATAAATAAAAAAATATTTATTTCTGTGTAATCTCATCAAAATTTTAATTTTTCACCATTTAAAAGTATGTTACTAAACCTGATTCCAGATAGAGATAGGCTATTTATTATGCCAATGTCTATCTAAGGTCAATGTTTATCCCATACGATGCCCCGGTGGACACTTGTATTAAAATATTCAGTAGAAAATCAACAAACATCGTGGACATGGAAACTTCGCGTCGATTAACGAACTCGTTGTCCAGCGAACTTTCTCTTGTTACAAGCTTGCTTCAAGCTCTGGGCGCCTTCAGCCATGTTAATTGCACATCAGACTTTACATTTTTGTTGCAAAATAGCACTTATTGTCAGCACATAAGATGCATATCTTGATGCTACATCTGTACCTACTTATGTTTGTGGACTGTGAGTTGAGACTTTGGCAAGTCAATTTAGTTGAGGCGTGAAAATGTCGCAAACTAGTATAGTGCTTGCAACTTACGAAGGCGAGTGAGCTTACTTGTGTGTGTACGTGTGCGTACATGCACATAACGAATGTGTGATGTCTATCAAGACTTGAAAAACTAACAGTAGCGGGCCACCACACATAAAGCTCACTTGCCTTCGTGAATTGCAAAAACTACAGTTCGATGGGTGCCTGGAATAAAGCCGCAATAGCCATTGCAGCAGTTTTCCGATTAAGTGTTTTTTGGAATCTGCGGGTTCCTATACACCTTGTGATTTTTTTTTAGAATTTTATCTTTGTAACTGCCTGATTTTCCAAAAGCACTATGGATATTGAATCGTTATTCCCCACACATCTTTTAAAATTTGTTTACCGGAATAATCATGCCATGTGCAATGTAAAAAGTTTTATTTCAATCTTCTACAAGTAACGGCCATTGCGGCTTTGTTCCCCGAAATAAACTTTGTATACCAATCCACAATATACATTACTTGTACAGTTACTTTAAACTTTCTCAAGTAATAATACTTCTGGTGAAGGTGAGAATCATGCCTAGTTCGATTTTACCGCCATGTAGGGTAAACCACCCAATTATTGGCACTTTAAGCAGCTACTTCACAAAACCGATAAAATTTGCATGTAAAAATATGTTTTATCAAAGAAAAAATCATTTATATTGGTCTTTTAATATTTGCAGAATATTATAAAGTACTTATCATTAATAAATTAAGTCATTTATTCAACATAGTGTACCTTTTAAAAAAATACCTCAAAACACCAGTTCCTGGCATAGCCAAACCTTTTATTGGCAGTGATAATTACCTATTATTGGCACTGTTCTCGCAAGACTGAAAAATAGCTGCTAGGTCTTATGTAGAGGTTTTAAAGAGATTCATGATAGAAATAAACAAAATAAAATCCTTTGTTATAAGAAAAGTAAAATTTATTTGTATAGGAACATACAATATCAGTTCAAACGCTTATATTTAAAAATGGTTTTAAACTTTTCATAAACACTTTTATCAAATCTTGTTTTCTCTTCGGAAATACTTTTTTGCTACTGATTTTTATTTTATCCAGTCAAAAAAAAGCTGTTCTTCCTCGTCAGTTAAAATTGTGAACGGACCGGGCTTAGAGCGATGATCAGGATGTTTCAATCTGAATTGTATAGTAGACCGTGGTACCACTTTCAAAGGCTTATTCCAATAATCCCGGGGATTACTGAACTTTTTATTCATTAATCCCCGTTAACGCCAATGGAGTTTACGATGGGGATTAATCAACTAAAAAGTTAATTAATCCCCAGTACGTTAAAAATAAAATACTCATGTAAGAATCAGGTACCTTCTATTTATTATTGGATAAGAACTCACTTATTGATTATTTTTATAATCAAATTAAATTAAAGGATGATGGGCACAAATGTATGGAAAGTGGTACCCGCTCCAATAGCCATAACCAATATATATTTTAAAAGGCCTTTAGATGTAGGTAAATGTCTGCTATGGGGCCAGATCTAATTCACGTTTTGAAAGCAGTAATTCCACTAAGTATTATAATGAAAGTATAACACAATCATCCATGTATACGAGTATGTATTATGACTACATTCTATTAATATAACTAAAAGAAGCATTGAAAAGGAAAGGATTATACCTACGATGAACTACCCAAGCTATTAGCTCTTTATTCGCCTTCATCATCATCATCATGATCATTTTAGCCATAGGACGTCCAGTTGAACATAGGCCTCCCCCAATGATTTCCACAATGGCCGGTTGGTGGCGGCCTGCATCCAGCGCCTTCCCGCTACCATTATGAGGTCGTCGGTCCATCTTGTGGGTGGACTTATTGGGTCTTGTGGGTTTATTCGCTTTAGCAACCCACAATAAAACCCTTAATAAGTAATAAAACTTTAACCCCTTTATTAATAACAGTTACACTCTAGTTGAACTCTGGCTTAAATTGTCATTTGGTATGGAAATGTCATTTTAATCCAAGGCTCTTCCTAGGTGTAACTTTTTATTAATAAGGGGGTAGTACTTCTTTAAATAAAAATATTTATTTCACAATTATCCCCATCAATAGTTATAGAGTTAAGGAAGGATGCTGGAGCAGTAAACCCTTCCTGCCTCGCATAACCTAAGTACCATACGATGGACACGTATGATACTTCTTCTTCTTCTTCCTCGGTCCCTCACTGATGAGGATCGCGACCATAGATAGTGTTCCTCCACAGACTGCGGTCATAAGCTGTGTGGACCGCACGATGCAAACTCCCGCCCACCGTCTTCCTCACCGCGTCCGACCATCTCGTCGGTGCCCTGCCTCGAGTGCGTCCCCCTTCATACTGTATGATACTTAGGTTACACAAAAAGTATCTTTATCTTCGAACGCAACCAGATCTGAGGCTGGTGGCCATAGTAAATGTTGTTCGTCTTGGTAAGACCTTTCAAATGAGACTACAAACATAACTATTGGAGCCGGGTACCATTCTGCAAAAAAGTATGTATATCTTCGTACACAACCAGATCTGAGGCTGGTGGTCATAGTAAAAGTTGTTCATCTTGGTAAGACCTTTCAAACGATACTAGACACATATCTATTGGAGCCGGGTACCATTTTGCCCATTGTCCTTTAAGCCTGATTACAAAGCTATTAATTTACACCATTTTTATCTTGTTACATCTTGGCCCAAATTTGTATGTAATCGTTTCCATCTTCTTTTAAATGATGAATGGAGAATAACGATTCAATATCCATAGTGCTTTTGGTTAATCAGGTAAGTGTTAATTTTTTTTAAGTATTGTAATCAGTCTTAAATTTAATTTAATTTGATAATAAAAATAATAAGTGAGTTCTTATCCAGTAATAAATAGAACGTACCTGATTCTTACTTGAGTATTTTATTTTTAACGTACTGGGGATTAATTAACTTTTTAGTTGATTAATCCCCGTCGTAAACTCCATTGGCGTTAACGGGGATTAATGAATAAAAAGTTAACTAATCCCCGTTGACGGAGATTGTCAACGGGGATTAGTGGAATAAGACTTTGAAAGGCTTTGAAAGTGGCTGAAAAGATAATATTTTTTATTGGCACCTTTTTAACCAATGTTTGACACCCGTGCCAATAAATGGATTTTATATAATTGGCAGTGGGCCAACATTTGGATTGGTGTATCCAAAACGTTAAAAAATATTTTAAATGCAATTTAAACTCAATTTTGAGACAACCAAGGTATAATTTTTAATAAACTCAGATTATTTTAAATACCCTTTTATTGGCATGTGTGCCAATAAAATGGATAAACAGATTTTACGCATACCAAATGTTGGCACACCACAAATAATTAAAAGTTGGCGGTTAAATTATAAAATAATGTTTTAAAAAGGCAGTTAATATATTCAATAATAAGACAAAATCATTATGTATAGGGACAACAAAATAGATTTGCATTTTTTCAAAAGATTATGATAGCTCTTACCTTAGTAAAAAACGAATATTTCGATTGTTTTTTTCGCACAGGTCGCGGTTTGTCAAACAAATGGTTGGTGCGCCGCGATGTTTGAAAAAATAAAAAACGTGTGTAGCCAGTTGAGTAATAAATGATATTACTGTACAATTTCTACTAAAAAATATAAGGTTTGTCTACAAAAAACCTTAATTTTCTTAAAAAACTGGAGCATGCCAATAAATTGGTAGAGTGCCAATGATTGGGTGGTTTACTATTCTACGATTTTTCGTAGTTTAGAAGTTATCAATAATTTTTTAACTTTTTAAAATTTCATGACCCGAAAAAAAGATTAAAAATAATTAAAGCCTACTGCTTTAAATTTTTTTATTTTTTTTTCGGGTTGACTTATCTCAAATTTCTTTCTTTTTACAGAATCGCTATTAATTGCAGATGTTTGAAAAAAATATACACCTTCCTAACTTTGATGCAAAATACAAAAATCATGAAAAATAAAATATGCTTTTAAAAGAACATTAAAAAAATTTCATATTTAAAATTTAAATAAAAAAAGAACGTCCATAGGTTCGAAATAACAGTTTACATTACGTAGAACAGATTTAGAGACAATAACTGAACAAAACATTTGTTTATCAACAAACCAGGAAGCTCTTGCCCTTCATCTCACCTGATAGAAAGTGATGATCAAGCTGAAGGTGGAAGGGAACTTCAACCAACCAATAGGCTATCCTACCTCCAACTGCTGGAACATAGTACCTAATGTTGTTAACATTATTGTTATGGTGACAGACTTAATGGGAAGGTAGCCAGGCAGACTTAGATCAAACCCTACGTTCAACCAAACTGAGCAGAAAATTTCGCCTCCACTGGGAATCGAGCCCGGGACCTATGGAGCTTACTTCTTACCACTTGACTACAGAGGCAGTTGTTACATTTTTTACTATTACCCTTAAAATGTCTACTAGTGTGAGGAGAACCTGAAATTTAGCGGAATCTCCGACTTACCACTTTAGTGGGGATATTACAGGAAAAGTGGCCTATTCAGTACATGTTTTTTTTGTATTATTATGAATTTCCAGGAAACTGCGCAGTTTTTAAAATTATTTAGAACCTATGGAAGTTCTTATTTTTTATTATTTAAACATTTAAGTTGAAAATTTGATAATTTTCTGCTAAAAGCATATTTTTTACGTTTCTAGCAAAAAATTTGAATCTTGCATAAAAGATAGGAAGGTGAATATTTTTTTCAAAGGTCTGTAATTAATAGCGATTTGATCAAAAATCAGAAATCTGAGATAAGTCAACCCGAAAAAAAGACAAGTCTTTTTAAAGCCTACTAGGTCATGAAATTGGAAAAAAGTTACAAAATTAATGATACCTTCTTAACTACGAAAAAGCCGCGGGAAAAAGCGTGTAATATTATAATATTATAATTAAATACTAATAAATTCCACTACTTTATACAAAGATATTAACGAAACACTCGAGATATTCAACTTTGTACTCATTTCGATACGGACCATATGAACATACAATGTACACAGCATTCACCAGTACATTTTCCAAGTCGATCATTAAATTCAAGCAAACCGCTATTACTGTATTCACCTTACATCCTTCAGATCAGCGTACAACGCTGCAATACACTATTGCTGTATGATTAATTTCGAACTTTTTACCGGAATAAAACCACAATGGACTCTTACCGAACCGACTTTCAATGTATGAAGCGGCAATATATATTTCTACCTTTTTTAAGGTATATTCTAAGCACTATAAACTTATGCACACTATATGTTACTCCAGAAAAAATAACGCATCGTTTGATATACAAACCTTTTGGATACGCCTCGTAGTTTAGTTATTATTCAAAATTTTCACTAAATCTCTTCTCCTGTAAAATTGCGTTTTGTCGATTGTGGCTTTATTCCAGGCACCCATCGAGTTATAATAGTTACTTTTGAATCTGTGGCAACCGTTACTGACTGATTGATGTATCAGCTCAAACCACTGAACGGATTTAGCTATTATGTTATAGGCGTGCGCTAAGAAAGGATTTTCCAAAACTCAACCCCTAAAGGGGGGTTCAAAGTTTATATGGCACCAAAATCAAATCTAACGCGAGCGAAGGGAAAAAGCTAGTTTAAAATATACAAAACATTCGCTAAATTTAATCAAGATTGATATAATAACTGTTGCTCACTATTAAATAATAGATTTAGTACACGAAAGTTTCCACGGCAACTTGTTATCTCCACCAAAGTTGAACAGCGGGGTACTACAAAGTTATGCGAAGTTTCGAATATATCCAACCCTCTCATGGAAAGCGAGTTGGCAGAATGAGCGACAGTGACAGATAGAGCCGAAAATACGTAAACGGTTAAGAGTAGCCCTGCAGTCTCTCTCGACGTCTTTGCATTGATAAAACTGTTTTGCAAGTTTATGCAAACCCTAGACATCTGAGTCCATTAGACCAGAAAGTTTTAGCTTATAAATTCGGTTGTCTGTCTAATAGTGATAAAATAATGAAATCGATTTTAAGTGTTGAAATTGTAATTTTTCTTAATAATAAAGCACGTTTACAAATTACTGCCAAAATTCAAGCATTTTTTGGGACAATTTTATTTTTTAGTTTATTTTCCCTCAACCCATTTGTCTAGTACCCATAGTATAAGCACGACAAGCTTTGCTTAGTTTGGGACTAGAAGCGCAGTGTAAAATAAATAAAAAATAAAAAAATCAATGTCTCAATGACTTCGAAATTATCCAAGTTTAACCCGTCAAATGTCTACAAATAGGACAATATAAACGGCATAAATCTACGTAGGGTAAACCAGAGAGTGATTGCCCACTGGTAGTGATTGCCCGCTTTAAGAATAATATTGTCAGGTGCTGACTTTGAATCACTCTAGTTAGATTTGAATTTACTAAGTAGATGGCTCCGAGATCAATGTACAGTAGATTTAAAATGTACAATAGGAAACACTAAAAAAAACAGTTATGGCGGATTTTGTCAAGACGGGTGAAAATGTTACTCAAACAGGTAAAGACTTTAACAATTTTACTAAGGAATGACTTGCTTAGAGGTAAATTTTTTTTGCAAGTTATTTAATATTCAACTAATGGTGTATATAGGGTTGCCAGGTCCAAAATCACAAAAGCCGGACTTTGTGTTTAATTTGGCCGGACATTTTACCTCAAAAGCCGGACATGTGACGGGGGGGGGGGGGGGGTGCAATTAGTGTCAGCTCATGAGTGAGTACTATCATCATCGGTTGCTAACCAACATCCTGATGCGTGCGCTTCATATGATTCTGTGGCTCGACTTTCGCCTGGCGCGGCAACCAAATAAAAAGCCTAACAAAAGCCGGACAGGCCGGACATGGCAGTATTTGGCCGGACAAGACCCTAAAAAGCCAAACATGTCCGGCTAAAGCCGGACGCCTGGCAACCCTAGGTGTATAGTCATTATGAAATTATAAGTGTTTTCTCCATTGTCAATGAAAATAACTGATAAAATTTGATTTCTAACGGTCATTTTAACGGTGGGTAATCACTGCACGTAAATCTGTATATTTTTAGTTATTGCCCACCATCATTTCAGTTATTGCCATATGTTAATGTATAGTTAGGGGAAAGTAGTACGAGTTGATCCCCTGGGGTAAGATGATCCTTTGCGATTGTGCTGAAACCACTAACGTTATTTAGTTTCTTTCACTGGTAAAACATAGCTCTGGACACCTCCCCGCCTCAGTCAAATCGTAATGGTGGCGTGAGCGATACATCAAATTTGACAAGAAAAAAGATAAATTGTGTACTTTTCATCTAAAATAGGCATGACTTTGAGCTTATGTTACTTTTATTCAAACAATGTTAAATGTAATTACTGTTGTCGTTAGGCTTTCTATTATGTTTAATTTTAATATTTTGGCCATAAAAACATGGCCGCGTACTTGTAGATTATTTTAGCAAATATTTAACAAAAAGTGGGACTTGGGTCAAGATGATCCCTTCCTATATGTACGAGATGATCCCTGGGAATTAAAACAAAAAAGTCAATGGAGTGGGTAAAGGGAAGTGAAATAAAAGAAAGAGAACTTCGTATAACTCACCTGAGTCTGAAGAAGATGATACTGAGTGGGTGTACTGAACAGAAAAGTTTTCAAGCGATACCAACGGTGAATGATGGATAAAATGTTATGCATGTGGAAAATGGGGCCATAAAGCATATGCTGGGGTAGAGGGTGATGAAGCAGGTGAATTTATTAGTGATATGTGCAACACAGCTCCAGCCAAAAAGCGTTTAAATTATTTAAACGCTTCTTAGCAGGTACTAAGAAAGATTAAGTTATTTTCGTTATTTAATTCGTAAATGTTTTTCTTTTCTAACTTTTTAACGATTTGTTCGCATAATTAGGTACTCCGAAAGGAATACAACCAGAAAAGAATAGATCATAAAATAGAATCATAGGGATCATCCTACCCCTACCAGGGGGATCATCTTACCCACAGGGGTGTACAAGATGATCACTTTGTAAGGTTTTGCAAAAAATGAAATATTTTAATGAAACCTCAATTAATTTCTGGTTTTGAGTATAAGGAAAGTTAGATAGATAAATATACTAGTATTAATCGTATTTATTTTTGGTTTACCTCGAAAAATATGTATTTTACAGCGATTCCCGCTTAAGGGGATCATCTCGTACTACTTTCCCCTATTGCCCAGGGCAATTATTATTAGAGTGTTGCCACCATGCAGTAGCAGTGTTTAAGTTGCTCATTGCTAGACTTGTTTTGCAATTTACAGGCATAAATATTGAAATGGCTTTTAATGTTTCATTTTCAGTATGCCAAAGACTCCAAAAGTTCAATATAGCAAAGAAAATTTGCAAAAAGCGATAGAAGCTGTACAAGATTATCCAACAATTTATCTACAAGATAAATTGCTGAAAATTATGGTATGGCTTGAAAAAATTGATAAAAATTCAAACGCAAATACAAAAAATGAAAATCCTACGTTAAATCTACTAGTGAAAATGTTAATTGTAAGGAAATAGATACAACTTTAGGTAAGAATAACCAACAGCTAATTGAACATTCTGAGCAAGCACTTGAACTGATATCAAAGAAGATAAAAAAAAATACATATAAAATTTACATACAAAATTCAAATTTTTGCGTCATCTATGTTTTGAAGTAAATGATTCTGTCTCTACCGATTCTGACTCATCAACATCAGCTCAAGAAATATTTGATAATATGTTAATAAGGCCAAACGCAATTTATTTTGAAATTTTGAAGACTGTACTACTAGAATTTAAGTTTAATGTTTTGTTTTGTTTATTTAAAGCCTATTTTGTCATTTTAAAATTGATTATTTGGTTTTAAGATACTGGGCAATTACTGTGCTTTGATGTGGGCAATTAGTGTAAGTAATGGGCAATGACTGTACTTTTTGGAGGATTTTAAATGACATTGGGAACTTTTTGCCCCACTTTTCGAAAAGTAGCGGACACAAACGAAACCTATCACAGATGATACATACTAATATCCAATGAATTTCCGTGCATTTTTTTTTCTCTCTTATATGGGAATATTGAGAAATGAAGTTTTAATATTTTATTTTATTTTACATTTAGGTAACATTTTTGACGACCTCCGTGGCGGAGAGGCGCACACACCGGTTTTCAAGGTGTGCCGGGCCAATCCTGAGGTCCCGGGTTCGATTCCCGGCCGGGACAATATAGAAAACGATATTTTCACATTGTCTCTGGTTTGGGTGTGTTGTGGTTCGTCGTTCCCGATTTCCATAACACAAATGCCTTAGCTACTTATTTTGGGTTGGAGTAATATATGAGATGTTGTCTAATATTAATTTAAGTATTTATAATATTTTATTTATTTATATTATTTTATTTATATTTTTTATTTATTTATATTATTTTATTTACTTTTATTGGTTACTCTGCAATGCCAAACAATATAACATGTAAAAATATCAAATCATTTTAGACAAATATATTTTCAACTTAGACTCGTCATATCTCAGAATTCCCATATCTCACAACATAGCGCTTTAAGTGAATATACCTACAAGTATAAAGCTTTGAAATAAAATACGTTTCATCTTTGTCCGCCGTGAGGCATTTTCTCATATTAAAGTTCCCAATGTCCTTTATTTCGATATTTTCTAAGTTACGTAAGTTTTAACTAAAAACTGTTAATATTCTGTTTAACAGTTTATTGAGTTATAAGGAAAAAGTCATAAATGGTCGATAATTAAAATACTTTCTTTAATTTTTCATCTCAATGTGTTTGAAATCTTTAAGTGGGCAATAGCTATACGGTTTACCCTACTTAAAACCATTTCACAACAAAAATGAAACATACAATGTGCTGTTGAAGTAAACAAACTTATCTAAATAGTACTTACACCATCAACACCAGAGGGTACTTGGTGACCTCGTCTTCCCTGAGCCCTGGTGGGAGTAGCAGCCTTACCCTGGCTGCATGCCCGCTGGACAGCTGCACGGAGAATGTCCTGGGGGTGGGCAGCGCTATTGAGGATAGCCGCTCCTGTTGAAAGGATAGTAAGTTGAGGATAGCCGCTCCTGTAGTAAAAAGGATAGTAAGTTGAGGATAGTCGCTCCTGTGGTAGAGAGGATAGTGAGCTATAGTAACGGAAGAAAACTTAAATACTTAGTTAAAAAAGTTTACGCACTTTTTAGGGATAAGACGGGACATTATCTCGGATCACTGAGCAGAATTTTTAGATAATTTTACAGCTTCAATGATCTGATGATCCAAAGTTGTTACAATTCACTCAAAATAAATCATGTTTTCAGATTTAAAGAGCCGTTTAGGTTTC